>NC_083689.1:37322500-38572500 GCF_033118175.1 Dama dama
ACAGGGGTCCATACATAAAAAGTTTTGATCCAATTCCTAGAGTCAGAATATGAGAACCATCCTCTCTAGACATCCAATCTAAGTGAACTAAATGCTTTGTGTTTGATGTGACACTTTCTTTACTAGATAAATAGACCTCTTGTTTATTATAGGCCACTAAATTGCTATCAATACTAATGCCAGAATCCAACACTGTATTTAACTCATCTAAATGAATTGTCTGTTCAAGGACCCAACATGAACCTCCTGTAGACTCACATTCAAAAATACTTACATGCATCACAAAGTCCTGAGAAGATCTACTATTAGACATAGGCTGCTTATATGCTACTGCTAAACGATTTGTGTGCGCACAGCTGACTTCTATAGGCCTACCAGGTACAGTTATACTGCTATTGCTCTGTAGTCCATCTTCAATTAGTAATGGCCATTCTTCCCAAATGTATGTAAGATCTGTTTCTCCATTCTTTGATGTGGCAGATTCTCCATCTGTTACTCTACATCTCCAGAATCTTACTTTCTCATCTGAGCATGAAGTTGCCAATAAATAAGGTGCACTGCATATGGGATATATGGAAGAAGAACTCAGATGTCCTAAAATAAAAATAACCCATTAACAAAATGTCAAATGATGTCAAAATAATCCATTAATAAAATGTTGAATTTGGTTCAATACATCTCTCTTCTTGTACTAAAAGTTTTAGTCTTTTGCATGAACTAGCCTTAACAACATGACAGCCAATATTTAGCTTAAGGATCAACAAGATCAGTAAGCAACTTTTAATGACATCAAAATGGTATATAAAAATGACATTACTATCAAAACCTTGAACCAAAAGAGAACTCAGATAATTTAAAGCTAAGGACTCTTTGACTAAATGTGTATCTTATGCCTATACAAAATAGCTAGACTAAGGCAGAATTAGAAAACCTAAATTCTAGTCCTGGTTTTCAATCCAGCATTCTGTTCACAGCTCTTTGCTAGCATTATATATTATTATAAATCTAATTTTAAAGATATCAATACATTTAAAAAAATTCATCAATATTCACTGGCTACTTCTCTATAATATTTTTTAATATAATTATGTGAATGGCTGACAATTATTTAAGTACTAAAAGGGCCTTCCATGATTGAAGCTGTATTTCAAGGAAATGATACTGAGAAGATTCCCAGGTGGGACATACATTTGCTTGGGTTTAATGTAATTAAATACACAATTTCCTGAATCAAGTGTTGGCAAACTTTTCTTAAAGGGCCAAAGAGTAATAATTAGGCTCTGCTAGCCAGAGAGTCTCTGTTGCAACTACTCAACTCTGCCACTGTAGAACAAAAGCAGCCATACACAAAAGTAGACAAACAGGTGTGGTTATGTTCCAAGTAGCAACAAGTAGGTGACCCATAGTTTGTCAAGCCCTATCCTTAACTATTAAATATAAAATCATAATATAGATGTTATATGGAACATTTATTATATTTTAAAAGCATATTTCAACATACTGTTAGTAAGTTGTTTTAAAGCCCTCAAGGACTTAGCAGTACTGCAAAAGGACACAATTAACATTGTCCAGTAGTTTCTCTGAGCTAAACAGATAATAAAGAGTTTAGTGGTGGTTTAGTCACTGCTAAGTGTGTCTGACTCTTGCAACCCCATGGACTGTAGCCTACCAGGCTCCTCTGTCCATTGGATTTCCTAGGCAAGAATCCTGGAATGCTGTTTCCTTCTCCAGGAGATCTTTCTAACCCAGGGATCTAACCTGCATTTCCTGCACGGCAGGTGGATTCTTTACCACTGAGCTACCAGGGAAACCAGCCCTTCCCAAAAGTCTCAGTTTTCAAAAACACTGTTAAGACTAGGAAAAAAGCTTTTATAATATGCTACTGTTTTTGTCAAACAAAAGAAATTTCTCCTCCTGCTCTAGGACTTTTTTCTTCTAAACTCAACTTGCACCAAAGATTATTTTTAGAAACATCTTCAGTTTCTCTTACATTTTCTATAAAAAAATTTTTATTAGAATTAAGTAGTGAAGAGTATACTGTTTTGGCTAAGGATATCAGCTCTTAAAATTGCATCAGTACCAAGTCATTTTTTTCAAACTTTAACTTTCCTTGCACTGATGTCTCTTTTATTAAAATATACCCCAAAAAAAAAAAATCTCAGAATGTTTAAAAAAAATTTATCATGACACTGTAATACTCCTGCTAACTTCACCAATTACAAAAGATTAAGTGCTTGATTACATGGCAAACTGAAGCGCATTCAAAGTAACTAGTCAAAAGTGATAAAATAAGTAAAGAAGACCAAAAATCCACACTGTGACTATGCAAATCAAAGAACTAGGTGATTAAAAAGATGGATCTTTGTCTTGGTTTTCATGATACCCTTGATACCTTGAAATTCTGTACACTGGAATGACCTGAAGGTTTGTCAAAACAAGACTGCTGGGTCCCACCCCAGAGTTTATGATTCAGTAAGTCTAGGGTGTGACCCAAGAATTTTTATTTCTAACAACTTCCCAAACAATGCTGATGCTGCTGGTCTGGGGACCACATTTTGAGAACCACTGCCCTAAGAATGAGGATGATAAATATTTATCAGGAACTATACACTTAAGAGTCCTTCGCAGCACGGAGCTCCTGGCCGCCATTACCAATATTATCAGTTGGCAAATAAGGTGCAACTCGATTAAGTCTGCCCTGGAAACTTTCACTTCATCTTTACAAAAGGATAATAAAAATTTGTCTAGGAAATCAATATTTAAGACCATAACTGGCTGACAAATGCCAGAGTAATCTGAAAACATAATGAGAAATTTTTAATTTTTAATTTAGGGTATTGAAAGGTATTCTTTCCATTTCTGCTTCTGTGTGAATTTAAAAAGTGGGAGTTACATCTATTTTTAAATACACAGTAAACCTTCACGCACTGCCAAATTTATCAGTCTCTTTTTACAAAATTTACACACCTGCTGATGGCTTAACACTTATTATCTCAACTCCTTCTGGCAAATGCAACTCTTGGCTATAAACCATTTCTGAAGACAGAGTCAACTTGCTGGTACTCTGGAGATTTGCTCTGCAAGCCTGATACTTCTGTGAAAAGGGGGATAGGATCTTCTCTGGAGAAGAAGAATAATGTTCTTCTGGCTGCCAAGCTGCTTCAGATATTTTTGTATCTACTTTTTCATCTATAAAACATAAAAAAAGAACCAAAAAACTGGGAGGGAACTCCTGTAAACATTAAAATTGCTACATTTTATAATCCAAAACTGCCTTATAAAAGATAAAAATGTAAACATATTCCTATGATTCTTTATGACAAGAAAACTGAGAAACTGTTTTTTCCTTAATTAACAGAAAGAACTACAATTATCCTGTCAATAAAAACAGCTTAAAAAAATATCCACCAATCTAGCTATACATACTTTGTTAATCTAAGTCTACTAATAGGAAAAAAAACTCACCCAACGAGACAGGAATGGACTTTAAATGCAAATTCCACATGTGTAACAATGAACGGTTGTCTTGGGTGCACTCTATTACAATTAGGTAGAATTTTTCAGAAAATCCATTAGGTGAGCTGCCTGTTGGTATTAATGATACATTTCACTATTAACATAGATAGCTATTAACATTTTAATATGAAAAATAAAAAATAAAGAACATTCTGTTGATATAAATAACCCTTTACATCTATATTTCTCATTTTCAGCATCTTTCCATCATTGTATTTAAAGGTTACAAAAGCACTACAAACATTTTTGCAAAGTTCAAAATTCTCAGGAAAAATGATAGAAGACTAAGAAAGCAGTGGTAAGAAATTAGACATTCAACATAAAGGTGTAGAATTCAAAAAGGTACTTCTCAAAGGAGAAAAAAAATGGAAAAAGGGTAAAGAAATGATGTACAAGAAAATAAAAATAACCTGAAACAAATACAGAATGCAGTTATTATTATAACTTGAGTCTTGATAATAGAATTTTAGAGCAACAGGCACACACTGTACAGATCCTTGGTAAGTAAAGTTATTTTTGAGTTTGGTTTGGCTCTGTAATCAAAACTAATAACCAAGATATTTTAGCTTTATTTTCCTGTTTTTCTTTATTTAAAATAACAGCTAATACTAGGAGGATGAATTTAACATCATTTTAAAAACTGCTTAATTATAAAAGTATTAATTAAAGCCGCCTATATAACTTTTAAGTTTGTAGCTAATGCTTTAAATTGTAGATTTTTAAAGAGACAGGTGCCAATATCATTCAAATTGTTAGGGCAGGACTCCTCCCATGCAAAGAGCCCTCACACATTAATGACAAAGAACATGTCTATGATACTTTTTTAAAAACATAATTTATGTGAGTTCCCTGGCAATCCTGTGGTTAGGAGTCTGCACTCTAACTGCCAAGGGCCTGGGTTTGATCCCTAGTTGAGGAACTAAGATCCTGCAGGCCAGGCAGTATGGCTAAATATAGATTAATTAATTCAAGTATTTTAAAATACCATAACTGACAAACTCCTTTAATTTTTTCATTATTATTGCCTTGTTAAGAATAAAAAGATACTGATATTTATGATAAATATTATCACAAATGTACATATGAAAAATTTAAACTCAGACATGAAACACTGCATCAACTTATCTTTATTTACTGTCTAACATACTGTACATTTTATATCTCATTACATAAAAAATTCTTCTTTACCTGCATCAGATAATATTCTGTCTTTTCCCAGTCTTTTCTTCTCAAGATTATTCAAAATGAAGTCTTCTTGAAAAACATGAAGCAGTTGGGTTTTTCTGCCTTGCTGAATGTAAACAAATACCAACATAAGTTGACATACATATTATTTATTAAAGCTAAGTGGCCAGAAAAATAATACTTACAAGTTTGGTAATGGGATCTAATGCGATAATGCATCCTGGCCTGGCTGTTGACTGTTGACTTACGATGTTAAACACTTCACCAACATATTTCTGTTTTTGAAAAAATGGATATCTCCTTTATTAAACAATTAAATTAAAAAAACAATAAAAAATGATGTAAAATTTGAGGCATAACAGACAAACACTAAATAAGTTCAGGTGAGACTAAATAAGTTCACAAGTCCCTTTTATTATAAACATTCTGGGATTTTACCAGGCAATTACACAGGAATGAACAGAGTTATATAGCTCAGTTGGTGCAGAGAAAAACAAAAGCAATGTTTGGTAATCGTTAATGAGAAAAAGTATTTTATATTTTTAACTATCAAAGACTGACTTCAATCTCATGGAAATTCCAAGAATCAAAGCTTTTTGGCATTAACTTTGACAAACAAAGCTAAATAAACAAGTTAACATACTATTTACAAACAATGATTTCTTGAGCCACATCATCTCCTGACTGCTCTTGTCAAGGTCATATGGTTAAATTCAGTCTTCATCATGCCTGATCTATCAGCATATGAATCTGTTGATGATTTCTTCCTCCTGGAAATGTCTTCATTTTGGCTTCCTTTATATACCACACTCACCCCACTTTTAACAATGGAATGCCCCAGGGTACAATCTTCCTATCATTTCTACTTTCCAACTATAGCCTCTCCCTCAGAGATCTCATTCAGCATCACAACTTTATATTCTAACAGGTACTTATTCTCTATCTTCAGATGAGGCCTCCCTCTAAACTCCAGACACTAGCCTACTAGATCTCTTGGATATCAAACAGGCATTTCAAAATCAACACATTCAAAGTCAGGCTCTCGAGTCCTCCCTGCACCTCAAAACCTATTTACACATTCTTCACATCTCAAGGCAGACCTTGGGAGTCATCCTGTTTTTCTCACACAAACCCCATATCCAGTCCAATCCTTATAGTCAATGTACAAAACACATCCAGATTTGACCAACTGTTATCCTCTTTATCATCACACCACTTGCTACCATTCTAAACCCCTTTCACTCTTTCCTAAACTACTGTAATAGCTTCCTGAATTGGTCTCTCTGATAACACTTCTGCTTCCCATGTCTAATCTATATAGCAAACAGAGCCTAAGTCAGATCATATCACTGTCATTCTTTACACCAGTTTCTATGTCATTAAGAGTAAAATTCAAAGTAACTACAATGGCTTATGAGGTCTTTTACTACAAAGGCCAGGCTAACTTTTTATTTTTGATTACTTTCCACCTCATTTATCCTACACCAGCCACAACAGCTTCCTTGATGATCCTTACCTACCAAACATGCTCTGGTCTGAGGATCTTTACAGTGGCTTTCCTGAAATACTTTTCCCTCTAAATATCCACACAGGTAGCTCCCTCATCTCCTTCAGGTCTTTGCTCAAATTGTACCACTTCTGTGAGGCTTTCCCTGACCAGCACCTTACTTGGCACTCCCTACTACTTCTGCAACATTGTTTCTCTCCAAAGTATTTATTAATATATTTTGACCTTTTTTCTATATTCTTTCACTGAATGTAAGCTGAAATTTTGGTCTGTTTTGTTCACATCTATATTCCCAGCACTTAAAAACAATTCCTGAAAAATAGAAGGCCCTCAAGAAATATGTTGCTACTATAACACTACATGTTTTTTAAAAAACCTTTGTCTTCTGTAAAATAACTTAGGGGAGGAAAAATAAAAAAGATGGGAGCAGACCACTGTTAACCTGTGCAATTCTGTAACCAGAGCATTAACAGACATAAATTGGTAGTTGAGCAGACAGCTTGAATCTCATAAACAACAAGTTCAGTATGGCTAAAAGTTACCTCAGGGCATACTTAAAAACACCTAAACCAAAAGAATGGAAATACTGGCTTGCTGGAGGTGCTGAGGCAATGCAGATGGGGGTTTGCTATCAGTTAGGAACAGGAAGAAGTGCCTTCTACTTTAAGACAAAAGCTTTGCAATGATATTGACAGAACTCCTGCCTGTAGTGCAACCAAACTGAAGGCTTTTTTTTCTCTTAAGATTAAAATGCCAGTCTTATTTCAGCTTCCCCTGTTCAGAAATAACCTACAGATGAACCAACATGATTCAGCAATACACTGTCAGAAGTCCCCATATATATCTGAGCCAGGAAGTACTATGGGACTTCCCTGATGGCTCAGTGGTAAAGAATCTGTCTGTCAATGCAGGAGATATGGGTTCGATCCCTGGGTTGGGAAGATCCCCTGGAGAAGGAAATGGTAACCCACTCCAGTATTCCTGCCTAGAAATCCCACACACTGCGGAGCCTGGTGGGCCACAGCCCATGAGGTTACAAAGGAGTCAGACATGACTTGCAGCTGAACAAAAAAAGGAAGTACTACATATTGTTGAACATTAGATTTTACTTTTAGAATGAATGAAAGACATGGTTTCTTTTTAAGGTATTGGGATCACTATAAGACCATCACTAAGGCTATAATGTAAATGTGCAAAAAATAACTAAAAATACATTTAATTATAAATTTTATATTACAATCTTAGAAATTGCTCAGTAAGTATAAATTAACTATTTAAAAAACATCATATTTTATTCTTAGTTTCAAAAGTCATTTACTTACAGAAATTTCAGGATTGGAAAGCTCATATAGAAGCTTCTTGGCATCAATAACTGCTTCATATAATCTCAGATATTGTCCATCACTTGCTACAAAGCACGCACTAGGAGAGTTGCAATATGCACCTAGATGCATTTAAAAAACATTTAAAATTTAACCTTTAGCAACAATGCCAGAAAATCTAAAGTTCTTAAGTAAAAATCAGAATGCTTACCTAGACAATAACTGGGTATAAGAGTGGGCAGCCATGCCACATTGGAAAACGCAGAAACATGAAGAGAATTAATCCGGGCAAGCTCAGAAACACCTCCAGAGAAAGACAATGGCCCAACTGGATCAACTCTCCAAAGAATAAGCTCACTGTAAACTGCATTGGGATCCTGAAAGGCCATGTCAATAGTGCTTTTATTCTGTTGTGCCAAAGGACATTCTTCAATATTCATAGCATCATCAGGTTGCTTTTGGTTATCAACATCTGGTGTCCTTAACGCATTATGGTGTGACGTTGTCAGCAATAATGGTAATACTGAGTGACAAGCTAAATCATTAAGATGAAAGCGATGACCACAATATCTGGATTTGTGGGAAATACTGAGAACTGTAGAAAAGGCAGATTCTTCGGCAAAACTGACAAGCCACTGATTCAGGGAGCCATCAGCATGCTTTGAAATCATCATAACATTAGGGGTAAAAATACTTAATTTTAAACTATTAGTTGATTTACTGTGACCAGAAGAGATAAGCATTGACGTGGAACGTGTCAGGCTGGAAGGTTTTTGTTTCCCTTGCTGAATAGCCAAGTCAACATTCTTGGTACAGGCATACATCACTATGCTTTTACAGAGAGAGTTTGCATCACCTGTGGGAAAAGCTACAGGAATTCTGGAAACAAAGGACACCTGGAATTAAGAACATGAGCGTTAGAAGGCATGAAACTATATAAAGAGGTTTTACAAAACAGTACCCACATTTAACAAAAAGCAGCTCTCCAGAGATCATAAAAATAATACCTGTACTTGACGAAACATACCAGGCTGGTATTCGTCCAGCCAATCCACATGCCAAACCAGCAAAGAACCATCCATGGGATGAATACTGAATAGCATGTCTGCATTTTTACTCCATTCAGACAGAAGTACTTCAATCTGATGCTCAATGACAGATGATGGCAATGGTACAAAACTTGAATTTGGTACCAATTTATCACCACCCAATTCCTTCTTTTCATGATTTATTTTCAGATCATCAACACTGTCATCGATCTCTATAAGCAAAAGAGTTCATGAACCATATAAATACAATCAAGCTACTACTATAAATTAAGAAATGCATTCTTAATCTACCTTTACAAATGCATTCAAAATGAAAAACTTAAGTTTTCATATAAATAGGAAATGGGGTTCCCTTTAAAAATAATGTTACTCCAGGAATATAAAGCCACTGGAGTTAACTCAGTAATCAGAAGGTCCAAAGGGCTGAGTCACTGGATTATCAGTAGAAGGACTAATACTGACTAGAAAATAGGTAAAGGGGGCACAAAGAGTCAGACACAACTGAGCGACGAACACTTCCTTACTTAAAGGGAGCATAAATTTGTAAAACATTACTGGGGGGGGGGGGGGGGAGCGGCGCAATTTAGCAAAAGTTATTGAAATTTACAAATGCTTACACAATATGCTAATTCCCTATCTAGGGATCCACCTTATAGAAAAATTCACACAAAGATGAAGAGACGCGTGATTGTACCATTATCAGAATATATAGTGAGAAACAATTGAAATCAATTAAAATGTCTATTGACAAAGAAAATGCTTAAGTTTTCTCTTGAGTCTCCTAACTCAGGAGCTGTGAAAAATAATGAGCAAGAAAAGTGCTGAATACCGAATTTAAGCAAGCAACAGAACACTTTGTTCATTTAAAAATGAAATCCCAAAGTACAATTAAAAAGAAATTACCTTTATATATACTTGCATAAGCATAGAAAAAAATAAAATCTGGAAGAATGCTCATCAAATTTAACAATATGGAAACTTTATACATGATGGTACTGTTTAATTTTTTTTAAAGGGAACATGTAAATTTGTAATTTAAAAAACACTTTTGACTTCTCTCTCTCTACTTGACTGAGGCTGAACAAATAGAAGCTGAATGTAGAGCTTAAGCCCTAAGTGCACTGCTTCTCAAACTTTAATATACATACAACTCATTTGGGAATTTCACTAAATTGCAGATTCTTGTTTAGCAGCCCTAGGTGGAGCATGAGATTGTGCATTCCTAATAATGCCAATGCTACTAGTCTGCAGATAGTCCTCTGAGCAGCAAGACCCTAGTGGCCCACAGAAGCATAAGTATGGATGGAGAATTCTAAATCCCTACATTATCATCAGGAAGTAAGACACTTGGAACAAAAACATCTATACTGGATTATTATATGAGCTAGTCCAAATGTGTATTATGCCACTGAAATCTGAAGGTTATTTCTAACAGTAGCTGGTGCTACCCTATATAAAAATCTTCGTTATTTTAAACAAAACGTCATAGTTTTTACCCTTCTTAAAGCTTTACCTTCATCAGATTTTACATCTGCCTGATTAGAATCTTCTACACTGGTCTCAGAAGATGGTTGCTCAAAACTTTTTCTAAGTTGTTGTAAAAAGACTTCCATGGACAAAGAAAAATGCAACTCTTTATTGTTTAGCCAGTGTACGACAAAAGGTCCACTCTTCTCTTCATTTTCACTTAGACTCAGAGAGGTAATAGAAGGAAGAAGTGGAATGTCTACAAAGAACAACAAGAAAAAATCAAAATTATAATTTCTATCATGCTAGCACATAAAACACATTTTATTTAATCTCTAAGACTCACAATATAATGGTTCCCACAATTATTACTAATGAAAAAACAGACTTAAATGGTGTATTTAATATACTTATTGTAAAGGACAGAAAAGTATACATTCTAAGTCACATACCATAACTTACTTATATATACACACATATGTATTTTTCTACAATTATAAAATGTTCCCATAAAGAAACATGTCTATAATTTGTAAACATGTTAGTAGAATTGTGTTCTTAATTTATACAGAAACTCGTTAGAAACATATTCTAACCTGATCTACCGTTAAAAATGTCATCAAGTTGTCAAAGGAACCAGTGATACGTTTACCTCAATAGCAACAACTTTCTTTTACTTAAGAGACTGACATATTAACTTTTTTCATGACTTACCTATCTAATCCTAAAACAGATACTGCGATAGATAGTTTATTTATTAGCATCAAGATTGAAATCAGATCGTATGAAACTGAGGTTCCCTTCTTATGTTCAAGAAAATCATTTAAGACAAGCCAACTCAGCTAAAAAACAAAACAAAATCTGGTCCCTTGGTATTACTTTTGAAATCATTGCTAAGGGAAGTATATTGAAGTACAAATTCAGAGTACATTGTAAAAAATGACAATTCTTACTTAATAGAGGTAAAGAAAGATTTGTCTATTATTAAAGTCCAAATCTAAATCATGCTGGTGTCTGCTGAACAATACAGGCTGGAATAGATTCAGTGAAGGTTAATAATTTTATCCAGAACAAATCTGCTGATTTTTAAAAATAGGAAATAATTTGAATTATTTGTTCAAACACTGTCTATTGCTGGACACCAACAGAATTATAGGGGATAAAGGAAAAGATAAATGAATCTTTCCCCACCCCTTCTGTTGGAAGTGGTTCTAAGAGTTGATGGATATTATCTAATTCAACAGCTCTGTTTATAACTATATATTCATTAGTATAATTGTTTAATTAGTATTTATCTATCTCCTACCTGGCTATATGCTTCATATGAGCAAAGATCAATAATGCTTTGATCATTACTGTATCTCCAGTTCCTATACGGCACCACACACAATAAAAGCCTTGAGGGACTGAACTGCCAATCCCACTGCTGCCAGGTGGACACACAACAGTGTCAGGGATTTAAAATGCCCCCAAGAAACTTCATGGTAGGATTTTCTGATTTTCAACTTACGAATCAACCCAGAAGAGATAAGTAATCCTGAAGTAGATCATACACCTAGATGTTAAGTACACAAAAAGGAGGGGCTTAGGCTGACTTTTAGTAGAAGCATTCTGGTTGAAAAGAAATCACATTTCCTTTGCCTTCTGACCTCACTCAAAAAATTTGGTAAAATCATTTCTTATGAGAAATAATCATGGAGAGGGTATAAGAGCTAGAACTAAGAGAACATACTATTATGAACTTCTTTCCTGTATCTATTTCTATTGGTGAACAAGTAAGTGAAGCTAAATCTCAATTGGGCCTTGCAGAAAGGTCATTCTGACAGACCTAATTTAAGGAAAGAAATTCTCCACAGAATCTAATATAGCTCCTAAAGTTATTATTTTTATTTGATTTGCCCTAAATGTATGAACTTTTCTTGGGGACCTACAATCTGAAGAAAGGTTTGAGTTTTCCTTATTGTAAAGTAGTCAAGAAGATGCTACATTGTAACTTAGGATTTCTTTTTCCATAATACCTCAGCCTTTTCTATTAAAGTGAGAATTCAAGCTTTCTTTATTCTCAAAATACTGTCCTTTACTCACAAAGACTTTCAAAATTATTCCACTGACCTCAGAGCTTCCTCTGGATACTATAAGCACTGACAATATATCTTTTTTGATAAGATAATAATATAATATTCAATAAAAATCATTCAATATTCTCACATTTACATTTTCTTGACTCATGGATTCTTTTAGTGCTGGGACTGTTATTAATCAAATAAAACTGAAAAAAAAAAAATAGGCAAATACACTTTATTCCTACCACAGGTATCTCTGCACTTTTAACTTATCAAAGTACTTCTCACTTCGATTCAAGTAACTAATGGACTGTATTCATTCTATGTTTCTTGAAGAAAGCAATACTGCAAATCCAGTGTGTTATATGGATACAGGTTGTGCTTAATTTATGTTTAAGAATATCTCCAGACTTCCCTGGTGGTCCAGGGGCTAAGACTCTGCCCTTTCAGTACAGAGGGCCTGAATTCAATCCCTGGTCAGGGAACTAGATCCTGCATGCCAACTAAGTGTTTTCATGCTGCAACGAAGATCTGGTGCAGCAAAACAAGCAAACAAAAGAATATCTCAAAATACACAAAAATTCATTAGACTGGTTACCTTCTGAGGAGGAAGACTAGGGTGGAATAGATGTGAAGGGAGGTTAACTTTATATTTCCTGTATAGATGGTATTTATTATGTGCAAATATTATTTTTAACTTTTTCCCAGCAATATTTTAAGGTTCTACCTCAAATGCCCAACTGTGACCACCTGGTTTTTAAACTAACATAAAATATTTACTATAATGATAAGCACTTCAGTCTTCAAATTCATACATAAATCCAGGTATTCTAGATCTTTCAACCTATCTCAAAGTACATATTTGACCACAAAACAAGGTTTCTTAATTCTTCCAGTTACAACTTCTACAATATTTCCACCCTATTTCTGAAATAGCTCCAAAAGCTTAAGTACAAAACATACTGGTTTCATATGAATAACTATACAGTAATTATAATTCTGAGGTGTTAACTTCTTTGTTAAGTATTAGTTCAAATCTCAACTTTTGAATAAACTAATACAGAACATCTCAATGACTTATCATGATCTAAAATTACAGACCAAATCACAGCCTTAAGAAGCAAGCAAGTAAACAAAAACTTTTTCTATCATCAGTGAACTGGCTATAATGAAAAGTTAGCTAAGAAAATCACCTACAATTTTTCACTTACTCAATAAGTATAGTATAACTTATTGGTCATAAACATCAATCTACTTAATCTGGAAAACATTATCTGAACAGCACTTTATCACCTGTGGCTGGGTTGATGCTGGCTGCAATGTGAAAGTGGCACAGTGCATTGGCGTGCAGTGGCGTGTTCCTGTGAACGTGATGAGGGTCTTGTTGGTGCGGCAGGTATCCAGTATGTGCTACAAGTGCAAGCGATCTCCGGCCTCTACGAAAAAATTTCAGATTTACCTATAAGAATAAAAACAATGTGAAACAATGCAAAACAAAGTAAAACTAACGTCTATTTTCTTATAAGCATATAGGTTATGTAATGATTGTTAGATGCTCCTATTTCAGGTAAGCCTATATGTACAAGTACCTTAGAGTATTTTTGTACAACAAACGTGAAACCTGAAATAAGCTTGGAACTTTTAACTGCCTGACTCTTCTTTAAACCATCACACAATATGTTACATTATGATTTAATATTTTCTTAATTATAAAAAGTTTACCATGCATCTGTGGAAAATGATGTCCCTATTTATACGGTTCTCTTTGTATCCACAGGTAACTCCCTATGACCACAAAGCACTGAATAATACTACCACCATTCATTAGGATGATATTTCATAGTTTACAAATCACTTTCACTGCAATCACCTCATTTGATCCATAAGGCAGACAAAGCAAATACTGTTGCTCTCATCTTTCATATGACACAATACTTTATACAGAACAGAACATCACCTGAAAGTGACTTCTAGTCAAGGACTTCTTTCAACTATTACTATATATAACCATTGGTTGAGTCTCTATACAATACATACTTTATTCTATGCCACTAGCAATACGATCTAAATTTGAGAAACAGTATTTCCACAAACATATAAAACATTCAAAGATAAATCATTTTTAGGTCACTTTATTTTCAAGAATCCATGTTACTAGTCTATGTTTAATCAGCCCCAACATCAAAAACTGACTTTAGTCTTGCCATACGATATTAATTCAAGTTCTTGGAGGTTTGAATGATAATAAACGTAGAACACAATCTGATAAACTAATCATTCCTGTAATCATGACAGGACAAACACTCCAAGTCCTAAAGAAAGAAAAATAATAAATTATTTGTATAGTCAAATTTTTGCATTCTCAGATCTTAGTTTACTTTATGTTATATCAGCTAAGTTAAGTATGATCATCCTTTTGATATCATCAGTTAACCTAAGGTTAACTTTGTAATTATAGGCAGTTTCATGCTAGACCAAAAAAAAAAAAAAAATACTGAAAATTTTCTGAGAACTGATTTCCTAAGACATATATTTTTTCATAACTATCTGTGACTTTGAATATTAAGATGAATGTTACAAAAAGGCCTTGTACAAAAGATATTAAAACATACAGGAAAAACATCTAACAAAAACACTTACATCTGAGGCATTTTGAACTCGTTCTTTACTGGAAACGTTTCTCTTGATGTTATTTATTAAATTAATTGGTTCAGCCCAATGGTTGCAGTCACCTCCATAGAGCAAACAATCATTTGGTAAAAATGTCTCTACCCAAAGACGACATATGTTATCTTTGCAGCAAGTCAACAGTACATTACATACAGAAGCCCTAAGGAATAAAAGGATTTTAGAAGCAAAAATATAAATTTCCCACAGTATCATATTCCACAATGTTTCTATAATTATTTAAATGTAGACAACTAAGGTTATCAATGAAAAAAATGTCAATATACATTTATGCAACATAGTCAAAACCATTAAAACTGAGTTGGGTATTTGATTTCATCACTGCAAACACTTGCTAATCCATTTCTTTTCTGCCTAGAACTCAGTAGTTCCTGTTTCAGTAATCCAAGATTCTTACATCTAAAGAACAAAAACTGAGATCATATCATCCTCCCTCAGTTAATAACAAGGAAAAAACCTGACATCTTCTATCAGATTTTCTGATTTATTCAGTGGATATTTATTTAAATTATTTCACAATGCTTCATTTTTACTTCCTGTAAAGGTATATGCATACTTGTCACTAACAAGCTATAGTAACTAGTACACTTACTGTGTCTTTGCCTAACATATGCCCAAAGCAGTCAAGTGCAAGAACAGAAAAATTCATTAAATATGAGCCATCTCCTTCCTTAGTCATTTTTTACTTTCAGTGAATTTACTGTCTTGCCACCCCACAAAATAATAACAAAACAATTACATATATGTTAACAAATTCCATACACATTGAGAGCTCAAAAGCTGAAATTCTATTTTTTTTTTCTCTTTTGAAATTCTATTAATGAAAACTATCTTTCTATTGACTGACAGTCTTTGTTAACTCAGCAAATTTTTTTTTAAAGTTACAATATCCTGTAAAAGACACTTATTCAAACATATCTAACTGATTAAAAAAGGAAAAATCAGTAGAGGGTTTCTATCAAGTAACTTGGTAAGTTAAAGAAAAAAAAATTAAATTAAAATATTCTATAGTAGTCACTTTTTAAAACATATCTATATGATTTTTAAAAAAAGCAAAGGGGAAGACCAGGGAGAACAGCACATTCTGTCTTGGTAGCTCTCTCCTTCAGACTCCTCCCCTGTTCTTACACCTCCCTCCCTGCCCCTCCCCTTCTCTGTCTACTCCCCTACTTCTTTCCCGTTTCCATCCACTCTCTGGGCTTCCCTGCCTCTGCCTGCACCTACAATTCTCTGCTTCTTAGCCTCTCCAAACCACCCTCCCTTTCCACCTCTCCTACCTCATTGGTACCCTCCTCCTAGGGCCTCTTCTTATCTTTCCAAACCCTCTGTTTCTCCTTCCTTTTCTCACCCTTGTGCCTCTCCCTCCTCTTTTTCCTTCAATTTTCTTCCCCTTTTTTCTCTGTCTCCCTCTGACCTTTTCCTGCTCTTCTTCCTTCTATTTCTCTCTAGTACATTTATATACACACAGGCAGTGGCAATAATATCAAATGTAACAGAAACAGAAGAAAATACAAAAAGGCAATATGGAAAGTGCAAGGTTCATAGTGACCCATCAGTAAATGGCAGAATGGGAGGCTTACAAAGAAAGAGCAGAAGATAGGAGACTAAAGAGTTGAACAGACAGCAATCACGAGAGGCATACGAACTTAGACAAGACCAACAAAGCAAGCTAGAAAGGTGCACAACTCAGAAGCATGGACACGGATTTGACCACAGATGATGCTCTTCAGAACACCAAACCTTTACAAATAGTGTAAATGGCTGGCTAGTAATATAAGCATGGCATAGAAGAAATATCCTGATGTATCTGAGGCATTGCTCAGGCCATATCTCCCTTTCTCACTTCTTCATCAAGGTATCTTATTCTCTCTTCAATAAGCACATCATATTCAGGTACACCCCTCCCCCTCCACCCAAAAATTATATATATAGGTGAATGACCTTATATAGGGCAACGGTATGGTGGGTAAGTGTCTGCAACAGTTGTCCTATCTTGAGGCAACAACAGGCTAAGATGGTTCTAAAACTAGTTATGTAAAACCAACTTCTGAAGGTTTTGTGGGGAAAATAACCAAACCTCCCAATCTGTCCTACATTCATCATTTTTAATTAACAGGGAAGTGTCTGTATATGCTCATTACAAACACATCCCCATTTTTCCTCTCAAGCTAGCAGACACTTTGTGTGAAGCATCATCATTTGGTTGAACATCTTAATTTTAAGATGCCGGATCAGAAAGGACAATGGTCTTTGATGGCATCTCTTTCACTCTCATGAGAAAGGGTCAGCCTTCCTACTATAAATCTGCAGGCAGCTGGTGAAACAAACATGAAAACTAAAAGAACTAAAGGAGATTAGTTGGTTTTTTAATAGATCCGAAAGTGAAATTCTGGAAACCTTGCCAAGACACCACAACTAACAGAAAAGTCTTGTTCTACACCACAGTTCCTTATGCTGTAGAATTTAGTTGACAAAAGAGATAAAATAAGTAGGGGGGAACATTAATATGTTTTGCTGTCAGGTATTCTCACTGCCCCAGTCTAAGGTGCCTGCCTCTGCCTCTACCATGGTCACTCTTGCCAACAGTGAGTAAACTATCAGAAGCAGATGTGACTGTCTTCTCTCAAAATAGACAATATTTCATAATTCTCTTTTTTAGTATTCTGGTGCTCTTATTAGCTACATGTGAAAATACTTGGAATATTGTTAAGAACTCAACCTTCAGAATAATGTAAACTTCCGACAGTTCTAAAGGGTTAACGGTTTGTGAAGACAGCTCTTTTTACTTTACGTATGTCATAGCTCGGGGCTTCCCCACTGGCTCAGTGGTAAAGAATACACCTGCAGTGCAGGAGACACGGGTTCAATCCCGGGGTTGGAAAGATGTCCTGGAGAAAGAAATGGCAACCCACTCCAGTATTCTTGCCTGGAAAATCTTATAGATAGAGGAGCCTAGTGGGCTACAGTTCATGAAGTCGCAAAGAGTCAGACACAACTGAGCACACACACGTCATGGCTCATTCTATTCTAGACACATATTTATACGTGTGGGCAATGGTCTCAGAAGTACTAAAGTAATAGTTCTCAAAGTAAAGGTGGACTGAGGGTGCTTCTGCTAACAATATAGATTGTCCACACCACTCTCCTTTAGCTCAAAACTGTGAAACACACTTCTAACAGAAGAACCATCCATGTACCTAGAGTGCCCTCCTCTCATGCTCTGTTAGACTGGAGGAGAGAAGTAAGAAGAATGGCAACTATCACACTACAAAATTGTTCAAAAGATCTAGGTATAACAATGATGTATGTATGCTGTTATACATACATTATATGTGGATTTGTGTCCAAATTCACACCAAGAGTGAATCACAATGTAAATTATGGACTTTAGGTGATAATAATGTGTTGATATAAGCATCAACTGTAACAAATGAACCACTCTGGTGGAGGATGTTGATAAAGCAGGTGGTTGTGCATATGCGGAAAAAAGGGTTATATGGAAAATCTCTGTACCCTCCCCTCAACTTTGCTATAAACCTTAAACTGCTCTAAAAAGAATGTTTAATATAAAATAATTTTTTTAAAAAATCTAGGTTTACTCTGCTGGCTCAGAAGAGCAAGACTAAAGTTAACAAATGATCTAAGTATGCTATAATGGATCAGCTTAAGACATTCTCAGATGACAAAAAGATAAGGGGAAAATTGTATTGATCCATAGTGTGGACAAATTGAAGATGGCCATGTGGAACGAAAAGGGATTTCTACCTATAATTAAGCAATACAATACCTCTGTAACTTACTAAGTATATGCAAAAAGTCAACGGGATATCAAGTCTGGCAAAGACTATAGGAAACAAATGAAGTACTAACAGGTTTGTTTGTGCATGCGTGTGTAGGTTAAATTAATACCTAGTTTAGGACATCATAATCTATTAGCCCATGTACTTTTGCTCAAAGATGCTGCAGGCAGTTAAAGAAATATTTGAGGTCTCATGGTATACACTCTCAATAAAGCTTGTTTTTTTTTTAGTTACCAAAAAAAAAAAAAAAACACAGTGGATGCACATAGAAAGGGACAAGATAAACACAGTGAAATGTGAAAAAGTTGATGCAAATAGAAATTTGGAGAATGATTAAAAGATGAAAGAAGTGAAAGAAAAAGATGCACAACTCTGGCACTTTAAGATATCTGATCTAGAGGTAAATTATCCTTTCACATGGCTCTCCTCTTAAGTATCATATATAGTTAGCTCACAGCCAGAGACTTGCAATCCAGGAGCTATCTAGTACTACTTGAATCTTCATGGACAAAAACCCTATAGCAATAGATTCTCAAAATGAGAAAAGTGGTCAAAGTCACAAAGATGACGTTCTCTTAATACATGGGAAAAATGACTAATCCACTGACCTAGGCATATATTTGCTTGTTTTACGCCAGGAAAATCCATTTACAGCTCGAGGATGGGCCAGATATACAAAAGAAAAGTCAGTTTCTCCTTCAGATTGTTTTTCTGAATTTTTATCTGGAGAGGTAACAGATGTCCGCCAGTTTTCTACATTATACCATACCTTTAAAAGACAGTCATCCTAAGAGGGTGGAAAAACAGAAACAGAAAAACATCCAGATCAGAATTAAAGGTTAAATCAAATACCAAAGGTAAGATTTTTCTTCCCAATTAAAGGAACGTAGGGATGTGAGGAGGGGTTGGGCATGGAAAAATTAAGAAAATCTCTGATTCTGATACTTTTCTAACCAGCATTCCTTAACTGTTCTTTGAGAATTACGGTATGTGAATGTGTGTATTTTGCAAAGGTTGGTTCAAGGAAAATGCTAGCTACCATTTGATATGGAAAATAAAGTCATTCAGGAAAGACCTAAAGATGAAGGGTTCATTTTCTCACTTAGCCAAATATTAAATAAGAAAGCATTACCATTAGTAGACTTCAAAATACTGCTAATTTTATAAAACATTTTTTATAGATTGCCATATGAATGTTCAAAGAAAATGATAATAACTAGTTAGCAACTACCACTATATAAAATATTCTAAGCACAATCAAAATTGCATCTCCTAATCTGGGAAGGAAAGCAAGAACAAGAGATTAGCATGTACCAGGCTCTGCTCGTAAGCTACTAATTACATTCCCGACACTGACTGAAGTCAATCAGACTAAACAGTTCTAGTTTTCTCCTAAAAGAATTTTAGGAGAAAATACCTCACTAAGAATTTAAGACATATCTCGTATTCTTAGTCTGCAGATTTCAGTCATGGGAACAGTAACTTCAGACTATTAGTTATATGTAAAGTGCTCTGTGAACCAATGATTTAAAATAATTAAAATTTAAAGGAATTCACTGTTCTGAAATCAACAGGTAATAACAAAGAAAAGTTACAAATGTTCTTCTAGAAAGTCTTTAAATTCTTTTACTATAAATACAGTCTAATACAGCTGTCAGCTAGAAGATAACATAAACAACAGTTATAGTTTATTACTGACAGTATACTATATCCAAGATACTGTGCCACTTTATATACACTGTCCATAAACTAACCCGATGATCCACGACCTATGAGGTAGGTATTATCATCCTTAGTCTATACGTGAGGAAACCAAGGATCAAAGTAATTAACTACTTGCTCAAGATCAAAAAGTTGGTAAATGGCAAACTTATACCAGATCTACCTTTGACCTAAGCTGTTTCAATTATATCATATTGCCCTTTGACATAATACTATTTAGCCAATTTTGGCTTTTTAACATATTTAACAGAAAATATTTGCAACATAAATAATGAAGCAAGTTAATTTTTTTTGATATTTCAAAATACACCATAAACACAACTTGATAATAGTATTTTCACAAATTACCTTCCCAGCAGTGGCAAAAAATTCTCCATCTGGTGAAAATTTCATTAAATGAACTTGGGAAGCAGTTCTGTAAATTAAATAGACAAGGCATAATTTTCAAGGAAAATTAAATGAGAGAATACAACATTACTTCTCTAAACTATATTCAGTAATCTGCTTCAAATACAAAATATGATAACGTAAGTTTGACACTTACTTTTAAGTATATCTCATAATATAAATTAGAAATAGAAAATTTAATATTAAATGTAAAAATTATTTTCAATGTAAAAATATCTATGCATAAGAATCATATAAGGAATGACTTGTCATTCTTTAAAGCTTAAGACAGAAGAGTCATAGCTCTCATTCCTTTAGAATATGAGAAAGAAGAGTTTCATTTTTTAACCTGGAAATCTAATTTTTGGAGCTATGGATACTTACATTCCAACATACATTTACAAGAACAATAAATCAGTATTTTATAATGAATTCTGCCTTAAGGCAGCATTTGCACAGTTGAAGATTATGTGTGTGTTAATGAGAGACTTCCAACCACTATGGATTCGGCCTTCCAATTTCACCAACATACTTGGTGCATACCTGTCTTTCCTTCCTTAAGGAGTTTCAGCTCATTTCCCTCATCACCTTTCCTTCTGCCTTTCAGAAAATACTGATCTCAAGACATTTCTCACTATCATTACTTTCCTTTTCTTTACCCAAGTTTATGCTTGAACAGAGTCACACTAAACTTACTTGTAAAGCAAGCCAAAGAGGAATTCCGTCATAGTTCAATTTCAAATAAAAAAAACTTTTTTAGCCTGACTTTAATTATTATAAATACATAACAGAAAATAATGATATAAATGGGTGAAAAGAAGAAAATAAAATCATCTATAGCTTCACCAAAAACACAACAACCATTTCCATGCAAAATCACTGGTAACATGTTACTACGTTGACTTCCAGATCTCTTTCCACTCTACTTTCTGTGGGAGGTGGTGGGGAAGAAGATGGAAACTTTTTACAATTTGCTCTGTAATATTTATTTTAAAATATGTCATGAACATAAGTTCTGATACTTTGAAACTCCAATACTTGGCCACCTGATACGAAGAGCTGAATCATATGCAAAGACCCTGATGCTGGGAAAGATTGAGGGCAGGAGGAGAAGGGGACGACAGAGGATGAGATGGTTGGATGGTATCACTGACTCAATGGGCATGCGTTTGGGTGGACTCCGGGAGTTGGTGATGGACAGGGAGGCCTGGCGTGCTGCGGTTCATGGGGTCGCAGAGTCGGACATGATTGAGTGATTGAACTGAACATTAAGTGGTGGAGTGAACAGTTTTGAACACACATTTTCATGTATCTGGTTAATCTTAAAGATATCTTTAAAACAAATAATTAAAAGTGCTTGGTCTTACACTGCTATATTTCAAATGGTTAACCAACAAGAACCTACTATATGGCACATGGAACTCTGCTCAAAGTTGTGTGGCAGCCTGGACGGGAGTGGAGTTACGGGGAGAATGGATACATGTATTTGTATGGCTGAGTCCTTCACTGTTCACCTGAGACTATCATAACATAGTTTGTTAATCAGCTATACCCCAATACAAAAAAAAGTTTAAAAAAATTCCTTGTCTTCATGATTGTGACTATGTTGTCCCAAAAGTTTTTTCTTAAAGCAATATCTAAAGCAATTCTCTTAAATGGGAATCAGATTTCAAAACCCTCAACAGCTTCCAAACTCACTCAAAATTAAAATGCAAAAGCCTCACAATAACCTATAAGCTGCCTCCTGACTCTTGATCATTTCTCCATCACTCCTCATTATGTTCACTTTCCTCCAGCCACAAGGTGACACACAGTTTTACCTCAGGGTCTTGTACTAGTTCCCTCCTCCAAAAGATATCCACACATAACTTACTTCCTTCACATCTATACTCAACGTCAGCTCTACTCCTCTTCTCTCATCCTACTTATTCTCTATCGTACTTACTAGTCTTCATCTAACAAGTATAAGCAGATTTTTTTAAATGCACCACAAATGAACTATAATCAAGCTCAACTTTTAAACGTATTCCAGTTAGTGTAAACTTCAGTTGTTCAGTTCAGTTCAGTTGCTCAGTCATGTCCGACTCTTTGAAACCCCATGAACTGAAGCACGCCAGGCCTCCCGGTCCATCACCAATTCCTGGAGTTTACCCAAACTCATGTCCATTGAGTCGGTGATGCCATCCAACCATCTCATCCTCTGTCACCCCCTTCTCCTTCTGCCCTAAGTCTTTCCCAGGGTTTTTACAAAAGAGTCAGCTCTTCGCATGAGGTGGCCAAACTATTGGAGTTTCAGCTTCAACATCAGTCCTTCCAATGAATACTCAGGACTGATCTCCTTTAGGATGGATTGGTTGGACCTCCTTGCACTCCAAGGGACTCTCAAGAGTCTTCTCCAACACCACAGTTCAAAAGCATTAATTCTTCAGCGCTCAGCTTTCTTTATAGTCCAACTCTCATATCCAAATATGACTATGGGAAAAACCACAGCCTTGACTAGACAAACCATTGTTGACAAAGTAATGTCTCTGCTTTAAATATGCTATCTAGGTTGGTCATAACTTTCCTTCCAAGGAGGAAGCGTCTTTTAATTTCATGGCTGCAGTCACCATCTGCAGTGATTTTGGAGCCCCCAAAAATAAAGTTAGCCACTGTTTCCCCATCTATTTGCCATAAGTAATGGGACCGGGTGCCATGATCTTTGTTTTCTGAATGTTGAGCTTTAAGCCAACTTTTTCACTCTCCTCTTTCAACTTCATCAAGAGCCTCTTTAGTAATTCTTCACTTTCTGCCATAAGGGTGGTGTCATCTGCATATCAGGTTATTGATATTTCTCCCGGCAATCTTGATTCCAGCTTGTGCTTCTTCCAGCCCAGCGTTTCTCATGATGTACTCTGCATATAAGTTAAATAAGCAGGGTGACAAAATACAATCTTGACGTACTTCTTTTCCTATTTGGAACCAGTCTGTTGTTCCATGTCCAGATCTAACTGTTGCTTCCCGACCTGCATACATACAGGTTTCTCAAGAGGCAGATCAGGTGGTTTGGTATGCCCATCTCTTTCAGAATTTTCCAGTTTATTGTGATCCACACAGTCAAAGGCTTTGGCATAGTCAATAAAGAGGAAGTAGATGTTTTTCTGGAACTCTCTTGCCTTTTCAATGATACAATGGATGTTGGCAATTTGATCTCTGGTTCCTCTGCCTTTTCTAAAACCAACTTGAACATCTGGAAGTTCACAGTTCACATATTGCTGAAGCCTGGCTTGGAGAATTTTGAGCATTACTGTACTAGCATGCGAGATGAGTGCAATTGTGCAATTGAGCATTCTTTGGCATTGTCTTTCTTTGAAATTGGAATGAAAACTGACCTTTTCCAGTCCTGCAGCCACTGCTGAGTTTTCCAGATTTTCTGGCATATTGACTGCAGCACTTTCACAGCATCATCCTTTAGGATCTGAAATAGCTCAACTGGAATTCCATCACCTCTACTACCTTTGTTCGTAGTGATGCTTCCTAAGGTCCACTTGACTTTACATTCCAGGATGTCTGGCTCTAGGTGAGTGATCACACCATTGCGATTATCTGGGTCATGAAGATATTTTTTGTATAGTTCTTCTTGTATTCTTGCCATCTCTTTTTAGTATCTTCTGCTTCTGTTAGGTCCATACCATTTCTGTCCTTTATTGAGCCCATCTTTGCATGAAATGTTCCCTTGGTATCTCTAATTTTCTTGAAGAGATCTCTAGTCTTTCCCATTCTATTGCTTTCCTCTATTTCTTTGCACTGATTGCTGAGGAAGGCTTTCTTATCTCTCCTTGCTATTCTTTGGAACTCTGCATTCAAATGGGTATATCTTTCCTTTTCTCCTTTGCTTTTGCTTCTCTTCTTTTCACAGCTATTTGTAAGGCATCCTTAGACAGCCATTTTGCTTTTTTGTATTTCTTTTTCTTGGGGATGGTCTTGATCCCTGTCTCCTGTACAATGTTACAAACCTCCATCCATAGTTCATCAGGCACACTCTCTATCAGATCTAGTTCCTTAAATCTATTTCTCACTTTCACTGTATAACCATAAGGGATTTGATTTAGATCATACTTGAGTGGTCTAGTGGTTTCCCTCACTTTCTTCAATTTAAGTCTGAATTTGGCAATAAGGTGTTCATGATCCAAGCCACAGTCAGCTCCCGGTCTTGTTTTTGCTGACTGTATAGAGCTTCTCCATCTTTGGCTGCAAAGAATATAATCAATCTGATTTCAGTGTTAGCCATCTGGAGATGTCCACGTGTAGAGTCTTCTCTTGTGTTTTTGGAAGAGGGTGTTTGCTATGACCAGTGCGTTCTCTTGGCAAAACTATTAGCCTTTGCCCTGCTTCATTCTGTACTCCAAGGCCAAATTTGCCTGTTACTCCAGGTGTTTCTTGACTTCCTACTTTTGCATTCCTGTCCCCTATAATGAAAAGGACATCTTTTTTGGGTGTTAGTTCTAAAAGGTCTTGTAGGTCTTCATAGAACCGTTCAACTTCAGCTTCTTCAGTATTACTGGTCAGGGCATAGACTTGGATTACCATGATATTGAATGGTTTGCCTTGGAAACGAACAGAGATCATTCGGTCGTGCTTGAGATTGCATCCAAGTACTGCATTTCGGACTCTTTTGTTGACTATCATGACCATTCCATTTCTTCTAAGGATCAATCTTCAGTTGATCCTAGAATAAAACTTGCATAGTTTCCAGTCCAAGGCTTAATTGTTTACTTAAATAATAAACTACTTCAAATAAATGAGTATGTCTAGTCCAAGTTACTAGGACTCTGTATAACTCTGTTTTTTAAGTTAAGATTCTCTCCCTCTCCCAAATGTATGAAATACATTTCAGATTCTCAGTTCAACCCAAGACGCTCCTGACCAGATCTGCAGTGACTGCACTGCAGCACTTCTCTGCTCTTCTCTCCCTCAATCTCATAAGCAAAGCCACAGCTCTTTCTAGAGAATTATCTTTTTTGTGAAATTCTATTTCCTCTATATTTAAACCCTTTTTAATACCCATGATCTGACTATGGGGTGCAAAAAAAACATAGAACTAGCTCCTTTGAAATCTCCTTTGTAAATTCCATATACAGGAAATGTGCCTTACTCTGACTTTGGTATCTGATAGGTGACTCAGTGGTGAAGAATCCCTCTGCCAACGCAGGAGAAGACACTGGGTTGGGAAGATCCCCTGGAGAAGTAAATGACAACCCACTCCAATATTCTTGCCTTGGAAATACCCTAGACAGAGGAGCCTAGTGGGCTACAGTTCATGGGATCTCAAGAAGAGATGGACACAACTTAGCAACTAAACAACTGCTTCACATAAAACTGACCCAGGAAGAATGCCCTTCCTTACATCCTGTCACACCGACTTACTGGTATATTGTCTATCGCCACCTATCCGTTCATGGCTATATTCTAAGCACTTTTACCACTGCCTGGAATATGATAAGCACTCAACAAGTATTTGTTGGAATGAAAGTAATTTGGACTTGCTATCTAAAGAACATAAGAAAAATTAAGCCAACTG
Source organism: Dama dama (assembly GCF_033118175.1). Lineage (NCBI taxonomy): Eukaryota > Metazoa > Chordata > Mammalia > Artiodactyla > Cervidae > Dama > Dama dama. The sequence goes on from NC_083689.1 coordinate 37,348,767, forward strand.
ATACATACTTCCATAAAGTATGATACTAATTTTATGCTCTTATTAACAGTATATATTAATTAGAGTATCTTTTCTCTACTCACTCACTAGTAATAGGTATTATTAATTCTTTTCTTTATGGATATTTTGCATCTCATGATTTTTGAATGAGGTCAGTCAACTCAATATGCTGCTATTTGCATATAATACTTTAAAAAACTTTCTCAAAACATTTTTCTCATTGTCCATTTTTGTTTACTTCTGAAATATCTACTACCTTCGAATTAATTTTTAAAACCTTTTAAAAAATGGCATTAACCCAAAATTGCATGTATTTCCCATCAAGGTTTTGGTTTTTTTTCCTTACAGTATTTTTGCTTCACAAAAGATTCTTATTGATACCCAAAACTATTAATTTTTTCCTTTTCTTTCTTTTTAGTTTTTAGCTGTGGTGTTATACTTAGAAAAATTTCCACAACTCTAAAATAGCACCTCTTATTCAATAGTGATAGCACACAAATGACAATAGCCCAATACACAATTTTTAATTTCCCAATAGTGACATTTAAAAAAAGTAAAAAGAAACAGGTGAAATTAATTATATTTTACTTAATCCAATATATCAAAAGCATTATCATTTCAGTATGTAATCAACTAAAACTTAGTATGACTTTCACATTCTTTTAAAACTTTTAAATCCAGTGTGTATTTTATACTTTTAGGACATCTCAGTTCAGTCTAGCCATATTTCAAGTGCTCAAGTGAGATGTGGCTAGTTGCTATCATACCAGACACGGCAGTATTAAAATATGAAAATTTACTGATATTTTCATCTAAATTTTTTTTGTTGTATACATACTGCTTTTTCTTCCTTTTAAATTTGTTTTTGTGCCAAGTATGAAAGAGATTCTAACTTTGCTTTCTCCTCCACAGAGCTAGCAAGTTGCCTTACTGATATAAAATGCCACCTTACATACTAAATCTCTGTGTACTTGGGTCTAACCCTGGATGCTAATCTATCCATTCCTGTATCAACAACAAATGGCTTGATCTGTTGTAGCATTATAATTAGTTTTACTATATTGTATGTCTTCATTCTTTTCTTCTTTCAGAATTTTCCTTTTCTTGCCATATGTGTCCTTTTAAAATTCTGGACTCCACTCACAAGTAGAAATTCCAATGAGATTTTGATAAGAGTGATATTCAACATATAGATTAATTTGGGAAAAATTTACTTCTTCACAACAGGAAAATTCAGTCAAAAGTATGAAAGGTATCTTTGTCTTCCTTTTGTATACTTTAGAATGCTCTTATGGGCCTTACACATTTCTGTTTCTTCCTATGTGTTTTATTCAACAACTTAAAAAAAAAAAAAGGATCTGCAGAGCATGGGAAATGGTGACTGTTCTATATATACAAGAAAAGGTATGTCACAATTATAAAAAAATCAATACTTTTTATGTTAGTATGCTTTTACACAAACTAAAATTCATTTATAATATAATAAGACCATATGAAATAGGTTTATTGGTTTAACCCCCTAATTAATTGCTTACTTGCACTGCCAAATGCATCTCCAATCCCCAAAGTTAAGATCTGTTTTATCTGGATTTTCATCTTCAGCTGGCTTCTCCAAGTTAGCATTGGACCAGAGTTGTAAACAGCTGGAACCAGTTAAAAGACGATTACCTGAAAAAATACGTATCATGCACCAATAATTATTTAGGTATTTAATTAGTGACTTAAGTTACATGCTCAAGAGCTTCATATAATACTGTAAAGAATACAACTTTTTTAAAAAGTCAAATAAAAAGAGATTTGGGTTATGAGGGAGTAAGGCTATATTTTAACTTTGTTGAAGAAGCTTAGATAGAAAGGGGAACAGATCTTGTAATCTCTCTTTCAACAAACATTTAATGAGCATCATCTTTGTAAGAGGCACTGTGCTAGGCACTGGCAATACAATGACAAATGAGACGCTGTCCTTTTTCATGATGGGTTCACAATCCAGTAGAGAAATGTTATGAACAGAAGCATGAAAACATGTGAGTTCAAATATATTCCAGAGAATGCTTCATAATCTCCTTATGGTTAAGGCATAAAGCGCATAGTAGACCTAAGAAAAGAAGTAAGGTTGGGGGGAAAAAAAAGCCATCATATTGTGAAGCATTTTTGAGGTTTGTAAGGAGTTTAGTTTGTTACAAGTAGCTGGGAGTTAAAAGATTTTATATGGAGGGATAGTTTGCAGAGTGGATCTGTATTCTACAAAAAGGGGTCTCAGCTGGGAGAGGGGTGTCAATAGACAGACGTGAAGAGGCATATAAATCTCCTCCAATAACATACATGCAAAAGTTATAGGTATACCATGTGCATTTTTCCTGAGATAACCCATAATTTTCACCATACTTTCAAAAACCCCAGTACACAAAGAAGGGTAAATATTCTCTATAATTCTAGAGACAGACAAGATTAGGAAAAACATAAGATGCTGGGAAACCTGGTTAAATGACTACAATATATATAGATGGGAAATCATGAGGATCTGAATCAAATATTAAAGTAATAAGCACGGATTTGAAAGCCATTTCAAAAAAACAGAATTTTCAAGGCTTGACAACAAATGAAAAATAGAGAGATGCAAGAACTTTCAAGGATAGATCCCAACTATATGACTTGGATAACTGGTTAGAAGATTGTTTCGTCAAACAAAGAAAATAAAAAGTACAAACTTTGGCCAAAAAGCTGACAATAAATAAGGCATTCATCTTGGCAACTGAAGACTATGGATTTGTATCTCTCTGGAAAGATTACTTTACTTAAAAAGCGAGTCTGTGGCAAAACACTGACTTTAAATAGGAAATCCCTGGGTCTAAGGGTCTAAGGAAAATCTAAGGGTCTAAGGAAATCCCTGGGTCTAATCCCTTGGTCTAAATACCAAGTAAGGTACTTAATCAGCTATGTGAATTTGGGCAAGTTGGGCAACTTCTGAGCCTCAGTTTTCTCACCTGTAACATTAGAAATTTATGTAGAGTTGTTGTAAGAATTAGCTATTATATATATAATGTATTTGTCACAGGCTAGGCACTTAGCAGAAGCTCAATAAACAGTAGCAATTAGGTGGAAAGTCTCATAGATGGATAAAAACAGCCCAGACAGTACTAACAAGGCATTCCATTTAAATATGGTTATTATTCCACTGTTGAGCTTACTAACAAACACACCTGTTCTTTTTTTGCGGCAATAAAATTGACATGTACCATTATATTACTTTCAGGTTATAACACAATGATTCATTATTTGTATATAGTGTGAAATGACTACCACAGTAAGTCTAGTTAACATTCATCAACACATATGGTTACAATTTTTTTTTCTTGTGATGAGAACTTTTAAGATTTACTCTTTCTCTGCAACGGTTCAAATACACAGTACAGAACTAAGCATAGTTTACCATGTCGTGCATTACATACCAGGATTTATTTCATAACTCATAACCTTCACCTATTTCATCTACTCTCCCCAACCCCACCCTTCTCCACCCACTACCTCTGACTTCTCAGTATCTGTGAATTCAATTTTGATAAGTTTTCTTTAACATAAAAACTAAGGGTGAAATTAAGGTATCCCCCCAAATTAATAAATTAATATAGAATGCAAAATAATTCACTTTAGTTACAGAATGGAACAAAAGTAGGTAGGGTATATAGTACAATACATTGATTTGAACAGAAAGGACAGAGGTATGGCTATCACAGGAGGAGAAAAAAAAGCATTAAGTCTAAAATAGTAAATCTTAGGCTTTAAGCAAGATGCAATGGTGGGTCTGGTGGCAATACAAAGGTACTACAGTCAGTTTACTAGCATCACTTGAAAAATATTCTTTATATCCAGTGCCTGGCATATACTAATAAGGTATATTCATCAAAACTAAAATACTAATATTTCACTCAATATATTCTAAATCTGTTTATAAATAGTTACAAAGTTCATTTGAAAAAACAATAACAGCTCCCAAATATACATTACAATAATAACCCATTTCTGAACCAAACCTCTAAATTTTAAACTTTTGATTATAAAAAGAAAAATAAGAAAATTCACTGTGAATTTTAACTAAATCATGATTTAAAAGATAACCGTCATGAACTATTGGCAAGTCACTAGCAGATATGTTAAGAAAATAAGTAGTTATCTTCTAATAGAATTCTGTAATGATGATTTCAAAGGAACTAAAATACTATCAATATCAATAATAATATCAATACTACCTTCTGAAGCATTAGTACTTACAGACCACAGGTACAGAAATTCCAAGCAACTACTGAGTCATTACTAAAGAACACTCACTTCAAATAAAAAATGTTTTTATTATAGTTATTCATAAGAGACTTCCAGTATCCAGTTCACTTGCTAACAATCTTTTTTATAGGTAAGTACTAAAATACCTTTTTATAGAAAGCATCAAGTACATTCATAGTTAACCATTCTTGATATGTTAAGTAATCTGCTCATGATCACAAAATTTCTACTCATATATATAAACATTTATTGACAATTTAATATATGATGGGCCCCAGATAAATTACTGAATAAAATAGAATATAAGACCTTGTCTAACAAAATAAATAATTACAATAAATTGTAGTGCTATCACAGAATAACCATATAATTTATCATCCAAACAGGAACACTTGTGAAAATAAAAGATGACAGTATTAATAATTATATGAGGACAATAGGCATAAACTGGACATGAGTAACCTTATACATAGTAGAGTTAAATACAAAGTGCCCTACTAAATGCCAGATTTGAATCCAGGTTAAATTTTTACTCTTCTCACTATATGCATAAAATACAAATACAAAATGCCAGCTAGCAAGCATTAACCTCATGAGATAAAATATTTTAAAACATTGTGAATTTTTAAAATCTGAAATAATTTCTATCTTCTAAAATAATTTCACAAGGTTCTGAACTTTGTATTCTAAACTAACACTTTTTTCTCAGCCATTTTATCTACTATACATAACTGCATCTCACATCTGTGTATTCTTTTCATCAGTCACTCGCTATGAACTGAGCACCTACAATGATAAAGGCACTGAAACCAAGTTATTTCTCATTTAGATGACTGTGAATGCACTTTTCAAAGGTAATTAAAATACAATATTTACCTTCCTGTTCCTCTTGTCTCTGATCATTCTGAGACACTGCTACCAGAAAAATCTGGCAAAATCATAAATCTTAGTTTGCCACTAGCCACTTTCAAAAACCTATACATTTTATACAATTTAAAAGAATTAAGTTATTTAATTATTTACATGACTGTAAAGGCTTTCCATCTGCTGTATTCTTATCTCTTCACCAGACTCACTCCAGTCTCAATGAAGTATTAACCAGAACATATCCTACGCTTTCTTTCTCTGTTCCTTTGCTCACTCTGGTAAACTGGTAAAAATTGCTTTAGGACTATTTTTTAATGCAGAAATAGATAAGTGATACATATGCAGGAGACCAGGGATTTGACCGGGTCAGAAAGATCCCCTGAAGAAGGGAATGGCAACCCACTTTGGTATTCTTGCCTGGCGAATTCCATGGACAGAGGAGCTTGGCGGGCTACAGACCACAGGGTCACAAAGAATTGGACACAAAAGTGACTAACACTTTCACTTTCAACCTATCCCCACCCTTACTATCAAAGTCCATCTACTCTCATGTCAAAAGGCTCCCCTTCAACGAATCTTTGATTCTCCAGAGACAATTAGTGTCTGCTTCCCAAAACAACACATATTCCCACAACAGCTGGACACTATTATGTTGCATATTTTCCTCATTTCAGTATAAGCTCTAAAACTGCACAACTTGTTTTACTTACTTTTGTGTTCTCTATCATTTCACACAAAGCAGAACTGAAATACATGAAAGTAAAAAAAAAAAAAGCAAGTATTATTTCAGTTAATCCTTCTTTTCTTACCTGCAGGATCCCAAGTTATATTGTGTGCTATGGAGTCCAGAAAAAATTGGCCACTTTTCTGCCACTGACTATATAATTCCTAAAATTTGAAAAAAAGGTCAGTTAGTCTATTACTGGCATCTGTTCTGTCAAGTGTATACACTGACACTAATTATTTTTAATAATATATGTACTTATTTTTTGAGGTATAATTGAGCACTGAGTCATATTTGAAGAGAATAAAATGTTCAGTCTAGTCAAGAAAAATAGAGTATGTGATGGAGATCAATGAGAGCATATCCATTCCTGGAAGGTCCAAAAGTCTGTCTTTACTATATTTAGACAATCAATAAGTATCTGCCAACTAGGACAATATATGTATTAACCTCAAACTTTTAAAGTTACTATTATTACTTTATTATTATTATTATTATAGCTACCAAGGTTTAATTTTAAATGTGTCTGTGTCTCTGCTATTTGAAGATTCCTCCTCTTTTAGTGTTTCACCTTCACCTGAGGGCATATGGTAAGTGTGAAGATTCAGAATAAGAGATGTTAACACTGCTCTTATATTATATAAAGGCTTTTCATCCCTTAAAGCAGTGTTTTTCAAACTTTTTTAACCCACAAACCAGTAAGAAATACACACTGCACTGTAACCCAGAACACATATATGCATACATACAAATGCAATCTAAGTTTACTCTTAATACATGTGATGAACTCTAACATTTCTATTCTCTTTCATTTTCTTTTAAAGTCAGGTTGTGGCCTACTAAGTTGACTTCTCTAACCTCTACTAGATTGAGACTCATAAATACTGAGTGTAGTGGTTCCCATGCTTTGGTATGAAAATAATGTGAGATGGTTTACTAAAAACTCAGACTCTCAAGACCCATGCCCAAATGTTCAGATTCAAAAGGCCCAGGACTAGGCACAGGAATCTGTACTTTAAACCAACATCTCCAAGTGATTTGATACAGCTGACCTGCTGAATATTCTTATGAAACACTATGTGGGCTTCCCTGGTAGCTCAGACAGTAAAGAATTCACCTGTGATGCAGGAGACCTAGATTCAGTCCCTGGGGTGGGAAGACTTCCTGGAGGAGGGCATGGCAACCCACTCCAGGATTCTTGCCTGGAGAATCACCATGGACAGAGAAGCCTGGAGGGCTACAGTCCATGGGGTCGCAAAGAGTCAGACATGACTGAGCAACTAAGCACATTTTGCAGGAATGGCTCTCAATCATCAGAAGACTCCCCCTACAACTAGAGGTGCAAGTACGTAGGCACAATCCCACAGGTACAGATTTACAGTTCCCCAGAGGAGGACCTGGACACACTATCAACTAGTGATTCTGAAGTGCACCTCTTGTGAAGAACTACCATATTCCAGAATGTACAAGTAAAATAATATTTTTATGAGGCTCTAAAGATTCTCTGATACTATATCTTGGAATTAAAGATTTTGAGCATCTTCCAAGTTAAGAATTTTTCCATTTGATCCAGTTTTCCCTTTATTCATCAGGCTTTTTTCCCTTGCCCTCTTTGCAAACTCAGTGCTGCTACCAATAAACCAGCCTCTTCTTATTGAATTTTTCAGACTATTATATTAAATGATTATAACTAGTACAAGGGTTATAACTGAAATTCAATCCTACTCTTATAAGTAAAGGCATTTTAACATAACAAACTGATTTTTTAAAGTCAGTTATTTCATTCAACAAATATTTATTGACTAGCATTTGAAATACAGTGGTTTAGAAGGAACAACTACCTATAAAATATGTTTTTAGTACTAATAACTACTAATTCCTAAGGGTATGAGAGCCTCTAACACTGGATTCATAGATAATAATATAAACACAAACAGAGACGAGAGAAGTGTGGATTCTCTTTCCATGAAAGTTTTAAATGGACACCAATTAACCTAGAGAAAATATTTTTCATTAACACAAGGTAAGGAAAAAGAATGCTCACACCTAGGGATCAAGACAACTAGTTTCACTCTTAGATCTATGGCTCAACTACTGTTTCATTGCTCAAGTCACATATTTTTGAACCTCTGCTGCCTTATTTATAAAAAAGAAATAACAGCTGCCCAACTAAGTCAGAGGGAATTTGTAAGATATTAATAAGCTAAGTGAAAATGAAATGAAAACTATTAAAAAATATATAAGATAAATCTATTATTAACACACTGTTTAATATTTCACATTTAACACATTCCCAGTCTTTGAAATCAAGAATAAATAGATGTTAAACAATTTTGGAATTGAGCAAAGAGCCTTTTAAGGCTGACTTGCTTAATATCAAACAGCTACACAGCAGCAGATAAATAAACCATTTCTATAACTCCTACTACAGTGTTCTTTAGACCACACTATGCTGATCCTCTTTCACAGTTAAAATCAGTAGTTTAACCTTCAGTAGAGATGAGTAAAATACCCTGGTCTGCTATATTTAAGAGTATCGAAACACAAAAAAAATCTATAACATAACCTCAATATTTAAAAACTATTGTTTTAAGCAACTTTCAGAACTATTCCTTATAAAGAAAAAACATTCACTGACCCACTAACAATTGTTACATGATTTAATAAGGGCAAGAAATTAAGTCCAAGGGGTATGTTAAGATTTTGCAATCAAAACTTGTCACTTTAAGAACAAAATATACAAAGAAAAAAGCTATACGAAAGAAGATTATAGAAACAAAAACAAGTGCCACATATGACTGGACAAAGATGTTTGCCACTACTAATAAAGTAACTGACAAATTTCAAGTTGTTGCCTCTTCAAATACTTAATAAAAGAAAAAAACGACAGACGGGGGAAAAAAAGTAAAGATAATTTAGTAGGCACAATTTAATTTAATTCTACTTCAACGAAACATTTACACATTTTAAAGAAGGAAGTAGCATTTAGCATCTTGCCTTTAATTACAGTGTACAATTTATAATGATTTATGTGACAATCACTCTAATTTTGTACTCTTAAAAATGTTATCTTTTAATACACATTTCCATTTCTAATAGAAAAAGATAAATTACTGACCAAATTTTTCTTTTGCTTCGGTAGGTTAACTGGTTCAAAAACAGAAATAACATTTCCATAGGATGCTGCAATCTTTTAAAAAGAAAAAAGAAAGAAAACTTATAAATACGTTGTTACTTATGAATCAAAAGAGCAAAGGAAATGAATAGTGTAACTTACAAAATATTCAACACAAAGTTTCTTTCACCAATACTTGAGAAAGTCAGTTTTGAGGGTTACCATATGTGGGTCAGAATCCCCAGCACTGTCACCTACTGTTTCACTTACTGTATACCAGCAAGGTAATCTCTTTGAACCTCCGTTTCCCTATTTATATTTACAATATGCATTATATCATCTTCCTAGTAGAACTGAGGGTTGAAATAACATCTGTAAAGCATCTGGTAAAGAACACTGTTCATTCCCTTCCTCACATGAGAAAATGCACTGATGTATTCCTTACGGAATTTGATGACTTAAAATCAGTTTTTAGGTTATCCGTCCTCGAAAGTTCACAATTCTGTCAGTGTATATTTAACTTATCAGAGATAAAACTTAGATCCATTCCTCTGTTAACTCTTCAAGAAGTATTCTTTTTCAATATTCTATTTTATTTGAGTATCTTTAAAATTTACCCCTTAATCAATGAAAAATAAACCTTGCTGGCTCTGTTTTATTAAGCAGCTACAACTGCAGCCTGAGTGAGTCACAAATGAAGAATATTAAAACATCAGAAATCAGATACACAGGCAGAATGAATGATCAGGAATAAAAATAAGAACATATAACCTAGTGAAGAAGAGTAAGAAATGAGGGAGTGGATCCACATACATGTGGGAGTGGATATTTTAAAGTGTTCTGAGGAGTTCTGAGAAAACAGAAATCATCTACACTGAGTTCATCCAGGAGTGTTTAGTTTGTGCCTTTATGTGTGGCTAGGATTTCAAACTACAGTGAGTGTTCAATTTCAGAAACATCACTTCTCGGCCTTTTGGCTAAGATCAAGTGCAATTTCAGAAATGGCACAGTATGAATACAAGTGTAAATATTAAAAGAAGTAAAGTATGTTGGGAGGTGACTGACCATCAGCCCAGCCAGAGAAGAGAATAACGAACATGAAACCAAAAAGGTAGGTGTGAGTGGGTTAAAGAAAGTCTCAAACCAAGGTGAACAGCTTAAATTTTTCTAGAGTAATGGGAAACTAAGAACAGTTTAAAGCAAATGATAACAAGTCAAATGCAGATAAATTTTCTTAGGAAAACTAATCTGGTGGTACTACAAAGATAAAAAACAGTAATGATAAAATATTGATGCCTATGGTATCAAAGCACTTCCTTCTAAAAGTTAAACAGAAGTCCCAAATACCAAAACCTATAAATTTTCATCTTGGTATCTTAAGGAATCATTTGATTATACTGATACTATCTGTAAAACAAAGGAAATGTACCCTTTATCAGAATGATTATACAACCAAATGACCTCTTCATTCTAACCTGGATTTCATGTAATATAGTAACCCACCAAGCTCCTCTGTCCGTGGAATTCTCCAGGCAAGAACACTGGAGTGGGTGGCCATCCCCTTCTCCAGCAGATCTTCCTGATCCAGGGATTGAACCCAGGTCTCCTGCATTATAGGCAGATTCTTTACCATCTTAGCCACCAGGGAAGCCCATAGTACAGCTTATCCCAAAAAGATAATTCATATTGGAAATTACTAAAATTAGATTTCCAACATTAACAAGCCTCATGTGAATCTAGATGGTAGAAGTCACCTTTCATACAATTAAGATTACAGAACTACAGAGCTAGGAGATCAAGCAAAAATGAAGAGAAAGGAAAAAAGTTTCAGGGATTTTTGGCATTCCATAATAAAAATCATTTTTGTATCATAGCAAGGATGAAAGACATGAGCAAAAAAAAGATAAGACACCTGCAACTCTACTGAAAGGAAGGGGTATACGAATAACAAAACAAAAAACAGCAGTGCAAAAAAACAGGCAAAGACTACAGGAGTTGAAATGACTTTACCACGAATATCTTTAAGCTAGGTCTGAAGACATAACTTTTCAGAATGGCAAGTTTACTAGGAATGATTAGATTAAAAATAAGGTTGGGACCATTTTGATTTCTCACACAAAATGTTCTAACAGTATCACAGAGTCAAACAATATACTTTAAATACCTAGCAAAAAAAATTACATTTGCCAAGTTCAGCCTAGTCTATCTACAACTGTATCTAGGCTTGGTCAACTATGCCTATATGGTGCTATATTAAGCTCTATACTATACTGTTTGTAAGTTAGAACTCTCCCAACTCTGGTACCATATAGAAACCCTATTTAACCTGATGTAAAATCATAAACCCATTTCTTTTGTTTTTGCTGCTGTTTCACTTTCAAGGTAATTTTTTTCCTTTTCATATGTAAATAGTAGTTAATTAAATTTTTCACTTTTTTATAGACTTGGAATAAATAACTTAAAAAATTATAGTGTTTATGTTGATTTTTTTACAAAGTTTATCCCAAAGTTACAAGGAGATAACTACCTCTTTAAAGACAAAGTAGGACTCTAACAATAATTTCTTTTCAGGAGTTTATTTCTAAATAGACTGAAGTTTATTGTTATTCCTTTCCTTCAATCCAATAAATTTTGAAATAAGTAAGCTTTACATCTACTCTACAGGCAATAAATATTATATCTGGCAACTCAAGGAGAAAATTATGCTATTCAAGATTATACAAGAATAGAATTCCTGACAGTCTCTAAGATACATTTAAGTCAGGAATTTTGTTCTCTAGGGTACATCTAGAGAGACAAAGAAATCTGTAGCTACATTATCTTGGAAACACAGTAAGTCTCTAATTCAAAAGGAAATGATACTTCAGAGACTATACTGACAAAAACCATACTCAAAACAAATCTCATATTACCACAAGATTACAAACCTTGCCTTGTTGCATTGAACAATCTACACATCCTACTTGAATATTTCCATGTTTAGCGCCTGGGATTATTTGCAGTCTTTCAAAATCACTTCCCAGTATAACAATGTCACATCCAGATGCATAAGCCTAAAAACAAAACATAAAAGAACAAAATAAAACAAAAATGATAAAGTTGTCAACAAAATATTTTATCATATAAAACACTGGTATTATATATTATGTTTTAACAGACTAATTTTAAATATTCTTTTTTAAAAAATCTTTATTATTTGAGAATATTTCCCTTACCTCCCATATACAGACCCATCAGTCAGTCCTATCTGCAAAATAAATACCAATTCCTTTCACTTCTTCCATCTTGATTGAATGCTACTGAACTTACCTAAACTACCATAATCTCTCTCCTGCATGATTGCTTATATTCTGATCACTTCCATTCTTGCTTCCCTCTATAACTCCTTTTCACACGAAGACAAAAGTGATCTTTTAAAAATGTTTATTACACCAAGTAATTTTTCCTGATATTAAGTCCCTTCAATAGTTTCCTCATGAACTTGGAACAAAATCTCAATTTCTTACCAATGTCAATGCCCTAAATTATTATCCTAATTTCCCAAACCCATCCCAAGCTAGTCTTTCATCCCTTCAAATGGCTCCTGCCCCTATATTACCCTTTTTTCTGTTCCTTGGGCATATCAATCTTTTTCCACCTCGGGGTGGTTTACCTTCCTTCTACCTGCCTGGTCTTTGTCTAACGTCTTTCCAACATTCAGGTCTCAGTTCCTGAATATACTCCTATTCTTGCTCCCTCTCCTCTAATGACTTTCTGTTCTTTTTCTTCATAGCATATACCACAATTTGTAAATATCTTGCTTGTTATCCATGTCCATTACTACAAGTGAAAGTCCATGACAAAAAGGCAGGGTTCAAGTTTATCTTGTTCTCTGGTCTTAGATCACAGAAGTTTCTTCCATCTAAGAGTACATGACTGTCATCCTAGAATTTATATACAGCCTAACTCTGAAAATAAAATATCCATCACAAACTCTTTTCCATCCTGGTAAATTCTGAAAATCTCAGTAATTCTCTACTTTTCCATCTCTTTTGCACATACACATACACTTTACTTAATGCAAAAAATATTATACTTAATAGATGTACTTTATGATCATAAATCCTACCAAGGCCAAAATGGTTCTGTATAAGCTACAAAAAAATATTTAGAAAAGGGATTTGAGAGAACATACAAATAAATCTGCTCACAGTATCAAAAAACTCAGGCCTAAATTGACTGACAGCTTCCAGAGTGGGCTTGATTTTTGACTTCTGATCTAGTGCTCTTTCAGTGGTAGCACAGGAACTTCCTAGTTAAGCATGCTTGCCTGGGATTTTCCTAAAAAGAATTAGGAGGAATCAAGTGCGGTTCTACTAGTGTCACACAGAGGAAAAAAGTGGCTCAGAAAACAAACAAAAAATCTCGTGATGGTCTGCTCACCTCTGTGTAAATACCCACAACAGGATCACAAGGCTTGTCACAAGATTATCCTCAAGAATAAATTCCAAAAAGCAATTTAAGAAAACTTTTCATTAATGATCCTCTAAAATACCTTAATATTTTAGCAACTGATTTTGTCCTGAATTTTAAATTTTGACAAAATACTGTCACTGTTTACCAAAGTATTATATTAAATGCAGAGTGTTTACAATTTAGATTGCCTTCTCACAACACAAATTTTTTTCAATTTCCATTAGACAGGATATATACATACATATATATATACACAAACACACACATATATATATATATATACATATAAATTTTAATGTGTTCATAACCTCTGCCTTCTTTTCATGTACTGCAATTATCTACTTTTAGATATTGTGTTGCACCTATTTTTGTCAACCATGACTAAATTTTCCTGAATCAAGTCTACATTAATCCTGAAGTAACCTCACAAAATTACTGCTTAATTAATTAATGTTTAATACAAGTATTGAACATCTTCAGACTTGATAATTGCAAAGTTATCTCAGAAATAGACACCTACTCAACAGAAAGATGCCAACTCATAATACAAATAAACCGTGATCATTCAAAGACTTATCCAGTCCTGGATTACCCTTGCTTTTTTCCTACTGTATTATATTATCACTGCCTGTCAGTTAATTTTTCCTTAGTGACAGTACTAGAAGATGCAAAGCTATCTATTCCTAATTTTGGGAACCAGTGAACCAGTGAAGTTGCTCAGTCATGTCCAACTCTTTGCGACCCCATGGAATGCAGCCTACCAGGCTCCTCCATCCACGGAATTTTCCAGGCAAGAGTATTAGAATGAGTTGCCATTTCCTTCTCCAGGGGATCTTCCCGACCCAGGGATCGAACCCAGGACTCCTGCATTACAGGCAGACGCTTCATCATTTGAGCCACCAGTGAAGCCCAATTTTGGTAAACTTTTAAGTCAAATAAATGTTATTGATCTTCTCTAGAATATCTCTCTCATTCAGTCTGCCCTTTCTTCTTTCAGGGTTACAACTAGTGGATGGCAATAAACTGGTAAATGGAAAAAACAAAAACAACAAAAAAAGAATATAACCAATTGCAGTCCACACTTCATGAGTTGACTATTATCCTTGGGGCTTTATAATAATAAAAAAAAAAAACCTCCTGATTTTCTTGACTATAGAATTTTAATTTTTATAGTTTATTTGATAATGTAATTAATTAAACATAAAATGCATTAAAGATTCAAACTATATTTTCATTTTATTCTGTTTCTCAATCATTTTCAAGAGTATGTAAGTATCTCCTTAAAAATTCTGCTGTGCACAGAATACTGGTTGAATAAACTACAGTACACAGGCACAATGGAGTATCATACAGATATAAAAAGAATGAGGAAGAAACCTATGAACTGACTTGGAGTGATTTCTAGGGGATAGTATTAAGTGAAAAATCAAAAAAACAAGTAGAAAAGGGCTGACTTGTCTTTGCCTGACTTACTTCACTTAGCATAATACCCTCTAGAGCCACATATTTTGTCACAAATGGCGAGATTTCACTCTTTTTTATGATTAATATTCCATTGTGTGTATATGCATTGTGTGTACACATACATGGATGAAAATGAATGCATATGTGTATGTGTGTGTATACATGTACATATGCATACATGAAATTTAATAATTTCAAAAATCATAACCAGCATCCATTGGTAGATGAATGAATAAAGAAGATGTATATATATACATGTATACACACACACCCCTACACATCTTCTTTATTCATTCATCTACCAATGGATGTTAGTTATGATTTCTGAAACTTATTAACATCATAAATAAATCAATCAGAATAGGGGGGAAACAAATGAACTAACTAAATTACAGACAAATACTACATCTACACTGAAAGAAAGAAGGCAGGAAAGAGCTAAGTAATTTATGAACACAGAATTTGACTAATATATTTTCAGCCTTAGAGAGTGAGAAGGAAAAAACTTTGGCACCAAAGTTTTATATATACCAAAGCTATACAAGGACACTACAAGAAAACTACAGGCCAATTTCTCTGACGAATATAGATGCAAAAATCTTCAACAAAATACTAAAAGACTGATTTCAATAGCACACTAAAAAGATCATACACCATAATCAAGTGGTATTTATCTCTGAGATGCAGGATGGTTCCATAAAAGCCATATATGACAAGCTCACAGCTAACACAGTCGATGGTAAAAAGCTAAAAGCTTTTCTCTAAGATCAGGAACAAGACAAGGATGTTCACACTTTTATCAATTCTATTCAACATAATATTGGAAGTCCCAGCCAGAGTAATCAGGCAAGAAACAGATAGAAAATGCATTTGAATCAGAAAGGAAGATATAATATTGTCTGTTTTCAGAATACAAGATACTACATATAGAAACCCTGAAGTCTCTACCAAAAAACTTTTAGAGCTAATAAACAAAGTCAGCAAAGTTGCAGAATACAAAATCAACATAAAAAAAAACTGCATTTCTGTACACTAACAATAGACTATTCAAAAAAGAAATTAAGGAAACAATCCAATCGACAACAGCATCAAAAAGAATAAAATACTTCAGAATAATTTTAACCAGGTGAAAAGTCTCGCACACTGAAAACTATCAAGACATAGATTAAAGAAACTGAAGATGACACAAATAAATGAAAAGACGTCTTTTGTTCTCAAACTAGAAGTTAATATTGTTACAATGTCCATATTACACAAAACCATTTATAGATTCAATGTAATCTCTATCAAAATTCCAGTAGCATTTTTCACATAGGGGAAAAAAAATCCTAAAATTCACATGGAACCACAAAAGACCCCAAATAGCCAAAGCAATCTTAAGGAATAACTAAGCTGGAATCACATTTCCTGATTTCAAACTATATCACAAAACTATAATAATCCAAACAACATGGTATCAGCATAAAACCAGACATAGAGACCTAAGAAACAAAATCACAAGCCCAGACATAATCTACACATATATGCTCAACTAATTGTTGACAAAGGTGCCAAGAATATACAATAGAGAAAAGATAGTTTCTTCAATAAGTTGACACTGGGAAAACTGGACGTCCCTGTGCAAAAGAACGAAATTGAACCTGTGTCTTACATCGCACACAAAAATAAACTCAAAAATGAATCAAAAAGTTAAACCTGAAAAATAAAACTGGAAACAACAAAATTCCTAGAAGAAAACATAGGGGGGAAAGGCCCTTGACAAAAGCATAAGCAACAAAAGCAGTAATAAATAAGACTACACTAAACTGCAAAGCTTCTGCATAGCAAAAGAAACCATCAACAAAATGAAAAGTAACCTTCAAAATGGGAGAAAGTATTTGCAAACCTTATCTGATAAAAAGTTACTATCTAAAATATATAAAGAACTCATAATTCAATAGCAAAAACAATCCAATTAAAAATGGGCAGGGGACTCAAACACACATTTTTCCAAAGAAGATGTACTGCTGGCCAATAGGTACATGAAAAGACGTTCAATATCACTAATCATCAGGGAAATGCCAATTAAAACTGGATGAGATATCACTTCACACCCATTAGGATGCTATCATCAAAAAGATAAAAGATAAGTGTTGGTAAAAATGTGAAGAAAAGGAATCCTTGTGTACTCTAGGTGAGAATGTAAACTGGCATAGCCACTGTGAAAAACAATATGGAAGAGGACTTCCTTGGCGGTCCAGTGGTTAAGAATCTGCCTGCCAATGCAGGAACACAGGTTCGATTCCCCGGTCCACACGATTCCACATGTGGCAAGGCAACTAAGCCTGTGGGCCAAAACTACTGAGCCCGTGGGCCACAACTACTGAAGCCCACACTCTAGAGTCCAAATGCCACAACTATTGAGACTGCGTGTTGCAACTACTGAAGCCCATGCACCCTAGAGCCCATGTCCACCATAAGAGACACCACTGCAATGAGAAGCACATACACTGCAACTAGAGAGTGGTCCCCACTTGCTGCAAGTAGATAAAGCCCACCCACAGCAATGAAGACACAGCACAGGCAAAAGAAACAAAAACAAACAGCAAACAAAAACACTAGGGAAGGGTCCTGAAAAAATTAAAAGCAAAACTACCATATGTTCCACCAACTCAACTTCTAGGATTATGTCCAAAGATGATGAAATCACTCTAAGAGATATCTGCACTCCCATATTCATTTCAGTATTGTTCATAAAAGCCAAGATATGGAAACAGCCTAAGTGTCCATCAGTGAATGAATGGATTTTAAAAAATATATTTTATACACATACACAGAAACAAAAGAATATTATTCAGTCACACAAAAAAAAAAACGCTGCCACTTGTGACAACCTTGAAGGCATTATGCTAAGTCAAAGAAAGACAAATACTGTACATATATATTCCACTTATATGTGGAATCTAAAACATTTTTACTAATAGAAATATTTTACTAACAGAATTGAATGGTGGTTGCCACGGCTGTGGGTGGGAAAATGGGAGATGCTGGTCAAAGGATACAAACTTTCAGTAATAAGATGAGTTAGTTCCAGGAATCTAATGTATAGCAGGGTGACTATGGCTAACAATACTACATTGTACAGTTGAAAGTTACTATTAGAATAAAGCTTTAATGTTTTCATCATAACAACAAAGTGGTAATTATGTGAGGTAAAGGATATGTTAACTAATCTCACTGTGGTAAATATTTCATAATATGTATGTGTATCAAATCATAACACTGTATACTTTACACAATGTTAATGCCAACTGTATCTCAATAAAGCTTAGAGGAAAATAAAGAGAGAGAGGTGAAACTATACAGATAATCCAAACTGGGTATCATGCAAAAATCACTTGAAATAGATGCATCTTCTTATGGATATTTTAAATAGATTATTAAAATTAATTCAATCACTAGAGTTTATACAACATGACAAGTTAATAAGCATGTCAGTACACCAAACCAAACTGGGAAAACAAACTTAATAAGTTCATAGCAGCATTATTTACAACAGCCAAGACATGGAAGCAACCTAAGTGTCCATCAACAGATAAATGTATAAAGAAGACGT
Source organism: Dama dama (assembly GCF_033118175.1). Taxonomy (NCBI): domain Eukaryota; kingdom Metazoa; phylum Chordata; class Mammalia; order Artiodactyla; family Cervidae; genus Dama; species Dama dama. Next base: position 37,367,265 of record NC_083689.1, read on the forward strand.
GATACATATATACAATGGAATATTTATCATAAAAAGAATAAAATATTGCCATTTGTAGCGACATGAATGGATCTAGAGAATATCACACTAACTGAAGTCAGGGAGAAAAAAAGACAAATATTGTATGATAGTATTTATATGTGGAATTTAAAAAACTATACAAATGAATCTATATACAAAATAGAAACAAACTCACAGATGAAGAAAACAAACTTAGAGTCACCAAAAGGAAAAGGGAAGGGGACAAATGATAAATAGGAGGATGGGATTAACAGACATGAACGACTAAACATAAAACAGAAAAGCAACAAGGATTTACTGGATAATACAGGGAACAATATTCAATGTCTTATAATAGCCTATACTGGAAAAACGATCATATATATACACATATATAAATCCAGACCACTTCACTGTAAGCCTGAAAGTTACACAACATTATAAATCAACTATACTTCAATTTAAAAAACTTAATGTATTAATAATTCACACATTAACAGAATAAAGAAAAAATAAACAAACTTGGATATGTATGATTTTAAAATAACCCATCTCTACTAACCTACCTGGTTTTAAATATACTATACATAATATTTAAAACCAAATTCTAAAGAGTTTCATAGATTTTTTACAAAATAAATGGTTCTGAAAAATTCATTTCAAGGTGCCCTATTATTATTAAAACAATAATTAAAAGAACAGAACTAGTTTATCAAATAAATTGCCATGCTACCCAAGTTTCAAAAGTAATATGCATATATTACAATTGATACACTAACTGCTTCTGTCAACAGATTCGTAATCAGAATAACCTATTACTAAGCAATGAAAATTAAATTGACAAATGAAAATCCTTTTATTAGGCACATGTAATATTACAATTACTAACTGAGGCTAAACAAGGTGCAAAGAAAAAACTGAGTTCATGTGCATGCTATTTAGCACACAACAAACATGATTTTTAACTTTAAATTTGGCAGACAACTGTCTCGAATATTCTAAATTTTAAAAATTACCCAAGGCTGCAACAGTCAGCATTCTAATATGGAAATCCTGTGATTTCTCTTAACAGTTGGATTTCCTGTTTTCACTGTTTTATTTTAACCAACCATACCAGGTAAATATCCCGAAGAATTTCTTCCGGGTATACTTCCTGGTTAAATGACTTATTTTTGGCATATTGTAATTAATATTATTCTCATTTATTAAAACACAACATTAAGAATTCATACGTCTTCAATAATTTTAAAGGTACCTTAACACTATTTAAAATAAAATATTTTAAAATAAACCAAATATTTAAAGTCTAATTTGTACCCATAATGGCCTATGAGCACCACAAAAATCATTCTCTCTCCAGATACATACATTATCAAACTTTCCCCTCCTGTATTCTCTCCATTCACGTGCTTCTCCAAAAAAAGAACTTTCTATAAAGGCTTCCCTACAGTGAACAAAACAAAAATGTAAACTAAAGGATGCTTATTATTACAGAAAGTCGAAGGAGAATGCTAATTCAGCCTGCATTTCTCTACCAACATCCAGATAGCTGCAGTCCTTTGACTTCTAATCTGGGTCCCTTTGGTTGGGAACACTGAGTTGTCCAACACAAAAGACAGCCTGGAGCTATTATTTGTTTGCTATTCCTCATATAGCCAAGTATTTAAATTACAAACTAGAGACAGGAAGTCCTAAATATTAACACAATCTGTCTCTTGAAAATTACCTCCCTTTCCATTTCAGTAAAAACACAATTTCAACACTAAGTACAGAAAATCTATTATATGCTAAAGCACATATCACTAGCATGCACAGAAATGTTGGAAAACCAGATCTAACTATGCCTGTTTTTAACTATGAAAAACAAATTTTTTTTTTTATAAAAACAAAAGTCGTCAACAGATTACGGCCAGGTGCTCATATACTTTTACTCTAAAGACTGTAGGAAATTAACAAGGAAAAAGGAATGAAGGAAAAATTCATGTAAATAAAGAAAAATTAAAGAATTTTTGCTAATATACCCGAAATTTCTCCTGCTTGTTCCTCTGATATTCAGGGTAAAATGCATAACTGATATTGAAAAAAAAACTTTTTAACTTTAATTGAGGTATTTTATTTGAACTCAAATCTAAATGATTAAAAATACTTCTTAAAACTGAAATTTTTAATTACATAGCAGTAAGACTTTACTATTATTCATTGATTTAATTAGTATTTAATCTAGGCACTATGAGTTTAGCCTTTATAATAACTGACATTTTTAAGAGTTTTACAGGTACCAAGCAATGAACTTAGTTTTTCATGTAACAATCCTATGAATACGCTTTCCTTAGCCTCATTTTACAGATAAGAAGAAAAAGAAACTCAAAGAATGTAAAAGAATTTCCCCATGGATATATCACTAACTGTAAGGACTAGGTTGGAAATCAAATTCAGATTATGATGCTAGTATTAGGTGACACCAGTACTCCAATCACTGTTCTAGGCACTCACAATGAAACTTTGGAAGACATACACAAGGCAAAATAGGTTACTAATAAAATGAAAGTGCAAATAAAGTGCTTTGAAGTGTAACAGACAGGGTCACTGCCTACTAGAAGTTTTCCTATTAACAGAAAAGTCAAAATAGTTGGATGCCAATTTAAGTAGCAAAAAAAAGGGTCTCATATATACTAACTATATTAGAAATGTCATATTTTAAAATCTAGAATCCATGAGAAATGGCACTCATTTTAATTTAAAGCCTGTCAGGCTATATTCAGAAAACAGGATCTCATCTCTTGTAATCTTTTAAAATAAGAACAAATAAGTTATCTGCAAACATGCAAAGACAGGAATTACAAACATTAAATCTGTCTTTAGAGAAGGTATAATTTAACAGGAGAAACAAAATAATTCTTCAAGTGGGCCTGTAAGAGGAAGATTTCATGTCTCTAGGTGAAGTAAAACTGGAATTTAGGGAGAGATTTTTAGTCTGCACATACCATCTACCATTAATGTTTGCTCTCTATGGGAAGAAAAGAAGCCAAAATCAAAAGAGGTTAAAAACAAAATTCAAGGAGTAAACAAGAGGTTCTACTTTTTAGAAAAGAGGATAATTTCAAGAGAGATTAAATTTAAGATGAATATAGTAACCAAAAGACTGAGGGCAAGAAATCTAGTTTATAACGAATTAATTTAATGTTGAAGAGTCAGGGTAGATTAGCTGCAAAGGAAGAAAGATGGTTGTTAATAAACTACCATCAGAATTAGAGAAACCTGGGATCTCTTCATACTAAATAACAACAACAAAATGTTTATTTTCACCTTATTTACTGCACTGATTCCTGAGATCTGAGAGAAATCTACAGGAGGCTTGGCGGGAGGTGATTAAAGCTTGATCTATGGAAACACACTTTAAAATTCAGTAAACCTGAGCAGCAAGCTACATGATGGCATAGGATGTTCTTATCTTGGACACATTAACTCACCTCTCCTTTAAAATAACAGAAGCATTCACCAACATTTTATAAATACTTTGGCCATCTAGGTGCATAAGTAAGTCAGCATACTGTATATACTTTGAAGTTCACACCACTGCTTACATACTAACAGATTCTGAATGCCTTCTCAAATAAAGTTGTTATAATTTACATTAGAAGAGCATTCATATAACTTTAGGAGATGTCAGAGAATGAAATGTTACCATCCAAAAATCTCCCATTAGAAAAATTTCCTTAGGATGATCTTCATTTTCTGAACAGCAACAGCAGAAAGCAATGTTCAACTGCTGGGAGACTCTGGTGGCCCTCTACCACCCTCAGAGTTCACTCTCCTCTTTGAACACTGAAGCAAGGTTAACATTTAGAATTAGAATCTCTAAAACTCCTAGTGTCAAGTGCAATTTAAGGCATATATGAGTCACTCTACAGGGAAGGAACAAACTATTCAAAAGCAAAGTACTTGGTTGGCACTAAAAGCAAAATTCAGATACTAAATGACTACATATTAAATAATGATTACTGGGTTCTTTTCTATTATTTATTGACTGACAAATATGACAAAAAATAGTCAATAGTGGATAAAAAGAAAACCTGGGGTATCTATTAAGCTGTTTAGTTTGCTTCACTGATACATGCAAAATTAAGTAACTTAACCACAACTATTAGGAGATAGCTTAATAACTACTCAAGTTGTAGCAAAAATCATGAACCCGATAAGTATATTTAGATATGGACTATTATGTGCAATACTGACCTAAAGCTTGAAATCATTATAACAACTACAGAAAATTCTCTTAAAAGTTACAGTTAAGGAAGAAAATGTCAATATTCTGGTAAGATGCAAAAGTTTGGGGCCCTCCTTTCACTATCTGGAGAAGACAAATGAAAAACACGACACTTCCATTTAAACTTTAACATGGAACTACTACTACAAATGAAAGAGGAGTTTTACTGGAAAACAGTAATGTAACTTGGTAATTAATATGAACAATCTAAAATAAATAAGTCTCCCAGGACTACTACACTCTTAAATACGGAGTGCAAGGATGGCAGGAGTGAACCATTAACAAAAATAGTTTTCTCTTTCCAAAGTTATTCCCAGTGAACTTAAAGAAAAGTAAATGAAAAGCACTGTTTTCACTATATTTTTACTACGTGCTAGTTGTTGACAGCAAACAATTAGTAACCGTTTTAACTTTTTTTTTTTTTTTTTTTAAGACACCCACTCTTTTTAACTACAAAAACTTGACCTTAACTCAGAAGAAGAAATGAAACTAATCCCAGCTATTCCTAAACTTGACAATTAAGAGCCTATGGACGTGGGCAATAAACCACCCCCCACACACACACATTACACAGGAACGACATTGTTAAACCACCCCAACCAAAAGATGTCAGATTAAAACTTGAAAAAATCCTACAAAACATTCTAGCTTCCGAGTGTAATCTCGGTAAACATCAAGTAGCTCAATGATCAAAGTGCTGTTGCCGCCTCCGTCCTCAAAGGCCCGGTCTGCCGACCCTAAAGAGTCGGGACCTCCCCCTGGAACGTGGGCGACCCCCGCAAGGGCGACGAGGTTTTCAGGGCCTCCGCCCGCTGCTCTGGGCCGAGACCGGCTGACTCAGGGGCGCGGACTCGCCACGGGCGGCGAGGGAGCTTCCCAAACTCACCGTGAAGCGCTGGTCGCCGACGCTGCCCACCGAGAAGCAGTGATCGCCGGGATTCACGGCCCCGGTCAGCACCTGGTGCAGGTTCATGTCTGCGCCTCAGTCCAGCAACTGACGTCGTGTCCGGCTCATGCCCGGGGTCAGCGGTCGCTTCCCTCCCTCCTTCCTTCACGGGCGGCGGCCGTTCTGCAGCGACAGGCGCCAGACGCCGGAGCCGCTCAGCTGCGGCCCGCAGCTCATCCCGAGCCCCGGCCTGTGAGGCCCGGAGGGGGCGGGCCAGCGAGCGGGCGGAGCGCCGCGCTCGGCCGCGCACCTGTCACAGTCCACGCGGGCCCAGGTGAAGCTCTGGGTCGACCCAGCGGCCGCGACCCCTGGCCGACTCACCGGCCAGGAGGGCCACGCCGTCCGCAACACTTCCCTGAGGTCTGGGTGGCTGGCCCGGACCGAGCCCAAGTGTCGCAGGCAGCACACGATCGCCCTCTCCACCTGACCTGGCCCTTGCAGGCTCCGGTGCCCGCCACCCCCAATGGCCTCGGCGACTCCCTACGCGTCGCTAGGTCCCTTTGGCCGAAATATCGCGAGATTCTCGGGGCGAAAAGGAATACTGCGGTAAAGGATTCACTTTTTTACCACCGCTGACAGAATAGCAGGAGGAAAACGCCTCTTCGAGGGAGATGTTGGCCAATCCCGAGCTCGAGCCCACCTAAGGCTCCACCCACTGCTGAGGATAGACCAATGTCTTAAAGGCTTGCGAGGGACGCTGTGCGTTTGAATATTCAACGTCAGGAGCCTAGTAAAAACATAAAGATTCTTGGATAAGGTTAAGGGCTGTCAAATTATGCTGTAGGTTAGGGTTTATTCTGACTGTTGGACCAGAAAGCTTAAAAGGGAGAAGTGCATTATAAATACACTTGCGGTGTCCTCGGTCCTGGTAGAGACTACAAGTCCCAAGAAACACCGCTCTTGTGGGCGGCCCGCGAATACTAGTGAATGGGAACCCTGCGGCTTCTCTGACCCGCACGGTAGTAACTCCGGCCGGACGCGCGTTTCCAGTTGGCTAAAAAGGAAAATAAACACTTGACAAGTGCTAAAATGAGGTGTTTTCACCAAATTTCAACTTAACATTCGTTTTTAAGTTGTGGTAATAGTAATACTGCACCCGCCCTGCGTTGAGCTGGTGTTTCGGAAAAATCTTAAGAATTCCAAAGTGATTAGTGTCATAATCCCAACTGTGAGATTCAACTCATTGTGTTTTGACACGTTTTGTTTTGATTAACATCTGTTTTTGTCTCCGCCCCTGTACCGTAAGCCTCTTAAGAGACAAGCTGTCGTGTATCCCAGTGTCTAGTGCAGAGAGCACTGTACGATCTAGGTGTTCAGTAAAGGGTCAAAGAGTGAATGTAAATAAGAACTTCCCAGTAAAAAAGATGGTCTCCTGATGCGAAGAACTGACTCATTGGAAAAGACCCTGATGCTGGGAAAGATTGAAGGCGGGAGGAGAAGGGGACGACAGAGGATGAGATGGTTGGATGGCATCACCTAGTCCCTGAACAGGAGTTTGAGTAAGCTCCAGGAGTTGGTGACGGACAGGGAGGCCTGGCATGCTGCAGTCCAGAGGGTCGCAAAGAGTTGGACACGACTGAGCGACTGAACTGAACTGAACTGAAACCAATTTTGATTTTTATACCCTTTTCTGGTGGTAAAAACAAACAAAAAACTCTTCACACTAGTAGTTGGATGAGAAGAGTACTGGTAATTTTATTTATTTATTTTTTTTTTTGCTTTCCCTAAGTCTTTTGCAATGTACATATACTTTGTTTTGCAATTTTAAAAGTTTACTTTAAAAGTGAGTTTAAGAAAATAAATCTTTAAAAAGTAGATATATGTGTTTATATAACTGATACACTTTGCCATAGGGCAGAAACTAATGCAACATTGTAAATCAACTATAGTAAAAAATATTTTTTTAAAAAAGTCTAAAAGAGCCATCTCCCTTTTTTAAATTTGAAAGATGTAAATGAATTCCATTATACCAGTCTCCTCATAAAAATGAGGGACTTAAAATTTAAATTGTCTTAAAAAATACTATTTTATTGAGGTGTAACATTTTGTTATTTAATTATTAATTCAGATTTTATTTAAAATGCCTTTCAGTTAATTTTATATTTTAAATCTTAAATCAAGATTTTTCTGTTTCATATAAATTCTGTATCTAGCCCAAAGTTTAGCACGTTTACTCGCTCTATTCTGCCTATCATCTGGTTTTAAAAGGCATACTTTAAAAAGTACATAATAAAAGATTAAAAGAATGAAAGAAAGTAAGGGACCTAGTAGTTAGAAAATCTGAGATCTACTCTTGATCTCTCATTTGCTGTGTGACCATGGAAAATGTCTCGTTAACTTTAAGACCATTTTCCTCATCTGTAAAATTAGCAAGAGTAACTTGTTTATCGACAATATTTTGCCTGGCAATTTTATTCCTGATAAACATCTGTTCGTTTTTATTAAATTCCTTCATCCTAGAAATAGATGGAATTTGACTTCTGCCTTAATTACTCATTTAGACGAGTAACTTAATCTCTCTGTGCTTTACTTTCCTTATCTGTAAAGTGGGGATATTAATACACCTTCTTCTTACGATTATCATGAAGATTAAATGAACACAGTGTTTAGCACATAGGCAGAATTTAATAGATGTTAGTTATTCTTAATATTTTTTAGATTTTTGACTATTTGAAAGCCTTTATTGATTTTGTTACAATACTGTTTGATGTTTTGGTATTTTGGCCATGAGGATTCTTAGTTCCCCAAAAGGGGATCAAACTCATGCACTGCAGTGGAAGGCTAAGTCTTTCCCCCACAGCGAAGTCCCTATTACTATTATTACTATTATTAAATAAACCTAACCTTTTGACATATTTTTTCTGAAGTGTTCCATATAGTGTCAAACCTCAGTCCAAATCAAATTTTTTGGTGATGTCTGAAATGCCATACATGTTCTGAGGCCATCTTGGCCTGTATCCAAACCTATGGGACTATAGTGCTACAACTAACGAAAAGTGAGGGTATTCCTTTGCCTCTTATTCAGAGAAAACCTGCCCATTAAACACCCTATCTTTGATGTACAGCAGATGAACTGTTTCAATGAAACAGGTATATCCTTGTACTGTATTTATTCCACTACAGCTAAGACCTACTGTCTGGTTTTATACAGTCCTTGAACTGAGAATGTTTTTTACATTTTCTAATGGTTGAAAAAATTCATAGAATAAATATATTTCTTGATGCATAAAATTATATGAAATTCCTATGTTCATAAGTAAAATTTTATTGGAACACAGCAATGCATAGGCATTGAGGTATGGTCTATGACTGCTTTCACACTACAACTGCAGAGTTGAATAGTTTCAACAGAGATCATACATCCTGCCAAGCAAAATATTTACTATTTGGGCTCTTAGAGAGAAAGTTTGCCAACCCCTAATGTATAGGAAGGATCCTCTACTGCTCCATGATCTCTGAAATAGTTTTTGCTGTGCGGAATGGTTGTTGTACTGAATGATAACTCAGCTTAATTAGTAAAACTTTTCGTGTTGATGATTACACAAGCATCTTTAAATCCCTTGGTGAAGGAAATGGCAGCCCACTCCAGTATTCTTGCCTGGAAAATTCCATGGACAGAAGAGTCTGGTGGGCTACAGTCCATGGGGTCACAGAAGAGTTGGATACAACTGAGCAGCATGCACACACATTGTATCCCTGGGTCCCCAGTATTTATCATAGCACAGAGTAGATACAACTAATAGTTGAACACAAGAATGAATATAGACAGGATCTGACTTACATATGTATATACCTATAAAGAGTCCCTAAAGAACTACCTTGGAGAATTCTCCATAGGCAAGCTCTTTGCTTTCAAACTGCTGCTCTTTCATAGATCACCCAGTAATGTCGCTCACCTCCCTTAACAAAGCTCTATTCAATCCAAAATCCAGTCCTAACTTTCTATGCAACTTGAGCGTAACTCTGACCTTGTTGCAAAATTAGTTAGATAAGGAAATGGAAGAATGGAAGAGATGAAGGTAAATTATGTATGTCTGCCTTTCATCCTCCCTTCTCTTTCCCCTTCTGCCCAGAGGCCCCAAATCCACCTCCTAACAAGAAGTCCAGGGGAATTCTTGAATCGAATTATTTCCTGAACTGTAATTGAATTTTCTCATTCTGTCCTTTGAATACTCAAAGGCTGTGTACCTTTATTTATTTATTTTTTCCCTTTAGTTCCTTTCACTCCTTTTCCCCCCTGTAATTTCTTTAGTTTTTTTTTTTTCTCCAACTTTATTTCTAAGAAACAAAAGAGGAAGGATGGTTCTGAAAAAGGAAGTATTTCTTTAAATAAAATTCTGCATATTTTGCCTTATTGCCAGCAGCAGAATCTCTTAGAAAACCAAAGTACTGTGGTTTCAAGGACTGGCAGGCCAAAGAGAAGTCTATGCTCTCTTCAGTTCTAGTCTTAAAAGAACAGGAGGACTTCTATCAGATTTCAGGAGTGGTGACAGTGTAAAGAAAAGCAAACAGGCTAAACTCTGAGATTCTTGTGGGGGAAGGAAAGGAGCATATAGGAAGTCGCTCAGATGGAGAAGTAATCATGCCTCTTTCTCACCAGCTTATTTACTGAAATTCCCATCATTCCCCTCCTCTCTGCCATCCTTATCCTCAGATCGGTTCAGTCACTCAGTCGTGTCCGACTCTCTGTGACCCCATGGACTGCGGAACACCAGCTTATTTGTCCATCACCAGCTCCCGGAGCTTGCCCAAACTCATGGCCATCAAGTCGGTGATGCCATCCAACCATCTCATCCTCTGTCATCCCCTTCTCCTCCTGCCTTCAATCTTTCCCAGCACCTAAACTCATCGATATAAATCTCTTTCCTCCTAGGACCCGTGCCATGGGAGCCACCAAGAAGGGCTTCCATCCCATAGTCGACACCCAATAGATAAGGGTGTAAGGGTTAATATCTCTGTTTTACAAATGAAGAATCCTGAACTCAAATTAAATAACTTGCCCAGGGTAATATTAGATTTAGGTCATATTGCCATCCAAAGATTTGAACTCAGATCTCTTAGGCTACAAAGGCCCTCTAAATGTTCTCCAAAGCTCCCTGAAGCCCAGAGCGAGTTCAGTCAGGGTCTGCTATTCCTTAGCTGACAAGGTGAGAAGAGACAGGACTTTTTTAAGTTTGGGTCTTCACTGAGCCTTTGGTAGAAAGAACCATCTTCCCTGAATAGTTTTCTCCTCCCCTTCCTCAAGATGGAAGGAAAGCTTACCTCCCTACCTTGACCCAACACCCAGACTATAAAGGTCAGCTTTTGTTGAAAGGCAAAATATACAGGTCCAACTAAAAAACTCCTTGATACACTTCCAGTTTTAGATATTCACTTGGTGAAAAGAAAATACTTCTAGGAAGGTTTTGGAACTAGCAGTAAGTCATGTACACCAGGTCATGGCTCTTCTAACATCTATTGGAGTTTTCATTAGAAGGGAAGCAGAAGTCAAAAGATGTAATTTTGAAAGGGAAAGGAGAAGCCATGAGGAAGACAGCAGCAAGCAGTTTTGTTTAGCCAGGAGCAACTTGAAAGCATTTGACTCTGGGACAGAATGAAGTAGAGTGACTATTCTAATCAAAATCCCAGCAAGTTATTCTGTGGGTATTGATAATTTGACTCTAAATTTTTATGGGAGGCAAAATACTCAGAATAGCCAGAACAAAATTGAAAGAGAAAAACAAAGTTGAAGGACTGATGCTATCTGACTTACTATAAAGCTCCAGTAATCAAGACAGTGTGATTTTGGGGAAAGAACAGACAAATAGATCTGTGGAACAGAATAGAGAATGCAGAAACAGGATCTGATCTATATTCAACTGATTTTTGACAAAGAAGCAAAGGCAATACAATGGAGCAAAGATGGTGCTGGAAGAAATGGACAACTATGTGCAAAAAATTTGATGTAGACACAGACTTTCTACCCTTAACAAAATCTAATTCAAAATGGATCCAAGACCCAAAATTAGAACACAAAACTATAAAACTCCTAGGAAATAGCACAGAAGAAACCTAGATGACCTTTGGTTTGATGCCTACTTCTAAGATATAATACCAAAGTCATGATCCATGAAAGAAATAGTGGATAAGCTGAATTTCAGTAAAGTAAAAAAACTTCTGGTTTGTGAAAGACATTGCCAAGAGAATAAGAAGACCACAAATCACAGACTGGGAAAAAATATTTGCAAAAGATATTTCTGATAAAGGATTGTTATCCCAAATGACACAAAGATCTCTTAAAACTTAACAATAGGAAAACAAACAGCCTGATTGAAAAATTGGCCAAAGACCTTAACAGACACATCCCCAAAGAAGATATACAGATGTCAGATAAGCATATAAAAAGATGCTCCATATCATGAGAGAATGCAAAACAATAATGAGATACTACTATGTATCAATTAGAATGGCCCAAATCTGGAACATTGGCAACACTAAATGCCAGAGAGGATGGAGAGCAACAGGAACACTCTTTCATTGCTGATGAGAGTCAAAATGATACAGTCACACTGGAAGACACTTAGGCAGTTTCTTACAAAACTAAATATACTCGTACCATGTGATCCAGCAGTCATGCCCCTCAGAATTTATCCAAAGGAGTTGAAAACTATCTCCACACAAAAACTTGCACACAAATGTTTGTAACAGCTTTATTTACACTTTCCAAGATTACAAGTAAAAACTATGTCTGTCAGTAAGTTAATGGGTAAATAAACGGTAGTACATCAAGACTATGGAGTATCATTCGGTGCTACTAAGAGACGAGCTGCTAAACCGTGAGGAGTCACGGAGGAACCTTAAATGCATGTTATTAAGTGAAAGAAGTAAACCTAAAAAGGCTACATACTGTATGATTCCACCTTTGTGACAGTCTCAAAGAAGCAAATTATGGAGACAGTAAAGAGATCAGTCATTGCCAGAGGTTGGTGGTGGGAGATGACTAGGTGGAGCAGCGAGGCTTTTTAAAATGGTGTTGAAAATGCTGTATATGACACTATCAAAGTGAATACCTGTCATTCATCTATCCAAACCATGAACTCAGTGACTATGATATGTCAGTGTAGGTCCATAGTTGTAACAAATGTACTGCTCTGGTTAGGAGTGTTGGTAATGAGGAGTCTATTCACGTGCAAAGGCAGGAGTTTCTGGGAAATCTCTGCTTCTTCCTCTTGATTTTGTGGTGAACCTAAAATGTCTCTTTAAAAAAAAAGTCTTTAAAAAAAAAAAAGAGGAAAGATGACTTGGTAAATCATCAAAGCTTAGCACTTGCCCCTAGCCAAAACGGTGAGACGAGATAGAGAGCTAGATTAATGAACAGAAAATTTGGGAATGTTTCTCAACCATGGAAAGGGATAATTACAAAAGACTTTTATATTCAGAAAGCAAAGAAAAGAGAAGAAGGTGTGTGCAGGAAGCGGGGAGGGGCTACCCAATTAGATTATAAACAAAGCTTATCAGGGACTGTGCGTGCTTTCTTTCATATATATTTAATGGAATAACTGGTGAGGCAGAACACAAAATTTTCCAACAACAGAAACTGCCAGCCTCTTTTCTGCCTAGGACAACATAACAAATGCCCTTGAAGCAAACTATGTCTAGGTGAGAGTCACTTCAGTGGCTCCTTTAATTGTGGTTACTTCTGCATAAAGATAGACTAGTGAAGTTGAGTCACACACTCTGTCTACCAATATCTAACTAAGTAACACTATAAATAATATACACATTTGTATATTTATGGGTATATAAAATGTATATATATATTTTTACCAGCAGAATTTTGTCAGTAACAACCATGTTAGGAAAGAAACAGATAAAGCGGGAACAGTTAGAGCCAATACACAAGTAGAAGGTTCTGCTGAAGCTTATTATTGCTCTACTTGTGTTTCCCAGAAGCAATGCTTGAAAGCTAAGAACAAATCATCAGAATTCCCATAGATAATCACAAATGTAGGGAGAAGTGAACTGAGTATATCCTTATTTTTCTCCTCTTCTACCCAGGGAAGTAGAAATAGCTGCTATATAGGGAGGGATGAGAAGAGAAATGAACGAGCACAACCTGGGCTGTCTCTCACTGGTCAATACTTAGGCTTCAGGCCCCTACACTGAGTTGGGAAAAAGGCAGTGGTAGTTCCCATGAAAATGGGATTATGAACCTGGCAAGAATCAGAGAGTACATTAAAAGGAGAGTACGTAAATCTGCAAAATTTCATCAGAGTACTTGCTCTTAACCACTAAACTCTACTGCCTCATTTCAGATTCTCTGGCCATGGTAATTGACTCACGGATGGACCCTGGGTCAATCAGAATCCTTCTCTGCAACTATCAGGGAATGCTTACATTTTTGAAAGATAGGACCATCATCCCTGAACATAGATGATGTCTGAGTGTTTTAGAAGAGAATGAAGAGAGAAAAGTAAAGTTCATTTTTGAGTAAGAGTAAGAGAATATCATGATGCTACTTGAACCCTTGGTCCAGTCCTGTGTGATGCCTTTCCTACCCAATTATGTGAAGCCACAATAACTAATTGTTGTTCAGTCACTCAGTCTTGTCCAACTCTTTGCAACCCCACGGACTGCAGCATGCCAGGCTTCCTGGTCCTTCACCATCTCCCAGAGTTTGCTCAAACTCGTGTCCATTGAGCCAGGGATGCCATCCAGCCATCTCATCCTCCGTCATCCCCTTCTCCTGACTTCAATCTTTCCCAGCATCAGGGTCTTTTCTAATGAGTTGGCTCTTTGCATCAGGAGGCCAAAGTGTTGGAGCTTCAGCTTCAGCCTCAGTCCTTTCTATGAATATTCAGGGTTTCCTTTAGTATTGACTGGTTTGGTCTCCTTTCACTCCAGGGGACTCTCAAGAGTCTTCTTCAGCACAGCAGTTCAAAAGTATCATTTCTTCAGTGCTCAGCCATTTTTATTGTCCAGTTCTCACATCCATACATGACTACTGGAAAAACCATAGCTTTGACTATACAGACCTTTGTAGGCAAAGTAATGTCTCTGCTTTTTAATATGCTGTCCAGGTTTGTCATAGCTTTTCTTCCAAGGAGTAAGAGTCTTTTAATTTCATGGTTGCAGTCACCATCCACAGTGATTTTGGAGCCCAAGAACGTGGTGGTTTATATTCTGTCCAGCATGAGAGTTTCACTTTTCTTGAATCATTGTGAAATATTAGCATGTCAAGTAACAGAGGGAAGAGCAACAGATATAGGAGAAAGGCAATAATACCATTCCTAAAGTGTGCTTTGTACATAACTTCACATAACTGGTTCAATTGCTGTTGGTATGATTTTTAAAAATGAAAATATAGACACCATGTAGAAAACTAGTTCTACAGAAAAACATATACTAGAGCTCTGAGAAAGTAAAAAACAAAAACTAGAGTTGAGGAATGGATAAATGTTATTCTGATTTTACTTGCTGATTTTTCCTTTCCATATAGTAGCAGAAAGAAAAAGAGAACCCTCTTAAGAGGGAAATTCAGTAAGCAGCTTTCTTAAAAAGTCCTTTTCTCTGTAGCCGAAATTGCTAGAAATTCAAATGGCCACAATTTCCCTGTGTTCTATAAGAACACTGCCATTTACTCAGAGGCTTTTAATTATAGTTCCTGGATCAAAAGCATCCATAGAGAGAGGGCTCCAGGCTGTAAATAGTGCTTCAATTAAAGTACATCTGTCTGAACCAATGATGGATTTTTAGTAAACAGGACTTTTTGCTTTCTAAACCTTAGGAGGTAGAGATAGGTAAAATAAATACCTTTTTGTTATACAAGGAAAAGTCACTTTAACTGTATTTATTTATGAAAAAATAATCTCATCCTCAAGTTTGTGTTTTTCAAAAATGAAATTAAAAAATTATAGGATGATATTTTTACCTGTTTCTAACTTTCTCTTGTTGATAATGATGTATGGTGTCTAACCTGGTGCATTTGTTTGCTTAATGTTCTTCCTAGAAAGTTTTTATCCTGGAAAAGACAGAGATAAAATTTTGAAAGTTTCTCATAAAAGGTTAGGAATGGAGACAGGCTGCTCATTAACAGTATTAGGTAACTAGCATTTTACTAATGTAGTGAAAAATAAGGTGAATATGGTAGGACAAGCCATTTTGGGTAGGTAAGGCTAAGACTGACTTCAGTGCTTAAATTTGAAGTAATCATAGGACATCCATAGTAGAAGATACTTAGAGAAATGGGGTTGGGGCTCAGGAATCATTACAGTTAGTGATACAAAACCAACAAATAGTCATTTAAAGCACCTGGAGTTGACCCTCAGGAAGAAAGATGGTTTCTAAGGAGAGAAGGTGAAGAAAGCAAGCACTAAAGAACCAATAACTAAAGCTTAGTGCCCACCCAATAGTAGTAACAAGAGTCAACTCCTCTAATGTAGTCAGGTGGATGGGAGGGGCACCAAGGAAGTATAGCAGGGTCTTCAAAAGGCATGTTACTTAAAAAAAAAAAGTATGCTCTCAGAGTGTAAAAATAATTAAAGTCCAAGAAGAGAGCATTGGATTTAGGATTTTAGGTGGTGGTGGTGGTGGAGCTTTAGTAGCTAAGTCATATCCGACTCTGGTCACCCTGTGGACTGTAGCCTGCCAGGCTCCTCTGTACATGGGATTTCCATGGACAAAAATACTGGAGGGGGTTGCCATTTCCTTCTCCAAAGATTCTTCGCAACCCAGGGATCAAACCTGAGTCTCCCGAGTCTCCTGCATTGGCAGGTAGATTCTTTACTGCTGAGTCACCAGGAAAGCCAAGGCTTTTAGGAAAGTGAAAGTGAAGTCACTCAGTCGTGTCCGACTCTTTGTGACCCTATGGACTGTAGCCTACCAGTCTTCTCCTTCCATGGGATTTTCCAGGCAAGAGTACTGGAGTGGAAAAAAAAAAATAAAGAGTACTGGAGTGGGTTGCCATTTCCTTCTCCAGGGGATCTTCCCGACCCAGGGATCAAACCCAGGTCTCCCGCATTGCGGGCAGACGCTTTACCCTCTGAGCCACAATTCTAAATGCACAAAAAGGAGATAAAGAGGAATTAACTGACAGCCATATCCATAAATTGTCTTTGCTTTTGTACTTATTCAGTGTCCTCTTCTCAAGGTAGATATTGAAAGGAAAGCTGTTAAGAAAACTACAAGGTTCTAAAGAATTAGTCTACCATGAGAGACTCAAATGGGCTTCCCAGGTGATGCTAGTGGTAAAGAACCTGCCTGCCAATGCAGGAGACATAAGAGATTCAGTTTTGATCCCTCTGTCGGGAAGACCCTCTGGAGGAGGGCATGGCAATCCACTCCAGTTTTCTTGCCTGGAGAATCCCATGGACAGAGGACCCTGGTGGGCTACAGTCCATAGCGTCGCACAGAGTTGGACACCACTGAAGTGACTTATCATGCACAAGGGACTCCAGTCCTCTAGCTAAGCCTCGAATCTGACTTGAATACTGAGAGCTCTTGAATAGATGAAGACAGTATCTTTTGTTTTCTTGCCTTTATTCCTTTTTCTTTTGTCTTTCCTTCCTCCCATACTTCTTTTTAAAATCTTTTTGCTTTAAATTTCCCCGATATCTAGAAGGCTCTGACAGAGAAAGGTGCTGACTGAAGAATTCTTAGACTATAGTAGATAAGAGGGCAATGGTTTCCCAGGCGTCAATCAGAGAACAAGTTCTTTCTAGCACTGGCTCTTGTCCACTGTCCTGAAGAGTTTAGTTAGTTTGCTTTTCTGACCTTGATTGCTACCTTTAAAAGAGACCTTAAAGCCTGATGAGTCTCCTAAACTTGCCAAGCCCAGCTGACTCAGTCTAATCAGCAGTCTTGCCCTGGCCAGTCCTCTTGGTCTCTGACCACACTGTTTAGCTAACCCCATTTGGATCACACCCTACTGCTTATACCTCCTTTGGAAACTTGCATCTAAGAACTAGCTTCTTACAAAATAGAAAGACTGTAAAGATTCTTGATGGAATGAAAAACCAAGGATATAGGAATCCAGGGTAGAGGGGTTGGACTTGTCAATGGTGAGTGTAGAGACCTTTGGTTAGAGAAGATAGAGATGGGGCAAGAAAGGTTCAACTTGAGTGTCTTCATTTTTCTGAAAAATAGGATAAAAATCCTTTTCAAAGAGGAAGTATGAATTTTATTGTATGAGAGTTGTGTCTCAATAAAGCTATTCAAAAAAGGAGTGCACATAAGAGATGGGATAGGATTAGAAAACTATTGAGCTTTAACAGTCATATTCATATTAACATGGCAATTCCCAGTTATGGATCCCTTTAATGATGTTTCTTTAATATACAGAGCAGTTGCAATTGTCTCTATGTTCCTCTCTTCCTTTCTCATTGAAATATTAGATTGTGCCAAAGATTTCCACAGAATCTTTTTAACTTTCTGATAGTCATTCCAGGCAAGAAACAAATGGAACATAATCATATGTTTTCTAATCTTCAAATGTAAACATGACAGATATAATAAATATTTTAATACATAAATAATATTTATATGGTCTGTTTTAGGCTATACACAACAGACTATGCAGCCAGTGGTGGCTTACAAAATGAAGACACTTGAGTGTGTCATACAATAAAAAGTGGTTCCAGGATGGTACAGCAGAAAAATGTGGGATTTCTCCTGATAGACACACAAAGTTTCATATTTTTCCTCACCAGAAAACATATAGAAAAGCAGGAAAGATGGGGAAGGAAAGAGACGTTCTCATCACTTTCAACTTTCCTTTTACCAGGGAGGAATATCTTCCTGGGAAGTTAACAAGCAAATTTTCTATTGTATCTCCATGACCCAAATTGGGTCACATTGGCAAACACCTAGCTTCTAGAGAGGCTGGAGAAGTGAGTGAATAACTGGCTTTCTAGCTTCAGAGAGAGAAGGACAACAAAGGAGGGGGGTGGAAATGGATTTTAAGTAGGCTACCAAATGCTCTGCTACATTATTCACTGGGGGAAAAATATAATACAACCAAATAATATTTGCTTGAGCAACTTCCAGTATGAGCAGATTTCACTGAAACTGACAAAACTCAAAAGCTGAGGATGAAAACTTGAGGAAATTTGCATGCTTGAAAAGTGAACAGAACTTCAGAAACCAAAACATGAGCATATGAAAATATGTTATGAAAATAAAACTGATTAAGATAGCTTTGTGTTTTGGATTCCAGTCAGTTTGGGAGGACCACAGATTTCTTGTAGTACAGCTAACTTTTCCTGGAACAGATATTTACCTAGGGAACACAAGCCTGGATGTTTCTATCTCAAATAAGTGAGCCAAGAGTGTTTCTGACAACTACTCCTAATTAGGATAATTATTTTTCTTTTCTTTCAGTTTTGCATTGGTCACATTTAGCATCTCTATACTTCTCAATGAGGTTTTAAGTAAATCACGGCAGATCCTAAGTATGGTACTAGAAGATGAAGAAAAGTGCTGATATTTGGAAAAATGTAACCCATTTTTAAGACCTGGGATCCCTACAAAAGTAAAATACTTAGAAAAAGCAAAACAACTGTTTTTCATTCAGACTGTGACCATGTCATATGTTGTGAAAGAGTAGTACTAACTAGTAGCTTCTCAACTCAGAAGAATATTCCTTGTACTGTGGATAAGGGTCTGCTGTATCAGTAAACAAAGGATGTTGTCACCACAAAGCCATCAGCCAGTGCAGCTGCCCCGACTGTGCACCGTGAGGGGATTCAGGATGGAGAAAAACAGGATACTGGCCCTAATCAAGATGCATATGGAGGGAACAATTTCAACAAGCCCAGACTCTTTTATCTTCCCATTTATAGAAAGGTGTGAAATTCATTAACTTGAGATGCCTGATTTTCTTTAATTAGCAGTAAACTTTTCATGTTCCAACTACCAGTTTTGTTTTGTTTTCAAAGCCTCCTATGTATCCTGACTCCATTCTTAGCTCTTTGTAACAATTCTTCAAATCTATCTGAGACCTTGTCTTCCAAGCTTAAGTCCTCAGTATGTCTGCCAAATAAATATAATTTTAGACTTTTAGATTGTTCAATATTTTTCAGTTGACAGTAACTTTTTATTATACAAACTGAGACAAGGAACCACACTGGCTTTTCAGTATTATTATTAAATGAAGAAATTGCTCATACATCTTAGCTTTAACAACTTTGACTACATTGATCCTTAGATTTTTTTTTTTCCTCCAAATTATCTTTTATTTTTATTTTTTTTTGTTTTTTTATTTTATTTTATTTTTTTCATTTATTTTTATTAGTTGGAGGCTAATTACTTTACAATATGTAGTGGGTTTTGTCATACATTGATATGAATCAGCCATGGATTTACATGTGTTCCCCATCCTGATCCCCCCTCCTGCCTCCCTCTCCATCCCATCCCTCTGGGTCTTCCCAGTGCACCAGGCCCGAGCACTTGTCTCATGCATCCAACCTGGACTGGTGATCTGTTTCACCCTTGATAATATACATGTTTCGATGCTGTTCTCTCGAAACATTCCACCCTTGCCTTCTCCCGCAGAGTCCAAAAGTCTGTCTGTACATCTGTGTCTCTTTTTCTGTTTTGCATATAGAGTTATCATTACCATCTTTCTAAATTCCATATATATGTGTTAGTATGCTGTAATGTTCTTTATCTTTCTGGCTTACTTCGCTCTGTATATGGGCTCCAGTTTCATCCATCTCATTAGAACTGATTCAAATGAATTCTTTCTAATGGCTGAGTAATATTCCATGGTGTATATGTACCACGGCTTCCTTATCCATTTGTCTGCTGATGGACATCTAGGTTGCTTCCATGTCCTGACTATTATAAACAGTGCTGCGATGAACATTGGGGTGCACGTGTCTCTTTCAGATCTGGTTTCCTCGGTGTGTATGCTCAGAAGTGGTATTGCTGGGTCATATGGCAGTTCTATGTCCAGTTTTTTAAGAAATCTCCACACTGTTCTCCATAGCGGCTGTACCAGTTTGCATTTCCACCAACAGTGTAAGAGGGTTCCCTTTTCTCCACACCCTCTCCAGCATTTATTGCTTGTAGACTTTTGGATAGCAGCCATCCTGACTGGCGGGTACACCATTTTTTAAAAGATTTTTTTTTTAATGTGGATCATTTTTTTAAAGACTTTATTGAATTTGTTACAATATTGCTTCTGTTTTATGTTTTGGTTTTTAGGCCATGAAGCATGTGGAATCTTAGCTCCCCAATCAGGAATCGAACTGATACCCCCTGCCTTGGAAGGTGAAGTCTAAACCACTAGACCATCAGGGAAGTATCTCAGAGGTGCGTACACTCCTGCTCCTCACAATTCAACAACCCCAACCTCAAAGACTGTAAATTTTTCTGTGATTCTGCCTGTAACCAAAATGTGGATGAACTTTTGTTGTGTTCTGAAAATGACCTAAGTCCTTAGACTGATTTTCTCTACTTGTTGTTTCAGTTCAGAAAGGCTATAAGTTTCCCAAAAGAGAATTTATAATTTTATCAAAGTAAAGTT
Source organism: Dama dama (assembly GCF_033118175.1). Classification (NCBI taxonomy): domain Eukaryota; kingdom Metazoa; phylum Chordata; class Mammalia; order Artiodactyla; family Cervidae; genus Dama; species Dama dama. The sequence continues at coordinate 37,387,983 of NC_083689.1, forward strand.
CATTAGCTAGGACCTGATATATCCCCAGAAGATGAACTCTTTACTTCTGACAGACTATAGCCTGTTCAAAACTTTGCCAGGCCAGTAACTAAGACACAATTAAGCAGAATCCTAGATGGTACTGGCTTTTTCAAGAAGTGGATTCCCAGTTCTGAAACAATAATGTCTTTGTATAACATCTTCCTTACCAAAGACTTTATGAATTAAGTCCTTGGTAAGGAAACCTCTTTGAATCTTAAACATGAACAGGCCTTTTGTGAGTTATAATCAGCTTCCCACTGTGATTTGTCTAACAATAGTCACAGCAACTAAACTAGTAGACACATTGACAACTTGTTTGGGGAGCTGCCTTTAAATCTGATGTTCCTTCATACTGTAAAATCTTTGATTCTCACTGAAAATACACCACAGATCTTCATAAATACACTTACCTCCTAAGAAATTCTATCACCTTTGCTATTACTTATTTGTGATCATTGGTATACTACTTAAATCCTGAAACTTTTCTTCCACTGCCTGAAGAAATTCACTCCAACCTGTTTGTAAAATCCAGACCTGAAAGAGATTTATTAGAAATTTCATTAGAAAATGCAGACTGAACTTTTCTTCTTGATGGGTCATATTTTAAAACAAAAATAGAAAATTATTAGGTAAAAATTTAAAAATAGGTTTAAAAAAACTTACTTCACCCCTAGAATGTAACCCTTTACAGAGAGGAAAATCTGCTCAGGTTGCAGAACTCACTGTGCTCACTAGAGCTTGCCAGCTAAATAAGAGCATTCACATTTACAGGGATAATGGATAACTTCTGGGGGGTGTTCTGTGAAGTTGAAGTGCTCTGGAGACAAATAGGGTTCTTGACCTCAGAAGGAAGTCAATTAAACATGGCCAACAAATTAAAGAATTTTTAATGTTCTGTTCCCTGTTGCATGTGTGCGTGCTCAGTCATGTCCAACTCTTTGTGACCCCATGGACCATAGCCTGCCAGGCTCTTCTGTCTATGGGGTTTCCTGGTTAAGAATACTGGAGTGGATTGTCATTTCCTTTGCCTGGGGTTCTTCCTGACCCAAGGATCAAACCCACATCTCTTGTGTGTCCTACATTGATAAGCAGGTTCTTTACCAACTGTGCTACCAGCTATTGTAAAAGTAAGAACTCATATAAAAGACTGAAGGAAATGCTCTGGCACTCATCTAAATCCTAGACTTCATGATACATCAAAAAAAAAAAAAAGTCTTTGGAGGGGTTCACAGAGTCTATTACAGAATGACAGGTTTCAACACAGTTTATAATCTAGTCAGACAGAGAAGCATGTAAGTAAATGCGATAAGGAGATGAGTAATGTGATAAAAGTAACGGAAGGGGAATGTGTAGGGAAGTGCCTGCGGAAGAAATGGTCACTTCTTAAACAAGGAAGGAGAATAGTAATGAATCTGGAGCAGTTTCTTAGGGAAAAGTATCTTGGAGATAAGTCTTTGGCAGGTGAGGATGGGCAGGGAAAAGAGAGTGCTTTCCAGGCAATGTGAACAGCTCAAGCAAAGACTGTGAAACAGCTTGGCCAGTTCAGGGACTTGCATTTTGGTTGGCTAGAGCAACTGGGCAATAAAAAGAAGAGATGAGGAGTTTACCGTGGGAAATGTGGTCGCCTTGATCCCTGCCTCAAATAAAAGCAATTTAAAGGTTGTTATTATTCAGTCTCTTAGTCATGTCCAACTCTTTGCAACCTCATAGACTGCAGCACACCAGGCTTCCCTGTCCTTCACCATCTCCCAGAACTTGGTAAACTCATGTGCATTGAATCTGTGATGCCATCCAACCATCTCATCATCTGTTACCCCTTCTCCTCCAGCCTTCAATCTTTTGCATCAGTCTTTTCCAATGAGTCAGCTCTTTGTATTAGATGGCCAAAGTATTGAGGCTTCAGCTTCAGCATCAGTCCTTCCAAAGAATATTCAGGACTGATTTCTTTAGGATTGACTAGCTTGATCTCCTTGCAGTCCAAGGGACTCTAAGGAGTCTTCTCCAACACCACAGTTCGAAAGCATCAATTCTTCAGCACTCAGCCTTCTTTATGGCTCAACTCTCACATGCATACATGACTACTGGAAAAACCATAGCTTTGACTAAATGGACCTTTGTTGGCAAAGTGATGTCTCTAGTTTTTAAATATTCTGTCTAGGTTTGTCATAGCTTTTCTTCCAAGGAGCAAGCATCTTTTAATTTCCTGGCTGCAGTCACCATCCACAATGATTTTGGAGCCCAAGAAAAGAAAGTCTTTCACTACTTCCATTGTTTACCCATCAATTTTGCCATGAAGTGATGAGACCAGATGGCATAATCTTAGTTTTTTGAATGTTCAGTTTTAAGCCAGCTTTTTCACTCTCTTCTTTCATTTTCATCAAGAGGCTCTTTAGTTCCTCTTTGCTTTCTGCCATGAGGGTGGTGTCATCTGTTTATCGAAGGTCATTGATATTTCTCCCAGCAATCTTTATTTCAGCTTGTGCCAGAAAAAGCATCAGTCAGTTCTGTTCAGTCACTCAGTCGTGTCCGACTCTTTGTGACCCCATGGACTGCAGCACTCCAGGCTTCCCTGTCCATCACCAACTCCCAGAGCTTACTCAAACTCATGTCCATTGAGTCAGTGATGCCATCCAACCACCTCATCCTCTGTCATCCCCTCCTCCTCCCGCCTCCAATCATTTCCAGCATCAGGGTCTTTTCAAATGAGTCAGTTCTTCACATCAGGTGGCCAAAGTATTGGAGTTTCAGCTTCAGGATCAGTCCTTCCAATGAATATTCAGGACTGATTTCCTTTAGGATGGACTGGTTGGATCTCCTTGCAGTCCAAGGGACTCTCAAGAGTCTTCTCCAACACCACAGTTCAAAAGCATCAATTCTTCAGTGCTCAGCTTTCTTATAGTCCAACTCTCACATCCATACATGACTACTGGAAAAACCAAAGCTTTGACTAGACGGACCTTTTTCAGCAAAATAATGTCTCTGCTTTTTAATATGCTGTCTAGGTTGGTCATAACTTTTCTTCCAAGGAGCAAGCGTCCTTTAATTTCATAAATAAGCATAATTCTTGATTAATAAATAGGCTGTTTTACCTGAAAAGTTTACATTTTTACTTGTATATTGGATGGGCCAAAAATGTCACTTAGGGGTTTTCTGTTACATCTTACAGAAAAATCTGAACAAACTTTTTGGTCAATCCAATAAATATATCTTGATCCTGATAAATACTCATTTTTAACTGTCCCAAGACTTAGCTTTAAAAAAAGAATTATGCCACATGTTCAACCTTACTGATATACCTTCTCCTACCACAATCTAGTTGCTGAAATTTTTGAAATCTTGTTTTGGATAAGCATAAATTTGTGCAAATGAACCTACTTTTAACCAGATGTTATTCAATTTGAAAAGCAGTCATATTCTAATAGAGTGGACAAAGCCATTTTTAGACATGGTCAATATTCTTATATCTGAATAACAAATACACATCTGTGTGTCTGTGTGTGTGCATATGTCTGTATATGTGTACCCACAGTATTAATATCATTTCCAATTTTTGTAGTATCTTTTCACAACCCATAATCAATGTTTCCTGCTGTCACTTAATGATTTCCCAATTATTATTTTATGTTGTTATATTCTTAATTATATATTTATTATTACATCATATATAATAATTTTATTATATTTATTAATTATATTATTATATTTATAATTATTACTTATTATATTATTCCTATTTATTATTCCTAGGTAGCATTGTTGTTAGTAAATAGTGTAGGTGGAGAGAAGTATTACGGTGAACCAGCTGAGCCATGATTCAATGTCCTTAACCCAGTACGTTTTTATTTAAAACATAAGCAACATAGAACCTAATGACAGAAACAGGAACATTTTGTCCATGTTTTCTTTTATTTTGGACCTGAAGTTTAGAGGGTTAAGCTAATAACCATACTTCCTTGTTCTGGCATAGAGGTGCAATCCCTCCTCCTATCTTCTTACTTCTCAAAAAATTTTAGGTAAGGAGAACATTTTACACATTGAATTGATTGAATTGAAAGTCGCTCAATCATGTCCAACTCTTTGTGACCCCATGACTGTCCATGGAATTCGCCAGGCCAGAATACTGGAGTGGGTAGCTTTTCTCTTCTCCAGGGTATCTCTCCAACCCAGGGATTGAACCCAGGTCTACCCGCACTGCAGGTGGATTCTTTATCTGCTGGACCACCAAGGGAGCCCAAGAATACTGGAGTCGGTAGCCTATCCCTTCTCCAGCAGATCGTCCCAACTCAGGAACTGAACTGGGGTCTCCTGCACTGGCAGATGGATTCTTTACCAACTGAGCTTTCAGGGAAGCTCATGGAATTCTCCAGGCCAGAATACTGGAGTGGTTAGCTCTTCCCTTCTCCAGAGAATCTTTCCAATCCAGGGATCAAAGCCAGGTCTCCTGCATTGTAGGTGGATTCTTTACCATCTGGAGCCACTGTTTTACACATGTACTTTTATTCCCCAGGGCTTAGAGGGAAGTCCCAGGAGTCAGAGAGACCAGAGTTTGGATTCTTATTCTTTTCCACTCAATGAGTGTGCAAACTTAGGTAAATGATTTGGCTTCTCTGAGACTGTTTTCTCATCTGTAAAACTGGAGTAAAAATAACCTCCTCATCGGGTTGTTATGAGAACTGTATTATATACTTATAGTGCTCAGCACTGCAAGTTAAGTGCATACAAGTTAAGTGTTGCTATGGTTAGATTATCAATGCCAATAAGAACTTTTGGTTAAAGAGTTATCCTGGCTAGGAATATTCACTATCAGTATGCTGCATAACTTTAAGCAAGTCACTTGCCAAATTGTTACTCTGTTTTTGCAACTAAGAAATGGAACTGACATTGCAAATTGTGCATTCTAAATAAGATTGTAAAAATTTAAAGCACTAAATAAATGTTAATAACTTATACCACCTCATTAAAATCTATAGTTATATTTCTAATCCTGAAGATAAGTACAATTAATATTCATTATTAGTAGTGTACTTTCCACTCAGACATCAATAAGACATTTCAAAGAGGAGCAAGCATAGAGCATTGAACCTACCTAGGGTTATGGACTCAGTAAGACAGGAGGAGCAATTAGAAGAGAAGAGAAATGTGTGTTTTCTGAAGATTTTCATATTTATTCTCAGTGAACCTTACTAGCTTACTCTGTTAGGAAGTGGGTGATGCTGAGTGGGAGCTGATGCAGGGGGTCCCCAGGCCAATTAAATAGCTATGGCCATTCCTCTCCCTTCTGATGTCTACTTCTGACATAAAATTTAGCTTCCCCAGAGGGTGAGCAGCAAGGGAGAAAATGTTATGCTGTAAAATGATGAAACTCCTGGGCCGCTTAAGGCACTCTGCTCCAACCCTCACTTCTCAAAGTACAAAATTCACTATTGTTATGGCTCTTTAACTCTTTCAGTTGAAGGGCTGTAGAGCAGTGACTTGGAGCCTTTGAACCAAACTGCCTGTGTTTGAATCCCAGCTCTTGTGCTCACAAGCAGGGTAAACGTAACCCCTCAGGGCTTCAGTAGGGATGGCAAAAATAACACCTACCTGAGAGCAGCACCTGGACCCTACTAAAGACTCTATTAATAGTAGTTAATTAGGTTTACAGTCAAACTGTACGTATGCCCAAATGGAATGTGCTTCACCTAAAAGGTAAAATTATAGATGAAGTTGGCTTAAATTGAAATAGTTTATTTGAGCAGTTACCATCAAGGTATCAATGTGAATCACTTCGTAGTGACATAAATAAGACCAGTTCTTTTCTCCTCATCGCTAAAATTCCAAAAGTTAGTATAGCACGGAGGTTAAGTGTGAGCTTTTAAGTCAGTCATGACACTTACTGTGTGTCAGTTACCTTGGTTTCCCCATCTGTAAAATGGTTTAAAATAGTACCTTATTCACTGAGTTGTTGCGAGTTTTAGATGAGATAATGCAAGCAAGGAGATTAGCATAGTTTCTGACAAACAGTAAATATGTAATTTGTAATTTCTAAATGTCAGGGTGGTTATTGATATTTTAAATACAATAATAATGCAAATAAGCCCCTTCTGATATTCCTAGGTTTAACTATGACTATCACAAATTTAAATGTGGTCAGAAATGGGACTTCTCATTGTAGATGAGAAGATTTATATTTAGAAAGTGTTCTAGAACAATCATATGCCTGGACCATGGCAGGTACTTACATAAATACTGCCCCTGTGAGTACAATGAATGTTTCCTTTTCCTCTGAAAAGCTCGCATTTCAGTCTCTTAAGATTTTTTGCTTTGTTTTACCTTACTGCTTAAGGTCATTTTAGCTGAGGGAGATTGTTTACACCATCACTAAACCTTACAGTATCTAATCTTGTCTTGATCTGAATCTGTTAGAAGCAGCTAATGAAGCCACAGCCAGCTGGCATTTGCTGAAAAGTATGAAGAGTTTTCAGAAACATTTTTAAACAGTAATAGGAAAAGAATAGGACATTAGTTTCCTGGATTTAAAATGCCTTGCATGTATGTTGAAATTTGGATTACCTTTTCTATGGACTAACTCTGGCAAAACTTCAGTTAGCATTTTCCCTCGTCCAGTTTACTCTGCTTAAAGCTCATTATTGTCCCAATAGGCTAAGATTAATTTTAGCATTAGCTCAAGAAATGTAACAAGAAAAGTGCATTCCAAAGCAAAACAGTAGTTTTTTACATTATGAGTTGCTCTCAAATATTCAAAGCACTGCCATTGATCATTTAAATAAACACTTTAAATTTAACAACTGTAATAATAAATTAACAAAAAATTTTAACAGAAAAAAAATTTGCCTGTAATTGCCAAGAGGAAGCAGAATTGAGCATACCCATTCATATACTTTCAGTAAGTTTATGAAATTCTCTTTCCCTTATCACAGCTCTCAATCCAAACTTTATCTTCATTTGCAAAGTTGTTGTGGCAACACTGGGACTCATGGCACTAGAATGTGGCCAGATTAGAATACATCAGAATCTGCATCTCCTTGTATGGTCAGACCCCTGTCTATTTTTTTTTTTTTTTATTGTTTGTGTACACATCCAAGAAATACCTCTTAGAATTCCTGCTGTCTGGAATAACGTCTCGTTAGAAGCAAGTAGGGAAGGAGAGAGGGAAGCAAGGGAGGGGTATAAGTATGGAGCTAGAGACAGAGAAGTGGGCCTAGGAAAAAGCTGTTGTCCTTATGTGCTGCCACTTTCTGTATACCATTCTATCCGCTGCTCTTTTCTGTCTCTATCCAATTTCATGATGATTCTAGCCTTAAAGAGAAGTAATTCCAAGATCTTTTCTTCACTGTCATGAATGGATTCAATAACTTTAATATTAATCAGTAGTAATAATATAGTCAATTAAAAGTATTTTTATATTAGAGGATTTAAAATAAGCTACACTGAATAATTCACAGGTCTCTCATTTATAGTCTTGTCCATCCTCCTTTTTCAAAGTTCAGTTTATGTTTCTGTCAGCCCTGGGATCACTAAAAGCTTCTGAAGCAAAAAAAAGAAAAAGAAAGCTCACATTGTTTTCCCTCTGTATTCTTTCTGTTTTATCAATAGGAGCTAAAATTATTCATTTGGAATCACATTTATTTTTTGCCATGAAGAGTATGTTAAATAATGTGTAATGACACTTAATGAAATACAATTGTTTAATTGGCTTTTGTGAGTACTGCTCTCTGTCACCAAAAGACACTTGATTGAGTGCATTCTTTATTTTTATTTCTTTTTTAGTGCATTCTTTATGATTTCAAGATAGCACAGCTCATTAACCTGAGAGGTGGAGTGGCATTTGCTATTTATTTTACTGTTTTAAGAATAGGGTTTTCCTGAAAGATTATGTTGTCATTGGTCTTCATACTATAGGAGAAACATAATAACTTTAAAAATATGTACTCCCTTCTTTAAATAGATAGCACAGTCATACGATGTAAAATTTAAAAGATACAAAAGGGTATATAGTGCAACCTCTCTCTCCTGCACTTGCCTCCCTGCAACCCAGTTTCTGGAAGTAACCACTGTGCTCTGGTCTGGGTTCTCTTCCAGACATGTTCTCATACTGATTTTTGACACATCTCATTTAATCCAAGCACCTACTCAGCTCAGTCTCAAAACATCAAATTCAGTTATTTCCTAAAGGAGATGCTTCTTCCCGCTGGCCATTTCCTATAAATTAATTCTCAAATGAAAGCATTCAGTTTAACTGAACTCCCATTTGAATGAAGTTGATAGTATGTCGCCATTTCTGGGGTTAATTTAAAGAATGTTTTAAAGAAAACCCAGTGTCTAGGGGGGCTTCCCTGGTGGCTCAGATGGTAAGGAATCCCTCTGCAATGTGGGAGACCCGGTTTCTATCCTTAGATGTGAGTTTGAGCAAACTCTGGGAGATGGTGAAGGACAGCGAAGGCTGGTGTGCTGCAGTCCATGGGGTCGCACAGGGTCAGACGCAACTTAGTGACTAAACAACAGCAACAAAGTGTTTTGGGCTCCAGATGGACCTTAAAAAATTAATCCAGCAGTGTGTTTTCTTGGGTTTGTCTGTCAGTTGAGTGGATGATTTGTGTAATAGGGAATTCTTTGTTGTTGTTATTAGTGAATCTTGTCCTGTGGGAGAATTTGAAGTTAGGCTTTAAATTCAGTAACACAGTGCCCCTGTTTTATCTCTACCTGTTTCTGCATTTTTTTTTTTTAGCAGTAAACTTGTCCTTAGCTTATCCTGCCAACATTTGAGTTTTACACCTTTTTGAGTTTTACACATTGTAAAGTTTACCCCGTGTTTGCCTCACTTCTTGGTCCTTCTCCTCTCTTCTGTAGACTGTCAAAGTTCCAGTATATAAAAACAGTTACAGCATGAAGAATTAATTCTAAAGTAGTTGGGTTGGATATACCCATGTTTGGAAATAGCATTTCTATATGGGGCTTTCCATTCATTACAATTTGTAGAACTATATCCCCTGCCTTACTAAACGTGTCGTTTGCTTGGATACAGGAATTGGTTCATTAAACAGAAACTTGAGTTAAACAGGTATTTAGTGAAATTGAATTTTTCTTGATGACGCAAGTCTGTGCTAGTCTCCACTAGAGGTAATTATTTATGAGGTGATCATGAAGGAAGGTGCATGGTCTCTTGGGGCCCTGAGAAGGGTGTTATGATGAGGATATAAGGTAAGGCATTCTCCTCAGGGTACATGTTATGAGTCCACAATAAGATGACTTTCCAGTGAGGGTTTGTGGTTATTTCTTGGTGTTATTTCTACTTCCCTAGGACTTAACAAGTTCTTACACTTTGGATAAGGTCTCAGCATTTTGTTAGTTATGTCACTGTAAATATATACTAACAGTACACATACCAACTGATAAGAACAGTGTTTTTATTTTTTCATTATCAAGTACCATAACTAGGCAACCAGGAATTTGATTAGAATCTGCTGCTCATTTGACATAGCAAATCTCATTGCCCTCAAGGCTTCCTCAACAACATTAGAGACACCTGTGACAATGTCAAGCCGTTCAAGAATTACGGGATCATCTGTGCTGATGTATGTTTTCCCCAGTGTACTTCCGACCAAATATTTTTCTACTTAATATTTATTTAAGAAACCATACTGCTTTAAATGGATTACCTGAAATATAGTTTCTTACTAATGCAGGCTTGCACACGATAGATTGAAAACAAGCTTACTTGGGCTCAAACTACTTTTCAGTGTAGGTGAGAACTAATTTTAATGAGAATTCAGAATCATTGGGCTTCCCTTGTAGCTCAGTCGGTAAAGAATCACCCTGCAGCGCAGGACACCCGGGTTCGATCCGTGGGCTGGGAAGATCCCCTGGAGAAGCAAATGGCAACCCACTCCAGCATCCTTGCCTGGAAAATCTCATGGACAGAGGAGCCTGGTGGCCTGCTGTCCATGGGGTCGCAGAGAGTTGGGTGCGACTGAGTGACTAACACATACTTACCTACAGAATCATATGCAAAATACGGATGTTTTATTTCTAGCATATACGCTTATGAGAATCTTCACCACTCAAAGAAGGAGCAGTGAAAAGTCTGTGGTCAGGTTTAAGGCATTCAAAAATTTCACAATTATGTTTTCTAATACAGTTTTATTTATTGCACTACTTATAAGGTGGTTATTTCAGAACCTAGGATACTGAGACAGTAATGACAAAATTAACAGATCACTATTGACTTGTCTTGGCATACTCCTTTTCCTATTTGGAACCAGTCTGTTGTTCCATGTCCAGTTCTGACTGTTGCTTCCTGACCTGCATATAGGTTTCTCAAAAGTCAGGTCACATGGTTTGGTATTCCCATCTCTTTCAGAATTTTCCACAGTTTATTATGATCTGCACAGTCAAAGGCTTTGGCATAGTCAATAAAGCAGAAATAGATGTTTTTCTGGAACTCTCTTGCTTTTTCAATGATCCAGCAGATGTTGGCAATTTAATCTCTGACTCATCTGCCTTTTCTAAAACCAGCTTGAACATCTGAAAGTTCACGGTTCACATATTGCTGAAGCCTGGCTTGGAGAATTTTGAACTTTACTAGCGTGTGAGATGAGTGCAATTGTGTGGTAGTTTGAGCATTCTTTGGCATTGCCTTTCTTTGGGATTGGAATGAAAACTGACCTTTTCCAGTCCTGTGGCCACTGCTGAGTTTTCCAAATTTGGTGGCATATTGAGTGCAGCACTTTCACAGAATCATCTTTCAGGATTTGAAATAGCTCAACTGGAATTCTATCACCTCCACTAGCTTTGTTCCTAGTGATGCTTTCTATCACCCTGCTTATTTAACTGATATGCAGAGTACATCATGAGAAACACTGGGCTGGAAGAAGCACAAGCTGGAATCAAGAAATATCAATAACCTCAGATATGCAGATGACACCACCCTTATGGCAGAAAGTGAAGAGGAACTAAAAGGCCTCTTGATGAAAGTGAAAGAGAAGAGTGAAAAAGTTGGCTTAAAGCTCAACATTCAGAAAACTAAGATCATGGCATCTGGTCCCATAATTTCATGGGAAATAGATGGGGAAACAGTGGAAACAGTGTCAGACTTTATTTTTTTGGGCTCCAAAATCACTGCAGATGGTTATTGCAGCCATGAAATTAAAATACACTTACTCCTTGAAAGGAAAGTTATGACCAACCTAGATAGCATACTAAAAAGCAGAGACATTACGTTGCCAACAAAGGTCCGTCTGGTCAAGGCTATGGTTTTTCCAGTGATCATGTATGGATGTGAGAGTTGGACTGTGAAGAAAGCTGAGCACTGAAGAATTGATGCTTTTGAACTGTGGTGTTGGAGAAGACTCTTGAGAGTTCCTTGGACAGCAAGGAGCTCCAACCAGTCCATCCTAAAGGAGATCAGTCCTGGGTGTTCATTGGAAGGACTGATGTTGAAGCTGAAACTCCAACACTTTGGCCACCTCATGTTGACTCATTGGAAAAGACCCTGATGCTGTGAGGGATTGGGGGCAGGAGGAGAAGGGGATGACAGAGGATGGGATGGCTGGATGGCATCACTGACTCGATGGACATGAGTTTGGGTAAACTCTGGGAGTTTGTGATGGACAGGGAGGCCTGGTGTGCTGCGATTCATGGGGTCACAAAGAGTCGGACACGACTGAGTGACTGAACTGAACTGAACTGATTGACTTGTCTAATGTACTTCCTATATAAGCAAAATAATAGAAAGAAGGGGTCTTAGAATAGGATTTAACAGATAATAGTATAAAAGAAAATTTAAAGGTAAGAACAGCATTTTTTGCATTTCAGTTTAGTGGTATCTTACATATTCAGTTCAGTTCAGTTCAGTTGGAGTCCCCCAAATATGTTATCAAACAATCTACTGTTGAAAACTAGTAAGAAAATGGTTTTTTATTCTATTTCCTTACTATGATTTCAGATGGTTTATGTTTAAATAATTCTCCTGAGAATTTATGACTGACAGGTAATGACTCAATGAAACAGCTCCATGTTTGACTCATAGAGAATCTGGCATTAAGTCATTTGACTAATATGCGTCTCTCGTTTAGGAAATATTTACTATAAATGTACCATAAGGTGCTTGTGAAATGCTTGAATGCACGTATAAAAGGTGGTACATGCGTTCTAAGTCACTTCAGTTGTGTCCAATTCTTTCAGACCAAATGGACTACAGTCTGCCAGGTTTCTCTGTCTATGGGATTCTCCAGGCAAAAATACTGGAGTGGGTTGCTGTTTCCTTCTCCAATAAAAGGTGGTAGCAAATGACAATATTAAAAAGTCTCATATTCAAATATAGTTTTATAAAACTTCAAACAGATGTTTTAGTTTCATTGGAGATCAATTCTGAGAAAACCTATTTATGTTGGGAAATAAACCCTCATCTCCTCTCCAAATAAAACATCTCATTAAAGGTATTTAACTTCTCTATACTTCTGAACATTTGGTTAAATAAAATAAATTGAAAGAAACAAACATTCAGTTCCAGATTTAATTGAAAATTTTTCCTAATTAAGTTAAAAAATTTACACAGTATTCAGAGTCTACAATAAATTAAATTCAGTTGCTTATTCCACTTTGGTTAAGTAGAATTAAACCTGTCTACAGTGTAATTTTTTTTAAGATTGACAAATGTCATTCTCCTAATACTATTCCCATTAAACAGAAAGTACAATGTAATATATAAATAACATGCTTTTATTCAAATAACTGGCAACTTTTTAAAATAATAAGCTTCATTTTTTTAGGACAGTTTAAGATTTGCAGAAAAATTGAGAAGATGGTTTAGAGAGTTACCATATATCTATCTGGTTTCCCCTATTTTCAATATCTTACATTATTGTGGTACACTTGCTATAATTAATGAACTGATATCAACACATTGTTAATAAAGTCCGTGGTTTACTCAGATTTCTTCGTTTTACCCAGTGCCCTGTTTATGTCCTGGGTTCCATTAAGTTACCACGTTACATTTAGTCATAATGTCCTTAGATTCCTCTTGGCTATGACACTTTCTCAGATATTTCCTAATTTTTGATGACTTTGAACATTTTGAGGACTACTGGTCAGGTCGTTTGAAAAATGTTCCTCGGTTCTGGGCATACACACCGAGGAAACCAGATCTGAAAGAGACACGTGCACCCCAATGTTCATCGCAGCACTGTTTATAATAGCCAGGACATGGAAGCAACCTAGATGCCCATCAGCAGACAAATGGATAAGGAAGCTATGGCACATATACACAATGGAATATTACTCAGCCGTTAAAAAGAATTCATTTGAATCAGTTCTAATGAGATGGATGAAACTGGAGCCCATTATACAGAGTGAAGTAAGCCAGAAAGATAAAGACCAATACAGTATACTAATGCATATATATGGAATTTAGAAAGATGGTAATGATAACCCTATATGCAAAACAGAAAAAGAGACACAGGTGTACAGAACAGACTTTCGGACTTTGTGGGAGAAGGCGAGGGTGGGATGTTTCGAGAGAACAGCATTGAAACATGTATATTATCTAGGGTGAAACAGATCACCAGTCTAGGTTGGATGCATGAGACAAGTGCTCGGGGCTGGTGCACTGGGAAGACCAGTGGGGGGGGGTGGGGAAGGGAGGTGGGAGGGGGGATCGGGATGATGGGGAATACATATAACTCCATGGCTGATTCATGTCAATGTATGGCAAAAACCACTACAATATTGTAAAGTAATTAGCCTCCAACAAATAAAAATAAATGGAAAAAAAAAAAAGAAAAGAAAAATGTTCCTCTGTTGGGATTTGTCTGATTTTTACCCCGTTATTAGACTGAGACTATACCTTTTGGGGAAGAGACCACAAAGGTGAGGACTTCCCAGGGGGCACTAGGGAAAAGAATCTATGTGCCAATGCAGGAGACATAAAAGACATGGGTTCCATCCCTGGGTCAGGAAGATCCCCTGCAGTAGGAAATGGCAACTCTCTCCAGTATTCTTGCCTGGATAATCCCGTGGACAGTGGAGCCTGACCAGTTATAGTCTATGGGGTCGCAAAGGGTCAGACGTGACTTAGCACTCACACGACAAAGATGCCATATCTATCATATCATGTTAAGGCTGCATGTGTCTACTTGATTTATCACTGTTGATAATGACTTTGATCACCTGGCTGATGTGGTGTTTCTCTTTTTCTCACCTTCCCACTCTTATTCCCACCTTCCCATACTGTACTCTTTGGAAGGAATACACTATTCACAGAGAATACGTACGGAGTTCCGTTAACTCTGCAAGTCGAGAGTTACCCTCTCTCCCCCCAGGGTAGAGTTATCTACATAAATTATTCTTAATTCTTTTGCAGGAGAGATTCATCTCTTCTCCACCTACTTATGTATTTATTTGTTATATTAGTATATACTCATGGATTTTTACTTTATGTGTTGGTTTATAATCCCATGCTATTTATTTTGTGGCTCAGATTGTTTCAGCTTTTTGCCATTGGGAGTTCTTTCAGTTGACTCCTGTGTTGCTTTGATACACTACAGCATTTTTTTTTTTTTTTTTTTAGTGTTACTTTACTTCCCCTTCTCCTCCTGCCTTCAGTCTTTCCCAGCATCAGTATCTTTTCCAGCGAGTCAGTTCTTCACATCAGGTGACCAAAGTATTGGAGCTTCAGCTTCAGCATCAGTCCTTCCAATGAATATTCAGGACTGATTTCCTTTAGGATGGACTATTTGGATCTCCTTGCAGTCCAAGGGCCTCTCAAGAGTCTTCTCCAACACCACAGTTCAAAGCATCAATTCTTCAGTGCTCAGCTTTCTTTATAGTCCAACTCTCACATCCATACATGACCACTGGAAAAACCATAGATTTGACTAGATGGAACTTTGTTGGCAAAGTAATGTCTATGCTTCATAATATGCTGTCTAAGTTGGTCATAGCTTTTCTTTCAAGGGGCAAGCATCTTTTAATTTCATGGCTGCAGTCACCACCTGTAGTGATTTTGGAGCCCAAGAAATAAACTCTGTCACTGTTTCCATTGTTTCTCCATCTATTTGCCATGAAGTGATGGGATGGGTGCCACGATCTTAGTTTTTTTCAATGTTGAGTTTTAAGCCAGATTTTTCACTCTCTTCTTTCATTTTCATCAAAAGGCTCTTTAATAATTCTTCACTTTCTGCTAAAAGGGTGGTGTATCTGCATATCTGAGGTTATTGATATTTCTCCCTGCAATCTTGATTCCAGCTTGTGCTTCTTCCAGGCTGGCAATTCACATGATGTACTCTGCATATAAGTTAAACAAACAGGGACACAATATACTGTCTTGACTTACTTCTTTCCTAATTTTGAACCAGTCTGTTGTTCCATGTCTGATCCTAACTGTTGCTTCTTGATCTGCATACAGATTTCTCGGGAGGCAGGTCAGGTGTTTCAGACTTTACTGACAAAAAGACATGGTTTATGTTGGCCTTGCAGTGATCATTCGTGTCAATGACATGAATGTGTTAGAATGACACATAAGTCTTCTGGGCTGCTGCCGCAGATGGCCTTCGGAGGCTACAGGATTACAGTGGCTAAAAGAAAACCAATAAACAGAATGGTTCTCTTCCTGAAAAAGGCAAGATTTCCCCACTCCTTCAAATTTCTTGTTGATAGGATAAATAGCTTCCCTGGTGGCTCAGATGGTAAAGAATCTGCTTATTATGTGGAAGACCCAGGTTCAATCCCTGGGTCAGGAAGATCCCCTGGAGAAGGGAATGACAACCCACTCCAGTATTCTTGCCTGGAGAATTACATGGACAGAGGAGCCTGGCGGGCTACTGTCCATGGGGTCACAAAGAGTTGGACATGCCCAAGTGACTAACACTTTCTGACTTTCTTTTCTAGGATAAATAACAACCCTATTTAATACCCCAGTTTTTGCTTTCATAAAAAAAAATAGTCTTACAGATTAAAAAGTAGCTGTATTTAAATACATTAAGCATAAAATTATCTGATGTATTCTTGTCCTATGTATTATTATTTTGTATTTATTATATATTATCTTATATAATACTTTTCTGTTACATGTTTTTCACAGTTCGAAGTATTATGGCCATTATGCAATTTAGCCTTCACAAAAATGCAGAAAGGAAAGCAGAAAGGGTATCTTCCTTCATTTTACAGATTAGGAGAGAGGTTTAGAGTGGTAAAGAAATTTTCACAGAAAACAAATCAGAACTGACTTTTTAAATTAAAACATTTTTTAAAATTTATTGAATTAGAGTTTATTTACAATGTTGTATTAGTTTCAAGTGTATAGCAGAGTGATTCAGTTATGTACATTATTTTTCAGATTCTTTTCCTTATAAGTTATTACAAAATATTGAGTATAGTTCCCAGTATTATACAGTAGGTCCTTCTTGGTTATCTACTTTATACACAGTAGGGTATATTTGTTAATATCATCCTCCTAGTTTATACCTCTCCCCCTTCCCCTTTGGTAACCATAAGTTTGCTTTATATGGAGGTGGGTTTATTTCTGTTTTGTAAATAATTTCATTTGCATGTTTTTTTCAGATTTCATATATAAGCCATATTATATGATATTTGTCTTTCTCTGCCTGGCTTATTTCACATAGAGAACTGAATTTTGAGTCCCTTTTTTTTGTTGTTCAAAAGTCAGTGCTCTTTGCATGAAGTATATTAGTGTTTCCCACAATGAGAGGATTTTAGGTAGTAAGCATAGTAATATCTTTAAAAATATTTGTACATATAAGAATATAAATAGCACCTCAAGTTTATGATATCATGGATATTATTTTAGGATGAGAGTAAACTAGGTATTGAATAAAAGTGAGTCAGTGTAAATAAAAATACTGAGTACTGAAATGCATGATTTGTGAATGTGGAAGAAATCCCAAATATGAATAACTAAAGTTGGAGAAACACTAAACTGTACTCAGCCTAGATCCTAGAAGAAATCAGGTTATTAATAAAGGAAATCAAAGATGAGACTAGAAAGAAATAATAATAATAAATAATTTTTTAAAATGCATTATAATTTTATAATGGTCAGAAGAACTGTATGATAGCCTGCATTTGCCTGACCAGATAAGTTGTATATGATACATATTAACTGTAAACATTTAAAAAGTAAAACATGTTATACAGCTGCTTAAGATTTTAAAACTTTTTTATCTATCTCCCTTGTGGAATTTTAATTGTGGTAGTAATTAGTATTTCTCTTTATACTTTTATGATAACTAAATCAAATATCACATGAATACATCAACCAGCCACCTTTAATGCTCTAAAAGAAGTAAGAGATTGGTTTTCCTCAAGTAAAGAAAATTGATTTCTAGTTTAGAAAGTAAAAAACTCCAGGCAAGTAGGATTAAGGCATATGGATTTTGATTTTCTGAAACAAAGAGGCAGTAAGATGTCCTACAAGGTGCGCTGGGCTGAGAATTACACGTCCTGGGGTTCAGTCTTAGTTCTGTGGCTTTAGGCAAATGACCTCTTAAAGAAAATCTTTATATAATAAAGAGGATTAAAGTTCCTAAGAGTCCTTTTAGTTCTGATTCTAAGTCATAAATTCATCCTAATCAATTTTCCACCCTAGGGAGCAATTTTCACAAAATGAATTTGGAGTGGTGATCCAATTTGATTTCTGAGGGCATATTAGAGTGGGACCCTCTCTCCAGCAATTCTCCTGTGTAGCCCCTAAATCCTTTGGGGATATCTCCTATGCCTCATAGTTAAAAGGGAAGAAAGTATGAAAGATATTTTTCTGCTGGCTCCATAATCACCTTTACTATTAATATTTAAAAATGCTTCTGTTATCTTTTACAACAATAATCTTGAAAACTACATGAATATCCAGTTTCATCTTATACCTCTCTACCCAGAACTCCAGTTTTTCTTTACCATTTCCAATCAAGATTAACTAAAGATCTGTATTAATTACAACACAAAGATTATAAAGTATATTTTTTATTCAGAATTTATTTGTGCTATTGACACTTCTTCCTATACTCCTTTGCTAAGCCCTGGTCTCTCATCTCTGTTTATATTTTCCTATGTGCCCTGATTTACCCACTTCCGTGGCTAAGAAGAAATCAAAAATAGATGCATGTTTTTTTTTTTTTTTTTTAATGTCATAGCAGCAATGCCTCAACTTACTACACAGCTGTTGGGACTCATAAAAGTCAGGACTACTGAGTCAACCAGAGTTCGTAAAACACAAAGCTCTACTATTAATCAGCCTATACCACCAATAACATTCCTAAAGGCACAAGCAGATCCAGATTTTAATAAGACATGAAAATTATACACTTCTGCAGGCCCTCTTAAAAGAATAGACAAAATTAGTTTCCTTTCATAGATGAGGCCCTTGCAAATGAGAAGCACTGAAGCTGAAGTTTTGTTAGCTTCATTTAAATCTGTCATTGCCAAGGAAATTTGTGTGTATATATCTCCAAGCAGAAACCACTCCAAAAAAATGTGTTTGTGTATAAAACCAAAACAAAACAACCATAGGGACACTATTTCTATCTGGGATTTTACCTCTTTTCTCCAACATAGAATATAATGCATTTAATTGGACCAAATAAATGGCGAAAGTTGAAATTCAACTTTTATAAATTGTATAAAATGAAGTGTGGAGCAATGAAATGTGCTAGAATGCAAAAGAGCAAGATAGAGAACATAAAGTTCAGCAGGCCTGAATTACTAACCCAGACACTTCCCTGGGTCAGTCTTGCTTCACCTGAACCTCCAAGAAGGGAGGACACCCAGAGGAAGATTACTCATGTAGATTCTCTTTACCTTTGAAAGCATCTTCCTTATACAATCAAGAGCATTCATCCTTCTTCTGGGCAAGGGGTCAGCCAGGAGCCCTTCCTGTGACACACAGCCAAATAGCAGAGCGAAGAAGGAAGCTGGATAAAAGGACATGAGGGCCAACCGAAGCAAACATACTCTCCTGCCTTCCTCATCTCCAGGCTTTAAAGTAATTCTTCTGGTTATCCTTCAACACATGCGAAATTTAGAAGCTATTGATATTTATTCTTTTGAAGTATTTGGATTGTTTGCTCTGTGTGATCAAGATGTTTCATTCACCTGCTCTTTATGTAGCGTTATTTTCAAAAAATCAAAAACCCTAATTAAGCAAGAGTTGTAAAGAAGTTTCCTATAAAGATATGTAGGCACTTATAATAGCTCTTCTCTCTCTCATGGGTCATAGTTTCTACTTCCCTCTTTGTTTCTACTCATTATCTGCCTGGTGGCTAACTTCTGCTTACAGTTTCTGCTCCCTTTCTGCTTGCACATGACTTGAACAAGGTGCTGGAAATATAACAGTGAGTAAGATGGCCCTGACCCTCATGGGACTCACAGTATGGCAGAGACTAGTAGTCAGAGAGAAAGGAGGAGAGAGAGAGAGAGAGAGCTTAAAACAAACAAAAGAACACACACGAAAGCACTGTGATATAAACTGCAGATCATGATTCATGAGCGGATCCTGAAACCAATCTAAGTGGCTTGAGACCAGTATTTTTAACAAAAAGAGTAACACAAAATATCAGAGTAAATCACACATATTAATAATAAGCTAAGTATTATTTTGTGAATTTTTTGTTTCAGTTTATATTGTCAGTGAATAAATACAAAAATCCAGGTTTTGGGGGGTGTGCTTTCTAGGAGAAAGACAGATAGTAAGATATAATTTAGTAAGGTATAGAATATATTGGGGTTTCCCAGATAGCACTAGTGGTAAAGAACCCGCCTGCCAATGCAGGAGACATAAAAGATGCGGGTTTGATCCCTGGGTCAGAAAGATCCCCTGGAGGAGAGCATGGCAACCCAATCCCGTGTTCTTGCCTAGAGAATCCCTTAGAACAGAAAGCCTGGAGGGCTACAGTCCATCGGGTCACAGAGGCGGACACAACTGAAGCGACTTAGCATCCATGCATCGAATGTATTAGAAAGTGAGGAAACTGGAAAACAAAAGGCAAGGCAGAATATCTTAAATGTCAGGAGTATGGGTTGAAATTTTGGAACAGTAGTTAAAGAAGGCTTCCATGGGAAGGTGTCTTCTGGGTAGAGACCTCAAAGAACTGAGGGAGTAAGTCATGGATATTTGGAGAAGGAATGTTCTAGGCAGAAGGAATAGCCATCGCAAAGCCATGGATTGTGCCTGGCCTGTTTGAGTTTGAAGAAAAGCAAGGCCAAAGTGAGTAAAGGTAAGTGAATGGGAGACAATAGCAGGTTATGAGGAAAAAGGATCAGTTGGGGTCTGGGGCATGTAAGGTCTTGTAGTTCATTGAAGGGCCTTTGGTTTTGATTCTGTGTGAGATGTGAAGCCATTAGATGATTTGAACATCCGAGTGACATGGTCTGACATGTTTTAAAAGGACGACTCTGGCTGCTAGACTGAAAATAGTTTTAAGGGAGGTAAAGGCACCAAGCTTCCCTGGTGGCTCAGTGGTAAGGGATCCACCTGCAATGCGGGAGATGTGGGTTCAATCCCTGGGTCAGGAAGATCCCCTGAGGAAGGAAATAGCAACCCACTCCAGTATTCTTGCCTGGGGAATCCCATGGACAGAGAAGTCTGGTGGGCTACAGTCCATGGGGTCACAAAAGAGTAGGATACAACTTAGTGACTAAACGACAGCAACAACAAAAGCAAAAGCAGGAATAGCAGAATGTAAACCCTGTCAAGGTGATAGTTTGTGTGTGTGTGTGGTTTTTTTTAAGTGCAATAGTTTTTAGCAATCCTATTCACTTTGTATCCCTAATGCTTTATAGTGACTGGCACATGTATTCAAGAATTAATATTTCCCTGTATGTGCACCAGATCATTACATGGAATATATTTCTTACTGAGACTCAAAGTCATAAGGATTAAAGTCTCTCTTGGAGAAAATTAACCTAGACTTGGTCAGAAAAAGAAACTTTGAAAATTGACATTTAGGCTGAGAGCTGAAGAACTGGCAAAGGGGAGGTACTGAATAAAGAGAAGAGAATGTTCCGGGAGTAGTAAATTTCGGAATCATCTGCAGAAGCATGGTATTTGAAGCTCCCTGTGGGTGTTTCTGTCTGTGTGAAAGCAAGCAGAAAAATTAAAGCCATCGAAAAACACCACCACTTTCTGTTTCTTATTTTTTGTAATCATTTCCTGGAACATTTGCCCTTATGAAAAAAATAGCATATAGTAGTCATTTCTTTTAAAAGTATAAATCTTTAAGGTAGTTTCCTATGTCATTTAATAATAGGGAAAGTCAGTGAATTATAAATTTCATATTTAGGTTGCTTTATTTTTACCTAAAATGTACATTGTGGTGATCTGATTTATACACACTGTAAAAGGGTTCCCCCATCTAGCTAATTAACACACCCACCACCTCACATATTTATCTTTTCCCTTTTTGTGTAGCATATTTAAGTTCTACTGTCTTAGCAATTTCAATTATAGAATGTTATCAGCTGCGGTCACCATACTTTATATTAGATCCTCAGACCTTACTTATCTTACTAACCTCTTCTTATTTCCCCACCTCTCCCACCAAGCCCCTGGAAAGCACTTTTCTTTATTTCTATGAGTTTGACCTTCCCTCCCTACCCTCCGCCACCTTAGTTTCTACATATAAGTAGTATCAGCAGTATTTGTCTTTCTTTGTCTGGATTATTTGTGTGACCCTATGGACTGCAGCCTGCCAGGCTTCTCTGTCCATGGGCTTCTCTAGGCAAGGTACTAGAGTGGGTTGCCATACCCTCCTCCAGGGGATCTTCCTGACCCAGAGATCGAACCTGGGTCTCCTTCATCACAGGCATGTTCTTTACCGCTGAGTCATGACCTCAGGTTTTATCCATGTTGTTGCATATGGCAGGATTTCCTTCTTTAATATGGCTGAATAATATTCCATTGTGTATGTACATATCACATCTTCTTTATCCACTCACGCAATGATCGACACTTAAGATTGTTTCCCTTTCTTGGCTATTGTGAATAATGCTGCAATGAACATGGGAGTTCACATATTGCTTTAATATCCTGTTTCCACTTCCTTTGGATACATAAACAGAAGTGGAATTGCTGAATCATATGAGTAGTTATAGTTTTAATTTTTGGTGAAACTTGTGTACTGTTTTTCGTGGTGGCTATACTAACATTCCCACCAAGAGTATATGAGGGTTCCCTTTGGTCTACATCCTCACCGCCCTTATCACTTGTCTTTTTGATGATAGTTATTCTAATAGATGTGAGGTGAAAACACATTGGTTTTGATTTGCATTTCCCTGATGATTAGTGACGTTGAGTACATTTTCATGTGTATGTTGACTATATGTATGCTCTCTTAGGAAAAATGTTCAGTTCTTCTGCCTATTTTTTTAATTCATGCTTTTATCCATGAAATGCACGAGTTTTTTATTTTGGGTATTACCCCCTTATTAGATGTATGATTTGAAATGTGCTCACTCAGTCGTGTCTGGCTCTGTGAACCCATGGACGATAGCCTGCCAACCTCCTCTGTCCATGAAATTTTCCAAGCAAGGAAACTAGAGTGGTTTGCCATTTCCTACTCCAGGGGATCTTCCCAATCCAGGGATCAAACCCGTGTCTCCTGTGTCTCCCGCACTGGCAGGCAGATTCTTTACTGGTAGGCCACTTGAGTTGATGCTATCTAACCATCTCATCCTCTGCCTCCACTTCTTCTTTTGCCTTCAGTCTTTCCCAGCATCAGGGTTTTTCCCAGTTGATGCTTTCGAATTGTGGTGCTGGAGGAGATTCTTGAGAGTGAGGACTGCAAGGAGATCAAACTAGTTAATCCTGAAGAAAATCCACCCTGAATATTCATTGGAAGGACTGATGCTGAAGCTGAAGTTCCAATACTTTGATTTATAATTTGAAGTATTTTCAGCTATTCTGAAAGTTGCCTTTTCATTCTGTTGATGGTGTTCTTTGCCACGCAGAAACTGTTTAGTTTGATATAGTCCCACTTGTTTGTTTTAGTTTTTGTTTCCCTTGCTTTTGGTGTCAAATAAAAAATAAATCCTTGCCAATATCAAGGAGCTCACTCCTATATTCTCTTCTAAGGTTTTTCTTATGGTTTCTGGATTTACATTCAAGCCTTTAATCCACCTTGGGTTAATTTTTGTGTATACTGTAAGATAAAGGTCCAGTTTCATTCATTTTCATTCTGCTCCATTGACCTATGTGTCTGTTTTTATGCTAATATCATACTGTTTTGATTATTATAACTTTAAAAATATAATCAGGAAGTGTGTGGGAATTTCCTAGCAGTCTACTGCTATCACTGGTCTAGACTTGGTGCTATAACTGCTGTGGGCCTAGGTTTGATTGTTAGGCAGGGAACTAAGATCCTGCAAACTGAACAGCACACTGAAAATTAAAAAGGAAAAAAAGAAATCAGGAAGTGTGATGTCTTCAAATTCACGGATAGTTTGGACAGTCCACATTTTCTGAAGCTGTATCTTTTTATCTTTGAGTCCATGCTTCAATTTTGAATAGTTAGCATGTGATTTCTCATATAGGCACTGTTATAGTTACAGCCTTCACCCAAGAGCTAGCAATATGTTTTTCTCCCGACTCTTCATGTACAGTGTTTACAACATTGATTTCATTTTATTTTAGTTCGCTAAGGCAGCTTCTGCTGCTATGGTGATACACAGACACACACACACACTATAATTTCAAGAAATTTAAATCTAAAACTGTTCAGTTAAAGCAGGACTTTCTATCTAAGCACATGTTCGATATATTGGGTTGGCCAGAAAGTTCATTCCAGTTTTGAACAAACTTTCTGGCCAGCCCAATATTTTATTTTCTAAGGAAGTTCAGTGTTCTTCATTAACTTCTGGCACTTCTTAAGTTGTAAAATAGAATTAAAACACATAAAAGCATATTGTTTAGAATAATATCAGAATTTAAGCTATAATAGAATCTAACTCTAACTTTACTAATTAAAAATTCATAATATTTGACTTAGTTAAAAATATAAAGAAAATATTTCACATTTTAAAGAACATTAATAATTATTTAAAATAACCTTTTGTCCTGAGTTAGTCTCATAAAATAACTTTTCTTCTTATTATAAGGTAAAACATTGCCATTGTATAAAATATAGAAAACACATAGAAGTATAAAGAAGGAAACAAAGATCATCTGTAGTCATATCATTCAGACATCATATCAATATTTACATTTTATAATATTTCCTTCCATTTTATATGCATACATTTAATGTGTACTTTTATTTTTTAGTAAACTATGATATACTAATAGTGGGTAGCATTTATTGAACACTTATGAGCTGACAAGGTGCTAAGTACTTTACATATATTATCTCATTTAATCTTACCAGGCCATGATGAAAGTATGTATTATTATTTATCCTCATTTTATAGATAAGCAAACTGAAACTCAGAAGGGTCTAGTATTGTGTTCAAGGTCATACATTTAGAAAGTATTTGAGTCAACTCTAGAATGTAGGCTGTTCTGACTACTAAACCTAAAATGAGGCCGATAGCCCGTATTCTCTAGCATTACCCTGACCTGCTTTTGTCATTTGCCATAAGACTGTGACTTTCTCCAAGTCACTAAGTGTTGTTTGTAGAATGATTTTAAGGGCTGTTAAGCGGTGTGTTTTGTCAGGCATACCGTAATCATTTAACCATGTCTCTCTGGGCATTTAGGTCGTTTCCAACTTTGAAGGTAAGGACCACGTGTGAGTCATCTCTGTAGCTCCAGCATCAAGATGTCTGGCATTTTGTTTAGGCTCAAAATGTCAGCTGAACAACTAGCTAGAGAGAAGAAAAGGAACTTCATCTAAGGTAAATGACATAAAAGATGGAAGACAGGTAGGAATAAGAGTGCCACATTTGTGGGAAGATGAAAGAAAAATCCTAGTTTACAGAAGCAGAATCCATTTTGGAGAGGTTGATTTTCTTTCCTTTTTTAATTTTTATTTATTTATTTATTTTTGAGAGGTTGATTTTCATTAGGCTCTTTGAGTTGTAAAGAACAGAGAAACCCCTTCCGACTAACGTTTTTAAGATGGTAATCATCAGTAAGGAAAATAGTGATACCATAGCAATTCAAGTCTAGCACTACCATTGAAAGTGAAAGTGCTAGTCAGTCAGTCATGTCTGACTCTTTGTGACCCCATGAACTGTAGCCCGCCGTGCTCCTCTGTCCATAGGATTTTTCAGACAAGAATACTGGAGG
This sequence comes from Dama dama, assembly GCF_033118175.1. NCBI lineage: Eukaryota > Metazoa > Chordata > Mammalia > Artiodactyla > Cervidae > Dama > Dama dama. The sequence continues at coordinate 37,413,232 of NC_083689.1, forward strand.
GGGTTGCCATTTCCTTCTCCAGGGGATCTTCCCAACCCAGGGGTGGAACCCGGGTCTATTATTGGCTCCCTCTTAATATATCTATATTACTTTCTTTGACTCTGTTTCAGAGTGCCTATTTGCTTCTCCCCGAATTACCTACTGCTTCAGATACTCTTTTTCCCCTCTCATTTATTTTCTTTACCCCATGGATTAAGTCAGTATTTCAGCTCATTCACAGCTCATTATTGGCCATCTATCCTCTTTCTACCTTGTGATCTTTCTGATTTTGCTCCTGGAGCTGAATTGTCTAACATGAACTTAAAAAGCACAAAGACTGACATAAGCAAGATAGTGGTTCTGGGAATAATGTTGGAAGGAGAGATGTGAACAGGCCATCATTAGCTCTTCACTATGGCCACAGCCCACAATGTACAATTCTCTGTCCCTTTGAACATGCTGTTCCCTTGACTTGAAATCCACATCTTAAAAAAGCCACTTCTCTGTTCTCTCACAGTATCCTGTGTATACCTCTAGCATAATACTTATAATTCTTTGTTATAATTATTTACTTTGTCATGCCTATGTAATAAACTTTTCAACAACAAAGAGAATGGATGAATACATCAATCAAAATTTATTTACATTTATTTTATACTAGCATTCATTAATTCATTCACGCCATAATTTAGTGAATATCTATGCTGATGTAGGTAGCAAGAATAAATAGAATGTAAAAAATGGACAGGTCCTTCTAAATGTTACCCATGAGTAGACTCCAAACTGTTACACCTAGAACAAAAGCTCTCACCATGTCTCACATTAATATATTTTTAGACAGAAAAACACTTTGAGTCCCCAAGAGAAGGGGGAAAAGAGAGAAAACTGAAAGTAGTATGACCAGTAGTGATAAAGTTATCCTGCACCTAAAAAGTTCCAGACAGCTTGATCACCGGATTTGATAATAGTGGTACCTCTGATGTACCACATAGGAAGAACCGCAGGAGAGATTTAGAGTCATGATTAACATTTTTGCTACCTGCTTCCTGTGTGACACACTCCTTTAAGGACAGGAGAATGGGTTTTCATTGTTCTACAAAACTGGGATAATAATGATCACCTGACATATTATCTCATCTCTGTTTTTCCCATAGTGGTGAAGCAGTCAGCCCTAACATATTTAAGTCTAGAATAGTCTTGAGCTAGGACTATTTCATAAACAACTTTATAGAGCAAAAACAAAGAAAAGGGTGCTGGATTCTTTCATTTTATTATCTTATTAATTTTTATTTTTCAATTTTTTTTCATTCATTAGAAAGAAGGCACGTAAGAAAGAAGGTATTACCTGATGTTCAGCACATTACGCGCTCAAAACAAAACAGAAACACCAGCTGAATCACCAGGCTGTACCTTGCTGGAATGTACAATGTATTGATTTCTATGATATCATGAAAAGCTTGGGCTTTTTCTGTTTTTCACTGCTATCTTTTTCATGTTGGTTCTTGCTCTGAGGCATGTTCTTGTATAATCACAAGATGATATAAGATGATATCACATCAAGTTTAAGAAGAGGACTCATTTTCTTCCATTGGTCTATTATTATCAGCCAGGAGAAACTTCTGCTGGACAGAAGCTGGAAATCCACTGGTAGATTTCCTGTCATGTCTCATTGGCCATAATTGCTTCACACACCCATGCCTAAACCATCTGTTGGCAAGGGGAATGGAATGATAATAATTGGCACCAATCAAGACCTCTGGGGTTGGGGAGAGGTCTAGTCTGCCTTAAATCTCAAGGCTACCCTAGACCTGAGGAATCAGGGGTTCTCTTAACAAGAAACAAATCTGGAGTGTGGGCTATAGAGAAGAAGAGATGTAGAGAAGGATAGACTAGGGAATCAATTGGTTCTGCTACACAAGTCTATGGTGGAGCAAAATAAGCACACAAACTCACAAAGCACAATGATCTGCGCTATTTAACGTAAGGACAAATAGCCCCACATGCATGATTCATTTTGAGAGATTTATTATATGGCTGTCTGGGGGTGGCAAATAGGACATGGAATTTGAAATCAGACAAGGCTGATCACTTAGCAGTGATTTAGCATGAGTGAAATAAACTTCTTTGCAATTTAACTTCCTCCTTTATAAGACAGGGATAAGAGTACCTGCTTCTAAAAGCCATTATAAGGATTAAAGCTTAGGATGGACATTAATTGCCTATAACACTGCAGGCAATCAAATGTATATTTCTTCCCCCTTTATTTAAATCATAATAATTCATAATGTTGATTCCAGATCATCAGTAAAACATTAAATTTTGTTCTGTATTTTCTCTTTTAAAGCAGATATTTAATATATATTGGAAATATGTTGTTTAATCTTATTAAAATAAGAGATTCTAAGTTTCTATAATATAAAAACTCAGTTGTCCAAATGCCCAAAATGGCTCATTAACTGCTGATGTTTGAGAACTTACTACTTCTATGTACATTTATATACATTTTCTCATTTTTTAAATGGGCTGGTATATGTTGCTAGTGAAAGTGTTAGTCACTCAGCTGTGTCCTACTCTTTGTAACCCCATGGACTATATAGTCTGCCAGGCTCTTCTGTCCATGGGATTCTCCATGCAAGAATACTGGAGTGGGTAGTCATTCCCTTCTCCAGGGGATCTTCCTGACCTAAGAATAAAACCCAGGTGTTCTGCATTGCAGGTGAATTCTTCACTGTCTGAACTGGTATCAGTGGATAAAGGTTAGGGATGCCGCTAAGCCACCTACAATGCACAGAACAGCTCCACATTACAAAATATCTCAAAATTTACAATAAATCTGTGAGTTAGGTATTTTTACTCTTACTTTGCAAATGAAGAAACTGACTTTCCAATAGTTTGAGAAGCCCCAAATCACATAGCTACTACGTAGAGTACCTGGTTTTATGGGACTCTAAAGATCATGCTCTTTCAATTGTAATGCTTTGCTTGAATAGGGTGAGAGCATGAAGGTATTATTAAAGATTTATAAGTTTGGAGTTGCTAGATGCAAACTGTCACATTTAGAATGGATAAACAGCAAGGTTCTACTGCATAGCAAGGGAACTATATCCTATCTCTTGGGATAAACCCTTTCAGAAAAGGATATAAAAAAGAATGTAATAGATGTGTAACTGAGTCAATTTGCTCTAAGGCAGAGATTGGCACAACTTTGTAAATCAACTATACTTCAATTTAAAAAAAGATATAACAAAAATCCAGTTATAATATCTGCAAAGGATATGATGTACTTGGGAATAAATAATTTAAAATGCTGTGAAAGTCTACATTAAAGAGGGGGAAAAACTATTGAAATCTATTGAAGGAGATATAAATAAATTAAACCAAATGGAATGTACAGTGTTCTTGGATATTGTATTGTTGTATTGTTTGAGAATATTCTACTACAAATGTAAAGAAATTAACTAAAAAAACTCTTTAGATGTGTAAGTATAGATAAGAAGTTATTTATACGTAGTGCATGTGTATGTTAATAGAAAAGGATGGAAGGACCAAGAGTTGCTTAATACTCATGAATCACAAAATACCTAAATACTCATGATATGCTAAATATGGTTAATATTTAGGATATACTAAGTATATAAAGTAAATGAAACCAGTCGATATTCATGAGGTCTTAATTTAAATTCCATCCATTTTGTGTACCCATGCTGGTCCCATGTATCTTCTACCCAGTTCAGTTCAATTTAGTTCAGTCACTCAATCGTATCTGACTCTCTGTTACCCCATGAACCGCAGCACGCCAGACCTCCCTGTCCATCACCAACTCCCAGAATCCACCCAAACCCGTGTCCGTTGTGTCGGTGATGCCATCCAACGATCCCATCCTCTGTTGTCCCCTTCTCCGTGAGCCCTCAATCCTTCCCAGTATCAGGGTCTTTTCAAATGAATCAGCTCTTCGAATCAGGTGGCCAAAGTAATGGAGTTTCAGCTTCAGCATCAGTCCTTCCAATTAACACCCAGGAATGATCTCCTTTAGGATGGACTGGTTGGATCTCCTTGCAGTCCAAGGGACTCTCAAGAGTCTTCTCCAACACCACAGCTCAAAAGCATCAATTCTTTTGCACTCAGCTTTCTTTATAGTCCAACTCTCACATCCATACATGACTACTGGAAAAACCATAGCCTTGACTAGACAGACCTTTGTTGGCAAAGTAATGTCTCTGATTTTTAATATGCTGTCTAGGTTGGTCATAACTTTCCTTCCAAGGAGTAATCTCATGGCTGCAATCACCATCTGCAGTGATTTTGGAGCCCAGAAAAATAGTCTGACACTGTTTCCACTGTTTCCCCATCTATTTCCCATGAAGTGATGGGACCAGATGCCATGATCTTAGTTTTCTGAATGTTGAGATTTAAGCCAACTTTTTCACTCTCTTCTTTCACTTTCATCAAGAGGCTCTTTAGTTCTTCTTCACTTTCTGCCATAAGGGTGGTGTCATCTGCATATCTGAGATTATTGATATTTCTCCCAGCAATCTTGATTTCAGCCTGTGCTTCCTCCAGCCCAGCATTTCTCATGATGTACTCTGCATATCAGTTAAATAAGCAGGGTGACAACATACAGCCTTGACGTACTCCTTTTCCTATTTGGAACCAGTCTGTTGTTCTATGTCCAGTTCTAACTGTTGCTTCCTGACCTGCATACAGGTTTCTCAAGAGGCAGTTCAGGTGGTCTGGTATGCCCATCTCTTTCAGAATTTTCCACAGTTTATTGTGATCCACACAGTTGAAGGCTTTGGCATAGTCAATAAAGCAGAAGTAGATGTTTTTCTGGAACTCTCTTGTTTTTCAATGATCCAGCAGTTGTTGGCAATTTGGTCTCTGGTTTCTCTGCCTTTTCTAAAACCAGCTTGAACATCTGGAAGTTCAAATGCCCTTGGTAAGCACCAGTTTGTCATTGAGAGGATCATCCTTATAGTCATAAACCTGACCATAGTTTGGGAGGCTTTTCATCACCATTTTGTCCCATGATGCTAAGAAAGCTCATTCCTAAGTCTGGAGAAGATTTTGCTGATAGGTCACTCAAAGTGCTATTATTGGACTAGGTCTTAATAGTCAAAGATCTCTGGACACCTGCCCTCTAGTTATGGTCCAGGAGAATATTCCCTATTATCGCATCTTCCCATATCTAGCGTTACACTATTACAATCATTGATCATATACAGAGCTACATATTTGATCAACTGCTTCAAGTCACCTAGTCATCATTATTTTTGTTGGAGGCTCAGTTACATATTTGGTAATTGCAAGAAAAAACAATCTTGTAAAGCAGGCAAATACAAATAACATAGTTATCAGTATTACTAAAGTCATAAGTGAGAATTAAGCCAAGAACTTGAATTAGGTATAGCCCAGTATATTCTTAGGTCATCTGACTTAGTCTATTCTGTACCAATATTTTTTTTTTTTAAGAGAAATTATATGTTGGTACTGTCAATAAGGCTCTCAGCAACAATTTCCTAGTGTTACTAGGCTGATTATCCTTAGTACAATTTAATTGCTCTCAAGATAAAGAGGGGGGGGATTTAAAACTTCAGTGACCATAACCTGGTGTCAACCACATAAATCTATCCCATAATTGTGGGAGATATTATTCCTCGGTTGAAGTTGCTTATTTCTCTGATTGAGCTTGAGAAACTTCAGAGGAAACTTCATATTTATGGCCAGGATCAGAACAGATATTATTAATTGGCCAGATGAGCAGTTCCCACCTAGAAATATCAAGGGTAGCTTAAACAGAAGTGAACTTTCTTTCTTCTAAATAAATTTCCTAAGGGCCATCCAGTTAGAGTCTTGGAGTTGAGAAATCCACCAAGGTAATTTAGAAGTACTAGACACAAACCCAACAATTGGATTGAGTTTTACAACCAGCATAGGATTGTGTCCATGATAGAAAACATTTGATTTGTATGCAAATGACCAAGAAGTCAAGAAAACATTATAAACAATCATATGAATCAGGCCCAGCATCTTGGGTAGGCTGTCTACTTCTGATATTGTCTTCTTCTCATCTTGGCATAGTGTAATTTCCTGATTAAAAGATTCTTCCATTGGATTGGAGAGTCCTTTCAATTATGTATTTTCCAGTATGGGTAATCCCCTGGTTGTTCACACGAAACTGAAATTCATTTAGCTTAATTTCTCTTGTATTTAGAATTGTTTGATTTGTAAGCACTTAATTTTCCTTAGGCCAATGAGATTAGAGTTCATTTACAAATTGACCTCAGCAATATTATCCAAAGATAAAGACATATACTGAGATATACGTCGGAATATAAAACTCACTAATTGTAAATAACACCTAGAATATAATTAGAACAATCTCCCATTTTTTTCCTCAGTATCAGAAATTAGGGATGGTCTAGATAAGTGATCCAGAGAGCTCTGGTCTCATGACAAAGGGAGCGAAATCAGTTTCTCATTAGAGTTATTCCCGCAGAGTACCAATTCTAAAGAGATATTTTTTCCTTCAAGTTTTCTTTATTGTTTGGGAATTAAACTGGCTAGGGGTCTGTTGACCTTCAAGTAGCATTGTATACTTAATTGGTACAACTGAAGTTTTATAACTTTCATAGATACCCTCTTTTCTTTTTTTCTAATGGTTTTGAAAAGTTGGTCAAGTCAGTGTAACAAGGGAGTTGTGTATAACTCAGACCAGTCTAGGTTGTCTTTTTGACTAGAGTAGCCAAATCCACATCTAAGTCTTCTAAAAAGTAGAGATAAGCAAAGGATCATTTTGGTGATTAGAGAATTATTCTGGTGTCAAGACCAGAATATTCCTTAAAAATGATTTTTCCTCAATTTCCAGTAATAGTCCAGATTGATTCATCCAGTCCTTGCTTGCATTATTGAATCTTTGTCCAATTTATGGTTTTGGGAGAAAGCTCTAGGATAGTTTCAAGTAATTTCCAAGCTAATTCTTTGCATTCAGTGCAAACCTCTGGACTATGTGATTCAAAGTCATTAAGAGACTTTTCTATCCTGCTTTCTCTATTCATTCTCTTGCTTTGCTTTCAGAAACAAACAGCTGCATTAGTTGATATAGATCTGAAAACCCGGTTTTGTAGGTTCATATGGTTAATTCAAATTCCTTAGCAAATCTCAATGGATCCTGGATTGGGAAATTCCTTAGCTGTCTCTAACTTCTATTTGGGTCCCGGATGTATAGGTAAGCACTGAAGACAGTTCACTTCCCCTTGTAATAGGTTTCTCCTTAAGGGAGCTATAATCACTTCTAATTTTTTCCCCCTTTGCTGGGGAGAGGGGAGCAGCAGGAGGCAGAAGAGTTGGAAGAGAAAAAGCACTTGGGCTAGGCAGTTCAGATAGGAGAGGATACTTGAGTGGAGCAGAAGGAGAAGCAGAGAGTGCTAGCAGCCTTTTTTAGTGATCTGGTATAGTTTCAAGCAATTTCTTGTTGGTTTCCTGCAAAGAGGTTACCCTGTTGTTTTCTACTTTTGAAACTTCTAGATACCAATCAAAGTAAGCATTCCATTCAGTCTGTTTGATCTTATGGCTAGCTGTTTTAAACCGTGCATGCAAAAATATCAGTTAAATATGAGTTTTGGAATATAAAAAGGAACCCCAATTTTGCCATTTTAAGTTGAGATCTACTTTAGTATAATTTCCCCAATTAAGTAGGTACTTGCAAGTATAAGTTACGTATGCACACAACCCTTGCTGGGGTGTTAGTTAGGGACTGCTTTCTGATGTTCTTTGTTTCTGTGTGTGAGAAGCTCTATTTTCCATTTTGCTTCCCTAGTGGCTCAGATGATAAAGAATCAGTCTGCAATGCTACAGACATGGGTTCGATCCCTGGGTTGGGCAGATCCCCTGAGGATGGCACAGCAACCCAATCAGTATTCTTGCCTGGAGAATCCCCATGGATAGAGGAGCCTGGTGGGCTAAAGTCCATGGGGTCACAAAGGGTTGGACACGACTGAGTGACTAAGCACAGCACATTTCCCATTTTAAGTTGAATTTGTCAGGGATAAAACTTACTAGTTAAATTGTGTGGTCGACCTGTGTGCTGCTTGTGAACTTCACTCCTCCAGGCATCACCCCAGAGTTGTTTCAGCTCTTCTTATGTATTTTGCTTTCTCCCTCCGGCAGTCTAGACAACTGTGGGTGTTCAGGTCGCTGAATGGTCAGTTCTTATTCACTATCCCTGGTGAGCAAGTGTTTTAATTAATGAGTGGGTTTTTCTACGGGACTACTACATAGCATTAGGACTTGGCCTCCACCACTCCCATAAATTTCTCAGTCACCTGAGAAAACCATAACTGGCTGAGAGAAATCTTGTCCCTTTTCCTCAAAGCAAAGCCCTAGTGTAATATCGTCACTTTTCTATTAAGGCATCCACATTGAGGAAAGCATCAGATTAGCCTCTTACCTAACTACTCAGCACAGACCACTCAGGTCTCCTACAACTGAGCAACTTTGGTGTCTTTCAACCAAGCCCCGGGTATTCCTTAGTATTTTTCAACTGAATCTCATCCAGTATCTTTCCACTGAGTGGGTATTCCCCTGGTATCCTTCAAACAGTTCCCTGCCCGCCCCCACCCCAGGGTCTTCTAACTGGGTGGATATTCCCCAGTATCTTTCAACCAAGCTCCACTCAGTGAACGGGAATGCCCTGGTATCTTTCAGTGGGGCACCTCCCCTGGTATGTTTCAACTGGGAGGGTACAGGTACCTGCTCCACCACCAAATAAAACTCAGGACTATCAACCAACATGGGAGATACAAGAACCAGGAGAACCTTACTCAAATATGTCTGGACTCTCTTGAGGAGGCAGATGGGCACAAGGGGCTTCTGCTGGTACCCAGATTCCAGTTCCTCATAGAGTTTAGGCAAAGAAGAGAAGTCTACTCTGGGCCCCTTTGTGGGTACCATAACTATCAACTTAAAAAAGAAGCACAATATGAGAGTTGTGAGTTAAGTTTTATTTGGCGCAAAATGAGGACTGCAGCCTGGGAGACAGCACATCAGAGAGCTCTGACAAACTGCTCCAAAGAAATGGGGTGGAAGGTCAATATATGTGATTTTGGTGAAGGAGGAGTTCATGCAATCAAGCATTTATCTTAAAAAAAGGTTTTCTGCTAGTCACAAGGAGCTGATGTCACCATGAAGGGACTTAATGCTTTTCTAGGTATGAGGAGATATAAGGATTGGGCTCAAAAAATCAGTTCCTGGCAATAACTATCTAAAGACCTGTTCTGCCAGTTTTCCTGGAGCCCAAAGAGCTTCATTTATCTTATCAATCCTGAACTCCCTTCAGGGCATGTTGAAGGTCAACACCTGCAGCAGCACAGGATTCAGTCCTGGCAGAGGCAGGTGGCAAATGCCCTTGGCAAGTGCCAATTTGTTGTTGACACCACCACTACATCAAGGTAATTTCCCACATGACAGGAAGGTTCAATATATGAAAAAGTCAATAGATGCATTGACATTTTAATCCAAAACTCAATATAACATTTTTCTTGTAACTGACAAGCTGTTTTTAAAAAATTTTTTTAATGTATTTATTTATTTATTCTGGGCTGTATTTATTTATTTATTTTTCATCTTCATTGCTGCACTAAGGCTTTCTCCAGTTACAGTGAATGGGGGCTACTCTCTAGTTGCGGTGCATGGGCTTTTCATTGCAGTAGTTTCTCTTGTTGCAGAGAATGGGCTCTAGGGTGCTCAGGCTCCAGTAGCTGCGGTGTGAGGGCCCAATAGGTGCGGTTCCTGGGCCCTAGAGCACAGGCTCAGTAGTTGTGGCGCCTGGGCTTAATTGCTCTGTGGCTTATAGGATCTTGCCTGACAAGGAATCAAACTATGTCTCCTGCATTGGCAGGTGGATTCTTTACCACTGAGCCACCAGGGAAGTCCAGATAAGCCGATTTTAGCTTGTATCTAATATAGAGTAGCAAAGGTCCAAGATCAGTCAAGGCATTCCTGAGCAAGTAGTGGAAAAAGAGAAGATAGGGTATGGTGGAAGCACTTGCTCTATCACGTAAGACTTATAAAGCTGTATTTGTTGAGATCATGTCATTTGTGCAAACAAGGGTGGATTTAATATCCACTAGCAGTGGTGACACTTTGAGAAGAAAAGTGGCAGGAGCCTTGAGTACCAGCAAGGGCAGATTTCATGGTCTCAGTCAGCTGAAGCAGTAGTTCAGAAAAGTAATGGATACTACTGTGAGTACAAAAAAAAAAAAAAAAAAACCCACAGAACAACAGAATAGTCCACAGAGTGCAAAAAAAGTCACCCACTGAGGACCTCAGAACAGTCTGGGAACGCCTTGAAGAGCTGTAGTTCCTGGAAAGTTGTTTGAGCCAAGTCAGGGAAGTACTGTTGTTGCATTGTAATTCTCAGTTAGTCCCAGGCTGATGAGGATGAAACTGCATAGACTATGTAAGTTTTTATGTTTTTAAAAGACCCTTTGATATAAAGGGGCTTCTCAGGTGGCACTAGTGCTGAAGAATATGCCAGCCAATTCAGGAGATGTAAAAGATGTGGATTCGATCCCTGGGTCAGGAAGATCCCCTGGAGAAGAAAATGGCAACCCATTCCAGTATTCTTGCTGGAAGAATCCCACGGACAGAGGAGCCTGGTGGGCTATGGTCCATGGGGTCACATGACAGAGGATATTTTACATGTTAATTCTTATAATATGCTGCTATGGGTTGAATTATGTTTTCCCCAGATATGTTGAAATCTTAACCCCTAGCATCTGTGAACGTGCTTTTGTTTGTAAATAGGGTCTTTGCAGATGATCAAGCTAAGATAAACTCATTATCGGGTTTCCCTTGTGGCTCAGCTGGTAACAAATCCACCTGCAATGCAGGAGACCTGGGTTCGATCCCTGGGTTGGGAAGAGCCCCTGGAGAAGGAAACGGCTACCCACTCCAGTATTCTAGCTTGGAGAATTCCATGGACTATTCCATGGAGTTGCAAAGAGTTGGACACGACCGAGTGACTTTCACTCACTTCACCAATCCATTATGATTGTGGTCTTATAAAAAGGGGAAATTTGGGCACAGTGACAGAGATGCAGAGAATGCCAGATGAAGTAGAAGTGAGGCTGCCACAAAGAACCACTGGAAGCTAGGAGACAGGCATGAACCGGTCTTTCCCTAGTGCTTTTAGAAGGAACATGGCCCTGCCAATACCTTCATCTCAGACTGCTAGCTCCACCACTATGAGACTGTAAATTTTTGTTGCTTTTGATACTTAGTTTCTGGGACTTTGTTGTTATGGCGACCCTAGGAAACTGACACATACGCCAAGCATGCCTTGTTTGTTTTAGGGCAGTTCTTTGGGATACAAACTCTGATACAAAGATTTGCATTCAAGATGTCTATCAGGAGTACTCTTGGGAGAAATACCAGAACAGGATTGGGCAGTGAGAGAAGGCAAACTTCCATGTAGTTGCATGGGAAACATGTAGTTCCATGTAGTTGTAGGGCTCCTACTGAACTCCTGGGAAACTGGGTCTGAGATGTTTCTTCTGAGTTGTGTTCAACTGAGTGTGGGACCTGGGCCTTTGTATTCCCATATGGACAGGTCACTGGAAGTTTCTCATCCCTGTCAAGAGAGTCTAAACTTGAGCAAGGCAGGTCTGTTCAGGTGAGGACAAGGCCCAGCAGGGGCTCTGCTGTGAGCCACCTGCAGCTCACACTGGTAGGTGGGAGAATGGCTGCTGAAGTGGAGATCTGGGTGATGAACCAAAGCATGTACTTCATAGTCTGATCATTTTTTTTTTTTTACCAAGATAAAAACAAACAAACAAACAAACAAAAAAACAACTTGGATTTCCCTGGTGGCATAGTGGATAAGAATCCGCTTGCCAATGCAAGGGACATAGGGTTGATCCCTGGTCTGGGAAGATTCCACATGCCAAAGAGCAACTAAGCCTGTGAGCCACAGCTACTGAGCCTGCGCATGTGTGCTCAGGCTCTTTGTGACCCCATGGACTGTAGTCCGCCAGGCTCCTCTGTCGGTTGGATTTCCAGGCAAGAATACTGGAGTGGGTTTCCATTTCACCCTCCAGGGGATCTTCCCAAATGAATCTGAGTTCCATATGTCTCCTAAATTGGCAGGCAGACTCTCTACCACTGAGCCCTCTGGGAAGCCCCAGTGTGCCGCAGCTAATGAAGCCCATGGGCTTAGAGAACAAGAGAAGCTGCAACAAGAGAAGCCACTGCAATGAGAAGCCCGTGCTCAGCAACGAAGTATAGTCCCTACTCGCCAGAGCTAGAGAAAGCCTGAACACAGCAATGATGACCCAATGCAACCAAAAATAAATAAAAATTAAAAAATTCAAATCACAAATACATAATCGTAAATATAAAACTATTAAGTTTACCTTAAGTACTTAAAATAAATTGACATAGTGCATTGCTTTTAGAATAAGCTAGTATGATATTCATAAAGCTTAGTAGGCCTTGTTATATGTCACAAAGGAAAGAAATGTTCAATTTCTGTATGAAAAGGGGAAGTCACTTAAGGCACAGTAGCATAAATTGAGGTAAAGGTGCTGCATGTTCTGGTCGGTTGAAAGCACTACGGAAGGAGAAAGAGGGTTGGTGTATAGAACTAGGAAGAGTAATCTGAGATCAGGAAAAATTAAGAAAGTTAATTTTGTTTGTTTTTAGATCCTAATTTATGCATTGAATATATTCTTTACTAAAAGTGGTATAAACAATATCGACAGGAGATGTTTATAAATGTGGAAAAAGGCTCTGGGAATAGTCAGGAAAGTGTTTAAAGAGGAGGTTGTACTTGAACTGAATTTTGCAGAATGACCAGAATTTCCATATGCAAAAGGTATTGGTTCAAAAATTTTCCCAGGGACCTGAAATGGGTTTTGAGAATCACATTGAACAAAGTGTTTTCATGATCTAGCTTTTGATATCCTATTACTTTCAATCTTTGTGCGTTTGCATCTAAGCATTTCTCCTGTAGTCATCAAATAATTGGATCTTGGTTGTTGTTTTTTTTTTTTTAGAATCCAGTTTGACAGTCCTTACCTTTGATTAGATTGCTTAGTGTATTCACATCTAATGCCATTACTGATAGTTGGATTTACATCTGCCAGTTGAGTTTTTGTTTTCTATATATCATGTTGGTTTGTTCCTCTGTTTTCCCTTACTGCTTTCTTTTCATTAAGTGAATATTTTCTAATGTAGCATTTTAATTTCATTAGTCTTTTTTCCCACTATTTTGGTTATTTCCTTAGTGGTTAATCTAGGGCTTACCATATACATCTCAATTTATCAGCATCAATCAACTCTAGCCATATACTAATTTAATTTCAGTGAGATGTAGAAACATTACTCCTTCATAGATTTACTCGACTTTCTCCTTTTTGTGTTATTATTGTTACACATATTTCACCTGTACATCTATAAATGTAAAAAAACCCCAACAATACCTTGTTATAGTCATTAATTTATATAATTTTACTATATATTTAAAGAAGATAAGGAGAAAAAGGAGAGCAAGTATATATTGATATATAATATCAGTATATTCAGACTCTTAGCTACTTCGTCCAGGAACTGATAAACACCTGCAGAATAGAAGTGTTCCCAAATTTCAGATTCACTTTCTATTGTTCTGTCTTAGCCTGCATCTTGACCCAGTACCTCTTTATTAACTTGTTAGCTCACTGATGTCCATGAGCAGATGTTTCCTTGGAAAAAAAGCTATGACCAACCTAGACCGCATATTAAAAAGCAGAGACATTACTTTTCCGACAAAGGTCCACACAGTCAAAGCTATGGTTTTTCCAGTAGTCACGTACAGATGTGAGAGTTGGACCATTAAGAAGGTTGAGCACTGAAGAATTGATGCTTTGGAACTGTGCTACTGGAGAAGACTCTTGAGAGTGACTTGGACAGCAAGATCAAACCAGTCAGTGTGAAAGGAAATCAACCCTGAATATTCATTGGAAGGACTGATGCTGAAGCTGAAGCTCCAATACTTTGGCCACCTGATGTGAAAAGGCCCTGATGCTGGAAAAGATTGAAGGCAGGAGGAGAAGGAGATAACAAAGGATGAGATGGTTGGATGTCATCACCAACTCAATGGACATGAGTTTGAGCAAACTCTGGGAGATGGTAAAGGACTGGGAAGCCTGGCATGCTGCAGTCCACAAGGTTGCAAGGAGTTGGACAGGACTGAGTGACTGAACAACAACAGAGATATAGTTGTTCTCAGCAAAAAGGCCCAAAGGAATTACCTTATCTGCCACTAAGAATCAGCTAATCTCACACTGTTTTTCTAACAAAGCATCATATCTTTTACTTAATGCGACTGTTTGTATTTTTAAAACCTTCTTATTTATCAAATATTTAGTTTGCATTCTTAGTCCCTTATGTTTATTTTAACAAAATGAAGAAAAGTTATTTTTATTGCAAATATCCTGCTTTCTTGAACTAATGAAGGGAAAAGTGACTTCTTAGACAACGTTCTTATTAAAAAATGAAAAATACATCCAGTTTGTAGCAAAGAAGAGATCTAGATGGATATTGTCCAAAAAGAAAGGGAAAAGCCTTTCCCTTTGGATTCCCCTTTGGGAATTTTCTGATGTCCCTTCATAGAACTGGACATGGAACAACAGACTGGTTCCAAATTGGAAAAGAAGTACATCAAGGCTGTACATTGTAACCCTGGTTACTTAACTTATATGCAGAGTACATCATACGAAATGCCAGTCTGGATGAAGCACAAGCTGGAATCAAGATTGCAGGGAGAAATATCAATAACCTCAGATATGCAGATGGCACCACCCTTATGGCAGAAAGAGAAGAACAAAAGAGCCTCTTGATGAAAGTGAAAAAGGAGAGTGAAAAAGTTGGCTTAAAGCTCAATATTCAGAAAACTAAGATCATGGCATATGGTCCCACCACTTCATGGCAAATAGATGGGGAAACAGTGGAAACAGTGGCAGACTTTTTGGGGGCTCCAAAATCACTGCAGATGGTGACTTCAGCCATGAAATTAAAAGACTCTTGCTTCTTGGAAGAAAAGTTATGACCAACCTAGACAGCATATTAAAAAGCAGAGACATTACTTTCCCAACCAAGGTCCATCTAGTCAAAGCTATGGTTTTTCCAGTAGTCATGTGTGGAAGTGAGAGTTGGACTATAAAGAAAGCTGAGTGCCAAAGAATTGATGCTTTTGAACTGTGGTGTTGGAGAAGACTCTTGAGGGTCCCTTGGACTGCAAGGAGATCCAAATAGTCAATCCTAAAGGAAATCAGTCCTGAATATTCTTTGGAAGGACTGATGCTACAGCTGAAACTCCAATACTTTGGCCACCTGATGAGGAGAACTGACTCACTGGAAAATACCCCGATGCTGGGAAAGATTGAAGGAGGGAGGAGAAGGGGACAACAGAGGATGAAATGGTTGGCTGGCATCACCAACAGGATGGACATGAGTTTGAGTAGGCTCTGGGAGTTGGTGATGGACAGGGAAGCCTGGCATGCTGAAGTCCATGGGGTCACAAAGAGTTGGACATGACTGAGCAACTGAACTGAAACTTCAGGTAACTACCACCTGTCTTAGCTCCCTCAAGTATGGGTCCTTTCCTTTAAAATGTTCAGTCAACCCACAGGTAAAATCTCATTATCCCAATAGATATGCCATCACTCTTTGTGTGTGTGATATGCTTTCTAAAAACTGAGTTTCTACTAGTACTGATGAAAAGTGAAAAAGTGTTAGTTGCTCAGCTGTGCCCTACTCTTTGCGACCCCATGGACTGTAGCTCACCAACCTCCTCTGTCCGTGGAATTCTCCAGGCAAGAATCCTGGAATGGGTTGCCGTTCCCTGCTCCAGGGGATCTTCCCAACCCAGGGATTCAACCCGGGTCTCCCGAATTGCAAGCAGATCAGCACCTTCTGAGCCACAATGGAAGCCCAATTTCAATCAAATATCACTTGATCTTTCTTATCTTCCCTCATTCCAACTTTTTAACCTGCTTTCTCCCTCAGGGAGAGCCCTGGCCCTTGGTGGTATGTAGTAAGTAGTAAAGTCGCTCAGTCGTGTCCGACTCTTTGCAACCCCATGGACTGTAGCCTACCAGGCTTCTCTGTCCATGGAATTTCCCAGACATGTTCAGTTCAGTTCAGCCGCTCAGTCGTGTCCGACTCCTTGCGACCCCATGAATCGCAGCATGCCAGGCCTCCCTGTCCATCACCAACTCCCGGAGTTTACTCAAACTCATGCCCATCGAGTCGGTGATGCCATCCAGCCATCTCATCCTCTGTCGTCCCCTTCTCCTCCTGCCCCCAATCCCTCCCAGCATCAGGGTCTTTTCCAATGAGTCAACTCTTTGCATGAGATGACCAAAGTATTGGAGTTTCAGCTTCAGCATCAGTCCTTCCAATGAACTCCCAGGAATGATCTCCTTCAGGATGGACTGGCTGGATCTCCTTGCAGTCCAAGGGACTCTCAAGAGTCTTCTCCAACACCACAGTTCAAAAGCATCAATTTTTCGGTGCTCAGCTTTCTTCACAGTCCAACTCTCACATCTATACATGACTACTGGAAAAACCATAGCTTTGACCAGATGTACCTTTGTTGGCAAAGTAATGTCTGCTTTTTAATATGCTATCTAAGTTGGTCATAACTTTCCTTCCAAGGAGTAAGCGTCTTTTAATTTCATGGCTGCAATCACCATCTGCAGTGATTTTGGAGCCCCCCCAAATAAAGTCTGACACTATTTCCACTGTTTGCCCATCTATTTCCCATGAAGTGATGGGACCAGATGCCATGATCTTAGTTTTCTGAATGTTGAGCTTTAAGCCAACTTTTTCACTCTCCTCTTTCACTTTCATCAAGAGGCGTTTTAGTTCCTCTTCACTTTCTGCTATAAGGGTGGTGTCATCTGCATATCTGAGATTATTGATATTTCTCCTGGCAATGTTGATTCCAGCTTGTGCTTCTTCCAGCCCAGCGTTTCTCATGATGTACTCTGCATATCAGTTAAATAAGCAGGGTGACAATATACAGCCTTGACGTACTCCTTTTCCCATTTGGAACCAGTCTATTGTCCCATGTCCAGTTCTAACTGTTGCTTCCTGACCTGCATACAGGTTTCTCAAGAGGCAAGTCAGGTGGTCTGGTATTCCCATTTCCTTCAGAATTTTCCACAGTTTATTGTGATTCTGGAACTCTCTTGCTTTTTTGATGATCCAGCGGATATTGGCAATTTGATCTCTGGTTCCTCTGCCTTTTCTAAAATGAGCTTGAACATCTGGAAGTTCTCAGTTTACATATTACTGAAGCCTGGCTTGTAGAATTTTGAGCATGACTTTACTAGCGTGTGAAATGAGTGCAATTGTGTGGTAGTTTGAGCATTCTTTGGCATTACCTTTCTTAGGGACTGGAATGAAAACTGACCTTTTCCAGTCCTGTGGCCACTGCTGAGTTTTCCAAATTTGCTGGCATATTGAGTGCAGCAGTTTCACAGCATCATCTTTCAGGATTTGAAACAGCTCAACTGGAATTCCATCACATCCACTAGCTTTGTTCATAGTTTTGCTTTCTAAGGCCCAGTTGACTTCACATTCCAGGATGTCTGGCTCTAGGTGAGTGATCACACCATCGTGATTATCTGGGTTGTGAAGATCTTTTTTGTACAGTTCTTCTGCGTATTCTTGCGACCTCTTCTTAATATCTTCTGCTTCTGCTAGGTCCATACCATTTCTGTCCTTTATCGAGCCCATCTTTGCATGAAATGTTCCCTTTGTATCTCTAATTTTCTTGAAGAGATCTCTAGTCTTTCCCATTCTGTTGTTTTCCTCTATTTCTTTGCATTGATCATGAGGAAGGCTTTCATATCTCTCCTTGCTATTCTTTGGAAGTCTGCATTCAAATGGGAATATCTTTCCTTTTCTCCTCTGCTTTTAGCTTCTCTTCATTTCACAGCTATTTGTAAGGCCTCCTCAGACAATCATTTTGCCTTTTTGCATTTCTTTTCCATGGGGATGGTCTTGATCCCTGTCTCCTGTACAATGTCGCAAATCTCTGTCCATAGTTCATCAGGCTCTCTGTCTATCAGATCTAGTCCCTTAAATCTATTTCGCACTTTCACTGTATATTCATAAGGGATTTGATTCAGGTCATACCCGAATGGTCTAGTGGTTATCCCTACCTTCTTCAGTTGAAGTCTGAATTTGGCAATAAGGAGTTCATGATCTGAGCCACAGTCAGTCCCAGACATGAGGCACTAGCAATTCCTGCCTACCTGCCAGTGTTATGCAGCGGAATTGAGTCTCAGTTGCTCACAGCTATAATATGCTTAATAATAATGATGATGATTTTTGCTGCTCTTTTTACTTTTGCCTATCTCACTTCCCCATTCTTCTACTGGTGCTTCTGAGAGTCACCTACCTCTGAAGTAAACTAGGGAAGTCCCTGAAGTAAACTACCTAAGCTCAAGTCCTTGTTTCAGATTGTGCCCCAGGGAAACTCTGTCCAAGACAGACCCCGCCCACCTACCCACTGACCTAAGTACCAGGGAATGGTCTTGCAAAACTACCAACCTACAAGTTCAAAGCATGCATTATGTTAACAATATAGTAAACTGTATGTGTAAAGTAAAATGTAAAATATTCATTATGAAAAATTTCACTTTCTCATGTTTATACTTAAACACTCAGTCTTCCCTTTATCATAAAATAGAATTTTATTATTAATATTAGGTTTATTTAAGAGTGAACTTATACACTAAAGGAAAGGGGAGAAGAAGAGGGGGGCAAAGAAGGAAGAAAGAAGGAAATAAAAGACAGGAAAAGAGAGAAAATAAGTCTATCTACAAGGTTCTATCTTTAAATGACCTTTGTGAATCAAGTACTTTAGCAATATGTCATTTGACCCACAGATCCATGCTTCCAAGGAGCAACTGTAGAAGTAAATGGACACTGAAGTGCTGATCTAAACATTTTTTTTATTGAAGTATAGTTGATGTACAATATTATATGTTACAGGCATACAATATAGTAATTCACAATTTTCAAAGGTTATACTCCATTTGTGTGTGTTTAGTCGTTCAGTTGTTTTTGATTCTTTGCGACCCCATGGACTGTAGTCCAGCAGGCTCCTCTGTCCATGGGATTCTCCAAGCAAGAATACTGGAGTGGGTTACCATGTCCTTCTCCAGGGCATCTTCCTGACCCAGGGATAGAACACAGGTCTCCTGCATTACAGGCAGATGCTTTACCATCTGACTCACTGCTGTTAAGTCGCTTCAGTCGTGTCTGACTCTGTGCGACCCCATAGATGGCAGCCCACCATGCTCCGCTGTCTCTCGTATTCTCCAGGCAAGAACAGTGGAGTGGGTTGCCATTTCCTTCTCCAATGCATGAAAGTGAAAAGTGAAAGTGAAGTCACTCAATTGTGTCCAACTCTGAGCGACCCCATGGACTGCAGCCTACCAGGCTCTTCTCCACTGTCCCTGGGATTTTCCAGGCAAGAGTACTGGAGTGGGTTGCCATTGCCTTCTCCAATCCACTAGGGAAGCCCATACTCCATTTATAGTTATTATAAAATATTGGCTATATTCCTTCTGTAGTACAATATATCCTTGCAACTTATTTTATACAGAAAAGTTTGTATTTATTGGCTGCTTATCCCTTTATTGATTTTTCTTCCCCTCCTGTCTCCCCACTGGTAACTGCTAATTTGTTCTCTGAAGCCCTGATTTCGATCTCAGACAAAAAGGAGGTAAAATCACTTCACCTATTAGCTAATTGTTTTTTTTAAAAAAACCTCTTATTCCTTGCCTGTCCTCTTTGGTTCAGTTTTAGAATAGAAAGCGTCAGCTACAAATTGGCACTTACAAGAGCATTGCCAAAAAAAAAGAGCATTGCCAATGACTGAACAACAAGGCTTTTGCCATCTGCCTCTACAGAGATTGAACCCCATGCTGCTATAGTTGTGGACATTCAACAACCCCTGAGGGAGTTCAGGGTGGAGTGAGGCACTCTGTGCTCCAGGGAATCTGGTGGGACAGGTCTTTATATAGTTGGATGTTTTTAGGAACAGATTTTATGATCTCAATCCTTGCATCTCCTCATATCTAGAGAAGCACTAAATCCCTTCATGGTGACATCAGATCCTCATGACTAACAAAAAACCATTTGTAAATTGAGTGCTTCATGGTATTCAACTCCCCCTTCACCAAAACCTTATATATTGACTTTCCCTCACTGCTGCTTTGGAGAAGTCTCTCAGAGCTATCTGAGATGCTGCCTCCCGGGCTGCAGTCTTCATTTTGCCCCAAATAAAACTTAACTCACAACTCTCAAGTTGTACATCTTTTTTAGTCGACAAAAGGAGTAAGCACAGGTACATTCTCAGACCAGTCCTTGCTTAATAAGAATGGTTCTTCACAAGATAGAATGAAAGATCTCTCAGCTTTTTAGAAAATAAAGAAAAATAAGTCTTTACTCTAAATCTACTGTAGAGATAAAGTAAAAAAAAAAAATAATAGAGGAAATGGTAAACTCAGTATAGGAAAATATGTACTGAAAAATTAATTACAGTTAAAAAATTAATTGAAAATTTAAAAAAATCGTGCAGTAGTTATTCACAAAACCTTCACAGTAAGACTCCTTACTTACAATCTACTTCATTTTACTATCAAAAGTGATATAAATTAGTGGAAAAGATCCAATCCTCTTAAAGTAGAAATGTCACTTGATCTTCTGTATTTGTTTGTATAGAAAATTTTATCATAAAGAGACTTTGTGGTGAAGAACAGAGAGTACAGTTATTTATGAAGCTGCCTTCTAATTCAACCAACGAGTTTAATGGAAATGGTTTCCTATAACTTCCCTTGTCAATGTGGTGCTCGTTTTCTCCTAACTGGAGACATCTCCCTCCTCAAGTCCTTTAGCTGGCCTGGGATGTTATGAGTGACTCCATCACTTGGCACTAGGATGCTGGCATTTACCTGTTTGACTATTTTCCATCTGAACACCCGAGATCCCAAATAAGTCTTGTGGAACAGTTCTAAGCTCGCTGTAGCCATTGGATCTGGCTACTGTTTTCACTCAACCAAGGTTAGCTTTCCAACTTCTACCTGGATTCTAAAAACAAAAGATCATGGTTCAAGTCCTTGCTCTGTCATTATTTTTGGTGAATGAGTAAAGAGAAGTTGGGTTGTCCAATAAATGGCCCTAGGATTTCTCTCTGGGATATCTGGATGAACTAGCTGGGGCAGCGGCCCCTGCTTCGGTGGAAGGGGCTGTGTCTGAAATAGCTTCTGGTGGCACCTTTTTCAGTGATTTCCTTTCTCCCCATGGAAAGAGCTGCACCACAAACTGACTTCCCACAGGAGTTAACAGCTAGTGTTCCCAGACAACTGGCAACCAAGCTCAGACCACTTAGTGCCCAAGCCCTGACTCTATGTCCCTTGCTTCTGAGTTCACTCTTACCTTGCTCTGTAAAAGAGCAACCGTGGGTGGGATGCCTCTCATGAAGCACAGTGTCGTTATTCATCCAGCTTCACTCTGGCCCTACCTACCTCACCCCTCTGCAACATGCACAGAGAATGGGGGACTCTTGTGCCTAAGGCCTACACCAAGCGATTCTGTTGATGTTTGCAAAAATGGTTGACTTTTGGTATGGTATTTGACTTCTTTGACCTTTAGTTTCAGTATCTGTGAGAAAAGGAAAAAACAATACTTATCTCACAAGACTGTTTTGAAAGTTAAGTTGATCTATTCAACCCATTTCCAAAGCACTGCTAAGTTAGCTCTTGTTAAAGAGAAAAATCATAGGCTCCCAGTGGCTTCACTTGTACTAAAGCCCATATACCAAACCTAGTTAAATACCTAATCTAATTGCAGTTTCTACCTTCACCAGAAATGTAATATGAATCAGCCAGTCTGGTATTTTCTGGTTAGCACCAACAAAATAATCTGTCATGGTGGCCCACTTTATCCGTCCCACCTCCCAGGGGAAAGAGGCAATTTTGATGATAAAACTCTTGCCTTTCCCTTCTCCCCCCCTAAAAAATGTCTTGGCCCCCAAATAATCCTTTCTTTTGCTAATAACTTCCTTGCCCCTCAATATAACCCCCCCTTTTTTACAATCAATTTTACTCAGTTGAATTTTTAAAATTTTATTTATTTATTTAGCCATGTCATGTTTTGGTTGTGGCACACAGGATCCTCATTACTTCACGTGGGATCTTTTGATCTGGTGGTGCCAGCTCAGTCGTTGTGGCACATGGCCTGTATAGTTGTGGTACGTGCTTAATTTGCCCTTTGGCAGGTGGGATCTGAGTTCCCTGACCAAGGACTCTTTACCATTGAACCACCTGGGAAATCCCTACTCAGTTGAATTTTGCTTTTTTTTTTTTTTTAAAACACTTCATGTACATGCTTGCTGCAATGGTTAAAATAAGTCACCACTGAGAAAGTTGTGGCATCTTGAAGAGAGTGTGGGCTTTTGAGTTAGACTTGGCTTTACAGTCTAAATTTGTTGTTTTGTTGAATTAGACTTGACTTTACAGTCTAAATTTGTTGTTTTGTGGTTTTGTAACCCTGAATGTGTCCTTAATTCTCTGAACTTAAGAGAGTGTGAATATTAAATGAAACCATGTGTATAAAAGGATTGAACACAATTGGTACCTAGTACATGCTTAATAAATTGTTAATTTGCCTTCCTGCTCCCTGCCTCCTGTTCTCCCTTTCTTCCTTCCTCCTTACTTCCACTCATGCTTGCTTGTTTCTTAGGCCATTCTGACTTCTCCTTTGTTCCACTTATCCTAGCTCTTTCCCACTCTAAATCTTCCCCAGGTGGAGATGAAATGTTTTCCCAAATCCTACAGATTCCTAATATGCTGTGTATGGAATGCAGGAGTGAATCCTTAGCTGATGTGGGCATAAGTCTGCAGGCAAGCAACTAACATTCATCTTCGTGATAGTCATTTTTAGCTCATCAAAAAGTATACTGAATTCTCACATCAGTAGTGAGAATTTTCATTTTCATGCATATCAGGTCTGTTCTTTGCTTCTTCTTCTGCTGAGTTTCTTTTTAGATTTTTTTTTTTTTTCCAGAGTGCATCTGTAATTTGGAGGGATATAGTAAACAAGTCAGTAATTCCAGAGTAACATTCAAATGTCACCCCTTCCATCTCCTACTTTCTTGGCATCTGAGATGGTGTTGTCATTTCACACAGGGGATTTCTTGAATCAGTGGAGCCAGAAAGACTAAGAAATCTTAAGACTTGGAATTAGACTTTCAGTTGATGTACTACTGGGTAAACAGAGCCCAGAGGGGATGATGATGAGAGCTCTGTTAGGCTATTGGAAGGGATCTCTCTCTAGAGGTCTACTTCCAATGGCTTCAAGTTTCAGGCAGATAAGAAAATTAATAATGGGGCTGTTGTAATGCAATAGGAGCTTCCCTGGTGGCTTAGACAGTAAAGAATTTGCCTGCAATGCTGGAGACCTGGGTTCAATCGCTGGGTTGGGAAGATCCCCTGGAGAATTCTGTGGACTGTATAGTCCTTGTGGTCACAAAGAGTCAGGCATGACTGAGTGAGTTTCACTTTCTGTAATACACTAGAGAGTGCTGGAGCCTTTGGCAAACTGGAGAACATATCTTTGGCCTAAAGACATTCACCTTTTAAAATTTCAAATACTGATAATGCCAAACCAACTAATAGTGCCCTATGGGCCATCAGTTTGTTATCTCGCCAAGACTTAAGGGAACTTAGTCTCTAGGAGATGTGACAACATAAAATAGTGGTGAGCCAGAAAAGTGGTCACCATCAGAAAGGCTTAACCAGAGGTAAAAAGGGTAACCTAAGAGTGATATTATGGCAAGCAGTATGAGGGAAATAGCCAGCAGTTAGTAGGTTTCAGGAATGAGTGTAGTAAGATGTAGGTTCGGTGAAGGTCTCTAAGCCCTCTGTGATAGTGGAGGGAACAAAACCTAGTCCTTGACCAGCAAGGCCTAGGGTCGAGAATGATGATCGTTAATGGGAATCAGAACTAGGATGCAGCAAATGGCAAGAACAGGTATCAAAAAAAAAAAAAAAAGAACAGGTATCACTTAACACTGAATCACTTGCATGTTGAGCTAGTAATCTTCAAATCCCTTAAAAATATTTTTATTGTTTCCTAAGATATGATTTTTAAGCTGCTTATATATAGGATTTAGAAAATACACAAAAGCATAATAAAAAAGGACTTTTGAATTACTGAAGGGAAGACAGCACTGTTTCCAAAGCATGGGGCCAGGCAGGGAATCAAGAGTTTCTGTCTTTGGGAAGAGGACTTGGGGATATGTGGACAGAAAACTCGGAGAAGAGCTAGAAATGGGTTGACCAGGATTCATGAGTTATCTAGAGCAGGGCCAATTTTAAACTATCTCAGATAATTTTTATATACTCTGTTTTTAAAATTTATTTTTCATTGGAAGATAATTGCTTTACAATGTTGTGTTGGTTTCTGCCATACATCAGTGTGAATCAACCATAGGTATACCTTGTCCCCTCCCTCTTAAACCTCCCTCCCACCTCCAGCCCCATCCCACCCCTCTAGGTTGTCACAGAGCACCATGCTGAGCTCCCTGCACCATACAGCAACTTCCCATTAGCTATCTATTTTATACATGGTAATTGTAATGTATGTATGTTTATATTTCAATGCTACTCTCAGTTCATCCCACCCTCTCCTTCCCTCTATGTGTCCATAAGTCTCTTCTATATGTCTGAGTCTGTATTCCTACCCTGAAAATAGGTTCATCAGTACCATTTTTCTAGATTCCCTATATATGTGTTAATATATGATATTTGTTTTTCTCTTTCTGACTTGCTTCAACAGGCTCTAGATTTATCCACCTCACTAGAACTGATTCAAATTTGTTCCTTTTAATGGCTGAGTAATATTCCACTATATATATATGCACCACAACGTCTTTATTTATTCATCTGTTGACAGACCTCTAAGTTGTTTCTGTGTATGCATGCTAAGTCACTTCGGTTGTGTCTAACTTTCTGTGACCCTGTGGACTGTAGCCCACAAGGCTTCTCTGTCCATGGGGTTCTCCAGGCAAGAATACTGGAGTGGGTTGTCCTCCTCAGGTTGCTTCCATGTGGTGGCTATTATAAATAGTGCTGCAATGAAGAGTGGCGTACATGTGTCTTTTTCAACTATGGTTTTCTCAGGATATATGCCCAGGAGTGGAATTGCTGGGTCATATGGTAATTTTGGAGAAGGAAAAGGCAACCCACTCCAGTGTCCTTGCCTGGAAAATCCCAGGGACAGCGGAGCCTGGTGGGCTGCCGTCTATGGGGTTGCACAGAGTCGGACACGACTGAAGCGACTTAGCATTAGCATGGTAGTTTTATTCCTAGTTTTTTAACAAATCTCCATACTGTTCTCCACAGTGGCTGTATCAGTTTACATTCTCACCAACAGTGCAAGAGGGTTTGCTTTTCTCTGCTTCTTCTCCAGTATTTCAGATAATTGATCATAATTTTTGGTTTGAAAATATTGTAGTTAAGAATCAGAATATAAAACCTAACTCCTGTCTAGTTAAGATGTTCAGTATTCATAATATAACAATCTTTTTTAGGAGTTCTGAATTCCTAGGATGTCAAATATTCATATTTACTAAAATGCATGTCCTAAATTCCTTTTTGAAGATTATGGATTATTTTGGATTATGTACACCACTGATGTCTCACATCATCAGATTATATTTGTCTTTGACTAATTTCAGTGTGGCTAAATATATGTATAGAAGAGTATGACTTTTTTTTTGGTCTTCAACTATTGGCCTGTTTTATGTAAGAGTTGGGAGTCAATGTATGTATTTTTAGTATAGGAGTACATCCAGGGCAAGTAACAAGTCATTGAAACTGTATGTCTCAGGCCAAAATTAATTATTGTCAACTGATATTACCATATTGAATTCTAATTCTGGAGTTTGTAAGCAAAACCTATTATTTGAATGCATGACAATGATGTGGTACAAAAAAAGAGATTAAAATCTAAAGATGAGAAACAATACTTAGAGGAGAAAATTTCAACTCGTGATTTTTTGGGCCAGTCTAATCTGCACTCACATTTCTTCTAAAATAAAGAACAAAAAGTCATCCATCATATGCTCAAATAATGGTATTTTCACTGAATAGGGGCTTTGTGTATAACATGTCTCAAAATGTATGTAAAGCATTAGATTTACCATATGTGACTGCCACAATGAATCCACTCAAGCATTCTAAAACATTACTTGTGCATTTAGTTTTTCTTTAAACTTCCTCTTTTTATTTTTTGCAATAGTCACATCTGCTTCAGTAATTTTGTGACTTTTAAACTTCCTTCTGCAAAGTTTTAAAAACATGAATTATCCCTTTGAAAACTTGTAAAAAATGTAGTAAAAATGGTCAGAAATTGAATTATAAGCATTCTTAAGGGAATTTATGCCAGATATTTTCTTGTTCATAGATTTTAACTTAAGATATTTATATAGTAGAAATGGTTTACAGTGGTAAACATCTCTAGCTGAATCATCAATGAATGTGTAATGGATTAGTTAATATAAATTCTAATCTTAGCTCTTTCTTATATAATTTTGTGGTATCAAAGCATTCATTTCACTATTTCAGTTTTGTTTATTATGAAATTTGGGAAACTATTAATCAATATCTACTGAACAGTGTGGAAAAAAGTAAAGAAGTCTTATGATATCACAGAAAGAAACAGCCCTAGAGTTAGAAGATCTGGCTTTTGACCACAATCTTGTCACTTAAAATAGCCATTTTAATTTAGACAAACCATTTCATTTTCAGAGGCTGCCATTTTTCCTTATCTGTCAAAAAATAAATATCTTATTTACTCTGTAAGACTGTAAGGAAAAACAAAATGAAATAATGTTGGTAAAAAGACTTCATAAATTGTAAAGTGCTGTCAAATGAAAATTATAATTTCACAAATAACACCAGGGCTTTGCTATAGTATAATCTGTTTCAGCATGGAACTCAATATAATGCTGTTCTATGTGAAACTGTACAAAAGTGTATGTCAGTGGCAGGGCTGTATCATGTTCCTCTTTGCAGGAATTTGGAGGTTGGTATTATAAAGAAATTTGAAAGATATTTATTTTAGAATTCTAGTTCTGTTAAATCATATATATTTTATTTCAATGATTTACACTTGTTTCGAGAAATACCAGATTTCCCCCTGTTTATGTTTTCTCCATTCTTTTCACCACAGTCCTATTCCCATGAACAATAAACTGAAAACAGATACAGAAGCATCAGTGGTCACCTTCATGTTCCAGGCCTCTGGAAAATATAGAATACAATCAAAGGGACTGGAAAAGATCTATGGAGCTGACTGTAGTAAAAGTATATAGCACAGTGATGGCTTGTTTTTTTGCTGCCCTGTCTCAAATCAGACAATCCCCTGTTATTTCGAGCATATAGTTGATCTCTGTTTTATTTTTTTTAATCAAATCACACTTAATAACATGATAAATATAATTAACATTGCTGTATGTTATGTGACAGGTGTTA
This sequence comes from Dama dama, assembly GCF_033118175.1. NCBI lineage: Eukaryota > Metazoa > Chordata > Mammalia > Artiodactyla > Cervidae > Dama > Dama dama. The sequence continues at coordinate 37,440,807 of NC_083689.1, forward strand.
AGAGAGTATATCTTAAGAGTTCTCATCACAAGACAATACTTTTTTTCTATTTGTTTGATTTTATATCTATATGAGATGATGAATGTTCAGTAAACCTATTGTCATAATCATTTCATGATATAAGTTAAATCATTATACCTTAAACTTACACAGTGCTATATGTCAATTATATCTCAATAAAACTGGAAGGAAAAACAAGTGCATTTAATGTTTCTATCCCTGTCTTCTCCTTAATAGTCCAGATTCTTATATCCAACTGCATGCTTGATATTTCTATATTAATTTCAACATTGGTACTTGAAACATGGCATGGACAAAATAGAATTCTTGGCACCCTGTTTTGGCACCCATCTTTCCCCAAACATGTTCATCACTCCAGTCTTTCCTATTTGAATTGATGACATTATTATCAATCAATTATCAATAATAATCATATTATCAATCATATGGGGGATCATCAATAATCCTCTATATGTTTGCTGGGCCATGCAGAGATAATGGAACAAGGGAATTTGTGCGTGTGTATGTGTGCTTTCCAAGGACTTGAAGTGTTTCAATTTTTTAAAATGGGAATATAGTTTACTTACAATATTATATGTTTCAGGTGTATAGCATAGTGGTTCACACAGGCCTGTGGGCATGTCATTTAGCATGTTGATGTATTACAATAAGTGTATTCTGAGGCTCAAGGTCTAGTAGAAGTTGACTTGTCCACCATCTTGGACCTAGCTGGTCCTAACCAGTTTATTGTTGTACCCTAGGGCTACGTCATTCTTTTAAAGGTTGTGCCCTGCTCTCTTCCTGTCTCGTTTTCACCTCAGGATGAATTCTAGCACTTTTGAAGCTCCTCTTTAATGGATGGCCTCACTACATCAAAGAAAGGGTGATGAAAGGCACAGTTCTTTCTTGAGCTCAAGGCCCTAGCAGGTTACTACAGGAGCTCACAGACAGGGTTGTTGCTTTCGGTAAAGAAGATGAGTAAAATCTGTACCCTCCCTCTGCTCAAGGATTGTGACTCTGTATGCTGGTTTTGGAACTTCAACTCTGAACACGAAAAATCACTTAATCATTACTTTTATAGCATTTTCCCTCAGGGATATCTGAGGATGGAGAGCAAAATATAACTGCAAACAAATTTCTGTAATCCTTAAACTTTGCCTAACTTTTAAGCAAAGTTCATATTTCCCTCTATACTTCAATTCAAAACACAGAGAGAATTAAAAGGATACCTAGGGTTGGGGCCTATGCCTTTTAGTTACTGGCTCAAATGAGGAATTGCCAACAGATAACTTGTTATATCAAGATGCCCTGCAGCTCAAAGCTATTAGAAGGGTGGTATTTCCTCAAGGAATCTCAAGTTTGCAGTGTTCATGCCCTCAGAGAGATTGTTTAAGGTACAGGATGTCTCCCTGAAGACAGAAAATAAATTTCTCATAGGGAAGGTGCATTCCCTGTATCTGGAGGCAGAAGGACACACTATGACCAGATACAGGGTATTTGGGGTAGAGAAGCCATTGTTACATCTTTAATTGACTACCCCTTGCCCAAACTGTTTAGATTCTTCACTAATTAAACACCCAAAGCCCAAGTTTCTTTGTCCTGTCAATTCTTCACAAATCTGTCGTTTCTTCATCTAACAGATATAAAAGCTGTGTGCTTTGGTCACTACCTAGATCCCATTTCAATGAGACCCCCCCAAGTGCAATAATTAATGCTGCTTCTTTATCTCCTGACAACCTGTCTTGTGTCAACTTTATTATTAGTCCACCCACAAGAGGGTAGAAGAAATTTCCCCTTCCCGGACAAATTTTTGTTGTGGTGAATATGTCCTCTTAAGGAGGAATGTAATACACTGAAGACAAAAAAATCTGTATCTGCCAACAAAGGTAAAAACTGACAATTTTAAAAGAGGAGATAAATTATGATTACATTCTATTCTTTTCTTATGAGAAAAATCAATCACTATTTAAGGTAAAAGGCAATGATTCTCACCTTTGGTGCTCATCTGGACTACCTGGAGACTGACAGATTAGTGACAGTTCTACCTCCTAGCTTTGTTAGGCTGGAGGTAGAACTGTGGGCTTTATCAAGTAATTATCTGACTGCCAATGCAGGAGATGCAGGTTCAATCCCAGGGTCAGGAAGATACCCTGGAGAAGGAAATGGCAACCCACCCCAGTATTCTTGCCTGGGAAATCCCATGGACAGAGGAGCCTAGCAGGCTACAGTCCATAGGGTTGCAGAATTGGACATGAATTTGTGACTAAACAACAAACAATGAATGCTCCAAGTCCTGTTCAGTTCAGTCCAGTCACTCAGACATGTCCGACTCTTTGTGACCCCATGGACTGCAGCACACCAGGATTCCTTGTCCTTCATTATCTCCTGGAGCTTGTTCAAACTCATGTCCATTGAGTCAGTGATGTCATCCAGCCATCTCATCCTCTGTTGTCCCCTTCTCCCACCTTCAATCTTTCCCAGTATCAGAGTCTTTTCCAATGAATCACTTCTTCACATCAGGTGGCCAAAGTAGTGGAGTTTCAGCTGTAGCATCAGTCTTTCCAAAGAATATTCAGGACTAATTTCCTTTATGATGGACTGGTTGGATCTCCTTGCTGTCCAAGGGACTCTCAAGAGTCAATTCTTTAACACCACAGTTCAAAAGCATCAATTCTTTGGCACTCAGCTTTCTTTATAGTCCAACTCTCACATCCATACATGACTACTGGAAAAACCATAGCTTTGACTAGATGGACCTTTGTTGGTAAAGTAATGTCTCTACTTTTTAATATGCTGTCTAGGTTGGTCATAACTTTTCTTTCAAGTAGCAAGCGTCTTTTAATTTCATGGCTGAAGTCACCATCTGCAGTGATTTTGGAGCCCAGAAAAATAAAGTCTGCCACTGTTTCCCCATCTATTTGCCATAAAGTGATGGGACTGGGTGCATGAAATTCATTTTCTTGAATGTTGAGTTCAAGGCAACTGTTTCACTCTCCTCTTTCACTTTGATCAAGAAGCACTTTAGTTTTTCTTCACTTTCTGCCATAAAGGTGGTATCATCTGCATATTATGAGGTTATTGGTATTTCTGAGGTTATTGATATTTCTCCCTGCAATCTTGATTCCAGCTTGTGCTTCATCCAGCCCAGCACTTCGCATGATGTCCTCTGCTTGTAAGTTAAATAAGCAGGGTGACAATATACAACCTTGACATACTCCATTCCTGGTTTGGAACCAGTCTGTTGTTCCATGTCAACTTCTAACTGTTGCTTCGTGACCTGCATACAGATTTCTCAGGAGGCATGTCAGGTGGTCTGGTATTCCCATCTTTTTAAGAATTTTCCAAAGTTTGTTGTGATCCACACAAAGAGGATTGCTCCAAAGAGGATTCTAATTATTCCTGTTGTTGTTCATTCGCTAAGTTGTGTCTGACTCTTTGTGATCTCATGGACTGAAGCCCTCCAGGCTCCTCTGTCCATGGGATTTTCCAGGCAAGAATACTGGAGTGGGTTGGCATTTCCTCCTGCAGTGGATCTCCCTGACCCAGGGATCGAACTTGTGTCTCCTGCATTGCTGTTGTTGTTCAGTTGCTCAGTCATGTTTAACTCTTTGTGACCCCATGGACTGCAGCACACCAGGCTTCCTTGTCCTTCATTATCTCCTGGAGCTTGTTCAAACTCATGTCCATTGAGTCAGTGATGTCATCCAACTATCTCATCCTCTGTCACCCCCTTCTCCTCCTGCCTTCTGTCTTTCCCAGCATTAGGATCTTTTTCAATGAATTGTCTCTTTGCATCAGTGGCCAAAGTATTGGAGTTTCAACTTCAGCATCAGTCCTTCCAATGAATATTCAGGGTTGATATCCTTTAGGATTGACTGGTTTGATCTCCTTGCAGTCCAAGGGACTCTCAAGAGTCTTCTCTAACACCACAGTTCAAAAGCATCAATTCTTTGGTGACCGGCCTTCGTTATGGTCCAACTCTCACATCCCTACATGATTACTGGAAAAACCATAGCTTTGACTAGATGGACCTTTGTCGGCAAAGTAATGTCTCTGCTTTTTAATATGCGGTCTAGGTTGGTCGTAGCTTTTCTTCCAAGGTGCAACCATCTTTTAATTTCATGGCTGAAGTCACCATCTGCAGTGATTTGGGAGCCCGAGAAAATAAAGTCTATCACTGTTTCCATTGTTTCCCCATCTATTTGTCATGAAATGATGGGACCAGATGCCATGATCTAAGTGTTTTGAATGTTTTAAGCCAGCTTTTTCATTTTCCTCTTTCACCTTCAGGTTCTTTACCACTGAGCCACCTGGGAAGCCCTGGGAAGCCACCTGAGAGGAAGAGGGTTTCCTCTTTTCTTCTATGTTCTTCTGGCTGATATAAGAATTTGTATCAGCACACTGACAGGAGAAGATCAAATACAACTTTAATAACATGTACACATGAGACAGACTCAGGAAAACTGAGTAACTCCCCAAAATGGCTGAAACCCTAACCTTACATAACATTCAGCTAAACACAATGGAGGATGCTGAAATAGTGGTTTAGGATTTCAAAGGGGAGGAAGGCAATCAACTTCTAGGTAGAAAAGCAGAAGTCTATCTAGTCAAAGCTATGGTTTTTCCAGTAGTCATGTATGTGAGAGTTGGACCATAATGAAGGCTGAGCACTGAAGAACTGATGCTTTTGAATTGTGGTGGTAGAGAAGACTTGAGAGTTTCTTGAACAGCAAGTCAATCCTGAAGGAAATCAACCCTGCATATCATTGGAAGGACTGATGCTGAAGCTGAAGCTCCAATACTTTGGCCACCTGATGCAAAGAGCTGATTCACTGGAAAAGACCCTGATGCTGGGACAGATTGAAGGCAGGAGAAGAAGACAGAGGAGGAGATCGTTGGATGGCATCACTGATTCGATGGACATGAGTTTGAACAAAGTCCAGGAGATGAGATCCCAGGACAGGGATGCCTGGTATGGTGTGGTGGTGCAGTTCATGGGGTCACAAAGAGTCAGACAGGACTGAGCGATCAAACAACAACAACAACCACAAAGCAAATATCTGATGTACAAATGTTTGCTGGGCCATGCAGAGCAATGGGACCCAGAGAAATTTTAACAAACAGACGTTAGTGGGATCTGCTCTGTCTACCGAATCTAGTTTATTCCATAGATCTCTAACTAGAAAAGGTCATCTACCACCTACATTCTTTCAGGCATTTAAGGGGAAGGTCAAAGTTTCTTCCAGAGTCTTTACTCTTTTAGGTCCTTGTCATTTTTTTTTTAAACTTTTTATTTTGTATTAGGGTTTAGATGGTTAATAACGTTGTGGTAGTCTCAGGTGAGCAGTGAAGGGACTCAGTCATACATATACATGTATCTATTCTCCCCCAAATCCCCCTCCCATCCAGACTGGCACATAACACTGAGTAGAGTTCCACGTGCTTGCTATACAGTAGGTCCCTGTTGGTTATCCACTTTGAACATAGCAACGTGCATATGACCTTCCCAAATTCCCTAACTATCCCTTCCCCCTGGCAACCATAAGTTCATTTTCTAAGTCTATGAGTCTCTGTTTTGTAAGTTTGTATCATTTATTTTTAGATTCCCCATATAAGGGATGTCATATGATATTTCTCCTTCTTTGTCTGACTTATTTTACTCAGTTTGACACTCTCAGTATCCATCCATGTTGCTGCAAATGGCATAATCTCATTCTTTTTAATGGCTGAGTAATATTCCATTGTATATATGTATGTATTTCCCCCTTTACCCTTCTTGAATTTTTGTGTCTGGACTAACAATAAAATTGACAAAAGACAGATTAACAGGGAAAAAGAAACCATTTAAATTCATGTGCATAGAGGTCCCATAGAAATGAGATCTGGTAAGTGGTCAAAGCAGGCAGTTTTTTTATATTTGTTAAATGAAAGAACAATAAATTTGTGAGGAATTCACAGGACAATGAAACTCAGGTTTGGGGTGTCTAGTTAGTGAAAAATTTAAATGGAGTTTCGGCTTGAGGTAGTGAATTAAAGAAGTAAGGATGTTTGTTTATATAGGCTTAGAGTCTGGAATTCACTATTTTTGGCAACAAGGTGTCCTTCCCTCTCCAGATGCAGGGAGTATACCTTTCAACTGAGTGATGGATTTCTTGCTTCCAGGGAGACATGAAGGAGGGTCAGAGTGTCCTCTTGTGTTGGCTGTTTCTTAAGTAACTTTAATTCTAAATAATTTGCCATTGAGGCACAATTTGGGCAGTTTTATCTGGGCCCCAACAATTCCCTCATCTGAAACTTAACTGGAAGTTTCACATACTCAAAGCTGAACTGATGACCATGGAGAGAGAGAGAGAGCAGGTTCTCAGAGTCTTCCATTTCACTGAACCAGTTTCAGTGAAAAGGACAGATCTTTTTCAATAATTGTATCTCATTTCTGGAGAAGGACATGGCAATCCACTCCAGTATTCTTGCCTGGAGAATCCCGTGGCAGGGGAGCCTGGTGGGCTGCCGTCCATGGGGTCGCACAGAGTCGGACACGACTGAGGTGACTTAGCATGCATGCATGCATGTATCTCATTTCAGGAGACAGTCAGGCAGATGGGCTCCCAATGCTAGGTCTATGGTGCAGAGAGTCAGGTATTTAATAAGTAGCATTTCTATGGAAACAAAAGAAAAATAAAGGTTAAAAATTGGAGATTATAAACCAGTTTTTGAGCCCAGAGGGCAGAGAGTCAAGAAGACTTCTAGATTATCAATGTCCCAGCATCTTTTGCAGTTTGAAACATCTCTGATGATGTCATTGGGTGTTCAGGGAAACTTTCTGAGTGACTCATATAGCAACAGGCACAAACATTATTTAAGTATAAGCTGTTGTGGCAATTTCTCTGAAGTTTATGTCAAGTTGTTTAGCTTTGGTTTGCGGGGCTCCAGGAATAGTTTTAGGTTTCAGTGATTCCAAGTCAAAAGGATGGGAGAAAATTGGAAAAGTTAGTTTAGAGAGTTGTAGTCAAATACTGGAGGAAACTCTAAAAATTCAGTCTAGTTTTTAGGTAAATGATAAAACCTCAAGGAAAGTTAATAGCAATAAAATCTGATACCTATATGTATGAATTATTATTGAGACACAATTTTCTCTCTAAAATCACCCTAATTTCTACTAAGGTAGCCAAATTAAGACGAATTTGATTACAAACTATGTCTAGAGTTAATAAACTTGAACTGAGTGTTTATATAAGTCTAGCAAGAATAGTGACTAACCATGTAGGATCCTTTAAACCTATTTTGCTTGAACTTTTACAAGGAATCTCCAGATTGAACTTTTAATGCCTTTTGAGGCCAGGAAGCCACACCAAAGACTTGCTTATCAGACTATCCTGTAATTACTATAGATTTGGGTGAATTCCTCTTTTCTTGAGGTCCCCTCAATATCCTGCATTTTCTGTACTGATAGGATGTGACCTTCCTTACTCACCTGGTAAGGCTGCTAGGATAACTGTAAGCAAGGTATTAATATTGGGCTGTTTTTACAGGGAGCTTTATTGGTTCCATAAAGTCAATCTTAGTGCCTTGAAGCTGCCTGGTCATGTCTGAATCTACAAGGGTCTGTCTCACATATGACCATTCTCGGCAGTCCCCTGGTGGTCCAATGGTTAGGACTCCAAGCGCTCACTGCCAGGCTCTGGGGTTTGATCCCAAGTTGGGGAACTGAGATCCTGCAAGCCTCAAGGTGCAGCCAAAAAAGAAAAGACCATTCTAGTCAAAGCCTTGGTAATGTAATCAATGTTTCCAATTGTGTTCTGTTTTAAGGTGAACAGATTCTTATTGAACTTACGTAAATAACTATATTGCCAAAAAATAAGGATACTCATTGAGAGTTTCTGAATTCTGGAGGGATCAGGTAGCGAGAAAAAGGTAAGTGTTTCAATTCTGCTTACAAAGGTATAATTTACCAAATTTTTATAAAATTTCCTTGAATCTGGAAAACAAAAGGTTTAAATATTAGTCATATTTCAGACCAGCTTGCCAAGTGGCACAGTGGAGAAGACTCTACCTGCTAATGCAGGAGACATAAGAGATGTGGGTTAATTCCCTGGGTCAGGAAGATCCCCTGGTGTAGGAAATGGCAACCCACTCCAGCATTCTTGTTTGAAAAATCCTGTGGACAGAGGAGCCTGCCAGGCTCTAGTCCGTAGAGTCGCAAATACTTGGCCACGACTGAACACGAGTATGAATATTTTAGACAAAAAGTCATAAAAACTGTAACCATATTCATTAGTTCATTCAATCCCATATAATTAATTCTTGTTCTTCTTTGAGTTCAGTTTTCCCACTAGTTCTGTTGTCCTTGACTGATAATTGAGAGTGACAGGAACAGTGATAATTCCAAGAAGTGTGCAAGGTTTTTGTTAAGGCTTGTATGATTTGCCCAGTGAACTGGGTACCTTGATCACTGGAAAACCCCAAGAGGAAAACACATTTTAAAAAACTGTCTCTTTGCCAATATGAGGGCATCAGCCTTGTGGTAAGGGAAGGCCTCGACCTATGGGGAAAACATACATATATTGATAATAACAGGAACATATTGATAACCCATGCTAACTAGCAGTTGAATGAAGTCCAGTTTTAGGTGTTCCAAGGGTCCAGGGAAAGGAGGTCTGAGGTGTCTGGGGACAAGAGTAGATTTTTCCCACAGTTATGGACCTGAACTGCCAGACATTGCTGGTACTGTTTTGCAGTTTTATTTGTATTTTTTTAAAAAATGATTTTTGTAAGTTGTCACACACTATGTGTAAAACTTTATCATTATTATTTATTAATTTTTTTGGTGGTGGGGCCCCCTGCACAGCATGCAGGATACTAGTTCCCCAACCAGAGACTGAACTTGTACCCCCTGCAGTGGAAGTGCAGAGTCTTAACCACTGGACTCCAGGGAAGTCCGGGTTTTTGCAGTTTGATAGAAATCTTCCTAGCAATGTCTGTTTACAATTTGAGTTATACTGAGTGAATTGTGAGTGAGGAATGTAACAAAAAGAAAAATGAGATTTGCCAGGGAGCTGGGAAAAATTAACTGGCTGTCTTGGGTTTCCCATAACCGAACTCTTTTTTATTTTATAGCTGTTGCTTACCCATCTTACTTTCTCTGATTCAGGAGCAGACCATTGCTATGGTCCAAGGATATTAACATGACAAAAGTCTGGCAATAAGCAGTCAATTTTTTTTTTCCAGAAGCAGAAATGAATTCATTCACATGTGCCAAAATCTACACAGATTCTGGTGTTCATGCCTCTGAGTGACAGTCAGGTCATTTCCCTGATATTGGGGTTCAGTCCCTTTAGCATGAGCCTCAGTTTTGATGACAGACAACACTTCATGTCAGAACATATATAACTTCCAGGAATTTCACATAATTTTTGGAATACTTATAATTCATATCTATATGCACAAAATATAAAGAAGGCTTTAATGTTACTTTTTATTTGACAACCCTTCCCATGTAATTTAACATACCAAATATACCTAATTAGCTTAATTTCTCTTTTTATAAGGAGAGAGAACACATTTTCGAGATATTTCATGGGCCTTTAAATATTTCATACTCCAAAGTCAAAAAGACTTCATTTGGAATTTGATTTTTGGGAAAGTGAAAAAATGAAAGTGAAACTCACTTGGTTGTGTCTGACTCTTTGCAACTCCATGGACTGTAGCCCACCAAGCTCCTCTGTCCATGGAATTCTCCATGCAAGAATACTGGACTGGGTCACCATTCGTTTCTCCAAGGGATCTTCCCAACCCAGGGATTGCACCTGTGTTTTCTGCATTGCAGGCAGATTCTTAACCATCTGAGTCACTGGGGAAGTTTGTCAAAATATCAAAAATGTCTTAAACTGCTTGCGCAAACAGGTCTCTGTAAAACAATGCTCAGTTATCCATTTAACCAAAATAAGAATTAAAGATTTCATCGGAAAATTTAGATTTATTATTAAAATTTAAAAAAATAGTTTCTAAGGCAGAGTCCATTTCCTTGCTTACCATTCAGGTTGGCAAAGGAATTTCCTTTTAGGTGACTACCAGCTTTTGGGGAGGGGGAAATTTCTTCCTCTACTCCTATGGAGTTCTTGTGGCTTGGCTAATGATAAATTTGACACAGAATGATTAACAGGAGAAAAAAGAACAAACTTTAATTCATTTGCATGGAGGTTCCACAGAAATGGACTTTAAAAAGTGGCCAAAGCAGGCAGTTTAAAAAACATTTTTTTTTTTTTTTTTTTGACAAAGAAACAGTGTATCTGTGAAGAATTGACTGGAGAAAGAAAACTTAGATTTTAGGTGCCCAATTAGCAAGGACTCTAAACAGAATTTGGGCTTGGGGTATTATATTAAGGAAGTAACAAGGCTTGTTTACAAAGAGTTCTAGGCCTGAATTCTCAGTCTTTGGTGAGAAGTATGTCCTTTTACCTTTCGATGTGGGGAGTATACCTTTCACATGAGAGGTACATAATCTGCTTTCAGGGCAACAGAAGGAAGGGTGAGGGTGTCCCTCTTGCACTGGCCTTGCCTTAAGTAACTGAAGTTCACTTCAAAATAATCCATGTCATTGAGGCACACTTTCCGGTGGTCTGCTGTGGGCCCCCACAAACCTTAAAAAAGTTTAATAAATGTAACAGTTTGTTTCCCCTACAAGTCAACATGGGTGACCTCTAGAAGATGGGAACAGCCCTCAGCTGACATTCAGCCAGAGAATGATAACCACTAAGAACTGAATTTTGCCAATAAGCTGAATGATAAGCAAGGTAACAGATTCTGCCTGAAAGCCTCCAAAGGAATGCTGCCTGCCACTACCGAGATTTTACTTGTGAGATCGTGTCAGATTTCTGACATACAAAACTACAAGTTAATAAATATGTATTGAGCCACTAAGCCGGGCTTCCCTCATAGCTCAGTTGGTAAAGAAGCTGCCTGCAATTAAAGAGACCCCGGTTTGATTCCTGGATCAGGAAGATCCGCTGGAGAAGAGATAGGTTACCCACTCCAGTATTCTTGGGCTTCCCTTGTGGCTCAGCTGGTAAAGACTCTGCCTGAAATGTGGGAGACCTGGGTTCGATCCCTAAGTTGGGAAGATCCCCTGGAGAAGGGAAAGGCTACTCACTCCAGTATTCTGGCCTGCAGAATTCCATGGATTATACAATCCATGGGGTCACAAAGAGTCAGACATGACTGAGCGACTTTGGTAATTTGTTACAGCACAATAGAAAATGAATATAAGGAATATTTTATTTTTACTTCATTTAAAAAATATATTTTTATTTATTAGGCTGTGCCAAGTCTTAGTTGGTGCACGTGGGATCTTCTATCTTATGTCTTGGTTTGCAGGAGCTTTTAGCTGTGGTCTATGAACTCTTAGCTGTGGCATGTGAGGTCTAGTTCCCTGACCAAAGATCGAACCTAGGGTGTCTGCACTGGGAGCACAGTCTTAGCCACTGTACCTCCAGGGAAATTCCACTGTCTTTACTTTAAATAAAAGTTTATCCAATTGTTGCTGCTGTTGTGTAGTCGCTAAGGTGTATCTGACTCTTTTTGACCCAAAGGACTGTAGCCTGCCAGGCTCCTCTTTCCAGGGGATTTTCCAGGCAAGAATACTGGAGTGGGTTGCCTACTGGAGTGGGTTGCCATTTCTTTCTCCAGGGGCTCCTCCTGACCCAAGGATCAAACCCATGTCTCCTGTATTAGCAGGTGGATTCTTTACTGCTGAGCCACCAGGGAAGCCCTGTTTATCCAATACTGAATCCTTATTCTTCTGGGCTTCCAGGATGTTTACTGCGAGACATTATTGAGGCCCTTTCTCATACCAGTGACACTCAAGGTCCCAAGGGTGTCAAGGATCTTACTATGAGCCAAAATACCAAGGAGGCCCCCTTGGACCTTCTGTAATCATTTGCGATCAATGAAACGCCATAGTCCCTGGTTCTTGGTCACATATAACTTGGTGGCAGCAGCAGAATCTTCACGAGGCTGGAAAACTTGGAATCTAGGGTTCATCTCCTCTAGGCATCCAGGAAGTCATGCCCTCATTCCTCCCATCTGGGTGTGGTATCATTACCTGGGAGCACTTGGGGTTAGGAATGGGGTTTTGGTAACCTTTTGTCCCCTTCTCAGGGAAATCTTCCCTCTAACAGTCTAACAATGTCTCCCAAGGACACATCCATCTCATCCCTCGCACACATGTGCACACACATCAGGCCTGATGTTGAGGTCGTCTCTAATCTGTTTTAACCTCTCAGACTCCCTTGAAACAAAGAGCATAATGATCTGGTTACTAGGAGTTGGGAGATAAATAAAATATAAATTAAAATAAAATATAAAATTTAGATTATTTTGTTAACATTGATGCACTGTTAAGTTGGTTTTATCTCTTAAAGGAACTTTCACTTACCTTCCCGGTGCCTTGGAATTTCTCAGAGGTTTGGTGACTGATGATTTTTATTTTGGTATTGAAGTCTGTCCCAGGCTGGTAAACTCACATAAAATAGCAGCTGGCTGGGTGTGTGATACATTTTTTTCAGGCTTCTTAAAGTCAGGATTCATAAATTGGACATTGGGTGAATTTCTTGCTTTTCAGGGAGAAAAATGACTCTTTTTATTAAACTCTGGCTCTATCCCACCTGCATGGGAGTTTTCTCTGATTCTGGTCAACCTCTGGGAGAATGAACTGTAGAGAAACAAGGATGGAGCAGGGGCCCACTTAAATGTGTTTATAGTCATATTCTAGGCAAGAGATGACACAGGCTTCAATCAGGGCAGAAGTAGTAGAAATAAATGGTTGGATTTTTAATTTTTGATGGGTACAACCAATGATCTCATGTGGGGTGTTAAAAGAGAAAACCAAATATAAATAGGCTTGTTAGAACTTAATTTCCTTCACATAATTCATAGTTGGGAGTCTGGAGGGACCTTAAATGACTTGCCAGAACATTTCACATCTTGAGATTGGAGATCAGAGTTTAAGGGTTGTCACAGGAGACTTTTAGAAGTTAAAGAGTTCGTTCTCTAATCTAAATTGCATTCATATTTCTTTGTTTTCTGATTCACCTCCTTTTCTACAGTCTCTAGGATTTCATTATCTCCCAACTCCAACTGGTATTAAGTTCCAGTTTTTTCTCTCATCCCACATTCATCACCAGGCAGGTTTTTCAGCCTTTTTTCTATCCTCCCTTCGAGTACTCCAAAATAAATGACAGGTACCATTTTCAGGGGAAAAGAATGCAGGAAAGTTGAAAACAATTGTCCTGTATTCTATATACAAGCTTGATTTTAAGATGACTAAAAATGTCATAGTGAGATCAACATTTTAAGAAATACAGTACTGTTCTATTACTATCAGTGATAAATCTATTTTATATTTACTCTTTCGTAGCTCAAGAATCAAGATAATTGTCATTGCAAAACTTAATTCATATGACTGGTGAAAACTTTTTTTGTTTAAAACGGTGAATGCTGGAAGAAGTAACAAAGTATTAATAAGTGAGAACAATCAGCACCCATATAAGGCAAGAAGTAGTCTCTTTCTTAAGTGAAGTTAATGTTAGTTTTTAAAAAACTGCGGGCTATATTGCTGTTTTTCAGAGCTGTAAAACCTTAGGCGAAGTAGTTATCTTTCTGTGGCTTTTCCTTCCTCTCCATGAAATCTCAGCTCTCTTATTGCCTCTTGAGCGTAGGGTCCTCGGACAATGAAAACAAAACAAAACACACAAAAAACCTCATTTAAAGAAATATTTAGTGTTTAGCGTAAAATGCATGTTTGCTATGGAAAATACCAAGTACAAGTCACAGGGCACAGGTTCCTGACCTTCCAGAGTAGGAAATCCGCTGAGACCAGCAGTGAATCAAATTTACAGTCGGTGCAAACTTTCCCATGCTGGCCTGAAACTATCAAGTACATAAGCGGCTGCGACTGTGCGCACTCACCCAGCTATTAATTCTTAAACTGCCATCCTAAGGCGGAATATGCAGACTTCCACTTTACTTTCACTTTTGAAGGGGTTAAAAATAAGGAAAGTTCAACTTTGCCACCTGAGATGTTTTCAGAAGAGATTCCTTTACTTGCCCCAGAGACACTTCCCTAACCTCAGTAGCTCCAGGACAACCACACTTTCCTTCCGGGTTCTAGGTGAACTGTTCCACTGGGCACAAACCAATGGGCTCATTCCTTCCCCGCAGCGGGGCGGGGTCTCCCGCCGGGGCTTCGGAGACCCGCCCTCCGTACGTGGCGTGCGTGCGTGGCGACGTGCGGCGCGGGACGGTTTCTTCAGCTTGTGGCGCCCCCCGGCGGCAGCAGTGAAGCGATGTGAGGGCCGGCCCTGAGCGCCCGCCATGGAGCCGCACAAAGAGGCGCGAACACCCGGGGACCCTGTCGCGTGTCTGCCTGGGACCTTGAGGACTCAGACGCCCGAGGAGGAGGAGCCGCGGGTGGGCGGGTCAGCGCCAGCGGCGTCTGTTTTGGACGCGGAGGCGTGCGGGGCCTGTGCGGACGGGCTGTGGGACCTGCCAGTGGAGCCGGCGGAGCGGAGGCCCGAGTGCAGCCACTGCAGGTGACCGCCGGGCGGGGGCGGGGGCGGGGGCGGGGACTGAGGCCGGCGGCGGACTTGGGGGGCGGGGGGCGGGGTGGGGCGCGCTGCAGCGCCCCCTGCCGGGGAGGCGGCTGCTGCGACTGCGGACAGGGGAGCGTTGTCTCTCTCATCTCCGCGCTTGGAGCTGCAGGGTCCACTGGTTGACGTTCAAATCACTGTGAAGTAGCCACGGCTCTTTTAATAAGAAGGCTTTTCTCCAGGTTCAGGATTGCTTACCCTTAATTCATGCAAGACACTAGCGGGTCATGGGATGAGCAGACAGAAGTTTCGCTGTCAGGAAGCAAGTGTCTGGTGGAGGAAGAAAGGCGTCATAACAGTAATATTTGTAAAAACACTTTTTTGCTTATGTAACACAGCCATCTCACGGTCAAAACAAAAACATAAAATGGATTAGAGGAGAGAGACAATCAAGGTGGCTATTAAGGTAGTTGAGATTGGATTCAGAATTATGAATTCACTTAGAAATATTTATTGAGCGCCTACTGTGTGCCAGGCACCGTGCTAGGTTTCTGGGAACCTAGACATGGATAGAACATGTCTCTGAGCTCACTGGGCTACTTATTGTCTAATGAGGAGACTTTGTTAAACTGCTGCTGCTGCTAAGTCACTTCAGTCGTGTCCGAGTCTGTGCGATCCCATAGACGGCAGCCCACCAGACTCCGCTGTCCCTGGGATTCTCCAGGCAAGAACACTGGAGTGGGTTGCCATTTCCTTCTCCAATGCATGAAAGTGAAAAGTGAAAGTGAAGTCGCTCCATCGTGTCCGACTATTAGCGACCCCATGGACTGCAGCCTACCAGGCTCCTCCGTCCATGGGATTTTCCAGGCGAGAGTACTGGAGTGGGGTGCCATTGCTTTCTCCGTTTGCTAAACTAATAACCAGCAATTAGCATTGTCTGCCTAATTGAGTTATGCTTAATGTACTTTCACGATTGTGAGGACTGTTCTCCCTGCTTGTTAGAATGTAATACAGATGTACTATTTTTAAAAATAACTTCCTTTTCTGGTGTAATATTAATATAGGCTTTAAAAAGTTTGTATTTATTTTTATTATATTTGGCTCTTCCGGGTGTTAGTTGCAGCACGAGGAATCTTTGATCTTTGTTGTGGCATATGGGATCCTTAGTTGTGGCATGCAAGCTCCTAGTTGTGACATGTGGAATCTAGTTCCCTGACCAGGGATCAACCTGGGCTCCCTGCATTGTGAGCATGTAATCTTTGCCACTGGACCACCAGGGAAGTCCTACCATTAACCTTAATGGAATGAAAGCTAATGGAGCCTTTCAATTTTTACTGGGCCTCTTGGGAGAATTCTGCAATTGAAATATTCCTTGAAACATTCTTTCTTTGGTTTCTCTGTGATTTATCTGACTTTTCTGTCCTAGTCTTCTTTGCCTGTTCCATTCAAACTGTCAGTGTTGGGCCATCTCAAGGTCTTTGTTCTAGATTCTCTTGTTCTAATCCCATACACTTCCCACAGATGATCTTACCAGTTTTCATGGTTAAGTTATCACCTCTACATTGGTCTCTCTACATCAGACTCTTCTCTGGAGCAAGAGATGTATGTCTTCATTTAATTATTGTGTATGGAGTACTTTGCTAATTATTAATACAGTTGGAGGCTTTGTCCACATAGATTGTTTAGTTTGTTGTTGGTTACAGATGATCAGACAGTAAAAAAGCAACCAAATATGTGGTTACAGATTGAAAAAAACACAAAGGAACAGCAATGAAGGCGAGAAGTGGGATGCTGTAATAGAAAATAGCAGAATGGTGTCAGGAAAGATTTCTGAAGAGATAGCACTTATTTTGATACTTAAACGATAAAAATGATTCAGACCAAGAGAAAAGCATTTCGAGAAGGGGAGCAGGACAGACTGGTTGCTATTCTTTACCATTTGACCTTTTCCCAGGGCTGAATCAAAAGACCTCAGAGTCAGAATCTTGAGTGTAGGGATCTTTTTATATTTTCTGACTGTACTATGTCTAGTAGATATTCAGTAGATCTTTGACAAAGGTGAGTAGTTTGTGTGTAGAAGAGACTGTGTTTTAGAAGAGAGGGATATGTGAATACAATTTATTTAAATAAGTTGTCTAAAAGTTGTTAGATGATAACACTTAAAAATGCGGCAAAGAGGTCTACTAGAATGCTGAAAGAAAAATGTTTCCAATATAAATCCAGAGATAAATTATGCTAGCTTTATCATATAGCTTTTAGTCTACTCAGAACTGCTAGTTGAAATAGTTTAAAAATTAGTCTTCTGTAGTTAGCAAAAATTTATAATGTTTCTGATCTGCTTCTCCTTGCCCCATTATAGACTTTGTGTTTTAGAGCACTTTTAGATTGGTATCAAAATTGAGAGGAAGGTACAAAGATTTCCCATGTGGCCTCTGCCCCCTCCATCCCCCCACCACGTGCATAGCTTCTCAGGTATCAACATCCCCTACCAGAGTGGTACATTTGTTACAATTGATGGGCTCGGGTGACACATCATTATCACTTAAAAGTCCATAGTTTACATTAGGGTTCACTCTTGGTGTTGTGCATATTTTAAGTTTGGACAAATTTGTAATAACCTTTATCTGCTATTATAGTTTCATGCAGAATGTTTTAACTGCCTTAAAAATCCTCTTGGCTCTGCCTTTTCATTCCTTTCTACCCTCTAACCTGATCTACTGTCACTGTATTTTAGCTTGTTTTCAGTTTTATTTAGTTAATACTTTAGAATTATAATCCACTCTGACATTTCTGTGTTTTGCATTTTCTGGTGAAATTTTCTACCTATTAAAGACTCTTCTTTCCCTTGGCACATTATGCATTTTATTTGTTTTAATTGGTTAGGATACAGTTCTAGAAATAGGAGAATATTTAGGTGTTACCAATAAAATATAAACTAATTTATAGCTGTTTATATTTTATTTCATTAGGCTGTTAGGGTCTCAGCTAGTTGCCTGAGTGAACTTTTTTTACTGTTATGCTTATAATAGTTTTTAAAATTGAAATGCATTTTTAGTTTTGAGTGATCAGTACGTCACAATTATTTGGCCCTTTTTTAATACTTAAAATGCTATTCATTTCTCTAAATACACTACTATAATTGTCACTGCCTAAAGAGTTCTAGAGATTGGTTTTGTTCAGGAAGTGTAAACTCAATTTAAATTCTCAGCAGAATCTTGCTCGTTAGAAATACAGCATATCTTAAATGTTGGGGCCGGTGTGAGGAAAGTAGGAGAGACTCCCTCTTGAGGCCTGTCACCTGTCTTAAAGATAGGATGTAAACTGGGCCTGAACCCTGCCCAAGAGTGAGGAAACCGTTGCTAATGGAAACCAGGTCTCCTGGAGAATTCCCTCCCTACAGATGGCAAATGGAGATTGTAGTTGAGGCCAGGCTGCCCCTGTTAGATTAATTATGGAGACATCCCCCCTTGATATATAACCATTGTCCCCCTCTCCCCCTTAACTTTGTTCTTCTAGCACCTACTTACTGTAAAACTCAGTCTTATATAACAAAGAGGTTGCTAACGTGTAACCAGTCACGTGGGAGTGGGATATAAAACTGGGCCTCTCAGAAACATCAGGGTCCTTGTTGGGAACTGATTCCTCTTGGACCCGCTGGCGTAATAAGCTGTACTCCACTGTCTTGAATGTCTTCCGAGGTGTGTTTTGCGACTCTGGATTCCACAACAAAATATGAATGAAATATCCTTTAAAAGATCCATACTAGTTTGGTATTGCAGGTTACAGATTTTATGAAAAGTATGTCCCTGTTAAAAGGAGCAGCATGTACAGGAGTATACTGTATCAGCACAGTGTATTTGGAGAGCTTGGCAGAAAGGAAGGAGAAGTGAGGCTGCAGAGGTTGATGGTGGTTCTCTTGGGAAGGGCCAAATAAGCTGTTAGAAGTTAGAATTCCATGCACAGTGGAGCCTGGCGGACTACAGTCCATGGGGTTGCAGAGAATCGGACATGATTGAGTGACTAACCACTTTCACTTTTCTAATCTTCCTCTTTGGCTTAGCGGATAAAGAATCTGCCTGCAATGCAGGAGATATGAGTTGGATCCCTGGGTCGGGAGGATCTGCTGGAGAAGGAAATGGCAGCCCATTTCAGTATTCTTGCCTGAAAAATCACATGGACAGAGGAACCTGGTGGACTATAGTCTATGGGGTTGAAAAGAGTCGGACATGACCAAGGGACTAAGCATCAGCAGGAAGTTTAATCCGAAAGCACTAGAGCCCGACAAAGTAGCCACTGAAGTGTTTTTTTTTTTTTTTTTTTGAATGGAGGTGTCAATTTGACTTCTGTGGGTGGCTTTTAGCTATCATAATTTATACTCTGTTTTATTAAGAAAAATGCAAACCGAATAATGATACAGTGGTAAAGGCTTGACTGGGAAGAGTTAGAGCCTCATTATAGTAAAGATGCCAAACATCTTAATTATATTTTTATGTCTTCTGTGGATATTCCTGCCTGAGGACAAGACTTGGAAACCACTTGCAAATCATTGGTTATAAAAATAAGTACAGAGAATTTTTTAATGTGTCTGAGGGAGGAAGACAGCAGGGACAACATATACATAAACTGACACAGACAGGCCCTGAGACATAATTTTTCTTTCTCCAGTGCTTTCTTCTTTCAGAAGTACAAAGTTGTAAGGATTATGTGAAACCACATCAATATAAATAGCACCCATTTATTAGATACTGGTCATCAGCAGGTTATCCACCGAGATGAGGTGTTTTATATTTGTTATTTTATTTTTGTCCCATAACAGCCTTCTGGAGTTGATGACATTAGCTTTTGAAGGATGAAAAGGTGGAGGTAACAATCAGGTAGCAGAGCTGGGTCTCTGGCTCCAGTCCGCTTGGCTCCCAAGCTCCTGCAGGGCTTGACTCTTTGCTCTACACTCCACGCTTGCTGAAGAAGCCTTATTATTTTGATTGCAGAGTGGATGTAGTCACTAGTTGAAGCGGAGCTATTAAAGCTGCAGGAGTAGCTCTGTTTTCATACTTTTTAAGCTGAAGTATGTTTCAGTTCAGTTCAGTCGCTTAGTCATGTCTGACCCTTTGTGACCCCATGGACTGCAGCATCCCAGGCTTCCCTGTCAACATCACCAATTCCCGAAGCTTGCTCAAACTCATGTCTATGATGATGCCATCCAACCATCTCATTCCCTATCATCCCCTTCTCCTGCCTTCAATCTTTCCCAGCATCAGGGTCTTTTCCAGTGAGTCAGTTCTTTGCATCAGGTGGCCAAAGTATTAGAGTTTCAGCTTTAGCATCAGTCCTTCCAATGAATATTCAGGACTGATCTCCTTTAGGATTGACTGGCTTGATCTTGCAGTCCAAGGGACTCTCAAGAGTCTTCTTCAACACCACAGTTCAAAAGCATCAATTCTTTGGCGCTCAGCTTTCTTTATGGTCCAACTCTCACAGAAAAGAAAATTAGATACCAAGTGAATTAGAGATACCAAGGGAACATTTCATGCAAAGATGGGCACAATAAAGGACAGATATGGTATGGACCTAACAGAAGCAGAAGATATGAAGAGGTGGCAAGAATGCACAGAACTATACAAAAAAGATCTTCATGACCCAGATAATCATGATGGTGTGATCACTCACCTAGAGCCAGGCATCCTGGAATGTGAAGTCAAGTGGGCCTTAGAAAGCATCACTACGAACAAAGCTGGTGAATGTGATGGAATTCCAGTTGAGCTATTTCAAATCCTGAAAGATGATGCTGTGAAAGTGCTGCACTCAATATGCCAGCAAATTTGGAAAACTCAGCAGTGGCCACAGGACTGGAAAATGTCAGTTTTCATTCCAGTCCCTAAGAAAGGCAATGCCAAAGAGTGTTCAGACTACCACACAATTGCACTTATCTCACAGGCTAGCAAAATTATGCTCAAAATTCTCCAAATCTGGATTCAACAGTACGTGAACTGAGAACTTCTAGATGTTCAAGCTGATTTTAGAAAAGGCAGAGGAACCACAGATCAAATTGCCAACATCCGGTGGATCATCAAAAAAGCAAGAGAATTCCAGAAAAACATCTACTTCTGCTTTATTGACTATACCAAAGCCTTTGACTGTGTGGATCACAATAAACTGGAAAATTCTGAAAGAGATGGGAATACCAGACCACCTGCCCTGCCTCCTGGGAAATCTGTATGCAGGTCAAGAAGCAGCAATTGGAACTGGACATGGAATAACGGACTGGTTCCAAATTGGGAAAGGAGTGTGTCAAGGTTGTATATTGTCACCCTGCTTTTTTAACTTATGTATGCAGAGTACATCCTGCGAAATGCTGGGCTTGGATGAAGTACAAGCTGGAATCATAATGCTGGGACAAATAACAATAACCTCAGATATACAGATGACACCACCCTTATGGCAGAAAGAGAAGAGGAACTTAAGAGCCACTTGATGAAAGTGAAAGAGGAGAGTGAAAAAGCTGGCGTAAAATGGAACACTCAAAAAAACTAAGGTCATGGCATCTGGTGCCATCACTTCATGGCAAATAGATGGGGAAACAGTGACAAACTTTCCTTTCTTGGGCTCCAAAATCACTGCAGATTGTGACTACGGCCATGAAATTAAAAGACGCTTGCCCCTTGGAAGAAAAGCTATGACCAACCTAGGCACCGTATTAAAAAGCAGAGACATTACTTGGCTGATAAACGTCCATCTAGTCAAAGCTGTGGTTTTTCCAGTAGTCACGTACGGACATGAGAGTTGGACCATGAAGTATGTTTACGTCAAGCTTAGTAACAGGATGCCTGAGCGTTAGTGTTCTCTAGCTCCTCTTTTGGGATTCCCAGGTGGCACTAGTGGTAAAGAGCCCACCTGCCAATGCAGGAGACATAAGAGACACAGGTTCGATCTCTGGGTTGGGATGATCCTTTGGAGAAGGGCATGGCAACCCATTCTAGTATTCTTGCCTGGAGAATCTCAGGGACAGAGGAGACTGGTAGGCTACAGTCCATAGGGTCTCAAAGAGTCAGTCATGCACAACTGAAGTGACTTAGCATGCACACAGCTCCTTTTTTATATAAATTGAGATACATTTGGCTGGTGTACAATACTATATAAGTTTAAGGTATACAGCCTGTTGATTTGATACATTTATATATTCAGTATGATTATCCCTGGTAGTGGTTAGCTATTGTCACCTAATTGTCATTTCCTTTTTTGTGCTGAGAAGTTTTAAGATGTAGTCTGTTAGTAAGTTTGAAGTATGTAATATAGTATTATTGACTATATCACAGTGCTGTGCATTAGATCTCCAGCATTTATTCATCTTCTGCTTCCAAGTTTGTACCCTTTAGTAACATCTTGTTTCCTTATTCCATGTCTTAACCTTTTCTGTATTCTTTAGGCTTGAATATTCAGGAGAAAAAGGTGATGGGAATGAAAACAGGAGAAAGTGAAGCAGAGAAGACTGTAGGTGTTTAAGAAGAACACAGGAGCCACAAGCTGGCAGCCCACAGATGTTTTGTTTAAAACTGCATTTTTACCAGTTTGAAATTAGTTGTTAATAGTTAAAAATGAAGATGTGTTATATCAGAATCCAGATTTCTGGTTTCTGTAAGAATGGGGAGATCTAGCAGCTTTGGGGCTACCATCCTGAGTATTGGTTGTGCCTTTAGATTGGGTATGATCTGTCCAGGTCATCATTGCTCCCAGTCTATCCTGCTTCATTCATCTCTGATTAACTGCCTGCGCCTCATAGATACTTGCTTTTTAATCTGGGTCTCATGTACGTCACTGTGGTCTGGTCTGCCTCAGCAGCAGGGTAAATCAGCCTACAGGTTTTTTAGGTAAAAGTGAAAAATGGTAGTTCCTATTACTTTATAATAATTGAGATTTTTGAGTTGGTATTGACACTTAGGAAACTGTTTTGGTAAATTTAAAATAAGCTAGATTATTGATGATAATTTTTAGGATAAAAATTTAGATAGTCTTCAAATTTAATTCCTTGTGCATATCAAAAGTATCATATTCTTAAGACACTGAGTTAATTTGTTCTTTCTTGTTAATCTAGAAAATCTGTTTATTCTTTGAAGTAGTTCATTCCTAAGATATGTGGGACGCTAACTGATTTACAAATTACTGTGCAAGCTAATCATATGTTCAAAGTTGAGCAAAAATGATATATCTCAAGAGGGAGTTTTTTTCTTAATCTTAATTAAGTCTCCAAAGAGGAGTGACCAATTAAAAAAAACCACATCAGAGCTATCTAAATGTTTGATTTATTTTCCACTAGAAAAACAAGAATGTTATCATTACCCTCTGATAGATGTTTTCTTCAAAGAACATCAAAGCACATTAATTTTTTAACTATGTTTACATTTGTCCCACATTAAAAATTTATAGTTCGGTTAGTGCTTATGTACTGAGAGAATATATTCTGAGATAGTCTAGTATAACATTTGTTTTTTCATTTATTTTTTAAAATATGTAATGTACTTTAGTTTTTTCCAGTTTTATTGAGATATAATTGACATACAGCACTGTATAAGTTTTAAGTACAACATAATGATTTGATTTACATATACCATGAAATGATTATCCCGATAAATTTGTAGAACATATGTCATCTCATATAGATTAAAAAAAAGAAAATTTTTTTTTCCTTTTGATGAGAACTCTTTTAAGTTTTATTTTATTTATTTATTAATTTATTTATGCTGTGCTGAGGCTTATGGAGTCTCGGTTCCACGACTAGCAATTGAATATGGGCCATGGCAGTGAAAGCTTGGGATCCTACTAACTACCAGGCCAGCAGGAAACTGCCAGGATTTACGTTGTTAACAACTTTCATCTGTAATATACAGCAGTGCTAATTACAGTATATTGTACATTACATCCCTGGTACTTGAATTTATCTTATAACTGGAAGTTTGTGCCTTTTGACTACCTTCATCCGGTGCCCCCTCTCACCACTCCTCACCTCTGGTAACCAAAAACCTTATGTTTTTCTTTGTTGGTTGAACCATAATTGACCTTCAACACTGTGTTAGTTCCTGGTGTCCAAATAATGATTTGATACTTCTATACATTAGAAAATAATCACCACAGTAAGTCTAGTTACCAGTGTTACCAGTTACTATTGTTGTTGTTTAGTCGCAGTCATGTCTGACTCTTTGTGACCGCGTGGACTGCAGCAGTTCAGGCTTCCCTGTCCTTCGCCATCTCCCAGAGTTTGCCCAAACTCATGTCCATTTGAGTTGGTGATGCCATCCAACCATCTCATGCTGTGTTGCCCCCTTCTCTTGTCCTCAATTTTTCCGAGCATCAGGGTCTTTTCCAATAAGTCAGGTCTTTGCATCAGGTGTCACTAGACAAAGATATTACATAATTATTGACTATATTCCTCACACTGTACATTTCATACAGGTAACACATTTATTTTGTAACTGGAAATTTTTACCTCTTTATTTCCTTCACCTTTTCCGCTTATCTTCCCACCCCTCTCTTCCCCTCTGGCAACCACTTGTTTATTCTCTTTGAGTAAATTTGGCATTATTTTAAAAGAGTTCACAGGTTACACAGTGCTTTTTTCATATATGTTTTTATTTACCACATAAAACAACTTTGTGATTTAAATATTTATTCTCTTTTATGTATTTTTAAGGTCAGGCGAGTAATAGGGTAGAGCTCCATTCAGTTCAGTTCAGTTCAGTCGCTCAGTCATGTCCGATTCTTTGCGATCCCATGAACCACAGCACGCCAGGCCTCCCTGTCCATCACAAACTGCCGGAGTCCACCCAAACCCATGTCCATTGAGTTGGTGATGCCATCCAACCATCTCATCCTCTGTCATCCCCTTCTTCTCCTGCCCTCAATCTTTCCCAGCATCAGGGTCTTTTCCAATGAGTCAGCTCTTCGTATCAGGTGGCCAAAGGATTGGAGTTTCAGCTTCAACATCAGTCCCTCCAGTGGACACCCAGGACTGATCTCCTTTAGGATGGACTGGTTGGATCACCTTGCAGTCCAAGGGACTCTCAAGAGTCTTCTCCAACACCACAGTTCAGAAGCATCAGTTCTTCAGCACTCAGCTTTCTTTATAGTCCAATTCTCCCATCCATACATGACCAATGGAAAAACCATAGCCTTGACTGGACAGACCTTTGTTGACAAAGTAATGTCTCTGCTTTTTAATATGCTGTCTAGGTTGGTCATAACTTTCCTTCCAAGGAGTAAGTGTCTTTTAATTTCATGGCTGCAATCACCATCTGCAGTGAGCTCCCTTACTGTTCATATTTATATTTCCACATCACATAATAATGAATTATACTGAAATGAGCAATATTACAGTCTTTGTTTTCCTATTGCATGTAATAAATACTTCCAGTGAGGTGTTCCTTTTCCTTCTTCTAACCCATAGATTTTTTTCCTTTGTCCATGGTGACTTTTTAATTATTTTGAGAGGGCCAGTTTTATTGTCTTTTTTAAATGTCCTCCTTTACCTCCTGAATCCTTTATCTGTTTGTGGTCAGCTTCTCTCTTGGTGACTATTCATCAATCAGAAAGGCAAATTTGAAGGTACTATTGATTGATTTTTTTCTCTTCCCTGGTAGCTCAGATGGTAAAGAATCTGTCTGCAATGCAGGAGACCTGAGTTCAGCCTCTGGCTTGGGAAGATCCCCTGGAGAAGGGAATGGTGACTTACTCCAGTGTTCTTGCCTGGGAAATCCCACGGACAGAGGAGTCTGGGAGGCTACAGTCCATGGGGTTGCAAAGAGTCGGACATGACTGAGTGACTGACACTTTCACTTCTTCTGTTTTTCTCTGCTGAGCTTTTTAAAGATTTTTTAATTTATTTATGACTGTGCTGGATCTTCATTGCTTCGCACGGGCTTTCTCTAGTTGAAGCGAGTGGAGACTACTCTAGTTGTGGTGGTTTCTCCCAGAGCACAGGCTCTGGGGCCTGTGGACTCAGTAGTTGTGTTTTCCGGTCTCTCGAGCACAGGCTCAATAGTTGTGGTGCATGATCTTTGCTGCTCTGTGGCGTGTGGTATCTTCCTGGGTCAGGGATTGGACCTGTGTCTCCTGCATTGACAGGTGGATTCTTTACTGAGCCACCAGGGAAGCCCCAGTTTTGTTTATCTTTCCTAAGAACCAGCCTTTGTTTCATTTGTCTTAGTTTCATTCATCTTTTCTTTTTTCTTAAAATTTTTTATTTCATTTATAGTTGGCTCCTGAATAGCTTCACAGATCAGCTTTGACTCCTTGCTTGTCAGGATGGTCATTCATGCTGTTCCTTTTTGTTGGCCAGTGGCTAAGGAGCATAGAATTACGCTACTCATGGACCTGGAGGCTTGCTTTGATTAATCATGGGAGTAGTCTTTGTTCGTTCAGTTATTATTAAGATAGTATCCAGTAAAGGGACATAGAAAAATGAGTAAGAAACTGTTTCCTCTAGAATTCATTGTGAATTGAGTATGAGAAAACATGTCTATGTAATTAATATTTAAGACAAATTATGAAAGTATAAAGAATTTGCAAAGAGTGATTTACTTATTAAGATTTTTTAATTTGTTTTATTTCTGTATAAGAAGACAGTAAATAATAAGATAACTGACTATAGATGATTACTTTATGATAAGATTCTCAGTGTTAGTCAATCTGTCATTTTGTCATTGAAGCTCTGATACAGGCTTTGGGAGCCTGGTAGGCTACCGTCTATGGGGTCCCACAGGGTCGGACACGACTGAAGCGACTTAGCAGCAGCAGCAGCAAATATGATTATATCTCTGGACACAGGCTTTTGTTTTCCAAGTATCTGGCTCATTTGAAGGCTTCTTTAATTATAATAACACTAACATTTTTCTTATAGATCCTGTAGTAGGAACAAACTTATCTCTAGGCCAATGATCCCTAAATTATTTTGAATACATAACCACAGTTGATTAAAACACTTAGGAAGTAATTCTAATAGGTATACATACTTATCTGTGGTAATACACGTTGATCATATACTAATGTATGACTTGCATCACAAAACATAGAAAAACATAGATAAAAGGAAGAAATTATGATGAAATAAACTGTTTAAAAATGTCTTGCTGATTGTGATAGAGCCCTCCTCTCTTACTATTTAGTATTTTTGAGACATAATATATACTTATAGTAAGGTTTGTGATAATAAGTTACTGATGGTAAGATGTGATTTCACATTTCAAGTGTCTTTTTTAATTTCTCCTTTCTAAAGTTATTGTCATATCTGAGATTTATTAATTCTAATGAAGAGTTTGAAGTAGCAGTAAGGAAGAAACGTCTCTGCCATATACTTATTGTTTGTTTGTGATTATGTAGTTAGAATTTCTTCAGTATAGACTCTTTGTAATATATGTCGTTTCCTTGTGGATGCTATTATTAGCACTTCATGTTATGAAACTCCTTTTCTATTAGGATACTGCATATCCTGACACATTACCATGTGATATATCATCCCACAGAGGGAGTGTTATTCTATACACTGAATATTAGTAATGCTTAATTATAAATAGACGTGATAATACCTTTTTGCACCTGATTGGGATAATTTACTTAACTCACTTTGGAAATCACTGCTCTAGGCACGCTTAGGTCAATATGTCTCATCTAAAGATACTTATTCTCTTTGGAGAGTTACTTCCTTTCCTGAAACAGTGGTTTATTTTTCTGAGCCTGTTGTTCCTCTACTTCAGAAGGTATTTATAAAATAAAATAATGTAGTGATAGAAATGGTTTTGGGGGGTTATGAAAATATCATGGTTTACTACACTTGAAGCTGTTAGGCATGGTTGAGATTGCTTCTCTTTATAAGATGAAATTTTATTGTGATATTAATAATGAAAAGTTATTCCTTCTTTTCACTGGTTATATTAAGTATAGTTTCAGAAATGTAAAACCTAGAGTTTATTTTACAAATTATTTGTTTCTTTAAAATGACAATAGAGGGCACTGTGGCATTTAGTTTTTTCACAGTCGGTTTTGAAATTAGAAAGTTGTTGCTATTTTTAATGTATGATGCAGTGTATCTGTTCAACTGATCTGTTGAAGAGTGATAAAACTCTCTGTTCTTTGCTTTTTCACTCTGTGGAACTATAAAATTTTTGTTGAGTATTGGGAAATTTGAGGTGTGGTATCCTTCCTGGCTCTGCATTTGCTTTACTTTAGTGGGTAAAAGAAATTCTTTTTAAATTAATGATTTTTATAAATCTGTTCACTAATCTTTAAACTTTGCCTCTGTGAGATTTTCTTGATTAAAATTAGTACTATGAGAAAAACAGCTTTTGGTAAATATTGTTAGAGATTTAATTAAACTTTTAAATATTAATTAATTTTGAAACTTTTTTTTGTGTGTAGGTTTTAGCATCTGTAGTCATATTTATTTGCCTACAGGCTGTCAAAGATAGCATACGAGAGTGACAGCTTACCCTGTGTTACCTCATTCACTTCAGAAGCTAGTCAGTCCGAGTCTGACAGGAAGCGTGTGTATTTATTCATACAACCTTAATGAGAAAAGAAGAAAAAGCATATTTCATAAAATTTCTTTATGGAAATTATTTGAAAACCCCATTTATGTATTAAGAATTTATGTATTAAGAATAACACTTATTGCGTTGTATAGATATCCAATAAATGTCTATTGGGTTGTGTAGATAACACCCAGTGACAGAAAACAGTATTTATAATACATTTGCAATGCATTGTAAATGTAGAAGAGTTAAAAATCTCAGCTATTACTTTGGTCATTCTGTTATAAGTTAGTTTAAAATAGTCATAAATGACTACATTTTATTACATTTGCCTGTGATTCAGTGGTTATTTCCCAGAACTTTCTTGGTGGTTCATTGCCAGTTCTATGAAAAAGGAAATTGAAAACCTCTGACACAGACAAGATCAGGTAGCAATACAATGATATTGTCAGTGACATATCTTCATAGCTGTTTTCCAAACTAGTACCCAATCTAACAGTATATTTATCAGATATTAATTTTTCTTCTGGGCTCTATGTAAATTCTAGAAGTATGCTTGATTTTTTATTTCTCCACACCTTCTCCAGCATTTTTTTCTCTTCTTTTTGACGGTAGCCATTCTAACAGGTGTGAGGTGATATCTCATTGTGGCTTGCATTTCACTGATGACTAATGATGTAAAGCATCTTTTCATGTACCATCTGTATGTCTTCTTTAGAAAAATGTCTATTCAGATCTTATGTCCATTTTTCAGTTGGATTGTTTGTTTCTGTTCTTGAGTTGTATGAGTGCTTTATGTATTTTGCATATTAGTCCCCTATGAGATATATGGTTTGCAAATATTTTCTTCTAGTGTGTTGGTTGTCATTTCATTTTATTGATAGTTTCTGTTGCTGGGCAGAAACTTTTTGTTTAATATAGTCCCACTTGTTTATTTTTGTTTTTGCTTTTGGTGTCAGGTTAAAAAAATCATTACCAAGGTGTAAGTCAAAGAGCTTACTGTCTATATTTTTCTTCTAGTGGTTTTATGGTTTCCAGCCTTACATTCAGATCTTTAGTTCATTTTGAATTGATTTCTGTGTATGGTTCAGTTTCATTTATTTTTATGTCCAACTTTCCTAACACCATTTAGAACAGTCTGTCATTTCCCCAGTGTATATTCTTGTCATTTTTGTTGTAAATTAATTCACCATATATGCATGGGTTTGTTTCTAGGTTCTGTTCTGTTTTGTTGATCTACGTGTGGTTTTATGCCAGTTACAGTACTGTTTGAAAACTAGTGCTTTGTTAGTATAGTTTGAATTCAGGGATCATGATGCCTCAAGCTTTATTCATCATTCTCAGGATTCTTTGGCTATTTGGTTTAATGGTTCCACAAATTTTAGGAATTTTTGTTCTATTCTTGTAAAAAATGTCATTGGAAGTTTGATAGGGTTGCATTGAATCTGTAGTTGTTGATATTCAGTCGCTCACTCATGTCAGACTTTTTGTGATCCCATGGACTGCAGCACGCCAGGCCTCCCTACCCCTCACCATCTCCTGGTTTGCCCAAGTTCATGTCCATTGCACTGGTGATGCCATCCAGCCATCTCATCCTCTGACACCCTCTTCTCCTTCTGCCCTCAATCTTTCTTCTCCAGTGAATCAGCTGTTTGCATCAGGTAACCAAAGTACTGGAGCTTCAGCATCAGTCCTTTCAGTGAATATTCAGGGTTGATTTCCATTAAGATTGACTGATTTGATCTCCTTTCTGTGCAAGGAATTCTCAGGAGTCTTCTCCAGCACCACAGTTCATAGGCATCAATTCTTCGGCATGCTACCTTCTTTATGGGCCAGCTCTCACAATTGTATGTGACCACTGGGAAGATGGTAACCTTGTATATGGACCTTTGTTGGCAGAGTGATGTCTCTGCTTTTCAACACTGTCTAGGTTTGTCATAGCTTTCCTGCTGAGAAGCAGTTGTCTTCTGATTTCATGGCTGCAGTCACAATCCTCAGTGATTTTCAAACTCAAGAAGAGAAAATCTGTCACTACTTCCACCTTTTCCTCTTTTGATTGCCATGAAGTAATGGGGCAAGATGCCATAATCTTTGTTTTTTCAATATTTAGTTTAAGTCTGCTTTTTCACTCTTCTCCTTCACCCTCATCAAGAGGTTCTTTAGTTCCTCTTCTCTTTGTACCATTAGAATGGTATCTGTATATCTGAGATTGTTGATGTTTCTCCCATCTGTCTTGATTCCAGCTTGTAACTCACCCAGCCTGGCATTTCTCATGATGTGCTGAGCGTATAGGTTAAATAAACAGGATGACAACAGACAGCCCTGTTGTACGCCTTTCTCAATCCCTTTGTTCCGTGCAGTGTTCTAACTGTTGCTTCTTGACCCACGTACAGGTTTCTTAGGAGACAGGTAAGATGGTCTATCTCTAAGAGCTTTCCACAATTTGTTATGATCCACACAGTCAAAGACTTTAGCGTAGTTGATGAAACAGAAGTAGATGTTTTTCTGTAATTCCCTTGCTTTCTCTGTGATCCAGTGAATGTTGACAATTGACCTCTTGTTCCTCTGCATTCTCTAAATCCAGCTTGGATGTCTGGAAGTTCTTGGTTTGCATAATGCTAAAGCCTAGCATGCAAGATTTTAAGCATGACCTTACTAGCATAGGAGAGGAGTGTAGTTGTCTGATGTTTTGAACATTCTTTAGTGCTGCTCTTCTTGGGAATTGGGATGAGGATTGATCTTTTCCAGTCCTGTGCCACTGCTGGGCCTTTCAGATTTGCTGACATTTTGAGTGCAACCCTTTGATAGCATCATCTTTTAGAGTTTTGAATAGCTCTACTGGAATTCCATCACATCTACTAGCTTTATTGACAGCAGTACTTCCTAAGGTTCACTTGACCTCACACTCCAGAATGTCTGGGTCTGGGTGGCTGACCATACCATCATTCTTATCCTGTTCATTAAGATCTTTTTTTTGTACAGTTCTTCCATGTATTCTTTCCATCTCTTCTTGATCTCTTGTCCTTCTACTAGGTCTCTACCGTTCTGTTCTTTATTGTGGCCATCTTTGGGTGAAATGTTTCCTTGATATTTCATATTTTCCTAAAGCAAGCTCCAGTATTTCTCCTTCTGTTGTTTTCCTCTGTTTTTATGCATTGTTCATTGAAGAAGACCTTCTTGTCTCTCCTTGCTATTCTTTGCAACTCTGCATTTAGTTGGGTGTACCTTTCCCTTTCTCCCTTGCTTTTCACTTCTCTTCATTCTTCAGCTGTTTGTAAAGACCCCTAAGATAACCACTTTGCCTTCTTGCTTTTCTTTTTCTTTGGGACGATTTTGTTTGCTGCCTCTTATGCAATATTATGGACCTCTGTCCATTGTTCTTCAGGCATACTGTTTATTGTATCTAATCTCTTGAATCTATTTGTCACCTCCACTGCATATTCATAAGGGATTTGATTTAAGTTGTACCTGGCTGGCCTAGTGGTTTTCCCCAGTTTCTTTAGTTTTAAGTCTGAATTTTGCTATGCGAAGCTGATGAACTGAGCCACAGTCAGCTCCAAGTCTTGTTTTTGCTGACTGTATACAGCTTCTCCATCTTTGGCTACAAAGAATGGAATCAATATGATTTCAGTATTGACCTCTTGGTGATGTCCATGTGTAAAGTTGTCTCTTGTGTTGTTGAAAAAAGGGTGTTTGCTATGACTAGTGCATTCTTTTAGCAGAATTCAGTTAGCCTTTAGCCTTTGCCCTGCTTTATTTTATACTCCAAGACCAAACTTGTCTGTTACTCCAGGTATCTCTTGACTTTCCACTTTTGCATTCCAACCCCCAGTGATGAGTAAAACATTGTTTTTTTTGGTGTTAGTTCTAGGAGGTCTTATAGGTCTTCATAGAATTGATAAACTTCAGCTTCTTTGGAATTGGTGGTAGGGGCATAGACTTGAGTTACTGTAATGTTGAATTGCTTACCTTGGAAGTGAACTGAGATCATTCTGTCATTTTTGAGATTGTATTCAAGTACTGCATTTCAGACTCTTTTGTTGATTATGAGGGCTACTCCATTTCTTGTATGGGATTCTTGCCTACAGTGGTAGTTATAATGGTCATCTAAATTAAATTCCCCATTCCTGTCCATTTTAGTTCACTGATTCCTAAGATGTCGATGTTTGCTCTTAGCATCTCCTGCTTGACCAAGTCCAGTTTACCTTGATTCTTGGACCTAACATTCCAGGTCCCTATGCAATACTGTTCTTTGCAGCATCAGATTTTGCTTTTATCACCAGACACATCCACAGCTGAGCTTCACTTCCTCTTTGGCCCAGCCGCTTCATTCTTTCTGGGGCTATTAGTTGTTGTCATCCATTCTTCCCCAGTAGCATGTTGGACACCTCCCAACCTGGGGGACTCACCTTTCAGTGTCATATCTTTTTGTTTTTTTATATAGTTCATAGATTCTCATGGCAAGTATACTGGGGTGGTTTGCCATTCCTTCCTCCAGTGGATCAGGTTTTGTCAGAACTCTCTACTATAACCCGTCTGTCTTGGGTGGCTCTACGTTATTGTTCAGTTGCTCTGTTGTGTCCAGCTCTTTGCGGCCCCATGGACTGTAGCACACCAGGGTTCCCTGTCCTTCACCATCTCCTGGAGCTTACTAAAGCTCATGTCCATTGAGTCAGTGATGCCATCCAACCATCTTATCCTCTGTCCCTCTTCTGCCTTCAGTCCTTCCCAGCATCAGGGTCTTTTCTAATGAGTTGACTGTTCTCATAAGCTGGCCGAAGTGTTGGAGCTTCAGTTTCAGCATCAGTCCTTCCAATGAATATTCAGGGTTGATTTTCTTTAGAATTGACTGGTTTGATCTCCTTGCTGTCCAAGGGACTCTCAAGAGTTTTCTCCAACACTACAGTTCAAAAACATCAGTTTTTCGGTGTATGGCTCATAGCTTCATTGAATTACGCAGGTCCCTTCATCATGACAAGGCAGTGATCTGTAGTACAGATGTTTAAAAAATATTAATTGTTCTAGTCCATGAGTATGGAATATCTTTCCATTTATTTGTGTGTTCTTCATTTTCTTTCAGTAGCTTTCAACATACAGGTCTTTCAGCTCCCTGGTTAAATTTATTCCTAGGCATTTTATTCTTTTGGAAAAGGATTTTAAAATTAGGAGAGCAGTTACTCTGCACTTAACACTCGTTTGGTAAGAAATGGTTTAACATTTGGATGGCTAGTCACCAACGTAGTACATGCAGACGATTGTAGAGTAGGAAAGTGTGAGAAAAACTGCTGTTAATAATAAATAAGCACACCTTCTTATTGTAAAGTAACTTGCTAAATATAAACTTAATCAACTGAAATACAAAATGTTTTAAAGAACTATAGTTGTATTAGCTTGAGGTAATTAGAATTAGGTTAATAAAGGGGGCATGCTTTACAATAAATAGGTAATGATATTTTATGAGCATATTAAAGCATAAGCTGGAACAATTAGGTTTAACTTAAATCACAGTTACAGGGTTTATATATAAAGTGCTTAACTGATCTTTTTTTGTTGCTGTTGTTTAGTAAATATTTTCTTCAGTAAATATTTTTGCCTCCTATATGCTATTGCTTACAAGAAACATCACAAATGATAACAAAGGAAGATCTGAGGAAATTCTTGGCTATCCCGTGGCTAGAACTTGGTGCTTTCACTGTCAACGCCCAGGGGAGCTAAGATCCCACAAGTTGCACGTTGTGCCCAAAATAAAACAACAAAAACATCAAAGGAAGATCTGAGACTCTGAACTTCATTCATAATGCAAACTAATTGTCTTAGTACTAGAGAGGAAGTGAAGGAGAGATTAGTATTTGATATGTAAGAAAATGAAGGGATAGGATAAGAAATTGTGTAGGAGGAGAAGGGCATTCCAAGGATGAGGTAAGAGGGAATGCAAAGGTATTCGCTTATGTATGCAACAGTATTTATTGAAAGCTTATTATGCTAGGTGCTAAGATATAAAAGTGAAAAAAGTAGGTCAAGTCAAGTCCTTGCCCTTAGGTAGCTTACTTTGTAGAGAAGGAAACCCACCTTAACAGAACATGATGTCAGATAGTGGTAAAATGCCTCTTTCTTGGGCTTCCCTGGTGGCTCAGACGATAAAGAATCTGCCTGCAATGTGGGAGACCTGGGTTCAATCCCTGGGTTGGGAAGATCCCTTGGAGGAGGGTATGGCAACCCACTCCAGTATTCTTGCCTGGAGAATCCCCATGGACAGAAGAGCCTGGTGGGCTGTAGTCCGTGGGGTCGCAAAGAATCGGACACGACTGAGCGACTGAGCACATGGCCCAGCCTCTTTCTTACTAATTACATCGAACATTCTTTTTTCATTGCATTTTTGTATTTTTTAAAGTAACAACTTTATTTAGACATTATTCACAGACCATGGAATTTATCATATTAAAGTGTATACTTTAGAGTTGTTTTTGTTTTTATTGTTGTATATTAGCAAAGTTGTGTAGACACCACCAGTATTACAGTGATTTTAGCAGGTTTTTGTTGAATGTCTCTTCAGCATCTTTCTGTTAAGCTGCCTTCTTTTTGTATTGCATCCTTCCCATTAGCCTCCATTAATTATCAGCTGATCATTCTGGAGAATTGCTCAGCAGTCCAGTTAAGTTTGAGGAGGGATAGTTTTTGAGGTTTTGAGTGCAGATGTGCTCTTCTGAGCTGTTTCTCTGGTTCTTTCTGATGACTCGCTGGCCTATTATTTATCTTGTTGCTCTTAACTAAGAAGAGTTTTTGTTTTGAGAGCACTCTTGGGCTTGAATTTCTCATACTCCATTTCAAATAAAGTCATTTACTTTTGGGAGAGCTTTAGAGCTCTTTTTTCATATATAGCCTGACTCTCCTCCAGGGCATTTCCTGGGCACAGGGCTGGGCAGTAGCCATTGACTTGCTGCTTCTGGTGTAGCAGCTTCTTGTACCTACAAGCGATTTGGGGTGAGAGCAGTTGGCTTCCCAACATTTTCAGCCTCCTGCACTGTAGTAATGTAAAGCAAAGCAAAGCGAAGCAAAGCGAAGCAGAAGCAGAAGCAGAAGCAGAAGCAAAAAGTAAAGCAAAAAAGTAAAGTAAAGTAAAAGTAAAGTGTTTTAAAATGAAGGCTGGGTGGAGGAAGGGAGCCTCTGCTCTTCTTGGCCACACTCACCAGGAACTTATTTTCTTTAATTTGGAGTTGGAGGGGATGACATATGGTAAGTCTTGACTGAAAACTGAGAGGAAGCTCTGCTTTCTTGGCCGCACTTCCCTGGAGAGGACTTTCTATCAACCTGAACCAGGGCAAGGCAGTAAATGGGTTATAACCCAAATGCCACAAACTATCCCAATACCAAGTTTTCCTGTAAATTTTCTTGAGTAATTTTTTTTATCCAAATATACCCTTAGGATAATTACTAGAGTCTTTAAGTGGTTGTTTTTAAAAATAGTATTAGGTAGTTTTGCCTGTTTTCCTGGAGAGTGGGTGCCTGATGCAACTTTCCTTGTTATCCTGGGAGTGTAACTCTCCAAACTGCTTAATTCTAAATCTTCCTAAAGATCAAGCATATCTTCCTAGTAAAGAAGTTTGCTGCTGCCCCCATGAACAGAGGTTTTGGTCAGACATGAAATCCAGAGCTATCAATAACCAGAGCAGTTCTTTGCACTATCCTGTCATACTAAGGACTTTTATAATTATATATATATATACGTGTGTGTGTATATATATATATATATATATGTATATATGTATGTTTGTATATATGTATATATATACACATGTGTATACACATGTATGTATATATGTATGTATGTACGTCATGAGTTAAAGATGGTGTTGTTTAGTCGAATCAGACTCTTTGTGACCCCAGCACACCAGGACTGGGGTTCTGCAGCACGCCAGGCTTCCCAGTCCTTCACTATTTCCTGGGTTTGCTCAAACTCATGTCCACTGAGTCAATGATGCCATCCAACCACCACATCCTCTGTCGTCCCCTTCTTCTCCTGCCCTCAGT
The DNA here is from genome assembly GCF_033118175.1 of Dama dama. Taxonomy (NCBI): domain Eukaryota; kingdom Metazoa; phylum Chordata; class Mammalia; order Artiodactyla; family Cervidae; genus Dama; species Dama dama. The sequence goes on from NC_083689.1 coordinate 37,476,931, forward strand.
CTTTGGTAGCATGAGGGTCTTTTCTAATGGGCCAACTCTTCTCATCAGGTGGCCAAAGTATTGGAGCTTCAGCTTAAGCATCCATCCTTCTAGTGAATATTCAGGGTTGATTGCCTTTAGGATTGACTGGTTTGATCTCCTTGCAGCCCAAGGGACTATCAAGAGTCTTCTCCAACACCACAATTTGAAAGCATCAGTTCTTTGGTGCTCAGTCAGTCTTATGTTATTGTCCAGCTCTAACATCTGTACATGACTACTGAAAAAACCATAGGTTTGACTATATGGACCTTTATTGGCAAAGTGATGTCTCTACTTTTTAATACTGTGTCTAGGTTTGTCAAACTGCCATACAATTGCACTCATCTCACACGCTAGCAAAGTTATGCTCAAAATTCTACAAGCCAGGCTTCAATAGTACATGAACCAAGAACTTCCAGATGTTCAAGCTGGACTTAGAAAAGGCAGAAGAACCAGATATCAAATTGCCAACATTGGTTGGATCATCGAAAAAGCAAGAGAGTTCCAGGAAAACATCTACTTCTGCGTTTTTGACTATGTCAAAGCCTTTGACTGTGTGGATCACAACAAACTATGAAAAATTTTTAAAGAGATGGAAATACCAGACCACTTTACCTGCCTCCTGAGAAATCTGTATGCAGGTCAAGAAGCAACAAGTTAGAACTGGACATGGAACGATGGACTGGTTCCAAATTGGGAAAGCAGTACGTCAAGGCTATATATTGTCACCCTGCTTATTTAACTTATATGCAGAGTACATCATGCGAAATGCTGGGCTGGGTGAAGCTCAAGTTGGAATCAAGCTGTGTCCCCTTCTCCTTCTGCCTTCAGTCTTTCCCAGCATCAGGGTCTTTTCCAGTGAATCAGTTCTTTGCATCAGGTGTCCAGAGTATTGGAGTTTCAGCTTCAGCATCAGTCGACTCTTCCAGTGAATATTCAGGGCTGATTTCCTTTAGGATTGACTGGTTGGATCTCCTTGCAGTTCAAGGGACTCTCAAGAGTCTTCTCCAACACCACAGTTCAAAAGCATCAATTCTTCAACACTCGGCTTTATTTTCCAATTCTCACATCCATATCTAACTATTGGAAAAACCATAGCTTTGACTAGACGGACCTTTGTGAGCGAGGTAATGTCTTTCCTTTTTAATATGCTGTCTAAGTTGGTCATAGCTTTTCTTCCAAGGAGCAAGCGTCTTTTAATTTAATGTGTGCAGTCACCATCTGCAGTGTTTTTGGAGTCCAAGAAAATAAAGTCTGTCACTGTTTCCTTCCCCCCCCCCACCCCCCCCCCCATCAATTTGCCATGAAGTGATGGGAGCAGATGCCATTATCTTAGTTTTTTGAATGTTGAGTTTTAAGCCAGCCTTTTCACTTTCCTCTTTCACCTTCATCAAGAGGCTGTTTAATTTTTCTTCACTTTCTGCAGTTTGGGTGGTATCATGTGCATATCTGAGGTTATTGATACTTCTCTTGGCAATCCTGATTCCAGCTTGTGATTCAACAAGAGTTTATTTTGCCAATTTTCTGCTACCCACAGAAGTCTATGGCTTTCACTCAGCTTGTTTTCATGATTGGATTTTTCAGTTCTTTGGCTCTACTGATATGTGGATTTTCCTACATAGGATATATGACAGTTTTTTTTGCATTCTTTCATATTCTTAGAACCATATAGTTTATAAATATGTCAGTTGATTTGCAGTGAAATTCTGATTTTTAAAAAATGGCTTCATCTGATCTTTTTCTTATTTTTGGCTGTACTGAGTCTTTGTTGCTGTGCTTGGACTTTCTTTATTTACAGAGAGTGAAGGCTACTCTTTGTTGTGGTGCATGGGCTTTTCATTTTCGTGGCTTCTTTTGTTCCTAGAGCATAGGCTCTAGGGTGCACGGGCTTCAGTAGTTGCGGATGGCGGACCCTAGAGTGTGCAGGCTCAGTAGTTGTAGCATGTGGGCTTTAGTTGCTCCTCAGCATGTGGAATATTCACAAACTAGAGATTGAACCCATGTCCCCCACATTGGCAGGCAGAGTCCTGTCCACCATACCACTGCGGAAGTCGTTTCATCTGATCTTAAATTAAATTTTATAAAATAATGTTATTGACATTTGGTTATGCATTGCAGTCGTATGCAGTTTCATGCAAAAAAAAAAATTCAGAAACTTAAACTTTTATCTTTTCATATATTTTCTTAGGTCCTTTCTCTCTCTTCTCCTTCTGGGACCCCATAATATGAATATTGGTGTGTTTAATGTTGTCCCGGAGGTCTCTTATGCTGTCTTCACTTCTTTTCCTTCTTTTTCCTATGTTCTGTTTTGCGGCAGTGATTTCCACCATTTTTCTTCCAGATCACTTATCTGTTCTTCTGCCTCAGGTATTCTGTTATTGATTCCTTCTAGTGTATTGCTCATCTCTGCTTGTTTGTTCTTTAGTTTTTGGTCTTTGGTAAACATTATTTGCATCTTCTCCATTCTTTTTCCAACATCTTGGATCAACTTCACTGTCATTATTCTGAATTCTTTTTCTGGAAGGTTGCCTGTCTCTATATAATTTGTTGATTTTCTGGGAATTTATCTTGTTCCTTCATCTGGGTCATAATCCTATGCATTTTTATTTTGATTAGCTTTCTGTGATTGTGTCTTTTGTTCTGGAGACTATGGGATTGTAGTTCTTGCTTCTTCTGCCTGATCCCTTTGGATGAGGCTGAGACTTATGCAAACATCCTGATGGGATGGACTCCAGAAACGTAAACTTTTAAAACTCGAATATATCTCATCCTGTCTCCTTCCATTGAATGGGAAATCCTTTCTAATTGTAGCCCTTGATTTGTTTGTCACTGAAAGTGAAAATGAAGTTGCTCAGTTGTGTCCAACTCTTTGTGACTCTATGGACTGTAGCCCGCCAGGCTCTTCCATCTATGGGATTTTCCAGACAAGAATTCAGGAGTGGGTTGCCATTTTCTTCTCCAAGGGATCTTCCTGACTCAGGGATCGAACTCTGGTCTCCCGCTTTGCAGGCAGACTCTTTACCATCTGAGCCACCAGGGAATCCCTTGTTTGTCACTGTATAGTCCCATAAGTCACTTCTCTGGTGTGTACTTATGTTTACTCTTCTTGTGACCACTGAAAGACTCTCTGTTCCTATTTGCTCACATTCCTAAGAGGGAATCCTTGGTAGGACTGAGTAGTCACATCGAATCATTTCAGATGTCATTGGAAAACAAGTGTATTGATTTCCTCGGGTTAATCATTCACTCTTGGTTCAGTAGTGAAGATGGGAAGTGGGGTCACGTTGTACAATATGTTTATACCTCTGCCTCAGATATTATTTAGGTAATTTCTTCAGCAGGAACAAAGGTTTAACAGTTTCTTGCAAAGTGAGGTGGTAGATACAATTGAACCAATTTACTCACACTGTGTGTTTTATTAATATACATATTTTTTACCTCAGGCTATAACTCAGCATAAGTAAAACTGAGGAAACTGTAGGTAGCAATCAATTTTCTAGTAGTAAGTATGCTGTTGGGAATTCTCTTTAAAATATAGCAGTCACTTGTATATTGTTATAATGTCATGTGACATCTGCCTGTAATAGTGATTTGTTGTGAACATTTGCTTCCATCATATTGTATCTGGCTGCTTGATTAATTTCATGTTATAAACACACATATTTAATATAGGATGTAATGATAAACTACCCATGTATATTCCTTCAGTACCTTTGGAAGGACACACAAGAAACTAATCACTGTCTGCCGTTAGAGAACAGAATGCACTAGGCTGTAGAACTGAGATGGGAAGTGTACTCTTTTATTCCATCCGGATTTTGTAAGTGCTACTGAAGGAAAATGAAAGCAACAGAGTAAACAATAACAAAAGGGAACATGGATGGGTATGGTACATGCTCTGAGGATATAATTCTAGCCAAATATTCTTTGGTGGCCCCTGTTTGGGTTTCTTCTCACAATTGGTAAGTTCTCCATGTTGACTGATGGCTAAGTTCGATTAGCACTGTCTTCTAGGTGGTGATTATATTCCAGTATTTTATTACCACTTTGTTCCTTCCAACTTCAGATTCAGATTAGTTGCCAGGTTTCTATTTGACATGAGATCTGTTTTTGATTTGGAATGCAAGATAGTAGAAGTAGTCCTTCATGAATAAAAAGACCATGGTGGTGACTTACGATTCTTCTTCCACTGAAGATAACTAAGGCAAGATTTTTTGAGATACTTTGATCTACTATGGATGGTAAAAAATTTACCTGAGTCTTATTTTTCAAATTCTCATATTGAAAATATGTTTGATTAAATTCTTTCTTAATATCACTTTAAAAGAATGAAGCTTTAGCAAATCTATATAATTGAGATTATGTTCAAATTTTATGTTACTGTTATATAATTTTATTTTAAACATACTATAGTTTTTCTTTTTTATTTTGTCCTTTAGCCGGCCTCAGAAAGTGTGTTTGTGTCCATTTCTACCAGCGCATCCTGTACATATCTCTACCTACTTGTATATAATTCAGCATCCAGCAGAGGTGAGTAAGGTGTTGTGAAATACACAATGTCAGGTAGGATATTAGTACACAAGAAGATGCATGCAGGTGAACATACTCATCCCTTTCAGCTTTTCAGCATTTTAAAAAATAAATTGATATGCTCTATAGACAGATAAAATGTATTTCATAAAATGGTGTTATTTCATAAAAACTGTGTTACTGAATGGTAAGAGAGAAATTTAGAATTCCAATGATTTTATATGGAGAAAAAAATGAAATTTTGTGAGTTGAGTCAAGAAATTATTGCTTTTTAAATTTGATCTTAGCTTTTGTTCTTTGATGTCTTTCCTTGTTAAGGTAGAAGTTACTCTCAGCATTTTAGTGTTATGAAATGAATGTTAAGTTTTTTACTTCTTTAAGTGAATAGAACAAATGTGTATATTTTACATGTATATATGAAAATAAAAATATATAAAATATTATATATGTTGTATATAAAAACTTTTTAGTTAATGGTTTCATATATTGGGGAGGATTATGCATGTGGTAATGTGTATGTGTGTTAGTAACTCAAATGCAATAATGAAGAGAGGAAGGAAGGAGATCATAGATAATCAGAAATTGATATCAGTACCAAACTCTTTGATGTGTGATACAGGTACAAAAATGAGTTTAGTGTACACTGAAGTTAAAATTATTCCAGGCTTTGAAGGAGGAATAATTTTTTTCTTGTATTTCTGAAGTATTAATATACAGCACTTGAAGACTTTAACAAAGACATTAAAGGATATTAATCTGTCACTTTCCTTTTGCAAATGATAAAATAATTACTTTTATTGTGAATTGTTAGATGTTTCATTTGCTGGGCAACCTTTTTTTCCCCCCAGTGTTAACAGCATGCTTTGTCAGGATTGTGACACTTTTATCACTAGCATTATATTGCTGCATTTAAACTTACAACCCAGTGTAGCTCAGATTTGCATAAAATGATAGCTTATTGGCCATAACAGTTTTGACTAAAGCTTGACTTTTGATGACAAGTGTTGTTTTCATTTCATAATATACATAATATGGGGCATTTTCATTGTTATTTGGTTCCAGACATAAGATGGATTTTAAACTGGAGGTTTATCATTGATTTGTGGCAATTTTAATGTTTTCATGTCTTATTCCTTATTTTCTTCATTCCTGCCTTTCCCCCTACTTCCTTTTCTTCTTCCCTCTCTCTATTCTTCACTTCCTTCCTTCTTTCATGGTTAATCCACAGTTTAGATGATCCATCCATAATTGTATATGCTGCAAATGTCTTTCACGTGTGTACAAGTCCATCTGTATTGATTTTCTCTATCACCCAAGGAACTTTATAATCTTAATCTAACTCAGTCATACTGGGCTGCCTTGTGCTTAATCTCAGCATACAGTTTTCAGTCACAGAACAGGTCAGTTTGATGACTTCCCCTAGAAACTAATTGAAAATCAGTTGTATAGGCTCTAGGAAGGGGCTTTGAGAAAAGAAGACTTGATGGAATGGATGAAATGGTGTTTATTATGATGGAGCATTTCAAAGAGTATGGACATGCATATAGAAAATTACTTGAGGATAGAAAGAAAAGAGTTACCTCAAAAATAACAAAAAAAAACTTTACAGAAAAGAAATGTTATGTTAAATAGCTTGGCTTTTTGTGAACAATATATATACACATATAGCCATTAATGATGTAAATACTGTTTATTTATTTCACTAAAAATAGTAGATGATGTTAGGGTAAGGAGTGATGTAAGAAAGCTAAATCTTCATTTATTAAGAGAATCTATAATTATAGAATGAGTAAGGCTCAGGAGTTTAAATTCTTCACAGCTCTGTAAACTCTGTAACTCTGGGAAAGATAACCTCTCTGTGCCTCAGTTTTGTCATTAATGAAATGGAAGTAATAAAAATATACTGTGTTATTGGTTTATGGTGAATGGGGTGGTGCTTAGTCACTCAGTTGTGTCTGACTCTTTGCAACCACATGGACTGCAGCCCGCCAGGCTCCACTGTCCATGGAGATTCTGCAGGCAACAATACTGGAGTGGAAAGCCTTTCCCTTCTCCAGGGGATCTTCCCAGCCCAGGGATAGAACCCAGGTCTCCTGCATTGCAAGAAGATTCTTTACCAGCTGAGCCACCAGGGAAGCCCAAGAATACTGGAGAGAGTAGCCTATCCCTTCTCCAGTGGATCTTCCTGACTCAGGAATCAAGTCAGGGTCTCCTGCATTGCAGGCAGATTCTTTATCAACTGAGGGTATGAGGGAAGTATGAGGATAGAGGGAAGGTATGATGGAAGAGTCTTATGGTGAATAGGAAATGAATAATACATAAAATGCACTTAGAATTGCACACATTACGGTTACCTAATATGATGGTAATAATTGATAGTTTGTATGTAATATCTAAAATTGATAAGAAATAGCAAGGCATGTATAGAAATATGGACATAACTACTGGAAGAAATAGCTGGAAGAGTTAAAGCAATTGCCTCTAGGAAGTAGTATTGGGGATTGTATCTGGGAACATTTTAAATCTTTTGGCACTGTTTTGAGTTTTATACATGTGTTACTTTGACAAAAATTTGGAAGGTGATTTAATTATGTATCAGAGTTTCAAAAGTGATGTTAAGGAGGGAAGAAAACAGTGTGAGACACTGGAGAATGTCCTGAAACTCCCCTCTTACCTGCCTCCTGCTAGTCCCATTCACCATAGGAGCTGCTCCAAATTGCTGTTTTCAGGCCTCTTCAGAGCTCCAGACTGCTGCATGTACTTTTTAGTTAAAATCACAGCAAATTCTGACTCTTCTGTTTCTTTTTGAATTTTTTATTAGGTCGATCAGTTTAACTACTCTCAGCATCTTTAAATTTACCTTTTACATATTATTTTAATTAATACTTCCTAGATTGAGAGGTTAAAGAAGTAAACACAGAATGTTCCTGAGAGAGTAACTGTGTGTGTGTTTTTGTTGAATACCATTACTACAATACTTTTTGTTTCTGTGCAAAAATAAATAATGTAATTATAAATTTATTTTTAATTACTTTAATAAATTCATGTATAATTTTATTGTTTTATGTATTAATTGGCTGAATAACTGATACTCCTAAAGAAAAGTAAGTAATATTTGATCCTTTAGTACCTTTAGTACCTTTAGCACCTTTAGTACATTGTTGCTTTTTTACAGACAGAAAAGTAGTCAAATTATTCACTGTGAAGATATACACACAGGATTAAGTAAATTGGTAAAGAATACATTGGAGTTTATGTGCGTGTGTGCTCGGTTGCTTTAGTCATGTCTGACTCGTTTGCGATCCCATGGACTGTAGCCTGCCAGTCCATGGGATGCTCCAGGCCTCTGTCCTTTATTGGATTAAGCATGACATTCCCAGTTGGGCCAGTGGAACAGAAGAGGCCAGGCAGTGACTGAGCACTGTCGGCCAGAATAACCAAGATAAGTATGAGGCTAAGACAGAATAGCTAATCATCTGACTCTACTAGGCTTAAAAATGGAATTCTTGTGACAACCAGAAAGGTGGTTTTTTGTGTTAGAAGTTAGGACGTTGGGAGAAAAAATTTATGGTGAACATTAACTATGATGATAGTTAATACAATTTACAGAAATTGTCACCAACTTTTTCCATGTGAAAATTATATTTTATTTCTGTTTCCATACTTTATTCTTTGGATGGAAGGTCATAAATGCAGCCCACACTCACGTAGGAAGGAGAGATTAAACATCACCTCCTGGAGTAGGGAGAGTTTATGTTCATTACTCGAAATTCTTCTATGAGGAAGATTTGTCTCTTCTCTCCTATTTATTTAATCATTCATTTATATCAGTCTGGACTCTATTTTGTACTTTGGGTTATAATCCAAATACTATGTTTATTATTTTATTGCTCAAGTTGTTCCATTGGGTGCTTTTAAGATTGGCTTCTGTGTTTCTTTATTGTTCCAAAACGATATGCCCAATTCTTTTGTTTTTTGAACACATGTTTGCTTTTGAGGCATCAATATGTAGATAATTAGCTTCAAGTTGACATACTACAAAATGTAGTAGTGAAAAAAAAGTTTTTTTTAAAACTGAATCAAAAAGTTTGATTCAATTTAAACACTTTTACATTTTTTTATAATCTTAGCTAATAGTTAGATTAATGTTATCTTTTTTGATCAGTAAACATGTAAACACACCCAAATAGAATAAAAATATACACTTATGTTTAGTACTGATAAGTTGAAGAAACTGTAGCTCTGTTTTATTAAATTGTGGTCTGTAGTAAACAACTTGTGAAAGTTGTATGTAATGTTGTGAATCAAATGTTCATCAGAAAATTTTAAAAGTGGGGAGTTCCCTGGCAGTCCAGTGGTTAGGACTCGGCACTTTCACTGCTGAGGGCCTGTGTTCAATGATCTCTGGGTGGGGAACTAAGATCTGGCATGTTGTGCAGTGTGGCCAAAAGAAAAAAGTCTTAAAAGTGTGTTTATCTAAGTAAAATCTGCATTTTAATTAATTTTTTAATTATAGGAAAACAAGGTGTTGCGGACAGTTCCTCTTCTAGCAGCATGTCTCCCCAAAGATAAGTGTAAAATCAAGATTGGTCGTCGCTTCAGTGAGGAAAGGTAAATTAATTTTTAGGGCAATTTAATCAAATTCTTTTTTTACTTTAAAAATGATTTCCTTCAGGTTATCTATCAGACCTAGAACATAGTACATTGAAAGTGATTAAAAAATATAATTTCTGCCTTCTCCCTCAAAAGGCGTGTATATTTACTATTTATTTCATTTTTGTTAAGATGGTTTATTTCAAGATGTTAGTAGTTGTATTAGATGCAGTTCCTGTTTTTCTTTCTTTTTCTTTTAATTATATATGATATCCATTTATGTAAAAACACATATTCCATTTCTAGTCCATTAAGACCTTCCTAAGGTACAGTGATGAGAACTATTATTTAGTATTCTAGTTATAGGCATGTCATATTTTAAAAAAATGATAGAATGCCTTCTCTTGTGTTGTAAAATATTTGGTCCAGTATGTGTAGGAGTTTGTTAGTTGATATCTTCACAGACAATTCTACAATACTCTTGGATCTTATTTTGCTCTGTATTATAGAACCCATTAATATAAATATATATTTAAATTTTTCTACAAGTTGTTTCTTACCTTTGAAGCATATTTGTTGCTTTTCTACCTATTCACAGTCTTCACAATTACTTTGATCCTATCTACACTAAATATATTCTTAGATGAAAATTTTAATTTCTCTTGAAAACATGGAGACTTCTTTTTCAGTTCACTTATGAAAATGCTAAGTAAGATTAGTGCCAGCGCCAAGGCTAAGGATTGACCAAACGCTTTTCTTCCTTTATTATTTTAGCATTGTGTTATGAAAATAACATCATGCTAGAAGTTTATAAAAGAACTTTTTTCCTTTTTCTGAAATTATTGTGTAGGCATTCTTTTCTTATATATTTTTACAGTTTGCGTTGTTTTGCCCTGCAGAAGTGAGCTTTGGTCTGGGCTTGGTGCTGTTGCTGTGAATTTTCCCATTTTGTTGGGAATGAAAGCACGATCCAGAGCTCTTCACAGGGGAGCAACCAGATAGTTTACACTGTGACACTTCTTTCACACACAGGGGCTCTTTATGATGATAGTTTCTCTATAATTCTTGGATAGGTGTGGATATATAATCTGCCCACTTGGCCCCTGTTTTTTTTAATTGCAGAAATGGTAACTGTGGTGGTAGAAGTGGAGACTCTCTGGGTCATCCCTGACATTTGGCTCTCTCACCCTTCCACAAATGTGCTTGGGGATGAGAAACTTAATACTTTTCTAAATAGTCGAGCTCATTTTGAGCCCATGTTATTTAAGTTCAGCTTTTTTGATGGTGCCTAATATACTGCTTATCCAGTAAATTATTAGTCACTCTTGGATTTTAAACTAAAGCTGATTAAAAATATTGTTTTAATATTAGTCTAGTAATTAAATGATTGATTTAGTTTTCTGTTATAGAGTTTGTGATATTACCGTGGGGGGATAAGAGGCATATTACTTTCGGTATGCTTTGTAAATAGAATTTAAAAGTACTTATTATCAGTTTTTAGCCACTGGTATATAAGAAAAGAGTTGGGCTTTGTATATTAGCCCTGTATACTATGATTTTCTAAGTTTGTTTGTTAGTCATGGAAATGGTTTTGTAGATTCCCTAGAACTTTATATGTAAGTAGCGTTTTATGTCATTATATATCTTCCTTACTGTTGCTTATGCCTTTTATTTCTTTATCTTGCCTTAAGTTGCAGTAACTGGGACTTTCAGTATGTACAATGTGTATTATGAGTGACAAAAGCCCATCTTTACCCTGATCCTAATCTCAAGGGACATTGTTAAAGCTGATATTAACTGTATATTTCTGTAGTTCAGAGATGATACCGTATATTATCTTTAATTCATTCTTTAACTTGTCTCCTTCCCCCTGAAGTTTGTTTCTTTGCTTGCAGACAGGCTGTCTTATTCATTATTATATCTCTTGTGCTATAATGCTTTAACATGCATTTTTTTTTACTACCTTTTTTTTTTATTCATTTATTTTTATTAGTTGGAGGCTAATTACTTTACAATATTGTAGTGGTTTTTGTCATACATTGACATGAATCAGTCATGGATTTACATGTATTCCACATCTCGATCCCCCCTCCCACCTCCCTCTCTACCCGATCCCTCTGGGTCTTCCCAGTGCACCAGGCCTGAGCACTTGTCTCATGCATCCAACCTGGGCTGGTGATCTGTTTCACCATAGATAATATACATGTTTCGATGCTGTTCTCTCGAAACATCCCACCCAGTTTATAATAGCCAGGACACGGAAGCAACCTAGATGCCCATCAGCAGACGAATGGATAAGGAAGCTGTGATACATATACACCATGGAATATTACTAACATGCATTTTTGAGAGAAGTTCAGCAAGAATAATAAAGCTTCTGTCCTCCTCACAGACTAATAAAGACTTTTTATTTTAAACTTTTAGAGATCCTGAACTTTCAACTATTTGTCAGAAGTCTGATACATTAATATTATATCCAGGGGCTGAAGCTGCTGATTTGGAAGAATTTATATTAGATTCTCCTGTTTATCCTTCCACAATAATCATCATCGATGGCACGTGGAGCCAGGCTAAGGATATTTTCTACAAGAATTCCTTGTTCCGACTGCCTAAACAGGTACACTAGTATTTTGAACTAGAGAAAATACAAATGTATAGTTCTATGTGTAGTATGTATTTTCTGAGAGGACACACGTATGTTGTTATATATGAATTTGATGGTATTTATATATAAGCATGTCTGTACATAGGTATGAATATGCTCTTATGTATGTTTTATATATATATGTAGAAAATTTCAGATTTGTCCTTATTTCTTAATTACTACCATCAGATTTCACCATAGTTTAGGTATTTAGATATATTGAAAGTCTCTGAAACATTTAATCAGGACAGTCTAAAGATTATTTATTTTATGTGTATTAATATTTTTGTTAAGAAATGTTATGTTTAAATATTTTTGGGATACTAAATTGCTTTTTTCTTATTGGAAATGGCTGAGTTTTTATGAAGGGCTTTTTTGGTCATTCATGATTATAATCATACAATCATATAATGAAATCAAAGTTTAGTTTGTTGATGTAATTGATGATGATAAATTTCCTAACTGTTGAACTGTTCTTGTGTTACTAGAATGAGCACTTACAGTATTCTTTTGATATATTGCCAAAGTTTATGTTTTAGTTAATGGCATTAAATTATAATTTATATATTTTTTGTACTTTTATTACAATATTTGGGACCTAATGTTCACTTCACCAAATAGAAATTTTACTATTTTCCTATGGCTTAGAATAGTTTAAATAATAGTTTTGCTCCTTAAAAGTTACATGGAACTCACTGGTAAAACCACCTGATCCTGGTCACTTTAAAATAACTTGAAAATACTTCTTTCAAACTCTTTTATCAAAATTATTTAAGCTTTCTACTTCTATTCGATTTGGTTTTTAATAGCTTATCTTTTTAAGGGAACTGTTCCTTCCTCTTGGGTTAACAAATTGATCGTCTATACCTATATATTCTTAAGTATTTATTTGAATTTCTTCTGAATGTTTACTTTTTTCCTAATCTCTCACTCTCACACACACTCACACTTTTTCTCATGAACAGACTCAAAAAGAGTTTCCCTATTTATTGAGCTTTCAGAAGTATTAGCCTTTAGATTGTTTTAGTGACTATTAAACTTTATTCTTTCTTCATTAATTTGAACTTTTCCCTGGATCTGTTTATTTCACATATTCAGATTTTTTTTCCTTTTGATTTTGTAAGATTTGTGCTTACTAGTGCTATGTTTCTTTACCAAGATTAGTCAGTTTCTTCTTTAATAATAAAGGAAGACTGTAATATTTCTTCTTGGTATAATTATCATTGTTTCCTGTGGCTTTGGATTGATGTGTTTTTTGTATCTATAGCATTGATATGATTTGTTATTTGTTTTGATTTCTTTCTATTCATGAACTACAAGGAGTTCTTAATTCTCAAGTGCGCTAACATTTTGTGTCACTATTTTATTTCTCATTCTGTTAGATCATGAAACATTGCCAACAATATTTTGAATAATTTTATGATATTTATGAGGGCAAGTACATGAAAAATTTTTACACATGTTCTATGAGTATAAAAAATTTATGTTCTCTATTTACCAATGAAAGTGTTTACATCTTTTTAAAGTTTGTTATTTGCAGTTTTTTCTTTAAGCTTCTATTTTTGGCGTACTTAGGCTATTTTATATTGAAACAGGTATATGAAAAACTTCTATTTGTATATTTTTAATGAAATTATTCCTATATTTTCAATAGTTTTTATGTTACATACTTTTCTATGCTCTTTTTGGGTTTATACAAGCCATGCACTTAGTGAAAAATAGCTGTGAAGCCCTGATTCCGAGATTTTTGATCTTAGATTCTTTATAGTTTTCATTCCTTTTAACTAAAATGTGGGTGTGGTTTTTAGATGAAACTCAGCTAACATGTTGAATGCTTTGAATGGGCCAGTACTATTTCCAAGTACTTTACATATATTAATCTGTTTAATCTTTCCCCAGATTCCATGATGTAAGTATTGTTAATTGTGTTAGTTAACTTCACTTTAGATCATATAACTACTCATAACAGAACTGTGATTTGAATCCATCTAGTTTAGAGCCACAGCCTATGGTCTTAAAGTACTGTACCACTTCTGAAATGGAAAACTTTCATCTGGAATATTTATATATATATATTAGCTTCTGTAGGTTTATTTAACTTCTTAAGTAGTCCCTGTGTTCACAAGAACCAACTCATTGAAGACATAGATACTGTTAGAATGTGGCACATTTCAGGTAAAATTTTATGTTTACATTCCCTTTGCCAGGGGATCTTCCCAACTCAGGGATCAAACCTAGGTCTCTGGCATTGCAGGCAGATTCTTTACTGTTCAGCCACCAGGGAACTGTGTGTTTGCATTACATTTAGATATTTCTCAGTATAAAGAAAAAAGTTTGATGAAAGTGTTACATTTGTAAAACATTTGTGCAAATTTTTTTTTTTTTCTTTTTTGCATGGGTATGTCATGTCTGCAACACTAAGCTTTCATTTTGTGATAACTACATGACTACCACAGAAATGAAGTACATAGTCACATTAAAAAAATTAAAAGTTATTTTAAAAATGAAAATTTACCAAAACTATTTTTCTCTTTTAAATTTAGTAGCAGATAAGGAAACAGGTAAATTAATTTTCCTAGTCCTATTATGCCATACTTTTCTATCTTTTTCTCTTCTTGTTTTTCCAAACTAGAAGCAAATGTAGGTAGATTGTATATTAAACCTTTAAATGGGTACCTCACAACCAGAACATAGAAGAAAATGCCTAAAAGGAACATCAGATAGGTTTAACATGGGGGAAAACATCACCATAAACTAAAGTGAAAAGGCAAATGTTTCTTGAGAAGAGTATGAATCAGAAAAAGGCTTCATAAACTTGGAGTTCTTAAAAAGATAAAGACAGAAATCTCAAAAACGGGTCATCAGTATAAAAACAAAGTTCACAAAATAGAATGTACTTTTAATGACATCATCACTCTAATAATCATATGATAGACAAGATACAAAGTTGTGAACTTTGATGCTGAAATAACTTCAAACTTACAGAAAAATTTCACAAATAGTACAGAGTTCTCTCAAATACCCTCAGCTGTTAACTTTATGCCATATATCACTCTGTCTCTATATAATTATGTTTTTCTAAACCTTTTGAGAGTAAGGAATAGATATTCAAGTTTTACTTTTTGGAATTGAAATTTTGCTAGCTCTAGACCAGAAAGATGATTTTTTCCTAAATATTTTTACTTGAAATAAAAAATAGTAATTTAAAACATGAAACAATTTGTAAAAACTCATTTTATATATCTTGAGACAGTTTCATCTTAATGTATTTTGGAAATATGAATCATTGTAAAAACAATAATATGCATTGCTTTATAGAGTATACAGTATTCAGCCCCAATATATGAGTATGACTTAGAAAAGATACGTTTCTAGAAGTTGTTGCTAAAAAAATCAATGAAGTCTGCATAATTTACTCTTTCTAAAAAAGCATATAAATATATTTTGTACATAAATTATATATGGTATATATACAATATATAAGTATATACTTCGTATATGTTCAGTTCAGTTCAGTCACTCAGTCGTGTCCGACTCTTTGCAACCCCATGAACTGCAGCACGCCAGGCCTCCCTGGCCATCACCAACTCCCTTCCAAGGAGTAAGCGTCTTTTAATTTCATGCCTGCAGTCACCATCTGCAGTGATTTTGGAGCCCAGAAAAATAGTCTGACGCTGTTTCCACTGTTTTCCCATCTATTTGCCATGAAGTGATGTATGTATATAGGCATAAATATATACAAACAGAAATAGGTGAGATGAATTGAAAAGTGGATTGATTTTTATTTTTTTGAAAAGTGGATTGATTTTTAAATGTTACTATATACATATCCTTAGACAGATATCTAGTTATAAAATGATATTGATAATTACAGTGATTATATAGTAAGGTCTGAACTGTCTTCTGTAACACTAAAAAATTCGCTTGTTTTTAGTATTTCTCCTATTTCTTGAAAACATTTCCTGTATATGTGATGATTTTTACTTAATTATTAACTTTGTTCCTCAGCTTTTCTGAAAGAAAATTTATTTTATTACATAGTAGACTTTCTTAGGGGCCTTGCTTTAATATATGGCACAAGTAAATTGTATGTAATATGTCTTTCTCATGGATGACAGAAATCCAACTCAAGCTAAACAAAAGAAAGTATATAAGTCATGTTACTGGGAAACTCCAAATAGATGGGGATGGCTTCTGACTTGGCTGAATCTGGTTCTCAAGCATCTTTTGAGAGTTTGCTTCCCTTTGTGTTCTGATTTTTCTCTTGTTATGAATGAGCTTCCTCCCTGCTACTGGAAGATGTCTGTGGGAAGCGGTCTCCCCTGGTTTTATTTATCATAATAGAAAGATAATTTATCTTCCCCAGAGTAGAATCCTGGGTTGTTCTTTCATTGGAGTTGTTGTGGATGGTGGTACCATTATTGACAGAAGTACCACAGGAATTAGGAATAACTTCCTTAGGGACCATGGGGTGTTGCTATCAGCAGGATGATTTAAAATCACGAATGGGCAGACCAGAAGGCCTTAAGATAACTACAGTCTACTATACACCAGTTGTTTACTTGTAAAAGCATGCTTATTTATATATTTCTTGGTTCATTCAAAGCTACTGCTCTATATAAATAGTTTAATAATTCTTTCTTACAGTCTAGTTCACCAAGTGAAAAGTAAAAATGAAAAAGGAAAAAAAACGTACGTCATCTCTTGTCAGTAAGAGGTATAGTTTAAAATAATCTCTAAATAATGTAGCTTAAGTTAGTTAGGTTTTATTTCTAAATGTAATTTATTTGTCATTTCTTTTACCACCACCTCAATATACGTACACCCACATACCTGCTTTTTGCATCAGTTTGTCTTAGCTGTTATTCTTAGTTTAGTTCATCTGCTTAGTTTCTGTAGTAGTATAAATTTTTTGCTTTAAACACAAGAAACAAAAAAATGACAAAAAGAAAACAGAAATCAAAATTAACATCCAAAGTATTGGTCTTTTCCCAAATACACAGGTGGACTTCATACTTACCTAATTGAGGAATGAAAGAATTGTAAATCAGGCACTAACTTGCTGTGCTCAGTCGTGTCTGGTTCTTTTGTGACCCCATGGACTGTAGCGTGCCAGGTTCCTCTGCCTTGGGATTTTACAGACGAGAATACTGTAGTGGGTCACTACTTCCTCCTCCAGGGGCTCTTCCCCACCCAGAGATTGATCTTGTGTCTCCTGCATCTCCTGTGTTTGCAGGCAGATTCTTTACCATTGAGCCACCTGGGAAGCCCAATGCAAACATTAACTTGGCCTCCTTTTAATCTGAATTTCTAATATATCCAGGCCATTTGGCAATGAATGAATATCTGTTCCCTCAGAAGAATTTTACACAGGAGACTCTTGTCATTTGCTAGGAATAAATCTAAGGTGAATATGGAAATGTTTGTAGAGGCTTCTGGCTTTCTTCATAAACTTATTTTCAGGGAGTGTTTGCATATTCTTGCTTTATTGCCTTTAAAACTTTCACTAAAGCTTGATTTCTCACTTGATAATTAGAGCACTGTTGGGAGCACTCACTGGCTAAGACATTTTCGTAAAAACTTTGTCTTGTGTCTATATAGAGCTGTTAAGGACTGGCTTATGTTACATCTAATCTGTTGCCTAATTAAAATTCATTGTTATCCTTAAAATGTTTTTTATTGAGGTGTAATTATATGGGGTGCTTTCCTTGTGGCTCAGCTGGTAAAGACTCTGCCTGCAATACGGGAGACCTGGGTTCGATCTCTGGGTTGGGAAGATCCCCTGGAGAAGGAAAAGGCAATCCACTCCAGTATCCTGGCCTGGAGATTTCCATGGGCTGTATAGTCCATGGGGTTGCAAAGAGTCGGACACGACTGAGCAACTTTCACTTTACTTTCACTGACATGTTATATTAGTTTCAGGTGTATAGCATAATGATTCAATATTTGTATATATTGCAAAGTGCTGTCCATAGTAAGTCTAGTTAATATCCATTCCTGTACATAGGTACAGAATTTTTTTCTTGTGATTAGAATTCTTATGATCTACTCTCTTAGCAACTTTAAAATATATAATACAGTATTCTTAATTTTAGTCATCATGCTGTACATTACATTGCTGTGACTTACTTTGTAACTGAAGTTTGCATTTTTGGTGCCCTTACCGCGCCCCCCCACCCCCAGCAGCA
This sequence comes from Dama dama, assembly GCF_033118175.1. Taxonomy (NCBI): domain Eukaryota; kingdom Metazoa; phylum Chordata; class Mammalia; order Artiodactyla; family Cervidae; genus Dama; species Dama dama. The sequence goes on from NC_083689.1 coordinate 37,494,904, forward strand.
ATCAATCTATTTTCTATACCTACAAGTTCTTTTTTTTTAATTTCACATGTAAGTGAGATCATACTATTTGTTTCTCCTTTTTCTCTAACTTATTTCACTTAGCATAATGCCTTCAAGGTCCAGCCAAGTTGTCACAAATTGTAGGATGTCCTTTTTTATGGCCTAATAATATTCCAGTGTATACACATATATCACATTTTCTCATCCACTCATCTGTTGATGGGTGTTTAGGTTGTTTCCTTATCTTGGTAGTAATAAATACTGTAGCAGTGAGTATGGGAGTACAGAAAGTTCTTTAAGTTAGTGTTTTCATTTTCCTGAGATTGTCTTTTTAGTTTCATGAACAATTTCATTTCTCTTTACTTCTGTCAACAGCTTTGGGAGTTGGCTGTGCTCTGCCTTCCTTCCTAGTGTGGTTCATGGACCAGTTAACAGCACTGACATCACTTCATAGCTTGTTAGAAATGCAGAATATCAGGTTCCACCTTAGAACTACTTAGAGTCTTCATTTTACTAAGATACTCAAGTAATTGTTTTGCAGATTAAAGTTTGAGAAGCAATGCAACACTAAGTTCAGTTCAGTTCAGTCGCTCAGTTGTGTCCGACTCTTTGCGACCCCATGAATCACAGCACACCAGGCCTCCCTGTCCATCACCAACTCCCAGAGTTTACCCAGACTCATGTCCATCGAGTCGGTGATGCCATCCAGCCATCTCATCCTCTGTCGTCCCCTTCTCCTCCTTCCCCCAATCCCTCCCAGCATCAGGGTCTTTTCCAATGAGTCAACTCTTCACATGAGGTGGCCAAAGTATTGGAGTTTCAGCTTCAGCATCAATCCTTCCAGTGAACACCCAGGACTGACCTCCTTTAGGATGGACTGGATGGATCTCCTTCCAGTCCAGGGGACTCTCAAGAGAATTCTCCAACACCACAGTTCAAAAGCATCAATTCTTCGGCACTCAGCTTTCTTGACAGTCCAACTCTCACATCCATACATGACCACTGGAAAAACCATAACCTTGACTAGATGGACCTTTGGTGGCCAAGTAATGTCTCTGCTTTTTAATATGCTATCTAGGTTTGTCTGATGCTGGGAGAGATTGGGGGCAGGAGGAGAAGGGGATGACAGAGGATGAGATGGCTGGATGGCATCACCGACTCGATGGGTATGAGTTTGAGTAAACTCCAGGAGTTTGTGATGGACAGGGAGGCCTGGCGTGCTGCGATTCATGGGGTTGCAGAGTCGGACACGACTGAGCGACTGAACTGAACTGAACTAGGTTGGTCATAACTTTCCTTCCAAGGAGTAAGCATCTTTTAATTTCATGGCTGCAATCACCATCTGCAGTGGTTTTGGAGCCCAGAAAAATAAAGTCTGACACTGTTTCCACTGTCTCCCCATTTATTTCCCATGAAGTGATGGGACCAGATGCCATGATCTTAGTTTTCTGAATGTTGAGCTTTAAGCCAACTTTTTCACTCCCTTCCTTCACTTTCATCAAGAGGCTTTTTAGTTCCTCTTCACTTTCTGCCATAAGGGTGGTATCATCTGCATATCTGAGGTTATTGATATTTCTCCCAGCAATCTTGATTCTAGCTTGTGCTTCTTCCAGCCCAGCGAAAAGAAATGCAAAAAAGCAAAATGGCTTTCTGAAGAGGCCTTACAAATAGCTGTGAAAAGAAAAGTGAAAAGGAAAGATATTCCCACTTGAATGCAGAGTTCCAAAGAAGAGCAAGGAGAGATAAGAAAGCCTTCCTCATGATCAATGCAGAGAAATAGAAGAAAACAACAGAATGGGAGAGACTAGAGATCTCTTCAAGAAAATTAGAGATACCAAGGGAACATTTCATGCAAGATGGGCTCGATAAAGGACAGAAATGGTATGGACCTAACAGAAGCAGAAGATATTAAGAAGAGGTGGCAAGAATACGCAGAAGAACTGTACAAAAAAGATCTTCACAACCCAGATAATCATGATGGTGTGATCACTCACCTAGAGCCAGACATCCTGGAATGTGAAGTCAAGTGGGCCTTAGAAAGCAAAACTATGAACAAAGCTAGTGGAGGTGATGAAACTCCAGTTGAGCTATTTCAACTCCTAAAAGATGATGCTGTGAAAGTGCTGCACTCAATATGCCAGCAAATTTGGAAAATGCAGCACTAGATATTTTTAAATTGAGATATAACTCATAATTTTAATATTTACCCCTTTAAAGTGTACAATTCAGTGGATTTTAGTGTGTATATATATATCTCAGCGGATTTTAGTGTGTGTGTGTGTGTGTGTATATATATGTATATGTATATACATATATATATATCTTGTGCAGCTATCCTTTTTCCATAGTATTTTCCACATTCTGGAGTTTCATGCCCCTGAAAACATCTGTACCCATTAGCAGTCATTTTACCCTTTCCTCCATTTCCAAGTTCAGGTAAAGAGTAATCTTCTTTTTCTCTGTTTGTAGTTTTGCTTATTCTGGACACACCCTATAAATGGAGTTATGTAATATGTAGTCTTTTGTGTCTAATTTCTTTGACTTAGGCATGGATCCTTCAAAGTTTATCTATGTTGTAGCATGTGTCAGCCCTTCATTCTTTTTTATGGCTAAATAATATACCACTGTATGCATATACATTTTGTTTATCATTCATCCATTGAAGGACTTTTATTTCTACTTTTTGGCTGTTGTGAATAATGCTGTTATGTGCAAGTTTTGTGTGTGAATACCTGTTCTGTGTTCTTTTGGGTATATACCTAAAAGTGACATTGTTGAGTCATTTAGTAACTCTGTTTTTATTTTTTTGAGGAACTGCCATACTGTTTTCCAAACAGCTACACTGTTTTACATTTCCTCTACCCAATTCAATTTCTCCATCTCCTGGCGGCCACTAGTTATGCCCTCCCTCCCTTTTTAAGTTTTGGCCACCATGGTTGGTATCTCACTGTGGAGTTTTTTGTTTCTTTGTTTTTGAAATATTTACTTATTTGTTTGATTGCATCAAGCCTTAGTTGTGACATGCGGGATCATTTGTTGTGGTGCCCTTTCTAGTTGTGGTTCATCAGCTTAATTGTTCTGTGGCATGTGGGGTCTTAGTGTCCTGACAGGGACTGACCTGTGTTCCCTGCATTGCATGGTGGATTCTTAACCACTGAATCACCAGGGAAGTCCCTCAGTATGGCTTTGGTTTGTGTTCCCTAGTGACTTATATGTTGAGCATCTTTTTATGTGCTTATCTGTCATTTGTTTGTATATCTTTTTTTTTTTTTTGAGAAATAACTCTCAAATCCTTTGCTGATTTTTAAATCTAGTTCTCTTTATTATTGTGTTGTAAGTGTTCTGTATATATTCTGTAGGATAACACCTTACCGGATTTGTGACTTGCAAATATTTTCTTTCATTTTTTGGATTGTCTTTTTACTTTCTTGATTGTGTTCTTTGCAAAAAAAAGAAAAAAAAAACTTTTAATTTTGTTGAAGTTCAGTTTATCTGCCTAGCTATCTATCTAGGTTTATTGACTACTAAATATTTTAACACTCAGAGGGAAAAATGTAAAGAATCAAATATTGGAGGTTATGAGTATAAAATAAAAGGAAAGTTCAAATTTGGAATAAGTACTTAAGTTTCCCTGGGTACCAAATGCTAGAAATATTTTCTGAAGTCAAAAAGCTGTTACTCTCTTCTTTACTAATATGATTTTACTTTCCAGACATTCTTATCTTGATTATTATGTCTCACTTTTCTAAATACAAATATTAACTCATTTGATTTTCATAATGATTTCATAAGGAAGATGTTATTAGGATTTCTATTTTGTAAAAGTAGAAACTGAGACACAAAGATGCTTAGTAATGTCACATAGCTAGTAAGTGGTGGAACTAGTAAAGAGTTCTAACATTTTTCAAGTTCATATAAAAAAATATGCTGTTATTAAGAGGTTGAAAGACTAATTCCTAATCTTAATCACAGAGAAGGATAGAGAAGATTGTGTGAGAACATGTTAGAATGGGTTAGGGCTGGTTTGGAAAATTACGGAGCAATTTGGGTAAGCATCTAATACCATACTAGTGTGTTTTTGAGGTATTTTATCTCTGGGGATTCAGTAAATAGTCTTCATTTTTGTTGCTTTAAATTAGACTTGTCTATATACTTCTTACATATATTTTATATACCCTTCTTATGAGAGTTACACAGTTTCCCATATCTTGTTGGTAATTGTCAGCTAACATGGTGTCATTTGTCAGTGAGATATTGAGAAGTTTTATTATGGCCTACACGTTGTTTGTATCTCTTGGACAACTCTTTAAATCTGTGAAAAGATATTTCATAAACTATGTATTTGAAGGAGGAGAGGGAAACTGATGGTTGCTTATTTGTGTGGTAAGCATGGGGCCTATTAGCTGCTGAAACAAATCAGTGTTTAAAGCCAGAGTTGATATTCTTTGCCTTCCTTCTAGGTCACTCTGTAACTGCAGTTCCCTCCTCACATCCTCAGGTATTTAGAATGGAGAGTATGTTGTATTTGCTTCCCATTTTTTTTTTTTCCTGTGCTTGTATATAATACAACAGCATGTCATTACTTCCATGACGTGTGCATTGTTCAAACATCCTTTAACCTTGGTGCCAGGGCTCTGTGCTGAAAAAGCCCTGAGTGTGCAGAAACATGAATATATTCACAGGACATTGTCTCCCAATCCTGAAGATTTAAATTCTGAGCTTTAAGTTTCATATATAAGGCTTATAACAAGGGTATTCCCAGAAGAAATGATAGTCAGGCAGCCTGTGGCATTTTGTTGTAGCAGCCTGAACTGACCAAGACAGATGTCAGTGAAGTAACTTGGAGAAATTCCCACATGAAAGGAAAAAATGAGAATGTAATGTATCTTACATTGTCATCCAATAAAGCTATTTCAGTTTCTTATTCATTGTTATGATGGAGTGGTAACTTCCAGGCTCCTTATATTGAGAACTTGAAACAGGAAGAGGAACTGTAGGTTGCCTGTTCACTTTGTTGATTGTGTCCTTTGATGCACAGAAATTTAGAAGTTCATTGTGGTCCTATTTATTTCTCTTTTGTATTCTTTGCTTTTGGTGTCATTCCCGAGAAACAATTGCCAAATCTAATGTCATTAAGCTTTTCTCCGTATTTTCTTCTATGAGGTTTTAAATTTCTCCATATTTTCTTCTAAGAGGTTTTAAATTTCAGATCTTATGTTTAGGTCTTTAATACATTTTGATCTAATTTTTGTGTATTTTGTAACATAACATCTAATTTTATTCTTTTGCATGTGGACATTCAGTTTTTCCAACACCATTTATTGAAGAACTATCTATTCTTGATTTTCCTAATCACCTTTGTCTCATTGTCTTCTTATATTTAAATAATTCTTCTCAAGTCTTTTTTTTTTTTTTTTTTTGTATTTTTTTCTTTAGTATCTGTTCCGCTTCTTAGAGTATGGTGGTGTATTTGTTCCTTTTTCTGTAATAGTTTTAGTATTTTTACTTCTGTCTTATGTTTTATTTTTAGTATTATTCCTCCTATCTTGTGTTTTTCCTTTTCTCTTATATATTGTTTCCTAAATTTAATGTTTAGTCTTGACAAGAGCTTAGTTGTGGTCTAAAATTTCTATTGTGGGTTAAATTGTCTCGTGTGCTGATTAATCAGTTGTTTATATGTTTGTTCATTTGTATACTTATTAATTTTCTCAATAAATCATTCTTACAACAAAAATCTATTGGATGCTTGCTGTATTTGATCATCTACTCTGATTGAGCTCTGTTTTACTAGTGAACTAGAGCAGACCTGATCTCCATCTTTATGGAACTTACAGTTTAGAGATAGTGATGATAATTTATTAGAAAGTCACAAACAATTAATGGCAGTTGTCTTTCTGGGGCCCCTTGCACCTGTACAGCCTCTCTTTTTTAAAAATTTTGGCTGTAGGGTTTACTGCATTGGTTTTGGGCTACTTTTTTTTAAAGCTAACTTTGCTTAGGATATGGGCATCCTATCAGGGCCTATTCTTTAAACAAACATGGTGATAACAGAACCTCAGTTTACCTGGGAGCATTGTCTTATAACTTGGCTTATAGCTTTGGGAATTAGGTAGAAAGAGGATGCAGGGTTATTCCCTTTCTGTATAAAATACTGTTACATTGAAGATAATTTACCTCATAGTTTGGATATCTTAGCACATAAGGTATGGTATTTAATATAGGATAAAAAGGCATTAGAAGAAACAAATACCCTTTAAAAGTGCATGTAGTTTAGAAAACTTTTTATTTAAAATGCTTAATTGAAGATTATGTTTATAGTTTTATTTCATTTTGCAAAAACATCATTGCCGGGCGTTACCCGAATCCTGCTTATTTAACTTATATGTAGAGTACATTATGTGAAATGCCAGGCTGGATGGAGCACAAGCTGGAATCAAGATTGCCGGGAGGAATATCATAAACTTCAGATGTGCAGATGATACCACCTTTATGGCAGAAATCATAGAAGAATTGAAGAGCCTCTTGATGAAAGTGAAAGAGTTGGCTTAAAACTCAACATTCAGAAAACTAAGATCATGGCATCTGGTTCCATTACTTCATGGCAAGTAGATGGGGAAACAGTGCAAACAGTGGAAGACTTTATTTTTTGGGGCTCCAAAAATACTGCAGATGGTGACTGCAGCCATGAAATTAAAAGATGCTTGCTCCTTGGAAGAAACGCTGTGACCAACCTAGACAGCATATTAAAAAAGAGACATTACTTTGCTTGTTGTTTTCAGGTCTTGACAATTATAAACAAAGTGCAATAAGCATTAATTACTAATCTTTGTTTGGATGTATGCTTTCTTTTCTCTTGCTTTTACCAGGAGTATGTATGTTTTCACCTAGATGGATCTTTCCTGCAGTGTCAAAGATCATTTGATTTAAAATTTGAAAATTTGAAGGAACTTTTATTTAGCCTTAGATGAGTCATGTGATAAAAGAGACACAGTCCAGTTAATACTTTGGATGAAAAATACTTTGGGTAAGCTCAAATGTAGGAAGAAAGGTTGTCAATTTGTAATCTAAAAAAATTGAACTCAAGGCTTAGATGCTGTTTGAATCTTTCAAATCTGTCAAAGAATTTCATCTAAATATGAAAAATTTAGTTTACATCATGTAGATAGTGCACCATCTATGGTAGGTCAAAAATTCAGGCTTACTGATTTTTCGAGTAAAAGTATTGCTTTCTTTATTGCTTCATTTCATCATATTATATGCATTGAAATTATTTGTACCTTGGTTTTCTGAAACAGTCTCTCTAAAAAGTGACATGGATACAATTATAAAAAATAATTGTGTACATTTATGCAAATTGTATATATTTATGCAAATGAAAGTGGGGAAAACCACTAGATCATTCAGGTATGACCTAAATCAAATCCCTTATGATTATATAGTGGAAGTGAGAAATAGATTTAAGGGACTAGATCTGATAGACAGAGTGCCTGAAGAACTATGGATGGAGGTTCATGACATAGTACAGGAGACAGGGATCAAGAGGATCCCCAAGAAAAAGAAATGCAAAAAGGCAAAGTGGCTGTCTGAGGAGGCCTTACAAATAGTTGTGAAAAGAAGAGAAATGAAAAGCAAAGAGAAAAGGAAAGATATAAACATCTGAATGCAGAGTTCCAAAGAATAGCAAGGAGAGATAAGAAAACCTTCTTCAATGATCAGTGCAAAGAAATAGAGGAAAACAACAGAATGGGAAAGACTAGAGATCTCTTCAAGAAAATTAGAGGTACCAAGGGAACATTTCATGCAAAGATGGGTTTAATAAAGGACAGAAATGGTATGGACCTAACAGAAACAGAAGATATTAAGAAGAGGTGGCAAGAATACACAGAAGAACTATACAAAAAAGATCTTCATGACCCAGATAATTACAAGGGTGTGATCACTCACCTAGAGCCAGACATCCTGGAATGTGAAGTCAAGTGGACCTTAGGAAGCATCACTACGAACAAAGCTAGTGGAGGTGATGGAATTCCAGTTGAGCTACTTCAAATCCTAAAAGATGATGCTGTGAAAGTGCTGCACTCAATATGTCAGCAAATTTGGAAAACTCAGCCGTAGCCACAGGACTGGAAAAGGTCAGTTTTCATTCCAATCCCAAAGATAGGCAATGCCAAAGAATGCTCAAACTACTGCACAATGGCACTCATCTCACATGCTAGTAAAGTAATGCTCAAAATTCTCCAAGCCAGGCTTCAGCAGTGCGTGAACCGTGGACTTCCAGATGTTCAAGCTGGTTTTAGAAAAGGCAGAGGAACCAGAGATCAAATTGCCAACATCCGCTGGATCATTGAAAAAGAAAGAGAGTTCCAGAAAAACATATATTTCTGCTTTATTGACTATGCCAAAGCCTTTGACTGTGTGGATCACAATAAACTGTGGTAAATTCTGAAAGAGGTGGGAATACCAGACCACCTGACCTGCCTCTTGAGAAACCTATATGCAGGTCAGGAAGCAACAGTTAGAACTGGACATGGAACAACAGACTGGTTCCAGATAGGAAAAGGAGTACATCAAGACTGTATATTGTCACCGTGCTTATTTAACTTATATGCAGAGTACATCATGAGAAACGCTGGGGTGGAAGAAGCACAGCTGGAATGGCAGAAAGTGAAGAAGAACTAAGGAACTTCTTGATGAAAGTGAAAGAGGAGAGTGAAAAAGTTGGCTTAAAGCTCAACGTTCAGATAACTTAAGATCATGGCATCTGGTCCCATCACTTCATGGCAAATAGATGGGGAAACAGTGGAAACAGTGGCTGACTTTATTGTTTTGGGCTCCAAAATCACTGCAGATGGTGACTGCAGCAATGAAATTAAAAGATGCTTACTCCTTGGAAGAAAATTTGTGACCAACCTAGATAGCATATTAAAAAGCAGAGACATTACTTTGCCAACAAAGGTCTGTCAACAAAGTTCTAGTCAAGGCTATGGTTTTTCCAGTGGTCATATATGGATGTGAGAGTTGGACTATAAAGAAAGCTGAGCGCTGAAGAATTGATGCTTTTGAAGTGTGGTGTTAGAGAAGACTCTTGAGAGTCCCTTGGACTGCAAGGAGATCCAACCAGTCCATCCTAAAGGAGATCAGTCCTGGGTGTTCATTGGAAGGACTGATGTTGAAGCTGAAACTCCAGTACTTTGGCCACCTGATGCGAAGATTGACTCATTGGAAAAGACCCCCAGGAAAGATTGAGGGCAGGAGGAGAAGGGGATGACAGAGGATGAGATGGTTGGTTGGCATCACCGACTCAATGGACATGAGTTTGGGTAAACTCCAGGAGTTGGTGATAGACAGGGAGGCCTGGCGTGCTGTGGTTCATGGGATCACAAGGCGTCAGACACATCTGAATGACTGAACCGAACTGAGCTGATGCATATGTTATAAATTATCAGTGGTTTATGGAAAGAAATACAAGACAATGGATTTAATCTTCTTTTAATTTGCCAGTGCTTATTGGTTGCAGAAGAGTTTTATAAGGAATTTTCTGTACTGTGAACTCCAAGTCAAAATGTATGTCATGGTTCAACAATCAAAAACAAACAACAATGGCACTGCGATTTAAATTTAAATTTTTTCACCAGTATTAGGAATGGAATACTACAGGAAAAATTGAAGAATGCTTTGTAGTTTTCAATTCAATTTCTTTGAATTTGGCTTTTAAAAACTGAGTTGACCCAAGGCTTAGTGAACTTACTCACTAGGCAGTCATAGCTTTTAAACTTACATGCTTTTGCATTAAGCAAAAATTCATTTAAACAATATCATTCTGTCAACATGCATCAGAATACTAAAGGAATGTGTTTATATGGTACATGAATGTGTTATTGGAAAACTGAAGTATGTTTGGAACAGCTTAGATATGTGAACTACTTTTTAGACTCTACTTCATTAAATGGAAATACAGATTAACAATGTATAATTTAAATTTAGCCTCCTAATTAAGTGTTATGTATACAATGTATTTTAAGGACTTGTTTTTAGGAAAAGAATATAAAATCTCAACTTGCATAGTGACTACATGTTAAAATATTAGTTTATTTCAGATCTTGTTGGTTGAGTAAAATATATCATTAAAATTAAATTTATCTCTTTCCTTTTCCTTTAAAAATGCAGCTATTTGAAAATTTAACATTACATATATAACTTGAAATACATTTTTATTAGACAGCATGGAGCTAGATTATTATTACTGTTTTGTTTTGCATAACAGTTTGTGGGTGTCTTCTGGATGGTTGAAGTTAAGAGAAGCTTGAGATAAGGGCTTTTTGGTCTTAATTCAATCACTAGTAATTCCTTGGTCATGCAGGTCACTTCAGTGACTGAAAGAACGTGAAAATGAAAGTCACTCAGTCATGTCCGACTCTTTGTGACCCCATGGGCTAGACAGTCCATGGAATTTTCCAGGCCAGAATACTGGAGTGAGAAGCCTTTCCCTTCTCCAGGGGATCTTCCCAATCCAGGAATCGAACCCAGGTCTCCTGCATTGCAGGTAGATTCTTTACCAGCTGAGCCACCAGGGAAGACCAACAATACTGGAGTGGGTAGCCTATCCCTTCTCCAGTGAATCTTCCTGACCCAGCTATTGAACCAGGGTCTCCTGCGTTGCAGGCAGCTTCTTTACCAACCTAGATATCAGGAAAGATAAATATATATATTATAATGCAATGATCCAGTGGATTTTACTCAGTTGTGATATGTAAAAGTATCTAATAATGTGAAACGAATTTGTGTTTATATATATTAATTTCTTTAACTTCTAGTGAGCCCTATTATGATACTGATGACATTTAAGCCTCTAATTGCCTGCACTCTTTCAGGCGAGTACATTATTCAGAGATGCTTTGCATAGTCCCAGTTCCACAATTTAGGGTGGAATGTGAGTGGCAGTGGATGCATTGTAGACTTCCTTGCAACAGCTGTCATGGTTGGCAAAGGTAATGCTGGAGAAGCACTGCATTAAATTGGCCCAGTGGATACAATTAATTCAGAGAAAGAAGAGCCGTTTCCATAGCAGGCGTGCTTGGCATAGTTTGGCAGCTGGTATGACTATGTGCCTCAATTACAGGGCATGGGTGGTAACACTTCCTCTGTTTATAAAGTGATGTGGATGGTGTAGTTGAAACAGATGGTTAAAAAATACTTTGTTGCCACCTCTTCTTAACATCTTCTGCTTCTATTAGGTCCATACCATCTGTTCTTTATTGTACCCGTCTTTGGATGAAATGTTTCCTTGTTATCTCTGGTTTTCTTGAAGAGATCTCTACTCTTTCCCATTTTATTGTTTTCCTCTATTTCTTAGCATTGATCACTGAGGAAAGCTCCCAGAATGGCTAGCCCTCCAGTCTTCTGCCGTGGAGAATTCCATAGACAGAGGAGCCTGTGGAGCTACAGTCCATGGGGTCACAAAAAGGTGAACAAGACTGAGGGACTTTCACTTCCACTTTCTTCTGGTAGAAGTATTTAAAACTTTAGCCAATCCATTCTTTAACTGAGATGTTTGTTCTCTTATTACTGAATTGTAAAAGTTCTTTACATATTATGAAAATAAGTCTTTTTTCCAACCTATTCTTTGCAAATACTTTCTTTCAGTCTGTGGTTTTTCTTTTCATTCTCTTAACAGTGACTTTTGAAAAGCAGAAGCTTTTATTCTGAGGAAAGGACAAGACAGTCATCTGTTCTTTTACAGATAGTGCTTTGGGTGAAATCCTGAGCACACCTAAGATGATAAAGAAAATTCCTCCCAGGGCTATGGCCCTTCTCTCACAGTTACCTCCCTGCATTAACAGGCCTCAAATAAAAATGAGTAAGCAAAAAAAAAAAAAAAAAAAAAAAGAACAGAAACTAGCATAGCACCCATACAAAGCTATTGCCAGAAAATTAAGGAAAAAAACTGAATAAGAAAAACAAATGACAAAGGAAGCATAGTTTAACATCGTTAATAAACTACATATATCCATACCTAAGAAGTGTGGCTGTTAAAATAAATACAGAAGCTATTTACCCACAGATACAAGTAAGTACTAAAATAACTTGTTAAATGAAAAAAGTAAGGATCAGAGCAGCAGGTATCTACTACATATTGAGGAAAGGGAGGATTTAGTTGTATATAAATAAAATGATCTGGGAAAATACACAAGAACTTGACATATTGGTTACCTCTGGGAATGGTAAAAGGGTATATGGGGTATAGAGGCAGGAGGAAGACTTTTGACTCTAAACTCTTTCATATCTTTTAAATTTTCAGCTGTGTGAATACATTACTTTTAGAAAAAATTAAATTCCTAAACATGAATTATAGTCTTTTCAACAATTATTTAATTACTGTGATGCAAGAAAGTGATTAAATCATTGCTAAGACTAAAATGTATCCCTTAAAAAATACAATTTTTCCAGAAAGTATTAAGAACTTAACTCAGTTGTCTACTGAAACTCAAGATCCTGTAGCTTCAGAAATATATTCTACATTCTGTTACTATCTGGTAATATGAAGCAAAGTTATTAGCTAAGAAAAAAGTAAATGACTTGGGCAAGGCCTAGTTAGCCAACGACATTATATATATTATCAGTAAATAATACTTAGTAGGTACACACTATAAGCCAGGAGCTATGCTAAATGCTTTGTGTGTGTTATCTCATTTGAATGTCACAACAATCTATTATGTAAATGATATTATTATTTCTATTTTCCAAATGAAGACTCTAAGAGCAGAGGTAACCTGTCATGTCAAATGGTAAGTAAGTTGTGGAGCCAAGTATAAAGCCAGGCAGTCTGATGTCAAGAGTCTGGGCTGATATATGCAATGAGGCCTGTGCCAACCATTCCATTAAGCAAGGTACTGTAAATTTCTAAGAAGACAGCCTTGTATCTACTCTTCAGTAATTCATATTTTATAAACTCTAAAGTTGTTAGATTTTGAATTAATTCTTTTAAATTTCTATGTGTCTTTGAAAACTGGTGGACCTCACTTTTTAGGTAGAATGTAATCCTTAGGATATAAATTATAGCAAGTTATCAAAATGCAAAATCCCAATTTCACAAATTTTGAGCCTTAATTACATGAATTACCTTCCTTAATTCGTATGCCAAATGAAGGAATAGGCAGAATGTATTTTTAAAAACGTATATATTATATTACTATTATTCACAGTTTGTATGGAAATACAAAAAAACCTCAAATAGCCAAAGCAATCTTGAGAAAGAAGAATGAAACTGGAGAAATCAACCTGCCTGACTTCAGACTATCCTACAAAGCTACAGTCATCAAGACAGTATGGTACTGGCACAAAGACAGAAATATAGATCAATGGAACAAAGTAGAAAGCCCAGAGATAAATCCACACACCTGTGGACACCTCATCTTTGACAAAGCTGGCAAGAATATACAATGGAGAAAAGACAATCTCTTTAACAAGTGGTGCTGGGAAAACTGGTCAACCACTTGTAAAAGAATGAAACTAGAACACTTTCTAACACCATACACAAAAATAAACTCAAAATGGATTAAAGATCTAAATGTAAGACCAGAAACTATAAAACTCCTAGAGGAAAACATAGGCAAACACTCTCTGACATAAATCACAACAGGATCCTCTATGACCCACCTCCCAGAATAATGGAAATAAAAGCAAAAATAAACAAATGGGACCTAATTAAACTTAAAAGCTTTTGCACAATGCAGGAAGCCATAAGCAAGGTGAAAAGACAGCCTTCAGAATGGGAGAAAATAATAGCAAACAAAGCAACTGACAAAGAATTAATCTAAAAAATATACATGCAGCTCAATACCAGAAAAACAAACAACCCAGTAAAAAAATGGGCCAAAGAACTAAACAGACATTTCTCCAAAGAAGACATACAGATGGCTAACAAACACATGAAAAAAATGCTCAACATCACTCATTTTCAGAGAAATGCAAATCAAAACCACAAGGAGGTACCATCTCACGCTGGTCAGAATGGCTGCCATCAAAATGTCTAGGAACAATAAATGCTGGAGAGAGTGTGGAGAAAAGGGAACCCTCTTACACTGTTGGTGGGAATGTCAACTAGTACAGCCACTACGGAGAACAGTGTGAAGATTCCTTAAAAAACTAGAAATAGAACTGCCATAGGACCCAGCAATCCCACCTCTGGGCATATGCACTGAGGAAACCAGAATTGAAAGAGACATGTGTACCCCAGTGTTCATCGCAGCAGTATTTATAATAGCCAGGACATGGAAGCAATCTAGATGTCCATCGGCAGATGAATGGATAAGAAAGCTGTGGTACATATACACAATGGAATATTACTCACCTATTCAAAAGAACACGTTTGAATAAATTCTAATGAGGTAGATGAAACTGGAGCCTGTTACACAGAGTGAAGTAAGTCAGAAAGAAAAAAAACAATACGGTATATTAATGCATATATATGGCATTTAGAAAGATGGTTATGACAACTCTATATGTAAGACAGCAAAAGAGACACAGTTATAAAGAACAGACTTTTGGACTCTGTGGGAGAAGGCAAGGGTGGGATGATTTAAGAGAATAGCACTGAAACATGTATATTGCCATATATGAAATAGATGACCAGTCTAAGTTCTGTGCATGAAACAGGGCACTTAAAGCCGGTGCACTGGGATAACCCAGAGGGATGCGATGGGGGGAAGGTGGGAGGGATTTCAGGGTTGGGGGGGACACATGTACACCCTTGGATGATTCATGTGAATGTATGGTGAAAACCACCACAATATTTAAAGTAATTAGCCTCTAATTAAAATAAATTAATTTAAAAAAGATTTTTTTTTTTTAAAGAATAATACTTTGTAGGTCCACATTGTTGTAAGTAGCAGAATTCTTTTTTATGGCTGAGTACTATTCTATTGTGTGTGTGCTTATATGTATATATGTGTGTGTGTGTGTGTGTGTATATATATATATCTCCATCTATCTGTCTATAGCATCTTCTTTATCCATTCATATGTTGTTGGATACTGGTTACTTAGATTGTTTACATATCTTGGCTATTGTAAATAATGCTGCTGTGAATATTGAGGTGCAGTGCATGTATCTTTTCAAATTACTGTTTTTATTTTCTTTGGATATATATACGCAGGAATGGAATTGCTGGATCACATGATAGTTCTTTTTTTTAGTTTACTGAGGATTTTCCATACTGTTTTGCACAGTGACTGCACCAATTTACATTCTCACTGACAATGCACAAGTGTTTCGTTTTCTTCCCATCCTGGCCAACATTTGTTATTTGTAGACTTTTTAAAGATAGCCACCCTGACAAGTGTGAGGTGAAATCTCATTGTGGTTTTTATTTGCGTTTCTCTAATAATTAGCAGTGTTGAACATCTTTTCATGTACCTTTGGCCATCTGTACGTCTTATTTAGAAAACCATCTATTCAGTGCTTGTACCCACTTTTTGATTGGGTTATCTTTTGATAATTCTTTGTCAGTAACTTGTTCTCTGTATTTCAGTGAAGCTCTCTTCTGGTTCTTTCCTTTGCTTCTAAGACTGCTTTTTCTCTGCCTCTTCAATACCTTTTCTTCTTCCATCTTGTAAAAGTTGACATTCTGCTAGTAAGTTTTATCTTATCCTACCCTGGTGATCAAACCACTCATCTGGCTTTATTTCAGTAAAGCTGAGTTGCTTCACACTTACTCATTAAACTGTGAAGAAGCATTGTGAATCATCATTAGCACTACTGTTGTTAACATCAGTAGTGTTAGTACCACCCTCCTAACATCTTTGTAATCAAGTGCTTACTATATGGCAGGCATTGCTGAACATTTCACATGCATTACTACCATAAAGCACAGTTATTCTTTAAGATTGTTAAGTTTTAGACTCAGAGTTTAAATCTTGTTTGAGGTCATACTATTATGTAGAGTTAAATTATATAAGTCTAATTTCCTGTCTTATGCTTTTAGTGTGGTGTTTTTCTACCTCTCCATTCATGCACATTATTTTAATTCAAGGTTATAGAAAAGTGTTTTTAATAAAATGAAAAAGTGTACAGTTTAACTCAGTAAATTTTAAAATAAAAGTTTTATGTGACAGATTGAACTTATGAGGTAATTGCATAATATGTGCTTTATTTCACACCTAGGCTAATTTATGATTCACTTTCCAGTAGCTGTTTATGAAGCCATGACAGCTTTGTTAAATGAAATTTATCTTTGATGAAAAAATGTTTCACTCGCAAGACATTATAAAATTGGTTATTACTTAGGTGAGACTAGGAAATCAATTTCTAATATCCTAAATCAGTTTCTGTTCTGTTTCCTAATAAATGATATAAATTGATGTAAGCCCAGTATGAATAAATGCATACATGTAGATATGCTTAGGTTGGACAATTTCATTTTTAGGAGATGTTCCAAAAGTTAGTTTCTATAGCATTACTCAACAGAGACTTGTCTCCATTAAGTATTACTGCAAAAAATAGGTATTTGGCTAGCAGAAAGTAATGCTAAAGCTTGTAATCTGTAGTGACATTCTTCTCTCTGACCTGTTTAATGGTATCATATTTTGTTAATTTACTGTAGTCTTCTAAAGAGTTATTGTAACCAGTCATTTCTTTTTATAGTTTTTAAAAGTTTATTTTTAATTGGTGGATAGTTCTTTCCAATGTTGCGTTGGTTTCTGCTGTGCAACAGCATGAATTAGTCATGACTGTATGTCTACGCCCCCCCATCTTGGCTCTTCCTCGCCCTCCCCTCCCACCCCCTACGTGGTCGCAGAGTGCCAGGCGGGCCCCCCGTGCTGTCCAGCGGCTTCCCACTAGCTGTCTGTTGTACATGTGGTGGTGTATGCATGTCAGTGCTGCTTTCTCAGCTCATCCCACCCTCTCCTTCCCCCACCGGGTCCCCAAGTCCATTCTCTACGTCTGCGTATCTGTTCTTGCCTGCAGATAAGTTCATCAGTACTGTTTTACTAGATTCAGTATATATGCATTAATCTGCAAAATTTGTTTTTCTCTTTCTGACTTATTTCACTCTGTGTAACAGGCTTTAGGTTCATCTACCTCAGTTCAGCTGATTCACATTTGTTCCTTTTTATGGCTGAGTAATGTTCCATTGTATATGTGTACAACAGATTTCTTATCCATTCATCTGTTGATGGACATCTAGGTTGCTTTCGTATCCTAGACTGTAACCATCAATTTTAATTCAAGGTTGTAGAAAAGTGTTTTTGTGCCTCTATTAATTCTTTTTTTTTTTTTTTTAAAGAGGAGGCTTTGAAACTCAGATAAAACTTTTTTATTTAAGATAAATTATATTTCAGTATTATTTTAAAGTTTATATTAATTCTGTCAATATAATGTTTTAAAAGAATAATTATATCTTAGAATAAGGAGATAGACTGTTTGACTTATAATGATAACTTCCTATTCTGTGATCTTGTGAATCTATGTGTTTTTACTTTCTTTCTCTAGATGTTTCCATACCCATAGTTCTCAGTGACTTCAGATATGCATTACTTGGAGTTATGTGAAAAACAATGGTAGATTAAATATTGGTATTATTAGGAAAAAGCACTAGTCAAGATATGTCTAAATGACTAAATATATAATAAAATATATATAGTATATTTATATATAAATATAATTAAATATATAAATGAAATATATAAATAATATATATATGACTATCACTGAATAAAATTTGAAATTTGTATCATTATTTGGATTTGCTTAAATTTGGAATTTGTAAGAGCTTAATTTTTAGACTTCTGAATT
This sequence comes from Dama dama, assembly GCF_033118175.1. Classification (NCBI taxonomy): domain Eukaryota; kingdom Metazoa; phylum Chordata; class Mammalia; order Artiodactyla; family Cervidae; genus Dama; species Dama dama. The sequence goes on from NC_083689.1 coordinate 37,512,697, forward strand.
GTATGTTTGCATTTTAACATCAAAGTTTTTGTATGTTGAAGAAGTGTGGTGTAACTTTATTATCACTTTAAAATATAAGAAAGCACTAAATTTTAAACCCGATGTGTTCTACAAGTTGTTTTAGTAATTTTGGAATTGTGCTTTACCATTCACTTAAGAAGTGAATTTTCTTTGGTCAACTCAGAAAAAAAAATTAAATAATAATGTGTTTTAGAAGTAGCACTAATATTATCATTTTATCTATAACTAATGCTCCCTTTCAATTTATTTTTATCAAATTTTCTGAATTTCGACATTAACCTTGGAATCTTTCAGTTCAGTTCAGTTCAGTCACTCCGTCGTGTCCTACTTTTTGTTTCCCCATGGACTGCAGCATGCCAGGCCTCCCTGTCCATCACCAACTCCCGGAGTTTACTCAAACTCATATCCATTGAGTCAGTGATGCGATCTAACCATCTCATCCTCTCTCATCCCCTTCTCCTCCTGCCCTCGATCTTTCCCAGCATCAGGGTCTTTTCACATGGTTCAGTTCTGTGCATCAGGTTGCTAAAGTATTGAAGTTTCAGCTTCAGCATCAGTCCTTCCAATGAATATTCAGGACTGATCTCCTTTATGGTGGACTGGTGGGATCTCCTTGGAGTCCAAGGGACTCTCAAGAGTCTTCTCCAACACCACAGTTCAAAAGCATCAATTCTTTTTTGCTCAGCTTTCTGTATAGTCCAATTCTCACATCCATACATGAGTAGTGGAAAAACCATAGCTTTGACTAGATGGACGTTTGTTGCAAAGTAATGTCTCTGCTTTTTAATATTCTGTCTTTTATATATGTGTTTTTAATATATATGTCTTTTTAATATGCTTGGAATCTTAAGTTTTAGAAAAAGTGTACAGACTTCATAGTGTGATGAGGTTGGAGCAAGACAATAGATATTGATATTTATTGAGAAACTTTCATTGTTGAGAAGACTCCTCCCTGTGCTATTGTTTTTTTAAACTGTTCATAAGAACCCTAAAATTCTTCAGGAGTTCCTCAGTCTTGCTTTCCATCAGAATAGCTTTGTTTTGTTGATTGGGATTTGCTGAAGAATTCATCCATTTAATTATTAACCTAGTTATAAAGAGCTGAGGGTCTTGAATAAGACTTTATAAATTCATTTATCTGTTTTACCATGATTGATTTTGGAACCTCAGGTAAGTTACTTCACCTCAGTGTACTTTATTTTCCTCATCTGTAAAATTGAGATAATAATAGTACTTACTTCATAAGGTCTTTGTGAGAATTGAATGAGACAATATAAGTATATTTTCTAGAAAAGCAATTATTGTCCAAGTGCATGACACTGTGCATGTACGTGGCTAAGTCTGTGTTCAGACTGGCAACTCTCTGATGTCAAAGCTGGACCCTTATCACTATTAGATCATAGTGTTGAACTAAATTGAGGAAATGAAAGGAATGAAGTGGGTTGAAGGATTGGAAGCAGAAGAAAACATTTAGTACCTTGCCTTCAAAGGGCAGGTCCTAAGCTCAGATAATGAATTCTGTTTATGAAAGATCATATAAGAAAGGTTGCTTCAGAAAGGAGGGTTTTTAATGGGTGTCTTCCACTGGTAAGGAATTCAGAATGTCACTAAAAAGTTTATTTCAGCTTGTTCTAGACTAGGGTTGTTTCATAAAGCCTACAAAATAGATTGATTTTTTTTAGAAACCTTTAGAAGCGCAGCTTTAGAGTGCTGCTATGAAAGTGCTGCACTCAGTATACCAGCAAATTTGGAAAACTCAGCAGTGGCCACAGGACTGGAAAAGGTCAGTTTTCATTCCAATCCCAAAGAAAGGCAATGCCAAAGAACACTCAGCTACCACACAATTGCACTCATCTCACATGCTAGAAAAGTAATACTCAAAACTCTCCAAGCCAGGCTTTAGCAATACGTGAACCATGAACTTCCAGATGTTCAAGCTGGTTTTAGAAAAGGCAGAGGAACCAGAGATCAAATTGCCAACATCCGCTGGATCATCAAAAAAGAAAGAGTGTTCCAGAAAAACATCTATTTCTGCCTTATTGACTATGCCAAAGCCTTTGACTGTGTGGATCACAATAAATTGTGGAAAATTCTTAAAGAGATGGGAATACCAGACCACCTGACATGCTTCTTGAGAAATTTGTATGCAGGTCAGGAAGCAACAGTTAGAACTGGACATGGAACAACAGACTGGTTCCAAATAGGAAAAGGAGTATGTCAAGGCACTGTATATTGTCACCCTACTTATTTAAAACATATGCAGAGTACATCATGAGAAACGCTGAGCTGGATGAAGTGCAAGCTGGAATCAAGATTGTTGGGAGAAATATCAATAACTTCAGATATGCAGATGACACCACCCTTATGGCAGCAAGTGAAGAGGAACTAAAAAACCTCTTGATGCAAGTGTAAGAGGAAAGTGCAAAAGTTGGCTTAAAGCTCAACATCCAGAAAACAGATCATGGCATCTGATCCCATAATGTCATGGAAATAGATGGGGAAACAGTGGCAGACTTTATTGTTTTGGGTTCCAAAATCACTGCAGATGGTGACTGCACCCATGAAATTAAAAGATGCTTACTCCTTGGAAGGAAAGTCATGAACAACCTAGCCAGCATATTGAAAAGCAGGGACATTACTTTGCCAACAAAGGTCCGTCTAGTCAAGGCTATGATTTTAAGAAAGCTGTTCAGTTCAGTTCAGTCGCTCAGTTGTGTCCGACTCTTTGCGACCCCATGACCCACAGCATGCCAGGCCTCCCTGTCCATCACCAACTCCCGGAGTTTACCCAAACTCATGTCCATTGAGTCGTGATGCCATCCAACCATCTCATCCTCTGTTGTCCCCTTCTCCTCCTGCCCTCAATCTTTCCCAGCATCAGGGTCTTTTCAATTGAATCAGCTCTTCACATGAAGTGGCCAAAGTATTGGAGTTTCAGCTTCAACATCAGTCCTTCCAGTGAACACCCAGAACTGATCTCCTTTAGGATGGACTGGTTGGATCTCCTTGCAGTCCTAGGGACTCTGAAGAGTCTTCTCCAACACCACAGTTCAAAAGCATCAATTCTTAAGCACTCAGCTTTCTTTATAATCCAACTCTCACATCCGTACATGACTACTGGAAAAACCATAGCCTTGACTAGACGGACCTTTGTTGGCAAAGAACACTGAGTCTCATGCATCCCACCTGGGCTGGTGATCTGTTTCACCATAGATAGTATACATGCTGTTCTTTTGAAACATCCCACCCTCGCCTTCTCCCACAGAGTTCAAAAGTCTGTTCTGTGTTTCTGTGTCTCTTTTTCTGTTTTGCATATAGGGTTATCGTTACCACCTTTCTAAATTCCATATACATGTGTCAGTATGCTGTAATGTTCTTTATCTTTCTGGCTTACTTCACTCTGTATAATGGGCTCCAGCTTCATCCATCTCATTAGGACTGGTTCAAATGAATTCTTTTTAATGGCTGAGTAATATTCCATGGTGTATATGTCCCACAGCTTCCTTATCCATTCATCTGCTGATGGGCATCTAGGTTGCTTCCATGTCCTGGCTATTATAAACAGTGCTGTGATGAACATTGGGGTGCACGTGTCTTTTTCAGATCTGGTTTCCTCAGTGTGTATGCCCAGAAGTGGGATTGCTGGGTCATATGGCAGTTCTATTTCCAGTTTTTTAAGAAATCTCCACACTGTTCTCCATAGCGGCTGTACTAGTTTGCATTCCCACCAACAGTGTAAGAGGGTTCCCTTTTCTCCACACCCTCTCCAGCATTTATTGCTTGTAGACTTTTGGATAGCAGCCATCCTGACTGGCGTGTAATGGTACCTCATTGTGGTTTTGATTTGCATTTCTCTAATAATGAGTTATGTTGAGCATCTTTTCATGTGTTTGTTCTCCAAAGAAGACATACAGATGGCTAACAAACACATGAACGAAAGGATTTTAAGAAATTTTAAGGAATTAAAATTGTAGCTAATCCAGAAAATCAGTGGAAAAGATTGAAGCTACATCTTAGGAGCAAGGTTTGGATAAGTTGGCTATTTTTAAAGTGGAAGTGATAGGCTTACAACCTGTGCCAGTAGAATTCTAAACCAGCCGGTGATACTCCTGTTCCTAAAGAAGTCATATTAAGAGTCCTTAGATAGCTTCTACCCTCGGACAACCAACTTCCAAGATCAAAATTAGTGAAACATTCTTTGCATCAACATAGCTTCCAAATATTGAAAATGAAGATTATATATAATAATTACACATAATATATGATATATAATATACACATTAATCATAATGATATATAATTAATATAGAATTATAATTGCATATATATTATATGATCTTGGGATTCATCACTAAACATAGGTTTTAATACCATCATGTCTGGCTATCTGATTTTTTTATCAGGTGAGCGGGAACTGAAAAACTAAATGACTTGACTGAAATTAATTAATTATTGTCAACTTTGATATAGTCATCTTGATCCTTTTAGTATTTCCTCTTTCTACATAACATACTTTTATTATATGTTAGTTTTTTTCTTTCTTACAGTAGCGAATTTTGCCATGGGTTTTCTTGACCTCTTATTCATGTGGATGAGGGAGTTTCTAAAAATTATTATGATGCTTGTGATTTCTCAAGAAGATGGGTCAACAGGTTTTCTTTTTGGTTTTGCTCATTTACTCATTGAATTTAGCATGTGTTGAAGGTGATGTAGCACATAAGTATAAAAAGAAGAGCTGTGAGATCATATTAGCATTTTAATAAACATATATGCTACTAATATAACAGATAGTAGTTATATATACTCTTTTAATATCCAGTTACTGGATAATCCCCAGAGAGAAGGATATTCTGAAATCTTTTAACAAATGACATTTCAAATTCTGTTTTCATACAGCCACCTGAGCCATAGTAAGAAATAAAACTCTCTCTCCCCCCACCATTTTCTTTCAAAGATAAAATTAATTCCAATAAACAAAATTCACTGTGAATTTTGCCAAAAAGAAGAGTGAAAGAACCATATTTGTCATCACGTTTTCTTAAATATGATTTTGGTCAGAGTATGGACTTGGGATATAGCTTATGAGTATAGGATAATGCTTGAGTTTCATGTAATTAAAGTTGGAATCAAAGAGCCAAAATTCTGATATTCATTTTTCTATTGCTTTTCTCATGTGTGACTCTGTCTCAGTTAGAATATTATCTTGATGGAGAAAAGTATTTGTAGTATGCTACTACTTTTATCTAAAAAGAGGATATATATATGTCTCTGTGTTTATATGCATTCACATCCACACAGACACACACTTACTAGTTTAAAAAATAATGGAAGGGACTTCCCTGGTGGTATAGTGGCTGGGAATTTGCCTGCCAATGCAGAGAACATGGGTTCAGCTCCTTGTCTGGGAAGATTCCACGTGCTGTGGCTCAACCAAGCCGTGCTTGAGCCACAACTACTGAGCCCACGTGCCACAACTGCTGAAGCCTGTGCGCACAACTGCTGAAGCCTGTGCGCCTCGAGCATGTGCTCTGGAACAAGAGAAGCCCGCACAGTGAGAAGCCTTTGCAGTGAAATTAGTGATTAGGCCCCACTCTCTGCAGCTAGAGAAAGCCTGTATGTAACAACAGACCCAGCACAATAAAAAAAAAAAAATTGTTTAAAAAAGATTAAAAAAAAAAAAAGATTCAACAGGAGACCTCAAAGACATTTAAAAAACTAATGGAAGAATAAACTGTAAAATAAAAAAATCCCAAATATTAATTCTCCAAAGTGATTAAACCATTTCATTCCTAATTCAATGTATGAGAGTTTCATTTGCTGCATTGGTGGTGTTAGTCTTTTTTATTTTAACTGTTCTAATGGGTGTGAAAGGGGCCTCTCTGGTGGTTCAGTGGAAGAGAATCTGCCTGCTAATGCAGCAGACACAGATTCAGTCCCTGGGTTGGGAAGATGCCCTGGAGGAGGAAATGGCAACACACCCCAGTATTCTTGCCTTGGAAATCCCGTGGACAGAGGATGCTGGTGGGCTACAGTTCATGTGGTCGCAAAAGAGTTGGAGTAATGAGTATGAGATGTCATCTTATTGTGATTTTAATTTATATTAAATCATGTTGAGCCCTTTATGTGTACCTGTTTGTATATATTCTCCTGTGATGTGTCTGTTTACTCTTTTGCCCACTGGGAGGGAGTTATTAGTCTTATTATTTTTGATTTGTAGGAATTTGGGTATATTTTGAATCTATCTTCTTTGTTAGAAGCGTAACTATCTTCTTGCTTCTTTTTAACAAAATAATGAAAAGATTTATATACAGAAGATATTGATACATTTAATATTTATAAACTGGTGATTTTTGAAGGAAATTAGAGTAATTAGTATTTAAAATACAGACCTTACGTTTTAAACCTAGAACGAAAATTGCATTTTATTCTGTTTTTGGTTTCAGGTGCAATTAAAAACTAGCATTTCTAGTCAGTACGTAATTCGGGCGCAACCAACTAATAGGTGCCTTTCTACACTGGAGTGTGCAGCTGTTGCTCTTTCTATCTTGGAGAAAAATAACTACATACAAGAGGTATGTCTTTGGAAAGTTACATAGTTTTTGAAAGTAGGTGTTCGGTTAGATTTTTGTCTGGAAAATTAAAAAATGCATAAGTTGTTAAATTTGTAGCTCAAGTGACAAGTAGACTATATCTGTGATAGAAATGTGTGTACTTTTAAAACCTTCCTTTCTCCGCTGATGTTTTTCTGTTAGTTTAGCATTCCAGATTGCATTATTTAAATATTCATTCTAGGCTGTGCAAACAGCATTTGTAGTATGCTAAATTGTTTTTAAGTAGCATAACTTTAAATACAGTTTTTTCTTGGCTAGATATTTCAGCATTCTGTATTTCTTAGTATTTGTGTTCTCTTGTACTCGACTTTTTTCTTTTTAATTAAAAGAACATTTTACAGCAGCGTCTTTTCCATTGGTACTTTTATTTGAGGAGAAATATCAACTTTCTGTTTATCTTATTAACGTTGCTTAAAGTATAAAGAGATACAATTTTTTTTGAGAAAAAAGCCTACTGAATATGAAAAGGTTATAACCTGCAATCAGCATTTTATTTAATTTCCATGAAAGCCTGATGATTTCATATATAATTCATAATCTTTAGTAAATAATAACATTTTAGTAAGCTCACTGTCTCATTCTTTTAGAACATGTAAGAAACTTTCCACTTATGACAAGAAAAAAAAAACCAAAATAAAACTGAATTGTTAGATTTTTTAAATTAGTGAACATTTTTGATAAATTCAACTCAAGAAGAAAAATCAGAGGATAATGAGCATAACTAAATGGAGTTTTGTAACTCCCTCTTCTCACACACACACACACACACAAACACACACACATACAACACATACATACAGAATACTCTTTTCTGCCTTTTTCCTCTCTCTCTCATACCTCATGATTTCTATTATAAAAGTGTGCCTTAACCATGAAGGAAATACCAATAATGGATAAAAGCTCAGGTCAGAATTACTGGATGAAAGACCTTCTGGCGAGGAGAGTTAAAGAATGCTAGAAGCAGCATTGAATTGCCCTTTTCCTCTCCGCCACCTAAGCCATGTCCTGTGTCAGGATTGGAGACTTTCTTCTTTTGGAAGAAGTAGGCTATCGTGAATAGACTGTTTTTGTGTGAATCTGTGTGAGTAGAGTTACTTTGGGGTCTTGACAATTTCTCTTTCTTTCCTTTGAGGAAAAAAATTCATGAGGGATCCTAAATCCTTCCTCCAATTGACCAGGGAGTATCCTTAGACTTTTTTCCCTCTCCCTTAACTTTATCACCTACTCCAATGTACCTTGCATCAGCAAAACACACTTAATAGTCCCCTATACTTATCTGTTTATTATTATACTTATCTTTGTTTATTAACCATAATCTCTGTATGTTCTTAAGAAAATAACACTATACTTAGGTATCTTAAAGGAGAGATGAAACTCAAAACTGTTGTTTAAGCTTGCTTTTTGTAAAGTCTCTGTATTTTCCTTTTTGTTGATGTAAAACCCTAGGATCAGCCAACAGCAGACATCACTTCAGTCACTCAGTCAAGTCTGACTCTTTGTGACCCCACGAACAACAGCATGCCAGGCCTCCCTGTCCATCACCAACTCCCGGAGTTCACCCAAACTCATGTCCATTGAGTCAGTGATGCCATTCAACCATCTCATCCTCTGTCGTCTCCTTCTCCTCCTGCCCTCAATCTTCCCCAGCATCAGGGTCTTTTCAAATGAGTCAGCTGTCCGTATCAGGTGGCCAAAGTATTGGAGTTTCAGCTTCAACATCAGTCCTTCCAGTGAACACCCAGGACTGATCTCCTTTAACGTGGACTGGTTGGATCTCCTTGCAGTCCAAGGGACTCTCAAGAGTCTTCTCCAACTCCACAGTTCAAAAGCATCAATTCTTCGATGCTCAGCTTTCTTTATAATCCAACTCTCACATCCATACATGACTACTGGAAAAACCATAGCTTTGGCTAGACGAACTTTGTTGGCAAAGTAATGTCTCTGCTTTTTAATATGCTGTCTAGGTTCATCATAACTTTCCTTCCAAAGAGTAAGCATCTTTTAATTTCATGGCTGCAGTCACCATCTGCAATGATTTTGGAGCCCCCCAAAATAAAGTCTGTCACTGTTTCCCCGTCTATTTCCCGTGAAGTGGTGGGACCAGATGCCATAATCTTAGTTTTCTGAATGTTGAGTTTTAAGCCAATTTTTTCACTCTTCTCTTTCACTTTCATCAAGAGGCTCTTTAATTCTTCTTCACTTTCTGCCATAAGGGTGGTGTCATCTGCACATCTGAGATTATTGATATGTCTCCTGGCAGTCTTGATTCCAGCTTGTGCTTCATCCAGTCCACCATTTCACATGACGTATTCTGCATATAAGTTTTATTTATTTATTTATTTGCATATAAGTTTTAAATAAGCAGAGTGATAATATACAGCCTTGCTGTACTCCTTTCCCAGTTTGGAACCAGTGTGTTGTTCCATGTCCAGTTCTAACTGTTACTTCTTGACCTGTATACAGATTTCTCAGGAGGCAGATAAGGTGGTCTGGTATTCTCATCTCCTTAAGAAGCCCCACCTTACAGAATGGGTCAAGCTGAACATAAGGTCCCAAAGCAATAGTGAAGTCATTAAGTTCTCATTCTTTTTGCTTTGGTCACTTGGGATAGTGGATAGTGACCAGGAGTAGAAAAAGGATGTTTGATAGTCAGGTATGTTATTTGGGAGGTTCTGATAAGATGAACAGCAGGAGCATGAGCAGAAAAAAAGCATAATGAGACATCCCAAGTTGCTTATTATTGCATCTGACTGACAATTAGCTTTCTTAGTGGGATAACGCCAAGTCAGCCTGTTTAGATCTAGCTGCAGTAAAAAAAAATCGGTGCATTCTTCTGAGAAACACAATTAACATCTGCTCGGAAATAGGTGTTTTCTTTCTTTCCTGGGAAGGAAAGCTATAACATGCCTTTCTCCCCCAGTAATCTTTTATTAGATATATCCTAATATAACCTTAAGATGATGAGGGGAGAAAAATTACTATTTTTCAGCTGGCTTCATTCTGTAGAAGTGGGGCTTCTTAAAATAAAGCACTTGGCATAGAATGGCTTTCTTAGTCTGTTGACCCATTCTTTTCCTTTATTCTTGAGCAGTTTTCAAACACTGGGAAATAGCATGATATGAGTTTTGAAGCAAGTTTGAATTAGAACTTCATCACTTGTCATCATCAGTTTTTACCAGAAAGCAATTCATGTAATCTCTTTGTGGCTGCTTTCTTATGTGTAATATACAAGAAATAGTTCCCTCATTTTTATCAGAAGCATAACGTAGGAATACTTCATGTTAAATGCCTGACAACAGACCCTTCAAGATTTCATTGTTTTGCCTTTTCTTGTCTCTCATGTTCTTGTCTGTAGATTGACAGAAAAATTGAATGGGAAGTTGGTGACTTTCATTCTGCTCTTGTAATATGTACGAGGATTTTTCATACCTTGGAATCCTTATGAAGTTTTATAACTAGATGGGGCAAGGCTTTGTGCTGTAGCTGAAATGCCTTAGTTCTACTCCATCACCAGATGTTGGTAATAATGGTCATTTGAAACTGTCACTTTGCATCTGTAGACAAGGAATTTACAAAACCCTGATTTTCCCCCAAATAAACTTTTAGAAATTAGCTAATTTTGTAACTAGAGGATTTTCTTTGTTCTTCTGAACAAGTAAACCTCTCATATAGCTTTGCATTGCCTCAGATATAATACTATGAATGTATAGAGAAAAATGATCCTTTATATCAAGTTGTTTGCTAAGCACTTCAAATGTATCATTATAGCCCACCATAATAATAACCATGTAAGATGGACTTTACATCTTACATATTCCTCACTTTACAGATTAAGAAAGTGAGGCAAATAGAGATTACCTAATTTATCTGGAAACACATAGCTGGTGATTGCATCAGTACTTAAAACTCCAAAATCAGAATGGCATAATACACTCTGTGTACAGTGGGGTTGCCAGTGGGACCTCTACTAATAATAGTTAGGGATGCAGGCTAATGGATGCATCATCTAGACATATCATTCTACTTTTATCAAGGAAGGAGTGAGAGGACGTGGGGAATTATTAACCACTTTTAAAGCATCTGTCCAGAGATGATGCACACTATTCATGCTCATATTTTGTTAACCATGTCAAGTTATATGGCCATACCTAGCTTCAGAGGGGACTAGAAAAATGCAGTCTGATCATGTATCCTGAAAGAGGACTGGTGTATTTGTAAGCAGCTCTAGTGACTATCACAAATCTGTCTATCTCCAAAATTCGTTCTCTTAATTACTTCAGAGAATTGATAGAATCTTATCTTCAGGAAGTAAAAGTTGGAAGCCCTTATAGGAGTTAGAGGAGTATTATAGGAGCATTACTCTTCTATCATGAAGAATCTAGTAAATGTCATAGCGTAGCAATAGAAACTTCAGTTGTCTTAGTCTGTATATGGTCCTGGATGTGTGTCTCTGATATGATGTTTCAGGATCCAGTCACTTCCTACGTTGGCCCTTAAAGTAATATATAGTCATTTCTGTATTTCTTCTCTTGTTTGAAGAATTGAAGATACTAAAATTATAAGAACATACCAGAGATTTTCTACAGCAGTGTCAGAGCTTTTTCCAATATGTTTGTCTTTTTCTTATTGGTGTCAGTTAGGAGTTTCATTTGGTTGCATATAACAGGGGCCTTACTGCTGTGGTTGAACCATATATGGGCTTATTTTTTCCTGTGAATCAGAAATGCTGAAGTGAGTAGTCCAGGGCTGGGGATGCAGCTGAAAAGGACATCAGAGACCCAGATTTCTTCTCTTTCTGTTCATCATTGTATGTTTTTGCTTTAATCTTCATTTTTATTGCCCTGTAGTCACACAATGGTTATCTCACATCTAATAATCATGTTCCAGATATGAAGAAAAGGCAAAAGCCTATGATGCCTGCTAAGTCTGTCCTAATCCAAGGCCTTCCACTTATCTTGTTGGAAACACTGTCACTAGTTAGTGTAGTATTGCTAGTTGGAACACATTGCCACCTTGAATGAAGTTTTGGATTTTTTTGAAATAAGAAAAGAATGGATATGGAAGAGCAACTATCAGTGAGTGCCACATATTTGTAAGAATTCATTGTAAATTAAAACTTAAAAGCCCTTTGCTACCACTTATGTTGTACCTGTGAGGGAATACATTTTTACTTAGACATTGTGAAATTTTTGTAGTTAAATCTATCTTTAGATTTAACTATCTAACTAAAAAGACCTATGTATCTTTTTATTTTTTCAAAACAATCTGCACAATCAGGTTTGTTATTTAAAAGCATTAGATCAGGTATCTTAGGCCCAAGGAAAGAATCTGACTCAAATATGTTTAAAATGTTGGCTTAATCTTTTTATTTTTTCCTAACTTTTGAATTTGAATAACTTCAAGGACCGTATGCTCCAGTTGTTTTACAACCTTCACTATTCTTGTGTTATCTTATGGGTCCATCTAGGTCACATGTTTGTGTTTTATGTTCAGCTCTATAGGTATTTGAGTTTAGACAGCTGTATATACAGTTACAGTTATTTCAGATGCACCCAAACCTGAATATCTAGCTGGTATGTGGGCCTTGGGTGGGCTTCCCCTGTGGCTCAGCGGTAAAGAATCTGCCTGCAATGCAGGAGACACAGAAATGCAGGTTTGAGCCCTGGGTCGGGAAGATCCCCTGGAGGAGGAAATGGCAACCCATTCCAGTATACTTGCCTGCAGAATCCCATGGACAGCGGAGCCTGGAAGGGTCCATGGGTTGCAAAGAGTTGGACATGACTGAAACAGCTGAGCATGCACGTAGGCCATGGAGTATTGTGAGAGAATTAGTAAACTTATCCATTGCTGCCATCATCTAATTGTTATCAAGTATCAGGAAGCTTGTGTTAGTCTGTGACTGAAACTGAATTAACTAATTTGTACTGAAATGTCTCTTTTAGTCTGCTTGTTCCAAATCAGTTATTATAATGGCACCAATTTTTGTCCTGTTTGAATATATTCAAGTATAAAACTAAGTTTAGACTTTATCACCTATATAGAAAATTAGCATTTGTATCTTCTTACTGGAATTCCTTAGTGGTATGTAAGGTATGAATTTATATGAATTATTCATTTAGAAATTATCATGTATTTATTAGAGTATCTATTGCTTTTCATAGTTAACAGCTGATAATAAAAATATAATAATCTCTGTTTCCAGAGAAAAAATTCATGATTTGTCACACTTGGGTATGTTTTTTTTTTTTTTTGTCTTAACAGACTTTGCTTCGCCCTCTTCAGGCTTTATGCTCTTTCCAGCTTCAGCATGGTGCTCAAATTCGCCTCAGCAAGGAACATCTTCTGAAAAATGGATTATATCCTAAGCCAATGCCAAAGAACAAACGCAAACTCAGGAAAATGGAACTATTAATGAACAGTGTTAAAATTTAGTACAATTGTTCTTATGGTGCTAGTTATGATATCTGCAGCTGACAATACCAGGTTAACTTTTTTATACATTTTAAGTCTGTGCGTTTTTGTCTAAAGAATAAGAGTTACATACTGAACTTACCTAGAAGAAGTAATCCAAATAGCCATAAAAACAAGTTTCACTTACTCAATGAAAAGCAAGATTTATTTCATACTATACTGTTTTAAAAATGTACCTCTAATTTTTTTTTCAGATCAGTAATTTGAAATGTGATTAATTATTGAGCTGGGTTAGAAGTTCTTATAAAATGGAATGAAAAGAAAATGGTATGCCTGATTGGTTCAGTATTGTTTCTATGGGTGTTTATAGATAATTACGTAGAGACCTATAATAGAGGATACCTATATCAAGTCACAGTCTTTTACATGAGCTTTATAGCTTGAAATAAGTAGCAAAAGAAAATAATAATCAAGTAATTTAGGTTGAATTTTTATTTCATAAATAAGTATTTAGGAACTAAACTTGAATTCAGCTAATGTGATTTAAGTGTGCTATTTTAGTTGCCCTAATTTTAAAAATTAAAGTATAATTAGAAAAAGTACATTTGACATATAACATTATATTATTTTTCAGGTGTGTAACATAATGATTTGGTATTTATATACATTGCAAAATGATCACTACAGTAAGTCTGGTTAACATCTGTCACCATACATAGTTATAACAAATTTTTTTCTTGTGATGAGAAGTTTTAAGATTTACTCCATTAGCAACTTTAAACTATAGTGTAGTATTACTAAGTATAGTCACCATGCTATATATTATATCCCCATGACTTAAAAAATGGACCTTTTTGACCTTCTTCACTCATTTCATTCCACCCTCACTTCCACTTCTGCTTCTGGAAAACACCAATCATGTTCTATTTATCTTAGAGCTTGTCTTTATATAAGCTTCCCCCCTCCTCAGATTCCACATATAAGTGATATCATTTCTTTTTCTTACTTCACTTTGCATAATGCCCAGAAGTCCATCCATGTTGTTGGAGATGGCAAAATTTCATAATTTTTTATGGCTAAATACTATTCCTTTATAGCTACACATATTCATATATATATATATATATGTCGACATACATATATAGACATATGTATGTCGACATACATATATAGATACACACACACACATAGACAAACACACACGCACATATGTATGTATCACATTTTCTTCATCCACTGATGGATGCTTAGATCGTTTCCTTATCTCGGCTATTGTAAATAATGCTGTAATGAACATGGAGGTGCATGTATCTTTTCAAGTTAGTGTTTTCTTCAGATAAATACCCAGAAGTGGAGTCACTGGATCATATGGTAATTCTGTTTTCAATTTTTGAGGAGCCTCCATGCTGTTTTCCATAGTGGCTGCATCAATTTATATTCCCACCAACAGAGCACAAGGGTTCCCTTTTCTCTACATCCTTACTAGCATTTCTTATTTATTGTCTTTTTGGTGATATGGCCATTCTAACAGGTGTGAAGTGGTAGCTCTTTGTGGTTTTTATTCACATTTCCCTAATTGTTAGTGATGTTGAGCATCTCATGTACTGTTGACCATCTATATGTTTTCTTTGAAGAAAATGTCTGTTCAGATAATATGCCCATTTTTAAATTGGATTTTTTAATATTTAATTTTATTATTTATATATTTTAGATATCAATCCATTATTAGATTCGTGACTTGCAGATATTTTTCCCTGTTTAAGTAGGATGCTTTTTCATTTTGTTGATGATTTCCTTTGCTGTGTAAAAGTTATTCAGTTTAATGTAGTCCCACTTGTTTATTTTTTGCTTTTATTGACTGCCTTTGCTTTTGGTATCATATTTAAAAAAATCATTGCCAATACCTATGTCATAGAGCTTATTGCTTATGTTCTTTTCTAGGAGGTTTATGATTTCTGGTCTTACATTTTAAGTCATAATACATTTTGAGTTGATCTTTGTGTATAGTGTGAGATAGTGGTTCAGTTTCCTTTCTTTTGCATGTGACTGTATGTGGCTGCTTAGTTTTCCCAACAGCATTTATTGAAGAAAATTTCCATCCTTATGGTAGACTAATTGGCCATATAAGTGTGGATTTATTTCTGGGTTCTCTATTTTGTTTCATTTATTTTGTGCCTGTATCATACTTTTTTGATTACTATAGCTTTATAATATATTTTGAAATCAGGGAGCATGATACCTCTAGCTTTGTTTTCTTTCTCAAGATTGTTTTGACTATTTAGAGCTTTTTTGGGGTTTTATACACATTTTAGGATTATTTGTTCTATTTCTGTAAAAATGCCACTGGAATTTTGATAGCTAAAGCACAAAATCTGTAGGTTGTCTTGGATAGAGCCCCAATTTTTAACCAGGTGCGTGTCATTTTGAAATAGCAAACATTTTCATTTTTATGCAATCTGGATAATTTTAGATTTCTCTCAGTATTCATTGAACAGATTTGTTGACTGTGATACCCTTACTGATATTGAAGTTTTCACATGGAAATAACTGTAGAATATAAGACTACTATAATTTTGAGAACAAATTTAAATATTTTTAGTGGGCAAAAACTTTCATTTTGAGAAAATAAACTTTCCTGTCCGCTTGGGAAAATATTTATGGGGATTTTTGTATAGAATAAGAGATGTATGTATAGTATATATGTATGTCTAACTCACATTTACTCCAGTTATGTACACATTTAGGCAAGAAGAGGGAGCTCTGGTTTTATTCTTTATTACTTCTAGAGTTTCCTGTATATACTTTGGAGTTGTAAAGAAAAACTAAACATTAGATTTAAAAGTAAGCTTTATATGTGCACACACGCACACACACACACTTAATTTTTCTAGCATACAGAGCTTTTTTAAGTCACTTATTCTCATTAAGCAGTTTTAAATACATTTTAAAAACTATCATTATTAATATTTTTAGTAACTAAAATTTTTCAAAATGTGTAGTATTATATGAGGATTTAACAATCTGACTTTTAAAAGTTATTGCTTTTTTTATTATATTAGTTGACTTTTAACTTCAGATGCTTTGTACTTGGTTGAATTGCCTGGACTAGTTCCAGATTTTGTGGATTTGTAGCTGATAGAAGACTTTACATGTAGACTTTACACTTTGATGTAGGGTAGATTATTTTGTGAATTGTTATTTAAGCCATGTAGTTAACTCAGAGAGTATTTATTTATATAAAGGTGACTGTGTGTTTCGTCAGCCTGTTTGTGGTGGGTTAAAAAATCGCTGTGTATTTTGAGAATTTTATGTACATAAAGTGTTGAGGACTAGTATACAAAAGAAGTCATAGCTCTTAGCAGCTTCCTGTAGCTTAGGTTATAAAATTTATTATATGAAACATGAGAGTTTTATTAAGAAAAATTATTTCCCCCCACTTTAAGACTCCAAACCAACTTTCCTTAGCTATAACCATTACAATTTTAGGGTCTTTTCCCTAAGATTTTGGAAGGAGGAAGCTCTTCACTGACACCATTGTTAGTGAAATATGTAGAAGAACACTTCCATATGGCTTTCTTCATCACATATCCCCTTCTTCATCACATATCCCCATTTAGTGCCCTAAATTGGCTGTTTAAAAATGTGATCATATTAATAGAGAATCTTTTCCATTGAATGATATTGAATTTCAGGAAGGTAAATTGTTGATCATGGATACAACTTCATTGGTGTAGAAGTAAACGTTATTGATTCTGTAAGTAAAACATTAATTTTGACTTAGTAAACTTAAAAGTTTTATATAACTGGATTTTTACTATGTAGAGTTATTCCTTAAAAATAGATATGAGTTTTTAATAGATAAATTTTTATAGATAATTGGATGTTTTTATAGATTAGTAATACTGTGCATTTCTTTTAAAATAATAATGTGTTTTAGATGTAGTGAAACTTTGAATCTGATTGCTTATAGCATAGAATAAACCACTGCCTTTTAATTCCTGTAGTGGTTTTGGTAGATTATAATAGATTAAAATTTGTGCAGGAAATCAGTGCTCCCTGACTTACTCTATGCTGATGACTTGGCTCCCTTAGTTTATTAAAAAAGCATACTAGAGAAACAAATAATTGTTTATTAGTCTTTAATAATTGTTCACTTGAACTAACAACATAAGAATTATTTTTTAAAGAAATTTTATAGTGTAAGGGATTAAAAACACTGAAAAAGATATTCTTTGAATAAGAGATTATAATTTACTGTTACTTAAGAATATACTGTTGGAGAAGGAAATGGCAACCCACTCCAGTCTTCTTGCCTGGAGAATTGCAGGGACGGAGGAGCCTGGTGGGCTGCGGTCTGTGGGGTTGCACAGAGTCGGACACGACTGAAGCAACTTAGCAGCAGGAATATGCTGAGGAATTCAGACATTTTTAAAAGTACATCTGCCTCAGGATTATTTTCATCACAGATGAACTCTTCATTAATTTTGTATGCTAAAAGTATTTATCCATTTCTGTCTCCAGATATGTTATTTGCAAGGTGAAAAATCTCTTATTACATTTTTTGCGTATATTTAATTTTATGGGAAACATAATTGATGTGAAAAAGGCAATAACTTACCATGTGAAAAATATCAGATTTTATAAATATAATTGCATATTTTAAAGCTTTATTAAATAATTTTATTTCTAAAATTGCATCTTTCTTAATATAGTCAATGAAGAAACAGTTAAAAATATACATGAAAAACCGTGATTTTGTTTCTAAAATGTAAGCTTGCCTTTTCACATCTCTGGGTTTTCTGCAATTATAGAAATGAAACTAGTATTTTAGCATACATTTAATAGTATTGTTTACTAACTCTTAGAACTTTTGCAAATTCAAATTCTATGGGGCAATGACAGATACTTCCACCCATGATGGGTAGTCTTTTATAAAAGAAAAATATCCGTTTAGTGAATAAAGTAAAAATAAAAATGAGTGGAAACAGTATCTTTCAGGCAAAATATATTAATAAATTGGCTATTCCTTTAATTTATAAAGGGTTCATTCAGTAAGTTAAAATGGGAAAAATGGATTGTGATGTTGCTTTTTGATTTTTTAATTTGTGCTAATTGATTTCATTACTTTTCAGAGTATTGGTCTTCATTTTAGCTTAACGTTTATTAATGTTTATTTTTACAGGGTATAATAATAGTTTTTATTTGGAACTTAACATTTGTAATTTGTAATATCTAATATTCAGTAGATTAAGATAGTAACATTAATTTCCATTTTAAAAGAAATCATTAAATTACTAATGACTTAATGCTTCTATTAATTTTTGTTGGTAAGTTATTTGAATTATTTTTAAAATTAAAATTGTTATTATGTTTTATTTTTATGGTGATTATCAATAGCATTATTATTAAAATATCTTGAATGATTAATTTGAAATATTAGTATATGAATCGTTCCTAGTATTTTGCATCAAAGAAGAAAATGTTAGGCAATATATCTCTCCATGCATCTACCATTATTTTGGATAATTGGACGTGATGCTTTAGTCGTGAAATAGGCTTTAGTATTTATAAAAGTTCAAGGTCAGTATATAGTAAAAGTGTCTTAAGGTCCGTCTTTTATGTCTGTTAGTAGATAGATCTCAGTCTACTTAGTGTTTCTCAGTAATCAGTACAATAAACCATTTATTAAGTATTTTTATGTAGCACTTAGTATGTATCAGGGACTCTTTTAAGTACTGAAGAATATAGTGATGTTGAAGACAGAATCCCTGTGTCCAAGAAGCTGAAGTTTGGTAGTTGGAAACAGGTGTAATAAAATGATTTCAGGTACTGATAGCCGTTACAGAAGGGAGTTCAGTAGTAGAGTATCAGTGTTCAGCCAGAGCAGTTGGTAAAGGCCTTGTTGGACGAGGTGACTTTTCTGTTTTTTTGCTAAATGATGAGAAGGATGCAGCACATAAGTAATCTTCAGGAATTTTTCAGGGAAATAATCATGCAGAGAATCAAAGGACAGGAATCTTTTTTTAGAGATATGCGATATTAAGGATAGCTATCTGGGTAGATCAGTAGACTTGCTGAAGAAAAAAAATGACATTTTTTAATCTGATTGTATTTTTTCAGTGAAGAAAGTGGTAAAGTTATTAAACAAGCATGAAGAAGGATATTGAGATATGTTTATGGAGAGAGAGAATGAGGTATTTATCTGGAGAGTGGGTTTACTGGGGCAAGGAGTAGGATTGTTTGGCATTGTTGTGTTCCCCTTTCAGATACATGAGTATACATTTGAAGTAGATCTGGTTAGCATGCTTATGTGAGTTGTGTATGTGTGTGTTCTATGTTCTGCTGTGGCGCCTAGTCCTAGAGGAAGCAGATGATTGGATTGTGGTGGTGTTAGATGAGCACAAGAGAAGGGAAGAGAATAAGGGAGTCGGGGGTACTGTGTTATAAACTAGACCACAGAATCTAGGATGGATGAGGAGAGAAGGACATCTAGACTGTGTGTGTGCAAAGCCTTTTCAGTTGTATCTGACTCTGTGACCCTATGGGCTATAGCCCACCAGGCTCCTCTATCCATGAGATTCTCCATGCAAGGGTACTGGAATGGGTTGCCATTTCCTTCTCCAGGGGATCTTCCTGACCCAGGGATCGAACCCATGTCTCTTATGTCTCCTGCATTGGCAGGTGGGTTCTTTACCACTAGCACCACCTGGGAAGCCATCAAGTAAAGAATCAAGAGGCTGTGGAATTGGATGGCCAAGTTTTGGGGTCTGAAATTCTCCAAGAATAACAGGAGTAGTGGTGGAAAGTAGGTACTGAATTCATCAATGAGTGAGGGGAAGTGACTGGACGTTAATAGGTAATGTCAACAAGGAGGGAAAGGGGTAATAGTCTGGTAATGCCTTTCAAAGGTGCTATAAGTTTTTAATGAAGAAAGAGGAAAGAACGGTTTGATGGAAAGTGACAAGGGCCATTAAGGAGAACTACTCTGTCTCCAGGCTTTGAGGTACGAGGGATGTGAGAGGAAAACCAGCTTCCACTTGAGAGGACCACGGGAGAAGCAACGTCCTAAGGGAATAGCCAGTTGCACTTATGGTGAGGGAAATGTTCAAGGATAGGAGAGCTTACTGGTAATTAGGTTAAACATCTAATTTATTATATCAATGAGGGAAATTTTGTCTATTGGGTGTGACAGCATACAAACAGTAAAGTGATACAGGAATGTTCAAATGGTAATACATAGTCACCCTACTGATCACTGACCATGAATTCTAAAAGGTGCAGTGGAAAGATTTGTTCATTGTGTGTATTTTTCCCATACTACCAAGGAATTAAACCAGTTTCTGAGAACACTGACCTAGTGTTCCACAAATTTAACTCAGTTCTGATACTCCTGAGAGACAGCGGCGGATCTCACAGACTATAGGCTCAACCCCTCAAGTCACTCCCCTGCCTCAGGTCCAGGTTGTCACCTGTGCCTTCTGACCAGCTGGCTGTAGACCAAAGGTAAAACAATCCTTGCTTTGGGTTGAATTAGCTTGCTGGAGTGGCTCACAGAACTTTGAGAAACATTTTACTTACGAGATTGGCAGTTTACTATTGGAGGATGTAACTCAAGAAGAGCCAGATGGAAGAATTACATAGGACAAGGTATATGGGATGGGGCTTGGAGCTTCCGTGCCCTCTCTAGGCTCATCACTCTCCCTGAATCTCCATATTTTCACTAACCTGGAAGCTCTCTGAACACTTTCCTTTTTGGATTTTTACAGAAGCTTTGTTATATAAGTATGATTGATTAAATCAACGACCATTGGAGGTTAATTCAACCTCCAGCTGCTCTCCTCTTCATGGTCTTTCTAATTATGGCTTATTTTACTAGAGTTATAACCTCCAGAATTGTCCATGTTGTTGAAAATGGCAGAATTTCCGTTTTTAAAATCATTAAACACACACACACACCACGTTTTATTTATCCATTGAAGGACACTTAGTTTACTTCCATATTTTGGCTGTTGTGGATAATCCTGTAGTAACATGGGGGTACTGAAAGTTTCAACCCTCCAATCCTGTGGCTGGTACTCCTGGCAGCAGGCCCCCATCATTAAGTGCTTAAAAGTCACCTTGTTAACATAAACTCAGGGTTGGTAGAAAGGGGTTTGTTATAAACGTTAGGACCCCCTTGTTGCTTTTATCACTTAGGAAATTCCAAAGATTTTAGGAGCTCTGTCGGAAATGAGAAAGAAGATGAAATACATATTTCTTGTTATAAAATCACAGTGTCACAGTTTGTAAGGCTAGGAAGAGTAGGAAATGGATTTTTAGAGAAGTCTAGTGGTGAGTCTATAGGATGACAGATAATCTTGCAAGTTTGTGTTTCTTATTGAAATGACTGGACATGTAAAGTATGATGGGACTAATCCTGAGGTCAGAACACTCAGTAAATCTTTAAATCCCAAGAATGTTTTTTTATTGTTACAAAGGAATAATTGGCAAATATGATTGTATATATTTATATAATGTGATGATTTGATATACATATGCATTATAAAATGATTAACAAGATCAAGATAATTAACATATCCATCACCTCACAGAGTTGACACTGGCAACTCTTGTGTATCTGGTGAGAATGCTTAGGATCTAATGCACAAGTAACTTGATATTTGTGTGTACTGCAAAATGATCATCTTAGTAAGTCTAGTTAATATCCATAACCATACAGAATTGCAATTTTTTTTGCTTGCTATGAGAACTTTTAAGATTTACTTTCATAGCAACTTTCAAATATACAAATATTATTAAGTATAGTCCCCATGCTATATATTAGATCCTCAGAACTTATTCTTCTTGTAACTGAAAATTTGTGCCTGTTGCCCTGTATCCCCCTCTTCCCTCCTACCCCAGTCCCTGGTATCTACCATTCTATTTTCTTTTCCAATGAAATTAGCATTTTTTTAAAGATTTCACATATAAGTGGTACCATTTAGTATTTGTCTGTCTTTATTTTAGTTCGCATAGTGCCCTCCACTGTACATCCATGTTGTTGCACATGGCAAGATTACTTCTTTTTTATGGCTGAATAATGTTCCTCTGTGTGTGTGTGTGTGTGTGTGTGTGTGTGTGTGTGTAATATTTTCTCTTAATCTGTTGACCCATTGAAGTACATTTTGATTGTATTCATGTTTTGGCTATTGTGAAAAATGCTGTAACATGAGGATGCAGGTTTGTCTTAAAGACTCTGATTTTAATTCCTTCTTATATATACCCAGAAGTGGGATTGCTGAACCATATGGTGGCTCTATTTTTTCATTTTTTGAGGAACTGTCATTTTAGTGGCTGTACTGTTTTTACATTTCTGCCTGCAGTGTTTAGGGGTTCCCTTTTCTCAACATTTTTGTTCTCTCTTGTGTTCTTGATGCTAGCTCTTCTAACAGATATGAGATGATAACTCATTGTAGTTTTAAACTGTTTTATTTCTTTATTGAAGTATAGTTGGTTTCCAGTTATCATATTCTGCAGCATTCTTGCCTGGAAAATTCCGTGGTCAGAGGAGCGTGGCAGGCTACATGGGGTTGCAAAGAGTCGGATACGACTGAGCGACTGACACTATCATATTAATTTCAGGTGTACCACACAGTGATTCAATTATATGTATGTATCTGTGTGTATATATATGTATCTGTGTGTGTATATGTATATATATATTCTTCTTTAGATTCTTTTCCATTATAGGTTACTACAGAATATTGAATATATTTCTCTGTGCTATACAGTAGGTCTTTGTTGGTGATCTATTTTATATATAGTAGTGTGCATATGTTAATTCCAGCCTTCTAAATTAGAAGGGATAAATTGCCCCTCCTCCTCTTTCCACTTTGGTAACCAGAAGTTTTTTTTCTGTGTCTGTGAGTTGGTTTCTGCTTTGTAAATAAGTTCATTTGTATTTTTTTATTCCACATATAAGTGATATCACAATACTTTTCTCTGACTTCACTTAGCATGATAAACTCTAAGTCCATCCATGTTGCTACAAATGGTGTTATTTTGTTCTTTTTTAATGCCTGAGTAATATTCCCTCACACACCCACACACACACCCACACACCCACCCCACTTCTTCTATATCCATTCATCTGTCAGTGGACATTTAAATTGCCTCCATGTCTTGTCTATTGTAAGTAGTGATGCAGTGAACATTGGGGTGCATGTATCTTTTTGAATTATAGTTTTCTCTGGATAATATGCCCACGGGTGGGATTGCAGGATCATATGTTAACTCTGTTTTTACTTTTTTAAGGAACTTCCATACTGTTCTCCATAGTGGCTGCCTAATTATGGTTTTGATTTTCATTTCTCTGATGATTAGTGGAATAAGACCCAACTGTATACATTCCATAAGGTGCTCCAGATACTTTAAAAGTCAAGACAAGGTTAAAGGTAAAAGGTTGGAAAGAGATAACACCGTGCAGATTTTGACTTTTTAAATTTTCTAATCCATGTTATTTTATCCTTCATCCAGCATATATATATTTAACACCTATAGTAGCTATCAGGTACTGTCTTAAGTACAATATTGTATGTTTAAAAAAATCTAGTTATTTGGATTTTCCTTTATTTTGAAGTTAGGAAAAGTTGAAAGTGGTAGGAGATTTTCACATAAATGTTTGTTCCTAAAAAAGTCTTATTCTTAAAGGAAAAAAGCCAATTTGCACAGCCTGACTGTCCAATTAATTATTTTTTGTGGTTATAAATGTCTACCAGAAGAAAATAGAATACTTTTAGTCATAGTGGTAGGCATCAGCAGTCTTTAGTAAATCCTTTAATCCTGTCGGGATCTTTATAAGGAAGGATATAACAACAGTAGTATTTTATATGTATTTGTTTGATTAAAATAGTTGTTTCAATCCTTGTGATCTGGTCATTAATTCTTTAATGTATTACTTTAGAAACCATGTCACATTTACTTCCTTTCTGAATGGGGAATGGAATCTGATTTTTCCTCTTGAGTGCAGGATGTTATTCTCAACGTGTGGTGAATCCCTGTCAGAAATGAATAAAAGCTTCATTAGATGTTTCTTATAAAGAAAATTAATTTTCTTTTCTTAACCTACTTCACTTTATTATCAAAATATAATCAGAAAAAGGATTCTAATATATGTTGACAGGGCTTTCCTGCAGAGAGGTTGTTCCAGTCGACTTGCTGATTTCTACAGGAAAATTCCTTGCCTAGTGCATAATTTAGGTATGATAGTAGCAAGGGACTGCACTGACCAATGATTTCAGTGAGGAAATCATGTTGAAACCAAAATATTTCATGTAAAATGTATGATTTTCTTAATGTTTTTATTTAATATTTAATAAATCCAGCCCTGAAGGATAGTCTTTGAAATGCAAGTTCAGCTACCTGACTGATATTTTTGCATGCCACAATTAGAGCTGTCAAAACAGTCTTTTTAAAATAGAACCAGAAAGAGATTGAGTGCTTGTTGTCTGAAGTTGTACTAACATTACTTGATGTGAATACAGGATTTCCACAAAAGGTGAGCCTAAAAAACACTTTCTGGCTCTAAGTACAGCGCTACCGATAACATGCATCAAAGGAAGCAGTGTATTTTTCATTTCTGTGGTGAGGTCTTTTAATTATTTAGATATATGTATGAAAAAGCAGGCATAGCCAAAAAAATTCATGAAGAAACTTGTAGGTAAACATTTCTGAAATTTGCTTATGGAACAAAGAGCCTCAAATATGTTGTTATAATATGGAAAAGAAAATAGGGTGATATATGGAGAATCCTAAAATAGTTATTCATAAAGGACATCATACATCTGACAGAACTGCTTTTAATTTATTATCTTAGGACTGCATAGAGTAAGTGAAGTAAGATAATAAATAGCTCATCAATTCCTAGTCTTTTCTTTTGAAAAACATATTTTTAAATGATCAAAATCCAAAATGTTTCCTAATTCACAAATAAAATTCTCATTCTGCATTGCTAAGAATCCAGCAATCAGCCATACAGAATTGCATAATTTAGATATAGATATAATTCTTGCATTTAGATTGGATATAGATACAGTTTTTGCATCAACTTTTTGCTCCTCTTTCACCTTATTTGCCCATATATTTAAAACAGTTTAGAAAAATTCTCTCCCTTTCTCTCCCTCCCCTCTCTGCATTCTTATAGTGACTTAACCTGATGTTATTGTAAGCCAAGTTCCTGATTGTCAGATTTTAAAATTCTGATAGAAATTTTGTGACAAATTCTGTAGCAGCATCTCAATATAATGTCAGGGCTGAATCTCCCCACTCCTTTTAAGTAGAAAATGAATGATAAAATCTGTACTGTAATATCAAGTGTTCTGCTCTCAAACTGCCTGACTTGCTCAAAAGTTAGGAAGAGCAAAGAGAAACATTGGTCCCTGCAGTATGTGAAATTTTAAAATGTGTATGTTACCTTTTGAAGGAAAAGCTAAATTGTTGTTTAAAGGTTTTTGGCTAAAAGCTTTACTATCTACTCCCTAGTAACCCTCCCTTGGCCTCATATTGTGGTTATCTCCAGCTGAGTGCTGGAGACGGGCCAGCTATGGGTCACTGCATTAGAGTGCAGGGAGTCGGCTGTACCTGAGGTGAACTGTTAAGAAAGTGAAACTCTCAGGCCAAGCAGAAGAAGAGCCCTTAAGGGCACTTTGGCAGTTCCATTAGCAGTTATGCCCAAAAAGAGAAAACCTTGTGGAGCCTGGACTAGGCTGACGCATGCTGATCCTCCCTGTGCAGAGAGTGCTCTGGTTTGTAGAGACGCTGCTGCTCAGGATCCTTAACATCCTGTGATCTCTTTCAGGGTTGCCTTTCTAGATGTGGGGTTTTCATTACTGTATCTCGAGCTCCTGATGAAGAACAGATGTGTTCTCTCAAAAGCGCCAGACACATGTGATTAAGAAAAAATAAATGTTTGCTGATCTACAAAGACCCTCATAAACTAGAGATAGCAGAAAGAGAAGAGGAGCATGAAGGTCATTCAGAGAAGCGGGGAGTTCAAGCCCCCAAAATGCTGTACCTACAGCTATCAGTCTTGAGAATATTAAGCCCCTCCCCAGATGACAAAGATTCCTTTATGAAATACTCATGGTAGAGAATTTTTTTTATTTTTTTTCATTTATTTTTTATTAGTTGGAGGCTAATTACTTTACAGTATTGTAGTGGGTTTTGTCATACATTGACATGAATCAGCCATGGAGTCACATGTATTCCCCATCCCGATCCCCCCCTCCCACCTCCCTCTCTACCTGATCCCTCTGGGTCTTCCTAGTGTACCAGGCCCGAGCACTTGTCTCATGCATCCAACCTGGGCTGGTGATCTGTTTCACCATAGATAATTTTTTTATAAAATCATTAAAGTGATTTCTTAAAAATATGCCTGCCTATATACATCCTGAGGGGCACTGTCCCCATCAGAATAGTCAGGTCAAGATGTTAGACACATTCTCCACAATATTTTAGGAATCTTCCTGAATTGCATCCAGAATACAGGTCAATTTTTTCATATTCTTCAAGGTAAGAAAGTTATATCTTGATTGTTGATTTATTATTCAAATACTTTAGCTCAAAATAGGAGAGTGGAAATCAACCTAGTTTTATTGCAAAAATATGGTGAAGAAATTATTGTTTGTTTTGAGTTAAAAAGGAGACCCAAGTACTTCACCATTTCTGTACACCAAGCCTGATTTCTCATGTAGTATAAATTCTTCATAAAGGAGTCTGTTGATGTGAAAGAAAAAGTCCATATTTGCATTACTTTTGCATCAGATATTTAGTCATTTAAGGCTTCTAAGTATTATGGATTTCTTCTGATGTGCTTAATTACTGATTAATATTTATTATATTAAATTTTGTCCATCCAAAATCATCTTGTTTGCTCAGTTTGTGACAAAATAATTGCTAAAGTTTGTTCATGTTAATTTTATTTTACAATCATCCTTTCTTTCATCTATATTTGACTCCTTAATAATTAAATCTAAATGAACTAAGTCTTAGCTTTTCAACATTCTCATGTTGAAATTTTCATAGATCTTATAGATAATTAGATAACTACCATTCCTTATATAATTGTGAATTATTAAAACTTCCAAAGAGCCCAACTGCTCTACCTTAATATAACTTCAACTGTATGAGCTTTTAGCAGGTCAGAATACCTTTCAAAAAACCAATTTTTTGATCAGTATCATAACCAGTCACCTGACATGAAGCAACAAGAATGTGCAAGAATGATATCAAGACTTCACTAGCTGATTTTGGTTGTTCTTGAACGGGTAACTGCAAGTTGTAATGTTGCAGTGTTTTCTGTTTTAGTCAGTCTTCTTTTTTTATAATGACTGAGCACAGTACAGTACTTACAGTATTTTTTTATAACAACAAAAAAGGAGCTTCTGGTTGTGAATTGCAGCTTACTTGCTTTCACTGGACCCTGTTTTATTACTGATTACTGAGAGTTCTGATGAAGAGAAGTTGCTAGTAAATGCATTTGTGGCTAGATTTCCATCCTGCCTAAACCCCCATTTTACTTTCAACCCCGGGGGGTTGAGCTTGATCATATTTAAACCTCAGTGACTCTCTTTTCATCTTTTCTCACTTTAAAGCCTTGGTCTTCCTATTCCCCTAAAACCTCATCTTGCCATGTGTGCCTGTGTGCTCAGCTGTATCCTACTCTTGGCAACCCCATGGACCATAACCCACCAGGCTCCTCTGACCATGGGGTTTTCCAGGCAAGAGTACTGGGGTGGGTTGCCATTTCCTACTCCAGGAGATCTTCCCTACTCTGAGACTGAACTCATGTCTCTTGCATCTCCTACATTGACAGGCAGATTCTTTTCCACTGTGCCACCCAGTAATCTCAAAGCCTCATCAAGGTTGGTTTAAATAAGGCCTCAAAAGAGTGATTGGTCAGTAAGTACACTCAGGGCTGTAATAGCATCTATTGAAGAAAACATAGAGTGGGTAGAAGCAATAGAGAATTGGGTTTCTCACTGATGTTCACCTGCTGAAGCAGAGCACAGAAATATTTTTAACAGTGCTGAGTGGAGGCCTTGGCCCTTGGGATGTAGAGTTTTGAAGATTAATTATTGGAGGATGTATCATCCATGTACCCTGCCATGATCAGGAGCTGCTATTCAAGCCTTAGGGCTACAGCTGTATAACACAGTAGAATCTACACTCGTTCTATCCCCTTGGTATTTGCTAAATCATCTCTCTACAGAGACTAGCCTAGCCTTTCTGTGGAGCCTCTCTGCATTCTCAACCTTGTTCACCATTTTCTCCCACACAGTAAGGTGGCCATTGATAGATGAGAGCAAATGTTGCCTTAATCCACTTCTCATCATGACCCTATGTTCCTCTTACCAAAGCATCCAGTCATTAGTCCTAGGGAAGGTGGTGAGTGGGACATCAATCTGGGGTACTTCTCGCCTCAGTTTTATCACAGGCTCACTCAAGAGAGTTGCTCCCTCGTGGTAGAGAGGCTGTGATGAAACAATTTGTTTTAGATATGTGGATATGACATTGGTGGCCTGTGCACTAACTTTTTTTTTTAAACAACCTGCATATGGTTTAATTAAATGCCAGTTGCTAGCATTTCACATTGGGAATCTCACTTAAAATTTAAGATTTCTCTTTTCTTTTAAAAAATTGAAATATTTTGCCTCCTTGATCCTATATTCCTTCATGGCGACAGATGGAGGTCAGTGTTGCCTGTCCCCTTTGGACGTGCATTCTTCTGTGTCCATTATTCCCTGGCCCAGAGCACAGTCACTTGTATTATTGCCTGGCTCCTGTGTTCATTTGAGTCTGAACCTTTTGTTTTAGAATCTCACTGAATGTGTGACTGCTGATGTATTGCTGCTTTCATGTCTGTCTAATCTAAAGGTACAAAAATGGGCCAGATTAACAGTCATAAAAATATTGTTTCTAACATGTTTTCAGTTTTTACTTTGGATTTGGCAATTTCCCGAAACTGGAAGTGTAAGGTTTTAGCAAAGAACAGTCGTATTTCTATATAAACTGAATTGCTCGTTCAGAATCTTTGTTCCTTGGGGGTGGAGGCAAGGTTAGGGAGGACATTTCCTGCTGCTGCTGTCTGCGCTTAAAACCTTTTACACAATTTTGATTCCAACTGGAGTACTTGAGTAAAAATTTTATTGTATAGAAGTAATGCACAAATTGTTTTGAATGAAGAGTGTTTGTCTTGAACATAAGTGAAAATAGCACAAGACAGCAGGTTAGTGGAGCCTTATGAAGCACTGGGCTTCCTGGGTAACTCCAGTGGTAAAGAATATGCCTGCAATGTGGGAACCCTGGGTTCGACTGCTGGATTGGGAAGATCCCGTGGAGAAGAGCACTGTAACCCACTCCAGTATTCTTGTGTGGAGAATTCCATGGACAGAACAGCCTGGTGGGTTACAGTCCATGGGGTTGCAAAGAGTTGGACACGACAGCGATTTTACTCACTCACTTCCTAAAGTACTGCATATAACTTGATCCCAGATTCAGAGACTGCTCACCTTCCACTGTTCTTCATACCTTCCTAGAATGTTTATATCTGGGGGGAGTAGGGCATATTGAAGATGCATGCCTGAGACTAAAACAAAAGTGGTTATGTTTCTGTTGCTTTCTGGTAAATCTGAAGAGTTTTTGTGTGAGATCTTGACACTTTATTTCATTCTTTCTTTTCCTCCTAAGTTGAGACAAGGTGCTAAAAGCATATGGTATAGAATGAGCATCTGAGGAAGTGTTCTAAATTTGGTAAATGAATGTAAAACTGTCAAAGTGGCTAGCTTTTCTGGAGAGCATCAAGAGTAGGGTGTGTGTGGAGCAGTAAATGAGGCAGAGAAAAAATTGGGTGCAGGGAGGGAAAGAGAGATACGGAGAGAATGCCCATGTGTGCGTGTAGTATGTACTATTGAAGGATTTTAGGGAAGAGTTAACACTGAATTGGGAACAATTCTGGGCATCTGTGAGATGCAACTGACTATAGAGTTGAAATGCCAAAGCCTTCTTTTGCTTGCTTTTCTACACATCTGTTCTCTTGGCTGCTACTGACATTTGCACTTTTTGAGTCTTTTAAGAAATTTTAAGGTGAAGTAACTGATGAGGTCTGTAAGTATTACTTGAAAGATGAGGCAAAATCACAATTGCATTGACTTTTGGAAAACTGTTGATCTGAATGTGAAGTGACATCTAAGAGGCCAGTGGGGGAGAGCTGTTAGCAGATTGTAGATGGTTCATTTCCAAGGCCATGCAGTTATTTCAGTATTGACCCAAGTCTGCAAACACTGTGTGGAAGTATCCATTTCCTTTTTCTTTCAGCTCACAACAAACCAAAAAAATTGTACTACCTTTTGAATCATCAGTTGCCTTTCATGATGAAATCAAAGATATATCAGTTGATATCTTAATGTGAAGATTTTATTTATGAAAAATTTAAATGATTATATTTCTGCAAAACACTCAATTTATAACTTGAAGATATAAAAATATAATGTAAGCTTATTCAGTTAGTTAAAAAACAATATAAAATAACAACACGTTAATGGCAAACAGTGTAATACAGTATATGTCCACCTGGTCTGTATATTTTAGTAGTAAAAGGGAGAACCTTAATTCAAATGTTTAAAAGGTAGTCTTTAATTGACATGGTTGTTAATCTAAATTTGGGTGCTTGAAAGGGAAAAAGACACAGAGAACCTCATAGGTACCAGATCATCTTAATGGAAGCTTGAAATCTGAGAAAAGAATTATCTAACATTCTGGTAAAAAAAATAATGCTTCTAAAACCCTATAAGCTGATGCAGAACTCATTAGGGTTATGAACCAATAATCAATTTTAGGGGCCAGTTTCTGTAAGCTACCTTCTAATGTAATGATATAATCTTATTAGTGCATCCTATGTTGTCACATGGTAAATACTAAGTTAGTGACAAGAAGATGAATGATTTATTTAGATGCTAAGATTCTGGTTTGGTGTTACAGTAGCTTGTAATTCAGAGAAGTTTAAAATGTAAGCATATTATTGGATACCCATGACTTTGACTTGCTTATTAGATAACCTAAAAATTCATATGGTTAAAGTAAGAAGACAGTGTGAAGTCTTTCTGAAAGCCTGATTTCTGGAGGGATTCCTAATCATAGAAGGAAAAAAGGACTTTGGGGAAATCGCTCTGTGTGCTCATTTTTCCCACCCAGTATTTTTATTTGTGTGAAATCAGATTAATATAGTCTTAAAGGAAACTTCTGGAAGAATGGGATAAGACTACAGGGAGTGAGAGGAAGTCATAAATCATTCTCTCTAGTAGGATATGTGTGGAAGGGAGGAAGCACCAATTTCACTGTTTGATTTGTAGAGGGTTTATGTGAAATAGCAGACCTTTTCTAACTCTGGTTTCTGGAGCTTCCTTCTTTCCATGGACTCATCTTGGTGTTACTGCTCATTTAATGGAGTGCCCTGGAGCTGGGGTCAGGTGACTACTCTGAGGGCCCAAATCAGGTCTCCCACTTGTTTTTGAAAGGCTCTGAAATTGAGAATGGCTTTTATATTTTAAATGGTTGAAAAAAAAATCAAAGGAAGAGTAATTTTTAGTAACAGGTCAAAATTGTGTAAAGTCTAAATTTCAGTGTCCATAGCTGCATTTTTATTGGCACATAGCTGCATTCATTTATTTACATATTAACTGTAGCTGCTATCACACATTAGTGGGAATGAATACTTGCTGTAGAGACTGAATGGTTGGTTAAGCCTAAAATATTAACTATCTGGTCCGTTACTGAAGTTGGCCAATCCCTGACTTAAAGCATGGAATTCAGGAAGAACATCATGATGTTCTTCTCAAGATTTGGGCATCAGTGACATGAAATCACCTGTGACAATTGTAAAAATGCAGGTTCCTGGGTTCCAATGACACTTTCTATTAAATAGAAACTCATGGAGCCAAGTAGCCTGTGGAGTTTGCATTTTTAACTAGTGCTTCTTCAGGTAGTTTTTCCAACCAGTATGGAGCCAGAATCTTTGCATTGTATAGGTAAAGGGAACTGAGCTTCTGGTTGCCTAGAACTGACACAGGCTATATAGGCTGCCTGGTTTTACATGACATGTTCATAGATTATCTAAGATAGGCTGGAGCATTCTCTTGGAATTCTACTTTTTTTTCTGTGACCTCTTCTCATTTGCAGAGCTCCTAGGAAGCCTTGTTATTGAAATATGGTCTTATTTGTCTTACTGTATAAAGTGATAGTCTACAGAGTGGAATGTGTACTCAATGTCTGTAATCCTCTCACTTCCAGGAATGAAATACTAAAATTGTTAATTTTCCTTTGTAACTTATTTTCTTTGTGAATGGAATAGTGTATGAAACTTAACCATTTGAAAGTTTATAACAGAAAATGGTGTTTCCCAGTTACACTCATTGCTACCCTCATTCCTTTTCCCCAGAGGCTATTTTCTTTGCCACTTATGTTTATATTTCTAAGTAGTATACCCGTATTACTATTTCTTGATTCTTCTATTGTAGACATTACCTGTTGTTTCCTGTTATGAAAGATGAGGATTTTGTTCTGTATTCTGCTTATTCATACTCCTGCCTTACTGCCATTGCCTCAGTATGTTTATGTAAAATTTTTGTTTAACAATCAGTGGTTACATTATTATGGTAATGGATTGATTGTTTCCAAGATCTACTGCATAGCTATTGTCCTTTGACTTTTCTTCACCGTCTTGGAATTCCTTTGTCTCTTTTCTTTGTCGATTTCTTACTTTATTCTCATGTTTTTTTATTGCTTTTCCTCCTCATTTTGGTGGATCCCATTCTCCAGTGGCTTCCTGATAGAAGGTATGTGGGAGATAAACTTTTCAAGAATTTGCTTGTCTGAAATGCCTTGATTGATAATTTTGATGAAGATAGTATTGGAGTTTAGAATTTTTTTTTCTTCATAAGACATTATTTCCTCTACTTCCAATTTCCAAGATTGCCATCAATAAATTCAATGTCATGTTGAGTCCTGATGCTTTATTGTTTTCTGGGAGCTTTTTAAAGGTTTCTTTTTCAAATGTATTCTTTTTAATGGCTGAGTAATATTCCATTGTGTATATGTATTATACAGAGTGAAGTAAGCCAGAAAGATAAACACAAATACAGTATACTAATGCATATATATGGAATTTAGAAAGATGGTAATGATAACCCTATATGCAAGACAGAAGAAAAGACATAGATGTACAGAACAGACTTCTGGACTCAATGGGAGAAGGCGAGGGTGGGATGATCTGAGAGAATAGTATTGAAACATGTATATTATCAAGTGTGAAACAGATCGCCAGTCCAGGTTGAATGCATGAGACAAGTGCTCAGGCTGGTGCACTGGGATGACCCAGAGGGATGGGATGGGGAAGGAGGTGGGAGTGGGGATGTTCAGGATGGGGAACACATGTAAATCCATGGCTGATTCATGTCAATGTATGGCAAAAACCACTACAATGTTGTAAAGTAATTAGCCTCCAACTAATAAAAATAAATGAAAAAATAAATAAATAAAGGTCTCTTTTTCATCCAGTGATGTGAAATTTCACAATTATATGTCTTATTGTAGATCTTTGTTCTTTTATTGTGTGGAGTACTTGGTTCCTTTCAATCTAGGCACTCATATCCTTCAGTTCTGAGAATCTTTTTCTTGTATTATTTTTATTTTAGTTCCCTCTTTTTTCTCTACTCTCTCTTTCTAGAATTCTTATTAATTAGATATGGGAACTTCCATATTTATTTTAATTTTCTCATTTCTGTCTTGTTTTCCATCTATTTTGCAGTCCTCTTGTTCAGTCATGTCTGATTCTTTGTGACTTCATGAACTGCAGCATGCCAGGCTTCCCTGTCCTTCACTATCTCCCACAGTTTGCTCGAACTCATATCCATTGAGTCAGTGATGCCATCCAACATCTCATCCTCTGTCGTCCCCTTCTTCTCTTGCCCTCAGTCTTTCCCAGAATCAGGATCTTTTCCAGTGAGTCAGCTCTTTGCATCAGGTGACCAAAGTATTGGAGCTTCAGCTTAAGCATCAGTCCTTGCAATGAATAGTCAGGGTTAATTTCCTTTATGATTGACTGGTCTGATTTCCTTGCAGTCCAAAGGACTCTCAAGAGTCTTCTGCAACACCACAGTTCAAAAGTGTCAATTCAACATTCAAAAAACTAAGATGATGGCACCCCATTCCATTACTTTATGACAAATAGATGGGGAAAAAGTAGAAACAGTGACAGGTTTTATTTTTTGGGCTCCAGAATCACTGCAGATGGTGACTGCAGCCACAAAATTAAAAGACACTTGCTACTTGGAAGAAAAGCTATGACAAACCTAGAAAGTGTATTAAAAAGCAGAGACATCACTTTGCTGACAAAAATCCCTGTAATCAAAGCTATGGTTTCTCCAGTAGTCACATACGGATGTGAGGGTTGGACCATAAAGAAGGCTGAGTGCTGAAGAATTGCTGC
The DNA here is from genome assembly GCF_033118175.1 of Dama dama. Classification (NCBI taxonomy): domain Eukaryota; kingdom Metazoa; phylum Chordata; class Mammalia; order Artiodactyla; family Cervidae; genus Dama; species Dama dama. Next base: position 37,547,260 of record NC_083689.1, read on the forward strand.
TTTTTAGTCCTACTTTCTGGTATATTTTATCACCCTTATCTCCCAATCCATATATTAAACTATTTTTTTGGCTAATATTTTTATTTCCAAGAGGTCTTTCTTTCTCTGTGTTATTCTTTGATTATATTAATAACACATTATTCTTGTTTCACAGTTATAGTATCTTCTAGTAGAGCTCTAGTTACAGTTTGCTGTTGTTTTAATCTGTGCTCTATTTCTTCTGAGTGCCTTTTTTTTCTCCTCTGTTAGTTTTGATCTGTTTTTCATGTCAGAGACCTTCCTCAAGTTTCTGATAATCTTTGGCCCTTTGTTCATATTAACAAATGAGACATAAAATGCTTAATGATGAAATTTCTGTATGTACAATTGAGGCTTATCTATTGGGGAGCTTCATAATAGGATAGACAGGCAATGAGCAGGTTTTTTCACTTTGGTATAGCCAAATAATGTAGCTATTCACTTAGCAGTTCCATTTCCTCAGAGGAATCTTTAGTTTCATGCATGGATGAAATAAATGTGACTTCTAGCATGCTGGTAGCTGAGTAACGCAAGGCGGGCTGGAGGTCTCATCTTTCTATATGCAGAATTTAACTTGATCATTCTCAGTACAATGCCTCACTCAACCATGCAAAGCTTTCTAGAAAGTAAACTTACTGTCTTTTGCCAGAATGTGTAGGTTGGGGTGAGGGGTAAGAGGATTCATTCAGCTGCATAGAACAGAGATGGGATCTTCCAACCAATCCTCAAAACTTCTAGACAGTGCCTCTAGTTTCTAAGTCCTTCTAGGAGAAATCTGTATTGTGAGTTGAGCTTTCTAGTCACTTTGCTTCTCTCAGACCCCTGCCCCTGACCCCATTACTTGCAAAATTGCAATTTTCTGTTATCTCTAATAATACTGTCACTTTTGTGGGTTGGGACAAAGTAGTGATAAATGTGTGTATGTAATATACTGTGTTTAATGAGTCATGTAGAATTCTTTATTTTTCTAAATTATCTAATTAAAAATTCATATTGATGTATGTATTTTAATAATTTAGTAGTAAAGAAACACATGCATGTAATTTATACACACATATTCAAAGGTGTGCTCAAAATGTTAACTGATGGAAGGTGTTGGATAAGAAACACATTAGAAACTACTAATTTTAAAGATATATAGTTAAATTTTTGAAAAATATTTGAATATTAAGATGGAAGTTGAACTGAGGATTTCTTAAGTCAGAAATACTAAAAAAATTGCAAGAGAAAAACATAAGAAAGTTTGGTTGTATTGCTTTGTATGCACATAAAAGCAAGTATACTAGATTAATTACACAGCTTTTTAGAAGGTATCATTGGGTGGAAATTTTAAGAAACATTTAGCCTCAGTTTATAAGAGAATTTTCTTATAATTAGAACTATTCAAAAATGAAATTTGCTACTTTAAGATTTTATTTTTACCTTAATAATCTGTGTTTTCCCCCTCTTTTCTTTCATCATGCACATTTATGTGAAGTTTCCAGAGCTATTGTACAAGAGGTTTTGCTTTTTGGTGATTTACTAGGCTAGAAAAGTTTTAAAGTTCCTCCTAAGTCTGATCTATTATTTATAAAAATCAGATGTAAAGTTGTAAAACACTATATTAGGGTCAGTTTAAATAAGCAAAACAGAATGCAGAGTACTACTTAACGTGTATAGTGTGTTTTGTAGTTATAACTTCATCTTTGCTATTAATACTTGTGGCTGAAGATTTATCTGATTGGTATCACTTACAGAAGGTGTTCCTCAACAGGGCTTCTGCACAGCTCCTTGACAGTTTGAAAGAAATGGCTTGTCTTGATGGGAAAGACATCCATCCATTCCTCTGGGCTATCTTTCATGCGGAATGAAAGTAATTAGATGTCTGGCTTTAGTAGTAGAGTATTAAGTCTTATCTTGAGGACACCCAAGGTTTATGTGATACCCAGGCATCAGTCAATTAGACTGAGAGGGAAAAAAAAAGTCAATTTTATGAGTCTGTCTACATGAGTCAGGTGTTTGATTATCCTGAGAAAACAGGGGTCTGGCTCCTTTCAGTGAAGCTTTCCTTCTGCAATTGATTAACTGCTGACTCTTGTTCTCTTGACCCTCACTAATTTTGTTGCCTGGTCTGTCATTCCTTATCTGGAGTGAGAGGGAGGCTCCTCTGTAAATATCAACAACTGTTGAGGTTAAGGGAGGCACCGTCTGTTCTGGGATGGATCTTCATAGTGTGTGGCTGTGTGGAGGGCTGTTCTTGAGCTTCTGCCTATAACACATTTTCTAATACCAAGTTTAAAGCTCCTGCTCTCTGTTTTATACATAAAGCAGTTGTTGGACAACCATCATCAGTATAGATATTTACAAACTAGAATTTGACTTTGTTGTTACTTCATTCTTTTATTTTTATATTATTAGTTACATTAATAACTAATGTATTATTAATATATTAGTTAATTAATTGGTTATATTCTTACTAATGTAAAATCCTGCCTTTATGTGGAAATGGAGTTTAGAGACTCAATAAATTATTTCTTCCTAGCTAAAGATTAGCTGGTGCTATTTCATTTTACTCTGTTCCTTTGTATCAGAAAAATGTAGTGGCTTGTTTAAAACAACAAACTTGACCTAATTATTTAATTAGAATAAATAATTAGAACACTCACAGTCTAGTGCTGCTGTTTTCGTGTTATTTGTTGGATATTATTTGAACCTCTATATCTGTTCCCTAAAATTTTGTCTAAAATTTGTTTGTTGGGTTGAGTCATATCAGATTTCTGTAATTTTAAGACAAAATTTCTGAAGTCTAGCTGAATTATATGTTAGCTCTTAGACACAGAATGAGGAATTCACTGGGACAGACTTCTTTCTGACTGAGCTATCTCTCCAGAGTGGCATACGATTCATTACGCTGAAAAATGAAAATAATGAAAAACTTCTTCCCTTTTCACCTTAAGTCAAACTGAAATGTGACATTTATAAACTGTGATGCATTTAGATCCAAAGAAGTTGGACATTCTAGAAAGCCGGGCAGTGTAGGCTTAAGAGTACAAATTTGATTCTATTTTGACTGTCCCACATAATATGTGGAAAATGGAACTACTAAGAATTTAGTTCTCATCTGAGCCTGAAGAACTTTATCCTTTGCTTCTCTCTGACACATAGCTGTAGTCTTATTGAATGAAGTCATATTAAGGTTCCTGAACATCCTGTTTTATTTCTCATTTCTTCACCATCACTATTTCCTCTATCCATTATTATCTTTTTAGTTGACATGGCAATTTTTCAAGACAAAGTTGATGTACTTTGATATATTTGTTTGCTTTGAAACTTCTGATGAGCCAAAATAGGGTAGATAACTCCTTCCTTTATGCCACTCCCTATCAAGTACTACAACCTTTGTTACACTGTGTAGTTATATTATTAACATGCAAGTCTCTCTTAAGACTCTGCACTCCAAGTGCTCAATAAATGTTGAATGAATGCTATTTATTATGTCTAGAATGTGTTGCATCAGTTGTCAATTGCTGTATAAATCCCTAGATTTATGGGTGAAAGCAACTCTGATTTGTCTGCACAGATTTTTTGTTGGCCTCACTTGATCTCACTCATGTGACTGTGGTCTGCTGGCATTTTGACTGGGGATCAGAGGGTCTTATATAGCCTTTTTCATGTGTCTTGTGCCTCAGTTGGAACAGTTGGAGTGACCTATCCTCTCTCTCTTTGAGATCTTTCATCTGCGCTCCTTCACATGATGGTGGGCTAGTCCTAATGATTGGGTGCTTCTAAAGCCTCCATGATGTCATATTTGCTGGTATTCCCTTGACCAGATCAGGTCATGTGGTCAAGCTCAGAGTCAATGTGGGAAAGGACTGTACTGGATGCCAGAACACATGGTTCACTGGGGGCCACTAATGTAATAATTCAGAATGTTTACTTATCTCCATGGTCTAGCTTTTAAAGAACTTTGTTCAAAACTCCCTTTTTCTCTTCTAAAAAGCCTTCCATGTTCCCCCTAAAGATTTTTTAATGTGTTTCTATTGCTCATAGTCCTCAATTATCTCACCTGGAAGCAGCAGTGAGGTGTTCATCCAGAACTTGGAGAATATATTCATTTTTACTTCAGCTTACGCCAGAAAAATTTAAGGCAGCAATTTGGAAATAGAGGGTGTAGAGTCACCTTGGAAACTTTAATTGTATAGCATATAAGATTTAATACTATATGTACTATAAGATTTAGTACACATTGATTCAAAATTCAAGTCAGTCTTTACCAAAGGTATCAATAGATATAAAAGAAATATGTTGTTTTTCAAATTTCAATTTTGAAAAGATAAAAGCAAAACCCCTGATACTCTGTGTTGATAAGGACTCAGGGAGAAGGGCACTCCTGGGTGCTTGTGGGATTGGAATTGGAATTGTTCTGTAAAGCCATTTGGTAGTCTGTATTGAAACCTTAAAAAGCTCATTTTGTGTCAGACCCAATGATTCTAAGGGAATAATTGAGACAGTTTTGTTCAAAGATGTTTATTGATGCATTATTTATGCAGAGAAAAGGGAAAAAAATCCAAATTGGGAAATGATGATTTTTTTCAACAATGAATGATGATTGTTCCATGGAACAGTTATGTAATGGAATATTATGCCATCAATAAGAAGCGCTCTATAGGAAGAAATTGCTATGACTTTGGAAATTACTCACAATGTAAAATGTAAGTGATTCAAAGGTATATAGAGGATTAATTCAGTTCTGTAAAACCCTGAGTATGTGTGTATGTTTAGTGATCACAAATGTATTAACACACTTTGTTTGGCACTAGGGCTTTTTTGTAAAGAGGAAAGACATAGTCACTTCCCTCACTCTGCTTACAGATTTGTGGGAAAAATAGATGCTGAATGGCTTTGATGCTGATGGGGTAATAGCTATATTTACACTGGAAAATGGAAAGACTTGAGAAGAAAAAGGAGCAAGCCAGAGGGCTTGTTGGTTTGAAAAGACTGAGTGAGTTTTGAAGGGGTTAAGTGTATTTTGGGGGTGGGAGAGAATTGTAGGTGTGAAATATTAAGAGGGAATAAATCAAATGAGGTAAAAAGATTTTAAAGAATTTCTACTAAATATATTCCTGCCTTTTCTTTTCCTTTTTTTTAAATAAGGACTTTTGCAAACATTTAAGTTACTTTTCAGTTATTTTAGATACTGAACTGAAATATCTTTAGATAATGACACCACACTGACAAGGAACATTCCAGAGCCCCCTGCTTACCATGGGATACATATACATGTTGGCTTCCTGGGTGGTGCTAGTGGTAGAGAACCCAGTTGCCAGCACAGGAGATGTAAAGAGATGTGTGTTTACTCCTTGGAGAGGACCCCTGGCAGAGGGCATGGCAACCCACTCTAGTATTCTTGCTTGGAGAATCCTATGGACAGAGGATCCTGGCGGGCTACAGTCCATAGGATCACAGAGAGTTGGACACGACTAAGCGATTTAGCATGCACACATGCAAATGTAATAAATGTTGGGGGGAAATGCATTCCAGTATCTAGGAGGTGATTACAGGTAATTTAAATGTTCTTAATTTTTTTTGCAGTTATAAAAAGTATGTACATACATTAAAATTAGATGTACTTAAAAAATGAGTTAATGAGGGAGTAGGTTGGTCAGCAGGGAAAGCATGACGTTGTCTTGACCAGGAGTAGGGTGACTGTCACCTTAATGACTCAGATATTCTCAGCAGCTCTCACTAGTGTGGAGATGGATTCTTCATGGTGTCATAGCCTGAAGTCATCAAATGTGTGTTGCATTTAAGTCATTGCCCTAGTTTTGACTCTATAGTTATCTATATATATTTTTTGAGTATAAGCAAGGTTGAGAACGTGTAGGAAGATCTGTTTTCAGAAGCAGGTGAGCACATTGTGTCATCACAAGCCCTCTGTCCCTAATCCTCATGACAATGCATGTTTCATTATAAACTGGGTACATGCTGAGTCGTTTCAGTCATGTCTGACTCTTTGCAGCCCCATGGACTGTATAGCCTGCCAGGCTTCTCTGTCCATGGGATTTTCCAGGCAAGAAAACTGGAGTGGGATGCCTTCTCTGTTCATTATCAACTCATTAGTTAGAATTCTGGGTTATGCATTAAATTTGGTAAGCTCAGTTAATATAAGTTAATGTCACAGAGACAGATTCATGCTCAGTGTGCTGACAAAATCAGATTTTTGAACTTTCCAGGGAGCAGGCCAGGCCTTGTATGTGGAAATTTACCAAGGTAAGTCCAGCCTGAGAAGCTTCTTGGCAGTTTGCAATGTGACCTGTTCTCAACACTTGCACCTGAATGTGTGTTCATTTTCCTTACTATTCAATATTATTTACTTAAACTTTATAGAACCCTGCCTATTTTCTTGTTTTTCTTACCAGAAGGAAGAACCTTTGAAGGCAGATAGTTCTTTTTTATTTTTTAGCATGTAGCACATTACTGGGCATAAAGTATGTATTTAATATTTATTGGAAAAAACCAAATATATTAATTGAGGTTAATTACCACACATATTTAACCATATGTACAAGGGAAAATATAGATAGATTTCGGAACATTCACTCTTTTGGGTTATTTATACTTAATGTTAATCTAATAATCAAATAAATGCATTTATAAACTATTATTCTATCTTCTCATCCCCTGTACTGTTCTCTGGGTGAGCATTGCTGTAGAGTTATTAGAGGTGGGCGATGTTTACGGTGGTATCTGTTCTGTTGTAGTATCATTTGTAAGAAATGACAGGACTGGGTGGATGTAGCTAAGGTAAGAAATCAGTCTATCAGCCTTAAGTCTGTTCCTATGACATTTTCTTTTGTTGTTTTAAAAGTGTACTCTTCCATAAAAAAATATGTAAAATGAATGCATTGAGGGCTCAAGAAAGAGGAGAGTGTTGGCATTTTCGGCCCTTTTTCAATAAAACTGATTGAAACAGACGGAGGAGAAAGGTAAATACTTGTGATCTCCTTTCAGTTGACCTCAGTTGAATTCACGTGGCATGAAATAAGGCCTGCCTGCAGAGAAGGGTCCTTTAGGAGGCCCCTCAGGTTTCTCCTTCATCCAACGGGATTTCTTTTTTACTCTGAGTAACGCTTTTGTGCTCTCGGGAGGAAAACAGCTAACAAGGTTAGATGTGAACAATGGGCTCCACATGTATCGTGCAAATTTCTCAAATTTCATTTGTACAAAACTGCTCTATGACATTTCCTCCACTCCAGCTATGGTCTGTACCTCTGGGGAATGTGGGCACTGTGGCTAGGTCAGCCCTACAATGAAGCTGCTTTCTTGGTTTCAATAGGCACTTTATGCCCATTCAAAAAGAAACACTTTGAAGGCTCACTCTCTCTCCATCTCAGGGCATGTGAGCAGTGTTGTGCAGAGAGAAAGAGCCAGCTTGAGTTGAGCCCAAGGGAATCAGGCTAACCTTGCTGAGGGATCTCAGAACTGGCTCTCAGGCTGACTGGGGGACACAGGACATGTTTGAAATACTTTTGACTGTTTTACTCATAGGTAGGGTTTGTTTTTTATTTTTTTTTCATGTTTTGGGTTGGAGCCCTAAATCTCCATTAAACTGTTTCTATGTATTTTATGCACAACATTATATAGGCCATATATAATAATTATATTTTTAAAAAAATTGTAGGATAATTACAATATTGTGATGGTTTTTGCCATACATCAACTTGAATCAGCCATAGGTATACATACGTATGTCCCCTCCCTCTTGTACCTGCCTCCCATTGCAGCATTATTTATAGTAGCTAGGACCTGGAGGCAACCTAGGTGTCCATTGATAGATGAAGGGATAAGGAAGTAGCGGTACACATACACAATGGAATATTACCCAGCTATAAAAACGTTTGAGCTATAAAACATTTGAGTCAGTTCTAATGAGGTGGATGAACCTAGAGCCTTATTATATAATAATTATCTTTGAGAATAGTCCTCAAGAGGAATTTTTGAATTATCTACCATTTCAAGCCCATTGTTTTTCAGCCTTTGCAATTTTCGGGGAAAGTTTTTGTTCTAGAGGAAATGTTTTGTAAAAAAAAATAAGGAAAAATTTAAGAAAAAATTAAAGCTTTAGTGAGAAAAAAAGTAACGAAAATTTGGTGAAATAAATAATCCTGATTTGAGGGTTATAAGAAAGCAAGAAGAAACATTCCATTCTGTTAGATTACAGATGCAAAAGTCAAGAGTCCTGTGAGCAGGTAGAATTTGTGATTCCTGAGGTTTAGCAAAAGAGGAAAATAGAATCTAGAGGGAAAAGTATTAACTGATGCATAGTCGTATTGGCTCTGTAAACATACATTTCCATAGGGTAGCATCTCATTTATATGAAATCATGATAGCCAGTGACTTTGGTGGTTGTTCGTAGGAAACCAACACAAATGGGCTTAAGCAAAAGGAGAATTTAATAGCCGTCAAAAGTGAAAGGTAGTAAGGGCTGTTTGATGAAGGGACTCAGATAGTATGACCAGAGCTCTACTTCTCTCCATCTCTCTGTTTCTTCTTCCTTCAGATTGTCTTCCCTGATTGGGCAGCAACATTGCCGCATGTATTTCAGCCTCAGCGCTTCACTACCCACTGCCTCTTTTCCACATGATCCTGAAAACCTTTTAGTTTCACTATGATTGAACTGGTTTAGATCACATGCCCATCCTCTTCCCAATCATGAATATGATTTAGAGAAATTCTATGCATTGATTGCCTTATGTCTGGGTAGTTGACTTCCTCTGGGGCCTGGGGAGCCCTGAACTGTCCAGTGGACTGAAAGAGAGCAAGGGGTAAGCTCTGAAAATTAAGGGCATAAGAAAGTATAATGGAAGCTGGAAAGGCAATGATAAATGTCTGTCATATCTATCAAAATCTTATTTTAAAACATGTTATTTTCTTACCTTCTTCAATAGTTTATAGTTATGGCTGATTCGCATTGTTGTATGGTAGAAACCAACACAACATGGTAAAAATTAAAAAAACAAAAAATAATTTTAAAAAATGAAAAAAGAAAATTTTGTGAAAGCCCTACCTAGGTAAATAAAATTTACTGTTTTTAGCAATTGATGTTTTTCAAATTTCTATGCTGACTTGTGTGAAGGCAATCATATTTAATATCTTCCTCATATAGGCTTTTTAGAAAATGTTTATTGAGAAGGCATGGACTAAATAGGAATTTGTATCTTTTATATCCTGTCTCTTCCATCTTAGTCATAGAAATATACAGTGAACCTCTCACAAATTGCACTTCCTGGGTGGGATGGAATGTGCTCTTCTCAGATAGACTGTGGATTATTCTCTACAGGAGTAATACCTGTGGGACAGTAACTAAGTCAGGATCAGGTCTAGGAAGGTGAATTGGAATGAGAAGACCCTATCCAGTGGCCCTGGCCACCTGAGTTAGCCAGGAGCCTCCCGACTCTCACGCTCCACCTCTTGACTTTAGAAGTGAGCGACCATCACAGGTAGGTTAGCTTGGTGAATCTCTAATTTGTTTTCTGTAGACTCTTTTTGTATAATGTTCCTTCTACAACATATCTCTTTCTTTCTTCATGTTTGATGAAAGATACTTGAGTCTTATTCATGTCTGAATTTATGTAAATGTTAACTCAGTCCACATTTTTTCCCCTACCACAATACCTTGTCAGTGATTACCTGCCTCTTATTAGTCCAAGAGGCTTCCCTGATAGCTCAGCTGGTAAAGAATCTGCCTGCAATGCTGGAGACCTGGATTTGATCCCTGAGTTGGGAAGATACCCTGGAGAAGGGAAAGGCTACCCACTCCAGTATTCTGGCCTGGAGAATTCCATGGACTATATAGTCCATGGGGTTGCAAAGAGTCAGACCGACTGAGCAACTTTCACTTTCATCAGTCTAAAACTTGAGGATTCAGTGGCTATTTAATCTTTATTAACTCTGCTATGCCTAGAGATGTGTTTAAGATATGAAATAATTTCAGTTATTAGAAGAAATTCCAATATGGATGCAGATTATAAAGATTGTAAAGCTTAATTGAAGGCTAGTAGCCTTAAAATTTAATCCTCTTCCATATTTTCTTAGTAACTTTTCTTTAATTGTAAACTTTAACATTCCAATGCCCTCATGGATTTCTAGACTACTGAAGCTCTTTTTGTGCAGATGACCTCAGGCTGTTGAGCTTTCTTAGTTTTGGTATTTCTCTATTTCTAATAGCTGTCACTTCAGAGAACTGTCAGTGTAACTGATGTTAGGATACCACTGGGCTTCCATCTTATTTTCCAAGATAAGGAGAACTGAATCAGCTTGCATGTCTCATACAATTTAAGTGCACGTATTTAATGCACTTATTTTGGAGTATTGAATTTGGTTTTCTGAGTGTCATCCTTCTCTCTCTTCTTTTCTAGTATGTTCTGGGTTCTGGGTGTGAAAGAAAAATGGCAAGCAGAAATTGGATCTTTGCATCTTGCCAATGGCAGATGTCTAATTTTTACTGTGAAGGACCTAGGTTAAAACTAATTTTAGCAACTTCATGCTTTCTGAGTGACCAAATGGTTTTCTTTCAGTCATTCTGTTAATAATAATATTTTCAAATTATGGAAGAAACTCACTGAGTGAATGCATGTTGGTTTTGCTGCTGGCATAGAGATGTGAAATAAAGCGGTAACAAGTGGGGCTGGCTTTTTGCTGAACCATGATATGAGGGCCTCAGGGACCCTCACATCCTCTCTTTTGCTCTTTTCCTGTTTCCTGGGCCCCATTCTCCACCTGTGTTTGCTTCCAGATATGCAGGGCTCTCAGGACACTCTGCAGTCAGGGTTTGTCCCTGCGCACCAAGGTCTTCCAGCTTCAGGCAGTTTATCATGTCCTCGTTTGCTCTTCCAACCAGTCATCTAAACTAGGCAGAGCAGATTCCTAATCTAATTGGACAGAGCAAATTCCTTATCTTGCATCTGAATCCCACTAGATGCCACTACTAGAGATGAGTGCCACTTCCAGAACTAAGCCTAATGAAAGTTTTAATGCACTGGAATGCTTAATATATTATTACTCCCAAGGTTGCTGGCATTTTGATAAGAAACTCTTAAGGACCATTTAGATTTACAGCAAAGGAATGATCATCCTAAAGTGGAATTTCAGGCAGATCTATGGTCCAGTTGGCCTAGAGGAGGCAGCTTTCTCTGACTCCTCTGGGGCCGACAAATCCCTTTCTTCCTAGACTTTCTTCACATCTCACACCTTCAGTAGGGTTTCTGAGAACCCCTCCCCTGCCCTTATTTCCAGGCTGTCAGGAAATTCCTTTCCAGCTGTGTTCCTGCCAGGTCCACATCCAGGTTTGGCCTGTTTGCCATGGTTCCCACCGATTCTTGGAAGGATCTCCCTCGGATACAGTCCTATTCCAGATCTGGTCCTCCTACCATCTTCAGTTGACCATTCTGACGCCACATTCCACCTGTTTTGTGATAGAGTCCTGTTGCCTTTCATCTGGAATTGCTCCAGAGATGCCATATCTATCATATGAGCTTACTTTGTGAGTATTAACATCTCCCTGGGGCTGCTGACTCTCCCCCCAGGTTTTCTCATTTTCCTATCCCCTTCTCTCTAGTTCTGGCTCTCTGTCTCCCACTGCCTTGCACTACCCACTCAGCCCTGTAGATATTGCTGCAAACAGTGGAGTTCCAATACAGAGCATGGTAAGTGCATGTGGATGACACAAAGCCTTTTGTAGTAAACGAAAATGCATGATTTGGACTTCTGTTACCCCACAGAGGTACACTCATTCCATTCTATCACAGATGCACATCCCCTCCCCGGTTCCCCCAGAGTCTTCATTTTTCAAAAATAAAACATTTCATCCCTCCTAGGATAGGATTACCAGATTCTTCATCATTCTGACCATTTTCTTACAGGGAAATCCACTTTGTCAATGTCTCACTGAAAATTTGGTGTCCAAAAAGGAACAAAATATAGGCAGCACGAGAGGTCACATAAGTGTTTTATCATCCAGCCCATATTTCTCCATCTTGTCCATGAAGATATCATGGGAGGCTTTATAACAATGCCTTGCTGAAATCTTTGCATGGATTTACCATGTCAAAAAGGAAATTGGGTTATGTGATATAAAGAATACACACAATCACACATGGGACATTTACACATTATAACTTAAATGTGCAAAAAAAAAATAGTATTCTTTATTTTCCATAAGTGATATCAGTTTGCCCTCAATCCCATATTCCATTTGGAAGCAGGAAAAATAAATCTGAAGCTTATCAATTCTTGGTCTTGGTAAGTGAGTCTCTTCTGTTTTTAAGTAGTCTCTGTTAGGTGAGCTCAGTATCTTATGGATAAATATCTATTCAGATCCAAGATGCAGACTTCTTACCAGAAAGGGTATTTCTCTCCTTTCAAAGATTTGCCCACTACTTCCTGATCCCTAGGGTGCTATATGGGCATCAGTGAGGGGGCCTCAGGTAGTTCGTCCTTGTCAGGGTCTTTGTGCTGTCTTCGGGGTCTTCCCTGGTCACTGTGGAGATGTTCCTTATCTCTCAGTCATTGGATGTCCTTCTGGCATCTTCTGATGGAGTCTTCAACAAGGCTCACTGTGAAGCATCTCTCTGCTATAAGTTGTAGCCCATTTTCCCACCCTGAAGGGTCCAGGTAAAAAGTGCAGAGACACAAAAGATGACAGTGAAATGATGACCACGTGGGGTTAAGAATGAGCCACACTATTGACTTGGCAAGAGTTGGGTTAGCTGTCTTGGCTCAGGCCAAAGGAAAAGTTCCTGCTCAAGCCAGCCTTGGATCCCCTCATCCATTTTGGCTGGGGGTTTGGGGGAGGGGAGCGAGTTGTAGAGGAGTGCTTCTGCACATCTGTGATCTTGATGTGGAAAGCTGTGTTTCAGGTCTTCAGTTTCAGAAATGGGAGGATTTTAAAGTAAGGGCTCATGTGCAAGTTTATTTGTGAGAGCAAATCAACCTTTGTTGTCATGGGAGCAGGGGACAGAGTGGACAGAGCACAAGCTTGGAGACAGAACTGAGTTTATTCCAACTGACTCCCTGTTGACCCTAAAAAAGTTTCTGAACCTCAGTTTCATCATCCATACAACAGGGGTAATAAATGCCTATATGATTAAATGAAAACAGCGTTCATCAATAAGTGACAGCTATAATTGTAAATCATAACAATGTTTTCCCAGCACAAACACTGTTTTCCTAACATTCTGAGGAGATTACAGCTTCCTTCTTTTACCATCGGTTGGCTTCATTAAGTATGACATTGCCCCCTAATGCAACCATTTTTCTTTGAGACAAATGCCTTTTTTTTCTCCCCTCAGAGGGATGTGTTTCTTCTTCCTGCCCAAGCCCAGGATCCCAGTGAACATCCTTCCACTCTCTCCCCTTGGGATCCTGGGCCACACTGGCCCTGCATCATTGCCATCATTACTCTGTCCAGAGAGGCCTGGTAGAAACTCCTTTGTGGCTTTTTGACGTCAATCCCGAGGATGTTTAAGATGGATTAAGAATAGTCCTCTAATAGTTTTTACTTTTCAGGAAGTCAAATGTTTTTCAAATCAGAAGCAAAGGTATTTAACACAGGTAGGCCAGGCCCCCATGTTTGTCAAGGAAGAGACAAGGAAATTCTCATTTCCCCCACTGTAGTCCCTCAGATATTTCCCACTGGGCCTCATCTACCTATCAACGCTTTAAGCCTTCTCTTCTTAAGATGTCTTGGCCAGGCCCTGCTCTGTTCTATATCCAGAGAGTAACTGAGGATGAAAGGCAGGCAAGGCAGAGAGATCCTACTGTGAAGAACAATACCATTTCTATCCTTGTGATTGTGTAGTTGGGTTTTTTTCAGCAGGTTCTGGGTATTCCCTCTACTTACTTGGTGGTGGTAGTGATTTAGTCGCTAAGTCGTGTCTGACTGCTTACTTAATTTCTGCAGTAAAAGTTACAAAACACAAGGATGGCTAGTTTTCTAACCAGTATTTGACCCCTGATGCCAGGGGGTTCCCAGGTGACACAGTGGTAAAGAATCCAGCTGTCAATGCAGGAGATGCAGGTTTGATCCCTGGGTTGGGAATACCCCCAGAGAAGGAAATGGCAACCCACTCCAGTGTTCTTGCCTGGAAAATTCCATGGACAGAGGAGCCTGGCGGGCTACAGTCCATAGGGTTACAAAGAGTGGGACATGGCTGAGTGACTGAGCGCTCACGCACACATATACACACACATGTACCAGAGGGAGCATGGCAGTCTTTTCAGAGAACTAAGAGTTCCTTTCCTCTTTATCCAGGGAAAGTGGCTCCAAATAGTAATGTGTATCTTAACCTCCAATGACTGCCCTCTGCCTGTCTCTGGGGTGTGGTGAGAGCTGCAGGTAAATGGGGGATTAGTAGCACAGTCATATCTTTCTTGCTCACAGAGAATTCTCAAGCTTTTGAAGCCAAGAAGTGGAATTAGACTGATCCTGGTCTTTCCAAGGTGGCTAAAACCAATCAATCCTAAAAGGAAATTAACCCTGAATATTCACTGGAAGGACTAATGCTGAAGCACCAGTACTTTGGCCACCTGATGCAAAGAGCCTACTCATTGGAAAAGACCCCAATGCTGGGAAAATTGAGGGCAGGAGGAGAAGGGAGAAACAGAGGATGAGATGGTTGGATGACATCATAGACTCAATGGACATGAGTTTGAGCAAACTCTGGGAGATAGTGAAGGACAAGGAAGCCTGGTGTGCTGCAATCCATGGAGTTGCAGAGTCCAACATGACTTAGTGACTGAACAACAACAAATATGGTCTAAAGAAGCATTTGCAGTTTTAAAAGTTATCTCAAAGGTAACATGGTCTGGAATCTCTAGAACCTGTAAAGAGCTCTAGAGATCTCTGCAGATCTTTTACTACTCCTGCTAAGTCACTTCAGTCGTGTCCAACTCTGTGTGACCCCATAGATGGCAGCCCACCAGACTCCCCCGTCCCTGGGATTCTCCAGGCAAGAACACTGGAGTGGGTTGCCATTTCCTTCTCCAATGCATGAAAGTGAAAAATGAAAGTGAAGCTGCTCAGTCATGTCTGACTCTTAGCGACCCCACGGACTGCAGCCTACCAGGCTCCTCCATCCATGGGATTTTCCAGGCAAGAGTACTGGAGTGGGGTGCCATTGCCTTCTCCGGATCTTTTACTAGGAGTCCATAATTCTACAATACATAATATTATTCACTCCCTGGCTTGCAGAAAATGAGGCCAGCATGTGACAAGGGGCATGCTATAGAAGCAAATGACCGGAAGGTGGCGCTAGTGGTATTTATAAGTTTGCCTCTGCAGCGCATTAGGTAACTGATGCAGCACTTGCTTCCTTCCAACTGGCTAAAAGTGACACAACTGTGTTTTGTTAACATAGTGTTACACAGAGCTTTTTTGGTGGGTTTCTCCTTTTACCCAAGCCGTTGCATCCTACTTTCCTGCTGTGTGAGGAGTGTTACTTACAATGAATTCAAAGACCGGAAGGTTTTGTTTGTTGAAATTTGCTTTATGTATTTATGATGCTTTCTATTCTTTGAAGCTTTGACAAAAACAGCCCCCAGTTCTCTGGGAAATGAGAGAACTCGTTTGTTTAGCAACTGTTTGCCCACTTTGGAAGTGTTCCAGAGGTCTAGATGCAAGGTTGTTATTGTCTGTCCTGTCAAGCTCTTTGCTGTCAAGGCTTTTAATATTCTTTGTGTGAGTTTAATGTAAAAAGGCACCGAGTTAATGCTGCTTTTACATGACTGATAGACTGCCTCATGAATAAGTAACTCTGTCTATATATTTTTAATAGGAAAAGTACTTACTTAAAAGGAACTTGAAAGCCACCAAGAAACTTGGGAGAAATTCAGCAAGAAGCCTCCCTGACTGTTCTACTTTGTTTAGCAAAAGAAGGTTTTTCAGAGAAAGTAGTTGGCAGCCATCCTAGTTATGGCAACATAGAAACCCATCCTCTTATCCATTTGCTTGGAGCATTTGGGAAACAAGGAGCTGCCGGACATGAGGGGAACTACAGCAGAGATTGTAGATTTTCCTGTAAGGATCCAAATAGTGCATATTTTAGACTTATAGATCATTAGGAATCAGTTGTTGCTGCTCTGCTTTGCCACTGTAGTTCAAAAGCAGCCACAGATAGTATGTAGCGGAGTGAGCATGGATTTGTCCCAATAAAACTTTATTTACAAAAAGAGATGGCACTGGGAGATTGGGGTTGACATATATATATACTATTGATATGATGTATACAGAGATAACTAATGAGAACCTGTTGTATAGCACAGGCAACTCTATCCAATGCTGTGTCGTGATCTAAATGGGAAGGCAATCCAAAAAGAGGGCATGTGTTTATATGTATAATTGACTGCTATATACTAGAAAGTAATACAACCTTGTAAAGCAACTATACTCCAATAAAAAATGATAAATGAGAAGAAACTGGGCTTGGAACAACAGACTGGTTCCAATTGGGAAAGGAGTATGTCAAGGCTGTATATCATCACCCTGCTTATTTAACTTATATGCAGAGTACATCGTGAGAAATGCTTGTCTGGATGAAACACAAGGTGGAATCAAGATTGCCTGGAGAAATATCAATAACCCCAGATATGCAGATAACACCACCCTTATGGCAGAAAGTGAAGAAGAACTAAAGAGCCTCTTGATGAAAATGAAAGAGGAGGGTGAAAATTTGGCTTAAAGCTCAACATTCAGAAAACTAAGATCATGCAATCTGGTTCTGTCACTTTATGGCAAATAAATGGGGAAACATTGAAAACAGTGAGAGACTTTATTTTTGGGGGCTCCAAAATTACTGCAGATGGTGACTGCAGCAATGAAATTAAATGACTCTAATTCCTTGGAAGAAAAGTTATGACTAACCTAGACAGCATATTAAAAAGCAGAGGCATTACTTTGCCAACAAAGTCCATCTAGTCAAGGCTATGGTTTTTCCAGTGGTCATGTATGGGTGTGAGAGTTGGACTATAAGAAAGCTGAGTGCAAAAGAATTAATGCTTTTGAACTGTGGTGTTGGAGAAGACTCTTGAGAGTCCCTTGGACAGCAAGGAGATCAAACCAGTCAATCCTAGAGGAAATCAGGCCTGAATATTCATTGGAAGGACTGATGTTGAAGCTGAAGCTCCATTACTTTGGCCACCTGATGCGAAGAACTGACTCATTTGAAAAGACCCTGATGCTGGGAAATATTGAGGGCAGGACGAGAAGTGTATGGCAGAGAACGAGATGGTTGGATGGCATCACCGACTCAATGGACATGAGTTTGAGCAAGCTTCGGGAGTTGGCGATGGACAGGAAAGCCTGGCATGCTATAGTCCATGGAGTCACAAAGAATCTGACATGACTGAGCAACTGAACTGAACTGATTTATCACTGGCCATAGTTTGTAGACCCCTGAACAGGGAAATGGAAATTTAATTGTTCCTTCTCTGTTGTGAATGTTTCCTTTTTTTAAAAAAAGTATTTATTTTAATTGGAGGCTAATTACTTTACAATATTGTGGTGGTTTTTGCCATACATTGACATGAATCAGTCATGATTCAGTCATACATGACATGAATCAGAGTGTACATGTGTGCCCCATCCAGAACCCTCCATCCTCTTCCCTCCCCATTCCATCCCTCTGGTCCATCCCAGGTCACTGGCTTTGAGTGCCCTGTTTCATGCATCAAACTTGGACTGGTGATCTATTTCACATATGGTAATATACATGTTTCAATGCCATTCTCTCAAATCATTCCATTCTCACCTTCCCCCACAGAGTCCAAAAGTCTGTTCTTTATATCTGTGTCTCTTTGCTGTCTTGCATATGGGGTCATCGTTGCCATCTTTCTAAATTTCATATATATGCATTAATATACTGTATTGGTGTTTTTCTTTCTGACTTACTTCACTCTGTATAATAGGCTCCAGTTTCATCTACCTCATTAGAACTGGTTTAAATGTGTTCTTTTTATTAGCTGAGTAATATTCCATTGTATATATGTACCACAGCTTTCTTACCCATTCATCTGCCTATGGACATCTAGGTTTCTTCCATGTCCTAGCTATTGTAAACAGTGCTGCAATAAACATTGTGGTACCTGTGTCTCTTTCATTTCTGGTTTCCTTGGTGTGTATGCCCAGTAGTGGGATTGCTGGGCAATATGGCAGTTCTATTTTCAGTTTTTTAAGGAATCTCCACACTGTTCTCCATAGTGGCTGTATTAGTTTGCATTCTCACCAACTGTGTAAGAGGGTTCTCTTTTCTCCACACCCTCTCCAGCATTTGTTTGTAGACTTTTTGATAGCAGCCATTCTGACCTGTGTGAGATGGTACCTCATTGTGGTTTTGATTTGCATTTCTCTGATAATGAGTGATGTTGAGCATTTTTTCATGTGTTTGTTAGCCATCTGTATGTCTTCTTTGGAGAAATGTCTGTTTAGTTCTTTGGCCCATTTTTTGATTGGGTTGTTTATTTTTCTGGTATTGAGCTGCATGAACTATTTGTATATTTTTTAGATTAATTTTTTGTCAGTTACTTTGTTTTCTATTTTCTCCCATTCTGAAGGCTGTCTTTTCACCTTGCTTATAGTTTTCTTTGTTGTGAAAAATCTTTTAAGTTTAGCTAGATCCCATTTGTTTATTTTTGCTTTTATTTTCATTACTCTGGGAGATGGGTCATAGAGGATCTTGCTGTGGTTTATGTCAGACAGTGTTTTGCCTATGTTTTCCTCTAGGAGTTTTATAGTTTCTGGTCTTACATTTAGATCTTTAATCCATTTTGAGGGTTTTTTTTTTTTTTTTTTTTTTTTTTTTTTGTGTGTGTGTATGGTGTTAGACAGTGTCCTAATTTCATTTTTTACAGGTGATTGATCAGTTTTCCGAGTACCAGTTGTTAAAGAGATTGTCTTTTCTTCATTGTATATTTTTGCCTCCTTTGTCAAAGATGAGGTGTCCATAGGTGTTTCTGGGCTTCTATTTTGTTCCATTGATCTATATTTCTGTCTTTGTGCCAGTACCATACTGTCTTGATGACTTTAGCTTTGTCATATAGTCTGAAGTCAGGCAGGTTGATTCCTCCAGTTCCATTCTTCTTTCTCAAGATTGCTTTGGCTATTTAGGGTTTTTTGTGTTTCCATAAAAATTGTGAAATTATTTGTTCTAGTTCTGTGAAAAATTCCATTGGTAGCTTGATAGGGATTGCATTGAATCTATAGATTGCCCTGGTTATTATACTCATTTTCACTATATTGATTCTTCTGATTCATGAACATGGTATATTTCTCCATCTATTTCTGTCATTTTTGATTTCTATCATGAGTGTTTTGTAGTTTTCTATATATAGGTCTTTTGTTTCTTTAGGTAGATTCATTCCTATTGCAATGGTTAATGGGATTGTTTCCTTAATTTCTCTTTCTGTTTTCTCATGGTTAGTGTGTAGGAATGCAAGGGATTTCTGTGTATTAATTTTATATCCTGCAATTTTACTATATTCCTTGACTAGCTTTAGTAATTTTCTGGTGGAGTCTTTAGGGTTTTCTCTGTAGAGGATCATGTCATCTGCAAGCAGTGAGAGTTTTACTTCTTCTTTTCCATTCTGGATTCCTTTTATTTTTCTTTCTTCTATGATTTCTGTGGCTAAAACTTCCAAAAGTATGTTGAATAGTAGTGGTGAGATTGGACGCCCTTGTCTTGTTCCTGACTTTAAGGGAAATGCCTTCAATTTTTCGCCATTGAGGAAAATGTTTGCTGTGGGTTTATCATATATGGGTTTTATTATATTGAGGTATGTTCCTTCTATGCCTGCTTTCTGGAGGGTTTTTTTTTTTTAAATCATAAATGGATGTTGAATTTTGTCAAAGGCTTTCTCTGCATCTATTGAAATAATCATATGGTTTTATCATTCAGTTTATTAATGTGGTGTATCGCATTGATTGTTTTGCAAATATTGAATAATCCTTGTATCCCTGGGATAAAGGTCACTTGGTCATGATGTATAATATTTTTAATATGTTGCTGGATTCTGTTTGCTAGAATTTTGTTGAGGATTTTTGTGTCTACGTTCATTAGTGATATTGGCCTGTATTTTTTTTTTCCCCCTGTGGTGTCTTTGTCTGATTTTGTTATTAGGGTGATGGTGGCCCCATAGAATGAGTTTGAGAGTTTGCCTTCCTTGGCATTTTTCTGGAAGAGTTTGAGTAGGATAGTTGTTAGCTCTTCTCTAAATTTTTGGTAGAATTCAGCTGTGAAGTCATCTGGTCCTGGGCTTTTGTTTGTTGGAAGATTTTTTATTACAGTTTCTATTTCCATGCTTGTGATGGGTCTGTTAAGATTTTCTATTTCTTCCTGGTTCAGTTTTGGAAAGTTATACTTTTCTAAGAATTTTTCCATTTCTTCCAAGTTGTCCATTTTATTGGCATTTAATTGCTGATAATAGTCTGTTATGATCCTTTGTATTTCTGTCTTGTCTGTTGTGATTTCTCTATTTTCATCTCTAATTTTGTTGATTTGATTCTTCTCCCTTTTTTTCTTGGTGAGTCTGGCTAATAGTTTGTCTATTTTATTTATCTTCTCAAAGAACTATCTTTTAGTTTTGTTGATTTTTGCTATCATCTTTTCTTTTTCATTTATTTCTGCCTTAATTTTTATGATTTCTTTCCTTCTAGTAGCTCTGGGGTTCTTCGTTTCTTCTTTTTCTAGTTGCTTTAGGTGTAAACTTAGGTTATTTATTTGATTTTTCTCTTGTTTCTTTAGGTAAGCTTGTAATGCTATGAACCTTCCCCTTAGTACTGCTTTTACTGAATCCCATTGGTTTTGGGTTGTTGTGTTTTCATTTTCATTTGTTTCTATGCATATTTTGATTTCCTTTTTGATTTATTCCATGACTTTTTGATTATTCAGAAATGTGTTATTTAGCCTCTATATGTTTGTAGTTTTAATAGTTTTTTTTCCTGTAGTTGACATCTAATCTTACCACATTGTGATCAGAAAAGATGCTTGAAATGATTTCAGTGTCTTTTAACTTACTAAGGCTTGATTTATGGCCCAGGATGTGATCTATCCTGGAGAGTGTTCCGTGTGCACTTCAGAAAAAGGTGAAATTCATTGTTTTGGGGTGAAATGTCCTATAGATATCAATTAGGTCTAGCTGGTCCATTGTATCATTTAGTTTGTGTTTCCTTGCTGTTTGGTTGATCTATTAATAGGTGTGAATGGGGTATTAAAAGTCTCCCACTATTATTGTGTTACTGTTAATTTCCCCTTTCATACTTGTTAGCATTTGCCTTACATATTGTGGTGCTCCTATGTTGGGTGCATATATATTTATAATTGTTACATCTTTGGATGTAATTGTTACATCCAAAGGATTGGTCCTTTGATCATTATGTAGTGTCCTTCTTTAATCTTTTCACGGCCTTTATTTCAAAGTCTATTTTATCTGATATGAGTATTGCCATTCCTGCTTTCTTTTGGTCTCCATTTGCATGAAATACCTTTTTCCAGCCCTTCACTTTCAGTCTGTATGTGTCCCTTGGTTTGAGGTGGGTCTCTTGTAGACAGCATATATAGAGGTCTTCTTTTTGTATCCATTCAGCCAGTGTTTGTCTTTTGGTTGGGGCATACAACCCATTTACATTTAAGGTAATTATTGATAAGTATGATCCCATTGCCATTTACTTTGTTGTTTTGGGTTTGAGTTTATAAACCTTTTCTGTGTTTCCTGTCTAGAGAAGCTCCTTTAGCATTTGTTGAAGAGCTGGTTTGGTGGTGCTGAATTCTCTCAGCTTTTGCTTGTCTGTAAATCTTTTGATTTCTCCTTCATATTTGAATGAGATCCTTGCTGGCTACAGTAATCTGGGTTGTAGGTTTTTCTCTTTCATCACTTTAAGTATGTCCTGCCATTCCCTTCTGGCCTGAAAAGTTTCTATTGAAAGATCAGCTGTTATCCTTATGGGGATCCCCTTGTGTGTTATTTGTTGATTTTTTCCTTGCTGCTTTTAATATTTCTTCTTTGTGTTTGATCTTTGATAGTTTGATTAATGTGTATCTTGGGGTGTTTCACCTTGGGTTTATCCTGTTTGTGACTCTCTGGGTTTCTTGGACTTGGGTGGCCTTTTCCTTCTCCATTTTTGGGAAGTTTTCAACTACTATCTCCTCAAGTATTTTCTCATGGCCTTTCTTTTTGTCTTCTTCTTCTGGGACTCCTATGATTTGAATGTTGGGGCATTTAACATTGTTCCAGAGGTCTCTGATGCTGTCCTCATTTCTTTTAATTCTTTTTTCCTCTCTACTTCATTTATTTCCACCATTTTATCTTCTACCTCACTTATCCTATCTTCTGCCTCAGTTATTCTATTGTTGTTTCCCTCCAGAGTGCTTTTGATCTCAGTTATTGCATTATTCATTATTGATTGACTCTTCTTTATTTCTTCTAGGTCCTTGTTAAACATTTCTTGCATCTTCTCGATCCTCTTCTCCAGGCTATTTATCTGTAACTTCAATTTGTTTTCAGGATTTTGGATCGTTTTCACTATCATTATTCGGAATTTTTTATCAGAGAGACTCCCTATCTCCTCCTCTTTTGTTTGGTTTGGTGGACATTTATTATGTTCCTTTACCTGCTGAGTATTTCTCTGCCTTTTCATCTTGTTTATATTGCTGTGTTTGGGGTGGCCTTTCTGTATTCTGGCAGTTTGTGGTTCCTCTTTATTGTGGAGTTTCCTTGCTGTGGGTGGGGTTGGACGGGTGGCTTGTCAAGGTTTCCTGGTTAGGGAAGCTTGTTTCGGTGTTCTGGTGGGTGGAGCTGGGTTTCTTCTCTCTGGAGTGCAATAAAGTGTCCAGTAGTGAGTTTTGAGATGTCAGTGGGTTTGGTGTGACTTTGGGCAGCCTGTATATTGAATCTCAGGGCTATGTTCCTGTGTTGCTGGAGAATTGGCGTGGTATGTCTTGCTCTGGAACTTGTTGGCCCGTGGGTGGTGCTTGGTTTCAGTGTAGGTATGGAGGCGTTTGATGAGCTCCTATCGATTAATGTTCCCTGGAGTCAGGAGTTCTCTGGTGTTCTCAGCATTTGGGCTTAAGCCTCCTGCCTCTGGTTTTCAGTCTTATTCTTACAGTAGCCTCAAGACTTCTCCATCCATACAGCACCAATGATAAAACATCTAGGTTAATGGTGAAACAGTTCTCCACAGTGAGGGACACCCAAAGAGTTTCAGAGAGTTACATGGAGAAGAGAAGAGGAGGAGGGAGATAGAGGTGACCAGGAGGAGAAGAGGGAGAGTCAAAAGGGGAGAGAGAAATCTAGCCAGTAATCAATTCCCTATGTGCTCTCCACAGCCTGGAACTCCCAGAGAGGTTCACGGAATTACATAGAGAAGAGAAGAGGGAGGAAGGAGATAGAGGTGACCAGGAGGAGAAGAGGGAGAGTCAAAAGGGGAGAGAGAAATCTAGCCAGTAATCAGTTCCCTAAGTGTTCTCCACAGCCTGGAACACCCAGAGAGATTCACAGAGTTGGGTAGAGAAGAGAAGGGGGAGGGAGGAGATAGAGGTGACCTGGTAGAGAAAAGGGAGAGTCAAAAGGGGAGAGAGCAATCAAGCCACTGTAATGATATCCCTAAGTGAAAATGGATACTGAAGATTAGATTCTTGAAGGTACAAAATTGATAACAAATACCAAAAAGCAAAGATTAAAAATCTAGAGTAGAGATTAAACTCTCAAAAATACAATATTAAAAATACAAAACAAAATCAATCACAAAAATTATAAAAAATATATATATATGAAATTTGCTTTAAAAATAGGGTCTGGGGGAGGAGCCAAGATGGCGGAGGAGTAGGACAGGGAGACCACTTTCTCTCCTACAAATTCATCAAAAGAATAACTGAACGCAGAGCAAACTTCGCAAAACAACTTCTGATCGCTAGCTGAGGTATCAGGCGCCCAGAAAAGCAGCCCATTGTCTTCGAAAGGAGGTAGGACAAAATATAAAAGATAAAAAGTGAGACAAAAGAGCTAAGGACGGAGATCCGTCCCGGGAGCTCTTAGGCGGCATTGTTTGGGGTAGGGTCCGGGCCTGAGTGCCCTGAGGACAATCGGAGGGAGCTTCTGTGAGTTGCCAACATGAACTGTGGGAGACCAAAAGAGAGAGAGTAAATTAACCGGCCGGAACACACTGCTGGCCGTTCGCAGAACAAAGAGACCGAGAGGGTCCAGAGAGGAGCTTGCAGGCTGCGGACCGGCCCAGCTCCGCCGGAGGCAGGAGGCAGGGGGGAGGGGAAGGTCGCGGCGAGACACAGGGCGCAGGCACCCGACCGGCGCGGGCGGGGACTGGGGCTGGGGACGCGGAGGGCAGAAGGCGCGCGCACCCGACTGGCGCCAGCGGAAACTGAGACTGGGTCCGCGGAAGGGAGGGGGCGCGCCACACCTGGGGAGAGTGCGCCCACCAAGCCCCTCGCTGCCTGGACTGCTCTGACGGGGAAGGCACAGAGAGCAGGCGCAGCTTTTCCTTCCGCGCTTTTGTGGAACACCCGAGGGCTGGAACCTCGCGCAGCGCGGGGCGCGCTCCATACAGAACAGCCGGGAGCCTGAGCGGTGCAGACGGAGAAAGCAGCGTCAGCCCCTCCCGGCAGCGCCAGCCCCTCCCCGCAGAGCGACGGAACTAGCTACCTGAATAAGAGTCCACCTCCGCCCGCCTGTGTCAGGGCGGAAATGAGGCTCTGAAGAGACCGGCAAACAGAAGCCAAATAAACAAAGGGAACCGCTTCAGAAGGGACTGGTGCAACAGATTAAAATCCCTCTAGGAAACATTGACTACACCGGAGGAGCCTGTAGATATCGAGAAGTGTAAGCTGGAACGAGGAGCTATCTGAAACTGAGCCGAACCCACACTGACCGCAACAGCTCCAGAGAAACTCCTAGATAAAATCTTACTTTTTTCTCTCTTTTTTTTTTTTTTTTAATTTTTTTCTTTTTTTCTTTTTTCTCTTTTATTTTCCTTTAAAATCCCCTATTACTCCCCCATTACTCCTTAACTTTCATTTCCATAGACTTTTACGATTTTTTAATTAGGGGGAAAAAATTTTTTTTTCTTTCTTTTTTTTTTCTTTTTTCTTTTTATTTCTTTTTTTTTCTTTCCTTTTTCTCTTCTATTTTCTATTTTTCTTTTTCTTTCATTTCTTTTAAAGTCCTCTAGTACTCCTCTACTACTCCTTAATTTTCATTTCCAATACACTATAACCTTACAAAAAAAAAAAAAAAAAAAAAGAAGAGAAGCCCTATTTTTAAACCAAAGATTATTCTCTCCCAATCTTGACTCTCTGTTTTCTACCTCAGAACACCTCTATTTCCTCCTTTCCCCTTCTCTTCCCAATCCAATTCTGTGAATCTTTGTAGGTGACTGGGCTACGGAGAACACTCTGGGAACAGACAGCTGCGTAGATCTGTCTCTCTCCTCTTGAGTCCCCCTTTTTCTCCTCCTGTTCATCTCTATCTCCCTCCTCCCTCTCCTCTTCTTCATGTGACTCTGTGAACCTCTCTGGGTGTCCCTAACGGGGGAGAATCTTTTAGCCATTAACCTAGAAGTTTTCTTATCAGGGCTGTACAGTTGGAGAAGTCCTGAGACTACAGGAAGAATAAAACTGAAATCCAGAGGCAGGAGACTTAAGCCCAAAACCTGAGAACACCAGAAAACTCCTGACTACAAGGAACTTTAAGTAATAAGTGACTGTCCAAAAGCCTCCATACCTACACTGAAACCAACCACCACACAAGAGCCAATAAGTTTTAGAGCAAGACATACCACGCAAATTCTCCAGCAACGCAGGAACATAGCCCTGAACATCAACATACAGGGTGCCCAAGGTCACACCTAACACATAGACCCATCTCAAAACTCATTACTGGGCACTCCATTGCTCTCCAAAGAGAAGAAATCAAGCTCCACGCACCAGAACACTGACGCACGCTTCCCTAACCAGGAAATCTCGACAAGCCAATCGTCTAACCTCACCCACTGGGTTAATCCTCCACAACAAAAAGAAACCACAGACCTCCAGAGTACAGAAAGCCCACTCCAGATACAGCAATCTAAACAAGATGAAAAGGCAAAGAAATACCCAACAGGTAAAGGAACATGAAAAATGCCCACCAAGTCAAACAAAAGAGGAGGAGATAGGGAATCTACCTGAAAAAGAATTTAGAATAATGATAATAAAAATGATCCAAAATCTTGAAAACAAAATGGAGTTACAGATAAATAGCCTGGAAACAAAGATTGAAAAGATTCAAGAACTGTTTAATAAAGACCTAGAAGAAATAAAAAAGAGTCAATTACAAATGAATAATGCAATGAATGAGATCAAAAACACTTTGGAGGGAACCAAGAGTAGAATAACGGAGGCAGAAGATAGGATAAGTGAGGTAGAAGATAAAATGGTGGAAATAAGTGAAGCAGAGAGGAAAAAAGAAAAAAGGATCAAAAGAAATGAGGACAACCTCAGGGACCTCTGGGACACTGTGAAACGCCCCAACATTCGAATCATAGGAGTTCCAGAAGAAGAAGACAAAAAGAAAGGCCATGAGAAAATACTCGAGGAGATAATAGCTGAAAACTTCCCTAAAATGGGGAAGGAAATAGCCACCCAAATCCAAGAAACCCAGAGAGTCCCAAACAGGATAAACCCAAGGCAAAACACCCCAAGACACATATTAATCAAATTAACAAAGATCAAACACAAAGAACAAATATTAAAAGCAGCAAGGGAAAAACAACAAATAACACACAAAGGGATTCCCATAAGGATAACAGCTGATCTATCAATAGAAACCCTCCAGGCCAGAAGGGAATGGCAGGACGTACTGAAAGTAATGAAAGAGAATAACCTACAACCTAGATTACTGTATCCAGCAAGGATCTCATTCAGATATGAAGGAGAATTCAAAAGCTTTACAGATAAGCAAAAGCTGAGAGAATTCAGCACCACCAAACCAGCTCTTCAACAAATGCTAAAGGATCTTCTCTAGACAGGAAATGCAGAAAGGTTGTATAAACGTGAACCCAAAACAACAAAGTAAATGGCAACGGGACCACACCTATCAATAATTACCTTAAATGTAAATGGGTTGAATGCCCCAACCAAAAGACAAAGATTGGCTGAATGGATACAAAAACAAGACCCCTATATATGCTGTCTACAAGAGACCCACCTCAAAACAAGAGACACATACAGACTAAAAGTGAAGGGCTGGAAAAAATATTTCATGCAAACGGAGACCAAAAGAAAGCAGGAGTCGCAATACTCATATCAGATAAAATAGACTTTCAAATAAAGGAAGTGAAAAGAGACAAAGAAGGACACTACATAATGATCAAAGGATCAATCAAAAAAGAAGATATAACAATTATAAATATATATGCACCCAACATAGGAGCACCGCAATATGTACGGCAAATGCTAACGAGTATGAAAGAGGAAATTAATAGTAACACAATAATAGTGGGAGACTTTAATACCCCACTCACAACTATGGATAGATCAACTAAACAGAAAATTAACAAGGAAACACAAACCTTAAATGACACAATGGACCAGCTAGACCTAATTGATATCTATAGGACATTTCACCCCAAAACAATCAACTTCACCTTTTTCTCAAGTGCACACGGAACATTCTCCAGAATAGATCACATCCTGGGCCATAAATCTGGTCTTGGAAAATTCAAAAAAATTGAAATCATTCCAGTCATCTTTTCTGACCACAGTGCAGTAAGATTAGATCTCAATTACAGGGAAAAAATTGTTAAAACTTCAAACATATGGAGGCTAAATAACACGCTTCTGAATAACCAACAAATCATAGAAGAAATCAAAATATGTATAGAAATGAATGAAAATGAAAACACAACAACCCAAAACCTATGGGACACTGTAAAAGCAGTGCTAAGGGGAAGGTTCATAGCATTACAGGCTTACATCAAGAAACAGGAAAAAAACCAATTAAATAACCTAACTCTACACCTAAAGCAATTAGAGAAGGAAGAAATGAAGAACCCCAGAGTTAGCAGAAGGAAAGAAATCTTAAAAATCAGGGCAGAAATAAATGCAAAAGAAACTAAAGAGACCATAGCAAAAATCAACAAAGCTAAAAGCTGGTTTTTTGAAAAAATAAACAAAATTGACAAACCATTAGCAAGACTCATTAAGAAACAAAGAGAGAAAAACCAAATTAACAAAATTAGAAATGAAAATGGAGAGATCACAACAGACAACACTGAAATACAAAGGATCATAAGAGACTACTACCAGCAGCTCTATGCCAATAAAATGGACAACTTGGATGAAATGGACAAATTCTTAGAAAAGTATAACTTTCCAAAACTGAACCAGGAAGAAATAGAAGATCTTAACAGACCCATCACAAGCAAGGAAATCGAAACTGTCATCAAAAATCTTCCAGCAAACAAAAGCCCAGGACCAGATGGCTTCACAGCTGAATTCTACCAAAAATTTAGAGAAGAGCTAACACCTATCTTACTCAAACTCTTCCAGAAAATTGCAGAAGAAGGTAAGCTTCCAAACTCATTCAATGAGGCCACCATCACCCTAATTCCAAAACCAGACAAAGATGCCACAAAAAAAGAAAACTACAGGCCAATATCACTGATGAACATAGATGCAAAAATCCTTAACAAAATTCTAGCAAACAGAATCCAACAACATATTAAAAAAATCATACACCATGACCAAGTGGGCTTTATCCCAGGAATGCAAGGATTCTTTAATATCCACAAATTAATCAATGTAATACACCACATTAACAAATTGAAAGATAAAAACCATATGATTATCTCAATAGATGCAGAGAAAGCCTTTGACAAAATTCAACACTCATTTATGATTAAAACTCTCCAAAAAGCAGGAATAGAAGGAACATACCTCAACATAATAAAAGCTATATATGACAAACCCACAGCAAGCATCACCCTCAATGGTGAAAAATTGAAGGCATTTCCCCTGAAATCAGGAACAAGACAAGGGTGCCCACTCTCACCACTACTATTCAACATAGTTTTGGAAGTTCTGGCCACAGCAATCAGAGCAGAAAAAGAAGTAAAAGGAATCCAGATAGGAAAAGAAGAAGTAAAACTCTCACTGTTTGCAGATGACATGATCCTCTACATAGAAAACCCTAAAGACTCTACCAGAAAATTACTAGAGCTAATCAATGAATATAGTAAAGTTGCAGGATATAAAATTAACACAGAGAAATCCCTTGCATTCCTATATACTAACAATGAAAAAACAGACAGAGAAATTAAGGAAACAATACCATTCACCATTGCAACAAAAAGAATAAAATACTTAGGAGTATATCTACCTAAAGAAACAAAGGACCTATACATAGAAAACTATAAAACACTGATGAAAGAAATCAAAGAGGACACAAACAGATGGAGAAACATACCGTGTTCATGGATTGGAAGAATTAATATTGTCAAAATGGCTATTCTACCCAAAGCAGTCTATAGATTCAATGCAATCCCTATCAAGCTACCAACGGTATTTTTCACAGAACTAGACCAAAGAATTTCACAATTTGTATGGAAATACAAAAAACCTCGAATAGCCAAAGTAATCTTGAGAAAGAAGAATGGAGCTGGAGGAATCAACCTGCCTGACTTCAGACTCTACTACAAAGCCACAGTCATCAAGACAGTATGGTACTGGCAGAAAGACAGAAATATAGATCAATGGAACAGAATAGAAAGCCCAGAGATAAATCCACGAACCTATGGACACCTTATCTTTGACAAAGGAGGCAAGGATATACAATGGAAAAAAGACAACCTCTTTAACAAGTGGTGCTGGGAAAACTGGTCAACCACTTGTAAAAGAATGAAACTAGAACACTTTCTAACACCATACACAAAAATAAACTCAAAATGGATTAAAGATCTAAATGTAAGACCAGAAACTATAAAACTCCTAGAGGAGAACATAGGCAAAACACTCTCCGACATAAATCAAAGCAAGATCCTCTATGACCCACCTCCCAGAATATTGGAAATAAAAGCAAAAATAAACAAATGGGACATAATTAAACTTAAAAGCTTTTGCACTACAAAGGAAACTATAAGTAAGGTGAAAAGACAGCCCTCAGATTGGGAGAAAATAATAGCAAATGAAGAAACAGACAAAGGATTAATCTCAAAAATATACAAGCAACTCCTGCAGCTCAATTCCAGAAAAATAAATGACCCAATCAAAAAATGGGCCAAAGAACTAAACAGACATTTCTCCAAAGAAGACATACAGATGGCTAACAAACACATGAAAAGATGCTCAACATCACTCATTATTAGAGAAATGCAAATCAAAACCACAATGAGGTACCATTACACACCAGTCAGGGTGGCTGCTATCCAAAAGTCTACAAGCAATAAATGCTGGAGAGGGTGTGGAGAAAAGGGAACCCTCTTACACTGTTGGTGGGAATGCAAACTAGTACAGCCGCTATGGAAAACAGTGTGGAGATTTCTTAAAAAACTGGAAATAGAACTGCCATATGACCCAGCAATCCCACTTCTGGGCATACACACTGAGGAAACCAGATCTGAAAGAGACACGTGCACCCCAATGTTCATCGCAGCACTGTTTATAATAGCCAGGACATGGAAGCAACCTAGATGCCCATCAGCAGATGAATGGATAAGGAAGCTGTGGTACATAGACACCATGGAATATTACTCAGCCATTAAAAAGAATTCATTTGAACCAGTCCTAATGAGATGGATGAAGCTGGAGCCCCTTATACAGAGTGAAGTAAGCCAGAAAGATAAAGAACATTACAGCATACTGACACATGTATATGGAATTTAGAAAGGTGATAACGATAACCCTATATGCAGAACAGAAAAAGAGACACAGAAATACAGAACAGACTTTTGAACTTTGTGGGAGAATGTGAGGGTGGGATATTTCAAAAGAACAGCATGTATACTATCTATGGTGAAACAGATCACCAGCCCAGGTGGGATGCACGAGACAAGTGCTCCGGCCTGGTGCACTGGGAAGACCCAGAGGAATCGGGTGGAGAGGGAGGTGGGAGGGGGGATCGGAATTGGGAATACATGTAAATCCATGGCTGATTCATATCAATGTATGACAAAACCCACTGGAAAAAAAAAATAATAATAAAAAAAAATAAATAAAAATAGGGTCTTTTTTTGCAAGGTAATAGTAGGTTATAAAAATGAAAATTAAAGGAGTAATAACTTAAAAAATTTAAAAAGTGATAATAGTAAAAATAAATCTAGGAATTTCTCTGGAGCTGCTGTGGGCAGCATGGGGTCAGTTCAGTTTCAGATAGTTCCTTGTTCCAGCTTGTACTTGTTCTCAATATATATAGGCCCCCTCCAATGCTCAGTCAATGTTAACTAAAGGGTTTTAATCTCTTGCACCTGTCACTTCCAGAGCGCTTCCCTCTTCTTTGTTTATTTTGGCTTCCTCTGTTTGCAAGTCTCTCTGGTGTCTAATTTCTGCCCTGACAAAGGGGCGAAGGTGGTCACCTATTTAGGCTCTCTTGTTCAGTTGTGTTGTGGTGAGGGAGGGACACTGCAAACAAATACCACTGGCGTGTGTGGGGAGTGCTCGCAGTGCATGGACCACACTGGGTTTGCCCCAGCTCACAGTGGCATGTGCTTTCCAGGTCTACACTGCTCAGGCTCCAGGGTGCTCTGCAGGGCACTGTTCAAAGTGGGCCCTGCGGTTTCGTGCACTTCCCAGGTCTAAGCCTCTCTGGTTCATGTTCTCGGGTACTCCGCAAGGGCACAGACTCAGTTGGGCATGCGTTTTGTGCCCTTCCCAGGTCAGAGCAGCTCAGGCGGCCAGGTGCTTGGTGAGCACTCTCTCCCAGGTGGGCTATGCATCTTAACCACCTCCCCAGTCCTGGGTGCGCTGCAAGAGCACCGTCTCAGGTGTATCATGTGTCTCCTCTGGGGAGCTGATCTCAGGCTGCGACCCTCCTGGCAGATATCAACCATACAGGATCCCAGGAAGATGTGGTTAGCAACTGGGAGCCTGTTCACAGTTTGCTGGAGGATGCCAGTCTCTGGAGCCGGGATTGGAGTAGCCCCTTGCCTTCCTGATCTGGCTGTCGCATGCCTGCCTCTCTGCCTCTGGGAGCTGGGGGAGGGAGTGGTACACAGCCGGCTAGCTCTTCTTTGGTGTTCGCTCAATCCTTTGGTCTGTGAGTTAAAGCCTTTCATGGGAAAGTTCTCTTTCTTTCTTTTTTTTTCCTTTCTGACGATCCCACAGTTTGGGTTGCTACCTCAAATTAGCCCCGCTAGATTGTCCTCAGGGCATTCAGGCCCGGTCCTTACCCTAAGGACCAGTGATGCCGCCTGTGCCTCCCTGTCCAGACCCCCTCGCTGGTGGCGGATGCAAGCATCTGGGCTACTTCTCCACTGGCAGTTGCATTTAGGTGGTGGTGGTGGTGTGTTTTTTTCCTCCTTGTTATGTTACCCTATGAGATTCCAAAACTCCCCACAGACCTGCCTGTGAGAGGGTTTCCTACTGTTTGGAAACTTCTCCTTTGTGATGTCCTCCCCAGCACAGGTCCCCATCCCTAACTCTTTTGTCTCTCTTTTTGTCTTCTATATTTTGTCCTACCTCCTTTTGAAGAGAATGGGCTGCCTTTCAGGGTGCCTGATGTCCTCTGCCAGCATTTGGAAGTTGTTTTGTGGAAGTTGCTCAGCATTCAAATGATTTTTTGATGAATTTGTGGGGGAGAAAGTGGTCTCCTGTCCTGTTCCTCCACCATCTTGGGACTGTCCCCTGAATGTTTCTTTTTTGATCCTTTTGTTTTGCTGTGGTAGCAACTGAGGGTTATCCAGATGTGTTTGTTTTTGTCCTCATGGATTTCCCACTACTAATAGAACAAAAGGCAGAAAGCAGGTTGTTTCTGTGGCTACTGCAAGTAGGCTAAACCACTGTTAAAAGTAGTGGGCCATGGCCATTTGTTTCATCGTCTTGGTTCTTAAAAATGATGGTTGTATTACACCAAGTGGATTCAGCATAATCATCTGGTAGCATCATACTTGGCTGACAGTCATCCTTTAGGACAGGAGTTGGCATAGGATAGCCTGTTGGCCGAATCTGCCCTCCACTAAAGTTTTATTGGAACACAGCCATGCTCATTTCCTTTCTCATCCTCTGTTGCTGTTTTTGCTTTAAAATGAGTTAAGTACTTGCTACAGAGACTTTGTAATCTACAGGGCTTAAGGTATTAACTATATGGCCCTCTATAGAAAAAGCTTGTTGACCTTTGCTCTGGAGTAGCATTTTTCAGATTTTGTGATGAAGAACTAGTTTTTATTTTTTAAAATTCATGATGATGATGTTGGCATCTGCTGTCCATGACTGGTAGCAGCTTGCACCACCTGCAACCCACCACACAAGTGCTGAAACCCCACAGTGGCTCATTCATTTTGAAGGACACAAGTCCACTGCTCCTTGGATGTGGACACATGTTAGTGTCAAATGACTACGCAAGCTTTAAATGCTTACACCCAGTTTCTGTACTTATCTAGTAGTGGACAAGGCACAGGCAGCTTAGAGATCAGCAGGTTGGTTTTTAAGGGCAGTGCATCAACCATTAACTTCACTTAAATATCTTATTAAAATGCAGATTCCGATTCATTCAGTAAATCTAGGATAGAGCTTGTTACTCAGAATTTCTAACAAACTTCTGGATGATATTGATGCTGCTGTTCATGGGCTATTCTTTGAGTGACTCTGCTCTAGCAGTATTTCCAAAGCAGTCAAATCAGACATCAGTATAGCCTCTTCTCACAGATTGGTGCTGATTCCGTTTGGCTGATAAAGACTATGTTTTGTAGAGGAGTGAAACAATTTGTATTGACTTCCAAGAATGAAATGCAGTTGCCATTGACCAAGGGATGCCTAAGAAATGTGGACACCTTCATCCTACCCCATATATATTTTAACCTTGAAACCAGCTTCTTAGTGCTGACACCAGCCTTCAGTTCAGTTCAGTCGCTCAGTCATATCTGACTCTTTGCAACCCCATGGACTGCAGCACACCAGGCCTCCCTGTCTATCACCAACTCTCAGAGTTTACTCAAACTGATGTCCATTGAGTCAGTGATGCCATCCAACCATCTCATCCTCTGTCTTCCCCTTCTCCTCCTGCCCTCAATCTTTCCCAGCATCAGGGTCTTTTTAAATGAGTCAGCTGTTCACATCAGGTGGCCAAAGTATTGGAATTTCAGCTTCAACATCAGTCCTTCCAATGAATATTTAGGACTGATTTCCTTTAGGATGGACTGGTTTGATCTCCTTGCTGTCGAAGGGACTCTCAAGAGTCTTCTCCAACACCACAGTTCGAAAGCACCAATTCTTTGGTGCTCAGCTTTCTTTATAGTCCACCTCTCACACCCATATATGACTACTGGAAAAACCATAGCCTTGACTTGACAGACCTTTGTTGACAAGGTAACGTCTCTGCTTTTTAATGTGCTGTTTAGGTTGGTCATAACTTTCCTTCCAAGGAGTAAGCATCTTTTAATTTCATGGCTGCAGTCACCATCTGCAGTGATTTGGGAGCCCAAAAAAATAAAGTCAGCCACTGTTTCCACTGTTTCCCCATCTATTTGCCATGGAGTGATGGGACTGGATGCCATAATCTTTGTTTTGTGAATGTTGAGCTTTAAGCCAACTTTTTCAGTCTCCTCTTTCACTTTCATCAAGAGGTCTTTAGTTCTTTACTTTCTGCCATAAGGGTGGTGTCATCTGCATATCTGAGGTTATTGATATTTCTTCTGGCAACCTTGATTCCAGCTTGTGCTTCATCCAGCCCAGTGTTTCTCATGATGTTCTCTGCATAGAAGTTAAATAAGCAGGGTGACAATATACAACCTTGATGTACTCCTTTTCCTATTTGGAACCAGTCTGTTGTTCCATGTCCAGTTCTACCTGTTGCTTCCTGACCTGCATACCCATTTCTTAAGAGGCAGGTCGGGTGGTCTGGTATTCCCATCTCTTTCAGTATTTTCCACAGTGTGATACACACAGTCAAAGGCTTGTTTGAAACCAGATCAGTAGTGATATTGATTATAGTTGTTACATATGCATAGAACATAAGAGAAATGCAAATTGCTCTTAACCTCCCTTTACCCTCCTTACCTCGCTTCCTTAGTTTCCTTCTTCCCTTCCCATTATTATGTGTTATATGAAGAGTCTCTAAATCTTCATTTGAACCTGCAAGAAACTGGGAAAGAATGTATCAAGCAGGAAATGGAATCCTTTTCACATTCTTGTAACATTAATGTTCAAAAAATGTACTTAAGAGATTGGACAAAAGCATTTCTGTGTCATTTGGGAGCACTTTTGCTACCACATATACCAGTCTTTGGATTTGCATCAAGATTGATGTCACCAGAGTTGAATTTTGCCCCATTCCTGTCCTCCCTTAGCTGCTGTTTATCAAGAACTTTTTGTATAGTTCAGCTGCTGCTTATCAGTTTAAATGATCTGGACCACTGATAAGGACAGCAAAAGAGGTTAATAAAATTTACTTTCTGGGTTGCTTACCATGAAAAGTTTATTTAGGAGCTGAATCTCCTTTTGAAAGAGTCACTCTGTATAGTACATTAAAAATGCTGATGATGTTTGCTTATCAATTCTATGACAAACACTGCTTTGTGTTTGTATATATACTGTTGCTGCATCATTTTTCAGAAATGTTACCATTGGAGTTAATTCATACTGCATTAAAGCTAAGTGGTATCCATGTTCTCTTTTAAAACAAAGTGCCAACCTGGGACAAAGTCATTTGTACCAAATTCTTGGTTAGGCTCTCTCTTCTTCTCCTTACAGTATCTTGACCTCTCTAAAGTTTGCCAGATGTAAAATCAAAACTATGATAACTTGGTCTTCCCTGGTGGCTCAGTGATAAAGAATCTGCCTGTCAATTCAGGAGACACTGGTTTGGTCCCTAATCCAGGAAGATCCCAAATGCCATGGAGCAACTAGTCCTGTGTGCCAAAACAATTGCGCCTGTGCTCTAGAGCTCACGGGCTACAACTCTTGAAGCCCACGTTCCCTAGAGTCTGTGCTCTGCAACAAGAGAAGTTACTGCCCATGCACTGCCCATGCACTGCCACTAAAAAGTAGTCCTCACTTGCTGTAACTAGAGAAAAGCTTGTGCAGCAAAAAAGACCCAGCACAGCTAAAAATAAAATAAATAAACAAAAATTTAAAAATGATAACTTTTCGCTGATAGTTTGGCTAATATTGGAGTAATGTCACAATGGCATTTGAAATATGGGATTCTAAACTATTGACAAAACACAACTCTGTTGTTTGTGATGCTTCGAGTGTTGGAACAAATTATGTAAAGTGGTAGGGATCAAAATATAACATCTTTGTTGGTTGAAATCAAAATACTTCATCCTTGAAAAATCCAGAAAACAGTCAAGATGAAATACATTTCTGTAGGCTAAGGTCTTAAATTTACCAACAAGAGGAAAAAGAAGGCACCTACAAGTCAGTACGTGCACACTTTTTTCTCCTTCTCAGACACAGAGTGTAATCACTTATCCTTCTTTATGCTCTTGTCATCAGCTTCAGGGCCATCCACCCATCTCCTGCACACATATCAACCCCCTACTCCTCCTTTTCAGGTGCTTTGCCTCATTTTGTGTCTTGACTTTTTACACAGCTCCTGAGTGATCCAGCTGCCTGAAGTCTTATTCTCTCCATGTCCTCTTACCATCGAACTGAAACTCAAAGCCTATATGTCATTTTCTTTTCTGAGACTTACCCAAAAGGATGACATTCCTTTACCTTTGCAAGTGCTCTCAGACCCTCTATTATCAGTCTCCCATGCTCCTCCATTCCCACCTCCAGGCACTCCCAGCATTGCTCTTAATACTTTAGTAATCTGGAACTATGTGTAGGATTCAGAAATATCATGCTGTGTCACACTTCAGGCCTTTGATCATGATTTCCCATCTGCCTGTAGTAATCTACCCCAGTGGTTTTCAGTCAGAGGCAGTTTTGCTCTGCTGGGAGATAGTTGGCAACATCTGGAGACATTTTTGGTTGTCATAACTTGGGGAGGGA
Organism: Dama dama; assembly: GCF_033118175.1. Classification (NCBI taxonomy): domain Eukaryota; kingdom Metazoa; phylum Chordata; class Mammalia; order Artiodactyla; family Cervidae; genus Dama; species Dama dama. The sequence continues at coordinate 37,584,438 of NC_083689.1, forward strand.
TTCTTCTATCATCTAGTGGGAAGTGATCAGGGATGCATACAAGCCTCCCACAGTGAAGAATTATCTGGCCTCAATGTCAGTAGTGCCAGGGTTGAGAAGCCTTGCTTTTCCTCTACATTTCCAGCAGGATAAATTGGACATTCTCTCCACTAGAAAATTGTCCTTGATCCTTCCTCTCAGAGTCTCAGCGAAGCCCCTCCACTGTGTTATGAAATTGTTCTTTGTGTATTCCTGCAATGTCACTGCACATATCATATATTACTGTGTTTTTATTTCATTTTTAATAAAGCTAATACAGTTGCAACAAACAAACTCCAGGTCTTCCCAGAATGATGGCTAAATCTCACTTTCTTGATTCAGAACAAAGCTGATAGGTGGCTCAGCCACCTCCTCTCAGCGTTAAGATAGAAACAAATTCAGAAACCAGCTCAGCAGCACCCACCCTTCCTCCACACAGCCAACAGAAGGAGAAGACAGGTTACCCCCCCCCCCCCCAACTCACATTTCTGTGGAGGACATGCTTCTTTTCCAAAGGTCAAGTGGAAGTACCAAAAGAATTCCTGTTTGCCTTTTTCTTTTAAAGAAAGCCAATAAGGAGGGCATGGCAACCCACTCCAGTATTCTTGCCTGGAGAATCCCGTGGAAGAGGAGCCTGGTGGACAACAGTTCATGGGACCACAAAGAGCTGGACATGACGGAAGCGATTTAGCATGCATGCATGCACGAAACCTATGAAAAGAGTGACTGCCCTTCTTATTCCTTTTCTGGATGTCTGCTTTGGCAGAGAATTAGGGACAATGAGGTGGGGGGTGAGCTTTTACTGGGGGAACGTGTTGGAGCCACCGTCTGTCCACACCGTACTCCTGGTGAGCACATACAATGAGCAGAACAGCAGCTACCACCACCATCAGGCAGCACCGCGACCTGGTCCAGTCAGGGAGGTATTCGTGTTCTCTTCCTCTTATCTCAGCCCCACTCTCACAGGGAAGGAAGCAGCGGTGGGTGGAAGAAGGGGAGAGGAGAGATGGGAAAGTCAGACCATCCAGCCTGCCTGTCCACTTCAGGTCAGTCAAGTCAGAGCTGTGACCTGTGCTTGGTGTTGGGGTGGGAAAGAGAGACAAAATTAAAATCAATGTAACACTGAAATTTTAAATAAGTCAAACTGAGTCTTGGGAAACGAAAGGACACTGTTTTTGTAAGTCAGAATGTCGGAAAACTTACAGAATTGGGTCAAAATGATATTAAAAATGAAGGCGTTACTTATTTAAGACATTTAGGAATAGTTACTGGCAAAAAGAAAATCAGGTTTACATCCTCATGAGTTGACATTCCTCAATAAGCTATATATATCCATGATAAAAATGTCAAGCAGTACAGAAAGAGATAATGATTATGTAATAATGACATAATTTATTTTTCAACACAACATTAAAGGTCCTTCATTCTTCTTAAAGGGCATTTTTCACTACAAATGTGTGTCATGAAGTTTGGAATTTCTTGGGTGATTTCTGCATGGTGGGAGACGCTGTCATTTCAGAAAACCTCCGGCAAGCCTGGGGTGTGAGGTGACCAAGAAGTCGGCACCAATGCCATTGTGCATTTGTGCTCAGAAGGGAAGGAACACAGCCACCTTGCCTATCTCAGCCCTTGTCCCATCAGTCTCCACCAGCCCCATGTGGCCCACTCTAATGTCAGTATACGAGCTCTTTTTTGAAGGGTTGAATATTCTAAGACTTTATAGAGGTATAATTTCTACTGAACTCAGAAGTTGCCATGTACTCCCCAAAGGAAGGAATTTCAAACTTATGACCTGTGTACCTGTGTGCACCTCTAACTGGCTCCATAGTCCACTGCACATGTGTGTGAACACAGAAAGATGAACACAAACATGCATGCATGTTCTTACGCAACCCTATTTTCTGGTCTCTGAGGACAGCTTTACTCCTCTCCCAGGTGGATTTCTCTTTGTTCCTCTTGGCTTCTCACAACGTGAAAAATGTCTGACTGTTTTCTCTTGAGCTTTGCTCTTCTCTGCACTTCACACAGGCTCTTGAGGAAAGGAAAAGGGGCTGTGTCCTCCCATCTTTGTAGGACTAGTGTAAAAGGATAATATGGGAACTTTGGTTGAAAAAAATTCTTAAGAATTTAAAAATGGTGATGACAAAGCACTAAGCCAAACACAGGGGCCCTCTCCCAAGCACGGGGCCCCCTGGGACTGGGCCCCGCCCGCTGTGAGGGCAGGAGCCCAGCGGCTGCCTTTACTGGGTCACCCTCTGAAGGGGAGCTCACCTTTCAAAACCATGAATTCATTTTCCTCAGGGACAACATAGTTGTGTATACCTCCTGGAAACAGATTTCCCAGGTGTCCTGACCTCTGCTTTGCCATCCAGGAAAAATATGTGACCCAAGATGGTGCTGCAGTGCATCTGCTGGGGCCTGAGAACAACCCAGAGGGAAGGGCACACACACTGGTTTCCCTGCCCCTCTCTTGGTCAAAGAAGGTGGTGTTACCAGTTGGTTTCTCCTGATTGATTCTTCCTCTGAAGAAAAGGGAAAGAGGGAATGTCTATTCCTTCTTTTTTTGTGGTGAAATATGGGCTTCCCTGATGGCTCATCACGCTGTCTGTCTGTCATATCTAGTCCCTTAAATCTATTTCTCACTTCCACTGTATAGTCATAAGGGATTTGATTTAGGTCATACCTTAATGGTCTAGTGGTTATCCTTACTCTCTTCAGTTTAAGTCTGAATTTGGCAATAAGGAGTTCATGATCTGAGCCATAGTAAGCTCCCGGCCTTGTTTTTGCTGACTGTATAGAGCTTCTCTATCTTTGGCTGCAAAGAATATAATCAATCTGATTTCGGTGTTGACCATCTGGTGATGTCCATATGTAGAGTCTTCTCTTGTGTTGTTGGAAGAGGGTGTTTGCTATGACCAGTGCGTTCTCTTGGCAAAACTCTATTAGCCTTTGCCCTGCTTCATTCCGTAGTCCAAGGCCAAATTTGCCTGTTACTCCAGGTGTTTCTTGACTTCCTACTTTTGCATTCTAGTCCCCTATAATGAAAAGGACATATTTTTTGGGTGTTAGTTCTAAAAGGTCTTGTAGGTCTTCATAGAACCGTACAACTTTGGCTTCTTCAGCGTTACTGGTTGGGGCATAGGCTTGGATTACTGTGATATTGAATGGTTTGCCTTGGAAACAAACAGAGATCTTTCTATTGTTTTTGAGATTGCATCCAAGTACTGCATTTCAGACTCTTTTGTTGACTATGATGGCTACTCCATTTCTTCTAAGGGATTCCTGCCCACAGTAGTAGATTAATGGACTAGAAAAGGGTCAGTTTTCATTCCAATCCCTAAGAAAGGCAAGCCCAAAGAATGCTCAAACTACCGCACAATTGCACTCATCTCACACGCTAGTAAAGGAATGCTCAAAATTCACCAAGCCAGGCTTCAGCAGTAGTGAACCGAGAACTTCCAGATGTTCAAGCTGGTTTTAGAAAAGGCAGAGGAACCAGAGATCAAATTGCCAATATCTGCTGGATCATCGAAAAAGCAAGAGAGTTCCAGAAAAACATCTATTTCTGCTTTATTGACTACACCAAAGCCTTCGACTGTGGGACCACAATAAACTGTGGAAAATTCTGAAGGAGATGGGAATACCAGACCACCTGACCCGCCTCTTGAGAAACCTGTATGCAGGTCAGGAAGCAACAGTTAGAACTGGACATGGAACAACAGACTGGTTCCAAATAGGAAAAGGAGTACATCAAGGCTGTATATTGTCACCGTGCTTATTTAACTTATATGCAGAGTACATCATGAGAAACGCTGGGCTGGAAGAAGCACAAGCTGGAATCCAGATTGCTGGGAGAAATATCAATAACCTCAGATATGCAGATGACACCACCCTTATGGCAGAAAGTGAAGAGGAACGAAAAAGCCTCTTGATGAAAGTGAAAGAGGAGACTGAAAAAGTTGGCTTAAAGCTTAACATTCAGAAAACTAAGATCATGGCATCTGGTCCCATCACCTCATGGGAAATAGATGGGGAGACAGTGGAAATAGTGTTGGACGTTATTTTTTTGGGCTCCCAAATCACTGCAGATGGTGACTGCAGCCATGAAATTAAAAGATGCTTACTCCTTGGAAGGAAAGTTATGACCAACCTAGATAGCATATTAAAAAGCAGAGACGTTACTTTGCCAACAAAGGTCCGTCTGGTCAAGGCTATGGTTTTTCCAGTGGTCATGTATGGATGTGAGAGTTGGACTGTGAAGAAAGCTGAGTGCCGAAAAATTGATGCTTTTGAACTGTGGTGTTGAAGAAGACTCTTGAGAGTCCCTTGGACTGCAAGGAGATCCAGCCAGTCCATCCTGAAGGAGATAAGTCCTGGGTGTTCATTGGAAGGACTGATGTTGAAGCTGAAACTCCAATACTTTGGCTACCTCATGCGAAGAGTTGACTCATTGGAAAAGACCCTGATGCTGGGAGGGGTTGGGGCAGGAGGAGAAGGGGACGACAGAGGATGAGATGGATGAATGGCATCACTGACTCGATGGGCATGAGTTTGAGTAAACTCCGGGAGTTGGTGATGGACAGGGAGGCCTGGTGTACTGCGATTCATGGGGTCGCAAAGGGTCGGACACGACTGAGTGACTGAACTGAACTGAACTGGTGGCTCATATACGACATGAAATTCAGCATCTTAACTATTTTTAAGTGCACAGCTCAGTGGCAAGAATTATATTCAAGCTGTCATGAAGACACCACCACTATCCATTTCCGGAACTTTTTCATCATCCCACATCTCATTCCTTTTATTGCACCTGTTACCCTGGACCACAAGCGCCTTGGAGGCTGCAAACATGACTTACTCATGCTTGAATTTCCATGGCCTTTCACGTAGTAGATACTCAATATGATTACTGAGCTGCACTGACATTCGGCAGAGGGAAACTTATGGGAGAGCTACTGTCACTCTACCATGGAAATGAAAGGACACCTAAGAACAGTTAGCAGTGTTTGCCTCTCATATCGGTGCCACCCTTTTCCTTCCCAGGAAATAATGTGAATAGATTATTTCGTATATGAGCTGTTAAGTCCTTTATGATGTCCTGCTAGCTTTTAATTATAGAACATCCAGGAATTTCCTGTAAATGGATAATATGTCCCTAAATGTATGAAGCTGTGTCTTAAATCTTTACATGAAGGAAAAAAAAGCAAACAAACAGTACAGGGAATAATTAGCAAGCAAGCCTGTATTTGCATCTCATCCTGAATTCTTACATTGGTCCAATCCTTTTTCAAATGAATGAGAATTCCATTTGACCTAAAGATTTTATGGCTTAATGTGAGGAAACCATTTTTTATCTGTTTGAAAACTGGTCAAATGTGTCTAAAATACAAGTTTAGGGAAGAAAGACTTGGTCTAATCAGTGTCCTCTACTTAGAGTGTCGCTTCAAGAATTCAGTAGATATTTTTATGATTCCTTGAAGTTCAGAGGCTGGAGGAAAGTCCAGTAAATTAGTAAGACCAGATGCTGAAGTTATTTTCTATTGAGAGGAAGAGAGTTAAAGGGTTCTTACAGTGGGACTTCACTGGTGGTCCATTGGTTAAGACTCCATGCTTCTGATGAAGGGGGTTAGGGAACTAAGATCACACATGCCACTGGGTATGGCCAAGGGGGGGGAAATAGTCTTGACTTAAGATAAATAGTTTGAAATGAAAAGAGAAGAAATGCAAAGCAGGCAGGTAAAGGGAGGAAAGTTGTGATTGCTGAATGGATGTATATCCAAAAAATTACCCCTTTCTGATAAATTTAAGCAGGTAGATATAGGTAAAAATAAAGCTGCCTATAGTATGTTGAAACAAAATTGCTCTAATGTAATTTCCTGGACGAGTTTTGGGATATTAGAAAAGATGAGGAAAAATACAGTTGGGCCTAGGATAGGAGTCTCAATTTGACTGTTGTCGGGAGCAGGCTGTGTTTCTCTTCTTAAGAGGAGTCATTGTTACCTGTTGGTCACATTTTTTGAGACCCACAATTATATCTGGGGGTATTTTCTAGTTCTTAGATGTGTGGGGGAAAAACAGAGAACCATTTTTCTATAACAATGCCTTTGTTTGGAGTTATCAGATAGTGATAATCGTATATGGTGCTGTTTGTTCAGGAATGTCTTAACATCCGCCCTTGAGCACTATTCTCTCATATCTTGTTTTAAATTGTAGCTCTGTTAGGAAAAGATTTGTGATTATGTTTATGTATTTATTTACAAGAGGCATTTAATTTTTGTGTTGGTTGGAGTAACAGCTGCTACAAAAAAATATGCCATAGCATTTCATTTGGATGACACTGAGTTTTCCTGGTCCATGGGCAAGTGATTTTCCTCTTTGTGGTCATTTGGGGAGCCAGACTCCTACCATCTTGTAGCTCTTCCATTTCCTAGGGTCTCAAAGTCCTTTGCATGAACCCAGTGGAAGGAGAAAAACTTTAAGGAGAACAGGACTGTTTGTCTAAATTGCCATTAGATAACACAGATGGGATCTTTCTTTTTATCATTTCTTATAAAGTAAAGGATAATATAAATTTGTCTGGCATTCCCTAAATTTTAATTAACCCAAAACTACTATGATAGTTTTTTATTTACCAAACTTCTGGGAAAAAAAGCTGACAAATTTACGTTTCTTAAGTTCCTAAGTTAAATGTATACAGTTGAACTTTGAACAAAGCAGGGATTGTAGTGCTGACCTTTATGCACAGTTGAAAATTTGCATGTAACTTTACAGTTCTGCTTCTGTACCTATGGTCATACATCTGTGGTATGTCCATGGGTGGTGTAATATCATGGTAAGTATTTAGTGAAGGAAATCTGCACATAAGTGGACCTGTGTAGTTTGAGCTACATGCCATGCTGTTCAAGGATCAACTGTGTAAGTAAAATATGTCAGTGTGCATTTTGATGCTGGTGTATATTCAAGGTGAAAAAGTACTTATGTTTAAGAACAGAGACTAGAAAGACACCTCTCTATAAATTGATGTGTTTGTAGGTTTCACGGGCTTTGTAAATTGTAAACAATCATAATGTACTTTATTGTAAAAATGAAAAGGCCCTGGAGTTTATCATTGTCCTCACTATTTATGATACGCTCTTGTTCCTAGAGTAATAACTGGTCAAATCCTTAACAATTAATTTTGTAGTTTGCCTCAGTAAAAGATTCCATTCTCCTCCATGCTTTTGTTTTTAATTAGTATAATAAAGTGACCAGAACCATTTAGTCTTATCACCCACATATATCTCTCCTTCTTCCTTCAGTTCAGTTCAGTTCAGTTGCTCAGTCATGTCCAAATCTTTGCGACCCCATGAACCACAGCACACCAGGCCTCCCCGTCTGTCACCAACTCCTGGAGTTCACCTAAACCCATGTCCATTGAGTCGGTGATGCCATCCAACCATCTCATCCTCTGTCATCCCCTTCTCCTCCTGCTCTCAATCCTTATATTCCTATAAAACCCTCTGCTATTAGCTGGATTTTAGGAATTCAGACTCCTGCAAGAAATAGCAAAAGAATTAGTATCAGAAACATTTGACTGTTGGTAGATAATACAGGGAATAGGTACTGCTGTGATGTTTATATTCTGTATGATTCTGTATGATATACAGGGAGTTCATTTATGGGTACATGTGACTGAGTCAGGATTTGGAGGATGGATCCTGTACTAGAAGACAGTGTGAAGTGAGTGGTTTCTACTGAAGACCATCAGAACAAGGTCACCCAGGTGCTTTATCACTGGACAGATATTAACAAGTGTTCCCTTACCTCCACTTTACAGCTAAGGAAACTAGGGCTCTGAAAGTATAGGAACTTGCAAAATTCATTGGTTATTGAGTGGCAGAACTGAAGAGCAGAGGACTTCAGTTTGATGCCAATTTTTGTTTGTTGTCTGCTTTTCAATTGCCAACAGGCCTGGAAGGAGAAAAGACCCTGGTGGATTATTTCTGAAGGACTGGAAAGAGTTTTGTTGGGGGAACATTTTGGCACCCAGAAGTTGGTTTAAAATTTTCTGAAAACCACCTAAGTATTCAGAGACCTGAACTGTAGGTGCAGAAGGCCTAGCCTAGCTTTTCCTTTTGTATCACTGGTAGTGAGAGTGTGAAACAGGTTAGAGAATGGGATTTTCTCACCCCTGCTCAGATGCTTTTAAGGTCACCCTGCTTGTAGGCCAGTCTAACTTGCTTTCACATAAACTTGGGATGTTTAGTTCTCTGGTACTGCCTCTTGAATAAAAAGGAAGTTATGCTTTATCTCATTATGATAATTCAAATACGATGTTCTTCAAATCAAATGACCCTCATCACCAAGGTCAATATCACTTAAACACACCTGCAGTGTGTTAAACTGCTGGCGATGCTTGGGAGAAATACCAGCAAAGACAGTCTTTACATAGTTTAGATGATGGAGACAATGACAAAAAACAATAGCAACAGTTAATGTTTGTAAAATGCTTACTACATGTCAGGCACTATTCTAAGCATTTCTTGTATGAACTCATTTAACCCTCTTAACAATCTGGAGGTAAAGCGTAATTAGGGGTTTTATGAGGTCACACAGGCAGAGAAAGGTCAAATGGAGATTTGAGTCTACAGTCTTAAGTTATGCAATCTTGATTCTCTTTTAGATATTTTAAAATCAAAGTCAAAGAAAGCACTGATGTTTACTGTGTGAAGTACACTGAAAGTAACTTTTGCCGTATAAGAAGCTGAAGTTTAAAGTACTTGTCTTCCTAAAAGTGGTTGTAGTATGTTGAGACTATGATTTTAAATATTTCACCTAACTTTTATAATAGTAACAATAAGCTATTTTTAAGAGACAAAGAGGGCTTCCCAGGTGGTGCTAGTAATAAAGAACCTGCCTGCCAACAGTAGGAGATGCAGGAGACTGGGGTTCGATCCCTGGGTGGGGAAGATCCCCTGGAGGAGGGCATAGGAACCCACTCCAGTATTCTTGCCTGGAGAATCCCCATGGACAGAGGAGCCTGGCAGGCTACAGTCCATGGGGTCACAAAGAGTCAGACATGACTGAAGCGACTTAGCACGCACACACAAAGAGACAAAGATCCATTTTAATTTCCCTAAATGTAATTGTAATATAACCCTGCCCCCCTTAACACTTGACTGAAGCTGTGTGCTATCTCCCAACCTTGTTACCAGGCAACAGTCACCCCAGACAGTTAGTGGTCCTGCTCAGCCTTCAGTCTGGGCCCCTCCCCCAAACAGTCAACTGTCAACGAGCCATCATCAGCCACTGTCAACGAGCCACCGTCAGGCTGATCCTGCTCAGCCATTGGAGGATGCTACAGTGAGCTTCGCCCACAAAAAACTGTTCATAAGTGACCGTTAGTGGTTCCATTCCTAGAATGTCGATATTCACTCTTGCCGTCTCCTGTTTGACCACTTCCAATTTGCCTTGATTCATGGACCTAACATTCCAGGTTCCTATGCAATATTGCTCTTTACAGCATCGGACCTTGCTTCTATCACCAGTCACATCCACAACTGGGTATTTTTTTAGCTTTGGCTCCATCCCTTCATTCTTTCTGGAGTTATTTCTCCATTGATCTCCAGCAGCATATTGGGCACCTACCAACCTGGGGAGTTCCTCTTTCAGTATCCTATCATTTTGCCTTCTCATACTGTTCATGGGGTTCTTAAGGCAAGAATACTGAAGTGGTTTGCCATTCCCTTCTCCAGTGGACCACATTCTGTCAGACCTCTCCACCATGACCCAACCATCTTGGGTGGCCCCACATGGCATGGCTTCGTTTCATTGAGTTCATTGAGTTAGACAAGACTGTGGTCCTGTAAGCAGATTGGCTAGTTTTCTGTGATTATGGTTTTAGTGTGTCTGCCCTCTGATGCCCTCTCACAACACCTACCATCTTACTTGGGTTTCCTTACTTTGGATGTGGGGTATCTCTTCACGGCTGCTCCAGCAAAGAGCAGCTGCTGCTCCTTACCTTGGATGAGGGGTATCTTCTCACAGCTGCGCCTTCTGACCTTGAACATGGAGATGTTCAAGCTGGTTTTAGAAAAGCCAGAGGAACCAGAGATCAAATTGCCAATATCCACTGGATCATCAAAAAAGCAAGGGAGTTCCAGAAAAACATCTATTTCTGCTTTATTGACTATGTCAAAGCCTTCAACTGTGTGGATCACAATAAACTATAGAAAATTCTGAAGGAGACGGGAATACCAGACCACCTGACCCGCCTCTTGAGAAACCTGTATGCAGGTCAGGAAGCAACAGTTAGAACTGGACATGGAACAACAGACTGGTTCCAAATAGGAAAAGGCGTACGTCAAGGCTGTATATTGTCACCGTGCTTATTTAACTTATATGCAGAGTACATCATGAGAAACGCTGGGCTGGAAGAAGCACAAGCTGGAATCAAGATTGCTGGGAGAAATATCAATAACCTCAGATATGCAGATGACACCACCCTTATGGCAGAAAGTGAAGAGGAACGAAAAAGCCTCTTGATGAAAGTGAAAGAAGAGACTGAAAAAGTTGGCTTAAAGCTTAACATTCAGAAAACTAAGATCATGGCATCTGGTCCTATCACCTCATGGGAAATAGATGGGGAGACGGTGGAAACAGTGTCAGGCTTTATTTTTTTGGGCTCCCAAATCACTGCAGATGGTGACTGCAGCCATGAAATTAAAAGATGCTTACTCCTTGGAAGGAAAGTTATGACCAACCTAGATAGCATATTAAAAAGCAGAGACGTTACTTTGCCAACAAAGTCCGTCTGGTCAAGGCTATGGTTTTTCCAGTGGTCATGTATGGATGTGAGAGTTGGACTGTGAAGAAAGCTGAGTGCCGAAAAATTGATGCTTTTGAACTGTGGTGTTGGAGAAGACTCTTGAGAGTCCCTTGGACTGCAAGGAGATCCAAACAGTCCATCCTGAAGGAGATAAGTCCTGGGTGTTCATTGGAAGGACTGATGCTGAAGATGAAACTCCAATACTTTGGCTACCTCATGCGAAGAGTTGACTCTTTGGAAAAGACCCTGATACTGGGAGGGATTGGGGGCAGGAGGAGAAGGGGACGACATAGGATGAGATGGCTGGATGGCATCACCGACTCGATGGGCATGAGTTTGAGTAAACTCTGGGAGTTTGTGATGGACAGGGAGGCCTGGCGTGCTGCGATTCATGGGGTCACAGAGAGTCGGACATGACTGAGTGACTGAACTGAACTGAACTGAAGTGGTTCCATTCAACGAACGGTCCCTGGAGTGGTAGTCTTAAGGCGGAGAGTGAAAGAGGCGGATCCCACCCTTCTCCTTAGGGACTTCCAGCTCACTCCTCCTCAGACTCACTGGTGAACAGGCTGGGGGCTGTGTCCTGCAGGGCTCCAGAGCTCTCGCCATGGCCTCCTACTGACTAGGCTCAGACCTTGAATTGGTGGTGAATCCCCCCTCATCCCTGTCTCTGCGATCTAATGGCGGTGGCCGTCTGCCTGGGTTGCAGCCTACGGGACCTGGTCCCTGCTGTACTGGCAGCCTGAGGCGCCTGAGGGCCAGCTGGGTCCTGGGTGCCTGGCTCCCTCAGCAATGACAGCTGGGAAGATTTTGGGGACTTGGCCCTGACGGAGCTTCCAACTGAGATCTGCCTCCTCCTAGCCAGAACCAGGACCTCGGAGGGAGAAAGTTGTACCTCGGGGCCTCATCCTTCTTGTCAGCACAGACAATAACGTTGGTTTGGTAGAGATTTACAGGAACATCGTTACCTGACCTTGATCCCAACCCCGTGAGCAAAGGATCCAACACCAAGAAGTTTGCAACAACCATGCCCCTCCCTCACTTTTCTTAGAAAAGGGCTTTGTTGACAGCTTTCGGGAATTTGAGGGTTTTTAAGGCATGAGCCACCCGTCTCCTTGCAGGGCTCTCAATAAACCTGTCTCTGTTTCACACTCCGACGTTTTGATATTGTTTGGCCTCACTGTGCCTTGGGCACACAGACTTGCTTTTTGGTAACAGGAACAATGAACTATTCTTAAGAGACAAAGATCCATTTCATCTTACCTAAATTTATCATTTTATAAATTTACTTTGGATTAGGGTTTTTCTTGCTCAATGTTTAAAGGATATTAGTAAAGATATTTTAGTTTTATGGAAAATGTTAAACCAATAAGTAGGTAAATATGTTTTCCTTTTCTGAAAAATGTTAGATTTACTATCTATCTCTGAGTAGAAACTTAGCTAGGTCTTATTTTTTATATTTGATTTGTTTAGGCTGTGCTGGGTCTTCCTGCACGGGCTTTTCTCTACTTGCAGTGAGTAGGGGTTCTTCGTTTTGGTGCTGGGACTTCCCATTGCGATCGCTTCTCTTGCTGCACAGCACAGGCTCTAGGGTGCACGGACTTCAGCAGTAGTGGCTCCCCGGCTCTAGAGCACAGACTTGGTAGTTGTGGCACACAGGCTTAGCTGCTCTGTGCCATGTGGGATCAAACCTGTGTCTCCTGGAGTGGCAGGCAGATTCTTTACCCCTAAGCCACCAGGGAAGCCCCTTAGCTAGGTTTTATATTTCTTGTTTCCATAGGAATTGTCAGCAAACCTTGCTATGTCTTTATCTATGTATCTACATATCTATTTTTATATATGCACTTCCACATGTAAATTTATACTAATTATCATATTTTAAAATTTTGGTTATACTATTATTACTTTATCTTCCCTCATTCCACAAAGGGAACTTGAGGTGGATAAAATATATTTACTTAGTAATATATAATAATAAAGGAGGAAGCTGGAGGAAAAGAGAAAACACAAATACATTAAGAAGATGAAATCAGGGTAATGCCCTAAGTACCAAAGTACCCATACTTTGTCTTAAGTGGGCTGAAAATTTAGCAACTCATTTCTAACAATTGATTTATATGTTATTGAGTTCCTGTAACAAGAACAAAGTAAAAAGAGAGGAATAGTTTTTCTTGGTACTAAGGCCTGAAAATAGACAAATGAGAATATGTAGAAAATGTGTAAGAACACACTTTGTGTTCACAGAGAATACAAAAGTGGTTCTTTGCCAAAAAGATTTTAGGGTGCAGTGTCACATTTGCATCCAACATTTAGGAATATGAATATGCCTCTCAGCTGGGCCCTCAACCCTAGCTGGCATCTCTCTGTTCCTTATTCTCCTGCAGTGACTTTCTAAACCTTCTCTACTTTCTTCAGAATTCCTAATCCTCTTTACTCACCTCTCACCTTTCCCTGTCTCAGAAGGTGACCTACTTCAAAAATGAAATGGAAGCTATCAGGGAACTGGGTCTGTTTACCACCACAAAGGAATCTCTCTACATCTGTACTTCTTCCTCTTCTCTTGGCTTGCAATAGTGGAGCTGTTCCTTCTTGCCAAGAACAATTCTTTCACTTATTATATCGATTCTTTTCTTTCTTGAAAATATGTGCTAAATATAATCCCTTCCTCTTGCGTACTTAACCTCTTTGTCATTGAAATATGGTCTGGACTCCTTAATCTTAGAAAACACCCTCTTTGACCCTTCATCCACATCTGGGACCAACTCATTCTCTCTGACCCCCTCATTTATAGCCAAACTTCCCAAAACCCAGTCTGTGCTCCTTGCTTCCTTCCTGATAACCATTAAGCCATTTCACGCTGGATCCACCAAAATGGCGTAAGGTCACCAGTAAGGTCACCAGTGTCCTTGATGGCACGAAATCTTATGAATATCTTTTAACTTTGTGAATTCTTTAGTGATTCCAGAAAACTTCCTCCTGATTTTGATGAAAAAGGCAGAGTTCATTTCTGTGGCTCACAACCAAAGAACCCCCATGGATACTCCAACTTTCCAACTTCGTCTAGCAGTGTTCTCCCCTTTGATCTTCATGTGCTCTCACACTGTCCTCATTCCTTGAGTGAGTTCTTCTTTCTCCTGCCATAGGACTTTGGTGTATACTATTTCCCCTGTCTGGTGTCTCTTCCTCTTCACTTGATAATTTTATTCCTTCAGATCAAATGCCCCTTCTTTTCAGGAACCTTACCTAGGCCCCCAAACTTGATCAGTTTCCCATGTTATATATTCTCAAAGCTCAGAGATACTGTTTACTATCCCCATAAATGATATGAAGATAGCTCTCTATTGAGCTAGGTGATGGTGTCTGAATTTTAATTCCAACCACATTGCAACATTCTAAAAGTCATATAATGGATTCCTCAAGTAGGATGTGTGTGGCCAGTGTTTGAACAGGTTGGAATATCCTCTTAAGTCAAAGTGTTTACTTCTTGATGACTCAAGTTCTTACAAATATTTACATTGTTATCCATTTTCAACTCAGTGCAGCAAAGATTCATTGAGTGCTGAATATATAGAAGATTCAGAGGAATATAAAACAATAATGCAAATTCTTCAAGCTTACGATTTGTTGAGAGGTAGGGTGGAGACAGGATAGTATTAACTACTCTATTACTTCAGTGACTCATGTCCAACTTTCACAAATTTGAAATAAGGCTTTATTTTTTTATTTTCTTACATTGTTAATATCTATTCATCTGAGAACGAATCAGATGACAAAACAACTTCTGAGAAGAAATTGCTGATGACAAATGACTATCTCTTTCCCTAACCTTGATTCAAAGTAGGAGCAAGTGACAATTGAGACTTGAGATGCTTCTTAAACTTGAAGAAAGGAATGAATTATTTATAATATTTGCTTTTGAACTGTGGTGTTGGAGAACACTCTTGAGAGTCCCTTGGACTGCAAGGAGATCCAACCAGTCCATACTAAAGAATATCAGTCCTGGGTATTCATTGGAAGGATGTTGAAGCTGAAACTCCAATACTTTGGCCACCTGATGCAAAGAGCTGACTCATTTGAAAAGACCCTGGTGCTGGGAAAGATTGAGGGCAGGAGGAGAAGGGGACGACAGAGGATGAGATGGTTGGATGGCATCACCGACTCAACAGACATGAGTTTGGGTAAACTCTGGGAGTTGGTGTTGGACAGGAAGGCCAGGCATGCTGCAGTTCATGGTGTTGCAGAGTCAGACATGACTGAGTGACTGAAATGAACCCAGCTTGATGATCTATTGAGAAAACTCTGGGCTTTGTTGTTCACTGCTGCCAGTTCATGAAAGAACAGGATGAATATTCAGCCTCTGTAGTATAAACTGCTCACTTGGCTTCCCCAATATCCAACCTGGCCATATGGGACAAAGACTATACTTTCCAGCTTTCTCCATAACTAGTCTGACTGTGTGACTATGTCCTAGCCAATGAGACGTGATGAAACGTTGTGGTAGCCCTGGGAAATCTTATAAGATATGTGGTATGCACCCTTTACCCTCTTCCATGCAGTCAATGCCTGAATTGGTGGAGCATTAAAATAAAAAGATTCCCTATGAACTCAAGGAGGCTATCTCAGAACTTCTTTTAAGTGAGATAAAATGAAAATTGGTCTCTTATAGGCCATTGTTATTTTCTAGTTTCTGTCACAAGCAGCTGAACCCAATCCTAACTGAATCCCTATCCCTACTCTACCACCATCAGGAAGGTCCTAAAGCCTGGATTTTGTCTCCTGATAAAGGCAAGCCCAGATATTTTTGTGTTTCTAGGGACTGAGGTCAATCCATCTATAATGATAAGCCTTCAAACACTGTTGAGAGATGGCAAAATAAGTATGAATAGTTTTTTTTTATTTGAGAGATGGGAACGGAAAGGACTTGAGAAGGAAAGGAATTCTGGGATATTGAATGGGTACTTGAGGACTGGGAAAGACACTGGGCTTTATAGTTTCAGTTAGTAGTGGAGATCTGATCTCACTAAAAAGCAATGCCTTTGTGAATGCAGGACTCTCACATAGAGATTAGCTCATGGAGACTGGGTACTGAATGCTATAGTCTTAGGTGCTTCAGTGAGGGTCAACTCAGCTTGAGATGAAGGAAGAACTATGGGGGAAGTAATTTCCTTCATCATAGACTGATACCATCAGCTAACAAAATAGAATTGCAATCCCTGTCCCATTTTTATGGGCCCCGTGACTCTAGATTTCTTGTTTGAAAGAATGGAAGGGAACATAATCCAAGAAGATAACTTTTGTTGGATTTCTCAAAAGACTTATTCGGTGGGGGTTTTGAGCCAGACTTGCTTCATTGTGAAATAAAATTTATGTTTCTTATGTCTCAGAGTAATTTGTACCATTAGTGTAGGATGGAATGTTCATGATTTCCTTTTCCTTTTCACTCAAACCCACAAAGTATTTCTCCATTCAAAATGTGTATCTTGTTTCAACACGCCAAGTGCCAAAGCATTTAGGTTAAGTTTTTGTAGCAGGAGATTAATTTACTTAATAAATCCAACAAATAAATTGAACTTACATTTTGATCCCTTCTCCAGGGAATCTTTACCAACTGAGCCCCCTCCAGTATTCTCGGGCTTCCCTGGTGACTCAGATGGTAAAGAATCCACCTGCAATGCAGGAGACCTGGGTTCGATCCCTGGGTTGGGAAGATCCCCTGGAGGAGGGTATGGCAACCCACTCTAGTATTGCCTGGAGAATCCCCATGGATGGAGAAGCCTGGCGGGTTACGGTCCATGGGGTCTCAAAGAGTCGGACGCGACTGAGCGACTAGGCACAGCACATACATTTTGATCCAGATACTGTTATAGGCCATTGGGATGAATCAAAGGGCAAAGATAAATCCCTGCCCTCCTTGGAGCTTGCTTTTTAGCTTGTGGACAGACAATAAACAGTACATTACCAAATGGAACATGAGAGTGATTAGTAGGCATCTCAGAGTAAAGAGATATAGCACATTTTAATCTCTTGGCTACATTAAACCTAGAAGGAGGCAAATATATCTGTGTTATGCAGAATATATCAAATAAGAGGGTGCAATTCCATGACTTTTAAGAAAATGGCCCTTTGTAAGCGTACATAGAGAATTCCTAAAATTGTCCACAATAGTGGTCTTAAGGTATCATTGAAAATCATGCCAAAAGTAGCAGATTTGTAGAAGAGACATTGGATTCCAAACATTTTGCAGCTTGTAAACAGAGTAGCACATTGACAAGAGGTAAGGACATTAAAAATACAACAGAAGAATGAATTTCTTGCTTTCCTTAAGCTAAAGACTATTTTGAACTTGGAGTGTTAATGACAGTCTCCAAGGATAGAGACTATTTCAATTAGCCTTTGAAATTTTTTCCCATTACAGTAAACTTCCTGAAATGTGTACAGATGGAGAGCGGTTTTGTCTGATAGGCTGAGAGTGATTATACTGTGTGTTGGCTTTAATATAGGCCAGTGTCTATACAGAGTGAGGATGATTTGACAGCTTTCGTTGAGATGGGTCTGCTGGATTTGGAGTATTGGTTTTAGCAGGTGACTCTGTGGGGAGGGGCCTAAGGAGCAGACAATCAGGTGTTATAAGAAAAGAGAGAATTAAAAAGTGTGAGGATGTAAGATTTAAGGATCCCTGGCCATTTAGGAAAAGAGAGGATAGAATAAAGGGCTAGGAAAGGGGAGAGCTGGGAAGCCGTTATTTAGTATGTCCAGAGCTGAGCTGGATCAGGCCAGGGAGAGTGTTCAAGGGATTTGTGGGGCCAGAAGGCTAGAGATGAGGATCTTCCCATTGGAGTTAGGGGAAGGAGTTTTGACCTAGAACTGAGAACTGCTAGCTGAAGACTAGCAAAGGATATTTAGGGGATTCTAAGGTTTATCGTCTGGCTCTTCAGATTTCCATAAAAGGGGATTTTAATCCATGCCTGAAAGGTAAAAAAATAATTAGCTGCTAAAACATATGCCATGCTATGGCTATGGCACTGCTACTCTAAACAGAGATGTTGTCTTTACCCTAGGTATAGTTATCTCAGGATATAAATGATCCAACATAGGCTTATTGCAAAGAGTAGATAGTTGAGATCTTTCTGGAATTTTGAATTCAAAGTAGCTATTCAATTATAGCTGCAGTTCGATGGTTCTTTCAGTTTTCAGTTATTTTGTCCTCCACTGAGAAGTCAGGTCATGTTTTATGTTGGCATAATATGTGAAAAGTTGAACTAGAGCCTGCAGGTGTTGTTTACTTGTCACTTTGTGTGTATATGTGTTGTCATATATAGCATATAGCTATTATACTATGAAGTAAATGAATATATGATTATAGTTATATTAATATATGTTAGTTGTTATATATATGCATAGTTAATATAACTACATATGTAATGCAAAGTGAAAAGAAATATATATAGTTATATATCTTATATGTGGATTTCCCAGGTGGCGCTGCTGATAAAGAACCCACCTGCCAATGCAGGACACATAAGAGACACAGGGAGATGAGGGGTTCCATCCCTGGGTCAGGAAGATTCCTTGCAGGAGGGCATGGCAACCCACTCCAGTATTCTTGCCTGGAGAATCCCATGGACAGGGGAGATTGGCAGGCTATTGTCCACAGGGTCACAAAGAGTTGGACACAACTGAAGTGACTTAGCACACATGTTATATGTAACTATAAATAAGTATATATATATATATATATATATATGTGTGTGTGTGTGTGTGTGTATAAATATAAAATATATAGTTTTTTATAACTTTAAATAATTTTATATGATTTTGAAAAGGTACATTTTACTCTTTAAAAAAGCTAAACTTATTATTTGGAAATACTATCACTAAATGGTAGATGACTAGTGTTTGAGCCACAAGATTTTAATTTTTCCCACTTAAGACGAGGTTTTCTGTTCAAACTCCAGAAGTAATTTTCCTTCTCTCTCTCTCAGTTAATAAATACACATATATGTAAATATGTACACATAAATGCATAGACATAGAGGTATAAATGCACTCCTACATACACACTAACATATTCACCTTAAAAAGACCAATTGAGCATGAGAAACACTATGTTAAATATGGTAGTCTGGAGCAATTTTCTAATGAAATAATTTAGTACATTTTTCACTAACCTTTTATCTGTCACCACTTTTTCTAATTTTAATATATTTCACACCCAGACTTGAATTACCAAATTTGATTTAAAGCTCACCCATTTCTCTTCCTGGAGTGATTTCATGACTCTGGGACCTCAAGCTCTTGGATCAAAGCTTTGCTACAACTCAGCAGCTGTCTTAACTACTCTAGAGAGAGCAGTTTGAGTCCTTCCAAGCTAATCAAAGAGAAGGTGTTATCTTGCCTTTCTCACACTTCTGCTCTAAGAACATCTGCTTCCTGTCTTCTGTATGCATAGCCTAATAGGAAGAAAATGTGTAATAGAGGGTGATTATATTGAGAGGATAAATAGCCTCCCAGTTAGATCTTCTTCAGTCCACAAAAGTCTTCTTGCCATTTTGCTCTTGATATATTTGAAAGTGGTTGATTAATCATGGTGCACTAGTGAGGTTGCTGGACAAGGGGTCAGGCGATCTTAATGATTGTCCAACTCTGCTGAGAGACAGCTGTGTCATTTTGGGCAAATTGTTGTTTCTCTGATTCCCCGTGATTTCACATGTAAAATGAGACAATGGGATATTATGATCTTAAATTTCTTTAAACTTCTATGATACTAAATCTATTCCTGACAACTTTCTTATCATAATGATTTTATATATATGTAGTGATTTTTCTCAAGTCATAGCTAGCTGACTTTAGCCCTAATCATTATATTCATTTACAACCTTTGTAACAATTGAAATTACAAGATTCCTGCATGTGGAATCTTAAAAAACAAAATAGACCAAAAAAGCAAAACAGAAGCAAACTCATAGATAACAGAAAACAAACTGGTAGGTTGTTTCTTTAATGTCCCTAATCTTTAAGTCAATGAATCCTCAGTCTCCCAAGTCTGAGGAAAATGTGCAGGACTCTGGGTCCTCACCTAGATGCCTAGAGAGTGTCTGCCTCTTGGGAAGGGCTTGAAATCCAAAGATCCAAAGTGCTAACAGTATACTTTATGAACAATGGATTTAACTTTAAAAACAGGTGAAAGTGATAGTGAAAGTTGCTCAGTTGTGTCTGACTCTTTGCTACTACATGGATTATAGAGTTCATGAAATTCTCCAGGTGAGAACACTAGAGTGGGTATCTTCTCAACCCAGGGATTGAACCCAGGTTTCCTGCATTGCAGGTGGATTCTTACCATCTGAGCCACCAGGGAAGCCCAAGAATACTGGAGTGGGTAGCATATCTCTTTTCCAGAGGACCTTCCTGATCCAGGAATCAAACTGGGGTCTCCTGCATTGCAGGTGGATTCTTTACCAGCTGAGCTAGGTGCTATGTCTGAAAAATGAAGTCTAGCTGATTAGATTTAGGGCTTCCAAAAGCTACATGTATTAATATAGGTCTTCCTCTGGGCACCCATAACACCAGGTACATTGATTTTCACTGCATTCAAGTTCACTTTTATGCGTTCCCCAAAGACAGCAGTTTCTTAAGAGCTGATGTAATTTTCTTTTATTGTGAACTGAACATTTTAGCCATTATGTCTTCAAGGCTTTGTTCTAAGATCTGTACATGCCATGTTTCAGTATTGTCATTTGTTCATAATTAGTCTTATGTTTACGTACTGAAATTGTAATATGACCTTCTGCTCCAGCTCATACTTTCTCCACCCCAAATTCTAGGCTAATTCTAGGAAGACATATTTCTTCTGATATATGCCTGCTCCCACCTGAATCTTTCATTTAGTTGTGGCCTTACACATTGGCCAAATTTTCTGGTTATCTACCTCAAATAATTTGATGAATGCTAACGCTTCCCAGGTGGCGCTAGGAGTAAAGAACCAGCCTGCCAATGCAGGAGATGTAAGAGATGCAGTTTCCATCCCTGGGTTGGAAAGATTCCCTGGAGAATGAAATGGCAACCCACTCCAGTATTCTTGTCTGGAGAATCCCATGGACAGAGGAACCTAGCAGTCCATGGAATCACCAAGAGTCAGACACAACTGAAGTGACTGAGCGCATACTCAATGATGTTACTAGATTCTTTGCTGGATCACGAGGGTCTACAGTTCCACCGCTGAAGATGTATTCCTATTTTAGTCTGTTCAGGCTTCTATAACAATTTACCATAGATTGGGCAGCTTACAAACAACAGAAATTTATTTCACACAATTTAATTCTGGGGGCTGGGGAGGCCAACATTGATGTGCTGGCAGATTCAGTGTCTGATGAAAACCCACTTCCTGGTTGCTGTGTGCTCACATGGCAAAAAAGTGGAAGTCTGGTCTCTTTTGGACTTCCCTGGTGGCTCAGATGGTAAAGCATCTGCCTACAATGTGGGAGACCTGGGTTCGATCCCTGGGTCAGGAAGATCTCCTGGAGAAGAACATGGCAACCCACTCCAGTGCTCTTGCCTGGAAAATCCCATGGACAGAGGAGCCTGGTAGGCTACAGTCCATGGGGTCGCAAAGAGTTGGACATGACTGAGCGACTTCATTTCACTTTCACTGGTCTCTTTAGCTACACCCTCATGACCTAATCACTTCCCCAAGCCCCATCTCTTGATACTATCATGTTGAAGATTGGACTTCCAACATACGAATTGGGGAAAGTGAAAGTTAGAGTCACTCAGTTGTGTCCAACTCTTTGCAACCCCAGGGACTATACAGTCCATGGGATTCTCTAGACCCGAGTACTGGAGTGGGTAGCCTTTCCCTTCTCCAGGGGATTTTCCCAACCCAGGGATCGAACCCAGGTCTCCTGCATTGCTGTCAGATTCTTTACCAGCTGAGCCACAAGGGAAGCCCATGAATTGGGGAGAGGGACATAAATATTCAGTCCTTACTCCCTCTGTTATTATGCTACTTCCAAGACCTCAAACATTGTGAGACTGAACACATTGTGAAATCAATGTGTTATCGAGGGATAACACATTTGCCTAAAATGAAGTTTGTTGATTTCATTGTGCTTGCTTCCACGAGCTGTAATGATCTATGGTCTCAAGTCACCAGTAGCTTAGGTGAGCAAGACCTGTGGGTTGTTACTTGGTCTGTGGTTCCCTGGCCACAGTTCGCTGTATGTAGTAAGCACGTAGACTGTCAGCATGAACCTCAGTGGGTGAGGGAGGAAAGCTTTGCTTTTAACAAACTGTTTGAAGCAACAGTGACAGTCTTCATGCTGCCCTCTCCACCTGCCCCTCTCTTTTCACCCCACCTCATGACACATTTTCCCGTCCTCCTCTTTACCACCTCTGTCTTAAATATTTCTGTGACCCTCCCACCTACACTCCCTCCAAAATCAACCATCCTTTTGATAAAATGATGACTCAGAATTTTAGTTCATTTAAATCTAAATGATATGGTTTGAAGGTAAACATATGTGAAAGTTTGCTTTACCTTGTGTAACAGCTGTTTATGTGAAAAGTTGTTTGTCAACTGAATTTTTGGAAATGTAAATATGTTTTAAGTGCTCCAAGGAAAATTTTATTTAAAGGAACCCAGCAGTGAGACTTTCAGAAAGACTCTCTTTTTGGAATATAAGTAATACAAATTGTTCTTTGAGTTTGGAGTTTAAGGAAAGTCTCCCTTTTTTTATTATTATTATTTACAGATGATGTTCTGTTTGATAGAAATGAAATGTGTTCTTTTTACACGATGAGGGTTATTTTCAGATTATGATGCAATAGTTCACAGTATGAACCTGAATTAATTCTCAAAACTTGTTAATAAGTTAATCAGTCTCAATCTCTGTCTCTTTCTCTCTCACACAAACATACACACACATACACAAACACACAAACACACTTGTGACATAAATATATGTATAAATTACATTGCAATTGAAGTGTGGAAGGAAAGGAGGGAGTGTGTAATTAATTCCGAGTAGTGAGAGAGACTGAGAAAATTGAGGAATTTTGAAGAGTCTAAGTAATAAATGACAAAACAATTTGCAGATCTTGATGGGAATTTTCTCTGTGGACTGTTTTCCCTCTCCGTTATGGCTAGTTTGGAATTTTTCATGACACATGAAATAATGATTTTAGATTCTTTTAGATAGTTGGTACCATCACTTTGTGCTTGGTAACCTTTGTTTCATCTACCTAAGGGAATTTATTAGGAAGTCAAGGCTTACTTTTTTATAATTGATCTTTCTGCTAGAGTCCAGTGATATCTCTTTTAAAAACAAAAAAATTATATGGGCAAACTCATTTAATTTCCATCTATTCTGAAGTTCCCTCTTTTACTTAATATTCATTTTGTTGTCTGTAATAACATAATCACTCAGATTGTTTAAAAAAAAAAAACTGGGATGGGGGGATAGTTTTATACTCCACATCCTCAGACATCCTGCTGCATTTTTCTGGTTCCAGTCAGCCACGGGTCTCAGTAGGAAGATCTTGACAGATGACTATTGTCCATCTAAATGAAGTTAGTGCCATGTTTTTGCTGAGCAACTTCATTTGTCTCCTTTAAGTCCTGCAGATTACAGAGACACAGAACAATGCAAAGGATATCAGCTCTATGTCTCCTGCAAAGAACACAATTGATACAGAGTGAGAATGAGTCTCTCTGAAGTGCTTTACATCTTAGCCACCTGTTTTTATTTATTTATTTATTTTAATTGGAGTCTAATTAATTTACAATATTGTAGTGGTTTTGCCTTACATTGAGTTTTTTCTTCTTTCTTTTTTAATTGTCCATTTGATTATCAAGGTTTTTTACGTTTAAGTTTACTTTTAAAAGTTTTCGGCTATGCCATATGACTTCTGGGGTCTTAGTTCCTCAACGAGAGATTGAATTCGGGCCCTAGGCCATGGAAGTGCAGAGTCCTAACAATTGGATAATCAGGGAATTCCCTTGAGTTTTTCATAGGAATATAAGATACAGAAACTAATGATAGTGGTTAGATTTGTTTTATATTCCATTTGTGGCAACCCTGAACTTCTGACAGGTCTGAGACCAACTAAAACTTCCCATGGGAGTACTATCCTTTTTGAATTTTGCTAACTTAAAAGATGATAATTGAATATTATAAGCCAATGGAAAAGCTAAAGATTAGTACATAAACAATATAGTGGAAATCAGTTAAAGTTAGCCTCCTACCCTTCCTCCTGATATATCAAAATAAATCCCATAAAGGTTACAAATTTTTATGTAAAATATGAACATGTAAAGGCTTCCCAGGTGGCATTAGTGGTAAAGAACCCACAGGTGACACAAGAGACCCAGGGTCGATCCCTGGATTGGGACGATCCTCTGGAGTAGGAAATGGCAACCTGTTCCAGTGTTTTGCCTGAAATGTTCCATGGGTAGAGGAACCTGGCAGGCTGCAGTACATGGGTTTGCAAAGAGTTGAACATGACTGAGCGACTGAGCACACACACACATGAACATGCAAAACCCAAGGAAGAAAATGCAGGTCACTATTCATCTTATTCCTTTTGAGATGCTACAACAAAAATACCACAGACTGGGTGACTTAAACAACAGAACAACAAACATTTATTTCTCACAGCTCTGGAGGCTGAGAACTACAAGATCAAGGCATTGGCAGATTTGGTATCTGGTGAGATCTTGTTTCCTGTTTAATAGATAGCTGCCTTCTCACTGTGTCTTCACAAGGCAGAGGAAGGGTGCTAAAAGGGTGCCTCTTTTATAAGGGCACTAATCCTGTTCATGAGTGCTCTACCATTATGATCTAATCACTTCCTGGAGGCCCCATCTCCTAATACCATAACATTGGTTAGAATTTTGACACATGAATTTTGAGGGGACATGAACATTCAGTCCTTTGCACTATTAAACTAAAGAGACAGATTTCTTAGCATGAAAATCAATAGAACAAATGATGTAAAAATTGCTTTATTTTACATTAATATCTTTCACCTGTGGGAGGATTAATATTTTGGAACTGAGAGGATAGCCTGTAACAAGTATATTCCTACTTGGTTTCAATGGAATAGAGTAGAGAGCCCAGAAATAAATCTGAGCCCTTATCATTTATAAATCTATGATAAAGGAGACAAAAATAAACAATGGAGAAAATACAGTCTCTTCAATAAGTGGTTCTGAGAAAACTGGACAGCTACATGTAAAATAGTGAAATTAGAACATTTTCTCACACCATATATAAAAATAATTGCACTCATTTCACTTGTTAGCAAGGTAATGTTCAAAATCCTTCAAGCAAGGGTTCAACAGTATGTGAACTGAGAAATTCCAGAAAAGGCAGAGGAACCAGAGATCAAATTGCCAACATCCATTGGATTGCAGAAAAAGCAAGAGAATTCTGGAAAAACATCTATTGCTGCTTCATTGACTATGCTAAAGCCTTTGACTATGTGAATCATAGCCAACTGTGGAAAATTCTCCAAAAGATGGGAATACCAGACTACCTTACCTGCCTCCTGAGAAACCTGTATGTAGGTTAAGAAGCAACAGTTAGAACTGGACATGGAACAACTAATTGGGAAAGGAATACATCCAAATTGGGAAAGGAATACATAAAGGCTGTATATTGACACCCTGCTTATTTAACTTATATTCTGAGTATATCATGTGAAATGCTGGGCTGTATGAAGCACAAGCTGGGATCAAGACCGTGGGGAGAAATAATCAATAATCTCAGATATACAGATGATACCACCCTTATGGCAGAAACTGAAGAGAAACTAAAGAGCCTCTTGATAAGGGCGAAAGAGAAGAGTGAAAAAGCTGGCTTAAAAGTCAACATTCAAAAAATTAAGACCATAGCATCCAGTCCCATCACTTCATGGCAAATAGATGGGGAAACAATGGAAATATTGACAGACTTTATTTTCTTGGGCTCCAAAATCACTGTGGATGATGACTTCAGCCACAAAATTAAAAGACATTTGCTTCTTGGAAGGAAAACTATGAGAAACCCTAGACAGTATATAAAAAGGCAGAGACATCAGTTTGCCAACAAAGGTCCATCTAATCAAAGCTATATTTTTTCCAGTAGTCATGTACAGATGTGGGAGATAGGCCATAAAGATTGTTGAGCACCGAAGAATTGATGCTTTTAACTGTGGTGCTGGAGAAGGCTCTTGAACATTCCTTGAACAGCAAGGAGATCAAACCTGTCAATCCTAAAGAAAATTAACCCTGAATATTGGAGAAGGAAATGGCAACCCACTCCAGTATTCTTGCCTGGAAAATCCCATGGATGGAGGAGCCTCGTAGGCTACAGTCCATGGGGTCGCAAAGAGTTGGACACGACTGAGTGACTTCACACATTCACACACATTCATTGGAAGGATTGAGGCTGAAGCTGAAGTTCCAATGCTTTGGCCACCTGATATGAGGAACTGACTCATTGGAAAAGACGCTGATGCTGGGAGAGATTAAGGACAGGAGGAGAAAGGGGAACAGGGGATGAGATGGTTGGATGGCATTATTGACTCAGTGAACATGAGTTTGAGCAAGCTCCAGGAGATAGTGAAAGAGGGAAGCCTGGTGCTACAGTCCATACAGTCTCAAAGTGTTGAACACAACTGAGTGACTGAAAAACAACAAATACAAAAATAAACTCAAAATGGATTATAGACTTAAATGTAAGACCAGAGATCATAAAACTCCCACAGGAAAACATTGGCAGAACAATCTTAGGCATAAATTATAGCATTATTTTTTAGGATCTGTCTCCTATAGCAGACGGAGAAGGCAATGACAACCCACTCTAATACTCTTGCCTGGAAAATCCCACGGACGGAGGAGCCTGGTAGGCTACAGTCCATGGGGTCACGAAGAGTCGGACATGACTTGAGTGACTTCACTTTCACTTTTCACTTTCATGCATTGGAGAAGGAAATGGCAACCCACTCCAGTGTTCTTGCCTGGAGAATCCCAGGGATGGGGGAGCCCGGTGGGCTGCCGTCTATGGGGTCGCACAGAGTCGGACACGACTGAAGTGACTTAGCAACAGCAGCAGCAGCAGCCTATAGCAGAGGAAACAAAAGCAAAATAAACAAATGGGACTTAATTAAACTTAAAAGCTTTTGCACAGCATAGGAAATGATTGACAAAATGAAAACAACCTACTGAATGGGAGAAAATGTTTGCAAATGATTTGATAGATAAAGGGTTAATATCCAAAATACATAAACAACTCTTACAGTTCAACAGCAAAGAAAAGCCCATTCCAAACCCAAAAACCAAAAAAAAGAAAAAGGAAACCAAACAACCCAATTGAAAAATTGGCAGCAGCCCTGAATAGACATTTTTTTTTACAAAGAAGACATATAGATGAGCAACAGACACATGAAAAGGAAATGCAAATCAAAACCACAATGATATGTCACCTCACACTTGTTAGAATGGCTATCATAAAAAAGAATAGAAATAAAACATGTCTACTAGTGAGAATGTGGAGAAGGAACTAACTGGTGCAGCCACTATGGAAAACAGTATGAAAAATGCTCAAAAAAGCAAAAACAGAATTAATATATCATCCAGTATTTCTACTCTTGGGTATTTATCCAAAGGAAACAGGAACAATAATTTGAGAAGATACCAAGATACGGAAGCAACCTAAATATCCATCAACAGATAAGTGGATAAAGATGTGATGTGTATAGACACACACACACACACACACACACACACACACACATGTGCACACATAGTGGAAAACTACTCAGCCATAAAAAGAATAAAATCTTGCTATTTACAGCAAGATGGATGGACATGGAATGTATTATGGTTAGTGATGTACATCAGACAGGGAAAGACAAATACTGGATGTTGTCACCTCTGTGTGGAATCTAAGAAATAAAACAAATGACTATAACAAAACAGAAACAGATTTACAGGTAATAATGAACTAGTTTTTATAAGCAGGGACAGGGAAGGAAGAGGGTCAAGACAGAAGTAGGGAATTAAAAGATCCAGCCTACTCTGTATAATAATAAATAGGCTACAAAGATATATTGAGCAGCACAGGACAATATTTACATTAGACTTTGAATGGAGTATAATGTATAAAAATTTTGAATCACTATGTTGTACACCTGAAACTAATGTAATATTATAAATAAACTATGCGGGCCTGCTCAGCTGCTCATTTGTGTCCGACTCTTTGCGACCCTGTAGTTTGTAGCCTGCCAGGCTCCTCTGTCCATGAAATTTTCTAGGCAAGAATACTGGAGGAATGGGTTGCCATTTCCTTCTCCAGGGGTTCTTCCTGACCCAGGGATCAAACCTGCGTCTCATGTGTTTCCTTTATTGGCAAGCAGATTCTTCAACACTGAGCCACCTGGGAAGCCCATAAATAAGCAATACTTCAATCAAAACAAAGAGAAAATCGATAAAATGAATAATGCATGAAAAATTGCCTTATTTTACATTAATTTTGGAACTGTGGTAGAATTGTCTCTAGTTTCTGAATTGTAGATGTATTGCTGGCTGTTGTAACTTTCAAAGGTGTGATTCTCAGAGCCATTGCTGATGAACTAAATAAAGGTAATGTTCATGTCCTAGAATGTGAGGTGGGGAAAAGTTGTGTAAATAGCCTTACAAGCGTGTTTCAAGTCTATTAGCTTTTTGAAATCACATGGGAGTAGCACAAATTTTGCTCACATCAGTACCCTTAATTTATTACTTTTGGTCTCTCCTGCTGTATCTTTTAGGATAATTTATCACATTTCAACATTTATGAAATTATAACAGTGAAAACTGAACGTGGAAGGAGAGAGAAGAAAATAAAAGAGAGGAAGCATAAAATGAGAGGAAAAGAAGGAAAGGAGGAAGAAATGAGAAATGGAAGAAGTGGGAAACACCCTCTGTGCTAAGGTGAGGTTAGAAAAGCAGACTGGAGAATGAACTAACTGAAGAGGGGAGTGATGGAGTAGGTGGTGTGGAAATGGATCCTTCTTTTCAGTGTTTGACCTCAAGCTGTGGTCCCGTGTACATCATAACTGTCTCTAGAACCCCCAAACACTTGGTTCTACCCTCTGTTTCCAGTGGGTGGTGTGCTTGTCCTCCTCTCTTGGCATTCTTGATTGGCACCCTTTTCCTACTGTTTCAGGCCTTTAGCTTCTTCTGTATCAAGGACTGAACTTTCTCTGGATACTTCCCTCTCTGGTTAAGCTGGCAGTCCTTTCCTCAGTACAGACTCCTGGCATGCCCAACTCTGGTATTCAGCTTGTCTTCCCAGAGAAGCTGATTTTCCTGATTTCCCATTTGCCTAAATTTCAGTCTTTTGGCTGGTTGTAGCTTATACTTTATTCTGGTGTTGGCCTTTTGGAAGGGTTTCTCTGACACTTTACAGATTTCTTGGAGCAAAGGCTCCTTTGATCTCTGGGTTAACAGAGGCTTCTTCTGGCCACAGATCAGGCTTTTGGTTCTTTCTCTCCAGCTTGCTTATAGGATTGTCTTCCCACCTTGTCCTATTCCAGGCCTGCCTTACAGTTACAATCAGCCTCATGAAAAGTTGAAAACTACCTGGCTGTATCCCTGAGAGCCTAATTTTCTGTCTAATTATGTTATCCACTGGGTGGGTACCACCCTAAGAGGTAGCAGTAATTGTGGAATGAGCAGACAATAGTTAGGAAATTCCGTGCCTTCTAAGGGACTGGTGCCTGTCAAGGCAAATTCTGCAAGAGAAGGATGGAGTGGGACATCCCTGGTGGTACAGTGGTTAAAACTCTGTGCTCCCAGTGCAGGGAGCCTGAGTTTGATTACTGGTCAGAGAACTAGATCCTGCATGCTACAACGAAGATCCTGCATACTTCAACTAAGATCCAGTGCAAACAAAGAATAAAAGGAGAAGGAATAGGAATGAAAGAGAGAAAGATGGAGCTAGTAAAGAGCGAGGTGTATCTGTTCAAACAGCTAATATATATAATTCACTGATGAGACTTCCCTGGTGGTCCAGTTGTTAAGAATCTACTTTCCAGTGCAGAGGATGAAGGTTCCATCCCCAGTCAGGGAGTTAAGTAGTATACCATGGAGCAAATAAGCCTGCACTCTGCAACTATTGAGCCCCATTCCACAACTAGAGAGCCTGTGTGCTGCAATGAAGATCCTATGTGCTGCAACTAAGACCCAACCCACCCAAAAATAAAATAATTAAATATTAATAAACTCACTGGTAATTAGCACTGTTGATTCAATTTGTAAGATTTTTATAATACCACAGATTGTTTTAGTTAAAAATTTTAGACTTTGGCTACAGTATCTCATGTGAACTAACTGTGCTTGAGAAGGTCATGGTCATATAGTGCAGTGCACAGAAGTACTTTCTCTTGGGTGGAGCTCCTGAGATTATAGGTAGAGCTTCATGACCCAATTCCCATGCCAGGTGTGAAAAATGCATTTTTTTCATACCTTTGCCAGTTGGACAACCTTGTACGTCAAACTGCTTTTCATTCTGGTAAGTACTTTTCTTTATCTTTATTCTTCAAGACAGAATCTGCCTGCCTTGTATTTTTGGTCTGCTTGAGAGAAGCTGAGGTGAGGTAAGATCAGGGGCATTTCCTCTGAACAGCTTGCTGGACATTTATCTTTGACGTTTTCAGCTGAGTGTGCAAAAGTCTAGTCAGGCCAGTGAGGGCAGCTGGTGCTCTTTCTCCAGAATTGCATAACTGGCTCTTGGTCACCAAGAGAGTCTTTCTGGTCCTCTCTATGCATTTTAATTTTACTTCCTCTAGCTGTCTGCCCCCTGACACTTTCTTTTTTTTTATTTTTTATTTTTTATTAGTTGGAGGCTAATTACTTTACAACATTTCAGTGGGTTTTGTCATACATTGACATGAATCAGCCATAGAGTTACATGTATTCCCCATCCCGATCCCCCCCCACCTCCCTCTCCACCCGATTCCTCTGGGTCTTCCCAGTGCACCAGGCCCGAGCACTTGTCTCATGCATCCCACCTGGGCTGGTGATCTGTTTCACCATAGTTAATATACATGCTGTTCCTTCGAAACATCCCACCCTCACCTTCTCCTACAGAGTTCAAAAGTCTGTCTGTACTTCTGTGTCTCTTTTTCTGTTTTGCATATAGGGTTATCGTTACCATCTTTCTAAATTCCATATATATGTGTTAGTATGCTGTAATGTTCTTTATCTTTCTGGCTTACTTCACTCTGTATAATGGGCTCCAGTTTCATCCATCTCATTAGGACTGATTCAAATGAATTCTTTTTAATGGCTGAGTAATATTCCATGGTGTATATGTACCACAGCTTCCTTATCCATTCATCTGCTGATGGGCATCTAGGTTGCTTCCATGTCCTGGCTGTTATAAACAGTGCTGCAATGGACATTGGGGTGCACGTGTCTCTTTCAGATCTGGTTTCCTCAGTGTGTATGCCCAGAAGTGGGATTGCTGGGTCATATGGCAGTTCTATTTCCAGTTTTTTAAGAAATCTCCACACTGTTTTCCATAGCGGCTGTACTAGTTTGCATTCCCACCAACAGTGTAAGAGGGTTCCCTTTTCTCCACACCCTCTCCAGCATTTATTGCTTGTAGACTTTTGGATAGCAGCCACCCTGACTGGTGTGTAATGGTACCTCATTGTGGTTTTGATTTGCATTTCTCTAATAATGAGTGATGTTGAGCATCTTTTCATGTGTTTGTTAGCCATCTGTCTGTCTTCTTTGGAGAAATGTCTGTTTAGTTCTTTGGCCCATTTTTTGATTGGGTCATTTATTTTTCTGGAATTGAGCTGCAGGAGTTGCTTGTATATTTTTGAGATTAATCCTTTGTCTGTTTCTTCATTTGCTATTATTTTCTCCCAATCTGAGGGCTGTCTTTTCACCTTACTTATAGTTTCCTTTGTTGTGCAAAAGCTTTTAAGTTTAATTATGTCCCATTTGTTTATTTTTGCTTTTATTTCCAATATTCTGGGAGGTGGGTCATAGAGGATCCTGCTGTGATTTATGTCGGAGAATGTTTTGCCTTTGTTCTCCTCTAGGAGTTTTATAGTTTCTGGTCTTACATTTAGATCTTTAATCCATTTTGAGTTTATTTTTGTGTATGGTGTTAGAAAGTGTTCTAGTTTCATTCTTTTACAAGTGGTTGACCAGTTTTCCCAGCACCACTTGTTCAAGAGGTTGTCTTTTTTCCATTGTATATCCTTGCCTCCTTTGTCAAAGATAAGGTGTCCATAGGTTCGTGGATTTATCTCTGGGCTTTCTATTCTGTTCCATTGATCTATATTTCTGTCTTTGTGCCAGTACCATACTGTCTTGATGACTGTGGCTTTGTAGTAGAGTCTGAAGTCAGGCAGGTTGATTCCTCCAGTTCCATTCTTCTTTCTTAAGATTACTTTGGCTATTCAAGGTTTTTTGTATTTCCATACAAATTGTGAAATTCTTTGGTCTAGTTCTGTGAAAAATACCGTTGGTAGCTTGATAGGGATTGCATTGAATCTATAGATTGCTTTGGGTAGAATAGCCGTTTTGACAATATTGATTCTTCCAATCCATGAACACGGTATGTTTCTCCATCTGTTTGTGTCCTCTTTGATTTCTTTCATCAGTGTTTTATAGTTTTCTATGTATAGGTCTTTTGTTTCTTTAGGTAGATAAACTCCTAAGTATTTTATTCTTTTTGTTGCAATGGTGAATGGTATTGTTTCCTTAATTTCTCTTTCTGTTTTTTCATTGTTAGTATATAGGAATGCAAGGGATTTCTGCGTGTTAATTTTATATCCTGCAACTTTACTATATTCATTGATTAGCTCCAGTAATTTTCTGGAAGAGTCTTTAGGGTTTTCTATGTAGAGGATCATGTCATCTGCTCCCTGACACTTTCTAACATACTGTGTTCTCTCATGAAAACTTCTCTCTCATGGTAGTCTTTTTGATTTCTTAAGTACAACTTGTTGTAAAACTTCAAGACTGTGAGTCTTTAGTGATGACTTTGCTTTGATCCTGGGCCAACACTTTTCTTTTGAAAGGATATTCTTGTATAAGTATATTAAAACTACTGAAGGGGTCCTCCCCACGTTGACACAGTGAGGACAGAGGGCTGCTCCTTCCAGAAACCAAATTTCCAAGGAACCACAATTGGCTTCCTGCCCAAAAGAGTGCTGCAGATGTTGAACCACAGTGAGAAAGAATGGGTATGTCAGATGGAAAGACTGTGTTGGGTACATCTCATAAAAGGCAAAAAGCTACAGACCAGGATGGGATCAAGGAATAGAAATTCGGTATGTATTTTATAGTTTTTGCTTCTTTGTGAATATGTTAGGTGAAAAATTTAAAGCTCTTCTATTTGGAAGAGTTACTCAAACTGGCAACTAATAAAAATACACCCAATATTTCACTTTCTTGTAAATGAAATCTGAATTGTAGTTATCCTCATAGTTTGGGGTTTCTGAAAATACTTATGGGGCTCACATTCTGAAAATGTACTAGTTGATATGTTCCTTCCTCTAGTCTCTTTCAAAATCTTGGTTTGCAAATATCTGCTTTCTAAGTCATCAGCTAACATACATGTGAAAAATATACAATTTTAAACAACGTGAGCTTATATTCAATGAATGACCAAAGTTACTAATACAGGTACGTTGTGATATTAGCTGGTATTATTGTTGTGACGCATTTAAGCTAAATTTTAAAGAGGGTATTTAAAATAAGTTTAAAAATTGGAGAATTTTCTCTGATGTTTGCTTTGTAGGAATAGATTTTAAACCCACATTAGAAAACAGCAATACCAAGGTGTAAAAATGTTTGAAATATGGAGTTTGAACTACAAATTATAGTGTTTGAAGTCCAGGCTACTTGGATGGTAGAAAGGACAATGGAGACATACAGGGCCAGACAGGACAATGGAGACATACAGACCCAGAGAGGGCCATGCATGACTGATTGTCTTGTTGCTTCTTAAAATACATGTGAGCCAATGGTAATAATCTCACTGTTTTTCTCTTGTGTCAGTAGTTTGCCATTATATTTTAAAGTACAGAAATAGTATTGGCTCCAAAAACATATTTTATTAAGGCAAGTTGCAGCTCTTGTGTGTGCTTACATATTTTTGTCACATTAAATTCATAGTTATATTGTTTCTGTATCTCAGGAATATTTTTCAATTATCTGCCACACCTCTTATTTACTTGTGTTGCCCTAATGTCAAATACGACCACAACTATAAATTTCTGTGTAATAATCTGTTAACAAATATAGGCATCCCTTGACAGGTCTCCAGTAATATCAACTACAGTCACATATGCACAGTCAACACATAGAATCCCAACTGGACAACTGTGTTTTTATGACATAGTCAATTTCAAATATGTTTGAAATTGTGAAAAGCATGTGAATCATGGAATAAAGTCAGTACAAGAATTCTTTTTTCATCACACACAGCCCTCTCCCATCCCTTACCCCAACTGGGCTGACTAATAGAGTAAAACAATGCAACATACTTAAAGTACCTTGGATAGGTGTTGTATTATCAAAACTCATTAACACACTTTGTAGAAAGAAACCAACTTTGATGTCAATTTCATTGCCTATCTCTCAGGCTAAATTCCTTACTAGCAATCATTTTTTTTTTTTCTTCTCATTTCAGAGGAATAAATTCTCATTCAAAGAAGCTGAAGAGTGACTTGATATGTCTATCCCAGCCTGTTAATAGTGATGCTATCTGCTACAAATGGCTGAGGGACCTGCCTGGGGCCTTATTACTTGTGGTGAGCCCTACCGACATTTCCTGGAGCAGAGTTGATGCTGTGGCTGGACTGGCCCTTGTTGTTCTTATTTTGACTGTAGGACACCTCAGCAACAACCATTAGGGAACTTTGGGGGAGGAAAGGGGGGCGGGATTCTTACTTTCAGGTCCCAAGAGCCACACAGTGTGGTGGAGGTTGAGAGAGATGGTGGGACTGTGGATCTGGGCACCATATTCATTATAGTTGACAGTGGGATGCCTAGGGTTTTGAGGGTTCACTCTTTATTGGTGGATTTAAGACATAAGAGTGAGAATTAGAG
Source organism: Dama dama (assembly GCF_033118175.1). NCBI lineage: Eukaryota > Metazoa > Chordata > Mammalia > Artiodactyla > Cervidae > Dama > Dama dama. Next base: position 37,619,360 of record NC_083689.1, read on the forward strand.
AACAAGAAGGGAGAAGGGCGGTTACTCTAATGATCAGTTACCTACGTTTCCCAGAGCTCTCTAAAAGGGGATCTTCATGGGTAGGGACATCCTGTGTTCTTTATTAGTCAGTTTCCTAGTAGCTGTGTCATATAGCTGGCAGTGAGCTTATCTGAGGTGGATGTCTTTGAAATGATGCCTTCGGAATCAAAAACTTAATGTCAGGCACTTAGAGTACATTTGAAGACCAAGAAAGCAGCTGAAGCAGGAAAATAATCTATCTCCTATCCCTAAGCCTCTTGTGTGGCTACTAAAACCCTCTGACCTCTCCCCCAACATTAATATTTTTAACTTTTTTTGGTTTTACTAGGGTATATTCTACTTGAAATTTCAAAAAAGTTCAAATTAGAATTCATTTTTGAAATTAGAAGATGCCTATTTGCAAGTTATTTCATATTAAACAGACCCTTTAATGTGAGGTTGAATTTCGGTTATAAACTTGACATGAGTTAAAGCATGGCTCAGGTAGGTGATCAGTGTGAATAATCATATATGTTACTTTCTGGCGTGACCTTTAGTAGGAGAGACAAGGAGTTTATCAAATATCTCAAGAGTGGAAAATTCAATTTAAAAACTAATTCTTAGGAGGTCAGCATTTTCCATAAAACCCACTGTACCTTTGCCTTTATGAGTCTGACTAAGAAGGTGTTCTAAATTCATCTGTTTTGTGAGGGAAGACTCATTTGTTAGAGTGAAGAACGATTTTTCCATGCACTTCTTTGCCGGTTTTCAAAATAGCTGTGGCAAAGAGCCTGCTGGCAGGCAACCCCCAGTTCCATGGAAGGACTTTATTTTTTTAATCGGAGAACTTGTGATCCTTGACAGGTGGGCTCTAGCTGCTTAGTGTTTGATGCATATACTTGAACTGCTGCTGCTGCTGCTAAGTCGCTTCAGTCCTGTCCAACTGTGCGACCCCATAGACGGCAGCCCACCAAGCTCCACCATCCCTGGGATTCTCCAGGCAAGAACACGTGAGTGGGTTGCCTAAGGAATCCTTAATTCTACCCACTGAAGGGAAAGAAATCTTCTCATTAAGGTCCCACTGGAGGCTGATGTTCAGAAAGCTTCTGTGGCAACACCAAACCAGAAGTGTTTAGGAGGGGAAAGACTTAATGTAGAGAAAGTGGGAAGCAAAAAAGGGAAATTATTTGGTTAGCTGGAGTTCAAAGCCTACTTAGGCTTCCCTGGTGGTTCAGTGGTAAAGAATTTGCCTGCAATACAGGAGCTGCAGGAGGCACAGGTTTGATCCCTGGGTCAGGAAGATCCTCTGGAGGATGGCATGGCAACCCACTTCAGTATTCTTGCCTGAAGAATCCTATGGACAGAGGACCCTGGCAGGTTGCAGTCCAGGGGAGTCACAAAGAGTCAGACATGACTGAAGCGACTTACGATGCATGCACAAAGCCTACTTGGCTATTTGTGGTTAGTTGTCCTTTTTGTTTTGATTTCATAACCTTGAGTTATTTATAGGTTAAGACTTAGTTTGCTTATATGGGCCACCAAAACATTAAAGCCTCAGCACTCTAATGAACCCTCCTGTCCCCCTGTTCCTTTCCTTCTTCCCTCTTTTCCTTCCTTCATTTTTTTGTAGGATCCAAGTGGCTTGAATAAATTTAATCCTTAATAAAATTATTCTGGGTTTTTTTTATCACTTCAAATAAAGCTCACTACTTGAGCTACAATTTAAAAAGTTATACAAACATACAAAAAAAAAAAAAAAGAAAAACAAGTGATCACTATCACCATAAAACCTACTTTTAACCATTATTGGCAAAACCTAAGGATTCCTTGTGGTAACGTTTCTGAATTCCAGCTTAAACTTACCTTGAGCCTGGAGAAACCAAATGCTTTTATTCTGAGACATGTAACACTGTAGTTCAGAAATCCTTTCAATACAGGCTTAGTGGTTTATATTTCTAGCTTTGCAGAAGCATCTCTGTATCCTAGGTGAAATCAATTACATTCATTTGCATTCCCACTACAGTGAATGGGATCTTCTTGTACATTTCCAAAAGAATTGAAATCAGGACAGAGGCCAGGTAGCAAATAATTGTTGTTTTTCTGATTTGGTCTACTAAAATGACAGCTGTGTGTTTAAAATTCAAATTTAAAATGTAAACAATTCATTCAGGAGATTATGACATATTGTAATGCAAATATCCCAAGCTTCATCTAGTCAGAACTCAAAGCTGTTTTATTTAATCTGTCAACAAATATTCATTGCAAATTTGCTGGGTATTGGGAAACAAGCAAAGTGTCACAGAGCTATGTTCATTTTGATTTCCTGCCTTCTTCTCCTTATTTCCCTATTTCTCTTGCCCTTTTTCTATTCTTGGAGACTCTCTCTCATTGGTAGAGCTATATCCAGTCAGATCAGTTAATTTAAAATTTTTAGTCTTTTTCTACATATGTGCATTTCATCACTCTTGTCCTTTTCATTATAGATCAAACAGTTTCTCCCTCAAATATAGACCATTGAGATTGTTTCCCTACTGATTTCTGTACTGTTGGATTAAAGATAGTTTTCTTTCTGGAATTCACTATCCAAACAACCAGTGGAATGAGCTTGGCTGCTGATAGGGCTGCTCCCCAAGGGCTGGGATTAGACCATGGGAGAACACTAAAACAGAGTGAGTAATCTGGAAAGACCCTGGAAGCAGGCAAGAAGAGGAAGTCAGGACACATAAGCTGAATAGCAGGCTTGGTATCATGGTCACAGGCAGCAGGCTAGGGATAGAGAGGCAGGGTGGTGTCATGGGGTCCTTCCAGCAGGCATTAGGTTCTTTCTGATGCTGGACTCCAGATTCTATGAGGGCTGATAACTGCAAACCCTGGCATTGTATATCCTTCCCAAATGAGGCTAAGCTCCAACTCTATGCCTCAGCCAGTCTGATGTACTTACCTCTATCAGTATTTACTTTGCTCTTCTTCTTCATGTATTTGTTTATAATTTCTTTTTAAAAGTCTATCCAGCAATCTAAATGCAATTTAATGTTAGCTCTTTAAGCTTTTCCTGATTCACTTAGTTAGAAATATTTTTCTCTTTCAAATTCCCATTTTGGACAGGCAACGATGACTATTTATTGAGCACCTATATATGTACAATTTTAATTTGAGGTTTTTTGTTGAATTTAATTTGAGGTGTTTGTTGAATACTTATTTGAACCTTGTATAAAGGGTATCCTGATTTAAAGATGTGAATACTGATTCTAGAGAGTGATAGTACTGTGCCTTTTTAAGTTGTCATGACCAGTCTATTAGGATTCTGAAATAACATAAAAGTATAGAAAAGATTAAAGATGTCTTGGCTGAATGTCTTTTTGGAGATTTTGTTGGCCACATGATGCTCAGTCTATTATAGAACTCAGATAATATCCTGGTGTAATATTGACTGAAGAGAAGGAGACATTCATAATAAGTTTATAAGTGAATATATTATGGTATTTCTCTAGTGTTCTTCCAGTCCTGACTCATTGCATCTGTATGTACAACCAAAGGATGCAGCAGGAGACATCCTGAGATAGGGTCACCTAGGGAGAGAGTGGACAGAGAAGAGTAGAGGCCCCAGGACTAAATACTGCAGTGTCCTCTCTTCCAGGGAGCATTTAGTTGCATCAGAAACTTCCCCTAGATTGACTAAAATGAAGGCAGAACTTAGAGTTTCATGATGATTTTGATAGATGCCCTTTCTAAGAAGTAGTGGGCTAAACCTGATGATAGTAGATAGATGGGAGATCTAGAAAGCTTTTCTGTGAAGGGAGGAGAGAAATGGGCAGAACCTGGAGGGAGATGTGGGTTAAGGGATTGTTTTTTGAGCTGGGAAATAATGTAGCAAATTTGTCTGATGATGGAAATAATGCAGGGAAAAAGTAATAAAATACTTTTATTTTTTTAGGCAAGAGAGGGATTAAAATCAATGAGTAGGAGGAGGGAATGAAATCCATACACACATGGAGGATTAACTTTAGAAAGGATGGGGACAATCTTAGGGTCAAGGTCACTGTGCTCATTTTAATAGGAGGAAAACTAGGTGAGTACAGGTGGTTTGGTTGGGGAAGATAGATTGCTCTATCTGATTGCATTTATTTGGTGTCTCTGAAGAATAAGTCTGTTGGAGAAGAGAGGAGAAATTGTGAAATGGTTAACTCAGATAGTAGAAAGGCAGACTTACTTGGTAAGTGTGACAAGGTTGCTGGTTAATACTGAGGGTCCATTTGAACACTGTAGACATAACATTTAAAGGGGAATATGTTATGGGTGATTTTCTCCTAAAATATTTAGCTGGGTGGACATAGTCATATTGTATGGGAGAGTTGGGATTTTCTAAGATTAGTATTGCCAGGTACAAATGATGCCAGGAAGGGAGGCAAAGGAGCTAAGAATATTTTCAAGGAAGTTACTAGAGTTTCTAGACCATGAAATCTAAGTTCAGTTGGAGCAAAGTTAGAGCAGGGAAGGGTGATGAACAGTGAGAGAACTCAATGGACTTCTGGGCCCTGCAGGGAGGAAGAATTATTGGAAATGGGCACATAAATATGTCATCTGGAAGGATAAAAGGTAATAGGGAAAGTTGGCACTCAAATTTTGGATGTGGTGTGAAAGCAAAGTCTAGAGTGAGTGGATAAGACCTGGAAGAGAATTTTGGAGTAAAGGTAGTTCAGAAATTGAGAGGCTAGGATATAGGAAACCATGCATATGTGGATACTGAGATAGCCAAGAATGTAGAAAGAGTATGTTAGAGAGAAACGCATCTATCCAGATGTCTTAGGCTTTCCCAAATGAAGGGAAATGACTTCATGGTCAATAGATGACATTATCAAGTGGCTGGTGATACAGCTGTGTGTTGTGATCTTCAGAGGAACAGAGGAGTGGAGGAAGATTGGAAATGTCTTGGCAGTGGTAGTAGGTTGGGTCCAAAATCTTCAACTCAGTGATTCATGGGCTGTGGGAGAAAAAAACAGCCACCATTTGAGAAAGCCTCAGGGGGAGCAATGTCTTTGAGCTGAGTATAAAGAGAATTTGTGCATAAGTCACCATGAATGTTATAGGATACAACTGAGGGTTTATGTATTTGGGAAAAGAGAGATAACGAGGATATATTAAATAATAAATGCATATAGTACAAGGATTATAAGTGGAGTGAGGATGGTTGACCCAGAAGGTGATTTGAGTTCAGGGCACTCTGGAGAGTGGTTATTCTGTAGGACAGGTGGTATGGTGGCTTAGGAGAGGGTGAGAGCCCCCACCACAGGAAAAGTTTCCTAAGCATATTTGATGGCTGTGGTGGCCTTGAGGAGGCTGTCATAAGAGACGTGAGGACACCTATGTGATCTGTTCTATGCCTTTGCAAGTCATTCTGACTAGGGATGGTAATTTAGGTATTTGTCAGAGAGTAGTGGAAGTGAAACACTGAATTTTTTCTTGCTCCTCCATATACTCTGTACTGCTGGCAGAAGAATGGCACCTTACATGCAGCAAAAGGGTAGAAACCCATGTGGGTAGCTCCTCATATCTTGGCTAACAAGTTCTGTCTTTTATTGCACCCTTCTCCCAAGATTCTCTTTTTATAGGTGCTTAGGAAATAGTAATTCTCACATTTAAGAATATTTCTATTCTGTGGTCTGCTGTCAAGTCACTTTGTGGCTAACCTCGCTGCTACCTGTGCCACTGCTGACCTCCTCCAGGTCCACTGACCTCTGGTGATCTCTGTCTGACCAACCAATTAGCTCCCTCTGTTTTTGTCCACATGGAACTATAGGGTCCAAGATGAACAGGTATGGTTGATATCCTTGCCTATATGGAAATGTGGCTGAAAATAGCTATATCCAGGCAGAATAGTTATATCCAACCAGAAGTTCAGATTGTGAATGGCTTCAGAGCCCAAAAGTTGTTGGAGGGCCAACCTATCTTAAAGGGAGCTAACATTCATCTAAATACTAGTCAATCCCATCTCTGGGTGTATTGATCAATTCTATATCTTTCCTTTTCATGGATAATGAGATCAGTTATTTTGAAATGAGGGTTTTGCCCACTGGCTAATTTGAGTGAGAATAATCAAAGCAGTTATTACTCCACTGATGCTGCTAAGTCACTTCAGTCGTGTCCAACTCTGTGCAACCCCATGGACGGCAGCCCACCAGGCTCTGCCGTCCATGGGGTTACTCCATTAGACTGAAGCAAAACCCCTTTTTTGTTCTTCACTCCGTCTTTCTTCCCCCTTCCCTCCACCTCTCTCTCAACAAAAGATGGCCATTCTACAAGGGAAAAGAGAGCTAAGAAAATAACTCATCTGAAATCAGAGCCCATAATCAGAGCCCAGAGATACAGGAGTCTTGCTGCTGGAGGAGTAATCAGGTAGGATTCCTAGCTCTTCTCACCTGGAGAAAAGGAACAATTATCATATTACTCTCATTATTCTTAGGCTTCTCATACCTTAAAGATTTCATTATTTGTAATGTAGGTGGCTAGATTTAGAGTCAAGTTCATCTCTATGTAACAGGTTCTGTTATTTACTATATGTACTCCATCTTGGGCTCCTTTGCTTACTACCACTGATCATCAGTCTAGTAGTGGTTAAGTTCCATAAAGCTAAGTAAAAACTGCAATTACTGTCATTATGTTAGGATTGATACATTGTTCAGTAAAAAAGGGGTGAAGTGGAGAAGGCAGAGTAGGACTCTGAAGTGAGCTGTAGACTCATGAGGATGCTCAAGAACTAGGGGAAATAAGAGAGAGGGGGTAAATGAAGGAAGAGAGATGTGTGTGGATAGGGAAAGTCTAGGATTTGGAAATATAAGACTTTGAACTTTAATCTAGCAAATTCTATAATACTCAGTATTTTTCCATTGTGTAAGTGAAAACCAATGACTTATGTTGGGAAGAATGAATAGCAACATAGAACTGGACAGTGAGTCACTGACTCATAGAGGAGAGTTCAAACTTTGGTGGAATCTGTATTTGCAGTGCTTTGTCCTGTCATGGGCTTCCCTGGTGGCTCAGATGGTGAAGTATCTGCCTGCAATGTGAGAGACCCTGGTTTGAACCCTAGGTCAAGAAGATTCCTTGGAGAATGGAATGGCAAGCCACTCCAGTATTCTTGCCTGGAGAATTCCGTGGACAGAGGAGCCTGATGGGCTACAGTCCATGAGGTTGCAAAGAGTCGGACATGACTGAATGACTTCCCCCTCTACCACCACCAATTCTGTCACAAGAAGTAATTGAGGGATTGCTTCCTCCTTTCCACTGCAATATCATCATCTCTAGCACAAAGGCAGAATGCAGCCTATTGATTTCAGTGGATATTCTCTTCCCTTTTAGGACAGTATACTCTCCATTTCATATTTCCAAGGGCACTTGGATTGTGGTTTTGAGTTTCTGTTATCAAAACCCTAAGTTCAAAGGCCAGAATCAATGTCATCACATAATACTCACCAACATAATATATTTATTTGCAATATTTAAGAAAGTTCCCCTGAGAACTTAGCATAGTTTGAGTTTCTATAAGTGATTGCCTGGCATATCTGATACCCTGACAGAGCTTTTCATCTTAGCTATTATCTTCCAGAGATTACTTTACAGTCCATTTACTTGGGTAAGGGCTAAAATGTCCTGAGTCTCTATGTGTTGAGGGTAAATGTGAATATTGAAGTAGAGGGCTACAAATGTGAGCTTATTATTCTTGATGTTGTTGTCCTCTATCATAATTCCTTAGGCTATATACTTAGGAATAAAAAGCAAAGTGTCTTAGATGGTCCCATGGTTATATCTACCTCTCAGCAATCTTGGAAGGCATAGACAGTAATTCTACAATGGCATTTGTGTTACAAATTTTCTTTTATCCCCCACACTTTTAAGTGGCTACTGCTGGGGGGTTCACTTAGAAATCTGTGAACAACTGTTTTAGCCAAGTGAAGGAAGGGATGTTTTCATCCAAGGTATGCTATTCATAAGAGAGCTAATCACTCTTTATCAAACTTTATGCAAATAAAGCCAAATTAGATTTATTAAGGTGATGAAAGAGAATAGGGACTTTTTAATGGATAGCAATGCTGTGAATTATCTAAATGCAAGGCAGATGTAATGATGCATTAGAAATGCCGAGAAAATTTAATCAGTGTAGAAAAAATATAATGAAATGGTTGTTTAAACACTGTAAAGCTAATGTTAGAGTAATTACTTCCCATTGAGCAAGGCATGGAGCACATTACCCAGGCTCTGTTTGATTAGTCATCCTGCCTGCAACATCTGGCTCTTTGATCCATTTTAATTTTTATATAATTACTAAACTTCTGAATATAAGTTTTGGAATCAATGAATAAATAAAATAACTTCCTTTGGAGACAAAAGTTTTTACTATCTTTTGTGACAGATCAAAACTGTGTCCTCCTACTCACTTCTCCCTCCCTCCATGTTCACCCACCCCTTTCCATCATGAAAGAGAACCCTGAAATCCAAATGGTGGACTTCCTTGCTTTTAAGATTAGGTAGCAAATACTTAAAAAAATTTGGTTCTTTGGGTGACCTTTCTCTTGATATACAGGTAGAAATAGGAGTGACGTTTATAACAACTATCTTTTTACCTACTGATAGGAAAGGAGCAGAAAGGTTATAAGAACTAATATTTCTGTTTTCCATTGTGAAAGTTTACATTTCTTATTGAAAATTTAGAAAATACAGCTAATAAAAATAAGAAAATAAATGTCACCCATAATCCTATTTCCTAGATGTAAATGTTATTGATATTTTGGGAGGATTTCTTACTAAAGCATGACAGTTAATCTAGTCTCTTCCTCTAATCTAATAAACATGCAACTCAGAAATTAGCATTGCGGTTAAGACTGCAGGAACTGGAACATGTTTGCCTGGGTCCAAATCCTGGTTTCACCTTCAGCGAGTTATTTGACTTTTTGGTGCCTCATATTCCCCACTAAAAATTGAAGGTAGTAATAGCAACTGCTTCACAGGATTGTTGTGAAATTTAAATGAGATAACACATGCAATGGGCTTATAACAATGCCAAACACATAACGAATATTTATGGCAGCTATTACTACTACCATTACCGTGTTGTTGTTGTTGTTGTTGTTCAGTTGCCTAGCTGTGTCCAACTTTTTGTGACTCCATGGACGGCAGCATGCCAGGCCTCCCTGTCCCTCACCATCCCCTGGAGTTTGCCCAAGTTCATGTTCACTGCATCAGTGATACCATCCAGCCATCTCATCCTCTGATTCCCTCTTCTCCTCTGCCCTCAATCTTTCCCAGCATCAGGGACTTTTTTAATGAGTTATCTGTTCACATCAGATGAACAAAATACTGGAGGTTCAGCTTCAGCATTGGTCCTTCTAGTGAATATTCAGGGTTGATCTCCCGTGAGATTTCCTGGTTTGATCTCCATACTGTCCAAGGAAATTTCAAGAGTCTTCTTCAGCGCCACAGTTTGAAGGCATCAATTCTTTGGTGTCTGCCTTCTTGTCACAACTGTATATAACCACTGGGAAGACCATAGCCTTGACTATATGGACCTTTGTTGGTAGAGTAATGTCTCTGCTTTTCAACACCCTGTCCAGGTTTGTCATTGTTTTGCTGCCAAGAAGCAATCATCTTCTGATTTCATGGCTGTAGTCACTGTCTGCAGTGATTTTGGAGCCCAAGAAGAGGCAATCTGTCACTGTTTCTACCTTTTTGGATTGTTCTCTAATGAAAAGAATTTTATTCTGCATTTATTTTTATAATATACTTTTTTTTTTTTTACTTAGCAGCATGTGTCTACCCACTATGATGTAAATATTCTTTCACAATATTTTTTCCTAATGGAAGCAATCTATTCCATTATAAGGACCATAGTTTATTTAACTACATAGTTTGTTTATTTAACTAATTGCTGACTGATTTATTTTCACGCTGTCTGAAATGTCTTAGAAATGAAATTTCTGGGTAAAAATGCCCAAACCTTTAAAAACTTTTGACATGTATAGTGAAATTACCCTCTATCAAAGTGGTATTGTCTTTTTCCTCCTTACCCAAAACTGAGTACTATTAGCATGCAGGGAAAAAAATTTTTTTAACAGTTTAGTGGGCAAACAATAGTATATCATGGTTTCTTTAATTTGAATTAAAATTTTTCCTATATCCTGGACTTTTTTATTCTGTCAATTTCCTATTCATATCCTCCATTCATATATTTTTGAGTCGTTAGTCTTTTACTTTTTAAGTCTTGGTAATTTTTAAAGTTAAAAAGATTAACTTTTTGCTATGTATAAATATATTGCAAATATTTCCCCCTGTTTATAGTTTGCTTTTAATATGTTATATGGTTTTTATTTTGGTTATGTAGAATTTTTAGAAGTTTTATGTAGCCAAACTACTGATTGTTTTGTTTATGATTTCTAGTTTTGAAGTGAAATTGAGAGCATTTATAAAGTCCAATGTGTATTTTTAGGTAACCTTCCTAAGGTTTTGTTTTGACATTGTTTTCTTTTAAGTCAGTTTGAACATTTTTTGTATATACAGTGAGGTAGGGATCCAAATCCATCAATCAATCTCAATCTTTTCATTGCATTTTCCTATTTTTATTCTATGTTTGGCAAATTCATTAAATCCTTTTATGCCTCAGAATAATTTTTTTCAGGAGATACTATCAGGATTTCAGATTGAAATTTTGAGAATAGTTTTATGTATATTATTCAGACACATGATTGATTATATCACAAATGTATTTAACATCTGCTGTCAAACTGTGAGAGTTATGTTCTTAAAAATTATGCAGCAGAAGAATCTGTGGTTGAGGAAAAGATGTTATGAAAAAATAGAAATAGGGGACCAGGTTCCAGGTAAATATGTGAAGGCTTTTTGGAATGGTTTTTCCATTCACCAAATTAAGACAAGTAAATTCCTACTCAAAATATTATGGGCACAGTGCAAATCATTGCCATTCACAATTCTTCAAGCTTGGTAGTTTCAGCCTTTTCACTGAGATTCTTGAATGTTTGTTTTTCTCTATTTACACAAGATGGATTGAAAGAGGATAGGAATATTTTTCCTTCCAGGGATAGATTCAGGTTCTGTGGAGCCTGAAGATTATACAATTATACAATTTGGAGGACCTTCTTTAAGTAAAAGAATACAAGCTTAAAAATGCACTGTTAGGTACTGGTTAGATGTGAATACTGATTTAGAATGAGAGAAATCAAAACAAATAACACATTTAAGGAAAGCTAGCCAGTTCTACAAACTTCCCAAAATTCAGAAAATAGCAGTACTTTTTATTAATAAACTGTTCATGCATTTAGTGTGCATACTTTTCCTTACATTTTATATAAAAATTTTATAGTCTAGCTTTCTTCCTTGGTGGCTCAGATGGTAAAGAATCTGCCTGCAATGTGACAGCCCCAGGTTTGATCCCCTGAGTTGGGAAAATCCCCTGGAAAAGGGAACAGATACCTGCTCCAGTATTCTTCCCAGGAGAATTCCATGGACAGAGGAGCCTGGTGGGGTCACAGGGGGTTGCAAAGAGTTGGACACAGCTGAGTGACTAACACTTTCACTTTTCTTTAGAGAGAATAAGATACATCAGTCCTTCCTCTAGCATGCTTTGTTTAAGGAGAGGTTTGAGGGGTAAGGGGCATGCAATTGGGAGGGCTGAAGGTGATGTGACAGTGGATGTGGCCTACAGCACCTAGCACTGGAAGCATGTATATGGTAGAAAAGAAATACATGGATTTGATTATGAACTATGTAAATATATCCTATTGATCCCAAACATATCTCCTGAACATATCTCTCCTCAACTCCCCCATATCCAGATCCCCAAAATGTCTGCAGCAAGCCTGATGCTAAATAATGAGGGTAATGGAAGGGAAGTCTAAATGGAAAGAATACCAGTCTTGATCAAGTTTTAAAAGTATCTTACTTTTGAAAATTTTACAAAAATATGTGATTCATTGCCAAGGCTCTTCTCAGGGCCCTTGAAGGGTGCCATGCAAATGAGGGACAATGAAGTTTAAGCTTATTATTAGTTTTCATAGTAAATTTGCCTTCATATATCAGATATTCCATTCATTCCATGTTTAATGTCTTCATCATTTAATATCTAAGTCTTGCTATGATTGCTGTCATTGTTTTTGAGATGTAAAAGTACTTAGATAATTGATATAGAAAATACTTCATCACCCCAAATGGGTGGGTATCACCTAGTATGCAGTATTACTGAGTTTTAACTCTTCCTGGAAATCTTTCTGTAAGGATGTTAGAATTTGTCAGAGCACTATGAATTATCTCCGTTACTCTCCTCCACCTGTGCCTTAAAGCTTTCCTCTCTTACAAATGTCCTGACTTCATTTTTTATTTTCAATAGTCCTCATTTTGCCTTGCATCTTTTAAACAACAACTTTATTGAGATATAATTTACTTACCATATGATTTTCCTATGTAGAGTGTAGAATTCAGTGACTCTAGAATACTCAGTACAATAGTATATATTCAGTATTTAGTATATATGTACTTGTGTGTCCATCACCACAATTTTAGAACATTTTTATTACTCCCAAAAGAAATTTTACATCCTTGTCTATTATTCCTTGAGTTTCCATATCTCCATCCTTAGGCAACCACTTAATCTACTTTCTGTGTCAATAAATTTGGCAACTATCAACATTTCATATAAATTGACTCTCACAATATGTGATCCTTATGATTACCTTCTTTCACTTTGCATATTTTCAAGTTCATCCATTTTGTAGCATGTATGAGCACTTCATTTATTTTACTTCTGAAAAATATTCCATTGTATAGATATACCACATTTTATTTATCCAATTATCACTTAATGTATATCTGTACTATTTCCACCTCTTAACTATTATTAATAATATTTTGAATATTTATGTACACATTTTGGTGTAGATGTATGTTTTAAGTTTTGACTATACATTTGTGGGTAGAATTGCTGGATCACAAAATAAATCTATGTTTAACATGTTCAGGGACTGCCAAACCATTTTCCAAAGTGGCTGCACTATTTTCCATTCCCACCAGCAGTGTATGAGAGTTTTGATTTCTGCACAGCCTTATCAATGCTTTTAATCTAATATTTTATTCCAGTCATCCTAGAAAGTGTGAAGTGGTATCTTATCACGGTTTTGATTTGCATTTTCCTGATAAATGATGCCAACTTTACTTTGTCACAGTTTTCTCTGTCTCAAAGGTGCCAGCAGAAGAATCTCTACTCTTCTTTCCCTGCCTCTTGCTGTATCTTCTTTCTTTCTACCCCCTAGTATCTGTCAGTTCAGGGCAGAACTTGGAAATCACTCCAGATATTTCCAGGAAGGATTTGATATAGGGATTTAGAAATTTGGAAGGACCAGGGGAGCAGAAGCAAGGGGGCTGCAGCTTATCTATTGATTTCAAGGGTTTAGATGGTAGCTAGCATCCAAAGATCAGGAAACTGCTCTACTGTGGCTTCTGCTGCCTCTGTCGTTGTCTGTCTCCATCTGGAATCCCAAGGCTGACTATAGAAACTCACGTCCCTTTGAACCTTGCAATTAGTACCAATAGCAGCAGGAAGAGGGCCTCTTCCTTACTCCCCGAATTCCTGCAAATGTATTTCATTGGAATAATTTAATATACATCTAGAACTTACTGTTTTTCGTGTTCAAGAGCCATCTGTACAGAAAAGTATATAGAAAGGGCTGAGAATTAATGCTAAGTACTCATGACCATAACCAGCCACTGTTAGTTCCCTCATAACCTGATTGAAAGCATTGATTATGAATTCATGACCTGGTTGAAAGCATTGATTATGAATTCATGACCTGGTTGAAAGCACTGATTATGAATTCATGACCTGGTTGAAAGCATTGATTATGAATAGTTCCTCTCTCCCATATCTTTTGCTATCAGTGGCAGCAATGGGCCTGGGGTTTGGCTGCAGGTATAGTGATAAATTTGTGAATTTAAAGGAACCAAGAAAGACTCAATTTATATCAGATTTATATTGGAAAGGGTAACAAGTTCAACTTGAAAGAAAGATTTAGCTCAGAAAAATTCTGAATTATGGGGAGAGAAGAGTCAGTTTGGGCTGAATCTTGAGGAACTATTAATATCTGAGGAGGCTGAAGGGTAGGATTAGGAGGGTGGTACAAGTCTGTGCTGAACTGAGGGCTACTCATTACAACTAGACGGGTGAAGAGAACTTTATACTTTTGAATATAATATAGAGTGATCCTGTGGGCATTTTTCAAGAGACTGGGTTAGTGATTTAAATTGCCTCTCAAGTTTTTATGAATTTCATATTTAATGCCTTTTTCTGAATGTGACACTATGCTGGGCCCAATTGAGGAGGAACCCACCTATATTCTGGATTCATCCTCCTTTTCTAATTATTATTAAGAAAAGTTGCTCAATTTTTATGTGAACTGAACTGAAATTTTGATGGTTGGGTGAGAAGACATCAGATATGAAAATAGCAGAACTTGGAGAGAGATATTTGTATTTAGTGGGATCTCTGTTGTCTCACACCTATGGCAGAGGCTCTCTAGGGACACCCCTTACCCTTCTATATGTCTGAACTTCTTAGTTGAGATGGAGAAGAAGATGATAAGGAAGGAAGGGGACACTTGACTTTCATTGGAATAACTATCTCTAATCTAGGGGGCTTCCAGCAGTAAAGAATCTGCCTGCAATGCAGGAGATGCAGGAGCTGTGGGCTCGATCCCTGGGTCAGGAAGATCCCCTGAAGGAGGAAATGGCAACCCCACTCCAGTATTCTTGCTTGGAAAATCCTGTGGACAGAGGAGCCTAGTCAGCTACAGTTCTTGAGGTCACAAGGAGTCAGACACTACTGAGCTACTGAGCACACAGCATGCATCCTCAACCCAATTGATGAGAACCTCTTTGTAATCAAACCATTCTGTAAATTGTGTTTAAAGCCTGTTCTGTTATGTTTGAAATAGGTTTAACGGTATTCATTGTGAAAAAGATTTGACAATTTTAATAGACTCAGCAAGAAACAGCTTTTCTTATTTTATAATAAAACTACTTAAAATGGAAGAGTTTTGAGAGTAGAGTTAGTTATTTTTAATACAGATCTTAGTGAAAAACAAGTCTAACCAGCCTGATAAGCTTCAGAAGAGGCACTGATTCATTGTGTATTTGTTAAGTAGAGCAGGAGAAATTTGGGGAATTTCTCTTCTGAGGAAAATAATAAGGATGCTAGATTCTTTTTTTTTTAAGAAATAAGTTTTATTTATTTTTTTAATTTTAGACTGTGTTGGGTCTTTGTTGCTGTGCACAGGCTTTCTCTAGTTGCTGCAAGTGGGGGCTACTCTCTAGTTGCGGTGCAAGGCTTTCTCATTGTAGTGGTGACTTCTCTTGTTGTGGAGCATGGGCTCCAGGGTGTGTGGGCTTCAGTTGTCGTGGCATACAGGCTCAGTTGCCCTGCAGCATGGGGGATATTCCCAGACCAGGGATTGAAATGGTGATCCTTGCAATGCAAGGTGGATTCTTAACCACTGGTCCACCAGGGAAGCCCCAGGATGGTAGACTCTTTGCCCTAGTGTTCGTTTTTGATTTAGGCATTGGTTCAGGTTGGAGGAAGATTCATTTCTAATCCCAAAGAGAATCCACAAAACACCTTAAAATTCAGCAAAGAGAAAGATTAAATTAGAATACATTGGAGAGCAGAGGTGAAAAGCTTTTTTTCCTCTTTCAAAGATAGAACTAAAGAATCATTCATTTTTTTTTTTCATTTATTTTTATTAGTTGGAGGCTAATTACTTTACAATATTGTAGTGGTTTTTGCCATACATTGACATGAATCAGCCATGGATTTACATGTGTTCCCCATCCTGATCCCCCCTCCCACCTCCCTCCCCACCCGATCCCTCTGGGTCATCCCAGTGCACCAGCCCTGAGCACTTGTCTCATGCATCCAACGTGGACTGGCGATCTGTTTCACACTTGATAATATACATGTTTCGATGCTGTTCTCTCAGATCATCCCACCCTTGCCATCTCCCACAGAGTCCAAAAGTCTGTTCTATACATCTGTGTCTCATTTTCTGTCTTGCATATAGGGTTATCGTTACCATCTTTCTAAATTCCATATATGCGTTAGTATACTGTATCGGTGTTCTTTTAACAAATAGCTTGAATGTTAGAATCAAAGGCAGTTTCAGAATTTTAGGATTGGAATGGACTTTATTATTTTTTTTTCTTTTTTTTTTTTTTTTTATTAGTTGGAGGCTAATTACTTCACAACATTTCAGTGGGTTTTGTCATACATTGATATGACTTTAGAATTTATCTTGTCTTGTTCCCTCATGTTTCTGAAGAGGATGCTGAAAAGTGCAGAAGATTGAGAAATTTTTCCTTAAGGTTATACAGATTGAATTTTGCTTCTCGTCCATTACATCATTTACTGTGTTAGGATCTATATGCTGAGAGGCCATAATGGAATTTAGTGGTGTCTCCTTTATATGAAAGTCAGAACTATTGAAATAGTTTGGGGTGGAAGTTAGGACTAGAAGAGTCACTCAGAGCAATGCATGTGATCTAAAAGATTTCACTGAAAGACCTAAGTATGTTTGCTACCCAAGTTTGAGCAGCAGAGACAGACAATGAGGAGAATCAGAGTTAGGGTTGTGCCTCAATATTATATCTTTCTGTAACTTACTAAAGGCTGTGGCCCTGTGCTAATTTATCTCTTATGAAGAGTAGTTTACAAATCAAGATTTTAAAATACAGTGACTGAATGAGTTGTCTGTTTTTAATTTGGGTATCAGATCATCATGTATAAACATGAAGATAATGGAATTTCATAATTGTGTTGCCTACAAGGCTTTTTGTTTGCTTTCCTAACAGAGGAAGTTAGCTGTTGCTTATGTATAAGAGGACTTCTTGTATAAGATAGATTATCAACTGGTCCAACACTAGTGTTTGCGTGCTGCCAATAGGGAGCTATTCCTTTGATTAAGCCTTTCTTCATCTGTTTGTACATCTTTAAATCCATGTACCCATGAAAAAGTAGGTGTGAGGAAACAATTTCCACCTACTTGACAGTTTGCCCTACATTCCAATGTTCGGAATAATGATTTTCAGGCATTGCAAGACCCTGCATCATTAGTTTATTCTCCCCACTCCTGTTATAAAAACAGATTCTAGTTCTTAAATTGGACAATGGGTTTGTATGTCTTTTGTATTATTATGCTTCATAGCATGTATGTTTCACATATATTCTTTTATATATATAGAATTTTGCATCATAAAATATTTAAAATTAAGTTATTGCATGCACTGGAAACTTGAGAATAGGGGTCATTTAAAGTTTTTACATATGTCAGTATTTTTAAACAAAACACTTAAAATATCTTGACCAAGAGCATATCATACTTTGAAAGCAAATGTCTGAACAGGAAATATCTTTTTAATTGTTTTTGTTTTCAACTATATTCTTACTAGGGTCTAGTCTAGCTAGATACTGCATTATATGACTTATTTAAAAGAGTCACAATTGTTCTTAGGACATATGAAATGCTCCATGCAGATTTCAGACTGGCTATATGACTGCTGTTGGTTCCACATCCAAACTTAAAGTGGAATTTTCAAAACGTGGGAGATCTAAATCAGAGGAGTAAAACTGGCAGTTCATTTTGGAAACAGTGTGAATAACATTCAGTTGGATGTGTAGTCCTGGCCTTTAGTGTGGTAGGAAATGGGGAACGGGAGGAGGACTTTCCTGCTCCGAGTTATTGAGACTGTGGATGTGCAATGCCCACTAAGGCCAGTGACTTCATAAGGAATGATGCACAGTTCTGCTCTCTGTCTATTCTGAACAGACAACCCAGGGTTTGAGTGTTGCTTATTATATTAGAGTTCTCCAGAGAAAAAGCTAATAATAAATACACACACACACACATGTGCATATAAATAGATAGAGATTTTTTTAATGAAGAGTTGGTTCATGTGATTAATGGGGGTGAGAATTCCCATGATCTTCCCTCTGCTAAGGGGAGACCTATGAAAGCTGGTGGTATAATACAGTCTGAGTTTGAAGGCCTGAGAACCAGGGGAGCCAATGGTGTAAATTCCAGTCTGGGGCAGGAGAAGATGATATGTTCCAGTTGAAGCAGTGAGACAGGAAAAAAAAAAAAAGAAATAAATTCCTCCTTCTTCTACCTTTTGTTCCATTGAGGCCCTCAGTGGATTGGATGAATGCCCCATCACACTGGAGAGGGTAGATGTACTTTACCGAGTCCACAAAGTCAAAAGGAATCATTCTTACCTGGAATCATTCTCATAGACACACCCAGAAATAATGTTTAATCTGGGCACTGCATGGCCAGTGAGGTTAGCACATAAAATTAACCATTACACTTGTGCTATGACTACATCATTCCCTGGAATAATTGATAGGATTGGATTTTTCTGTACCTGTTATGTCCTTTCCCAAGAAGCAACAAAAGTGAACCTTGCTTGAGTGCAAGGCAGCAAATAAAATGGTTCACTAATATACTTCTATAAGAATAAAGCATTTTTACATCCTACCAAAATGTATTCTCATCCTTTATTTTACTGAATCCTCCATCAATCCTGGTAGTTATATGGCTCAATTTTTCTTATTCTCATTTTATGGGTGATTAAACAGGTCTAGAGAGGTGAAGTGACTTGCTCAAGATTACTTGGCTAGTAAATGGCAGAACTGGATCTAGATTATGGATTAAGATAATAGATCGAGTCTTCTGTTTCTTAATATTGCTTTCTCTTCTTGAAAATAACCATAAAATTATGCTGTTGCTGAGTTGACCAATTTGTGTATTCAACTAACTCTGTGTTCTGCTTTCAACTTCTGAAAGAAAGCAGGGAAAGGAAGAAATTCCACTTTTGAACCTGTTGTTTCTTTAAACTAAGATGTTCCACATTCTTTCTTGCATTGGTATAGTAAGTGACAATTCAAATTTTTAGAATTTCTATAAATGCTTAATATAGAACCATGAAAAATTTAGTTTATGGGAGAAGGTGGTCTGCTTGTTCTCTGTGTTATCTCATTACTCTGCAGTGCCACTTAAAGTGGGTTTGGGCCCCAGTGGAAAAAACTGGACACCTCCTAGCAAGGGGGAGATTTGTATTGAAATGAAACTAGTAAATCAAGACTACCTTATTGGGTTTATGGTTCACCTCAAAAGTGTGGTTTGTATTGATATACCATGTCCACAAAGAGGTATCATCAACAAGGCCTGATCACATCCAGTCCCATCACTTCATGGCAAATAGATGGGGAAACAATGGAAACAGTGACAGACTTTATTTTCTTGGGCTCCAAAATCACTGCAGATGGTGACTGCAGCCATGAAATTAAAAGACACTTGCTCCTTGCAAGAAAAGCTATGACCAACCTAGACAGCATAATAAACAGAGACATTATTTTGCCAACAAAGTGTGTGTAGTCAAAGCTATGGTTTTTCCAGTACTCATGGATGGATGTAATATTGGACCATAAAGAAGGCTGAGTGCTGAAGGATTGATGCTTTCGCACTGTGGTTTTGGAGAAGACTCTTGAGAGTCCCTTGGACTTCAAGGAGATCCAACCAGTCCATCCTAAAATAAATCAACCCTGAATACTCATTGGAAGAACTAAAGCTGAAGCTGAAGCTCCAATACTTTGGCCACACGATGAGAAGAATTGACTCATTGGAAAAGACCCTGATGCTGATTGAAGATTGAAGGTGGGAGGAGAAAGGGATGACAGAAGATGAGATGGTTGGATGGCATCACTGATTCAATGGACATGAGTTTCAGTAAGCTCTGGGAGTTGGTGATGGACAGGGAAGCCTGGTGTGCTGCAGTCCATGGGGTCGCAAAGAGTCGGACACGACTGAGCAGCTGAACAGGACTGAACTTCTCAGCCCTGGTATTTTGTTTGTTGTTGTTTAATCACTAAGTTGCATCTGACTCTTTACAACCCCACAGAACCTGTCAGGCTCCTCTGTCCATAGGATTTTCCAGGCAAGAATATTGGAGTGGGTTGCCATTTTCTCCTCCAGGGGATCTTCCTGACCCGGGGATAGAACACACATCTCTTGTTTTGTAGACAGATTCTTTACCACTGAGCCACCTGGGAAGCCTGATATTTTGTCAGGTGGGTTTATATAATTTGGTCCTCTCTTTGGGCTAGCTTACCTCTTGTTCCAGGGACAGTGGGTGCTGGGTGTGTTGTGTATCCTGAAAGACCCAAATGTTACTGTGCATTCTTTCTGCAGTTCTGCTTTCATCTGCAGCTGTGGTTGGTATCAGAGTCCTCCCCAGATCCCTGATCCACCCTACGAGGTAACCCCAGAACCTCTTGTTCCTTGTGGCTGCCTGTTAGCCTGGACTGGCAGTGCCTTTTGTTTCCAAATTGACCACAGCTGCACTGAACTGTAGCCTTATGTTTCCCTGTGTCTGGTCACAAGCTTGTGGTCACTCAGGACAGCTCCCCAAAGAGCAGTTGTTCAGGTCAGATGTTAGCAAGGTCAATAAAAATAATAACAAGAAAAATGAAACATTTAAAAGGGTCATTGAACTTCTCAAAATGAAACTGTTATGTAATCACAGAATCTTGTTTTATTGTTCTCATTGGGCTGGAAATGATAAATGTATGCACATAAAATTAAAACCATAAGATAAGCTGGGGAATTTCAATAGAGCCTGTTCCTACTTCTTCCATTTTTAGAGTGAAAGGCTGCTCCCTCAAGCACCCGGTTTGGAAGATTCATTTTTGAAACTTGTGGTTATTTCTGTTGTCCTCCTAAAGGTATAAACAGATACTGACAGGGAACAGCAGATAACACACATAAATTAGGTCTTACTTGGAGGGCTCTGTGAACTGCAGAATGCTGCCACCCCCAAAGCAGGCAGGGGCTACTCTGTTCTAGAAGATGTCCTCTCCAGGCCCTGTGTTGCTGAATCTTCTGATTTCAACTTGAATCAGAAATCTGGGTTTTAAATCTTGGTAAGTAATTCACCTTAACAACAACAGTAGCAGCACTTGGGGACAGGCCAACAAAAACACATCTGGGGGCCAAGGTCACTGGTGTGCTGCCCCTGGATTTCACATTTCTTCAGACTATAGCCCAAGAAATGCCCTTCGTATAGTTTTCTGTTTTCCCTTCTCATGTAGCTACACAATAATTGTTGATTTAAAATGCAGCAGGAAAAAGAAATTAATGAAGCTCTAATATTAAAATAGCTATGAGTCAGAAAAGAGAAAAGTGCAGCGGATAACTAATCTACAGTTGCTCTGTACAATATTCTGGCCTTTCCAGTTTATGCTTTTCTTCTCCCTGCCTCTGTGTGTAGCCTACTTTTACTTCTTTTTTGTCCCCGTCTTTCCTATTTCATTCCTGGTCTACCCTGATCCCTCTGTCTGCAGGATCAGTCCTGAAAGTTTTCAAGCCTCAAACCTGGCGGCTGGCTGAACTTGACTCTGCCCGTGTGGCTAGAGCTTTTCATCCGAGTCAGCTCTCCTCTCCCTCTAGAATGTAGTCTCTGTTCCAGAACTCAACCCACTTCTCTCTGGTAATTTGTGCTCACATTTCTTCAGTTCTCCAATATCTGGGTCTCTGTGCTTTTAATGATTTAATTCTACTTCCTAATCAAAACTCTCCTGGCTCATGGTCCAAGCATAACAGGTGATGGAACACATTATTGTTATGCATCTAACATCAGATTTGTGTTTTTATATATTTATAATTTTTACATATGATTAAAAGTTAACATATTACAAAGTTATAACATCATCAGAGAATGTCACAGTGTCTCTGCATGTAGATAATAAAGTGTTATTAGTTCATATCAATAATTTTATTAAATACTGAATTTGTGCAAAGAAAGACTACAATGTATGTGGAAGATATTAAATTAACACTAAAACACAAATGTGAGTCCTATTCAGTTTAATATATGGAATGTTTCAGTACTTTTGAAGGTCCTTTTATGTCCATTAAGAACCCATCTGCCTTTCTCTGGCCTTTTAGAGTAAACAAATGTGCTTAATTTCATGTTTGTTATTCTTCTGCTTTGTTTGAAAAAGTAAAAATTTGTTTCATGTTGCAGGTTTTGGATTTTACATATAAGAAATTGTACTGTATGTGGTTCTCTTGACTAACAGTTTTGCTGAATTTTGTGGTTTGAGATTTGTCCATGTTGATGGGGCTATGTGTATTTAATTATTTTCTATTTCTGTGTAATATTTCATTGATTATCTATTCTACAATTTATCTTCCAACTACTGGTATGAATAGTAGGACTGTTTCTGTTTTTCCCTATTACAAAAATTGTCATTATGAATTACTATGCTCTCACTGTAGCTGGCTAGGAGTGAACTGTAGGATATGCATATAGATAGTCCACATACATGCAACAAAGCCAAATTGTTTGCCAAAGCAATTGCACAAATTTACACTCCTGCACCAGCAATGTATGCATTTCTGTTGCTTTAAATCTTTGCTAACTTTTGTCATTTTTAGATTTTTTTACTTTTTGCCAACCTGTTGGTTGTACAATAGTATCTTTTCATGATTCTAATTTGCATATAATGCAATTCAAATTGATCATCTTTTTAGATGCTTGTGTTTCCTCTTCTGTAAAGTGACTGCTCCTTTCACTGTTTTTTGCTTTTCTTTTTTTTTTGTATTTTTCTAGCTTATTAGTACTTCTTTATAGGTTTTGAATATGAATCCTTGGTCATTCCTATGTGCTACAAATTTTCTTTCAGTTTTTAGTTTGTCTTTTTATTCTTTTTTTTTTTTTTTTTGTGGTATACTTCCACCAACAGAAGTGCTCAGTTTAATTTAGTTGACTACATTAATCTTTTCATTTATAACTTATGATTGTGTGTGTGTCTTTTTAAAGGAATCCTCTACTCTCAAGATCATATTTTCCTCTCTGTAATACATATTGATAACTGTTGGGGTTTCCCTCTATATCTACATTCTTCTTCTTCAGGAGCATCTTGGCTACTTTTAAAATTATAGTTGATTTACAACATTTTATTAGTTTCAAATGTACAGCAAAGTGATTCAGTTATATATATATCATATATATATATATTCTTTTTCAAATTCTCTTCCATTATAAGTTATTACATGATATAGAATATAGTTCCCTGTGCTATGCAGTAGGACCTTGTTTACAGTAGTTTATATATAGTAATTTGTTAATCCCAAACTCATAGTTTATCTCTCCCTCAGCTTGTCCCTTTTGGTAACCATAAGTTCTTTTTCTATGTCTGTAAGTCTGTGTTTTTGATTTCTTTTCCTTTTTTTAATAAATTTTAGAACCAGTTTATAAAGCTTTGTGGAAAGTCTGAATTAAAAAAACTAACTTTATTTATTTCTGACTGTGCTGGGTCTTTGTTGCTGCATGGACTTTTCTCTAGATGTGGAGAGTAAGAGCTACTCTCTAGCATGGTGCACAGGCTTCTCACTGCAGTGGCTTCTCTCGTTGCAGAGCATGGGCTCTATGGCGAGCAGATCTCAGTAGCTTTGCAGTTCCCCGGCTCTGGAGCACAGGCTCAGGAGTCATGGTGCATGGGTTTAGTTGCTCTGCAGCCTGTAGGATCTTTCCAGATCAGGGACTGATCCTGTGTCTCCTACTTGGGCAGCCAGATTCCTTACCATCCAGCCACTAGGGAAGCCCAAAAGCCTGGATTTTTATTAGAATTAATTTATCTCAGATTGATTTGAGAAGTTACCTTTTTATGGTTTTAAGTCTTCATATCTATGAATGTAATATTTTTTAATTGATTTAGAACTTCTTTAATTTCATTTAATGCAATTTTGTTGTTTTACATATAAGATGCTCACATACCTTTTATTACATTTATTTCTAGATACCTTGTATTTTTGTTGCTATTATAAATGGTGTTTTAAGAAGCATTAGTTAAATGGATCTTTTTTGGTATAAAGTAAAACAATATAATTGTACACATTGATTTCTGTCCAGCTACTTTGCTAAATGAATAATTCATTTGATTCTCTTGGGTTTTGTACAGGGAAAATGAAATTATCTATAAATAATGACAGATTGTTTTTTCTTTTCCAGTCCTTACCTGTTTTCCCTTACCAAAATGTGCTTACTGGGACATCCAGCACATTATGGTAAGGAGAATGATCATGATGATATGAGCATCCTTCTATTTTTCTTGATATTAATGGAATTGCTTTCAATTTTGCCATGATGTATGATGTTTTCTGTGAGCTTTTTGTAGATTCTTTAAAAAAATCATATTAAGGAAGTTTCCCTCAATTTGCTCTGATTAAATTTTCTTCATGACAAAGAGATGCTGAACTATGTCAAAGGCTCTTTATTCATCTATTGAGATGTGTGTGTGAGATGAGACTTGCTGCCAGAGCCACCTTCGAGTAGGACTTGCTCTCTGGTTAAGGGCATGCAGGAAGCAGAATGCCTCCTGCCCGGCAGCTTGTTTCTGGTCTCCTGGCCCAGGCTCACAGACTTCCCAGAGCAGCCTGCTTCCAGAAACTGAGCAAGATGAGGGTGTCCTCGGATGTGGGGTAACTCTGACAGGGCTCCCTGCTGCTTGGTGGAGCTTTTGTTGGGCCTGTATTATAGTTCAACTTTCCCCTCTGCCCAGTCCTGCTGTCCTCCCTTCCTTCTACAGACGTTGATTCCTAATAAATGTTCGATATCCCAAACTCAGTCTCAGGGTTTGCTTTGGGGGAACCCACCTTGTGAAAACATGATTGTTTTTCCTTTACTCTGCTCATGTAATGAATTGTATTAATTGGTTTTTCTGATATTAAATCAACCTACGTTTCTGTGATAAGCTCGAATTTATAATTTTCCATTATCTTTTTTATACCTTGATGGAATTTGTTAATTATTATTATTTTAGATTCCTATCATCTATAAGTATGAATGAAACTGGTCTGACATTTCTTATATGTACAACCCTTTTTTGCTTTTATTATCAAGGCTTTTTCTAGACTCATTAAATGAGTTAGGGAATTTTCCCTTTTTTCCCTTTATTTTGGCAGAGTTTTTGTGAAAAGATAATTTTAAAAATAACTCACCAGAAAACTTATCTATCTGGTGTTTTCTTAGAAAAAAATTTTCTTTCTTTTCCTAATCAGATTATATGGTGTCCTTTATGAAACCTTGTGATAGTTCCCCGACAAGGGACAATCTCCCCAGTGATTCTGGGGAGAATCTGAACACAATTAGAGACAATATTACAGGAAAATTTCCCTAGCTGATCAACTACATGCATGCATGCATACTAAGTCATTTCAGTCGTATCCAACTCTTTGCAACACTGTGGACTGTATCCCTCCAAGCTTCTCTGTCTATGGGATTCTCCATGCAAGAGTATAAAGTGGGTTGCCAAGCCCTCCTCCAGAGGATCTTCCTGACCCAGAGATTGAACCTGTGTCTCCTGCAGCTCCTACATTGCAGGCAGATTCTTTACTGCTAACCCACTGTGGAAACCCTAAGGGAAGGTTAATGGGCAGTTCTTCTGTGTGATCACCATGGACAGTAGTTGTCTGGGGACTCCAGGTAGCTGGAGTTCCTCTACCCTATATCTTACTGGTGTTATGGTCCAGAAAATCTCCCCGTGAGCACTGGTGAAGGCACACGTTTCTCCCAGTTTGAAGTCAAGGAGCATATACAATGCACTAACTCAGCACTAACTTAGGCCTCTGGAAATCTGAGGTCTAGTCTTGGCTCTGCTATATGAAACAACCTTGGGCAAGTGGTGAAATTCTTACATGGGTGTCTTCATCTATAACCAGAATTATACATTCTTTTTTTTTTTTTTTTAGTAAATAGATGAAATATGCATGCTTAGCATCATCTAAAGTGACTATCTTTACTCTCCTCCACAATAATATGCAAACCTGAAGATAGTTTAATTTTGGTTATCTACCATCTGACTTACACTCCACAGTTAGACTGTATTTTAGTTTTTTGCTTTAAATTTAGATACTATTGTTGTTTTATATTTGTCCACATATGAGCCACGTTCTTGTTTTACTCTATGTTACATTTCATATCTTCCCACTAGTATAGCTTTTTCTTTCTGCTGGTAGTACATCCTTTAGAATTTCCTGTAGGTCTATGTTGGCAGACTCAGTTTTTGTCTGAAAATATAATTGGCCCTTGAACAATGGGGGGTGGTGTTTAGGTGAACCAACCCCTCATGGATTCAAAAATACACATACAGCTTTTACCTCCTCCAAAACTTAATTACTATTAGCCAGGAGAGGCAGGCACACTCAGTGTAACTTCATGGAAATACATCCTAATTTCTGTCTGACTTTAGCTTTTTCGTTTTTGTAAAAATGTTTCTATATGGTACCAAACTTTCTTTCACAATTTGCTTTAGTTTCAGTGTCCATATCATAGAAGGTACATCTGGCAAAAGAAGTCAAAATCACTCTTGAATAATCTGAAGGCTTCTGCAGAATTGTTTAATGCCAATTTGTTATGTGACTGCTTCTTCTGTATCTTATTCCTCAATGTCTGATGTTGGTTCAGAAGCACTCATCTCCATCAAGTCATCTTCTGTTAATTCCTCTGGTGCAATGTCTTTTACCTTTTGAATTTCTCTAAGATTCATATCTTCCAGCCCTTCTTACCTTTTTTCCCCAGCCATATCTATAATTTCTTTCATGATTTCCTTGACTGGATCTGTTGTACATCTCGTGGAGTCCTATGCAACATTTGGACAAAACTTTCTCCAGCAAGTATTTATTTGTTTGGATTTCATGATTTCATAGCTTTTTCTATAACAACAATGGCATCTTTAATGATATAATCCTTCCAGACTTTCATGATCTTTTCTCTATCAGAGTTTTCCTCCATAGCATTGACAGTCCTTTCCATAGAATACTGTGCATGCTGTGCAGAGTCGCTCAGTCGTGCCTGACTCTTTATGACCCCATGGACTGTAGCTTGCCAGGCTCCTCCATCCATGAGGATTCTTCAGGCAAGAACACTGAAGTGGGTTGCCATGCCCTCCTCCAGGGAATCTGCCCAACCCAGGGATCAAACCCAGGTGTCTCACATTGCAGGGCAATTCTTTACCGTATGAGCCACCAATGAGCCTTAAAACTCTCTATGACTCCCTGATCTAGAGGCAAGTAGACCACTTCAACATTTTTGGTGTTGAACTCTTGGGCTTCTGGGTGCCCAGAGGCATTGTCCAATCTCAAAAGAATTTTTAAAAGCAGTCCCTTACTAGCACAGTACTTCCTGAGCTCAGGGACAAAGCATAGATGGAACCAATCTGGAAAGTGGTTCTCATTGTCCAGGCATTCTTGCTATACAACCAACAGAATGGCAGCTGGTGTTTACCTTTTCCCTTCAAGGCTTGGGACTTAGCAGCTTTATAGCTATGGGCAGTCCTGACTATGTTTGTATAAAAGAGTAGAGTGAGTGTATCCCTTCCTGTCTTAAACCCTGGTACTTGCTTTTCTTCCTTACTAGTAAATGTCCTTTGTGACATTTTCCAGAATAGAACACTTTCATCTGCATTAAAAACCTATTCAGGCAGATATTCTTTCACCTCAATGATTTTTTTTTCTTTTTTTAAACTTTTTATTTTATATTGAAGTATAGCCAATTAATGGGTTTCCCTGGTAGCTCAGCTGGTAAAGAATTTGCCTGCAGTGCAGGAGACCCCAGTTAAATTCCTGAGTCAGGAAGATCCCATGGAGAAGGGATAGGCTACCCACTCCAGTATTCTTGAACTTCCCTGGTGGCTCAGAGAGTAAAGGATCTGCCTGCAATGCGGGAGACCTAGGTTCGATCCCTGGGTTTGGAAGATCCTCTGGAGGAGGGCACTACAACCTACTCCAGTATTCTTGCCTGGAGAATTCTCACGGACAGAAGAGCCTGGCAGACTACAGTCCATGGGGTTGCAAAGAGTCGGCCACAACTGAGTGACAAAGCATAGCACATAGCTGATTAAAATCCTCAATGATTTTTTAATGGTGTTTGGGAAATCATTCACTGCCTCTTGGTTGGCTGAAGCTGCTTCTCCTGTTATCTTGACATTTAGAAAACCAAACCTCTTTCTAAAATTATCAAACCATCCTTTGCTGGCATTAAATTCTCCAGCTTTAGAACCTTCATATTCCTTTACTTAAAGTTGTCATATAATGACTGTTTTTTTATCTAATCACACTAGAATCTATAGCCATGCCTGCACCCAAATAAAAGCTGCGTTTGAATACAAGATAAAACGATACTTCACAAAAAGTGCAAGGTTTCCGCACCTGCTGTCATTGCTGCAGCAACACCTTCACAAATTTCCTTTTTTTCTTCTCTTTTTCACAATGATTCTTACTCTGGACTTAATTATTTTGAAATGGTGGCCATCTGCAGCTGCAGACCTCAGTCTGTAGTACATATGAAGCAATTTACCTTTTTTTTTTTTTTTATGTCATGGCTTTTCTCCACCTCTTGGGAGCACTTCCAGCATCATTAGTGGCACTTCATATAGGTCCCATGGTGTTATTCAAGGTTTACACTATTGCACTAAATAGGATGAAAATTTTGTAAGAACTATGAGAGATCACTTTTTACTGCAGATATGCAAATTACCAGAGAGACAAACTGCTCATGTGGAGATGATTAAGATCAAATGGCATTTTAAGCAAATACTTGTAACAGAATTCTCTGCAGTACCAACAGGAATGGCTACAAATTATTATATTGCAGTAGTACAGCATATAATATAGTTAAATTTATACAGTTATGATATAATACTGCATATTTATGTTATCTAAGTTGTGAATAGAGCCATGTACAGTCTTTAAGTTTTTGTGCACGTTCAGTTCAGTTCAGTTCAGTCGCTTAGTCGTGTCCAACTCTTCGCGACCCCATGGACTACAGCATGCCAGGCCTCCCTGTCCATCACCAACTCTCAGAGTTTACTCAAACTCGTGTCCATTGAGTTGGTGATGCCATCCAACCATCTCATCCTCTGTCTTCCCCTTCACCTCCTGCCCTCAATCTTTCCCAGAATCAGTGTCTTTTCAAATGAGTCAGTTCTTCGCATCAGGTGGCCAAAGTATTAGAGTTTCAGCATCAACATCAGTCCTTCCAATGAACACCCAGGACTGATCTCCTTTAGGGTGGACTGGTTGGATCTCCTTGGAGTCCAAGGGACTCTCAAGAGTCTTCTCCAATACCACAGTTCAAAAGCATCAATTCTTTGGTGCTCAGCTTTCTTTATAGTCCAACTCTCACATCCATATATGACTACTGGAAAAACCATAGCCTTGACTAGATGAACTTTCGTTGACAAGGTAATGTCTCTGCTTTTTAATATGCTGTCTAGTTTGATCATAACTTTCCTTCCAAGGAGTAAGCATTTTTTAATTTCATTGCTGCAGTCACCATCTGCAGTGATTTTGGAGCCCCCCAAAATAAAGTCAGCCACTGTTTCCACTGTTTCCCCATCTATTTGCCTTGAAGTGATGGGACAAGGTGCCATGATCTTAGTTTTCTGAATGTTGAGATTTAAGGCAACTTTTTCACTCTCCTCTTTCACTTTCATCAAAAAGCTCTTTACTTCTTCTTCACTTTCTGCCATAAGGGTGGTGTCATCTGCACATATGAGGTTACTGATATTTCTCCTGGCAATCTTGATTTCAGCTTGTGCTTCTTCCAGCCCAGCATTTCTCATGATGTACTCTGCATATAAGTTAAATAAGCAGGGTGACAATATACAGCCTTGACGTACTCCTTTTCCTATTTGGAACCAGTCTGATGTTCCATGTCCAGTTCTAGCTGTTGCTTCCTGACCTGCATACAGGTTTCTCAAGAGGCAGGTCAGGTGGTCTGGTATTCCAATCTCTTTCAAAATTTTCCACAATTTATTGTGATTCACACAGTCAAAGGCTTTGGCATAGTCAATAAAGCAGAAATAGATGTTTTTCTGGAATTCTCTCACTTTTTTGATGATCCAGTGGATGTTGGCAATTTGATCTCTGGTTCCTCTGCCTTTTCTAAAGCCAGCCTGAACATCTGGAAGCTCACAGTTCACGTATTGCTGAAACCTGGCTTGGAGAATTTTGAGCATTACTTTACTGTGTGTGAGATGAGTGTAATTGGGCGGTAGTTTGAGCATTCTTTGGGATTGCCTTTCTTTGGGATTGGAATGAAAGCTGACATTTTCCAGTCCTGTGGCCACTGCTGAGTTTTCTAAATTTGCTGACATATTGAGTGCAGCATTTTCATGGCATCATCTTTTAGGATTTGAAAGAGCTCAACTGGAATTCCATCACCTCTGCTAGCTTTGTTCATAGTGATGCTTCCTAAGGCCCACTTGACTTCACATTCCAGGGTGTCTGGCTCTAGGTGAGTGACCACACCATCGTGATTATCTGGGTCATGAAGATCTTCTTTGTACAGTTCTTCTGCGTATTCTTGCCACCTCTTCTTAATATCTTCTGCTTCTGTTAGGTCCATACCATTTCTGTCCTTTATTGAGCCCATCTTTGCATGAAATGTTCCCTTGGTATTTTTAATTTTCTTGAAGAGATCTCTAGTCTTTCCCATTTTATCATTTACTCTATTTCTTTGCACTGATCACTGAGGAAGGCTTTCTTATCTCTCCTTGCTATTCTTTGGAACTCTGCATTCAAATGGGTATATCTCCAGTAGCGTATTGTGCATCTCCCAACCTGGGGAGTTCATCTTTCAGTGTCCTATCTTTTTGCCTGTTCATACTGTTCATGGGGTACTCAAGGCAAGAATACTGAAGTGGTTTGCCATTTCCTTCTCCAGTGGACCATATTTTGTCAGAATTCTCTGCCATGACCCGTCCGTCTTGGGTGGTCCTACACGGCATGGCTTAGTTTCATTGAGTTAGATAAGGCTGTGGTCCATGTGATCAGATTGGCTAGTTTTCTGTGATTGTGGTTTCAGTCTGTCTGCCCTCTGATGCCCTCTCTCAGTGCCTACTATCTTACTGGGATTTCTCTTACCTTGGACGTGGGTTATCTCCTCATGGCCTTTGCTCCTGACTGTGGACGTAGGGTATCTCCTCTAGTCTGCTCGCTATTTCCACGCCATGCAGCCACTGCTCACTGCTCCAAATTTTAATAAACTTTAACTTTTTTGGATACATTTGTGTATATTTTGTGGTTGTTGTTTAGTTGCTAAGTTGTATCCAACTTTTTTGCGACTCCATGGATTGTAGCTCACCTGGTTCCTCTGACCATGAAATTTCCCAGTCGAGAATACTGGAGTGGGTTGCCATTTCCTTCTCTGGTGGATCTTCCTGACCTAGGGATCGAATCTGTGTTTCCTGCATTGGTAGGCAGATTCTCTACCACTGAACAACCATGGACGCCCATATTTTGTGGTAGTAGATGATAAAATAGAGTAATATTTACATCTATTTTATGCATTCATGACATACTTAACATTTTCTTACTTTTTGGATATTTTTAGGCTACCCAGTTTGGGTTTTTTCAAGTTGTTGCAAATGTCCAAAATGTTTTCCAATATATTTACTGAAAAAGATTCATCTATAGGTGGACCTGTGTAATTCAAGCCTGTGTTGTTCAAGAGTCAACTATATATTTCACCCTCAGTTTTTTCAAAAGACTTTCACTAGGTATGCATTTTTAGTTTGTCCGAGAATTTTGATTATATTATTTTGCTGTCTTCTGGCTTCCACTGTTGTGATGGATATTGAAGGATCTGCCATCAATTTGATATTGGGTTCTTTGTATTATCTCTCTGACTTGTTCCTGTTGTTGTTTGGTTTCTCATTCATGTCTGACTCTTTGCAGCCCCATGCACTGTAGCACGCCAGGTTTCCCTGTCCTTTACCATATTTCTGAGCTTGCTCAAACTCATGTCCATTGAGTCAGCAATGTAATCCAACCATCTGGCCCTCTGTCGTTCCTTTCTCCTTCTGCCTTCAATCTTTCCCAGCATCAGTGTCTTTCTAATGTGTTGGCTCTTTGCATCAAGTGGCCAAAGTTCTGGAACTTCAGCTTGAGCATCAGTCCTTCCAATGAATGTTTAGGCCTGATTTCCTTTAACAATTGACTGGCTTGATCTCCTTGTAGTCCAGGGACTCTCAAGAGTTTCTCCAACACCACAGTTCAAAAGCATAAATTGTTTGGTGCTCAGCCTTCTTTATGGTCAAGCTCCATACGTGACTACTGGAAAAACCATAGCTTTGACTAGATGGACCTTTGTCAGCAAAGTAATGTCTCAGGTTTTTGGGTTTGTCATACTGCTATCTAGGTTTGTCATAGCTTTTCTTGTAAGGAGCAAGTGTCTTTTAATTTCATGGCTGCAGTCACCATCTGCAGTGATCTTGGAGCCCAAGAAAATAGTCAGTCACTGTTTCCCCATCTATTTGCAATGAAGTGATGGGAACTTACTATCCTGAAATTTCCTTTTAATTTATCTAAATGTAGATTTAAATATGTTTTTCTTCAGGGCAGTTACTGAGATTTTTGAACTTGATTTACAATCTTCAATTCTTAGTCATTCTTAGAAGATTCTTAGTCATTCTCTTTGTATATTTTATCTCCTTCTTCCTTCCTTCCTTCTTTTCTTTCTTTCCTGCTAGACATCTACCAGAGATTGTTAGATTTTTGACTCTATCCCTCATGATTTTTAACTTTTTTTTTTTTTGGAGTTTTTGTCTATTTATGCTGCATTCTGAATGTCTTTGTATTGTAGTTTACAGATTGTCTCAGCTGTGCCTAATTTATCATTGATTTCATGCAGATATGTTTTTATTTATTTTTTTAAAATTTTTATTTTATTTTTATTTTTTATTTTTTTTATTATTATCTTATTATTATTTTTTTATTAGTTGGAGGCTAATTACTTCACAACATTTCAGTGGGTTTTGTCATACATTGATATGAATCAGCCATAGATTTACACGTATTCCCCATCCCGATCCCCCCTCCCACCTCCCTCTCCACCCAATTCCTCTGGGTCTTCCCAGTGTACCAGGCCCGAGCACTTGTCTCATGCATCCCACCTGGGCTGGTGACCTGTTTCACCATAGATAGTATACATGCTGTTCTTTTGAAATATCCCACCCTCACATTCTCCCACAGAGTTCAAAAGTCTGTTCTGTATATCTGTGTCTCTTTTTCTGTTTTGCATATAGGGTTATCGTTACCATCTTTCTAAATTCCATATATATGTGTTAGTATGCTGTAATGTTCTTTATCTTTCTGGCTTACTTCACTCAGTATAAGGGGCTCCAGTTTCATCCATCTCATTAGGACTGGTTCAAATGAATTCTTTTTAACAGCTGAGTAATATTCCATGGTGTATATGTACCACAGCTTCCTTATCCATTCATCTGCTGATAGGCATCTAGGTTGCTTCCATGTCCTGGCTGTTATAAACAGTGCTGCGATGAACATTGGGGTGCACGTGTCTCTTTCAGATCTGGTTTCCTCAGTGTGTATGCCCAGAAGTGGGATTGCTGGGTCATATGGCAGTTCTATTTCCAGTTTTTTAAGAAATCTCCACACTGTTCTCCATAGCGGCTATACTAGTTGGCATTCCCACCAACAGTGTAAGAGGGTTCCCTTTTCTCCGCACCCTCTCCAGCATTTATTGCTTGTAGACTTTTGGATAGCAGCCATCCTGACTGGTGTGTAATGGTACCTCATTGTGGTTTTGATTTGCATTTTTCTAATAATGAGTGATGTTGAGCATCTTTTCATGTGTTTGTTAGCCATCTGTATGTCTTCTTTGGAGAAATGTCTGTTTAGTTCTTTGGCCCATTTTTTGATTGGGTCATTTATTTTTCTGGAATTGAGCTGCAGGAGTTGCTTGTATATTTTTGAGATTAATCCTTTGTCTGTTTCTTCATTTGCTATTATTTTCTCCCAATCTGAGGGCTGTCTTTTCACCTTACTTATAGTTTCCTTTGTAGTGCAAAAGCTTTTAAGTTTAATTATGTCCCATTTGTTTATTTTTGCTTTTATTTCCAATATTCTGGGAGGTGGGTCATAGAGGATCCTGCTGTGATTTATGTCGGAGAGTGTTTTGCCTTTGTTCTCCTCTAGGAGTTTTATAGTTTCTGGTCTTACATTTAGATCTTTAATCCATTTTGAGTTTGTTTTTGGGTATGGTGTAGCATTCTAGTTTCATTTTTTACAGCTGATTGATCAATTTTCCTAGCACTGCTTGTTAAAGATCTTGCCTCCTTTGTCAAGATAAGGTGTCCATAGGTACGTGGATTTATCTCTTTCTATTTTGTTCCATTGATCTATATTTCTGTCTTTGTGCCAGTACCATACTGTCTTGATGACTATAGCTTTGTCACATAGTCTGATATCAGGCAGATTTAGTCTTCCAGTTCCATTCTTTCTCAAGATTGCTTTGGCTATTAGAGGTTTTTTTGTGTTTCCATGCAAATTGTGAAATTATTTGCTTTAGTTCTGTGAAGAACACCATTGGTAGCTTGTTAGGGATTGCATTGAATCTATAGATTGCTTTGGGTAGTATATTCATTTTCACTCTATTGATTCTTCCAATCCATGAACATGGTATATTTCTCCATCTATTTGTGTCATCTTTGATTTCTTTCATCAGTGTTTCATACTTTTCTATATATAGGTCCTTTGTTTCTTTAGGTAGATTTATTCCTATTTTATTCTTTTTGTTGCAATGGTGAATGGGATTATTTCCTTAATTTCTCTTTGTGTTTTCTCATTGTTAGTGTGTAGGAATGCAAGGGATTTCTGTGTATTAATTTTATATCCTGCAACTTTACTATATTCATTGATTAGCTCTAGTAATTTTCTGGTGGTGTCTTTAGGGTTTTCTACATAGAGGATCATGTCATCTGCAAACAGTGAGAGTTTTACTTCTTCTTTTCCAATCTGGATTCCTTTTATTTCTTTTTCTTCTATGATTGCTGTGGCTAAAACTTCCAAAACTATGTTGAATAGTAGTGGTGAGAGTGGGCACCCTTGTCTTGTTCCTGACTTTAGAGGAAATGCTTTCAATTTTTTGCCTTTGTGTATGTTTGCTGTGGGTTTATCATATATGGCTTTTATTATGTTGAGGTATATTCCTTCTATGCCTGCATTCTGGAGATTTTTTTTTTTTTTAGTCATAAATGGCTGTTGAATTTTGTCAAAGGCTTTCTCTGCGTCTATTGAGATAATCATATGGTTTTTATCTTTCAATTTGTTAATGTGGTATATCACATTGACTGATTTGCAAATATTGAATAATCCTTGCATCCCTGGGATAAAGCCCACTTGGTCATGATGTATGATCTTTTTAATATGTTGCTGGATTCTGTTTGCTAGAATTTTGTTGAGGATTTTTGCATCTATGTTCATCAGTGATATTGACCTGTAGTTTTCTTTTCTTGGTCATGCAGGTATTTTTAAATTTCAAATATTATATTTTCTTAAAGTATTATTTTTTTTAAATTTATTCATTTGTTTTCTATTACTTTCTTCACATATTTTAAGTATTCTTTCTAATATCTTTAAACATATTAAATATACTTATTTTATGATCTGAGTTGATAATTTCAGTGGATAAATCTTTATATATCTGATTTCTTTTGGTTCTTATTTGTATGTGTGTGTTTTATAGTATTATTCTATGTACTCTGAGCTTATATTCCTCATCAAGTTATTTGATGGGATCTTTATAGGCTGAGAAAAATGTGTGTATATGATATATTTTTATTTTTGATGGATGTTTGGTGATACTACTTCCCTCATGTCTCAGTTGGTAAAGAATCTGCCTGTAATGCTGGAGACCCCGGTTTGATTCCTGGGTCGGGAAGATCCACTGGAGAAGGGATAGGCTACCTACTCTAGTGTTCTTGGGCTTCCCTTGTGGCTCAGCTGGTAAAGAATCCGCCTGCATTGTGGGAGACCTGGATTCGATCCCCGGGTAGGGAAGATCCCCTGGAGAAGGGGAAGGCTACCCACTCCAGTATTCTGGCCTGGAGAATTCTGTGGACTCTATAGTCCATGGTGTTGCAAAGAGTCAGACACAACTAAGCGACTTTAACTTCACTTCACTTCACTTCACTGACATAGGAAATTAAGTAATTAGGTTGTTTTTTTTCTGGATCACAAAGGTAGTGTTAGGACTCAGGTTAGAAGCATATATGGTAGCTGGTGATGGTTATGAAATATCAGAGGAGACCAATTTCAGATCAGAGGAGGCCAGGTTGAGAAATGTTAAGTTTCTCTT
This sequence comes from Dama dama, assembly GCF_033118175.1. Classification (NCBI taxonomy): domain Eukaryota; kingdom Metazoa; phylum Chordata; class Mammalia; order Artiodactyla; family Cervidae; genus Dama; species Dama dama. Next base: position 37,655,624 of record NC_083689.1, read on the forward strand.
TTATCCCTTGCTGAAAGGAGCATTTATTTCTGTTTTACTCTTGCATAGGCCTTTAGAGTCCACTTTACGCACAGATCCCCTATTAGACAGCTATGGGTAGCTCCAGGCTTAATTTCTTTCCCACTTCAAAACTGAGGCTTAAGATCACTGGGTTAATTTGATGACCTCAGGATGAAAACATTCCTTGAAGCTCTGTTCACCTTTCTAAATTCCAGTGTTCACTTTATTTTTTTTTTCCTACTCTGAAGAGTCCTCATTTGCTTGCCTTGTCAGTGATGGATTTAAAAAATTTTAAAAATACGTTATTCAGTATTTTTGGTTATTGTCCGTGAGAGGGCTGCTCACAATATTGTTCCACCATACTGTTGGAAATGAAGTCCAGTTAGTCCCATTTTTGTTTAAAGATAAGGAAATTCAAGTTTAGAAAAGTCACATGTCTTCCCTAGGTCATGGGACTTGCAGGTGTCCAGGTGGAGGATGGTAGATGCCATGCCAATTGCTCTTGTGAGTTCCTGGCCTTCTGAAGATTTCAGTGGTCAGTTAGAAGGAGTGCTCATAGTAGACTTTCAATTACAGAGATAATTTTCTAGAAGATTTTGAAGAATTTTTCTTATTTGGAAAGGTACTCACAAATTGATTGTTAAACAATCTTCTATTAAGGATACAGAGTGGGCATTAATATCTTATGATTTAGAGACTGATACAACAGAAATTCACAGGCAACTAAGGATGTGTATGTTTGTAGTTGTTCAGTCATGTCTGACTCCTTGTGACCTCATGAACTGCAGCAAACCAGGCTCCTCTATCCATGGAATTCTCCAGGCAAGAATACTGGAGTGAGTTGCTATTCCTTTCTATAAGGGATCTTCCTGACTCAAGGGTCAAATCTGGGTCTCCTGCATTGCAGGCAGATTTTATACTGTCTGAGCTACTAGGGAAGCCCCACAACTAAGTATCAGTTCAGTTCAGTTGCTCAGTTGAGTCTATTTGCAACCCCATGCAGCACGCCAGGCTTCCCTGTCCATCACCAACTCCTGGAGATTGCTCAGATTCAGGTCCATTGAGTCGGTGTTGCCATCCAACATCTCATCCTCTGTCGTCCCCATCTCCTCCTGCCTTCAATCTTTCCAGCATCAGGGTCTTTTCCAGAGAGTCAGTTTTCATGTCTATAGTGCATGAATTTTTCCCATGTCAGTTTTGGAAAGTTTTGAAAGTAGTTTTTAATTTCTAATAATTTAGATAAAATTCTCAAAAATAGTGCACACCTATCATTATGTAATTTCAATATTCTCACTTAGAAAAAAAGAATCAAATTATCCAGGTATATTTTCTAAAGAGCAAACAACTTGGCAGTTTTTGAAAATAAAGCTTTGTGGAGCACTTCATACTGAAGAATGTATTAGATGACTCCTTTAGTAAGTTTCTAGATTGAAGGCAACTTTTCTTTCCATAGGTAATTCTATAAATACTAATCAGACCGTATCAGGTGAGAAAAAAGAGACAGCCAATTCCATGTCCTTGATGTCTGGGTGCCAGTTGGTATGGTAGCTACTTTGGGTATAACCCTATAATATGAAGGTGGTTATAAGATAATTTGAGATGGAAACAGGTGAAGTTTAAATAATTTCAGGCTGAGAAGAGATGAGCAAATGGCAGTTATTCCAAGCATCCTGGCAGAGTTCCTGTGGTGTTTGGACAGGCATGATTCCTAATGTCATTTTATTACACTCATGTTAAAGACTTGAATTTTAGATCAACAGTGTGCAAATTTGGTTTATCACCTGTGTTCAAAAAAGAGCTGACAGAATTCTAACAGGAGAATTTCAGTGTTTGCCAAGAGTACCAGGAGGAACATAATTCTAGGTCTCATAGAACAAAAACTGACTAGAAATGTGAGATTATTCGCATTAGACACTAAGGAATAGTTAATATTCCAAGAACACTCTTGAATCAGGACTCTTCACATATGTGTGTATCTTTGTGTGTTTATATATTTAAAAGTAAGTTTGCTTTCTGTTTGGTGATTTTAGCCCATCCAGGACTTTGTGATTTTGAAGTAATTGTACTCAAAGCAAATGAATCACAGCAAAATACTCAATGCTGATCCCACCCAGCTGATTCTGTAATCACTGGCCCTGCAGAGGATAGGAAACACATTGTACAGCCTGATTTGTCCTTGTCAGAAGCACAACAAAGCTTAGGACTAAAACCCAAAGTTATACGTGACTCTAAAAAGAGCAATTTGTCAAGCGGTTCATTGGCACAAATTGAAATGAAATGAGGTCCTGGGCTCTTGAGGTCACTTTTCAACAGGAAGAATTCATTATCTGACTATACACAGAGGAAAATGCCTCACAATTGTATTTGCTTGTAAAGGACGAGTGCCCACACATAAAGCCACAGTGGCAGAGGTCACTTAAAAGAAATAAATGACATAAAAGCAAAGACTCAAGTGTCCCTTGGCTGATAGCCTCTGGCTTCTTCCTCCCAGTCAGAGCTGCTTTGGGGCTTACTGCTCAATGGACTGAAGGAAATACTTGGAGAGGTCTTTGTTGTTTATGCAAAAATCACTTGGACAGGTCCTGCTAATTTGTCTACTAGAAACACAATGTAGTCTTATAAGTCTCTCCTCCTTGGGGTGGGGGAAGTTTGTTCCCCATCATTCCCCACATTCCACATTTTTCTGAAGTGTATGTTTTCTTTTAAGACATTCTATGGCGTTCTCTTCACTTTGTGGAGAAACTGCAACCTTGAATGTTTAACAGCTCATTGGGTGATAACTGATAGGGTATTGTTTTCAGCTTAGAAAGTGGAGAGAAAGGAAGTGTACACTGAACACATCAAACCTGAGGATAGAGTTTTTCAACATATTTATAAATAATTTGGGACAGAGAATTGATTACTGTGTTTTCTATTGGGCAGAGTGGGGAAGATAACAAAAATCACAGACTTCCCGCCCCCTCCAGTTCATCTTAGGGTTAACCTTAATGAAATAAGTAGTGTTGCATATTCTATGGGTTTGGACAAATGTTTAATAACATATATCCATCATTATAATGTCATTCAAAGTATATTCACTGCTTATAAAAGCTGTAGTCTTTATTCATTTCCCCCAAATCTCCTGGCAACCAATGATTTTATCATTGTTTCCATAGTTTTGCTTTTTTTCCAGAATGGCATATACTTGGAATCTATTTTTCTTTCTCCATTCAGAGCCTTTATAAGGTCTCTCATGGTCCACCCATGCATGGACCAGACAGGCTGTAGGTGGCAAGCTCCCCCGCTAAATACTGTAGCTTTTCTTCCAATATTCAGCCCCATTCCATTGGTCCTGCCCAGCAGCTACATGGAGGTGCAGGGGATGTGTTGGGTGTTTGTTCTCAGGAAGGCTGCAAGTTTTGTGCCCCTTGTCACCATGAACCTAGATTTATGTCAGGTGAAAGACATTTTAAGTGAAAAAGAAAAATGACATGGTTAAAGAGGATGGATTTAAATAGGGATGGGGCAAGGAAGTGGATGTAGAGATCAATTCCCTTGATCTCTTCCCATATTTCAACCCCCACTAAACTCAGACAATAGGAGGGAAGGGCTGGAGAGGCCCACATGTCAAGTCCAGCATCCATTTTTCATTCCTGCCTGTTTTCCCCTGTCCATTCACATCTCTTAGTCTTTTTTTCAAAGTTATTTTCTAATAACGTGACCTCTCATTCATTCTCTTTCTCAAATTTTTTTATGGCACCACCATTGATAGAAATTGGACATCTTAACCATATTATGTCTTCCAATCCATCAATATAGAGTTTTCCCATTTGTTTCTGTCTTTAAAAATTCTTTCAGCAGTGTCTTTTCCTGGTTCTCAACTGTTATTGTAGGTGACTGTTGCATGTTTGTGTTATAGTTTTTCTTGAGTGGTAGGTGACTTTGGACTTGACGGTGGTGCCCTTCATTGAGACATAGGATTCATGAAGAGACTCAGTATGTAGAGCATGGGGGAAGCCATGATCCCAGTGCTGGCTCTGTTGAGTTTTAAATACTAGTATGGCATCTACAAAATTTACTTAGATGCAGAGATTTGGAGTTAGACATTAATGATGGATAGAATCAGAAGAATGAGTGAAGATGCTTAGGGAATGTATATACAGGGAGGGAGAAGAAAATCAGTTCTTTCTTCCCATTTTCTCCAATAAAAAGCTGTGTAAGTGAGACAGTATTTCGAACTTATTAACCCTACTTTTACTTTGAGTGCATGATACAACATCCAGCAGGAAAGCGGGAAACATTAAAAGAAGGATTTGGACAAACAGAACTAAGTGTCAAGGGAGCGAGAGCATGGATACCTGCTTACTGCTTCCTTTCAGCTGTCTGAAGACTGTGTATTATATAGTAACAATGATGCTTTATCCAGTAAGATCTCCCTCCAGGGGCTTGTAAGTCATGTGATTCTTTTCTCATTCCCCTGATTGAAATAACTTCGGTCCTAAAAGCTTAGGGAGGAAGGGACCGCTCCATTTCTCCTTTTTCTTGTCCAGCAGAACCAATCTCCTCCAAATGCCATGTAAGACATTTAAAAGTGGCACAGATTCTCTTTAGTCTAGAATGATTTGAATGTGATTCGGCATTGGAGGGGACTGGACTAGATGGACATAAAGTTCTGTCATTTAATCTGTGAAGTGAGATGACAGTAAAGAGTGAGTCCCGTCAGCGTCCCCCAGCAACTTAGTTCCTAAGTATTTCTTGGTCCAATTTACAACCCTTTTCCATTATTTTCTTATGGTTTATATGCGAGGGGATGAAAGATATGTGATTAAGGAATATTAAATGTTGTGTCTAACTGTTATTAGAATGTAACTTCCATGAGGGCAGGGACCTTGCCTGTTTTGTTCACAACTTCACCTGCAGTGCTGAGAAAAGTGAGTGTGTAGCATGCAGGGGTCACTCACTAGAGAGTTATTGAAGTAATTTTTATGGTCAGACCATGTACTAGATATGTATTCATTTTTGGTGTGGAAAATATGTTAACTGTGACCATGTGACTTTGCATTAAACACAGTTACTAACAGATTTTAATAATTTATTTTATAGTTGCTTTGATGCCTTTTCCTAATGTCTTATTTTACATTTGATCTTGGGTTTGCTGTTGGATACTGCTATCAGATGTGAAAAGGTAGCAATGTCTTTTTGGCAAGTTTGATTTAGACCTTACATTCACTGTTACTTGTCTAGTCTACAAAGAGACCTTGATAATTGACAATTGTATTCACGTCCTGAAAGAACTCAGTGAGCTGGCAATTAGGGGTGCCTTCTAGCTGTCACTTTGATTTTGTTGGGATTGTACTTCAATGCTTTGCCTAGGAGCACTAGGAGAGAGACAGTTTTCCTTTGCAGGCTCCCTGTAGAAAAACGTCACCAGCTTGGGAAAAAAAAAAAGGCACCTACTGACTTACTTATATCTGGAATTAATGCAATCAGTAACATCTAAAGAAGGTAGATAAAGTGTGTTTTCATTTCAATGAGATCAAAATTTTAAAAACTTTTGAGCTGCTAATCCTACTCCCTTCTTTCTGTTACTTTTCCCTCTTTTCTTCAATGCAAGTATGCATCAAAGCTACATCTCTGACATGACCAGAACAATTGGAGGCTAGGTGAAAATGCGCTGCATAATGATTGAACACCATGACTTTGCTGAACAGCACAGATCTAAAATGGAGTTCACAGTAGTGACTGCCCCATCCTGGTCACCAGCACTCCAGGAAGTGGAATGAAAGGCATCAGCTTGAATTATCCTGAGGCTCCTCAGCAGCTGTGAAACTTGTTGTAGTCTTTAATGAGATTTAAAAACCCCTAAAGAAAGTCAGGTCCCGGAAAATGGGGAGGACGGGACTGTTTCTCTGTAGTGAAGACCAGTTTCCATTTATCCTGTCATGGTTTTTGGAAATGACTTTGCATTGACAACTGAGACTATTGGAATGAGGGGGTCTGAAGGAGTGGGAAAATGCCTGAGGATTAGGTGCCCTGGCTTGCTAATTAGGTTAAATTTAGACAGTGTGACATGTTTGTAAATGAAATACTGTGACTGTAGAAGAGGCATCTATGAACCCCATAGCAAAAGCAGAAAGAAAGCAAAATCAAAACAAGGTATATTGGGGAACTCACAGTTGTTTAAATCAACATCAGGCTATTTTGGCCTTCTATGTTACGGAAATTGGAAGTTAAATTGAGGATATCACCAGGGTGAAAGAAAATACTAACTTGAAAAATATCTTAGCCTGTCCATCATGGAAAGTGATCTTTTAGAAAATTAGCTTCTTAGACTGGGTGGACAATCTCTCACCATATTTTAAAATGGTCAGTTTTAAGCCAGGATATCCAAAGAGGAAGCTTGCTCTGTAGACTTTATTTTCTGTTCTTCTAAACTTCAGTTCTGAGGTTCAGGAAATCTTAAGTTCTTACTGACTTGGCATGCCACTGAGAATACTTTGAAAAAAGAGGGAGAGATGAAATTAGGGTAGATTCTGTTAATATAAGATCTATTCCCAGAGACAGAAGGCTGCATGCCTCTCCCTTATATAACTAAAATTCTGTGTGGCAGTTGGGAGGCAAAATCTTTACCTGAACCATCTACCTAATGAAAAGTCAGAGTTTGCGTAGACTGTGGTAGGAGTCTTGTGTAATGAAAGCTCTGGTGTAAGGCAGTGGAACAGGGCAGTTAGGAGCTCAGGCTCTGGAACCACTCTGCTTGGATTGGGGTCCCCACTGGGGATCCTTGGGCCCTGAGCAAGTTACTTAGTCTGTGTTTGGATTTTCTCAGACATAGACTCTGAGATGAGTTTAGTATGTGTGTGTGTGCATGCTAAGTCGCTTCAGTTGTGTCCAACTCTTTGTGACCCCATGGGCTGTAGCCCCCCAGGCTCCTCTGTCCATGGAATTCTCCAGGCAAGAATACTGGAGTGAGTTGCCATTCTCTTCTCCAGGGGATCCTCCCAACCCAGGGATCAAACTGTCATCTCCTGTGGCTCGTGCATTGCAGGTGGATTCTTTACTGCTGAGCCATCAGTGAAGCCTGAGTTTAGCATACAAGTTTTCTACTCTGGTGCGTTATTGGCCTAACACATGAAAGAAGAAGGCTATAGAAGCAGGACAGGGCAGAGGGACAAGTTGGGCAGCCACGAAGTGAAGCTCTGGAGTGTTAAGCAGGGCAGAGATACACTCGCAGGGGTCAGTCACTGGAGGTGGGTCACCCTGAGGGGGACAGACTTGAGTAGAGGCAATTCTGTTGCTGAGGCATCCTTGAGGGGCTGCGAGTGGGCAGCTCTCTGCCAGCAGCTGGGGCAACAGGCCTTCAGGAGGGGTGACCTGGGTGGCATCATTGTCCAGGATACTCAGCTTCTCTGGACCTCTCTTTCCTAAGAATATTTAAGAATTAAATGAGGTGATACCTGTAAAGTGCTTAAAACTGTACTCATCGTGGAGTGTATACTTGATTATTGCTATGTACCAGGCAGAGATTAAATAATAAGCCCAGGGTCTCCCAGGTGGTAACATGAGAAAGCCCTCCCTGGCTGTAGGTGGCTGGATTTGCCTTACTTCCTACTGGACAACAGTGCTTCCCTGGTCCCTTTTCTTTCCCTCTCCTTTCCTGCTACAGAACTCTCTCCTCCTGAGGCAGGAGATAGATGGGTTCCAGGTTAGACATTTACAACAGGCCTCCTGTTTGCGTTTCCTGAGATAGGAGATAGGTGGGCTCCAGCCTCCTATTTGCCCTCTGAAATGGAAGTAAAAGAGAAACAGAGTAAATAGGCAGTGTTTGTCTCTTATAAACAATTTGAGATAATTGTTATGGCAAGGATAAAGAGGGGCAAGTGGCCTGCAGGGCCTTGAACTGACACTAGCCCATCCCAAATTTGCATGCCCTAGACGACAGTTTGTAGAGAACAGCGCACACAATCACAAACAAATGTAAACTCCTGATATAACGTCTCCAGCAGTCTCTGAGCAGTAGTCTTCCCAGAGCCTTCCTCCCCCTTCTGTGCACTTAGGAGCTTACTGAAACCCTGCTGTTTTTGCTTTGAATTGAGCCATCTGGCCTTAGTCTGAGAATCCCAAAGCGGTCCATCCATGGTCCCTAAAAAAGCCATGTGCTCTCTGCCTGCACCCTGTCTTGACTTCCCCATGGGCACCTCCAGGTCTGTGCTGTGTACCTTCTCCAGAACCTTTGAGTGATAAGCTTCTCTATTCTGGTTTCCTTGTGATCTTTAGCTGAACTATTGCTCATCATTTGACACTCTAGGGCTCTGCTTAATACATGTTAATTTAACAAAGTCACAGCAATGTGGCCTGGGGATGAAGATGAGAATATGAACCAGGGAGGTAAGAGGGGTGGTTCTTTATAGATCACTGGAAGGCTTTCAGTGTAAGATATTCTTCACACTCCCAGTGGGAACAGATACAGTTAATAATGAAAAGGGCTTCCACATCAGAGAGGAAAGTCAGCCGCTGCCCAGCCTCTCCACTTTACCTCAACTATTTGTTTACCGTCTACTACAGAGAAGGCAATGGCAACCCACTCCAGTACTCTTGCCTGGAAAATCCCGTGGACGGAGGAGCCTGGTAGGCTGCAGTCTGTGGGGTCGCTGAGGGTCGGACACAACTGAGCGACTTCACTTTCACTTTTCACTTCCATGCATTGGAGAAGGAAATGGCAACCCACTCCGGTGTTCTTGCCTGGAGAATCCCAGGGACGGGGGAGCCTGGTGGGCTGCCGTCTATGGGGTTGCACAGAGTCGGACACGACTGAAGTGACTTAGCAGCAGGCATAGCAGAAGAACTTGGTGCTTGTCCATCTATTTATTACCAGTAAATTTATTACTATTTATTACCAGTAGTATTAAATAAGATCAGGACGAGAATTTCCCCTCCCCCCCTGAAGAGAAGACAGCCAAGTCCTGCCTGCCTTCTGCTGCACACGGTGTGGTATCACTCCAGGACTTTGCTCCATATGTACAAGCTTCCCTATCCATTAAACCACTGTTTTCTCTGTTGCTGACTCCTAGCTCTTTCTTAGGTCTTGAAGCTGGGTAAGTATAGGCCTCATAGACCTGTGGGGTGCAACTCAACAATTGGCAGAACCAGCCAGGAGACCAAGGAAACTCCTGTGAGAGCTGAGATGTCAGGAAATATAGGACTGGAATGGAAAGCTGCAGGTACTTTCCACTAGCATGTAGGGCTTGAGAGTTGCAGGTAAAATTCCTGGCTGGCCGACAGCTGACATGTGGGGCCCAAAACTTCCAGGGGTGACTCTGAAAGATGTTGTGGAGGGAGGAGGGAATCCTGGGGTAGGTGGCTGTCTACTGTTATGTGGGGCCTTGTGGGGGCTCTCCTGGTTTAATGGGAGCTGTCAAGAGATCTAGAGGACAATGGCCTCTCATGGCTCTGCTATTGTATCAAAGTGAGCTTTTTATAATTGGTTAAGCTAGGTTTCTAGAAGGAATTTGTACTTCTATTATGCCTTTGAGATGTAAATGATCTACCTGACCTCTCTGAAACTTTAATCTTCTGCGATCTCTAAGAATAAAGGAGATAAAAGAGATTTTAGGTAAACTCTTTAGAAATAATTGTTTGGGGGAACGCCTATCTAAAATAGTCTCTTTGGATTTTGGTAACTTGAAACTAAAGTTGAAAGAAGAGAATTCATGGGTCATTTTAAATACGATAAAATATTGGAACATTAATTGCTGAGTGGGTCTCAGTTTACCTTCCTTTGGCTGAAGATTGAAGCATTAATTTTTCCAGTCAGGAAATCACAATAACTTGCTTCTTGGTTTTTGCCAAATATTAGGATTTTCAAGGGTTAAGATTATAAAGAGTATCTTGTCACCAGATTTCTTTATTGATTACATTGTGAGCAGGTGTGATCAGGTGTATCTTGATACTCTTTGGCTGCTGCTGTCTGCATCGCATTTATGGTATCTGGTTGCAGTCCCCCTCTACACACCTGACCCCAGGGAACTGCAGAAGAGAGGAGGACCAAGATTTTAAGGGTCATGCAGGGTACATTGGGGCAGAGTGTATGGTCATGACACTCAAGATGGTTGTTATCTTGTTTTCTCTACATCTTCTGTCCTTCAAATGCCTGTTTCACTTATACCATTTGCATTTGACTGACCTTCCTAAGTACTTGCCCCAGGCCCCAGCTGATGATTGTTTTAATCAACAAGGGCATAAAGGGCATGCCCCTTCGCTGGTTTCCCTGGTAACTAATGAGGCAAAACCTGACGTCAATTCTCTTGGTAATCTCCCCTTCCCCTGGAGAGAAGACAGCCACCAAGTCCTGCCCGCTGTCTGCTGCACACCGTGGGGTGTCACTCCAGGACCCTGCTTCAGACACGTAAGCTCCTCCATCCATTAAACCACTGATGTTTCTGGGGAAAAAAAAGAAAGGTCAAAATGTGGCAGTGAGAGACACAGTAGTCTGCCACAGTGGTTTGCAATTTGGCCAAATCCCACTTATTTTAGATGAGTGGTGAAACACAAGGTCAAACCTTAATGTTCCTTATTCTTTTGGGAGCTCTAGATATTTATTTCAAATGCCCATTCTGATTGTGTTTGAAGATTTGGCCAAAGTGCTTATCATTGAATTTAAAAAACCATTGACTGAATGCCTACTGGGTTCATGGTGTAGGAACTTAGTTATTATATAGTTTAACTTCATAAGAATCATTTGAGATAGATGTTACTATCTTGGTTTGATAGATAAGATAGATGTTGCTGGAATTTGAACTTAAGTCTTCCATAAAAGATTTCTTAAAAGTTACACAGATTTAATGAGGTCATATCATGTATTATTAGCACACTGTCTACTACTTTTATGCATTTTGGAAACGCAGAAAATCATCATGAAGAAAATAAAAATCACCCATAATATCACAACTCAGTAATAACCACTATTTAAATTTTGGAATATTTTCATCCAGTTTTATTGCATAATGTTTACTTTATCCCACAAAAGTGAACTTTTGCATTCTATATTATTTAAAATCTTCTCTTAGATAGGTTATGAAAGGTTTTTCCCATATTAATAGTTTAATAAAACTTGATTTCTTTTTCTTAAAGGGCTCATTTAAATTATCTGCCTTGCTGTGCTTTATTTAAAAAAAAAAATGTATTTGGCTGCACTGGGTCTTTTTAGTTGTGGCACATGAGATCTTTCATTGTGACCTATGAACACTTAGTTTTGGCATGTGGGATCTAGTTCCCTGACCGGGGATCAAACCCAGGGCTCCTGCATTGGGAGTGCAGAGTCTTAGCTACTGGACCACCAGGGAAGTCCCCAAAACTTGATTTTAAATAGCCACATTTCATCAGTGGATAAAGAAAGCCCTTATTATTTAAATATGTTTCCCATTTTACCTTATTTTAAACAATGATGCCACAAACATCTTTGTATGTAATTCTTTTGCATGTCTCTATTTCCTTAGAGTAGACTTGAGAGGAGTAATTCCTGTGTAAGATGTTATTCCAGTTATCTGTTACCATGTAACAAACCAACCGCAAACTTAGCTGCTGTAAATAACTACTATTTTATTACGCTCTTGAATGCTGTCAGAAATTCAGAGAGAACACAGCAGGAATGGTGGTTTTCTGCTCTATGAGATCTGGGATCTCAGCTGGGAGATTCAGAGGCTGGGTTCCGCTAGGACTGCTGAATGTGGTTCCTACATGTGCACTCCAGGCTGGCGATATTCGTCTAGTACTTTTATGATGGCTCAGGGCTCCAAGAATATGTCAGTGGCACAGGGCAGGTATACATGGGATTTATGAACTAGCCTGGAAGGTTACTTGGTGTCATTTTTGCTGGCTGAAGCAGTCACAACCCCGCCCCACTTCAGAGAGGAGAGAATGTAGATTCCCTACCTCTCAATGGAGGGAGTGTCAAAGAATTTACAGCTGTGTGTTAAAACTACAAGAGAAGATGTAAACCACTTGCAAGATTTTGACACATACTATCAGGCTGCCCCTCAGAAATGTTGTATAAATCAACACTTTTTCCCTCTAGTGGCTGATAGTACACTCTTACCTACTCTGGATATTACAATTTTAACAGATATTTTTCAATTTGATAGGCAAAAGGTAACATATCATGTTGCTGTAATTTTCAAATATCTGAATACTAGTGAGATTTTATATGTGTTTTTTTCAGTCAGTTGTCAAAATTTTATGTAAATTTTCTATTTTTTGCTTCACTTTTCTGTTGGAGTAGTCATCTTTTTCCTCATTAATTGGTAGGTGTTGCTTATGTACTAAGACTAAATCAAGGTGTTCTAATCCTAAATTGAGTTCTTTCACCACCATCCCTTAGCAACACTAATCAATAAACATTTTTAGTACTATGTGCAAAGGCACTGTTTACTTGTAATTCAGATTTTGCCTCTTTCAAGCTATGTGACTTGAACAATTAAGACTGGACCCTGGTATCCTCTCCTGTAATATTGGGATAATAATATTCCTATCTCATTGGTTATTGTGAGAATTCATTACTGTCCATGTAAATGCTTAGAAGAAGGCCTGTTACATGTTAAGTGTTCAGTAAAGGTAAGTGGTTACTCAGTATTATTACTGTCACCGTAATGATTAAATATGATACTAAGATATTTGTGAGTATTCTAGTGACTATTTCTATCATCCAATTTGTAAGTGTGTAACTGAGGATCTCTAGTCATGTCAAAGCTATTTAGGTTTTGAATTCAAAAGAGTCAGGGTTAATCGAGAAAGATTTTGTCTTTTCTTATTATTTTAAACTTGATTCTCAAGTTTCCCAAAGGAGGAAAATCACTAACAATACAGGATGGCCTTTGGAGCAGGGTTGTGGGGCATCCTAGTTAATGGGTAAGATGCTTGGAAATAATCACCACTCTTGATTACCATGCCAGTCCAATGTAATTAGAAAAACGGGGTGGGGTGGGGGGGACACGCAATTGTTTGTGAAACTCCTGAGACAAAAACTAAATTTGATGGAATTTCCTCTGCCTCTTTCATTTGTCTTTCAATTCCATCAGACCAACTGAGCTCAGAAATGAGCATTGTGGAGTGCCCTGTAGAGCAGCATTGATGAAAGAAAAAAGTAAAACCCTTTTCTATAGAAGGATAAATCCCAAAGGATTCTCTTCGCTTCAAATCAGGAGAGGCTATGGAAAGAACAGGTGAGGGCCTGGGTCTGAATGACCATAGGCAAGGCCCAGTCTCCAGGCTCTCCTTACCTCCAAGTCTGTGCCTTCCTCCCCTGCCCAGCACATCCTCCTCATGTTCTTTCCTTTTGGAGCCTCAAGAGGGTGTTGGAGTGCCACGCGTTGGTGGATGGGAGATGGGGGATGGGGAGGATGTACCACCCCAGGGCACTGAACATTTGTTGTTTCCAAAGAGGGCTTCTCTGGCTTCAGCCCAGCTGTCCCTGTGTGATAACCACCATGGCTAATACTCCAGTGATGAGCCTCTTTGGGTCTCTGCCTCACCGCCTCTGATCACTGTGAAATATGAGTTAGGGGAGTTTTCTGTAACAAATGCCTGCTTAACTGAGCCCCTGTTCAGGCGTCTGGTGTCAGCACTTGTCCCAGACAGCCGCTTCAGCCGTTCCAGCCAGACAGTGACAGATTCAGCCTCCTGCTTAGGCTGTCAGGGGAGTCCACCCTTCAGGCTTGGGCTTGTCACAGGAGCGCCTGGCTGAATCCTGCCAGGGCTCTGGGCTGCACCTGTGCTTCCAAATGTCAGTGGGCATGAGAGCCAGCATCTTTTCACCACCCTTCCTGTCAAGGTCAACTGGCCTGATGGGGGAGGGGACCTCCGGAACTGAGATAGACCTGTCTATCTGCTTCTGCATCATCAGGCAGAACTTTCAACACCAATGGCCCAGGACTTGCCAAAGAAAGCATTTGAGGGTGTCTTGGGTAAATTAAAAGAATTTAATTGATTGACTGGAGATAATTAGTCAGGCAAGTTTACTTCTTTGAAACACATTTTCCAAGTTCTGTTTAACATTATCCAGTGAGTCTTGGTTGATATGGAGGGAAAAACAAAGCTAGTCATAGGTAGTAAGAAGGAAAGGGTTCGCATTAGTGGCCACTCTTGAGATTCTGCCAGGGTTGGCCATATGGTGATCATAATGATGATTTATAAATCAGAAATTGCAATCTGATGGCCCATGGATTGAATTTGGCACAAAGGATTTTCGTTTGGCCTCTGTTGTTCATTTGTTTTTCATAGCACTTGATGCTAATATTTAGAATTCAGAATAGTTTACATACAAATGTGATTTCAGCCTTTTAAAAAACCAAGCTCTGGCAACACTGGACTTTTGTTCTTATATACGGAGAACTGAAGTAAACCATGTTGCTGCCTCTGCTCACTTTATTTTTTAATTAATTAATTAATTTATTTTTTATCTTTGCTCACTTTAGAAAGGGCATGGACTCTTCAGTTTGTCAGTCTGCCTCTTTCCCAACCTGCTTCTCTTATTTCCATTATATGGGTGATCCCTATGCTTGTGTTGGTGATCATTGGTATAAGTGCTGAGTTTCAATTTTATACTTAATGAACTCTGTCTAATAACATTTATCTCCCCCACTGAGATGATATGTGATGAGGCATTGCTTGAACTATCATGATTTAAATGCAATGAATAATAAGGACAAAAAAAGTGGTTTTATTGATATCTGAAGACTGTAGTTTACCATTGCTAGGCCTTAGCTCTTGACTTTAGCTCTTGACATATGTTTCATAAATGATAAACTTTGGGACAAGTTTGGTGTTTCTACTGAAAGGGAAATAGAAATGCAGTAACAAAACTATTACATCATCTCATTTTTAATCTCAATGAAAGTGCTTCCGAGTTAGTGAAATGGTCTCTTTTTCATGAACAAGGATATGGGGTCAGAGTTAAGAACCTTTCTCAATGCTTTGAAGCTGGAAATTAAGGGAACTTGGACTTATATTTATGCAAAAGTACTTATTCTCCTCTACAAGAAATTGTCCAACCCAATGGAATTCTGTGGCATCTATTTAGGCTAAAAGTCAAATATTGCTGAAGAGATAATGTATACTAGCTTTACCAAATAGGCTGCATTTGGACTTTAGAAGCTTGTGTTTAAGAGCCTCGTTTTAAAAAAAATGAAAATACCTTATTCATGCTGAGGATTTTTTCCTTAATTTCTTTTAACTCACATGATATGCAGATCAAAACGGTGCTTTACTTTTTCATTTTTATAATGAAAAATTAGAGCAAACACAGAAGAGTACTTGCTATGTGTTTATGCTGATTACCTTATTTAACACTATCAACACTCATACAAGATACTTAAAATATTATCCCTGTTTTATAGATGAGAAGACTGAGGCACAGAGAGAGATTGCTGAGAGACTTGAGTAAATGACTTGCTAAACCATTGTGTATGTTGGGGTCAGAATCAATGCATCTTAGGTTTCTACCTTTCTAACCCTTGATGAATACAAGCTAAAATATTGGACATGCTATAACCATTGTCTTTCTATCATCTACAGAGCTATGCAAATTAGCTTTCTCCTGTTCTCCAAGGGTAAGATTGCAAAAGCCCCTTGAGGGTTTGTTTGCCCAAATAGAAATCTTGAAAGTGCTTCCATAAATGATGCTTAGAAGGTCATTAGCAGTTCTGATAACTTTAAATAAATTGTTTTTTGAAATGATTACTTTGGGATGGATCTCTTATGGTTAAGTGTTATATTGTGGGAATTGTCTGAATTTTCAAATACAATGAATTTTATTGATCATAAGAAGAAAATGTTTTGGATGATAATAACTCCATTGTTCTAAGTTGCTGTTTGAAGTCTGCATAGATTGGGTTAGTTTAAATGTTTGAAGTATTTGAATTGAATGCATTTAGGGTATAGGAAAGTGATTAGGTCCTCTCTGTCCCTGTATTGCCCAGCTTGAAGTGGAGAAGTTAACCTGGAATGTGTTTGAGGGTCTAGCTCCTGATGACTGCCTTTGAAGAATTTCTTGCAGCCATTTGCTCTTAAGGCACTTGGAGGCTGGTCTATGTCTTTTGGAACTTCCCAAGTGGCTCAGTGGTAAAGAATCTGCCTGCCAATGTAGGAGATGTGGGTTGGGAAGGTCCCCTGGAGGAGGAAATGGCAACCCACTTCAGCCTTCTTGCCTGGGAAACCCCATGAACAGAGGAACCTGGCAGAGGATAGTTCATGGAGTCACAGAGAGTTGGACATGACTGAGCACGCACGCACTGTGTCTTTTGGGGCCCAGAACCCAGAACTCTAACTGTCTGCTGTCCAGAGAACACATGAGAAACAGTTTTGTCAGCCTGCTTTTCCTATTATTCCTTCCTACATTCCTGGGCTAAGTTGGGATCTGAGAAGTGTCCATAAATCTTGTATGCATACAACCACACAACTGGCTACTGTGCATTCCCTTGTTGTGACTAAAGTCTTTTTGTTTGGGGGAGTAAGTAGGTAGAAAATGACCTGAGCCTTTCATGATAAAGACATTATGGAACCTCTCACTGCAGATTTAAATGGTAGCCATCTGACATAATCTCCTACCCTCTCTAGAGATAGAATGGATTCAAATAATCAGGAAAGCTACGCTTGCACAGGTTTTATGTCTGCTGGTTCAGTCGAATCAGGGCTGAACCTAGTAGTTTTTTGTGCTGTTACATGCTGTGTTTACTTGTGAGCTACTTTCCCCCAAAATATCCTATGACTCCATATTCCCAGGTTAATTTCAGGCTTTTTCTAGTTGCTTTCCTTCTATATGCCCCAGGATGATTTTGTTTAAAAACCTATATCATTGTGGTTTTGATTTGCATTTCTCTAATAATGAGTGATGTTGAGCATCTTTTCATGTGTTTGTTAGCCATCTGTATGTCTTCTTTGGAGAAATGTCTGTTTAGTTCTTTGGCCCATTTTTTGATTGGGTCATTTATTTTTCTGGAATTGAGCTGCAGGAGTTGCTTGTATATTTTTGAGATTAATCCTTTGTTTCTTCATTTGCTATTATTTTCTCCCAATCTGAGGGCTGTCTTTTCACCTTACTTATAGTTTCCTTTGTAGTGCAAAAGCTTTTAAGTTTCATTAGGTCCCATTTGTTTAGTTTTGCTTTTATTTCCAATATTCTGGGAGGTGGGTCATAGAGGATCTTGCTGTGATTTATGTCGGAGAGTGTTTTGCCTATGTTCTCCTCTAGGAGTTTTATAGTTTCTGGTCTTACATTTAGATCTTTAATCCATTTTGAGTTTATTTTTGTGTATGGTGTCAGAAAGTGTTCTAGTTTCATTCTTTTACAAGTGGTTGACCAGTCAGTCAGGATGGCTGCTATCCAAAAGTCTACAAGCAATAAATGCTGGAGAGGGTGTGGAGAAAAGGGAACCCTCTTACACTGTTGGTGGGAATGCAAACTAGTACAGCCGCTATGGAAAACAGTGTGGAGATTTCTTAAAAAACTGGAAATAGAACTGCCATATGACCCAGCAATCCCACTTCTGGGCATACACACTGAGGAAACCAGATCTGAAAGAGACACATGCACCCCAATGTTCATCGCAGCACTGTTTATAATAGCCAAGGACATGGAAGCAACCTAGATGCCCATCAGCAGATGAATGGATAAGGAAGCTGTGGTACATATACACCATGGAATATTACTCAGCCATGAAAAAGAATTCATTTGAACCAGTCCTAATGAGATGGATGAAGCTGGAGTCCATTATACAGAGTGAAGTAAGCCAGAAAGATAAAGAACATTACAGCATACTGACACATGTATATGGAATTTAGAAAGGTGATAACGATAACCCTATATGCAGAACAGAAAAAGAGACACAGAAATACAGAACAGACTTTTGAACTTTGTGGGAGAATGTGAGGGTGGGATATTTCAAAAGAACAGCATGTATACTATCTATGGTGAAACAGATCACCAGCCCAGGTGGGATGCACGAGACAAGTGCTCCGGCCTGGTGCACTGGGAAGACCCAGAGGAATCGGGTGGAGAGGGAGGTGGGAGGGGGGATCGGGATTGGGAATACATGTAAATCCATGGCTGATTCATATCAATGTATGACAAAACCCACTGGGGAAAAAAAAAATAATAATAAAAAAAAAAAAAAAAAAAAAAAAGAACTACAGCCAGCTAAAAGAAACAAGAATAAATATTACAAATTTAATAATGGAAAAAAAAAAAAAAAAAACCTATATCTTTAGCTGTCACTTAAAAGCTGTTGACTCCTAAAGAAAACAACTTCAGACCTTTTCTTTCCCCAAGCTGGGGTCCTGTATTGCCTACTGCTCGTGGAACCTATCCATGTAGATATTCCACTGGCTTCTCAAAAGCAACAGGCTTTGAACTAAGCTCATTATCTTCCTCACTATCTTCTCTGCTCCTCTTTCTGTATGTTTTACTTGTGTTCAGTTTGTATCAAACATCATTATGCATAAATTCTGACTCATTAAATGTAGGAAGGTATGAGGAATCGACACTGTTTGCAAATACCTCTAGTGGTTCTGATGTTTGTGGTCCACCTACAACACTGAGAAAAGCAGCTTGGTGAATGCCTTGCTTTCCACCTCATCACATGAACTAGAAACCTTGGAATCATCCTAGACTCATCTCTTCTGCTCAACTCACAGCACAAAGGGCTGCTATGTCCTATCAATTCCATTTCCTCCATGTGTTTTAAGTCAGCCCCTTTCTCTCCGTTCCCACTGCTGCCCGCTTTATTCTATCCTAGATCATCCCAACCGAATCACTCTTCTTGTATCGCTCTTGTCTCCATTAATTCACTTTCTCCAATGCCATGAGGGTGATCATTCCAAAAGGCAAATATTGTATTGCTACTGCCCTTCTCAAAAGTTTTCAGTGACTTTTTATTCTAAAGGTAAATTTTTAACATGGCATATGAATTCTTTCATGATCAGGCCCTGGCATATGCATTCAACTTAATCTGTCAGTCTCTTATTTCAACCCATATTCCAAATATATTAAGCCACTTGTAAGCCTGAATATTTTTTTTTTTGTTTGTATAGTATTCACCATGCTACTATGACAGGTAGTCTTTGTGCTTCAAACACCCTTCCTTTTCTTTGGCTGGCCTAATTTTACTCTGTCATCTGGTGAATCAAGTCAAGCATTTCCAATCTGGGGAAGACTTCCATGACCTTGGCTGACTGACTTAAATATGTCTCTGGTTAAATTTCTTTAGAACTCTGTGTCTATAGATAGCAGAGCATTTCTTGCAGAGTGTGGTGTCTACTGGTTTACTTCTTTAAAACTAGTGACTTTATTGAGAGCCTTGATTGTATCTTCAATTTCTTTGTGTCCAATACCTATCACAGTGCCTGGCATTTAGTAGAGATGTAAGAGATACTTGAGAATGAATAAATGGCCAAATATTTTTTAAACACTTTGGTAAGACTGTAGTCACATTGATACTTAGTGTGTTGAGAAATGTCCTTTCATCATGGCCTTTGCAACTGCAAGTGACTCTCTTGCATTAGCAATAGAAGGTTTCCATTAGTTTCATTTTGGTTCCTCCCAGGGTCCAGAGGGATATGTGAAGATCAATGTGTTACTTTGTTACCCATCACAAAGTTGCTTTTGCCATATCTGTGTTCTTAGAATACACAAAAGAACAAAAGAAGCTGGTGTCCCATTGCTAAAATAAAAATCCAAGCAGAGCCTCCAAGTTGATTTTAAGGTGTGTATTTCAAACCTAATTTGTACCAAATCAAATGGAAATTTCAGGGAGGCTGCTTTCAGTTCAATATAGCAGTTGGATATTCCAGAGCAAGAGGGTGGGCAACTTCTTGTTACTGGAACTCACATAGAAGCCAGCTATTGTAAAAGTGATTCCTCCTTTTGGATGGAAGTATGGGGTCAATGGTGACTTGCTTATCCAAACATTGTGTTTTCTTGTTTCTTATTAAGTATAATCCACATTTGACAGGGTTTATTGAGCAACTATAATGACCCTGGAACTGTGTCACAGGCTTTGTATACAAAGATGAGCAGGTCACTGTCCCTGTCATAGAAGAGACCAGCATCTAAACAAAAAAACCTACTCTTAGAAGGCCCTTGCTGATAATTTCTCAAAGTCCTCTTTCACATCAAACAAATAAGAACAGAGTTGGAAGGCAGGATGAAAGAAACTTCTGTTTTCTGTTGTGAGGAAAAAAATTTTCTTAAGGAATGCTGAGATGCGGTGTTTTAAGTGAGAATGTACCAGTGCTCTGGAGACACCTCATTTTGTTTTCTTAAAAAAAGAGCATTTCAGAGGGTAGGTATGTTTGTTTGATATAATAAAGGTTACCCTAGAAAAATTTGTGTTCACAGAACTAATGTGACTTCTGCCCAACTAGGGTCTGTGGATAGAGGGCAGGGTGGAAAAACTGACGCATGCAGAACTAGACCAGGTTAGGGCTAGGGAGTGGGCTCAGGGTCTTTTTGAGAGAAACCCCAGCAGAAAGATGTGATCAAGTAAAGTACTAAGTAGGATCTAGTAGGGGTATATTTGGTTATTTGAAAATTGCATCATCTGCAGCTGAATCCTATTTCAGATTTTAAAAGTATGCCATTCCTCAGGTTTAAAAATCATTTGTATGAAAGAATGTGAAATGGTAACTTTAAATAAAGGGGAAGGAAGTAGAACAACTGATTATTTTTCTTAGCCTTATGTAAAACTTATTTGATTATTTATGATTTTTTCCCTCAGAGAGCAATAATTCTATTGTTTTCACCATAAAACACATATATGTCACTGATGAGTTGGCTGCAGATTCTTTCTCTAGAGTATTCCTTGAATATGACATTAGCCATTCAAACATCTGGCGTTCATGGGATATTTTTGGAGGCAGAGTTGCTCTGTTTCTTCCTACGCTAAGAAGCAGGACACATCTAAGTTTTCCAGCATCACTGTCTCCTGAGGCAAGCTGTTTTTTGAGTTACCATGGGCGATTAGATGATGGAAGGCAAGAACCTTTGCAGGCCTTGAAGTAGGCCTAGAGGAACAAACTGTGCGACTGCCCCTCACCCAGCAGCCAGGAGAGCTTCTATCAGGGGGTGGAACTTTTAGAACTTAGAAAAACCTCAGAGAGATTATTTGAACAGGTGAACTTATACTTTTTCAAAATTTATGAAAAATTTAACTCTCATTTTCGTCAATACCAGAAGCCAGGAGCTGGGTTCAGTAGGACTTTGGATAACTTTATTAAGGTCAATCACTCTGGACTTCCTACTGACCTGAAAGAGTAAAGTAACATTCCTTCTTCTTGGAAGGACCACACCCTCAACCAGCTAGTGCTAAATGATCAGGGACTCCTGATTATTCCCCCTCGGTTCAGTACTAGCAGCCAGCTGACTTCCCTCTGCTCATGTGTCTGCAGCATGAAAAGTAGCTGGAAGTTGAATTCAGCTTCCAGATGGAATATTTGTAAAATCCAGTCACTTAATTTCACCAAATGCTGCAATTTGAATTATAATATACTGTTAAAATAAATCTCCATAGGAAGCAAATGTGATGATTATAGTATCATCATATATCAATTTGTCATAAATTATTCAGTAAATCACCAATAGAACTTAGAGAGGCAAACCCTAGGTTTGTCTTGTTGCACTTTATTATACTAAACCATAAAGGGGTTTTGGGGGTACTGCAATGGCATAATTAGTCTGGTTGTCCATGCCCATCCTTTCAACACAGAATAAGAATAATTAAAGAACAGTGTGTGTGGGTCTCTACATAATATGGTAAGCCCCATGTATGTGCATGTGTGATCAGTCCTGTCTGACTTTTTTTGACCCTTTGGACTGTAACCTGCCAGGCTCCTCTGTCCATGGAACTTTCCAGGCAAGAATATTGGAGTGCGATGCCGTTGCCTTCTCCAGGGTATCTTCCTGACCCAGGGATCAAACCTGAGTCTCCTACATTGGCAGGTGGATTCTTTACCACTCTGCCACCATATAGAATAGGTTAAAGATGGGGTTTCCTTTAACCTACAATTGTACTATTGAATTTTAGTTTGAATTGAGGCTAGAGTCTTAAGGATCTCAATCTCCAAAGAAGAAATTATACCCTCTTAGAGTGAATTCTTGATTTTTTTTTTTTTGGTGTTCATGAGCTTTTGTGGGGAATTTAGGAAACTAGGTTTTATTCAGGTTGTGATGCTGATTGTCAACCGGGAAATCACTTAAGTTCTGTGGGCACCGTTCTCTTATCTTTAAAGAAGAGAAAGTTGAATTGGATGCTTTATTTATTTTTGATCCAAAGTTATAAAGAAGTCCTTTACTCACTTTGATACTGATTCACTTTCCTGTCATTCATTCATTCACTAGATATTTAGAGTATGTACTTAAGTTTTAAGTACTATGCTAGGTTAAGGGATACCCCGTATTGGTGAATAGCATAGCCTTGCTTCCAAGCAGCCCAACATAGATTACGTATGTGGAGAGTAGGGGTGATAGCTGATACAGAGGAACCAATAACAAATATACAATGTAATGCATAATAATGAAGTATTGGGTGCCTTGGAAATGCAAAGGTTGGATAACTCACTTAGTCTTTGAGGTTAGAATAGATAAAGATGGCTTCTAAGAGGTAATGACATTGAAATTCGGCCCAAAGAGTACTGCTGAGCAAGAGGATGAGGGTTTAGAGCTGCACATTGGGTCATATTCAGAGGAAAAGGCTTTGCACCAGGATTGATAGAACAAGGGAGAAAAAAGAGAATGAAAATGTTCTTTTGGGACAAGAGGGAATTGACCATGATAGGTACAGCCTGGAGAGGAAGGGGGAAATGGCACGAGACTGCTGGAAAGTGGGATGAGGGCAGGTCATGAAGTGCGTTGTTCTTCAGAAGAAGGGAATTTGGATATTATTGCGAAGATTGGCAGGGAAATGGAAGCCTTTGAGGCAGTAGAGTGAAGGCATCAGCACTTTGCCTTAGAAGGCTCTTTGACTGCCGTGTGGGGTTTGGCTGAGGAACACTGGACTGGACGGGAAAAACCAGTCAAGATGCTTCCCTTTCTTGACAGGGCCACCAGCTGTGTAATTGGAGGAGTTTTCCAGGCTGGCGGATGTGGATCCTGCCGCTGCTGAGCTAGGAGTGAGTGATGAGAGGGCACCAGATGCTGCTGTCTAAAGTGGGGCTCCCTCTGTGAGGGCCTCAGCAGGCCAGAGAGGAGCTGCTCACCGCTTCTTCTGAGTAAGGCACAATCTCACGTCCAGATTGGGGTTGGCAGTTGCAGACTCACCAGGAATGGAGAGAGAGAGCCAACTCCCTCACAGGCTGATAGGAAGGAACTGAAGCTCCACGGGACACCATCAGTCAGGATTTGCTCATTGCCTGGCTGAGGTGTCCAAACAAGGCCATCCATATGCCCTGCAGTTTCTGTCCATGCCCTTGAATGACCTTGTCACTCTCAGCTTGTACTTTGTTGACTCACACAATACTTGGACTTGCCAAAGAGTGTGCAAACTCCTTCTGTGTTGGAAGCAGACATCTTGGTTCATGCTTCCAAAGGGCTGCAGGGCCCTGGACAAGGGGCTGCCAGACACCCATGCAGACAGTGCAGGGCTACCAAGGAAAACAGGCCTGGCTGTGTAGCTCAGGGGCCTTTGGGACTAGGTAAACAGAATAAGTGCACATACATGAGAACACAAATATTTGGCAGCTATACCATAGCCCATTCGCATGTGGAGAGCAGAAAGTCCAGTGAGATGGGCTGGGGTTGTGGGATGAGGGTGCTAATCTCTCTGCTCAAAAAACCAGTGCTTGTGCCTCTTCTTTGCTGTGCTTTACTTTTGGGCCTCAGGCTTAACCACTTTGTCCATGCTTTAGCCTGTGTGAGGTCCATGGAAGGCCCATGCTTTCTATGACTGTGGTATCTTGGGTTGCATTTTGTCTGTCACCATCATATATGACTGTATGTTTAACTTCCTCAGTGGATTGTGATTCCTTGAAAAAACAAAATGCACTTATCCATCCTGGTTTTCCTGGACACTAAGCAGGATGGGTGTCTTGTACCCCTTATACACCCAATAAATGCTTCTTGGAATAAAAGGAATGATAAACCAAGTATTTAGGTTTGGTCACTCAACTATTAAGAGTTTAAGATGTAAGGGAGATCCTGTAGTCAGGGTAGCTGCCATCAGTCATGTGATTTAAATTATTGGATTCTTTTTTTTTTCTTTCATTTATTTTTATCAGTTGGAGGCTAATTACTTTACAATATTGTAGTGGTCTTTGCCATACATTGACATGAATCAGGCATGGATTTACATGTGTTCTCCCCATCCCAATCCCCCCTCCCACCACCCTCCCCATCCCATCCCTCTGGGTCTTCCCGTTGCACCAGCCCTGGGCACTTGTCTCATGCATCCAACCTGGGCTGGTGGTCTGTTTCACACTTGATAATATACATGTTTCAATGCTATTCTCTCAGATCATCCCACCCTCGCCTTCTCCCACAGATTCCAAAAGTCTGTTCTATACATCCATGTCTCTTTTTCTGTCCTGTGTATAGAGTTATTGTTACCATCTTTCTAAATTCCATATATATTTGTTAGTATACTATATTGGTGTTTATCTTTCTGGCTTACTTCACTCTGTATAATGGGCTCCAGTTTCATCCATCTCATTAGAACTGATTCAAATGTATTCTTTTTAATGGCTGAGTAATATTCCATTGTGTATATGTACCACAGCTTTCTTATCCATTCGTCTGCTGATGCGCATCTAGGTTGCTTCCATGTCCTGGCTATTATAAACAGTGCTGCAATGGACATTGGGGTGCACGTGTCTCTTCCAGATCTGGTTTCCTTGGTGTGTATGCCCAGGAGTGGGATTGCTGGGTCATATGGCAGTTCTATTTCCAGTTTTTTAAGGAATCTCCACATTGTTCTCCATAGCGGCTGTACTAGTTTGCATTCCCACCAACAGTGTAAGAGGATTTCCTCTTCTCCACACCCTCTCCAGCATTTACTGTTTGCAGACTTTTGGATAGCAGCCATTCTGACTGGCATGTAATAGTACCTCATTGTGGTTTTGATTTGCATCTCTCTGATAATGAGTGATGTTGAGCATCTTTTCATGTGTTTGTTAGCCATCTGTATGTCTTCTTTGGAGAAATGTCTGTTTAGTTCTTTGGCCCATTTTTTGATTGGGTCATTTATTTTTCTGGAATTGAGCTGCAGGAGTTGCTTGTATATTTTTGAGATCAATCCTTTGTCTGTTTCTTCATTTGCTATTATTTTCTCCCATTCTGGAGGCTGTCTTTTCACCTTACTTATAGTTTCCTTTGTTGTGCAAAAGCTTTTAAGTTTAATTATGTCCCATTTGTTTATTTTTGCTTTTATTTCCAATATTCTGGGAGGTGGGTCATAGAGGATCCTGCTGTGATTTATGTCGGAGAGTGTTTTGCCTATGTTCTCCTCTAGGAGTTTTATAGTTTCTGGTCTTACATTTAGATCTTTAATCCATTTGAGTTTATTTTTGTGTATGATGTTAGAAGGTGTTCTAGTTTCATCCTTTTACAAGTGGTTGACCAGTTTTCCCAGCACCACTTGTTCAAGAGGTTGTCTTTTTTCCATTGTATATCCTTGCCTCCTTTGTCAAAGATAAGGTGTCCATAGGTACGTGGATTTATCTCTGGGCTTTCTATTCTGTTCCATTGATCTATATTTCTGTCTTTGTGCCAGTACCATACTGTCTTGATGACTGTGGCTTTGTAGTAGAGCCTGAAGTCAGGCAGGTTGATTCCTCCAGTTCCATTCTTCTTTCTCAAGATTGCTTTGGCTATTCGAGGTTTTTTGTATTTCCATACAAATTGTGAAATTATTTGTTCTAGTTCTGTGAAAAATATCATTGGTAGCTTGATAGGGATTGCATTGAATCTATACATTGCTTTCGGTAGTATATTCATTTTCACAATATTGATTCTTCCAATCCATGCACACGGTATATTTCTCCATCTGTTTGTGTCCTCTTTGATTTCTTTCATCAGTGTTTTATAGTTTTCTATGTATAGGTCTTTTGTTTCTTTAGGTAGATAAACTCCTAAGTATTTTATTCTTTTTGTTGCAATGGTGAATGGTATTGTTTCCTTAATTTCTCTTTCTGTTTTCTCATTGTTAGTATATAGGAATGCAAGGGATTTCTGTGTGTTAATTTTATATCCTGCAACTTTACTATATTCATTGATTAGCTCTAGTAATTTTCTGGTAGAGTCTTTAGGGTTTTCTATGTAGAGGACCATGTCATCTGCAAACAGTGAGAGTTTTACTTCTTCTTTTCCTATCTGGATTCCTTTTATTTATTTTTCTGCTCTGATTGCTATGGCCAACACTTCCAAAATTATGTTGAATAGTAGTGGTGAGAGTGGGCACCCTTGTCTTGTTCCTGACTTTAAGGGAAATGCTTTCAATTTTTCACCATTGAGGATAATGTTTGCTGTGGATTTGTCATATGTAGCTTTTATTATGTTGAGGTATGTTCCTTCTATTCCTGCTTTCTGGAGAGTTATTATCATAAATGGATGTTGAATTTTGTCAAAGGCTTTTTCTGCATCTATTGAGATAATCATACGGTTTTTATCTTTCAATTTGTTAATATGGTGTATTACATTGATTGATGTGTGGATATTAAAGAATCCTTGCATTCCTGGGATAAAGCCCACTTGGTCATGGTGTATGATTTTTTTAATATGTTGTTGGATTCTGTTTGCTAGAATTTTGTTAAGGATTTTTGCATCTATGTTCATCAGTGATATTGGCCTGTTGTTTTCTTTTTTTGTGGCATCTTTGTCTGGTTTTGGTATTAGGGTGATGGTGGCCTCATAGATTGAGTTTGGAAGTTTACCTTCTGCAATTTTCTGGAAGAGTTTGAGTAAGATAGGTGTTAGCTCTTCTCTAAATTTTTGGTGGAATTCAGCTGTGAAGCCATCTGGTCCTGGGCTTTTGTTTGCTGGAAGATTTTTGATTACGGTTTTGACTTCTGTGCTTGTGATGGGTCTGTTAAGATTTTCTATTTCTTCCTGTTTCAGTTTTGGAAAGTTATTCCAAAGAATAATTCTTTGGAATTTGGAATTTCTTCTTCCAAGAAATGGAAGAAAATCCATTTCTTCCAAGTTGTCCATTTTATTGGCATACAGCTGCTGGTAGTAGTCTCTTATGATCCTTTGTATTTCAATGTTGTCCGTTGTGATCGCTCCGTTTCGTTTCTAATTTTGTTGATTTGGTTCTTCTCCCTTTGTTTCTTGATGAGTCTGGCTAATGGTTTGTCAATTTTACTTATCTTTTCAAAAAACCAACTTTTAGCTTTGTTGATTTTTGCTATGGTCTCTTTTGTTTATTTTGCATTTATTTCTGCCCTACTTTTTAAGATTTCTTTCCTTTTACTAACCCTGGGGTTCTTCATTTCTTCCTTCTCTAGTTGCTTTAGGTGTAGAGTTAGGTTATTTATTTGACTTTTTTCTTGTTTCTTGAGGTAAGCCTATATTGCTATGAACCTTCCCCTTAGCACTGCTTTTACACTGTCCCATAGGTTTTGGGTTGTTGTGTTTTCATTTTCATTCATTTTTATGCATATTTTGATTTCTTCTATGATTTGTTGGTTATTCAGAAGTGTGTTATTTAGCCTCCATATGTTTGAATTTTTAAAAGTTTTTTTTCCCTGTAATTGAGGTCTAATCTTACTGCATTGTGGTCAGAAATGATGACTGGAATGATTTCAATTTTTTTGAATTTACCAAGGCTAGATTTATGGCCCAGGATGTGATCTATTCTGGAGAAGGTTCCGTGTGCACTTGAGAAAAAGGTGAAATCGATTATTTTTGGGTGAAATGTCCTATAGATATCAATTAGGTCTACCTTATCCATTGTGTCATTTAAGGTTTGTGTTTCCTTGTTAATTTTCTGTTTAGTTGATCTATCTATAGGTGTGAGTGGGGTATTAAAGTCACCCACTATTATTGTGTTATTGTTAACTTCCCTTTTCATACTTGTTAGCAATTGTCTTACATATTGCCTTGCTCCTATGTTGGGTGCATATATATTTATATTTGTTATATCTTCTTGGATTGAACCTTTAATCATCATGTAGTGTCCTTCTTTGTCTCTTTTACAGCCTTTATTTTAAAGTCAATTTTATCTGATATGAGTATTGCGACTCCTGCTTTCTTTTGGTCTCCATTTGCATGAGATATTTTTTTCCAGCCCTTCACTTTCAGTCTGTATGTGTCCCTTGTTTTGAGGTGGGTCTCTTGTAGACAGCATATATAGGGGTCTTGCTTTTGTATCCATTCGGCCAGTCTTTGTCTTTTGGTTGGGGCATTCAACCCATTTATATTTAAGGTAATTATTGATAAGTATGGTCCCATTGCCATTTACTTTGTTGTCTTGGGTTTGCATTTATACAACCTTTCTGTTTCCTGTCTAGAGAAGCTCCTTTAGCATTTGTTGAAGAGCTGGTTTGGTGGTCTGAATTCTCTCAGCTTTTGCTTGTCTGTAAAGCTTTTGAATTCTCCTTCATATTTGAATGAGATCCTTGCTGGGTACAGTAATCTACTTTGTAGGTTATTCTCTTCATTACTTTAAGTATGTCTTGCCATTCCCTTCTTGCCTGAAGAGTTTCTATTGAAAGGTCAGCTGTTATCCTTATGGGAATCCCCTTGTGTGTTATATGTTGTTTCTCCCTTGCTGCTTTTAATATTTGTTCTTTGTGTTTGATCTTTATTAATTTGATTAATATGTGTCTTGGGATGTTTCACCTTGGGTTTATCCTGTTTGGGACTCTCTGGGTTTCTTTGACCTGTGTAACTATTTCTTTCCCCATTTTAGGGAAGTTTTCAGCTATTATCTCCTCAAGTCTTTTCTCATCGCCTTTCTTTTTTGTCTTCTTCTTCTGGGACTCATGATTCAAATGTTGGGGCATTTCACATTGTCCCAGAGGTCCCTGAGGTTGTCCTCATTTCTTTTGATTCTTTTTTCTTTTTTCCTCTCTGCTTCATTTATTTCCACCATTTTATCTTCTACCTCACTTATCCTATCTTCTGTCTCTGTTATTCTACTGTTGGTTCCCTCCAGAGTGTTTTTGATCTCATTTACTGCATTATTCACTTTTAATTGACTTTTTTATTTCTTGTAGGTCCTTGTTAAACATTTCTTGCATCTTCTCGATCCTTGTCTCCAGGCTATTTATCTGTAACTCCATTTTGTTTTCAAGATTTTGGATCATTTTTATTATCATTATTCTAAATTCTTTTTCAGGTAGATTCCCTGTAGATTATTGGATTCCAAACTTCTGTGGCTTCAAGATAGATGAAGTCCTAGACACAGAACAGTTTCTAGGGGGCTCAACAATAAAGCATCTGCCTGCAATGCAGGCACTATCTACAACACAGGAGATGTGGGTTAGATCACCAGAAGATTCCCTGGTGAAGGAAATGGCAACCCAGCCCAGTATTCTTGGCTGGAAAATCCCACAAACAAAAGAGTCTGGTGGGCTACAGTCCATGAAGTCACAAGAGTCAGACACGACTTGGTGACTAAACCACCGCCACCACCACAACTCACAGCAACCGACAGATCTATGGAAAACACAGTTTCACATGTTCACACCATCCCTGGAGACCATTCACTGATCGTTAGTCATCATCTCACAGCCTGTCCCCCACACACCAGGCCTCAGTGCCAGGCCCTGTGCTCAGCGCTTTATATTTGACATGTCTTAATTCTCACCACACCCTGGGAAAGTAGTATTCTATTTTTAAGACGTGGCCAACTAGGCTCATGGAGATTACATCCTTTTGTCAAGTTTAAGTCTCATTAGAGCTGATACTCAGATAAAAGATCTGCCTGATGCCAAAGCTCTTCTCCTTTAGTTATGCAGCTCACTGGTTGTGTTGATGGGAATGGATAGGTAGACCAACTTGACTGGATTGGCCCTGGAGGACCAAGAATAGGTATGTGCGTGCAGGGATTTGCTTCCTGGAAGATGCCACAACAAGTGGAGTACTACCACAAACTCTATAAACTCTCTCCTCCTAGCCCAGGGATAATGACAGATGGTCACAGTGACTTCCAGGTATGTACAAGTATGATCTTGAACAAAAGGAAGAGAGACGTGATTGTGCCAGAGGGGCCATTTCTGGGCAGGACAATAGAAAGCAATAGTGTGTGTGTGTGTGTGTGTGTTAGAGCAGGGAGTTGCTGACTGCTGGTCTCTTGGCCCTCTGGCTGACAGCTAGAGCGACATAAACAGCAACCTTACAATTTGGTCAGTGTGTTTGGACTCTGTGTAAGGTGACATGAGCAGGTGGTACCTGGTCTCTATCACATTGTTACATTTATGCTACAAACTTATTTAGGGGAACAGAGGAGCTGTTTCTTTGCATGGTTTTCCCAGATTGGAGGGGCTTGAGGGAAGAAGCAGCAGGTATAGAAGACGGGAAGTGTAGAAACAGCAAGAGATAAAGCAATCAAAGAGCCACTGATTACTAACATTGTTGAAATAGTCTGTGCTTCAGTTTCTGAGACAGCAGATAGAATCATTCTTTCCTCTGTGTGTCTTGGGTCCATGGAAAATATAGTATTCTCAAATGTGCTTGAAGTTTGTCAGAGCTGTGTGAACTGAAGGTGTTATTACTATAGTGTAGAGATTTTTACTCTGCCAACCACCCTGGTATTTTCTTGTAAACACAGTCAGGAAGTTGAGACACAATTTTCCAAAATTCCAGTTTTTGTTGGAAGAGTAAAATATGCTCTTTAATGCCTCATTTATAATTCCAGAGAAAGTTCTCCTTTCTCCCCTGTGGACTATGTTTTGGAAGATGAAGGTAGAATTATAGAGCTGAGCACACAGCTTTGATTTACCTCTTTCCATTATTTTTTCTTTGTGGGAGGGAGATGGCAATTTTGTTTAAAAAGGGTCTGGTAAACACCACGCCCCACCCCCCCCAATCTAATTAAAGGCATTTTCCTGGTGTTGTTAGAATTTCTCAGAAATCATTGCCACTGGCAGAAGAAATGGCTGGAATTTTTAAAGGTAATCTATCAATAGCACTGAGTTGCTTGTTTTTACCTACATAGTGAGTGTGCAGTAATCCCTTTCATCCTGGCAGGTTTAATTCATCCAGTGAGGCTGTGAGTGGTCACTTTTAGATATGGCTCTTACATGATCAAGGCCTGCTGTGACAGGGAGAAAACAAAAAAGATAAATTGTGGTCATGCAGCAGAACAAATGATTATAGCCCTACCTGGCTTCACTACTCTTCCCCCTAACAAAACAAGTGCTATGAGAATTGATCTGTTTACAGAGAGACAACTTCAGAGCATAATGACCCATTCCTGGCTCACCACGTACTCTAGACTCATTAAATCCATTTCAGTCTTCTGTCTCCTTTGTTGAAAAAGCTCTCAATAGCACTACTGGCTGAAACAACTCAAATTAGTAACTTGGCTTTTAAGAATCTCTATTGTTTTGTTGGTATCTGCACAACTCATTTAACTGAGTTAAATCAAATAAAATTGCACAAGCATTAACCTTACCAAAGAAAGAAATGTACAACAAACTTTTTGATTGAAATTTGGCTGCGTTTTTCAAATGGTATCTCTTATCTTGAAGTTCTTTTCAGTCTGAATAAAACCTATAATTCTGAATGGCAGTAGTTAGAGCAACCAGAGCTTATTTGGATCAATCCTTATGGGTAAATGTCCATCTATGGCCTGGGTTTGAAATGTTCAATTTGTCCTCTTTCTCTATAGAGTTCAGTAATCAACAAGTTTCAGACATAGGCTTTAGGGGGAGAAAAGTTGTGATTCTGAGATGTGAAATATCTCGAAATAAAGGTTTACTTTAAGATCATTATGGGATGTTTCCTTACCATTCTCTTGCAATCATAAAACTGTTCTTAGCTAAGAACACTACATGGAAGTGGCAAAAATATGAACTTCTGGCTTTATGTTGTAATAAGTTCAGCGAGAGCCTGGAGTGAAGAATGCATCCATGATATCATCAGAGAAAACATTTTTTATGCTTCAAAGTGCACTACTAAGAAGGTGAAAGGATAAGCCACAAAATGGGAGAACCATTTCAAAAATCATGCGTCTGATATAATATTTACATATAGATTATATAAATAATTATTATAACTCAATAATAGAAAGACAAGTCAATTAAAAAATAAAAGGTCTGAATAGACTTTTCGAAAGAAGGTATACGAATGGCCAGTAAGATTTGCAAGGATGTTCAACATTATTAGCCATCAAGGAAATGCATTTCAAGACTACAATGAGATACTACTTCATACTCATGAGGATAACTATAGTCAAAAAGACATAATTGGAGAAAATTATAATTCAAAAAGGTCCATGAACCTCAGTGTTCACTGCAGCACTATTTGTAATAGCCAAGACACAGAGGCAAGCTCTATGTCCATCAACAGAGGAATAGATAAAGAAGATATGGTATGTGTATATATGCATACACACACACTATGGACTATTACTCAGCCACGGAAAAGAATGAAATAATGACATTTGCAGCAAAATGGATGGACCTAGAGCTTATCACGGTAAATGAAGTAAGTCAGAGAAATAATTATCATATGATATAGCTTATATGTGGAATCTAAAAATTGATACAAATGAACTTATTTACAAGACAGAAATAAACTACCAGACACAGGAAACAAACTTATGTTTAGCAAAGTGGAAAGTGGAGAGTGATAAATTGGGAACTTGGGATTAATAGATACACACTATTATATATAAAACAGATAACCAATAAGGATCTACTGTATAGTACAGGGAACTATATTCAATATCTCATAGTAACCTATAATGGTATATAATCTAAAAATGAATATATATGTATAACTGAGTTACTTGGCGATATACCTGACAAGTGGTAATGAGGAGGTAGAGAAATCAAAATCTTCATATATTTCTGGTGAAAATGTAAAATGATACAACTGCTTTGGCAAACAGTTTGTCAGGCCTTCAAACGGTTAAGCAGAGAGATTTTTAAAAGTCAATTGTAAATATTGTAAATATTGAAAAAATGCAATATTAAATGTGAACCCTTCATATTCCTGATTTGACCAAGCACAGCTAAATCCCAAAATTGGGTGAGATGACACAGAGGAATTATCTTTCAATGCTTTATGCCTTTGTAACCAAGGAACACATTTTGTGTGAAATGCGATAGTTTCTAAATAATTCCTGTAATGGCCAAAGCAGGAAGTGCACAGACTTGGAACTAAAAAGGAAAAAAAAACAACAACCCAAAAAACAACAAACAACAAACAACAGAGGAAAAGACCCATTTCCAAAGTGCAAGAAGCCTTTGAACCTGATGTTTTTGTTCCACCTGATTCTAGGGCTGGTAGTGACTTTCTGTGGGCCTGTTTCTCTGTTGTTGGGAGATAAAGAATCAAAGCTCTGCCCATGGCTACTTTCCTTAAAATTGCACCTTACTGAAGGTTTTTGTCTGTCAACTGCCTCTGTAGTGTGCATGGGCTAGACATTGTCAGAAAGAAAGTGTGACAGTCTACAGGCTGAGGCAACATTGGAAACTGTCCAGCCATCCTGCAGAGCATGCACAAAAGAGATGTATAAAGCAGGGCTTTATTTTGAAAGGAAATCCTTAAGGGAACATGTTTTAAAAATTCTTTAAAAAGTCTTTGTTTGGCACATGAAAGTGAAACTACCAGGGGGAAGACGAAGAAGTTAGACACAGCTGAAGTCCAAACTTCAGGGCAGTACCTGTTTTTCATTCTTCCTCATTGTCTTCCTCATTGGATCAGCTTTCCTGTTTCCATTCACTATCTTAGTGATTGATGAAGGAGAAAAAGGAACCTCAGAAGAAAAAGACATATAAAGTTCCTACCAATGAATTGGATTTAAATAGCATCCAGGTGTCTAATAAAACAAAAAACAAACAAGATTCTAAAACAATAGTACCATTAATCAGAAGCCTGCTCTCTATTTATGCTATGGCTTAATCAAAGGATTTAGGATTATAGGAAAATTTGCCCTTCCACTCACCCTCTTTTTTGGTTCAAGGGTATGTTTGAAGAGCTTAATTAAAAAATATAAGATATAAAGAACTAGGAGAGACTGAAATAGAAGTCCTTCAGAGCTAGAGCTCAGAGATTTTTGCCATATGCTTTCCTAATATGCCTTATCTGTGCTGTGTGCTTGTTGGCATATTGTTTTATTAATTGGTGCTGACTTTTCTGCATGCTAATCAGTGGATACATGCAGATATTGATGTTAATTAGCGTTCTGTTAAAAAACAAAACAAAACCAAAACTCTTCTTGTATGAGGCATTCTTTGGCATGTGTATTTATAGGTAATTTGGCCCCCCACTTGGGCTGACCTCTTATGATATTAACAGGCAATTTAGTGTAACACCTTTTATGCTGTAGGTGTTTCCACAAAGGAATTAATACCAGGCCTGTAAAATAGCCAAGTAGCCTGTGAATATTTTCTACACATGTTGAAATAGGTTGTCTTTAGGAACCGACAGCAGGGATGGTTTCGCTGTTTCTCATTTTAGTGAGAACTCAAAGAACCAGGCAGATACCTGTACTCCAAGATCACATTGTCATATCCACCTTTCTCCTCTAGTGTACTTAGCACTTGGGATGGCGAACTGTTTCCGAAGTACTATTAATATCTAGAGAACCTGGATTGCAGACAATGGCACTTTGAGCTTGGCTGAGATCCTTAATCTCTTTTTAATTCTGGTTTCCCTTTTTCAAGTAAGAAATTGAACTGGATGAACTCTCACATTCTTTCTAGTTCTCAGATTCCATCAATCTATGATTTATATTCTGCTACCTCAGGACTTTCATTCTTAGAACAGGTCAAGTCTAAATTACATAAATTAAAATGAAGAACAGTAAAGCCTAAAGGACAGAAAATTACACTTATCTTTGTTTTCCTTATTAAAAAAGGAAAATATGTTTGCATATAGAGAAAGATGAACACACATATATGCAATACACTAAAATAATCTTTTTATTAGTAATTAAATTGAACTTTGATAATGGAACTGTTCATTCCATTATCCCAATTACTTATGACCCTGTTATAAATTTCACCAGCCTGCAAAACTAGTTGCCACTGAAGCCAACTTCTATCAATCCCTTTCTCAATTAACAAGCCATTACTACTTTACATCCAATATGTGTTCACACTGTGCTAGGACTTTTAGGGCAATTAAATACATTTTAAAAACTTAATCCAATTAAGAATAAACCAAAGTTACATTCTTTGGTGTTAATTGTGTGCATAATGGGGATTTAAGGAGAAGACAAAAAGAGAAAGTAGTTTTAGATAGAGAAAGCTTTATTGGGTTTGTGACAAATGAGTTGGACTCTGAGGGTTGGGCAAAATATGGATATTCCAGTAAGAACATGGAATAAATTAACATAAACAAATGAATGGAGATGGTGCCAATCATGCATGAGCAGCGGAAACAGCAGAGGGGGTTTACTGACACAAACAAACCACATTGCTACAGAACACTACAACGAAGGTGTTTTTGACTTGAGGTCATGGCAATATGGACAAGGTATTTTGAAGAAATCATCGGGAAGGGATGAATCCTCATGCCCCCAGATTACCTGCTCTATAGAACATTCCATATGTTCTCAGATGGAATTAAAATGTCTATTGCATGCTCTTCTTCCATTTATTTTTGTAAGTGTTGGGTTGCAATTAAGATGGTGTTTGTTAGGGAAATCTAAAATATCCAAAACCTACCTTGGCCCAGGCTACTTCCTCTTGCGGTCTTCAAGGGAGAGATAATGCCTAGAGCAATCTTTTAAAAACATAGAGCATATAACATCACTCCTGTGCTTAAAATGTTCTAATAGACTTCCAGCATCACTCTTATGTGTAAAAAGCTTGAAAGTCATCACTTTCATCCTTACATCAAGAAAAAAGCTAATCATACTGAAAATCAATGAGGTTTTTTTTTTTTTGACCCATCAGAGAACTGGGGTCTCAGGACAAAGCACCACCATGAAATTTGGAGAGACAGGTACATCTGGAGAGCTATAGCCAAGATCTGTTTACCTTGAAAAGAAGCTGCTGGAGCCATAGACTGGAAGGAACACTTAAGTGGTAACTTTGATTAATTGCTAAAGACTGAGTGTGTACTAATTTGAGAGTGAGAAACACCTTGGGGCCCACACTATGAGCTTTACATCCCCAGCAGGTTGTCATGGTGAGGACCTGAGAAGGGTCCTCTTATGGCTCTGACTGACAAGGAAAGAATAATTACTATGAAATACTCATACAGCCTTCTCCATAACCAAGGGACACTCTCCAGGGCAAAAAGCTTACCATATTCCAGCTGTGGAAGGGGCATTCCTCTCACTCCAGGTTCTTCTAGGCTCCCTGTCTCACCGAAGGGTGGTATAGGGGTGGAGGTTAGAGTGGACTTAATTGACATGATCAGGAAGAAAAAAGAAACTGGAGAAACACTGTGAAACTCACAGCCCCAGTATGCAGACCAATCAGATTTTTGAAGTTTAATTAGATCACAGAACACTCTCCCTCTCCTACACTTTACCACCATATCAAAAAGGATCTAGTATGTAACAGTCAACCATAGTTGAAAGAGCTGCAAGATACAGATTCTCTGTGGGGAGGACAATACTTAGTAAAGCCAAAGCCAGGAGATAAAAATGAGAACAAAGGAAGAATTTGAAGCTTCTGGCATCAAAAGCTACAGCAAACATTAAGCATAGCCCAACTTCTAGCCAGATGAAAATAAATAGTCACACTGAAGGCCTGTATACCTCAATTCCTATTACCTGATACATGTGAAACTTTCACCAAAAAATACAAGGTATACTAAAAGCTAAGATAAAACAATCTGAAGAAATAAAGCAATCATCAAAACCAGACTTAGATAGAATGCCAAACAGGGAATTTAAAATTAACTCTGACTGATATGTTGAGAGCTATAACGGAAACAGTAGATGACATGCAAAAACAAATGGGTAATATAAACAGAGAGATGGAAACTCTAAGAAAGTATCAAAAGGAAATGCTAGACATCAAAATAGAAATGAAAAATACCTTTGATGGGTCATCAGTGGACTCAACATGGCCAATGAAAAAAATCTGTGGCCTTGAAGGTAGGGCAATAGAAACTTCCCAAAATCGAATGTAAAGGGAAAAATGAAAAAAGTCAGAACAGAACATACAAGAATTGTGGAGAAATTTCAGAAGTTGTGACATACCTAACTGGAGTAACAGAAGAAGAAAAAAAGAGAGTAGCAGAAGAAATAATTGAAGCAATGATGGTCACAACCTTCTCAAATTAATGACATACCAAATCATAGATCCAAGAGCTGAGAGAACACTAAGCAGAATAAATATAAAAAACACAACAACAAAAACCCCAACAAAACCCTGACCTTGGTATATCATAGATGATTTACAGAAAACCCAAAATAAAGAGAAGATTTTTAACAAGAGTTAAAAAACAACAACAAAAAAAGCCAAAACATACCTTATCTATGGAAAAACAAGGATAAGAAACCATGAAAATAAAAGAACAAAGTTAAATATTTAAAGTTTTGAAAGGAAAAAATCCCACCAACCTAGAATTCTATATCAAGCCAAAATAGCCTTCAAAATTGAAAAGCAAATAGATTTTCTCAAACAAAAACCAAGGGAATTTTTTGTCAGCAGATTGGCCTTACAAAAAATGATAAAAGATTGTTCTTCAGGGAAAAGAAAAATGATATAGGTAAAGCATTTGTATCTACATAAAGAAAGGAAGTATATTGGAAAAGGGATAAATGAAGGTAAAATAAAATAGTTTGTTTAAAAGAAGACCCAGAGGGATGGGATGGAGAGGGAGGCGGGAGAGGGGATCGGGATGGGGAACACATGTAAATCCATGGCTGATTCATGTCAGTGTATGGCAAAAACCACTACAATATTGTAAAGTAATTAGCCTCCAACTAATAAAAATAAATGGAAAAAAAAAGATAACTTTTAAATTGGCTGAACATTAGAATCATAGAGAGAGCTTAAAAATTCTTATGCCCAGGCTACATCCCAAAACAATTAAATCAGAATTTTTAGACTTGGACCCAGACAATCTTCTCAATCTTCTTTTAGAAACTGTTCAGGTCATTCCAATATGCATGCAGTGAAGGTTAAAAAAAAAATGGGTTGGTGGTTCCATGATGGAATCCACGGTGTATGTTTAACATCTCCTGAGGGGAAGACTAAAGAGCACTCTGGTTTAGAACTCCT
The DNA here is from genome assembly GCF_033118175.1 of Dama dama. Lineage (NCBI taxonomy): Eukaryota > Metazoa > Chordata > Mammalia > Artiodactyla > Cervidae > Dama > Dama dama. The sequence continues at coordinate 37,693,940 of NC_083689.1, forward strand.
GCACATACAAGTAAGAGAATTTATAAAGTTATTTGCTCCTTATTTGTTGAGTTTTCACCCTAGAGAGGCTGTGAGTTTGTCAGAATCAGATAAGCCAAGTTGTGCTTATCTTTGTCAGCACAGACTAATGTGTGATAAATATTTGTTTAGTGCCTGAATACATACTTAAAAAAAACACTCTTACTTATGCAACTTTTTGCCTCAACTCTCTCTACTACAAGATGCTTGGAATCTAATATTTGTGAACTGTTTAGTGGTTTCTGGAAGGGGCAGAGGAGAATCACTTTACCCTTCATCTCTCTTGCCTGCTGGTTCACCCATTTTCTTCTCCCGTTGCCCCTAGCCTTGTCCTCCACTCAGGCTCTGCCTTCTGCTACTGCATCCTATGGAACAAATACTCTTGATTGAGAGGAAGTGTATTTCCTGCTCCCCAGAAATGTGAGTATTGTAAGTAAGAAAATAGCCCACATCTAGAGGAGGTGATGCAAAGTAGTCTTTGTCGAGATTTTTTTTTAATTTACTTGGAGCAACTACTTTTTAAACATGTGGGAACTACCTATGCTATTGGTAGTTAACTCAGTCACTCAGTCATGTCCAACTCTTTAGACTGTGGCCCGCAGACACCTGTTTTCAGGGGATCTTCCAGGCAAGAAAACTGGAGTGGGTTGCCATTTCCTTCTCCAAGGGATCTTCCCAACCCAGGGATAAATTTGTGTCTTCTGCATTGGCAGGTGGATTTTTAGAGCTGAGCCATCAGGAATTACTTATAACAGATGCATATTGTGAAGTTTTAAAGGGATACAATTCTTCTTTGAAGTGGGAGACACTCTTCATCAGCAAGTAGAGAATGGCAGGTGATATTCAAGAGGGGGAGATCATTGTCATTGAATCCCTCCTCTACCCCTCACTCATACTCCTCTGGCCACACTGGGCACCATCTTGTTTGCTGAATGTTCCAGACAAGGCCTACCCTTCTGCCTGAGAGCCTTTGGTTCAACTGAGCTGTTTTGCCCACTTGGATGCTCTTCCCCAAGAAATCCGCTTAGCTAATTCCTTGTCAAGTTCAAGTCTTCTTCCTAGAGGTTACACTCATCATACTCCTGTTCTTCTTGCCATAATCTACTTTTTCTTTTTCTAAGGTATTAACCACAACCTATTGACATTTAAGTGGGATGCTCATTTTAAAATTTTTCTTTGTTTCTACCTTCTGGAATGTAAGCCCTGCAAAGTCAGGCATCTTAATCTGTTTTGTTCACTGATGTACCTAAGGACCCAGAACAGGTCCTGGTACATAGTTTGTGCTCAATAAATAGTTGAATGAATGAATGGGAGAAAAGGATTCCAACAGCAAATGGAAAAGCTAGAGAAACACAGAGTTTGGAGGAAGAAGCTAGGGAACTGTGCAGTAAAAGCCTGAGGTGGAGAAAATAGGATGCAGCATCCAGCATCTGTGGAGAGAGAGAAAACTTATGTCCAGGTCAGTGAAAGAAGAGATATGGAGAAGTCAGCTGTGAGGAATGAGGTTGGGATGTCAATGCAGTTTTGATTAAAGTTAAAAGGGAGGAATTATGGGCCAATGGAAGAGACTTATTACTCTTGAGGAATCCAGAAAAAGGCTAAAGATGGTAATTTAACTTGGGAATTGGAGATGGAAGTGTGTAGATACTAATCATTTGTAAGCTAAAAGTTCAGGCTTTTAGAATTAGGCTAGAGAAGACAAAAGGGCATTTAAGGAGAGTGCTGACAAGCAGTGCCTGGAAAGAATTGTGCTTAATATATTTACACCTGAGCTGTCACTAAAAATGGTAATGGTGCAACTGAGTGCTTTAATTAAATCTGAGCTGTGCTGACCATACAATGTGAAAGTGTAAGCATTGTGGTACTTCAGTGGAATATGATTTGTGTGAAATTCCTTCACTCTCTGGCTGCCCCTCTGACTTGTATGTGCTGAACTACTCTGAATAACCAATGGTTGTGGCTGGGTGATGTTAGAAGAGGCAATCTAGAAGGAATGCCCTAGGGATATCAGAAACTGGGGAGCAGACCCAAACCAAGGGTGTGGGGCTGTACAGCCATGTGTGAGGGCGTGCACACATGCAAACACACACACACACACACACACACACACACACACACACACACACACACTCCTATAATGCTAAGTCTGGACCAGTAGGGATCATTTTGTACTGTTCAGTTCAGTCGCTCAGTCTTGTGAGGTTTTAAAGGGATATGATTCTGCTCGGAGTGGGAGTCACTGTTTATCGGCAAGTAGAGAATGGCAGGTGATATTCAAGGGTGGGGGATCATTATAATTGAATCCCTCCTCTCTTTGTGACCCCATGAACTGTAGCACACCAGGCTTCCCTGTCCACCACCAACTCCCACAACTTGCTCAAACTCATGTCCATCGAGTTGGTGATGCCATCCAATCATCTCATTCTCTGTTGTCACCTTCTCCACCTGCCTTCAATACTATTGGGTAGGCCAAAAAGTTCATTTGGGTTTTTCTGTAATATCTTATGGAACAACTTAATGAACTCTTTGGCCAGCCCAATATTTCTGTTTGCCTCATGGATCTTAGTAGAGTGATAAGTAAGCACTTGGAATTGATAGCATTGGTATTTGGGGGTGGCTTAGTGGTTCAGGGAACATTTTTTTTTGGCAAAGAGCTCAAAGAGGATGGGATTTAAAAGGTAGTTTCTATAGTTCCCTACATTATCCCACCCTGTACTGGAAATGAGAAGGTAAGCTGACCCCAGAACTGTTAGGTAATACCACCTGATTGATCATGTAAGCCTGCTTGGACATCATGCTTTATATCTTACCAAGGGAAGGAATTTCTTTAAAATCTTTTCTTTAAAACCATGCACCATAATTGATTGGATCTTCAGTAAACATGAACAGTGTTTTTTTTTTTTTTTTTTTGTCTCTTCTAGTCTGGGCAAATGAGGTATTTCTGGTAAGCCAGACAGTTCCACCTGCCATGGGGGTTGGGTGATTTGGGAAGGGTAGAGGGTGAATGGATTGAAAGATCAGGGTGGAGTGGCACTGACTTATAACTAGAACATCCTCCTTCAGCTTATTCTTCCTATTATCCTTCTGAAATGGCTCTTAAAAATAAGTGAGTGGCCACTAATACTGTCATGCAAAGTTTTTTGAAGTTAGAGTACCATTTCCTCCTTGTCTTTGAATCTACTGATGAGCTTTGATCCCTGGCATCTTCCCAATGTTGTTTGCCTTTGATTGCTGACATAATGGATACATTGTTATTTTCTGTAAACTCTACAAACAGGTCTTACATAACCTAATTATCATTGAGGTTAATTAATAGGGAGGAAATTGGCCTCTTGAAAAAAGTGCAGATTTATATGCAATGTCATTACACACTGAAGGCTGGAAGCAGAAAGAAGGAAATATAGAATGCTGTTTTTTAGGATTAATAAGACTAGGCTCCTTTTATGTACTTATTGGAAAGTAGAATATGAACCCTGATGTATTGCATCATAAAGAACATTCTGGAAACAGCTGAGATACTCTCCATCAATAAGATGCTATGGCAAGCTTTTCCCTTCTAAATTATTGACTCTTTAGTACTTTGGGGAAACAACTTTAAAACCTGGAAGATAGAAAATCATGGTCTTCCTGGCCCAAGGATGTATACAAAGTGATTAAAAAAAAAAAGCCAATGTAGATGATATCAGTGGTTTAAACATTAAGCTCATTAGTCCTTATGTACTATATTAAAAAAAAAAACTAGCAAGAGAAATGTCTGCTCTATGGAAACAAAAATACACAGAATTTATAATGTTAGTCATTTCTATCCATTGCCAAATGAAAAGGACTATTTTTTTTAGCTCTTTAAATAAAAACTATGAAAGAAAAATGACTCAGTGTTCTGGATGTCATTATGATGATTCTAAACAAAGAACACAGATAAGCACACAAAAGGAATGGTTAGTAAGACTGTGATTTCATTCTTGACCAGACAGGGGACTAAAAGGATGAATATTCTCCCATCTATATCCCACCAGTCTTCGGGTGTGAACACTTACTGTAAACAGTACATAATTTTACTAGTTTTATGGAATTCTGTAAGAGCGTCTTCCCATTAGTGAGTATTTTAAATAGTCAGTGTATAAAAACCATGATGATGGAGGAAGTTGAAGGGCAAAGATTAAACTATGTCCCCGTATCTGGAGTGTTAGGTACAGATTTTGAGTGTGAGAGGTTCAGGAAAATGGAAGCAGGCAGAGCAGCACAGAAGGATGCTGTGGGGATTTCAGAGGAATTGTTCCACATCTTGGGCGATTTTATTTTCAGCAGATGCAAAAAGGTAGAATGAAAATGGTAACTATGGAACTAGTCCCAGAATATCGGTCCCAGAATATCTAAGGAGAAGGCTGGCCAGGAAGACGGCTGGAGGAAAGAGACGGAAGCTGTGGGAAGAGCGTCCAGGAGCCAAAAATAGATATGATTTTTCTGTTTTGTCCAATTTCTAGGTAAAAGTTCCCCGTGTGCTGGGGAGAGATGAAAATACATTTCTTATGCCAGACTGAACGTTTGGCCAGAATACAATCATCCTTTGGCTATTAACAATCTGTACACCTTTAGCAAACCCAAGTCTTGATATTATAGCGCACTGTAAGCAGCTGGCTTCCTAGTGCCTCATTTTGATGCTTGGAATAGTGATGTTAAAACCACTGACTTTCTGAAAGAACAGTCTGGGGAAGGCAAGGAATGGTATCAGCTTGTGTTAACAGACTGCTTAGTTATAAGTTACTCTCAAAGGTCAGTTTTTGAGGCTTCCTACCATCTCTGATGACAACTATAAATATATTTGCAGCTTTATTATATTTTCCTACTTTTTTCTTCATTTTGGCTATTCTTTCGGTTCAGAACATATATCAGGGCCCATTACCTACTATTTACATTGGTTTGCTACTTAAACCTCTTTGGGCCTTGAAAATGTGAAGTCTTGAGAGGAAATTAATCGTATATTTGTTAGGGTTGGAATGATACCATGAAGGTCAAGATTTATCATTTTTATTTTCTAAAAGGTTCTTAAGACATTTTACAAAGATCATTGTGCCTGCCTGAGCTGGTGAATGAAGGAGGACTAAGCATAAATAATTAGCAACTGTGAATACTGAATTAGCTCTAAGGACAGCATTCCCTATTTTGGGTTTCTATTGTTTAGAATTATTAACAGAGTCTGAACCTGGGCTAACAGCGAGTAACAACTTTCATGAAGACATTGAGCCTTTTAGGGACAAGCATGGTGACATGCCAAGCTGTTATTGGAGGAGTTGCTCTCCTCCTGGCAGTAACTGGCCTGTGCAATGTGATGGCAGAGCAACTGGTGCTGAAACACAGGGAAGACCACATAGCTGTGGCTGGTCCCATAAAGGGTGGCTGAAATTTCCTACACACTTGAAATAGACATGTATAATTTTCTAGAGACCTTGTGGGGGGGCAGTTTATTACCACTGAAAAAGGAGGACATTTCTTTACCTTTTAGCAGCACAAAAAAAGCTAAAATGTATTCGGATAATGCCAAGATCTGATACTGAAATTTAGCATGTGATAGCTTTAGAAGGCTGAGCAGAAAGGCTAGATTTTAATGAGTCCTTTAAATGCTGTGCTCAGAAATTGTATTATATTGTAGACCATCCCAATAAATGACTCTAGAATCTTTCTAACTTAAGGATCTCCTATAGTTGGGAGGCAGGATAGTTCTTGAATACGGACTTGTATACCTGTCCATGCACTATGAATTGAATGGAACAAGAGTTTATTTGGACCTGCTATGTGGTAGACATTGTGATAGACTCTGGAGATGGAAAAACCAGAAGACTTAGTTCCTTCCTGACAAAGGAAAACAAAAGACAGGTGTAAATGGATATTCTGCTGACAATGTAACTTGTGATCTTCTTTCTCTGTTCTAGTTGGTGAAGGGCTAGAATATGACTTTGTTACCCTTAGGAGAGTATATTATTTTTCAGACAGCTCCTTTTTCCCAAAAGTGGCCATAGTCCCATTCTCCCTGCCCCAATTTAACTTCCCCTACTAAGCTAGCAAGTAGGGTTGATACACTTTGGTGGTAGGGCAGAAAGCCCTGTTTTTCAGGGTGAAGAGTGTGATCAGAAGTCTCTGGAGATGCTTCTCCTGCACAACCACTGGGAGGATGATGTGTAACTTGATTATCTGTGAGAGGAGATGTACTGAGACACTTTGCCTCTCATAGGGTAAAAAGGAAAACTTTTTAATCTAGTGGATGAGAGTGTCCTACGATTAAAAGAAATTGGAGACCGAGCCTGTAAGGGCAGATGCTGAATCATCTCTGACACAGCAGTCCTAACTTGGCTGATGCCCAGGATGTGGTGAATATGAAGCTCTCAAAGCCTTGAGAATCCAAGCCTGGGACAATCTCAGCTGAGATGAATTTCCAGGAGTGGTCTCAATCTCTTTTGAAATTCGATGGTTGGCCTATGGAAAGACTTGGCATTCTGCCCTTACTCTCTGCATAGGACATTGCAGATCAATTAGAAGCATTAGGTAAGTACCTCCTCAGCTCCTCCCTGTGATACTTCCAAATCCCGCCTCCTCAGCTCCTCCCATCCTCTTCCCTTTTTATATTAGGGAGTTGTTCTTTCTCCAGGTACAGGCTAAGGCTTCCTGTCCTCAGAACATTCCATACTTAGCCCATCTCTAGCTTGTATGTTTAGTTATGATTCCTCAACTCTAGCCTTCTCATCCAGATTTAAACCTTAACAATTTTTTTGAAAATAAAACCTCCTTCAACTCAAATCTTTTGCTATTAGTTTCTCATTCCCTTCAATACCTCAGTTCATTTCAGTCACTCAGTTGTGTCTGATTCTTTGCAACCCATGGACTGCAGCATGCCAGGCTTCCCTGTCCATCACCAACTCCTGGAGCTTGCTAAAGTCATGTACATCGAGTCGGTAATGCCATCCAACCATCTCATCCTCTACTGTCCCTTTCTCCTCCTGCCTTCAATCTTTCCCAACATCAGGGTCTTTTCCAATGAGTCAGTTCTTTGCATGAGGTGGCCAAAGTATTGGAGCTTCAGCTTCAGCATCATTCCTTCCAATGAATACTCAGGACTGATTTCCTCTAGGATGAACTGGTTTGATCTCCTTGCAGTCCAAGGGACTCTCAAGAGTCTTCTCCAAGACCACAATTCAAAAGCATCAATTCTATGGCACTCAGCTTTCTTTATGGCCCAACTCACATCCATACATGACTACTGGAAAAACCACAGCTTTGACTAGACGGACCTTTGTCAGAAAAGTAATGTCTCTGCTTTTTAATATGCTGTCTAGGTAGACCATAGCTTTTCTTCCAAGGGGTAAGCTTCTTTTAATTTCATGGCTGCAGTCACCATCTGCAGTGATTTTAGAGCCCAAGAAAATAAAGTCTTACTGTTTCCATTGTTTCCCCATCTATTTGCCATGAAGTGATGGAACTGGATGCCATGATTTTAGTTTTTTGAATGTTGAGTTTTAAGCCAGCTTTTTCACTTCAAGACCTAATTTGTTTTATTTATTTATTAATTTTTATTGGAGTATAGTTGCTTTACTGTGTTGTGTTAGACTGTACAGCAAAGTGAATCAGTTGTATATATACATATATCCCCTCTCTTTGGATTTTCTTCCCATTTAGGTCACTGCAGAGTACTGAGTAGAACTCCTTTTGCTGTACAGTAGGTTTTCATTAGTTATCTATTTCATAGGTTTATGTGTGTGTGTGCATGCAAGTGTGTATGCTAAGTCACTTCAGTGATGTCCAACTGCTTGAGATCCTATGGACTGTAGACTGCCAGCCTTCTCCACCCATGGGCTTGTTCAGGAGAGAATACTGGAGTGCGTTGTCATGCTGTCCTCCAGGGGATCTTCCTGATCCAGGGATTGAATCAAACCTGCATTTCCTGTGGCTCCTGTATTACAGGCAGATTCTTTACTGCTGTGCCAGGAAAGTCCATCTATTTTATATATAGTATCAATAGTGTATAGGCTACCCTGGTGGTTCAAATGGTAAAGAATCTTTCTGTACATGTGGGAGACTTGGATTTGATCTCTCAGTTGGGAAGATCCCCTGGAGAAGGGAATGGCAACCCATGCCAGTGTTCTTGCCTGGAGAATTCCACGGACAGAGGAGCCTGGTAGGTTCCAGTCCATGGGATTGTAGAGAGTTGGATACAACTGAGTGACTAACTCTTTCACACTTCACTTTCATCAATAGTGTATATATGTTAATCCAAATCCCCCAATTCATTCCATCCCCTCTTCCCCTCCCCTCTATAGTATCCATATGCTGGTTTCCTATGATCTGTGTCTCTATTTCTGCTTTGCAAATGAGCTCATCTATATCTTTTTTCTAGATTCCACATATAAGTGATATTATACTGTATTTGTTTTCCTCTCTTTGACTTATTTCACTCTGAATGACAATCTCTAGGTCCATTCACATCTCTGCAAATGGCACAGTTCTGTTCCCTTTTTATGGCTGAGTAACATTCCATGTATGTGTGTACCACATCATTTTTATCCATTCCTCTGTTGATGGGACCTAGCTTTTCAAAGTTGTTTATGTACCACTGTCCTCATTTCCTCACTTTCCACTCATTTTGGCTTCCACCCATCAAGCCACATAAGCCGCTGTCATTAAAGTCAACTGTGACTTCTCTGTCACTAAAGCCAGTGATAGTTTTCAGTCCTCATTTTATCCAACTTATTCATAGTATGCTCTCATCTTTAAACATTCTCTCTCTTGGCTCTGATAAAGCAGCACCCTCCTAGTTTTCCTCTACTTTGCTGACCACAGTCTTTTGTGTTTTCCTTTGTCTGGCCATTGAATGTTGGCCAAGCTTTGGACCTAACTCCTTAAGCTTTGGACTTAATCTCTTCTCTCTTTTCCCTGACCATTCTGATCCCCATCTTTAGTGAAACTCTGTTGACAGTTTTACTGATCCAGTATCTCTTACTCTTTCTTTTAATGCCATCTCACCAGCATTTTTTTTTTTTTTCTGATGAAGAGGAACCACCTCCCTTATAGTCATTGTGTATGGTCTTAATGGGACCACCAGTCAAAGATCTCTGCTCTTACCTGAACAGCAAAATTAGAATTTCACTTCTGGGAATATTTACCTCAAATGCCAGAGGATGGAAAAAATTGGGGCTGAATTATTCCTATGGTGTGATGCTCTGAAGTTAGCATTCATTGATTTCTATTGCTTCAGTCCCCAGAGCCAGTCTGGTACTTTCCTTCTTAGGCTTAAATCTTTTCTTGAGACCTATACCATATTTCCTTGTACTAAATTCTTTTATCATCACTTTTTATTTAATCCAAGGAGGATTTCTAATTCTTGAGACCAAAAAATTGTGACTGATGCATATCCATTGCCTCAAAATCATATAGATGATTTTCCAACTTTTATCTCCAGCCCAGAACTCTCCTCTAGCTCTCCTATTATTTCCATTTACCTACTTGACATTTCCAAAGCATCTTAAATTCAACATGTCCAAGACTGAACTCATGGTCTATATTTCAAGCCTTTCTCTTTTTGCTTCATGGCACCATCATCCATCAGTTAAGTGAGTCAGAAGCCAAGGAGTTGATACTTTTCATACCTTCCTTGTTGCATATCCAGTTTATCAAGAAGTCTTTTTTAATTTTACTACCTGAACTTCTTTTTCTCCTATTTTTCCTTAGTCCAAATTACCAACATCCTTCTAGATGAATGTAAAAGCTTCCTAACTTGGTGACCAATATCTACTATTACCTTCTTCCATTCCTTTCTCAATACTATGGCCAGAGTATTTTTAAAAATGCAAACCTGATGGTATTACCCCTGTTTAAAACCTTTCAATGGCTTTCCATTGGTTTAGAATAATGCCTCAAAAGCTTAACTTGGCTTATAGGACCCTGAATTATTTAGACTGTTAATTCAGCTTCATGTCACTCCACATCTCAACCCTCTCCCTATTTCAGATTCTTAAACCCACTCGGTTTCCTTCTGCCACAAGTTCTTTGTTTGTGTCTTGCTCTCTGCATAGAAGGCTCTTCCCTACTGGAGTCTAGAGCACAGATTTGGGAGTTGGCAAAACGTGGGTTTGAACTCAGCTTTGGTTATTTTCACTTTATTGTATGGATCTTTTATTTTTTATTTGATGATCTAACAAATTTAGATCAACATTACATGATAATATGAATGATCTAGTCATTCTCTTGTGCAGGAGAGAAACTCAGTGAGTCGGATGACTGAACAGGACTCAATGCTTCTTTTAGGTTAGATGCAAGGGAGGGAAGGAAACATCACAATTCAGGGGCCTACATTATAATCATAAAAGGAATGCTGATTGTACCAGTTATATTTCTGAGCTCATTCGAGTTTCAGTAAGACTGGATATGGCCTACCACCTTCCTTCATCTTGATATTTTATCACCCCTAGATGTTAATTTAGCCATCAGTTCCTCAGAGATGTCCTCTCTGAATCCCACTCTGCCCTGTTTATTGTGCAGTTTAAATTTGGGATTAAGTTGTACGTCTCTAGGACCGTAAATTCTCATAGTAGACTCAGATATGAATAAGGTCATTTGGGATTAGGTGGAGCAGCTATCTTTGGCTTAAATAATGAGATCAATTTATTATTACTATCTTACATAGGGGATGTATCAGGGTATCCTGGAGGTAGGAGGAGAGACTTAAAGATTGCTTAATTCTCCTCAATGATGGTATTGTCTGTCTTTTATGATCTTCATTGTGTAATTTTAGCTTATTCATGGTTCCAGGTTGTCTGCCACAGGAGGCATACAGTGAAAGAAGAGGGTCTGGTTTTGCTACGTGTCTCCATACAGAAGCAAGCACCTATTTCACAGATGTAACCCCAATAGTCTTATCTTCATGTCCTATGCCCTACATGTGTATATGTGTATTGCATATGCATATACACATATATACATATCCTTATACCACTAAGGACTTACACTTGGGCTCATTCTAGGATCCTCCTCCTGATTCATGAGGAAGGGTACACACAGAATGACACCTCTGCCAGCCAGGAAGAGAGAGAAGAGGCTGTTGAGCAGGTCACCCACTCTGACTGTGACATCCCCAGTCTGGGAGGGTACTTGGTAAAAGCTCCTCTAAACCATGTTTCTTTTCTCCAGAGCATTTCTTTCAGTTTGTCGTTACATATTTATTAATGTTACTGCTAAAGTCTGTCTCCTCCATTCATCTCAGCTCTCATAAGAACAAACTTGTGACTCCCAGTCCCTGGCACTTAGTACGGTCTGGCTCCTATCAGGCACTCAGTAAATGCATGTAGACTGGATGAGCCAGTGAGCCCTGGCTGTGTTCCTTTTGGGTGTGGAAGCAGGATTGGCTTCCCTTTCTGGACTCTCTCTATCCTTAGGCTCTTGGACCATGGCAGGATGAATCCCCAGGAAGGAGATCCAGGACTCCCAATTGCATTCAGTCCTCTTTATTTGCAGATTCTGTACTTGTGAATTTGCCTACTTGCTAACATTTATTTATATCTTGCAAATTAATGCTCTCAGCACTTTTGCAAGTCATTTGCAAAAATCCACACAGTGACAAAAATGTGATTTGCCCAACCTACATGTTCCCTGCTGGATAGACCAAGATGTCACCCTGCCTCATTGTTTCTGCTCTCATACTGTAAATGTGTCTTTTTTTTGTGGTCTATTTGCTGCTGCTGCTGCTAAGTTGATTCAGTCGTGTCCGACTCTGTGCAACCCCACAGACGGCAGCCTGCCAGGCTCCTCTGTCCCTGGGATTCCCCAGGCAAGAATACTGGAGTGGGTTGCCATTTCCTTCTTCAATGCATACATGCAAGCTAAGTCGCTTCAGTCATGTCCAACTCTGTGCGACCCTGTGGACAGCAGCCCACAGGCTCCTCCATCCACAGGATTCTCCAGGCAAGAACACTGGAGTGGGTGGCCATTTCTTTCTCCAGTGGTCTATTAAGTGCCATGTTTTTATGTATGGGCTTCCCTTATAGCTCAGTTGGTAAATAATCTGCCTGCAATGCAGGAGACCCCGGTTTGATTCCTGGGTCAGGAAGGTCTGCAGGAGAAGGGATAGGCTACCCATTCCAGTATTGTTGGGCTTCCTTTGTGGCTCAGCTGATAAAGAATCTGCCTGCAATGTGGGAGATCTAGGTTTGATTCCTGGATTGGGAAGATCCCCTGGAGAAGGGAAAGGCTACCCACTCCAGTATTCTGGCCTGGAGAATTCCACGGACTGTATAGTCCATGGGGTCGCAAAGAGTCAGACACAATAGCGACTTTCACTTTCACTATATATATTTTGTGCGTGTGTGTCTCTGCGTGTGCTTTTGTTGGTGACTTCACAGTTTACATGGCTCCCAAGCATAGTGCCGAAGTGCTGTCTACTGCTCCTAAGTACAAAAAGGCTGTAATGAGCTTACAGAAAAAAATGTTAGATAAGCTTCATTCAGGCGTGAATTATAGTGCTGTCAACTGTGAGTTCAGTGTCACTGAGCCACCAATATATATTTTAAAAGGGATGTTTAAATATAAACAGACATAAAACAAGGTTGTATACTGATTCGTTTGTGAAAGTGTTGTGACTAGAGGCTTACAGGAACCTAACCCTGTGTTTCCCCTAGGAGCAATGGTTTAGTATTCACTAATTCAGAGTTCCAGGCAACACAACTACTGTGAATAATGAGAGTTCAGTGTACTTTGGATTTTTAAAAAAATCTCAGTGAAGAGTAAATGAGAGGACTATATTAGTTCTCGCAGATTGTAGAAATATTCATAAGATTACATGGTTAACACTAAAGCTTTGTAGATCCTCTGACAGAAATTATACAAACCTGCTCTTAGCATTTTCAGATGAGTACAGGTGGTTCCCCCAATTCCCTCCTCCTCCCATCTCTGTCTTTTTATTCTGTACCAGGAAGAACCTTGCATGCATGTATGAATACTTCAAACTCCATGTCCAAGCCCTCTTCATACCTGCCTCCAGATACCTGGAGCCCTTACTCCAAATATTTGCCCTTTGGTGATACCTGTAGCCAAGGGGTGAGTATACTGGTGTCATGGTCTACACTTGGGAGCTCGGCCAGGGAAAAGGCCTTTGTTAACACTGGAAGAGGGTTCAGAGACATTAGGCAGAAAATAGTAGGATCCCAGCTACTGGGTTAGAAGGTGGACATACACAGACTTTGGATGCTCAAGTCCCAGTACTTTTCCCTTGGCTTCTTTGCCCCATGGTAGGTAAAAGACAGAGTAGGACTTTATAGAGAGCTGGGCTTAGCACAGGAGCACTAGTTTACAAAGTCTAAAGTAAGTACTGTGCATGCGGTTGGTATGGTGTGGTACAAAAGTGGTTAGTGGGACAAAAGTGGTTATTTCTATTTCCAAATTAGGTATAAGAAGCGGGAGAGGGAAGAAATAGGACATTCTTTATAGAAAAATGACATATGAACTCAGTTTTTAGAGAAGATTAGGAATTTCCCAAGTGTGCTGAGATAAGGATGGAGTTAGGAGGAGAAAATATGTCAAACGGGCTGGAGTGTGAAAAAAAAATTAGAGACTCAATATGACAGCATTTTCCGTGAGCTGTGAGTAATTGAGTAGGGCTATGGCAACCCACTCCAGTGCTCTTGCCTGGAGAATCCCAGGGATGGTGGAGCCTGGTGGGCTGCCGTCTATGGGGTTGCACAGAGTCGGACACGACTGAAGTGACTTAGTAACAATAGCGTAGTGCAAGAGGCGTGGAGGCTCCTAGGGTAGCTGAACCTGTGTCGCTGAGGGCCTTGCTTGTTTTATATTAAAGGCTCTCTCTTCTCCTTTTTTTGCTGGTGTTGGGGAATTATCTACCAATACCATCTAACCTGTTTTAGTTATAGCAACATGCATGTTGGATTGGAGAAGTGTAGGGTTGGCAGGAAGACTTTGGAAGTTGCTGTTAAGTTTATTGTAATGTTTTCAGGTGAAAGGTGAAGAGGAGGTAAACCTTAGTCCTAGCACTATGGAAACATGATTATTATATAGGAGGTACTTTCCCAAGGGTTTTACAGATATGATTTAATCCTTATATGAATCCTGAGAAATAGGTACTATTATTTATCCCAATTTTATAGATGGAGAAACTCAGGCCAAAAAAAAAAAAAAAAAAAATGGTTAACTAAGACACTTACTATTAACTGAATGTCTGTGTTCACTCAAAATTCACATGTTGAAGCCCTAATCGTTAATATGATGGTATTTGATGGTGAGGTCTTTGGGAGGTAATTAGGTGTAGAAAGATTACAGGGAGGATCCCCCATGATCATATTACTGCCCCTGTAAAAGAAGAGGAGACCAGAGCAATCCCTTTTCACGATGTGTGGAATTATCAAGAAGACAACCATATGTAAAGCAGGAGATGGGTTCCCACCAAAATTCTAACCATGCCAGTCCCCTGATCTCAGACTTACAGATTCCAAAACTGTCAGAAATAAATGTTTGTTTTTAAACGTGGCTGCTCATTAGAATCATATCTGGAGCTTTGGAGAAAAGTAACAATAATACCTGGGCATTTATGTTTTTCAAAAAATTCCAAGATAATTTTAAAGTGCATCTGAATTTTAAGAGGTAATTACAGGTTTAAAAAACAACTAGACTATATGATGATCTTTTACTTTTATCTAGTTTGTTTCAGTTTTTCTATTTCATATTTAGTGCTCCCATTTCATTTAGTTTATGTTCTGTAATTTCTTCATTGCTTTTTTTGTTGTTCTTTCTCAAGCCTTTATCAAGTGTAGGAGAAAAGCTCAGATATATATAAGCTTCTCAGGTAGTGCTAGCCGTAAAGAACCTGCCTGCTAATGCAGGTAGATGCGAGAGATGTAGATTTGATCTCTGGGTTGGGGAGATCCCCTAGAGGAGGGCAGAGCAACACATTCCAGTATTCTTGTCTGGAGAATCCCATGGACAGATGAACCTGGTGGGCTATGATCCATAGGATCGCAAAGAGTCAGATAGGACTGAAGCGACTTAGCATGCACATGCTCATGTGTATTATAATATTTAATTTTAGAAAACTTATGAGTTTTTGCTTAGTTAAAAATTTTAGGACATTTTGGTTCCACTTGTTTGACTCAGTATAAATGGAATGCTATATTTCTAGTTTATTTTCACTCAAAACTTTGATATATTTCCATTTATTTTGGCATCTAATATTACTGCTACAAGTCTAGAAAGTTTATTATTTGAGTGATTTTTTAAAAAAAGTTTGAATGAGGCTTGAAACTTCTAATCCAATTCTAAGAATATAAAAAAACACTATGTTGTGAAAAAAAAGGAAGTTAATATGTGACACAGTATTATAAACTAAAATACAGATTTTGTTCAAATTTCACAAGATTTTATACTAGGGTCCACTATGTGTTTTCATACCTTATTCAACATTCCACATTGTATTTAATTGCGTTGAGCAGCTTCAGCAGCATACAACAAATTCTGAATAAATTCTCTTTTCATTTTTATTCTATTACAAATATTTTCTAATTTTCCTTGTTAATGGCTTCTTAGAACACCATGCATCTTTTAAAAGTGGACATTTAATTTCCAAATACATGGTGTTTTAAATGTATATTAATTTCTCATTTTGATATTAATTTCCTATTTAAATGCTTTCTTTTCTGCAATCACCCTCTGTGTTTTTTTTTAGTTTTTTAACTTTATTGAGTCTTTTCAATGGCTAAGTCAAAGTTCTCTCTTGGTAAATGTCACACTGCACTTGAAAATATGTGGGTTATTTTCAAATATCTTTTGACATTGATTACTAACACAATTCCACAGTGATAAGACAACAGATTCTGTATGATTTCAATACCTTTAGACCATGAAACTTTTCAGCTTGTTTTATGTCCCTGGATATGTTCCAGTGTCTCCTGTTTTGTGAGCTCTTGAATAGAACTTATATCCTGCTGTTGTGTGAAATTGTATAAATCTTAATTATGTTGAATTGGTTCATACTGCTTTTCAGGTCTGCTATATCCTCCTACTTTACTGTCTATTCATTTTGTTGACTTTTGAGGGTTTGCTATTGAAACTCCAACTAAAAATCTCAATTTATCTACTTAAAATATAATTGTAATATATAGTAGAACTATATGTAACTTTGTTGTTTATTTTCCAAGTCTCCTGTAAATGTGTTATCATACTTTCACAATTAAAAAAAAAAGAAATAAATGTTTGTTATTTAAGCATCCTATCTATGATATTTTTGTTGTAGCATTCTGAGCTAATAAACTGTTGAAGGTCATATTTTTAATAGCTATTGTTCTAGAGACTGTGTTCTTAACCTCTAGGATAAGTTGAGAAGAGAGATGAGGGAGAATTTGAGAGATTGTAGGGAGATCTAATCTAATTAGATCCTAAAATCTAATCTTAGGAGGGAGACCTAATGACAGATTAGACATGGAGGATGAGAAACAAAAAACGGTTCTAGGATAGACTCCAGATGTAACTTGAGAAAATATTGGTGTCAATTAGAAATGGAGAATGCAAAAAGAGCAGTGATTTGGGGAGGAAGAGGCTGTGTTCCTCTTGGAACACTGAGCTAGAGGTGATGATGGTACATTTAAGTGGAGATGCCCAGCAGGCAGGTCCTTGGAACTCAGAGGACAGCTCAGTCAGAAGGGTGGCTTCAGTGCAAGGCAAAGGCTTCTCACCTTTAGTGAGCAACCTTTAGCTAACAGAGAACTAATAGAAAAGCCTGGAAGTGACTCATTTGCCCCGAAGGTAGCAGAGATAGACAATAAAAGTGTAAACTGTGAGTTTTATCACCTACCAGCAGAACAACAATAGCGAGTTATATAACCTTTCCAGACCTTGCTTTTTGAATCTGTAAAATTGAAATCATAAAACCTTTCTCACGGTATGATTATTAGGATTAAATGGGAAAGTATTTAGAAAATACTTTTAGTATTTAGAGCAGTGAAAGTATTTAGAACAGTGCTCAGCACATAATAAGGGATAGGTGATGCTTTTTATTTATGGCAGATTTTCTGCAAAGAAACTTTAATTCCAAAGCAGAGTTAATCTCTTCTTTTCTGTCTCTGCAACAAAATGAAAATCTTTTGAGGAAACTTTTTTCATAAAGCAGGTCTCTGTAAAGCAAATCCCATTTTGCAATAGGAACTGTTACTAGGATGATGTAATAACAGGTACATACCACATTCATATGCACACAGAAATGTTGCTTATTTTTTTTTTTTTTCTGTAAATTTCTTCCACGCCTTGAGCTCCTGCTGAATACTAAACAAGTCAAATACAGTCTCACACAAAAATTTTAATCCTCTTCAAGAACTTAAAACAGTAGTGACAGTCTCCTTCAGATAAATGTTAATATCTTTCGATGGTCTTCTCCTTGTCTCCAAGAGAGTGCCTGGTTGAATGGTGTTGGGTGTGGGAAATGGTTACTCTTGAAGTGGCAGCAAGAGGTGGTGTAAGACCCGGTGGGGCCTTTCTGCTGGGCCTCTGATTTCTGAGGTCATTCTTGTTGGCTTTGTGTTGGCAGTTAGCTCTCGTGTCTATGGCTGGTTAATTTATGTTGTATTCTGTCAGTCTGATGAAGCCTCAGCATAGTTCTTGCTGGCTATTACCCCTCACCTGAGGTCTAGTGTGCCTCCTCTTAGCTCCAGCCTGGGCGCCCTGCTCTCTAGCCCAGAGCCTGGGGTCATTTCACCCCATTACAACAAACCCTTGAAAAAACTCTTGAAACAGACCATCCTTGACTTCCACTCTGCAACCTCCCTGGACTGGCAGACCATCAAGGCTCTTCCATCGCACATGGGAGCCCAGGATGGCTGGGGAGCCCTAACTCCAGTGATTTCCCTTTCCTCGATAGCTTGTGCCATCACTTCCATCTGCAGCAGCAGGTTGGGGTGGGTGTGTAAGTGTGTATGCTCTCTTGGTCACAAACAAGGATATGGCCGCAGCTCTGCTGTGCTTTGAGTTTTCTATTCAATCTGATTATCATACTTTCTTTTCTGCGACTTGAGTCACTGTATTAGGTGGTCAGATAAGCCAGACCCAAAGGAGTTGGATAGAAGAGGCTTTTCCCCTTTTGTTTCGTGGGATATTCTCCATGGCCTATTCACTTCTTTAATGAGATGATCTTTCTCTTTCGCTGTTCCTAAAGCTACGGGGGAAATGAAAATACATAGATTATTCCAGTGATACAAATGCCAGGAGCTTTTGTTTCCTGTTAAAGACTAGGCCATTGATACAAGCCACCAAAACGCTCAAAGGAAAGGTAAGACTACCATAAAACTTTACAAAAACTTATATAATAAAGCTATTTTAAATCTTATAAAATCATTTTAATGTATTTTGTGTCTCAGCATTTGTAAGAAATTCTACAGTATCATGTGTTGCTTGAGCATAGAAAATTAAACTCAGTTGTGTCATTAATTGGACTTCATTAAAGCCAATAGCTAACACAATAATCATCCATTAAATATTTAATTAGCTAAAATTTAGCCTGCTTTTTAGAGTGTGGTTAAATGCACAGGATAGTAAGTAATCCATACTCTTACTAGCAATGTGTTCCTAAAAATGTTACTTAACTCTTCTGTACCTAAGATGCCCAATTTGTAAAGTGGGAATATTAATGATATCTATAGTATAGGCTTATTGTGAAGGTTAGATTAGAATGGTGCTTGGGCATGTAGTGGGTACTATTTTAGGATTTGTTTTATTCATTATTATTTATCCCTTTGATCATTATTATTTTTATTCTTTTTACTATATGTCACTGCAGCAGCTGAACATTTGAGATTACTTGTGATATCTGTAATCGTGATAGTTTGGAAAACAAAAACACCTTATCTTTAAGTATGGGTTCATTTTCATTCCTTCACTGTTTTTCAGATGGCTAATTTCTTGTCCACTCAGATGTGCCATAATATTCTTTTTGCCTCTGTTTCTCTCAAAGTTCTTTGAGCACTAAATAGTTCAGGTGTTACAGTGATTTTGGTCATTTAAAAATCTATTTAAACAGAATTCTTTTTAAAGGCAGAAGATACAGTGTCACAGTATTTGCTAAGCAGAGCTATATCCTCATCAGTTCAGTTCAGTTCATTTGCTAAGTCGTGTCCGACTCTTTGCGACCCCATGAATCGCAGCACGCCAGGCCTCCCTGTCCATCACCAACTCCCAGAGTTTACTCAAACTCATGTCCATCGAGTAGGTGATGCCATCCAGCCATCTCATCCTCTGTCGTCCCCTTCTCCTCCTGCCCCCAATCCCTCCCAGCATCAGGGTCTTTTCCAGTGAGTCAACTCTTCGCATGAGGTGGCCCAAGTATTGGAGTTTCAGCTTCAGCATCAGTCCTTCCAATGAACACCCAGGACTGATCTCCTTTAGGATGGACTGGTTGGATTTCCTTGCAGTCCAAGGGACTCTCAAGAGTCTTCTCCAACACCACAGTTCAAAAGCATCAATTCTTCAGTGCTCAGCTTTCTTCACAGTCCAACACTCACATCCATACATGACTACTGGAAAAACCATAGCCTTGACCAGATGGACCTTTGTTGGCAAAGTAATGTCTCTGCTTTTTAGTATGCTGTCTAGGTTGGTCATAACTTTCCTTCCAAGGAGTAAGCATCTTTTAATTTCACGGCTGCAATCACCATCTGCAGTGATTTTGGAGCCCGAAAAAATAAAGTCTGACACTATTTCCACTGTTTCCCCATCTTTTTCCCATGAAGTGATGGGACCAGATGCCATGATCTTAGTTTTCTGAATGTTGAGCTTTAAGCCAACTTTTTCACTCTCCTCTTTCACTTTCATCAAGAGGCTTTTTAGTTCCTCTTCACTTTCTGCCATAAGGGTGGTGTCATCTGCATATCTGAGGTTATTGATATATACTCATAGGTTGCATCAAAGATGAGGAAAGTTAGCAGAAATGAATGTTAGATGTTGGAAGGGGCATTAAACCATCTTATTGTTTAAATTTGTATTTCTGGGATTACTAGTGAAGTGATCCCTTCCATACATTTGTTTGTTCACTAGTTGATTATTTTCTTTTCTAAATTGCCTGTTCCTGTCTTTTGTACATTTATCTGCTGAAGTTCTTACTGATTGGTGCCTTGATTTACAAGAGTTCCTCAAAATTATTAAAACCTGTTTGCTATATGTTGTAAATATTTGTTTTTTACCAGATATCTTTTGATTTCAGACATGAAAAGTTTTGAAGTTTTATATAATCAAACCTATTGACTACATATTTTGAGACTTTTTATGTTGCTTTTAGGGTTGGAGAATTTTCCTCTGTACACGGTAACTTATGTTGTGTGAAAATTTGCCAATTTGGATTTTTTAAACATTTAACTCTTTTATACACTCTAAGTGTGTACTGTTCATTGTTTGACATATGCATATAAGCTAACAATTTTTAATAAAAGGAGAATCTATTTTAATGTCATTTATTGAAGTCATTGTATGCCTTTGACCACATATTAATTTGCTCTATATCTGCACAGTAGCTGGTGGCTATATGTGACTATTGGGCACCTCAATACATGGTTGGGCCAAACTGAAATATTCTGTAAGTGTAAAATACATACTGGAGTTCAAATACTGAGAGCAGCAGCAGCAAAAGAAGAAAAATATCTCAATAATGTTTTGATATTTATGACATAGAAATGATAATATTTTGGGTATAACAAAGATATGATATATAATATAATAAGATATACAGTATATTAATGATATATAAGGGCTTCCCTGGTAGCTCAGCTGGTAAAGTATCTGCCTGCAATGCAGGATACCCCAGTTTGATTCCTGGGTTGGGAGGATTCCCTGGAGGAAGTCATGGCCACCCACTCGAGTATTCTTGCCTGGACAATCCCCATGGACAGAGGAGCCTGGCAGGCTACAGTCCACGGGGTTACAAGGAGTAGGGCACAACTGAGTGACTAAGCACACACAATTATTAATAAATAATACATAAATATTGTTAAAATAATTCGACTTTTTCTTTTTACTTTTAAAATTGTGGGTATTAGAAAATTTGTAAACTGTGTATATGACTCATTACATTTCTGTTGGACATCTGCTCTATATATTTTAGTTTTGTTTTTTTTTCTATTCTGTTGATTTTTTTCCTCAGTGCTGTCTGTGGACTTAATAATTGTAGCTTCATGATATGTATGGGGGTCTGATTGAACTGATTTCTTTCATTTCTATCCTTTTCAATTTTTATTTAGTTTTTCCTATTCATTCTTCTAGATAAATTAAACTTTTTTTTTTTTTTTTTTTTTTGGCCAAGTTCTAAGAAAATTAAATCCCTCTGGGACTTTGACTTAAGTCACATAAAATTTATAAATTGATTTTGAAAGTACTGTCATCTTTATAAAACTAAGTCTTTTTCTCTCCCAGGAAATGATATCTCTTCATTTTTTTATCTCTTTTAAAAATATTTCTTAACAAACTTCTTATTTTTCTTCATTTAACTTGTATTCATTTGTTATTTGGATTATTGTTAGGTATCATGTTTTTATTTTATTGTAAATGTCAGTTATTTTTCCAATGTATTTTCTAACTGGTTTATGTTGGTTTATGAAAGGTGACCTTTAAAAATATACCTTGCAACCATTTTTTACTGAGCATCTAAAAAATTAATTCTAATAGTTTTCAGCTGATTCTCTAGAGTTATTCTCCCTGTCAAATTAAAATCCATATCATATTAAGCTTCAAATGAGCTTCTATAATTCTCTCCAAAATTCTAGCTGTAGGAATCAAATCTTTGAAAAAAGGAGAATGTTTAGGTATAAAGTCCTGTTGTTTATTTCAGATGGAATTTTATTGGAACTTATTTGTATTATTGGAAATCACAGAGATAGAATGTTGTTTTATGTGTCTTTTTTGTTGTTGTTGTTGTTTCCAAGAACTTGATGAAAAGATTAGGAAAAATGACACATGATTCAGCTAGCAGCTAATAAATGTACTTGTGGCAGTATATGCATTTGTGTGTAAGACTAGTTGTAAGAAAAATTGTTGACTTCTGATAGTTGCCTTTTGCTGGGTATTTGAGGCTGCATTCATCACCTCAGATGGTTACAAAAACAAGCTAAATATCATCTCAATTGCAATTTTACCTTGAAACTCTCAGCCTTTTCCTTCCATCTCTGAGAGCCTGGGGCTTAAGTTTCATTCTTGCTACATGATTATAAGAATTCACTTTTTATTTTGTCTTAAACATTTTTTCTTTTTGCTCTCTGCCCATATTCTTTTACTAATGCCTTTAAAAAACTTTCTCCCCCGACTCCCCCCGGTACCGTGAGTAATACTTTTATTCACTAAAAATAATTTATTTTTAACAAAAATCTTTGAGCACAAAATTACTCAGATATTACAGTGATTTTAGTCATTTCTAAATCTACTTATATACAGAGTTATTTCTCATTGCAGAAATTGTGATGCTATTGCATTCTCTCCTAGTAGCTACAGCAATACAAGGCGAGGTAGGAAAGAGAAAGGTCTCAGGGAAGGACATGCCCTCATTAGTAGGAGTGTTGTTAATCAACACTATCAGAGATCCAACTGAACTTATATAAATCTTTCAAAAGGTAACCCCATATCTGTAGATTAACTTCAACTCTTAAGAGGGAAAGAGAATTTTCTCTATTGATGTATTTAAACAAAGTTAACTGACTACTCAGTACAAAATGTTTCCTCTCTTGGTAATTTATGAGGCAATAACCAGGCTCCAGACTTTTGTTGTGCTCCTGTGGGCATGACCTGGCCCCCTGACCCCTCACCAGAATTCTATCGGGGTGTTGTCACATGGGTGACCGGAATCATGAATCGACATTTGGAAACATGAAGTTACTGTTATGTTACATAAAGTGTGTGTTAAGTATATCCCCGCACACATACACTTAATATGGAATGAAATCTTTACTGAAAAATGTTATACTGACATGGTATAGGGGTGTGTGTGTGTGTGTGTGTGTGTGTGTGTGTGTGTGTGATAGTGAAGCTATATCATCCCAACCTACTGGTACTTTTATGTAAAGGGAGACTATTTGTATGTGGTTGGTATGTGGAATATGACTCTTTTGCCAAGTACTCTAGTTGCTTACCTTATTTCCTGGGTAATATAATCAGAAAAGCAAAACCCATAGAATTTAAGGTGTTACACATCTCTTCAGCCTCGAGCGACAAATCACTTTAAATGAAACAAGAATATGTCCATTTGTATTCTAAGCAGAGATGGAAAGATATCCTATAAATTTTTAATCCACCAAGTGGCGTGTATTATACTGAGCTATTGTCCTGGGTCAGGCTGCATTTCATATCTCCATTTGGAAGGAAAGCTGCTGTGATGCAGAGGACAGAGCCATTTTCCCCCCTGCCCCCAACCCCAACAAATACCAAAATGATGAATTTTAATGAAGGGCTAAAATGATGGGAGTTTATTCTTATCCACATCCTATTCACTGAAACAGCATGGATTTTTCTTTCCCCTCAAACCAACATGGAACTCACAATGTATTTTAAACTCGAAGAAAAAAAGTAACTCATAGTAAAGAAAAAAAAATATTTTAAAATATACTATATTTTAAAATAGAATATATTATATTATTATAATAGTAAGACCCACTTCACTGGCTAAGGTATAAAAAATGAAATCATTATGTATAGTTATTTATCAATTATTAATCTTAAATTATTAATATTATTTATTAAGATAAGCATAATCTTAATAAATTACATCAAATTTAAAAATTATTAATTGCTGTATTTCCTGGCGAACTCCATGGACAGAGGAGCCTGGTAGGCTACAGTCCATGGGGTTGCAAATAGTTGGATAGGACTGAGTGACGAACATTTTCTCTTTCAATTGCTATAGTACAAATCAGTCTTTACTAATTGAATCCAAACGTTTGCAGCATACATTCTCAAAGTTACTAAAAAGACATATGATATCGGATAGATGATTTATTTTCTACTGCCCACTTATTCATGGTGAGAAGTAGGAGATCAAAACATCTTAGGAAATCTTGTATTTGAGTGTGAATGTATCTTTCAACCAAAAAGTGAAAGTGAGATTATAAGGTTTTAGGATTGTTGTTGGCTAGGATTTTTTATATATTTTAGGTATGGAGTTTATGTGTTTCAAGTAGAGTTTGTGTATTTCAGGGAGAGTTTATCTGTTTCAAATTTAGGGTATTTAGCCAACCAGAGGTGTGTCTGCACTCAACAGGACAGTAAAAGTAAGACCCTCTGAATAGTTGAGTGGCCAAAATTCTACGAAACTCTGTCATCCACCAAGTTCTCCATTGTAATTTTGAGCACAACATAGTACTCACACTATTCTTAATTATCCTGTTATTCTTAAGGACTTGGGATATTTTCAGAGTAAGGATGAGGGTTTCTCTGGGAACATAATTGAAGTGGGAACCAGGATGAATATTTCCTGCCTGAAATATCTTGTGTTGCCCTGCCCCTGAAGTTCATGCGGTGAACTCAGATGATGGCAGCTGTTAGAAAAACTTTCTTTTGTTATAGTGTAGTTCTATTAAAAAGAGCATTGTAATAAGATTTGGATTTGGTGGTAAAACTCAATGTGCAGTAAAATATTTTAAAATGCTACTGACCCAAGTTCAGTAGGCATCATAGGTTATGACATTCTCTCTGAACGAGAAGGTCAGAATTTCAGTACAGCCAGAAATTAAGGCCTACTGGTGTGTGAGGTCATGGGAATGGCCTGGTCCCCAGTAGGAAGGGGAACCCCTTAACGGCCAAGAGGACCTTTGATGTTTGCCTTCGCAGGCTCTGCTTCACCTCTGTCTCTGATCTTGGGCTGAATAACCTCCTAACTAACCTAATTGGTGGTCCAGCACACTTCTCCTGCTGTTTAGCCCCAACTCGAATGAAAACGGCTAGATAATTAAGCTCTTTCTTAGCTGCCTCAAGCCTGGCCTTTGTGAAAGCTTTGGTTAGCAGGCTGGCTGACCCTGCAGAGCCCGTTTGCCATCATCCCCTTAATTCACTGGGGTGGATTTTGAGCATCGTTACACTGAGGTCTCCTCATTGGGTGCTTTCACTAGTACCTGCCTTGTGTCAGGCAAATAGCTCTCTTAACACTGGACATGCCCAAATTATTAAAGCCCTGTAAATTACATCCCAAAGCAGCCTTACACTTGACTGCCTCCACCCTTTACCTTCTCTGACCTCGGTGAACAGCAGTTCTTCACACACATTCTTAACAAGGTTGTTTACTCTGCATGTCCAATGAGACTGTGTCTCACATAGTAAGTTCTCAGCTTTGAGCAAAGCCCAAGAGGCCTGACTTTTCAGCTGCTAAAAGAATTAACCTTTTAGCCGAGGATGGTCCTTACTGCTAGATGTGCTTTCATAACCCACATATATGACCACTTAAGAATATTGCTGTATTTATGGAGATTTTTACATTTACATATAGATCAGTTTCACAAGTCAAAGTAACCCAGGGTGAGTAAACATCTCTGCCATCTGTGTAGTTAAGAATGCCAACTTATTTTTAAAATGGCTCTGTACAGTCAACCCGATAATTTATGAAAGTAGCAGAAAGGAATGCTATTATACCAAAATCCACTTGTGATTTCAGACTTCATTTGGACAAGGTGTTCAACCTGCTTGAGGGAAATGGCAAGTGAGTCCCAGGGTAGACACATTAGATTCTCAGGAGCTTGGGGTTCTTGGGTGTGAGAGAAAATATTTCTTGTTTTATGAATGTTTACTGAGTTGCTTAGACTGATTTGATAAGCGCATTTAGACCTGTCATAAGGTAGATGTTTGACAAACTCTAATTCCCCTCACTGGCTTCCCTGGTGGCTCAGTGGTAAAGAATCTACCTGCTAATCCAAGAGATGTGGAATTGATCCTGGGTCAGGAAGATCTCCTGGATAAGGGAAATGGCAACCCACTCCAGTATTCTCGCCTGGGAAACCCCATGGACAGAGGCTCATGGAGGGCTACAGTCCATGAGGTTACAAAAGAGTCAGATACAACTTAGCAACTAAACAACAATTCCCCTCACCTTTAGTGGTTCCTGGCCTCTTTGGATGTGTATTCTGGGTGTGTTTATTCACACTGATTGTATCTGCAGCCCAGATTCTCCATGCTGCCAACCAGTTGTCCCCTTCCCCACCCTCTCCCTCTCTGCCCCTCTCTGTCACACACCACCCACCCCACTTTAGGTGCCCTGCACAAAGGAACGTTCTCACAGTCATAACAGCGCCCTTCTTTTCTCTTCTTCCCCTTTCACCCCAGTGTATTTTCACTTTCCTCTTTCTCATTTTTCCTCTGCTTGTCACGGAGTAGAGTGCTTGGTCCCAGGGCATGGTACTGAGAAAGGAGGATGGAAGGCGGCAGCATGAAGCAGGATAAAGGCCTTTCAACTCGATACAGCTGACAAGTTTTCCTGTTTGAAGGGCGCCTCTTGAACATGGATCAAGTGGTAGTTGTACACTGTTCTACTTTTGATGGTACTTGAGAATACAGTCATCATTGCAGGGTGAAGGGGGAGCAGAAAAATTGAACGTAACAGATTCAGAATTATCTCAAACACAAAATAGGTAAATGGAGTGATTCCACCAAAATACTGCCTAAAAAACACTAAACACGAACCTCTAGGATGCTATGTGGAACCCTCACTTAAAATGGAAAAGGACACAGGTTCTTGAGCTTTCTAGGCTTTTATGTGTCCCTGTACAGTGAAGCAGGGCTATGGAAGGGAAGGTTTGGAGAGAAGGGATGGTTGGGCCAGGTAGAAAGAACTGGCTTCCCATTAGTGTGGTTGTAGGGAAGAACTGTACCAGGGCAGCTTGCAGCTTCCTTGGGATTCATCTGGAATTCTCCCATTTATCCTCCTGAATAAGAAGGCTCCTCATTCAAAAGTAAAACAACTGTGGTTTCCCTAATTTCTATTGAAAAATAATGGATAGAATTCAAGTTGTCAAACACTTGGCTTCTGCTGCTGCTACAGTACAGTCTGAAACAAGATGATCTACAATTTGGCCCCACATGACAGAATCTTAATTTTGAGCAATTGCCATAGCTCCGTGCTCTCAGAGGCCTCCCTGGCATCACGAGTCCTTCCATCTCGGAAAGCAAGATGTGGCTGCAGGAGCACAAATGTTAGAGTTAAAATCCCGCCTTGATGAAGGAGAGCTTGGGACGTAACGGAGAGAGTAACATGAAAGCTTACATTCCTGTATGTAAAATAGATAGCCAGTGAGGAGTGTGCTGTAAGGCTCAGGGAAGGAAACCTGGGCTCTGTAACAACCTAGCGGGGTGGGATGGGGGGAGAGGAGGGAGGGAGGTTCAAAAGGGAGGAGATTTATGTATACCTATGGCTGATTCACGCTGATGTTTGGCAGAAACCAACACAACTCTGTAAAGCAATTATCCTTCAATTAAAAAGTAAATAAATTTAAAATAAAAAAAAAGCCCTGCCTTCATTTAGGCTGATTCATATTGATGTTTGGCAGAAAACAACACAATTGTACAAAGCAATTATCCTTCAATTAAAAAATAAATTTAAAATAAAAACATACCCCGCCTTCATATTTAGGCAGCTTTCACTTCCTAGCTTGCCCAGGAAGCCCCTTCACGTCTCTGGATCTCAGATTTCAGTGAGATTCTGCAAATTAAGATACTCACAACCCAAGCATAGAGTTGTCATGATGATTAATTATAATTATGCATGTTTGAGGTGCTCAGCCCTTGCCATGGTGTATGACACATTTAAGCTCATAGGTTTTCCCTCTTTCTTTTTTTACTTTTCTTGAACAAGGAGGAAAGTTGCAAGTAAAAAAAATGCAGTGTTTTAAGGCAATATGGTTTATCTCAAAGTAACCTAGATCAGTGTTTTCAGACTGTCATAAAATCGTACCTAAAATCTCTCTGTAAAACAGATAATATGGAGCCTGGGTAGGGGCCGGGGGTTTCCAGGCTTCAGTTCCCCAAGCAGCGATTACATTGTGCTCTGTGTGAACAGCACCATCAGTTCCATGTAAAGAGTTACTCCTAGAGTTGTGCAATGTGAGGTGTCTTCATTGGTGTCTTCGTGAGCTACATCCACTCTGGGCCACGGGTAGTTTACTAGAATTGCTTATTTTCTCCAAATTTGCTTATTTTTCTGAGATATTTTGATGGCATCCTCCTGGATTCACAAACAATATATCACAATTCTACACCACGCTTTCTCTCTGAAATCAAAAGGGGAGAAGCACAGGCTTAGGTGACTCTGAAGCACCAAGGGTTTGGGCCTGAGATACACATGCAGTTCCCTGGAGGCGTTTCATTGGGAGAAAGGGAATTCCATCTTTAAGCAACATGCGCCAGCTATCTATCAGCACATTTCTCAAGGATTATTGCTTGTCCTTGGTTTTACTCTGATGCCTGAGGTCAGGATGAGCTAGAATACTTACTCAAATCCCTGGCATGTTGTGTATTTCCTGCTGATAATTTGCAAACAATAGATTTGAATAGAAAGTTATGGAAAAAGTTTCTTGAATAACTGAGCTCCCTTACATCTGCTCATTGATGCTTAACTCGATGGAGCCTCAGCACCCAGAATATTAAATCCTTTTTATACAATTAGGTTGTGCGCTTATGCATACTAACAAGGTATGAGTGTGGGGTGTTTATCTTCTCCCTGAGGATTATAAATTCTTTTGGCAGGTACTGTCTCTTTCTATTTCACTGCGTAATATGTGCCCAGAGGCAACTATTCTTTGCCGGAGTGCATCCTCCTAACAACAGAAATTGACGGTGGTGAGGAATAGTCTGAAATATATGTCTCAGAAATGTTGCATTTTCCTTTCACTAATACAGGCACTAACCACTTCGTGGCTGTCCTCCTGCATCTGTTGTATCTATTATGTTGATTTTCAAGATAGAGCTTTATTTTGTAATCTTTTGAAGACGAGAAATAAAAATTGATAAAGTATAAATGCCATTCTTTGTTTTTGATGTGGGGCAAATGACTTAAATGGCTAAAGCAAGAACCAGATTTTAATTCTAAACCTCAGTTGACATTATTTTGAGATTTGGAAAATGTCTTCTGTTCTCATTGTGTTTGAGTTTCATTTGTTTGTTTTCCTTTTTCTAATCTTGTTGTATCTAAGACCTGAACTAAATGTCTCGATCAGCAGTTCCTCTGATGTTTCCAACCCCAGTCTCGATCAGGTAATTGAATAATACCTTCGGAATCTGATTGCTGGGACAGGGAGCACTGAATCTGTTATTCTCAGCAGGGGCACTGTCGTGGGTTACAAAGAGACAAGGAGCAGGAGGAAGAAGGAGATGGAAAAATTACTATGTCTCTGGAACTTCTTAACCCGGTGGTCCATGTGACTATAGCAGCTATTTGCGAGTGTTCATTATGTTGTAGATATATGAGTTGACATTCACCAGGGTAGTTCTATCAGATATTTCTTTTCATCCTTTGCAACCAAATTTGAAAGCAATGGTATACCTTACCTTTCCATGGCTTAGTAATAGATACTTCATAAAAGTCTGTAGGCATCCAAGGTCAGGCTGCCACAAGAGCTGTGTGCTTACTGCTTGTAGCACATCAATTTGACATATTGTTTATTTGCTTCCTCCATTCTGCTTACCACAGTGGGTCTCAGCGCTTATATGTGAAACCAAGAGAAGTGAATTGAAATGAAAATGAGTATTAATAATCTTTCACATAGGTGGCCACTGGATGTAATTCACTGTAAGTAATGCTAGTAAGACTATGAACACATGGCTGAGAGTCTTCAGATGAGTGACTGATTCTATCACACAGAAAAAGCAGTGTGCAGCTATACCCCTGCAAGCTTGAACATATGTGTCTACATCTTTTATAGGAGTATCGTTTTCTTCTATCTGATATCACCCAAAATAAGCATTCCATCAGCTGGGACCAGATCATAGTTCTGTCATAGAGACAGATTTTTGTGTGTGTAACATTGTACATCTACCGTGGATAACAATGTATTTTCAATATAGGCCTGGTAATTCTTGACATCCTCAGTTTGTAGGTGAGTAAGTTAGAAGTTGTGTGGAAATGCTGCATATCATCATTTTATATATATATATATATACACACACATACATATACATGTATCAAACTTGCAAATTTGAAAAAAAGTACATGCTTTTTTTTTTCTCCCCTTGAGTCTGCATCCAGGGGTCAGGAACGAAAAGTAGAAACTTGCTCAGCTTATTAGCAAAGAAATAGATTCAATGGCAATTGAGCTTTAATTAGGGAAGGAGATCCTAGGCTGAGTTGGGAAAGTTCGCTGTCAGAAGATCTGGATGTGTTATGGGCAGGAAGAGGCCTGTCTTCACAATGTCTCATGACCTCAGGGAAGTCATGTACCCTTTTGTCTCTTTTGCGCAGACTTGGCAATTCCTTTCCTTCAAGGCTGGAGGGAAATGCGTAGAACAAAAACATGGTGCCAGGGAGGTGCAATCAACAAGGAGAAACCTAAAGGTAAATCTTTGCAGGTTGTTAAAGGCCCAAGAAAATCCTGCTGAAATGCTGGTGCTGAGTTTCTGTGGTGGACAGCTTGAGGCCCTAAGGAAATTCCAATCCTCTGCAATAGAGCAAGTAAAAATAACAATAAAAATGACAGAGATAGCAGCAGCCACAGTGATCCTATGGACAGCTGACATTTATGGAGCAATTTCTAGGTGTAGGTTATTGTGGTCAGCATTGAACATGCATAATCTTATTTAATACATTCGTCACAGAAAGACATTATCACATACATTTTACAAATGAGGCAATTGAAGTATACAGAGGTTAAATCACTTGCTTAAGGTCACACAACTAGTATTAATAATAGGTTAAATGTATGCAAAAGGGAACCATGTTGTTCTTAGGTACCTGTTTGTAGCTCTGTAGTTTTTTTCTGGGAGAGTAAAGCAGTGATTCTCACTCCTGGCTGTGCTTTAGAATCACTTGGGGAGCTTTAAAAACTGATGCCTGATCCTACCTCCCAGACATACTTTCATTGATCTGGGGGTGACTTGCAAGTATTAAAAGCTCCCCAGGAGGTTATTATGTGTTGACCTGCTCATAGGTAACCTCTCTTCTGTTGTCTCTAGACTTTCATTTGATTTCATCATTTACTTTAACCATAATTTGTGAGCATCTTATTTATTATCTGATACCTTATTTTGTCTATCCTTTGTAGCAGAATATAGCTCTGTGAAGGCACAAACCATGTTGATCTTACCCCTATAGCTCCAGAGTCTGTGTTGGATAAGTGAAAATGAATGAGTATCATTCAGTTCAGTTCAGTTCAGTCAGTCAGTTGTGTCCAACTCTTTGCAACTCCATGGACTGCAGCACACCAGGCCTCCCTGTCCAACACCAACTCCCAGAGTTTATCCAAACTCATGTCCATTGAGTCAGTGATGCCATCCAACCATCCCATCCTCTGTCGTCCCCTTGTTCTCCTGCCCTCAATCTTTCCTAGCATCAGGGTCTTTTCCAATGAGTCAACTCTTCGCATGAGGTGGCCAAAGTATTGGAGTTTCAACTTCAGCATCAATCCTTCCAATGATCACCCAGGACTGATCTCCTTTAGGATGGACTGGTTGGATCTCCTTGCAGTCCAAGGGACTCTCAAGAGTCTTCTCCAACACCACAGTTCAAAAGCATCAAGTCTTTGGCACTCAGCTTCCTTTATAGTCCAACTCTCACATCCATACATGACTACTGGAAAAACCATAGCCTTGACTAGATGGACCTTTGTTGGCAAAGTAATGTCTCTGCTTTTTAATATGCTAAGTTGGTCATAACTTTCCTTCCAAGGAGTAAGCGTCTTTTAATTTCATGGCTGCAATCACCATCTGCAGTGATTTTGGAGCCCCCCCCCCAAAAAAAAATCAGCCACTGTTTCCCCATCTATTTGCCATGAAGTGATAAGGCCAGGTACCATGATCTTAGTTTTCTGAATGTTGAGCTTTAAGTTGTCTTTTTCACTCTCCTTCACTTTCATCAAGAGGCTCTTTAGTTCTTCGCTTTTCTTTGGTGTCACCTGCATATCTGAGGTTATTGATGTTTCTCTTGGCAATCTTGATTCCAGCTTGTGCTTCATCCAGCCCAGTGTTTCTCATGATGTACTCTGCGTATAAGTTAAATAAGCAGGGTGACAATACGCAGCCTTGACGTACTCCTTTTCTTATTTGGAACCACTCTGTTGTTCTATGTCCAGTTCTAAATGTTACTTCCTGACCTGCACACAGATTTCTCAAGAGGGAGGTCAGGTGGTCTGGTATTCCCATCTCTTTCAGAATTTTCCACAGTTTATTGTGATTCATACAGTCAAAGGCTTTGGCATAGTCAATAAAGCAGAAACAGATGTTTTTCTGGAACTCTCTTGCTTTTTCGATGATCCAACAGATGTTGGCAATTTGATCCCTGGTTCCTCTGCCTTTTCTAAAATCAGCTTTCTAAAATCTAAAAACATCTGGAAGTTCACAGTTCATGTATTATTGAAGCCTGGCTTGGAGAATTTTGAGCATTACTTTACTAGCGTGTGAGGTGAGTGCAATTGTGTGGTAGTTTGAACATTCTTTGGCATTGCCTTTCTTAGGGATTGGCATTAAAACTGACCTTTACCAGTCCTGTGGCCACTGCTGAGTTTTCCAAATTTGGTGGCATATTGAGTGCAGCACTTTCACAGCATCATCTTTTAGGATTTGAAATAGCTCAACTGGAATTCTATCACTTCCACTAGCTTTGTTTGTAGTGATGCTTCCTAAGGCCCACTTGACTTCACATTCCAGGATATCTGGCTCTAGGTGAGTGATCACACCATCATGATTATCTGGGTTGTGAAGATCTTTTTTGTACAGTTCTTCTGTGTATTTTTCCCACCTCTTCTTAATATCTTCTGCTTCTGTTAGGTGCCTACCATTTCTGTCCTTTACTGTGCCCGTTGCATGAAACGTTCCCTTGGTATCTCTAACTTTCCTGAAGAGGTCTCTAGTCTTTCCCAATCTATTGTTTTCCTCTATTTCTTCACATTGATCACTGACAAAGGCTTTCTTATCTCTCCTTGCTATATGAGTATCATCTCTCTGTAAAAATAATCACATATCAGAAAGTACTCATGCTTCAGTTTTTCAAGCCAGTGTTTAACACTTTTATTGAAATATTCATTTACTGAAGGTGTGAGGCTGCTGGTATTTTTTCCTTATAAGTGACCACATAAGACAATCAGGTGGAGGAGGATTTGAGGAAGAAGAGAGAACAGAAGCCCAGTGGGATCAGTGGTGTGGAACTGTGCTCCTGAGAGGAAAATTCTTTACACAACAGTTTTTCAGAAAAAATAGGCTTTTATTTGATTTAAAATGACATTTTAAACTTTAATATAATTTTTGATTCAAACCTTTAAAATCAACGTACATTTAAAATGGATAACCAATAAGGACCTACAGTATAGCACAGGGAACTCTGCTCAATGTTGTGTGGCAGCCTGGATGGAGGGGAGTTTGCAGGGAGGAATGGATACATGTATATGTATGGCTGAGTCCCTTTGCTCTTTACCTGAAACTATCACAATGCTGTTTGTTAATCAGCCGTATCCCAATACAAAAAGTTTTGCAAAGATAAAATCAGTGTAAATGAGTGACTTCATGGATGCTGCAGGATGGATGAAGATAACCTGGATTGGGAACCTTTGGCTTACCCAATGCTGCCGGGAAGAAATCTGTTTTCATAGAGTGCAAGTTGGTGTAGGCTGGGCTGGGCTGTGTCAGGACTAGCAGAAGCAAGGCTCCCTTGTGTCTAGTTTAGCTCTAGGCTAGATGATGAATAAAACCAAAAGACATCTTTCAACCTGGAAAGTAATTCAGGCCCTAACAGCTCATCAATCTGCTATTGCTTTGCAGAGCAAAAATTTAATACATAATAAATAATTTTTCACTGCCTCAAAAAGAATGAAAATTTTTTTGTAATAGTATTTCCCATTTTAAGGTTAACCATCATCACACCACTAATGCTTGATCATACACTTAATTTGAAATCCAAATACTGAAGATTTAAATGGAAATTTTACCCATAAAATGAATGATTAACTTGGTGAGCTGTGATCTCTGTATGTAGTTCCAATATTTACAAAGACAGGATGTAAAGGAGCAGTTGGAAGCAAAGCTGGGCTGGGAATACATTAAATTGGGGTATGTGTTTATAGGTTAATAATTAGTGTCATGGACTATTTTAAATTTTATTTAACAGATATTTTTAGCAATACTAACATAGACCAGACAGTGTTATGAACACATTATAAATATTAACTCATTAAATCATTGTGCCAACTCTATGGAGCAGATATACTATAGCTATCATCTCTATTGAAGGCAAGGTGGTAAGGCACAGAGATGTTAGGTAGCGCGTTTGATAACACAGCACATAAGTGATAAGATGGGACACACCATCAACAACAGGAAGGGGAAATGTATCTGGCTGGCAGTTTTCTGTCAAGGGCTTTACGTGCAGTGATGATAGAGCAGAGGGATGCTGAAGAGAGTTGGGAGAAAGGGGTACCCACAGTTTAGGATCCATTGCATCTGCAGTGCCCACTGGGCATCTCAGTAGCAGAAGAACCAAGATGCCTGATCTTAATGCCATGTCTTTGCTTCTTGATGCACACATTCTTGTCGGGACTCTGAACCTTGGATAGACCTTATTTTGAAAACTTTCCAGGAGGAAATGTCCATAGGAGGTAGTCTATGCCTATCCCCAGTCCACAGACATTTTTGTACTATACACATGTCACCAAGTCTAAGAGAATTAGGTGCCATCAATTAAAGTATATGTAATTGTTTTTTAACGCTGTGGTTAATCAGATCACGATGGAGGTATATGAATAAATTTTAAACCCCTATTAATACTTCTAATGCTAAGCACTTATAGTTAAAATCAATGTTTTTCTCAAAGTAATGACTCTAGATGCTAGATTATATCATTTAAACATAAAACTTTCTGTGATAAATATGCATTGGGGAATTATCTCACATCGAACTTTTAGGAAAAGTGGAAGAGCTAAAAGGTTTGGACAAGACCACATATAACAATTTATTATTTTATTTAGAAATATATTTTTAATAATAAATATACACTTAAAGCATTGTAAACGTATGAATTCTACAATAATGCATGACTTCTGAGAAGGCAAGAGAAATGACTGTTACTCAGCTAATAATTAATGTTTATTATAAATTATAATTTGTGCTTAGAATTGTCAGAATGATGATAGAGTTGTGTATTTTATATGCTATAGTACTTTGGAGCTTCTCGGATAAGTCATATATCAGCATTAATAGGAACATCCTCTTGATATGAAGCTTAACAGTTTTATTGTTTTTTATATTCTTTGTTTCCCTAAGAAAGTCTAAAGTATACATTCTCTCAGCCTTCAAGGAAAGAAGAACTTGAAAAGTTAGTTTAGTAAAAGAACTAAGAGTGTAAGCTCTGGAGACAGATTTGTATAAGTTCACATCCCAGCTCTAGCACTTATTAGCTACAAAATGGCCTTGGGCAAATTATTTAATTTTTATGTGCCAAAGTTCCCCAATCTATAAAAGGGGATAAAAATTACACTAACCTCTAGTAGATGTGGGAACTAAATGAGTTAATATATATTAATACTATAAGCTATTAGGACAGTGCATACTCAGGTGGTTCAGTGGTAAAGAATCGACCTGCCAGTGCAGGAGACACGGGTTCTAACCCTGGGTCAGGAAGATCCCCTGGAGGAGGAAATGGCAACCCACTCCAGTGTTCTTGCCTGGGAAATCCCATGGACACAGGAGCCTGGTGGGCTATAGTCCATAGGGCTGCAAAGAGTTGGATGTGACTGAAGTTACTTAGCACCCATGCACTACCTACAGTAAATGTTCAATTAACACTGGATATTATTTTTAGCCAAATGACTAGTAATCAGTTTTGCTCAATAATTATATATCAAGATCTTTGACTCAAGATCTTAGAATAAGGTGCTCTGCAGGCCTAGTGTGAAAGACTGAAGAGAGACCAACAGCTCATGCCTGCTGAGAGCTTAACAGTGCGCTAGGCTCTTTTCCAGGCACTTGCATGCACACTTTTAGTATGTCAAGAACAAAGAAGAAAAACTAATCAATAGAGAAAATGTCTTTGATAACATGATGGAAAAGAACTTTCCTTATATCTAAAATGTCCCCTAAGTGAGGGCGGGAGGAGAAGGGGAGAACAGAGGTGAGATGGTTGGATGGCATCACCGATTCAATGGGCATGAGTTTGAGTAAATTCTTGGACTTGGTGATGGACAGGGAGGCCTGGAATGCTGCAGTCCATGGGGTCGCAAAGAGTCGGACGCGACAGAGCAACTGAACTGAACCGAACTTTTAAGTTGGGCTAAGAGTCGCAAAGAGTCAGACATGACTGAGCGACTTCACTTTCACTTTTCACTTTTATGCATTGGAGAAGGAAATGGCAACCCACTCCAGTGTTCTTGCCTGGAGAATCTCAGGGATGGGGTCGCACAGTGTCGGACACGACTGAAGTGACTTAGTAGCAGTAGCAAGAGACCTCTAGTCCTGGTAAAAGGGCCTTGGGTGTGGCTTTCCAGAAGCCCAGCCCTGAGTGAAATAGCTGACTGGTGCTTCTGGGCCCATGAGACCACACACTTTTGTAAAAGATTCCAGATGGAAAGATTTCCATTGGGGAAGGAAGTACCAAAGGACCCTCAAAGTAGGGTTGCTTTTCCATCTTGAGTCTTTCCTGCAGATTAGACAGCTGCCACGAGAGGGCGCACTGCCCACGTTTGTACCTAAAGACTAGTCTAGGCCTCCTGTCCATGGGCATCTCTGAAGATTTCACTTAGAAATCTAGAGCAGTCCTTCCATGGGGAGAGCTACCTCCCCAGTACGGAGGCTGACCTCCTCCACGTGGACATCCGTCCTCCTCTCACAGCATTCCGGCTTGTCTGTAAGACCAGAAGAGGTAGAGGGTTCTGATCCCTCATGGGGAGAGGACATTACTGTGGAGCTGAATTGAAGCCTCTTAGAACTTCTGAGGTGTGAGAGTGATTAATAATCCCTACGTGGCATTAATATTTGGTTTATATTTGGGCTTATTCCAGAGACTTTAAAAAAGTGTACTATGTCCTATAGCAAGACAGAGAGGTGTATTCTATACCTCTATTTCCCTGAATCTGTGTGAGCTTAGGCAAGCTATTTAATATGCTACCCATTTTCATCATCTGAAGAATCAAGGAGTTGGGTTATAAGATGATGTGAAAAATAGCTAAGTTATGACTTTGAACTCAATTTGATGATTTCTAATGCTTGTAAAGATCGTGCTTATAGAAAACTTATAGAAGATCTTTGAAGCAAGATTACAGCAATATGATTTGCAGATTGGCATAAATGAGGGCTGATAAAAGGAGAGAAGCTCTTGGAGCCGACTTTGGTGACAGTGCTGACAAATTTGTTAAAGAAGAAAAAATAGGCTGGAAAACAGAAACAAGATAGTGACTGCTGGAGAAGATAATTAAGGTCCTTACCCTCTGGTGATACAAGGCAAGGGTTTGGAGATATTTGTGCTTTGGATAGATTTGTAGGATATATATGCATATGCATATGTATATTTATATATATATAGTGGACTAAGCAATAATTGACAGCTTATTTCTTTAGATTATTTAATCTTCTTAACCCCGAGAACTTACAGAAGAGTAGAAAACTATGCTTAGGTACCTGGACAAAAAGGAGGAGTTAGGAAGAGTTGCAGTGATCGTATTTTAGCTTCTTGGTCCCTGGTACTTGGCAGCATGATGCAGTCTTTCATGCATCCAGGTCTACTTCTGTTAGGAGGAATGTGGCATAGAGTGAAGAGATATGAATCACTCCTTGTGGATCATGGTTATAGCTGTATGAAGGCACATATAACTGTGACCTTGAAGAGAACCAAGGAAGAGAAGTCAGCCTCAGGGGATAGATACACACCGGCCATCGCAGTTGGGACTCGCCCAGCTTCTGTGCAGCAGTCAAACCAGCTTGTCCTTGGTTCCTCCTCTTTAAAGCATCAGAAGTGAGTATGTATCAGTCCTTGGTGTATTTCTTTCTCAGACTCATAACATGGAG
Organism: Dama dama; assembly: GCF_033118175.1. NCBI lineage: Eukaryota > Metazoa > Chordata > Mammalia > Artiodactyla > Cervidae > Dama > Dama dama. The sequence goes on from NC_083689.1 coordinate 37,732,136, forward strand.
ACTGTATCTAATTACTTTTTCTTACACAGAGGTAAAGTTTCAAATAAATTAAAAAAAGTTATTTTGGGGGGGTTAGTTTCAGTGTCAGAGAAGGCGATGGCACCCCACTCCAGTACTCTCGCCTGGAAAATCCCATGGGTGGAGGAGCCTGGTAGGCTGCAGTCCATGGGGTCGCTAAGAGTCGGACACGACTGAGTGACTTCACTTTCACTTTTCACTTTCATGCATTGGAGAAGGAAATGGCAACCCACTCCAGTGTTTTTGCCTGGAGAATCTCAGGGGCGGTGGAGCCTGGTGGGCTGCCGTCTGTGGGGTCGCACAGAGTTGGATATGACTGAAGCGACTTAGCAGCAGCATCAGTGTCAGTGTACCAGTGGAGAGATCTTTAGATATGTTATTCTCACTTTTCAGATTTTTCACGTTGTCTCAGATTTTTTTTTTTGTAAAGAAAGGGAAAGAGAAAAAATCTGTAGGGTGATGTTTCTTGCCTAGGCTGAAATATCTTTTATATTTTCTTACTGTAAATTTCTAACACAGAAGTTCTCAAACTTCAGGTCATGATGCCCTTAGTATTCCAGTGCATTTTTACAGCATATCTTGGCTGAAGAAATACTTGACTGTTCTGTTTACTAATTAGTTAGATTCAAACAACTTAAGCATTTATACTCAACAACCTAATAGCCATTTGAAAATTTTAAAAATGTATTCTTAATTAACCACAATTGCTTATTAATGGGACGTGTGCATCTGTTTGGTGCTTCCAAGTTTCTCAGATTTGGGAAGCAGATTATATCTTCCTCACTTTCTGTTCCATATTGATTGTTTGAAATGCTTGTTTTATATCATAGCAACTGCCCAAAATGTAGTTTTATGGAGCTGTGACCATCACGGAAGGAATATAGTGTGATCTGACGTTGAAACTGTGAACTATCTCAAGCTCTCAGTTTGTGCTATGCGTAAAAACTGTCAAATATTTTTTTCCTCAAAAATTTAAAACAACTGAGATCACTGTGGTGTCCCAGGGTGCGTTGGTGCACAGTTTGGCAACTGTGACTCTAAGGTTAGTTAATGAAACATAAAGGGTGGAATTTAAAAAATCCACTGCAGTAGAAGGTTGAGCAGCTAAAACCTTCTCAATTGCCTGTCACTATCCAGATGGTGGGTAGTTGAGAAATTACAATTTGAGCAAGCAGAAATGCAGATGTGGTACTAGCAGGGAAGAAGGATGATGGCTGTCTTGGGAAGGAACCAAGAGAGCAATCTTGACTTATTCTAACTTGAGTATTGTGAAGGTCCTAGGAAGACAGAGTCAAGTTCACACGTAGGTGTCCAGCCTCAGTGGCTGCCGGTAAAGTGCACGGGTTTCATACACATAAAGGTCCCCGATAATCTCAGTGACTGTAGAGCTTCATCATGTAATGTTTGGTATGTGTGTCATATAAACTCACTGAAGTTTGTGTGGTTGATTCTCTTCCCTGCATTTCATAAAAAAACTTGTGTGCAAAAGGGCAATATGCTGTCAGTATTCTTGGTGGAATTCAGGTGTTACATTTATCACTGCTGCTGCTGCTAAGTCACTTCAGCCGTGTCCGACTCTGTGCAACCCCATAGATGGCAGCCCACCAGGCTCCCCCGTCCCTGGGATTCTCCAGGCAAGAACACTGGAGTGGGTTGCCATTGCCTTCTCCAACATTTATTAACTTGCTGTTAAAAGTAGCATTCCCCAAAATGTGTTCTATAGGAATTAATTGGTGCTACTCCAAAATAATGTTCTATGGTTATAGATTTTTTAAAAAATTTCTTTTATTGAAATATATTTGAGTTACAATGTTGTGTTAATTTCTACTGTAGAGGAAAATAATTCAGGTATATGTATATGTAAAAATTTTTTCATATTCTTTTCCATTATGGTTTATCACAGGGTATTGAATAGATTTCCCTGTGCTATATAGTAGGGCCTTAATGTTATCTATTCTATATGTAATAGTTTGCATCTGCTAATCTTAAATTCCTGATCTATCCCTCCCTGCTCACCAGCAATGACAAGTTTGTTCTCTGTGTCTGGGAGCCTGTTTCTGTTTTGTAGGTAAGTTCATTTGCATATTTTATATTTTACATGTAAGTGATATCATATGGTATTTGTCTTTCTTTTTCTGACTTACTTCACTTAGTATGGTAATCTCTAGGCCTATCCATGTTGCTACAGATGGCATTAGTTCATTCTTTTTTATGACTGGTATTTCATTGTGTGTGTATGTGTGTGTGCATACTATGTGTAGTAGGATGTTTTTGATGAATACTGGATTAAAACAAATTAAGCAAGACTTCACAGAGCCTTTAATATGGTAGTGGATTTTACCAAATTTCAAGAGGAGAAATAGTAGTATATATTCCCCAAGATTTATTGAGCAAGGAAACTTTTGATATTTAAAGAAATATCTCATGAGACATGTTTCATAGGGTACCCTTGGGAAAAATAGCTCCAGAGAATCTATTTAACCTGAATTTTACAAAAGCTAATATTTGAATAGCTATTTGTTAATCAGGCCTCTGGTCAATCTGATATTGTCTTCTAGGTAGGCTTACAACTTCCAGCTCTAACATTATACCTATGGGAGAGTACAATCTGTTCTAATATTTTTCTTTTGCATATTGTTTGTCCGTAATGCAGTATGGTTAAAGTATGGATCATCTGCATAGTATTATTGGGTTTTCAATATACTAATGATGAGTTAAGTTTGTAGCACAATCCAGAATTTATTGACAATCTCCTTGCAAGTGAATGCTTCTAGTTATTGTAGTATAACAAGACATATCTATTTCTAGATATCTGTATGGTCTCCAAGTCTATTAAAACATGCATCAGTTCAGTTTAGTTCAATTCAGTCGCTCAGTTGTGTCCGACTGTTTGCAACCCCATGAATCACAGCACGCCAGGCCTCCCTGTCCATCACCAACTCCCGGAGATTACTCAAACTCATGTCCATCGAGTCAGTGATGCCATCCAGCCATCTCATCCTCTGTTGTCCCCTTCTCCTCCTGCCCTCAATCCCTCCCAGCATCAAGGTCTTTTCCAATGAGTCAACTCTTCGTGTGAGGTGGCCATGCATATTTCTCCCTTAAAGTCCTAATTATATGTTGTGTCACATAAGTTTGGGTCCCCTATTAGAAACAGAACAAACACTCTTCCTTTTCTGTGTTTTAGATGAGTTGGATGGTTTAAAGTCTGTTAACTCAATGGTCAGGTTATACTTAGCTAAAAACATCTATTTCTGCTTTATTGACTATGTCAAAGCCATTGACTGTGTGGATCACAATAAACTGTGGAAAATTATGAAATAGATAGGAATACCAGGCCACCTGACCTGCCTCTTGATAAACCTGTATGCAGGTCAGGAAGCAACAGTTAGAACTGGACATGGAACAACAGACTGGTTCCAAATAGGAAAAGGAGTACGTCAAGGCTGTATATTGTCACCCTGCTTATTTAACTTATATGCAGAGTACAACATGAGAAACGCTGGGCTGGAAGAAACACAAGCTGGAATCAAGATTGCCAAGAGAAACATCAATAACCTCAGATATGCAGGTGACACCACCCTTATGGCAGGAAGCAAAGAAGAACTAAAGAACCTCTTGATGAAAGTGAAAGGGGAGAGTGAAAAAGTTGGCTTAAATACAACATTCAGAAAACTAAGATCATGGCATCTGTCCCATCACTTCAAGGCAAATAGATGGGGAAACAGTGGAAACAGTGGCTGACTTTATTTTTTTGGGCTCCAAAATCACTGCAGATGGTGATTGCAGCCATGAAATTAAAAGACTTGGAAGGAAAGTTATGACCAACCTAGACAACATATTAAAAAGCAGAGACATTACTTTGCCAACAAAGGTCCATCTAGTCAAGGCTATGGTTTTTCCAGTAGTCATGTATGGATGTGAGAGTTGGACTATAAAGAAAGCTGAGCACTGAAGAATTGATGCTTTTGAACTGTGGTGTTGGAGAAGACTCTTGAGAGTCCCTTGGACTGCAAGGAGATCCAACCAGCCCATCCTAGGGGAGATCAGTCCTGGGTATTCATTGGAAGGACTGATGTTGAAGCTGAAACTCCAATACTTTGGCTACCTGATGTGAAGAGCTTATTTGAAAAGACCCTGGTTCTGGGAAAGATTAAGGGCAAGAGGAGAAGGGGACGACAGAGGATGAGATGGTTGGATGGCATCACTGACTCAGTGGACATCAGTTTGAGTAAACTCTGGGAGTTGGTGATGGACAGAGAGGCCTGGCGTGCTGTGGTCCATGGGGTCACGAAGAGTCAGACACGACTGAGCAACTGAACTGAACTGAACTGAGCTATTCAGTTCAAGTTAGCATTAGAGTGGGTCAGGCTTCTCCTTGCAGGACTCTGCACAATTCTTGTCATGGGGAGTGGAGAGAAATGTGTGCTTGAACACACTGGGGATGTGGCTGAACTGAGCCTAGCATGACTTTCATGCTCCCCAAAGTTCTCTGTCTCAGGAAGACTGTGAGTTTGGGATCAGGGATTATACTGGTAGATACCCTTCAGAGGAGGGAAATTTCAGAAGGAAGGAAGAAAGAAATATTTCCAGTAAAGTTAGTGAGAAAAGCTCAGAGAGTCCCTGTTTGGTGTTGAGATCATCGTGTCACTATTTAAGGACCTCTAGTTCATGACTCAATGCATTTCTAAGTGGTATGCTTTGGAAAGCTTCCCTTCTCAATTCCAGACTCTGATAGAGAGCAGTTGTGTATCTACTCTTTGGTTTATGGTAGAGAATAAGGACCTACTCAGTCTAAGTCAGAAAAAGAACAAGCTTTTGCTACAAATAAGTTAGATAAAAAGAAATAAAATCATTACCTTGTGCTTATGAAAATTATCATGAGATTTCATGTTAAAGACTCTCAGGTTATATTATTTGGATTCTGTGTTTTTGTTTCCCATAGAAAGGATGTCCAACATAGTGTTGATAGGAAAACTAAATAAAAGCGTGGTCTTATGCTAACTCAGGGTTAGAAAAAGCATTTGTTTATGAGCTGCTAAGACTTAATAACAAAACTAAATGTAGTCCAGATTTTTATATTTCTTTATATCTTATGTTAATTAAATGTCCTTAAAATATATATAGAGACTTTGAATACTGTTAAAAATAAACTTTAGTGGGCTTAATATTGAAGAAGCTTTTTTTATTATTATTTTTAGGTAAAAGGATTATTGAGTAGCAAAAGTATCCCTTCTCTTCTCTCTTTTTTTTAGTTCGCCATATTTATGGCTGTACTGAGTAAACAAATTCTGATACTATGACCATACACTCTCTCTCTTTCTGATGGTTACATATTCAAATAATAGACAAAATATCCCAGAAAAATAGATCTCTTTTTGGGTGTGGAATTTTCTGTCTCAAACATATATAATGAACATATAAAAAATATATATCTATATAGTGGAAGTATGGGTTTATAGAAGTTGAAATATCAGATATTCTGTTTCTGTATATATCTAGGGTAAATAAATTGATTTTGTTAAAGAAATGAGGGAAAATTTAAGGGATTTCTTCAAGTAAATATTTTATTTAAAAAGTCTTATTTAAGAACAGAGGTAAGTTCTGTTAGGACTTGGGAGATCCATTTCTGTGGAAGTGAATTCTCAGAGTGCAAGGTTGCTGTAAGAAGGAAGAACCAAGTTTTTGCTACCTAGACTTGAACGTGACAGCGGCTAATTTTGGGAAAGTGAAGGGCATTGTTTGAAGCAGAGCTTGACCCATAGGGAGGGCACTGGGAATGGGTGGGGAGGAACAGAAGCTGCACCTGGCCCAGCTGAAAGAACTTCGGTTCTCCTACACGCTGGGCAGTGGCACACAAAACCAAGCATGAAAACAGGAAAAGTGGTTCACAGTCCAAGCCACCCACGATCACTTTGAAAAACTTTCAGCATTCACCTCAGGAAATGACCCTTCACATTTCTTGTGCACATTCTGGCTGGCAGCCCAGAATTGGGGGGTCAAGGAAGATGATTATAAAATTCAGAACCTGCTTAAGTAAGGCCAGATTCATTTGGAAGTTGGATTGGTTCAGGAGTGTGGTGGGGGTGGAAGTGATGGGGTGGAGTGGGAGGGAGAGCTGTCATGATGATGATGTTTTTTTGTTTCCCAGAGTGGTACTCAGAAAGTATCATAAATTTTTTTAAAGTATTTTGACTGACAAAAAAAAGTTGTAAAATGCTTCAACTTTGATCTATTTATGACACTATTTGGAGTAAGACGGATGGAAATGCTAAATCATGGAATGTCAGGTACTCAAGTGGATCTGAGTTGCAGAAAATTAACTTGGGATATACTCTACTCAAGATTCAGTCCAACTTATGTACTTTGCAATTGTGGAAATCATATCTTAGAGAAGTTTAACTTCCAAAAACCTTACCATGGCTTTGCAGAACAACCAAGACTAGCATCTGAGTTATTTATCTTAGTATGGTGCTGTCCTTGTTCTAAAAGGTCTAAAATTGTGGTCCTGTAACTCTGCCTGCAGGTAAGACAGCAAATCTACAGCAGAGGCCAAAGAAATCTCTTTGATCTCTCACTTAAATGCAAATGAATTTGATTACCAAGTTCCCAAGTCCCTGTGGATCTAAAATCAGTACTTTAAGTAACAGCATTTTTTTGGTTAATTAAAAAAAAAATTTAATTGAAACCACTTTTCCCAAAGTTAAGTAGGAAGTATTTTATCAATGTGTCAAACATGCTGGAATACTGATTACTTATTGAAGGAGATAGCATTTCTGCCAAACCTAATTAGTTTACCTTGGGCCCTAAATATCTTTGGCTGAAAGTGATAACTAAGAGCACTTCTGTGAGCTTGTCATTAGCACACAGGGGCATTTATGTACACCCCTGTATCTGTCAGTAAATGTGTCTTAAATCATAGCTTTAGGTTGGCAGGATAGCCCGAACAAGCCCAGCTTTCATGTGGTGCCAGAATACAGATTCTGTGCAAATGGAAAGCACTCTCACTCTCGGCTCATACAGTGGACTTCTGAATCCTTTCATTCTAGGAATCTGACCAAGAAACCAAATTGCAGATTTCCTTTAAATGAAAAATTCCAGCCTATTCATATTAACTTCTGCTACTTTGTAATCAACTCTAAGCCTTTTGGTTTTAGTGCCTGTGAATTGCAAGGCTGTGCTTATTAGTGACTACTATAAGAAGAGGGAACTAGGGGATGGCATAGGAAAGAATGGCACAGTTTCTACTAAAGTCAACTATAGGATTTTGGCAATGAAGTCTTGGGAGAGAGAGTTAGCTGAGGGAAATGGAGGAGGATAAGACAGAGGATTTGGGGGGGAATTGAGAAGAGGAGAGGAAGGGAGAAGAATGAGTAGAAAGAGAAAATAATTGTTGTTATAACTATAGTCCTGTCCTTTAAGTATTTCTAGCTCTTCCTGTCTGTGCAAGTTACATTCCCCGCTTTCAGATGTTAGTCATGGCCTTGTGGCTTATTTGGCTAATATAATATGAGGGGGCATGATATGTGCCATTTTCAGGCAGAAATGGAAAGAATGTAGTTCTCTGCATTTCCTTCTTTCTGCTATTATCTTAGACATGCTGGTTAAGATGAAGCCCTATCAGTTCGATCCCTGAGTGGCAGTGATGAGCAGAGTCCCTCTGCCAACTTGCAATGGACATGTTGTGTGAGCCAGGAAATAAAAATCTTTGTAAAGGCACTGAGAATTTTGTTCCCATAGCATAACCTAACTTATCCCATCTAATATGGAGATTAAGACTTAGAAAGAGGAAGCTGGTATAACAAAACTATAAAATAGATGGCTCTGACCCAGCTGCTAAGTAGTAAAGAAACTTGTCAGAAGCTGAAAAGACCATGATTTGTATTATTGGGTTGGTACAAAAGTAACTGCGGTTTTGGACTATGAATTTTATTAATAAATCATTATAAGTAGGCTCAAACACATCTTTATTAATCAAAATAGGAACCATTGCAATCAACACATTTTTGCCAACAAGAAATGTTTGTTTATTCCTGCAATGTAAAAAATTTATGCTTTAGGATTTGACAAACTCTTGGAAAGCATTTTCTGCCTCCTGCCAGGCTGGGAAGTGATTTGCCTGCGGAAAGTTGTTGAGATGCTTGAAGAAGTGGTGGTTGGTTGGTGAGAGGTCAGATGAATATGGTGGATGAGGCAAAACTTCGTAGCCCAATTTGTTCAACTTTTGAGTGTTGGTTGTGCAACCTGCGATTGGGTGTTATTGTGGAGAAGCACTGGGTCCTTTCTGTTGACCAACACCAGCTGCAGGCATCACAATTTTTAGTGCATCTCTTTGATTTGCTGAGCATACTTTTCAGGTGTAATGGTTTGGCCGGGATTCAGAAAGCTGTAGTGGACCAGACAGGTAGCAGACCACCAAACAGTGACCATGAAATTTTTTGGTGTAAGTTTGGCTTTGGGAAGTGCTTTGGAGCTTCTTCTCAGTTCAACCACTGAGCTAGTCATCACCGGTTGTCATATAAAATCCACTTTTGTCACATGTCACAATCCGGTTGAAAAATGGTTTAGTTGTAGTTATGTAGAAAAAGAGAAGATGACACTTCAAAATGATTATTTTTTTTGATTTGTGGTCAGCTCATGAAGCACCCACTTATCAAGCTTTAAACCTTTCCAATTTGCTTCAAATCTCATATGACCATCGGCAACTTTGCACGCAGTTGTAAGAGGATCAACTTCGATAATTGCTCGCAATAGGTCGTCGTCAACTTCTGATGGCCGGCTACTACACTCCTCATCTTCGAGGCTCTTGTCTCCTTTGCAAAACTTCTTGAACCACCACTGCACTGTATGTTTGTTAGCAGTTCCTGGGCCAAATGCATTGTTGATGTTTTGAGTTGTCTCTGCTGCTTTGTGGACTCATTTTGAACTCGAATAAAGAAATTGCTTGAAATTGCTTTTTGTTTAGTATCATTTATAAGGGCTAAAATAAATATAAAACAAACAGCAAGCAATAGGTCATTATCAAAAAAAATAAAGTGAGAAATGCACATTAAAATGATGTGTAACATAACCACATTTATTTAAGAATGTATTCCAATATCAAATGGTGAAGTTCAACAATGCAAAACTGTAATTACTTTTGCACCAACCTGATATATAGTGGGCAAACATTTGGTAAAAGTGTTCCTTGCAGTAACTCTGAAAGTAAATCATTTACTTTATAAATTTGTAACCTTAAGAAAAGAGGTTGGCTCTTTAACAAGTGGTGCTGGGAAAGCTGGTCAACCACTTGTAAAAGAATGAAACTAGAACACTTTCTAACACCATACACAAAAATAAACTCAAAATGGATTAAAGATCTAAATGTAAGACCAGAAACTATAAAACTCCTAGAGGAGAACATAGGCAAAACACTCTCCGACATAAACCACAGCAAGATCCTCTATGACCCACCTCCCAGAATATTGGAAATAAAAGCAAAAATAAACAAATGGGACCTAATGAAACTTAAAAGCTTTTGTACAACAAAGGAAACTATAAGTAAGGTGAAAAGACAGCCCTCAGATTGGGAGAAAATAATAGCAAATGAAGAAACAGACAAAGGATTAATCTCAAAAATATACAAGCAACTCCTGCAGCTCAATTCCAGAAAAATAAATGACCCAATCAAAAAATGGGCCAAAGAACTAAACAGACATTTCTCCAAAGAAGACATACAGATGGCTAACAAACACATGAAAAGATGCTCAATATCACTCATTATCAGAGAAATGCAAATCAAAACCACAATGAGGTACTATTACATGCCAGTCAGGATGGCTGCTATCCAAAAGTCTACAAGCAATAAATGCTGGAGAGGGTGTGGAGAAAAGGGAACCCTCTTACACTGTTGGTGGGAATGCAAACTAGTACAGCCGCTATGGAAAACAGTGTGAAGATTTCTTAAAAAACTGGAAATAGAACTGCCATATGACCCAGCAATCCCACTTCTGGGCATACACACTGAGGAAACCAGATCTGAAAGAGACACGTGCACCCCAATGTTCATCACAGCACTGTTTATAATAGCCAGGACATGGAAGCAACCTAGATGCCCATCAGCAGATGAATGGATAAGGAAGCTGTGGTACATATACACCATGGAATATTACTCAGCCATGAAAAAGAATTCATTTGAACCAGTTCTAATGAGATGGATGAAACTGGAGCCCCTTATACAGAGTGAAGTAAGCCAGAAAGATAAAGAACATTACAGCATACTAACACATATATATGGAATTTAGAAAGATGGTAACGATAACCCTATATGGAAAACAGAAAAAGAGACACAGATGTACAGAACAGACTTTTGAACTCTGTGGGAGAAGGTGAGGGTGGGATATTTCGAAAGAACAGCATGTATACTATCTATGGTGAAACAGATCACCTGCCCAGGTGGGATGCATGAGACAAGTGCTCGGGCCTGGTGCACTGGGAAGACCCAGAGGAATCGGGTGGAGAGGGAGGTGGGAGTGGGGATCGGGATGGGGAATACGTGTAAATCTATGACTGATTGATATCAATGTATGACAAAACCCACTGGAAAAAAAATAAATAAAGGAAAAGGGAAAAAAAAAAAGGTTGGAGAACACACTCTTAGTATGTATTGTGCTTAGCAGGCTCAGAAAAGAATGGGCCAGTGCAAACAGGAGTTAAAGGGAAGAGAGGGAGCCAGAAACTTGGCAACTTGTGGACTTGGAAGGGACAAATATTTTCAAGTCCAACTGGTAAAAGAGGAAACTGGGCAACAAAGGTTGATTAAAATTCATCCTCGAGGCAAATAGCAAATCAAGCATATGATTGGTATATACATCTAAAACCTTTGAATGGATTAAAGTGTTTTGGAATGATGTTCCAAATGATGAGGTGGTATCCAAAAAGAGCTTTCAATGGGACAAAATGGCTCAAGTAAATAGACAAATAGTGCCACTCTGACTCTGTAGTCTGATAGAGCTATGGTCCCTGTAATTAAGAGAGGGGCAGAGAGAGGGAGAGAAAGATGCAAAGACAGACAGAGAGAGAGAAGGAAGTGTAGATATGAGGGTGAGAAAGCAAAAGAAAAAGCAGACCTAAGAAATGTGTCTGAAGAGACCCATGGGCCTGGCTATTGGTACAAGGAGCCAGAAGGCCTCGAGTAGTAACAGAGTTAAGTTTTCAGGAGCATTATATTGTCAAAAGAACTACAGTCTGAACATTAAAAAACAAAACCAAAACCAACTGTGACTATTGAAGAGCTAAAATGACTTTTGAGTGGAAATGGACAGAGAATGCTGCTAGGTCCTTATTGAGGATAAGTTCCCCAACTTGTTTAAATATCTCCAACAATGATACTAGATAAGGAGAAGGGAAGTTCCCTGATCCAGGAAGATCCCGCATGCCGTGGAGCACTAAGCCTGTGCACCGCAACTACTGAGCCTGTGTTCTAGAGGCTGGGAGCTGCATCTATCAACTGTTGAGCCCACGTGCCACGACTACTGAAGCCTGCATGGCTTAAAACCTGTGCTCTGCAACAAGAGAAGCCATCACAAAAAGAAGCTACTGTAAAGAGAAGCCTGCATACCACAGCTAGAGAGTAGCACCCTTTCTCTGCAACTAGAAAAAAGCCTGTGCAGCAGTGGTGGATGACCCAACACAGCTAGAAAAAAAATGAAGAAGAAGATACAAAGCAATGGTAAAATATGCTAATATATGTCCTTAAGGGGCTTCCTAGGTGACCCTATGGTAAAGAACCCGCCTGCCAGTGTGCTTAAAAAAGGCGTCCTATATATACACTTATCATTTGTATCTCTGGAAGGCCTTGTAAGAAGTTAATGATAGTGACTGCCCCTGGGGACACATCCAGCGCCTGGATATTTGGGGCCAGGAGAGGGAAGGAAACTTAACTTTTCACTGTGTTTCTTTTTTTTTTTTTTTGATTCAAATATAGTTGATTTGTAATATCATTTTTGTTTTAGGTGTACAGAACAGCAATTCAGTGATATATATGTATATTCTTTTTCATATTCTCTTCCCTTATAGGTTATTCCAAAATATTTAGTATAGTTCCCTGTGCTATACAGTAGATACTCACAGTTTTCACTGTTTCTTTTAGTTATCCAAGTGTTTTAGGGATTCTCTCGCAGCTTAGTCGGTTTGGTAAAGAATCAGCCTGCACTGCAGGAATCAGCCTGCACTGCAGGAATCCGCCTGCAATGCAGGAGACCCAGGTTTGATTCTTCGGTCCGGAATATCCCCTGGAGAAGGAAATGGCAACCCACTCCAATATTTTTGCCTGGAAAATCCCGTGGAGAGAGGAGCCTGGTGGGCTATAGTCGATGGGGTCACAAGAGGCAGACACGACTTAGCGACTAAACCAAACCAAATGTTTTACCTGAATGTGTAGACCAATAAAAAATTAACAATTAAAAGATACATAGTGGAATAAAAATATTTCTTTCTCTTCTCCCACTCACCTCTAATATGTGCCAAATTCATTTCTTATCATCCTGTTATATGGTCATGTAGAACTGTCCTTGTCTAGCATTAGTATATATTATTAAATTGAAAAGGAAAAGAGCTGAAATGTTATTTCAAATACACTGGAATCTTGTGCTAGGACAAGTTTGCTGCGTTAGGAAGATGTGTCTTTTACCAGAATCTGTCCTACAGTAAGTAGTGCTATAATAGTCTGGAGAGAAACCAGAATATATTGTTAAAATCAAGTTTGGGGCCCCAATTTAAAATTTCAATTTCTATTGTTGTTTTGTCACTAAGTCACATCTGACTCTTTACAGACCCCATGGACTGTAGCCCACCAGGCTCCTCAGTCCATGGGATTTCCCAGGCAAGAAAAGTGGAGTGGGTTGCCATTTCCTTCTCTAGGAGATCTTCCTGACTCAGGAATTGAAACCACATCTCCTGCATTGGTAGGCAGATTCTTTACCACTGAGTCACCTGGGAAACCCCAAGATTCCATTTATAACTTTACGAAAGATAGTTTTGAAACAAAACCAAATTCTACATTTTTCTTGAAGGTCACACATTAGTATGAAGCAGGGGGAACTATTAATAAAGACCACCATGTGCAACTCTTCCACTGTTCTCAAGGAAAATCAGAAGAGACATTATTTTTAAAAAAAGAGATGGCCATTTGGTTTTTTTTTTTTTTTTTTTTTTTTACATCTGTGTCATTGAACATATGTTCTAGGCTCCCATCTGCATCTCTGAAATATACTATTCCAGAATCACACAACTGAAGGGATCTCAGAGATCAACTGTTTCCCCCATCCTGCCTCTTATTTTATAGATTAAAAAAACTGGGGCCCAGAGAAATTAAATTAAATTTCCCAATGTCACACACAACTAGAAGAAAAGTCAAATTTTCCTACTTCCATCATTAAAACACTTAAGGTTAGAATGGCCCTATCTTTGCAAATGTTGTTTTACTGACCACTTCAGATCACACTAACCAAGGTTTAGGAAATCCTTTTGGTGGGCTTCTTGCGTATTCTTTCTTTCCTATCACTGGATTAGGTCTTCCCAGAAAGACTCCCTGTTACCTTGCATTTCCTGATGAGCCAGACAGCAAGGTTGGCACGAAGAAATGAGATTGTTCATTTTCCTCCATTTAAAAATTTATCTTGAGCCTTTTGTTCCTCTCACAATTACCATATGAGTATTGATTTTAATTAGTTCTGTCTATTAAGATTCCCCTTAGGTTCAGAAGCCAGCCTGGTAATTAAGTGTTAAGCTTTCCTCTGGCTGGCAGTATTGTTAGGTGAGTTACTGCCACTCTTGGTCGCAAAGTGGGATCAATGTTCCTCTATGGATCCACCCTGAAGAGTCCAGACACAGATGTAGTTCTTGTCTCAGGTGATTTTCCCTATTTTGTTACAGGCATGAGAGTAGGAAAAGGAGGCTCTCTGACTGAATGACGCTTTCCCTAGTCACTAAGGCCAATACACTTGTATCAGAGCCTCCAAATGGTGTGTATGTTGTTGGCAAGTATTTTGGTCATGTCCAGATGGATTTTTCTGAGGCTTGCCTGATATCAAAAACTGGTGATGGCCTAATATCAAACTGTGTCCCTTTGTATTTCCTAGTACTTTCATTGGGTGGAATAGGGCTCGAAACAAAAGTTTATAGTCAGTAATTTTTTGCTTTCATTTCATCCTGAATTCTGAGAATGGTAAAGAATGCTTCTCAATAATTTATTGCATGTATGAAATCTAATCTCCCAGAATATGAACATAATGGTGAGTTTTAGAAAAAAATTAGAAAATCAGCTCTCAATGTGTGTATTTTGTATTTAGGCAAATTTTACTGACCAAATTTGTATTTGGGTTTGTAGTTACGACATAATAGGTGTTTGGGGAATGATGGTAATTCTGGACTTTGTTTGTAGATAACCAATTAATAACTGGGTGACAGCCATGACAACAGTTCTTTTATATTAAATCAAAACCCCTGCCATTTTCTGGTGCCTGTTATTGAGTGCAATCCATTATTTTTAGCAAAGCAGCTAAACAGTTTAATATACCCTCTGTGATGATCAGGAGCTCTGGGTGTGCTGATGAGATGACAAAATTCTGTGCACTCGCCTGAACAAATAGGGAAGGTGGAGAGTGTCCAGGTCCATCTGCTCCTTGCGTGCCAAGTGGCCCTCCTTTATGATTGCCTCTCCCTCCTACGGTGTCCCATCTGTCTTCCCGGCTCTCTCCTGGGTACCTTGAAACCTTTGCCGTCAGAGTTGATTTTCTCAGGTTGGTAGCCAAGACTGTCAGTCAATGCTGAGGATTTAGGTCCCTTGTGATTTTGTGTTCTTGCCTGGTCAATTCAGGGGATTTTAACTTGAATGGAAGTTGAACTCACATTTTGGAGGCCAAAGCTGGAATAACTGGGTTAGGGTAGTCATTATAAAAAAAAATTATATAATCAGATTAGATGACTATCTTCTCTTGTTTGCTCCTGGGTGATATTTTTAAGCAACTGTCACACAACAGGCTGAAATGAGGCACTTTTGCCTCTCATATTATGTCTAGCAAGATATCACTGGATAAGAAAAATATAGGGATGCGTTACAGCATAACAGATTTGCAGCATTGTCAGGGACTTTTAGAAAGAAGTGATAGGTTATTGACCCACGGTTGGTATAATTTACTCAGTCATTAGCTATTGACTACATAGTAATTACATATCAGCCTCACGAGATACACGAAATAAACTGTAGGGTTCCTGCCTTCAGGGGGAATCTATCTAGCAGTGGCTGAGTCTGATCAAAGACAGTGCTGTCTGTGAAGCAAATGAACTGAAGTGGGAAGAATGACAGTGTCTGTGAGCAGCTCAACAAACCAGAGGAGAGGGTATTCGTGTGTTCAGATCAGAAAAGACGTGGGTCGCATGTAACTACATGTAGGAACATGACTCACAGTTGGATTTTAAGGGCAATTATACAACTATGACAATACTAAGCAAGACTGATTTCCCTTTAGACTCAAGTCCTGCAAAATAGGAATGTTTTCTCTATCTCCTTTCACAGCAACGCCTAATGATGTGTCTGGGCAACAACAGAACCATCCTTTGAGGGAGAAAGTGAGTGACAGTCATTGACAAAATTTGCTGGGGATTAATTTTCTGCAGTTCCCTAGTGAGCACATGCATTTTCTATTTCAAGATCATTGTTGCAGATGAAAGGAATGTAGGATAAAATGGGGCTATGTTTGATACATGTTAAACATAATATATTATACTTCTAGGAGAAAAATGTTCATATTGTTCCAAAGAAGGTTATACAGAGGCTAATGTTTCTGGTAATGAAACACTCAATGTTTGAGTACTAACTCAACTTGAGATTGTTTAATAGTATTACATTCTGAGGCCTGATTGCTTCAGGTGTCTGAAGTATGGTTATTTCCAATGTTCCTCTTCTAGAAGATGGTGCTCCTGGGAAGAATAAACAGGGCTTTTTTAAAAGCAGTTTCTTTCAAGTTACTCACAGTTTATCCTCTGAAAGAATTACTTGAGAGGAATAAACAGCATGCCAAATAGGATCTAAATGCAAGTTTGGTATTACTAAATAACCCCAAAATAGGATAGTAGATAAAAGCAAACCTTTGGAGTCAAACTGCTGGATCAGCTCTGAATCTTGGCCCTGACACTTACTAGCTGTATGATCTTGGCCAAGTTATTTAACCTCTCTGTATCTTGAAAGGTCTACTGCATGAAGTTGTTGTAAGAACTAAGTCAGTCAGTAGTAACTAAAATAGTATATCTGGTATATATTTAACCTTTTGGAAATAGTCCTGAGTATTCGCACTTTAGAGCAAATGCTCAAAAAGTACTTGTGTTGAGATTGTCATTATCTCAAACCCTAGCCACACCAAATTTCATGTCTGTCAGTGGCTGCTTGACTTGTTAACCCAGAAACATTTTTAGTATCAGTGGAATGACTATGATTCCTTACATGAAGACATAGGCTCATTCCCAAGACCTCTGCTTCTTCCCCAAATGCCACACATTGGATAAATTTCCCTTTATTTACTTTGTATGTAAGTTATTCCCTATTACCAAGAAGGATTCAAAGCGTTGATTAGAGGTCTAAGTTCTCCAGCTGCGCTGGCATTTCCTGGAGGGTCGTTTCACAGTTGTGTACAGAGACCTCATTGTTCTCTGTTACCACTTGGCTGAACAAATGTGTCACAATCATTTTCTTGTTGGAGGCAAATCTGTGGTGGGTTTGCTGAGGGTGGAATTTCCGTTGAAAAATCTAACACAGGGTCTCAAGGATCCTCTTTGACTCAATGTAGAGGGTCATTGAACTGATCTGTCAGAGGGTTCTAATACAAGAGCTAACTCCCATCACACCAGAATGTCAATATTTCCTTAGCACCTTCTATGTGTAAGGGAGAAAATATTCATTTACCTTCAGAATATTTATTTCCAAATCAGAAAGCATTACAGGTCAAATTCTCCCTGTGTCAGGCACCAGAATAGATTCAGCAGGAACTTTCTGAGTATTGTGTTGAAAACAAAACAAAGCAAAACAAAATTTAAGATGATGCATATCTCTGTTTTACTTGGTAGAAAATATCCAAGTATGTCAGAGTACCAAGATTGGGCAGCCTGAGAAAGGGGGATAAAACATGGTGCCTAGGCTGCATTATTTTATGTGGAGCCAGAGAAGGGGGCAGCAGAGGAAGAGATGGTTAAATAGCATCACCAACTCAGTAGACATGAATTCGAGCAAATAAGAGAGATAGTGAAGGGAGATAGTGAAGGACAGAGGAGCCTGGTGGGCTGTAGTCCATGGGGTTGCAAAGAGTCGGGAACGACAACAGAGAATAGGGCTGTTCTCCATCCTTTCCCCATTAGTTTGTGGTTTCTGTCAGCTTTACACCAGCCAAGAGGAAACTGGGGGTTCAGATCCTGTCCACCATTCTGCCCTGTGTCTCTATCCCAGTTCTTGGTGAATCCAGTGCTTTCAGACTCCTACTTCTCTAGTTCATCCAAACCTTATCAGGCTCTGTTTTTCTATGGTCTTCATTCTCTGATAGTCACCAGAGGAATAAACAGCATCACTCTTCTTGGCTACCTTGAGGTCACTTTAATTCTAGGATAGGCATGTATCCACGCATTTGTATGAGCTGGGAATGGTAATGATCAATATATATTTAGGAAAGAATGTGAGTAACTTTTATGTGTTTGTAATAAGTTTAGGCACCTTAGCTATTAGTTTTCTTGTGATGGTTGTTCTTGCTCTGAATAAATATATACATATATGTATATAGATGTGTGTGTGTGTTAGTCACTCAGTCGTGTCCAACTCTTTATGACCCGTGGACTGTAACCCACCAAGCTCCTCTGTCCATGGGATTCTCCAGGCAAGAATATTGGAGTGGGTTGCCATTTCCTCCTCCAGGGGATCTTCCAGATCCAGGGGTTGAACCCAGGTCTCCTGCATTACAGGCAGATTCTTTACCATCTGAGCCACCAAGGAAGCTCATATGTCTTATGTATATAGCAAGTATATATAGATTCTTATATGTGTGTATATATACATATATATGTGAGTATTTATATATTTTATGTATAAAACCCAACTTATCTATTATCCTACCGATGGGCCATTTGTTTTCAGTAAGAAATATTTAATGAGATGTGAAGATGAAATAAAAGTACACGTACATATGTAGATTAGAACAAATCATATTCAAAATGTGGAAAGAAGAAGGAAATGGAGAACTGTATCTTTATTTTATTTTTTAAAAAAGCTTTATGGATGTTTGAGTGGGAGGGAACAGGCATGGGTAAACCTATGGCTGATTCATGTTGATATTTGGTATCAATGCAATATTGTAAAGCAAGTATCCTTTGATTAAAAATAAATAAATAAGAAAGCTTTATAAATTACCTCATTGTGTGTTAGTTATCTTGACAAAGGAAAATAAATATACCCGAAGAGTGTGTGAAGACATGCTCTTGGCCTGAGTCTCAGTGCTTACCCTCTTTAGAAGCCATGGAGCTAGAGCTCTTGGTCATGTTCTGTATCATCTCTTGCCCCTGGTCAAGATGACATTTTCTTATCATCAGACCCTCTCAGGTTCAGCCTCTTGGCTTTCAACTGTTCTGAGGCCCAGTGTCAAGGATCTTCTCACTTCCACTGCTTTGGCAAGGATTCAAGGGAACTATCAACGCTATGTAATTTAAATGCAGAACCATCCTAAGGAATCCAGGTCTCAGGAAGTAGGATATGTTGGAAAGTGCTGTACTAGATTACTGCTGGCCTCCCAGCTGTGATGAGGAAGAAGGGTACATGACCCATCTCCCAGCATGGCGTTCTCTCCTCCTAGTGCTTCGCTCACTGCGCATTGATCATCCCACATGGTATGATTTACTGGTGCTAGAAACCTCTTTGCTGACTCATTCATTTTGGTTCATGATACGGATATTATTTTATACAGGTACATTACCTTTGTTGTTTAGAGCTAATAGATCTACTCATTTAATTGCAAATTGTTTTTAGCCTTATAATTAAATGGAGAGGGGCAGAGTGCAAGCATGAAGCAATAAGATATGTGTGAGCAGGAATGAGTGAGAAATCATGGAAAGAGTGCTGGGCCAGGCATCCCCAGGTTGCTGCCCAGTTTTCTATCTGCTAGGGCTGGTCCAAGAGTGTCTGAACCTCTGTCCACTGCTTGGTTGGTTGTGAAGTCTCTCTGTTTTTTCTCAAATCTCTCGTCAGGTCTCATGGTGCCCCTCTTCTTCCAATTCCTTACAATTTTTCCAGGCCAAGGGCAAGTCAAGAATTTTCTTTCCCTTTTTCCTTCTCCCTTTCTTTCCTTCCTTCTTCCTTAATCTCTTTCCTTCTTCCTGCCTCCCCCCCCCCTTCCTCCTTCTCCCCTTCTCCCTTTCCTCTCTCCCTTCTTTCCTTTCTTTTTGTTCTTATTATCTTTTCTCAAGACTCTGAGACAGAAGAGGGGTAAGTGAAACAACTTTTATTGAGGATCTTCTATTTGCCAGGAATTTAACCTATATTATATCACTGAATCTTTGGAACAATGCTAAGCAATGGGCCTGGTTATTTTAATTTTTTCCCTATTTTTATTATTTCATTGAAAGGAGGGATAAACTGGACTACAGAGATGTGAAATACCTCAGCCAAAATCACATGGTTAATACTGATAAACCTACATCTACCTAAGTCCAAAATACTGTGATCCTCTCTTTGCAGAGTATCACCTCCCCTTGAGAGTGAACCATTGCTTTGAAGAGCTGATGGTGTTTAAACTTTGGTGGAACACCTTGATGTCTCACACAGGGCACTCTCTCTTTATTAGTCCTAATTCTGCACCAAGGTAGATAGGTCCAATGTTCTCCTTAGCTTTTCCAAACTAAGTGTAGAATCCCTTCATCTGTAGAAATCAGGATTCTTGATTAACCCTTCACAGTTTTCAGAGGTGGGCAATATGATGAAAATTTTCCTTATGAATTTAACATAACACAAAATTTTGCATAATAATTACAGAAAATTCAGAGGTGCACTGAGGTCTAGCTCTGGATCCCTATAAACTGTTATTCAATGGGAAGATTATTTTTCACAGGTCAGGGGCTAGGAAGGTGTCTAATTTTCTGAATCCTGGGTATGCAAAGTCATTTTTCATGACCCTGTCAGGGCATGGTGTCCATGCGTAATCCTAGGTGGAGTTTTTTCTATATGAATGTTTGTGTGTGTGTGCCTGGCTTCCTTTGACTGGTGAGTTCAGTGGGGGCAATTACTACGGGTGATCAGTTTGGCTGGGATCTGTACTGTGCCTCACTTTTCCATCTGAGATATTGTCATGATTCCTCTTTTCTCTGCTTTTCAGAGTGAAGGTAAAAGGGATTAAGGTATGAGAACTTTAAAAGTGAAGCTACCTGCCTTTGTATTCCTGAGGAGACTTCTCTGGGCTAGGTCATTTTTTATGTAGCCCATCATTCCAAATATTCCTCTTGAATCATCTTGCTTCAAAACAGCTGTCACTGATATTTCTCAAACTTTCTGAAAAAAGGGAAAATTGGGTGTTCCTCCTGAGGCTTCGCTGAAGACCAGCTGCCTGCTGGCGTCCTTTCCAGCTGCTCAGGCCCTTCACTTTAAGTGCACTCTGGGGCTTAAAAAGGACAGACCCTCCCATTCTGAATTTTCCTCTGAGAGCCACCCAGTGCTGCTGGAAAATTTATAGCTGGCTGGCTTGGTTAATTAGAAAAAAGTCTGATGCTGGAATATTATATAAGTCATCAAGTACTGTAAAATAAGCACCTATCAAGTTTCACAGTCAACTCAGGGAAGCATGTCACTTCTCCTTAAAATGGTTGGCACAGTCATTTTATGCTATGAATTTGAAGTTTGGGATATATCATGGTAATTTCCTGCTGTTCATTTAGGTAAAGATACAATGGTACTCAACCCATGACACGACCAGTCTTATTATAGGCGTGGCTCTGGTGTTTTCAACAGAGTGAACAATTCTGATTCATTTTCTCATTGCGATGCAAAAGATACTTGCAACTTTAATGCTGTCTCTGCTGCCTTTTGGAGCCCTTTTTAGGACTAATCATTTGACTTTGCACTAATGAGATTATACCCAGCAGGGGCAGATATTTTCCTTTTTAATTTTCATTCCTGTTATTTAATTGGCATTACACACACATAATGAGACCAGAAAAAAACACCCTGTAGCAATCTGTTCAATACAAATAACTCAGGCAGATGCAGCCAGATGTATCCATGGTGACCTCCCCGACTTCACACTACCCACACATTAGGGAAGATGGCCCAGAAAACTTAACTCCCTGTTTGCTGAGTATGTCAGAGGTCTACTTTGTCTCTTCCTTCTCCCACAGAAAGGGCATTTACCCAAATCCATGTGTTTCTCCATATTGGGATTTGTCTGCTCAGCACCTGTATTATTTATATAGCCTGGGGTTCTGAGTAGGTACGGGTCCCTGGTATTAGCGCTGACTGCCTGTGGCCCCAGTGTCATAGACAAAGACATTTCTCCATTTATCTCCAGCACCCTTCTTACAATATTCTGAATGGAAAAGGAATATTGGACTTAACGGAAAGCCATCAGAATGGGGGACAAACACGAAAACTTCCTTCTTTTATACCAGATTTCTATATTAAAACCAGACTTCTATTTTCTGAAAAAAGGTATTTTAGGTCATTAGGAGTTTAAGGAGGTCCTCTCTGATCAATCACATGGTAACAACCCTGGAGCTTCCTTCCATGCACTGTACATACCTCCTTTTTCCCAAAGCAGGTCGAGTGACCATCATTCCAATTTCCGTATCCCATGGAGCAAACTGGGTGATTCTACAATGTATCCTAGAACTTTCCTTTGTTTATATAACAAGTGGAACATGAAAGTTTCCATGCCTGAAATATCCATGGCATGAACATGATGTTGTCAATTTTGCCATTGAAAGAGAAATGCACACAGGTGTCACTCTACCTCATTTATGCTGTGTCCAGTCCTGTGTTTCTCTACACCTCAAAGCTTGTTCTTTCTCAGTGTTTTCCATCACAGTGAAATATACAGCATCCTGGTAATACAGAAGCCTAGCAGACATCTTTGAAACGCCCCCACTTTTGTCAGTGTGTTTACTTGTTTTCATTTCCACTGCTACCACCATGACCAAGCTCTCATCTGTAATAGAGGGTCAGGATAATTACCACCCAATTGTCCTCCCTTTAAAAATTCTTGCTATTTCACTATTCATTTCAGCAACTAGATTGTTATTGTAGAAATATCTTCAAAGATCATTTTGCTCTTGTATTTACAAATTTTTCCATTGTACTTTAGCAAAACAAAACAAAAAACCAAACCAAACCAAAACCAAAATCCATGAAATCTTGCCATGGTCTGCACGGGTCTCTGTGACCTGGGATCTGGCCATTGCCTGTGAAGATGCCAACATCTCTTGTTTGGATTACTGCAATAGCTGCTTATTTGGCTTCATTTCACTCTTAGACGGAAACAAAGTGATTAGCATCCCTGCCTGGCTGTGCCTTGGGTCCCTTTTGACTCTCCAGCCACATCTTGCTCTATACTTTCCTTTATTCCCTCTCATCAGCCACAGTGTTTTTTCAGTGTTTCAGCATTTTTCAGCCCTGGAGATTATGTACCTGTGTGTGACTTGATCTGGAACACCCTTCCTCCCCTTCCTCCCCCTTTATCTTGACAGCAGCTTAAACAGTGTTTCTCCAGAGCAGTCTTCCTGGCTTTCAGGGTCACATCATATGCTCTGTTATACAAACTTTTAAGACTGTGGCCCTTGCCTATGTACCTCTTGCTGTAAACATCCACCTGTCAAATGACTCCAATTCTCTATTTTCTCAGTGAGAAGATCCAAAATTTTTTTTTCAAACATGAATCAGTAAACTTTAACAGATATATATGAAACAGTCAATAATCTAGTTATTATATTTAATTTCCATGTGCTACATGTTTAAAATCATATTATATAAAATAATGTGACTTTAGAGACATGTTTTTTGTACTTTCATTTTTTTCCATGCACTTCACATTCATCTTTGACATCGTGTCTTTATCATCACTAAAGCTACTCTTTGAATTCTCTAATGCAGTTCTGTGAGGCTTGTCACCTTCACTTTTATCTAAGTTGTTTGAGATACAGCACTTTTTGAATCATGCATGATGCTGTCACTGGAAATTTATCCCAAGCCACTGGAATCCATTTGTGTAACATTAGAACAGTTTTTATTTTCATTTGTCCCGTGAGTATGTATTTATGATTGCCACACTGTAACCACTCACTGTATTCCTTTAAAAGTGATCTTTAAAAGGCTTGTTTACAATGACATCCAATGTTTGCAATTGTTAGGTCATCCCCCAGGGACAACTACTAAACCTTCATTAAATTCCATTCCTTCTTTATTACCAATTATGTCCATTCTAGGTTAATTTGCGAGAAGACAATTCAGTGAACAGCCAATTTGCTTAATTTACCTGTTTCTTTTCACTATTTAATTTTAGTCGACAGGCTTTTCTTTTGTCTTCCTAACAGCATTTAAGGAATGTTAAACTTGTCTCTGCCTTAGTTCCCTGCTACTTGAACTGGACACTGTTTGCCAATTCCACACCTAACCTCCTTTGTCCCACACCATATCTTTCCTTATGGAACCTCCATTTTCTTTAGGTATCTACTCTCCTCACAGCCATGGGACCCAGGAAACCTGATCCCATCTCTGTTTTAACCATATATCCTTGGGTGAGGTAGGGTGAGGCCAGTTGCAGATCATAAAAAAGAAAGGAGAATTTTACAATTTTGTTATTACCTGGAGAGAACATACCACACCACATAAGGACACTCAGGGGAAGCACTGAGGTCCTTCTTGAGATAGAGAGGGGGAGCAGAACTGTGGTTTCCATGGGAAGGAGTGGGGAGGACAGGGGAGGCCGTCTAAGATTGGCCACCTACATTTGAAAGTGGCCCTCATGAAATTCATGTTCACTGTGATTGCTAAAATACATTATTTGGGGCTGGCTCAGATGGTAATCCGTGCTGGCTCAGACAGTAAAGCGTCTGCCTACAATGCGGGAGACCCGGGTTTAATCCCTGGGTCGGGAAGATCCCCTGAAGGAAATGGCAACCCACTCCAGTATTCGTGCCTGGAAAATCCCATGGACAGAGGAGCCTGGTAGGCTACAGTCAGTCTGTGGGGTTGGCAAAGAGCCGGACACAACTGAGCGACTTCACTTTCACAGGTGGTAATACGTGAACTGTGAACTTTTAGATGTTCAAGCTGGTTTTAGAAAAGGCAGAGGAACCAGAACTCAAATTGCCAACATCCGCTGAATCATTGAAAAAGCAAGAGAGTTCCAGAAAAACATCTATTTCTGCCTTATTGACTATGCCAAAGCCTTTGACTGTGTGGATCACAATAAACTGTGGAAAATGCTGAAAGAGATGGGAATACCAGACCACCTGACCTTCCTTTTGAGAAACCTGTATGCAGGTCAGGAAGCAACAGTTAGAGCTGGACATGGAACAATAGACTGGTTCATCAACAGGAGTTCATCAAGGCTGTATATTGTCACCCTGCTTATTTACCTTATATGCAGAGTATATCATGAGAAACACTGGGCTGGAAGAAACACAAGCTGGAATCAAGATTGCCGGGAGAAATATCAGTAACCTCAGATATGCAGATGACACCACCCTTATGGCAGATAGCCATGATATTTCAGCCTCCTGATGAGTGTCAGAGATGGCCTTTCACTCACCTTGCAGAAATGGAAGCTTGTAAGCTTGTTTTCTCTCTGTCTCCATCTCTCTGTCTCTGTCTCTCAGATACTAGGTAGTATGTGACAATATTCTAATTTTTAAGTTGTCACTTAAAATTTTTCATTCTGTATTCAAATATTCCAAAGGATATAATTTTCAGTATTTGGTAAATGTTGACATCTTAAAAACAAAACTTTCAGATGGCTCTTTTAAAAGTATCCAACAAACATAAATTCCATAATAATTTGATTCTCACTATCATCTTGTTCAAAAATACATGAAGAAACTTTTTTAACAGCAGAAAATCATACATCATTTCTTCTTGTCCTGGTGATCAGGTCTCTATTTCACTTCCTATATTGAAATATAATCTAATGTAATATATTGTTATGTTTGAAAGTCTTCAACCTCATATATTTCTCTAGGACAGAAATAACTATATAAATTTAACTTTAAAAATTTCCTATACTCTTGTGGCCAGCAATTTTGGAAAACTCAGCAGTGGCCACAGTACTGGAAAAGATCAGTTTTCATTCCAATCCCAAAGAAAGGCAATGCTAAAGAATGTTCAAACTACCACACAATTGCACTCATCTCACACACTAGCAAAGTAATGCTCAAAATTCTCCAAGCTAGGCTTCAGCAGTATGTGAACTGAGAACTCTCAAATGTTCAAGCTGGATTTAGAAAAGGCAGAGGAACCAGAGATCAAATTACCAACATCCATTGGATCATCGAAAAAGGAAGAGTATTCCAAAAAACATACTTCTGCTTTATTGACTATGCCCAAACCTTTGTGTGGATCACAACAAACTGTGGAACATTCTGAAAGAGATATGAATACCAGACCACCTGACCTGCCTCTTGAGAAATACATATTCAGGTCAGGAAGCAACAGTTAGAACTGGACATGGAACAATGCACTGATTTCAAATTGGGAAAGGAGTATTTCAAGGTTGTATTTTGTCACCCTGCTTATTTAACTTATATGCACAGTACCTCATGTGAAATGCTGGGCTGGATAAAACACAAGTTGGAATCAAGATTGCCAGGAGAAATATCAATAACCTCTGATAAGCAGATGACATCACCCTTATGGCAGAAAGTGAAGAGATACTTAAGAGCCTTTTGATGAAAGTGAAAGAAGAAAGTGAAAAAGTTGACTTAAAACTTGACATTCAAAAAACTAAGATCATGGCATCTGGTCCCATCACTTCATGGCAAGTAGATGGGGAAACAATGGAAACAGTGACAGACTTTATTTTCTTGGCCTCCAAAATCACTGCAGATAATGACTCCAGCCATGAAGTTAGAAGACACCTGCTCCTTGAAAGAAAAGCTATGACCAACCTAGATAGCACATTAAAAAGCAGAGAATTACTTTGCCAACAAAGTAGTCCATCTAGTCGAAGCTATGGTTTTTCCAGTAGTCATGTATGGATGTGAGAGTTGGACCACAAAGAAAGTTAAGCACCAAAGAATTGATGGTTTTGAACCATGGTTTTGGAGAAGACTCTTGAGAGTCCCCTGGATTGCAAGGAGATCAAACCAGTCAATCCTAGAGATCAGTCCTGAATGTTTATTGAAAGACTGATGTTGAAGCTAGAGTACTTTGGCTACCTGATGTGAAAAACTGACTCATTAGAAAACACCCTGATTTTGGGAAAGATTGAAGTAAGGAGGAAAAGGGGATGACAGAGAATGAGATGGTTGGATGGTATCACTGACTCAATAGGCATAAGTATGAGCAAGCTTCAGGAGTTGGTGATGGACAGAGAAGCCTAGCGTGCTGCAGTCCATGGGGTCACAAAGAGTCGGACATGACTGAGTGACTGAACTGACTGGTAGACCTGTGGCTCTAAAGTGTGAATATATTTCTTTAAGATTATTATTAGGTTAATTTGCTAAAAGACAATTCAGTGAAGAACCAATTTGCTTAATTTACCTGTTTCTTTTCACTGTTCAATTTCATTCGACTGGCTTTTATTTAGGTATCTGCTCTCCTCACAGTCACAGGAGCTGGGAAACCTGATCCCACTGGGTGGTGTGTGGGTGTGTGTGTGGTGATATTTATAGCCTATCTGTAACAGTACGGTCTAAAATAATAGGTCCATGGACATGAACTTAGGCAAACTCAGGGAGATACTGAGGGACAGGGAGGCTTGGCGTGCTGCAGTCCATGGGGTCGCAAAGAGTCGGACACGACTTGGTGATTAAGCAACGGCAATTGTAGACCAAACAACATGCGTTAACTATAAATTATGACCAGTTATTATGCACAAAAGTAGAATTTTATTGGGAATGCATCCCATGATAAAAGTGGTTTGGGAAGATTGTTAAAATGGCTGGCTTAAAAGAACATTCATCCTGTTCCTTTGTTGTGCCAAGGGAAGATTTTCCAAGGATATTTCTCTTTTGTTAAGTAACAAAAGGTATATTGTGAAAGGGGTGAGGACCAGTGTGACTTCCAGACCTGTCTGTCTTGAGAACAGTCTTAGGAATGTACACAGCGAAGTTGTGGATCATACTCCTTAGAATGTCTCTGTGGTACCCTCAGGAGTAGCCATACCTTCCTTTGAAGACCACTGTCATTCAATATGAGGAATGTGGCAAAGGTGTATTTCAACAAAATATCACCCCACTTTCAGGCTCACCCTCAGGAAAAAGGGATGCCAGAACATATTGTGGTCTACTCTGCCCACATCTTCTAGTCTGAAGATGCCCACTATGGCAATTAGGTACCTGAAGCAAAGTGATGATTCTGCCATGGCTGGGAAAGTAGACTCATATATTTTTAACATGGAAAATATCTGAAAAGCAAGTTAAACATGATAGATGACCATTTCTTGGAGAACAACCAAAATTCTCAGGTGCTAGGGAATTAGCATAACTCAGTGACTGCAAAAGTGAACTTATTTTTAGAAATCTATAGAGATTTGTTCTGATACAAAGCAACTGCATTATTATGAAGGGTAAAATGACTCCAGAAATCACAAGATATTCTGAGGTCCAAATGAACACAATATCAGAGCAGATATCAAAGAGAAATCTGAAACAATTTATTATAGCAAGCAGGAATACCTTCAGGAAAGGTTTCTTCCCCCCAGGTTAGCTAATATACAAGCCAAGTGGATATGTCAAATGTAAGACAAATAATGGTCTTAATAGAATTGCACAACTGAACTGTTTTGATGGAATTGGATCAAGGGAACACAGGAGAAGGAATACATTTGTACAGGGTGAAGTATTGTCTTGGAATGCAGTGTGTCCTGAAATTCGGCTTTCAAAATGAGCTCAATTTAATTTTGAGAATAGCCATTTGAATTGAAAATAAGCCTTTAGAACTTGAAGAGGAATAATAATAGCACTGGGTTGAGCTGCAGACAGTCTGGGGCTTTACTGAGGTTCGATGGCAAACTTGGTTTAACCTGCGCTTTTCCAGTTTCCTAAGCTGATCTGGTGTCCCTCCTTGCAACTTGACAGGTCATGCTGGTCTACACTGCCAGACCTCTTCCGCCAGGTCTTCAATTGCAGGACCCACTTCTTGATAACTCTGCTATCAGGCAAACAATTACACAACAGCAAAGATCTCCAGTGACCTTCTGCTTTCACCTTGGTCTTTTGGCAGGTGTGATATACTATTTTAATATAGAAACTGTTACAGAGTGGTGCAGTTCTGGACACTTCAGCAAAATTTTTTGAGGGCAAGGGCAAGGGTTTTTCCTCTGCTTTTATTTATGCTCTGGGTTTCTGATGATACACTTTTATTGAGGAGATGTAAATATCTTTGTTTCTGTTCATTTATTTTCTGACATCTCTGGTGGTGGCGATTTTTTTTTTTTTTTTGGATTCTGCCTCTAAGGAAGATAATTGTCTTGAGACTCTGTTATTTTCTATCCTTGGGGGTCTCTGATAATTGCAAATGATGTCATTAAAAACTTGGAAGGAAAGTAGGTCATTATTTACATTTAAAGGGATATACTTTAAAAAAATAGTAATTATATTTAATAACTTTATGCAGGTTTTAAAATTGAACCAAAATTAAATGAAAGCAGTTTAAAATTCTGAAGTTAACAAGCAAGGGAAAATGGGTTATCTTACCCTAATATGGTTGTATTTTGCAGAATCCAGGCTCTTTTTTGTCAAGGCTGTAAATACTACATGAAAATATCATTGATACAAGTATATTTACCATTTAATTTCATGAATAGTCTAGCTATATGCATGACAAATATATAGTGTCATCATATTTATATTCAAAGTAATTAGGAGTTGTAAATATATGACCTGAATTTTTCCCCTCAAAATTTTGCATGTTCATACCAACAAATCACTTTGAGCAATATTTATTAGAACCTTTCTGTTGCTCCTGCAATAGGTACAGATGAGAATCTCAAGGTACACTGAAAAAACATGAAGAGAGTGGGGGAAGGAGTGGTGAAGATGAGTGAGCAAAACGCTTACTTGGGATTAAATGACCTTCCCTATAAATCAGGAGGGAAGTTGTCAGCTGGGTACTTTCTCATTTGCAGCATGTATAAGTAGCAGGAAAATGAGGCAACGCACCCTTTGAAGCAAAACATTACCTACGATGTAATTCATTCTCACCATAGTGTCTCTTCTAGAAGCTATTATTGAAGATAAATCAAATGAGGCCCCGTCCAGGCCACTCCTCCACAGGCACTTCATATTAGTGGCATCTTTATTTCCCTACCTGAAGCACTCTTGCCTTCCAAGCACCAGGGGTCAGATGAAGTAAGTGTATGCTGAATTAACTCTTCATAGGAAAAGGAAGGCTTTGCAATGTTTAAAACAGAGTGTTTGGGTCATGTCATTCCTGAGGATGGTTGTGAGATAGTTTCAGATTATTCTGGACCCGTGGTTAAATAATCATGCTCTCCTGTTCCTGGAAATCTGATGTATTGGTCTGGAGTCATGGGAACTTTCCCATGGCACTCAGGAAGTCACACCAGTTCTGGCCACCTTTTTGGTCTCATAGCAAAATGTCAGCAAAATGCAGTCCCAAGGACCACATGAAAAATGCCCAGAATGTCAGACTGTCTTAACTTCTGTGAAAGAAAAAATGATAATTTACTGCTAATTTTCAGCTGGCCCTCCCTATCTGTCCAAGATTATTTCCCCTGACATCAAAATGTTTTCTTTCTTACCAGTCAGGCCGTCTTTTCCAGGCAGTCCCCTTGTCATGCCCTTCCCCACTGTAGCCTCTGTTCATTTTTCCCTTCTTGACCCCTGATCCCTTCAGCTGTCCAACTTTGATGGTCCCCACCCATTGCAGGTCAATGCCCAGGGTTTATATTTTACCTCCAACCCTTGGACTGTTCGTAATGCTTACTGACTTCCCCACTGTGTCTCAGTTCAGGATTTCAGGGGAGAAAATATTCCTAGAGAGTTGCAGGTAAATCTTACCATAAGGGGCCAGTAATGAGATGTCATGGTAGTGGCCAAAATTAGATTTTTCACTTCCCTTCCCTTGGTGTCCATTCTGTCTTTTCAATTAGGTCCTTGAATCCTTGTGGTCCTGCTTTGGTAATCCATGAATAGTAGGAAGAGCATCTGAATGACACCTTTCTTCTAATAACCCTTAATACCTAGTCATCTTGCTTGTGTTTTTCTGGTCCTAATTACTGGATAATATATAGTAAGAGCACTCAGGTCCTGAGATGAACAAGATGCTCAGCAATAGAAGAAAATTAAGCACTGGACTTGCCTCCTAGGAACTTTCTCACCCCATTCCTGTGAGTATATGTTTGTGGTTGGGGAAAAATAAGAGAGGGTTTTCATGGGCCCCAACTGTGTTCTAGGTGGCACATGGAGGTCTCGGTGCTGTTCTAAGCATATGGTTGGGTGGGCAGCAGAACAGTATCATTGCTCTGCTACAGGCAGAAAACATTACTGTCCCTCCAGGTCAGCTGCTGGTAGCAGGACCTCTGTGATTTCATGTACTCTTTGGCTCCCTTTGTCCATGGTCAGGCCCATAGGACTCAAGTTTCTGGACCACGTGTTTTGATAGAAGATGATATTAATTGTAAATTCCCTTCTGAATAAGGAATTGGTACAATGTTTGGAAAGGGTGAGGTTAAAATAATACCACAGCTAACACTTATCAAGTGCTTGTGGTGTACTAGCATTTGCATTATCTCATATATAATTTTCATGATGACAGAAGGGAGTGATGAAGTACAGAGTGATTTGTCAAAGGTCACTTAACTGTTGCGAAATGGGATTGGGGTCTGTCACTATCAGCCTAACCCCAGAGTCTGTGCTGTCACTCAGTCACTTCCTGTCCGGTGTACTTAGTTAAGTGGTTGGTCCGGTGTTAAGTACTTAGTTAAGTACTTAGTCCTGTGGTTGGAATTAGTTAAGTGACTCAGACATGTCAGGGCCAACACCTCTGATAGTCTCCTGAGCTTTCCTTCCAAGGTGGCTTCTGTAGTCTTGGCTATCATAGTCTACCTTCAAGGCCGGCAAGGAAAGGGAAGGATGCTTTCATGAGATTTTCACTTGGGTTTTCCTGCCTGACACTCTGCCACATGACTATCTCTAGCTACAGAGGGAGCTGGCATACTGAGTATTTAGTTTTGTAACCTTTATAGTTGAACAAGTGGAAGAGCAGTAGCTTGGGCTTGGTTGTGGGGTGAGACAGTCGACAGTATCTTCTATGAGGCCTGATTTTGTGGAGGGCTCTCTTACTTGGCTTTGGGGCAAGTACCAGGAAGAGGAGTCTTTCTTTCCATGAACATTATTATTCCTTTGGAAGGCTGAATAATGTCCCCACAGATAACCAGGTCCTAGGCTCAGCAGCTTGAACTTGAATCTTTATAGCCCTTATATGGTGAAAGGGGTTCTGAAGATGTGATGAAGGACCCTGAGATGTGGAGACCACCTGGATTATCCACATGGGACCTAAATGTAATTACAAACATTCATTTAAGGGGGAACACAGGGAGCTTTGACTGGAAATAGAGGTGGTGTGATGACCGAAGTAAGATAATTTTTCTAGTCTTTAAGATAGAAGAAGCCACCGTAATTCAACAACTGCAGCTCCCAAAGATAGACAAGGTGGGAAAAGCAGAGTCTCCCCGCCTCTGGAAGGAGTGCAGCGTTGCCTGCATTTTGACTTTGGCCCAGCGAAAATGATACTGGGCTTCCGACCTCCTAACTGTTAGGGAATACATGTGTGTGTGAAGGTACTCAGTTTGTGGTAAGTTGTTTTGGCAGCTCCTGTGTCTGTGTGTGTGAGCGAGAGAGAGAGAGAGACGGACAGACAGAGACACAGAGAGAGAGGAAGAAAGAGAGAAGGTGAGAGAGTGTGACATTCGACAGGCCGTATCTATTGGCATTTCTCTGCACTCAGAACGTGGGTTGGTTGGTGCCTTTGTTTACAGCTCTGGTCCTTAGCTACTAAAGGTGGGAAAGCAGTGGGAAAATTCCATTAGATTCCATTAGGCACCCGAAGCTTCCTGTGACATCTGTAATGGTATAGTCTAAAATAATAGGTCCTGGAACCCTTTCAAAAGCAAGAACTCTCGTAGGTAAGTAGAAGGGATTGGTTATATAAGGTTTTTCCTTTATGCTCCACCTTGGCTCAAGAAGAGATCCATTTGACACCAGGGCAGTACCATGACTGTGTAATCAGTTGTCAGAATGGGACTTTTTTTTTTTTCTCTCACTTTTGCTGAGGTCTTAAAACCTGAGAACAAAACTATAGAACCCATATTTCAAAGTGAGTGTCAGGTCTCCTGTGCAGGACTGGCATAAGAGGTTGACCCAAATCAGTTCTGTAGTTTTATCTGGAGGATACCTAAGTGGGGGCGGGGAGCAGAGAAAAAGGACAGAACGCTTCAGGAGAAAGCTTGTCGGAGAGCTGCGACTCGCTCTCCCATGACCCATGCTGTTCTCACCTCAAGCAGGAGAGAGGGGCTTCAAGAAGTCCATTTACAGGATTTCTAACTCTCCTGTGGAATTTGAGGGGCATAAGGGACACATTTCTGATGTCTGACTCATTTCTGAGGAGGTGGCTGGAGCTGTGTGCTGGCTGTCATGACAGACACGAAAAACTACACGGAAGCCAGTTCTCACTTCTTCCATATCAGAACCAAAAAAATAGCCTGTGTTTTCCTGTGGGGTGTGTGGCCCTCTAATGACGGTGGTGGAGGGGAGCTGACCTGGGCTCAGTTTAGCAAGCCCACATGGATGTGACAGCATAGTGGAGTCTATTCAGGGAATCTTCTAGGGGTCCAGGAGCTGAGAGGGTGGGGACTGGCCTGATGAGGGAGTGTCATCCACGTCCAGGGAACCTTGGCGAGAGGTCACCAGAAGGGGGTCTCCATGTTACACTCCAGGTGCCTCAACTTATAAAGAGCTGGGTCAATATTTGTCCAATGTCAGATCACAAAATAAAAAAAAACCAGCCATGCTAAGATTGTCCTTTCGCCTACTGTCTTCCTCCCTTGGGCCCAGTCCTAGAGGATCAAACACCTTGACTATGGCTGAGAGGTGAACTAGAACAAAGCTGGGGAAAAGAGAGGCAGCCCAGCTGGCCTGCTTTGCCCCACCCCTGGTTTCTAGGCCTTAAAATAGTAATGTGCTAGAGAAGGAAAGGGACTCTAAATTAAAGCAGAGCTTGGGGTTTTGATTTTCATATTAGACTGGGCAATTATTTCCCAAATAAAACTGTTCTTGTGCCTAAAACAAACTGAAAAAAAAATGAAGGGATCTGCCAGAGATTTCATCCAATAGTCAGGGAAGAATGAGTCTGTAGATGAGCTTTGAATAGGTAGTAAATGAAAGGTTCAGTTGTTTTCTGCTTGTACCCTATGGTGTGTGGCTGTTTCATTAAACAGCAGAGCTGTTCCTGTCCAATTTCTGGTATTCCACTGCACGGTAGCTGGGTTGCTTTAGATAGAGACCTACGTAATCTTTGTCTGTGCTGGCTCTTTGTTGCTGCACGTGGGCTTTCCCTAGTTGTGGCGAGTGGGGTCTACTCTTTATTATAGTGTGCGGCTTTTCATTGTGATGGCTTCTCTTGCAGGCTTAGTTGCTCTGTGGCATGTAGGATCTTCCCAGACCAGGGGTTGAATCCGTGTCCCCTACATTGGCAAGGGGATTCTTATTCGCTGCACCACCAGGGAAGTCCTTAGGTAATCTTTTAAAATACGCTTAGCCAATCTTAGGAAAGGTAAGACTTCCATGCACTATAAGGGTGCTCCAGCTTAGCAAGGGTGCACCCCTCCCCTTGTTAGAGTAGACCAGCCCGTAATGCAGGGGTATCCTGACCTGACTCCCTCACCCACATCAGGCTGCTTTCTTCCTAGTTTAGTGGAATGCAGGCTCAAGGCCTTGGAGTGCTTTTCCTCTGATTCCATTAGCGTTTTCAAGGCTAAATTTTCTAAACATTACTTCTGTTCCCCTTTCCACTCTAACTCCATTTTCCTCTCCTTTCTCTCAAATCTCTCTTCCAGTCATTGCCCAAAGTGTTCTTCAGATACAGTAAGGACTTCAGGAAGAATTGGGGATGGGGCAGGGGTCATTTTCAAAGCCACAGCCGGGGTGGAAGATGAATTTCCTTTTTTCACTGTAGTTATAAGGGCTCTTGCTGAAATATAGAATGCACGGTACAGGGTGGAATTGAGAAGGTGGTCTTTGGAAAAGGAGGATCAGTTTTTGGCTCAGCTGGTCTGTGTGTCTCAGAAAAAGACTGACTCCTCTGTTTTCTAGCTGTACTTTTTTTGAGGAAGAAAGATTGATTTAGTGAGTCATGTCTGAAATCCACTGAAACATGCATTTGTAGGCTCAGAACTGTGCGCTGGATTGATCCCGACTTAATGCAGTTCAGCAATGCTTGTTGAAGCAATCATGGTTAAAAGGATACACCAGCAGGGCTGAAAGGCAGAGGGTTGAATGGGTTTCAGCTTTCTTTAGCACTGAGCCAGAAACTCCTCATTTGTTTTCTTTTTCTGAGAATCACCTCATGCTATTCAGACAAGGTGACAACCATGCCTGAAGAAGCTCTGTTAAGCCAATTTACCTCAGGCATGTGGCTGTAGATTTTAGAGGAAAGCAGTGAGTGATGAGAGATTGTTTTCCCAGCTCAGCAGAGCTTTCCAGTGACCAAATAACTGAGCTATTCTCTCAAAAAAGTCCCTGGGTTAACCCAGAAACTCTAGTTGTTCTTCTACCACTCAAGGTTGTGTGACCCTGGCAAGTCATTTAACCTGACAAGCCTTTAGCTGCTTCACTTAAAAATGGTGGAAGGAGGCCCGCATGAGCTACAATCCTGTAGTTTTCTGGCTTTGTTTCTCTTGATGGCCAGTTGGTGTGAATCTGTGGGTGATTTTAACCCTACTGTGAGTCAGGCCTTGTGATGTCACAGACAAACCTTGATGGCTGAGGTGATCTGACCAGCAGGATCTGGCTTTGGCATCTGAAAACATATCAGGGTTTCAGCATCTTTGCTATCCTGCATATAACTGGCAATAAATGACCAAAACTGCATGCAAATTCAAAGAAAGAGAGCTAAAATACTTTCTTTTAGAGTAAAAAAAAAAAGATCTGAACTTCTTGTTTCTATGTATTGAATATTTCAATACAATATTATAGTAGTTCTATTAATTCTTAGTAGAATTATATAATCAGATTCAACTGATTACTTCTAGATAAAATATCAAGGCTGTGTGTATAATTGGCTCTGTTTAATGTACCTTTTGTTGTTTTCAAACATGATTTTGGGTGGAGGTGGATAAGGAAGACTATTTTTTGCCTCTTTTCTTGTGCTGGGTTTTCGGGCATGTGGCAAGAGAGATAAAACGTGACTCCTGTTCTAAAAGAGAGACAAGAGTTGTAGATAATACATGAATGAGAAAGAGTTAGGTGATACAGAAAGGAGATTCTGTCCTAATAAATATGCAGTTCTCAGGTGTGGAAGACCCAGGTGAGGACTGGGTGGTATGTGCCTGGGTGGCAATGTTTAAAGTCTGTCTTACTGCATATGGTAGGGAATTTGTCTTCAGAGCTCTGGTCCTCCACCACTCTGCCTACCAAGAGTATCCATTCAAGTTGGCTCAGTTTGGTCTGAGTCTCTGCATTTTGATTCTCCATGACCCTCTCTGGGTGATATGAGGTGCCCTTTTATGTGTTCTGTATCACTCTGTACTTCCCGAGGGGAGTTGCTATATTCTGATTCTTGATTCAATTCTCTCTTTTCCTAAGTTTTTCTGAGCTCTATCCTGTTTGTTGTTGTTTTCCCAATGACTGGCGTTCATTGACTGAAAAAATTCATCAGCAATTAAAATAATAATCTGCTACTCTTGAAAGACTAACGTTTCCAGGGTAGGTTTAATGATGTTCTCCTACTTGGCCTCTCTGTGGTTATATTCTACTTCTCTCATGGAATCTATTAGATGTTAGATTGAACATATTTGATGTTATTTATTAATTCAGCAGCAAATGATTTTGCATCATCAAGTTGATACATCATTATCAGGATGATTCTGGGATCAGGGTTTAAAGGGATAAACAAGATAGGCCAGGCTCTTGCTGTCCGGGAGAGCAGGAGGAGAGAGACAGAAACTAAATGGCAAGCAAGGACATTTTAGACAGTGCTTTGTGCATGGTGTTCTGGAGATTGACAGGGTTGGTGGTAAGGGTAGGCCTGAGTGGGGAATGTTTGAACCAGTCTGGAAAGATGGGAAGGCTCCAAGCCTTGTGGTGGTAGTGAGAAGCAGGGACAGTTGAGGCAAAGACAAAGGTCCAGAGATAGGGACAGGCTTAGAGTATTTAAGGACCAGAGAGAAGCACTGAGCGGTTGGGGACAAGTGAGTAAGGATGAGTTTAATAACGTGAAGCTGGAGTGGGAGTCAAAGGTGAGGTCATTTAGGGCATTGTAGGCCACGTGGATCAGCCAGAGTTCTGGCAGGAAACGAAAAGCATAATTAAATTGAGTTATGTGGAGAGAGTTTTGATGTGGGCCAGGCATCGGAAAAGCAACAAGGTTAGTGCAGTATGCTGGGGCTGGTAAAGGAGGTTAGCAAGGGGAGAGGACAGCTCCTGACTCTGGAGGGATGCAACCAGATCACAGTGACCCAGCCAAGAAAAAGTTGGGGGAAAGCCGTGTCTTCACTGCCCTCCATGTTTCAGAGTTCCCATAGGTGCCTCCCACTGGCCAACTGAACCAGAAGCAGGCCAGCGAGCCCACTGATACAGGTCTAAGAGTGATCATGCCAGGGCATGGAGAAGAGTCTAGCTCACCCTGCTGACAAATTTGTCTTGTAATCCTCTGGATAATGGAAAGCATTAGGGGATTTTGACAAGGAGAGTGACTGCTTTGAAGAGCTTACTTAGGCTGCTGTGTGGAGACTTGACTGTAGGAGGCAGATATGGGGGCAGACAACTGTTAGGAGACCCATGCTATTACTCATGGCTGCCACCCAACCTCTGCCTAGTAAGATTCAGTCACTATAAACTGGCTCCTGGCCCTTCCTGATGTGGTAAAGCTGGCCGATCATTTGTCCTGGGCCACACTGAAATGTCCCATGCTGGTGTTTTCTGAGGTTCCTGGTCTGTCATGGTGGTCTGGGGTGGCAGTCTGGCAGCTCTGCGGGATGCTGACCATGGCACTATTTCTAGTCTTTAGTTGGTGTGAAACTTGACATGAGTGTCTAGCTAAGGCTGGTCCTCCTCATATAAAACTGTCCCACCGCCGTCCCTGTGCTGTGTGTGGCTCAGTGAGGGGGTATCTGTGGGAGAAGCTTCCTCTTGTTTCTCTTTTAAGGCATCGTGATAATCCTGGCCATTCCTAGGGGCTGTCTCTTTAAATTGGACTTTAGTGAAGGAAAATTGGATTTGAAGAAATTTTCTGAGAAACTTCCATAATAGGGTTGTCATTCTGGGAGGAAGACATATGTGCAAGTGTGTGTGCACATGTGGGTTTGTGGGCAGTAGGGAGGACAAAAGAAGGAGTGACAGAGGGCGAGGCAGTGAAAGGACTCCTTTGATGTGCTCAGCTTATTTTCCAGAATGTTTTGTAGAAAATGTTCTAAGGTGTGCCTTGCCTGAGTTGAGGATAAAAGTGAAATTCCTGAAAAATTAAAAAAAAACCAAAAGACTCACAAAACTCTCGTTCCCGTTTGTGTTTCAGGTGTTGGACTTATCAGTCTGAGACACTGAGATGCTGTCTATGATTTCTGAGGTTGTCTGTAGTTCCGATTTTAAAGAGGATTACCCTAAAAATCTAGAGAAAGAATATTGTTGAGTTGAAAACCAATCTAACTTTTGACTGCATCTTAAGTCTGGGCTATATAGTTGACTGGATGCTTAAAGTCTGAATAGTGTATTTCTATTGCCAAATAGGATTTTGATAGCATGGTAAGGAATGGAAAAGAATGATTTTGGTTTCCCAGTAATTTTAAGAGGATGTTTTTAAAAAATAGGTTACAGTTTTTCAGCTTGAAATTGCTAGTGAATAAATCAAATGCTAATGATGGATATTTTAATACTCTGTTAAAGGAATATTGATCTAAATTGTTCAAGAATCTTTGAATCATTAGTTAGTATTCAAGAGATGGCTATCATGTAATGAGATGGCTTTTAACAAACTCATTAAAACTCATTCAATTGACTAAAAAGAAATTGAATGTGGACTATTCATAAGGCAAGTGAGGGAAACTAAAATGCATAAGATGTAGTCTCTGCCCCCAAGGAGGTTGTATACTGTAATAATCTTGCACTTCAATGTAATCACCTTGGGAATGTATTGTCTTTTTTCAATGAGATCACTCTTGCTAAACATTTAAGAACTACTTTGAAATTGTCTTTGGAGGCATCTTAACACATTTGCACATGTGCACACACACACACACACACACACACACACACACACACACACACAGGCGCAATCATTGTGTGTTTCATTTCTGTAGAACTGTGGTCCGCAAAGTATGGCCTGCCGGTTAAAATCCAGCCTGCTGCCTGTTTGGCATGGCCCTAGAGCTAAGAATGGTTTTGACATTTTTAAATGGTTGAAACAATCAAAACAAGAATAATATATTGTGACACATGAAACTTGTATGAAATTCAAATTTCAGCGTTCATAAATAACATTTTTATTGGAACACAGCAATGTTTATCCATTTATGTGCTGTCAATGGCTACTTGCATGCTACAATGGCAGAGCTGAGTAGTTTTGACAGATTCCATATGGCCTTCAAAGCCTAAAATATTTACTATTTGGTCCTTTAGAGAATCATGTCTTTAGAATCAGATATCTATATATTTATATATTAATATTATTTATAAAGAGCCTTCAGTTAGATCCCCTACATTCTTCCACACATTTGGCTCTGAATAACTTTTTCCAAGTTTTCAAAATTCACACTTTTCATTCATCAGAGGTAAAATATTTTACTACACTTTATGGGCATTCAAGGGAAACTTTTTCAGGCTTTGAAGTAAACCCCAAAGAGTCCCCCAGTTCTTTGGGCAGTGGTGATGTTGTTCCTACAATGAATTGGGAGATCCCTGAGTTTGTTAGGATGTAAGAAGTAGGAAGAAGGAAAAACCACCTTAGTCACAGCTCAGGAGGTCTCAGAGAGGAGTGGAGCAGTGTTGAGGCACAGCAGAAGCGGAGGGGCACACTCTTTGCTCACATGTCTTGCCTTTGTGTCCCTGCTCTCTGCTGTGTTCATTGGGACTCTGCTTCTGAGGCTGTTGACTGTTATCTCTCACTTCTAATATTCCCTGATCTGGGGCTTCTCTTTACTGGTGGTTTCCGTGGTCTCGTTGCTGCTTCTGCTTCTCTGTGGGTCTTGGTTTCCAACATTCAGACATCTTGGAAGGAGGATTTTATTGGGTCTGTCTGTCACTACCCAGAGAAATATGCCTTTGATGTGCAGAGGGCTTCACCTAGGTTTAGACGACTATGAGGGCAAGGAGAGAAAGCAAGCATTTACGCTAATTTGGAAGTGTTTGCCATTGGTCATCTGTTCATTCCTTGGTCCATAAACATACACTGGTATATAGATGTCCACAGAACTATACAAAAAGATCTTAATGACCCAGGTAAACACGATGGTGTGACCACTCACCTAGAGCCAGGCATCCTGGAATGTGAAGTCAAGTGGGCCTTAGGAAGCATCGCTATGAACAAAGCTAGTGGAGGTGATGGAATTCCAGTTGAGCTATTTCAAATCCCAAAAGATGATGTTGTTAAAGTGCTGCACTCAATATGCCAGCAAATTTGGAAAACTCAGCAGTGGCCACAGGACTGGAAAAGGTCAGTTTTCATTCCAATCCCAAAGAAAGGCAATGCCCAAGAATGCTCAAACTACCACACAATTGCATTCATCTCACATGCTAGCAAAGTAATGCTCAAAATTCTCCAAGCGAATCTTCAGCAGTATGTGAACAATGAACTTCCAGATGTTCAAGCTGGACTTAGAAAAGACAGAGGAACCAGAGATTAAATTGCCAACAACCGTTGGATCATCAAAAAAGCAAGAGAGTTCCAGAAAAACATCTACTTCTGCTTTATTGACTATGCCAAAGCCTTTGATTATGTGGATCACAACAAACAGTGGGAAATTCTTTAACTGATAGGAATACCAGACCACCTGACCTGCCACTTGAGAAATCTGTATGCAGGTCAGGAAGCAACAGTTAGAACCATACATGGGACAATGCACTGATTCCAAGTTGGGAAAGGAGTACATCAAAGCTGCATATGCCACCCTGCTTATTTAACTTGAACGCAGAGTACATCATGTGAAATGCTGGGCTGGCTGAAGCAGAAGCTGGAATCAAGATTGCCGGGAAAAATATCAATAACCTCAGATATGCAGATGACACCACCCTTATGGCAGAAAGTGAAGAGAAACTAAAGAGCCTCTTGGTGAAAGTGAAGGAAAAGAGTGTAAAAGCTGTCTTAAAAACTCAACATTCTGAAAGCTAAGATCATGGCATCTGGTCCCATCACTTCATGTCAAATAGATGGGGAAACAATGAAACAGTGAAAGACTATTTTCTTGGGTTCCACAAACCACTGCAGATGGTTGCTGTAGTCATGAAATTAAAAGACACTTGCTCCTTGGAAGAAATGCTATGACCAACGTAGACAGACTATTAAAAAGCAGAGACATTACTTTGCCAACAAAGGTCCAACTAGTTAAAGCTATGATTTTTCCAGTGGTCATGTATGGATGTGAGAGTTGGACTATAAAGAAAGCCAAGTGCCAAAGAATTTACGCTTTTGAACTGTGGTGTTGGAGAAGACCCCTGAGAGTCCCTTGGACTGCAGGGAGATCAAACCCGTTAAATCTAAGGGAAATCAGTCCTGAATATTCATTGGAAGGACTGATGCTGAAGCTGAAGCTCCAATACTTTGGCTAGATGATGTGAAGAACTGACTCATTTGAAAAGACTCTGATGATGGGAAAGATTTAAGGAAGGAGGAGAAGGGGATGACAAAGGGTGAGATGGTTGGATGGCATCACTGACTCGGTGGACATGAGTTTGAGCAAGCTCTGGGGGTTGGTGTTGGATAGAGAAGCCTGGCATGCTGCAGTCCTTGGGCTCCCAAACAGCTGGACATGACTGAATGACTGAGCTGAACTAAACTGATAGATATCCAGGCATCAGAGATTCTGCTCAAACTATAGGTGTCCTGTCCATGATTGAGGTAAACAGACAAATGGTATCAACTTGGCAAATCAATATGGTGAGGAAATGCTAGCAGTGGCCACTCACTGGGGCTGAGTGCAAAGTGTTCTGTAAGGAAGAGAAATGCAGGTGTTATCAGGCATTATCCAGATAGACTGAAAGGAGGAGAGCCAGCCAGTCAGAGGCAAGTTTGAAGTACACAGTGATGTTTAAACTGGGAGCCCAGTACAGCTTAGTGTAAGCCTATTTACTCATCTGCAATTTTATGTCTCTATGACAAAAATTTGATTTTTAATAAGTTCATTGGTGTAGGCTGAGGTCTTAATTTGCTATAAATATATGAAGTTATAAAATGAACCATCCGCATTTCAAAGCTCCAAACCTGACTACTATTTCCTTGACCCACCCCTCTCTCCATCTCTTGTTGTCACTTGCATCTCTTTTCCCACTTTTTTTCCCCCAGCATCAGGCAGCATATGAGATCTTAGTTCTCTGGCCAGAGATTGAACCTGGGTCAGAAGTGTGGAGTCTTAACTACTAGACTATCAGGGAAGTCCCTCTTCTACCATTTTATTTAAATATTTTAAATGGAGTCAGAGTAAACCAGAGAATAATAGAACACATGTTCCAGAGACAGTTTGTTTTGTTCTAGACAAGGTCCAGGACAAACAGAAGTGTCCCCAGCTTGGGAGATCCAGTCCAATGATGCTGCACATGTGGGCATCCTTCATTTCTTCTTCTCTATGACAGCCATATTGTCTGCCTCTCTTGGATGTCTATGGCACTCCACTGTGATATAAACATGATTCCCTCTAGAGAATTTAGATCTTTCCAATGCCAGGCTGACTTAGTTTCCTAAAACTTGGGTCTTCAGCTCTGAGAAGCAAAGGAGCGGAAGGCTGTGACTGTGAACACTTTGACCTTGGCACTGTCTCATGACAAAGTGGTTTTGACTGGGCAACTTGGACAGTATTAAAGGTGAGTTTCTACCAGTATTACTTGCATAATAAGAATTAAAATACTTCTTAGGGTTGTAGAGGCAGGTGTGTGCATTTTGAGAAAGGTAAGGAAAGAGATTCCCTTATGAAATATTTATTGATTACTTTTTATATACTTGTGTATCCCTTTTCACTGTCCTCCTTTCAACCAACTTTGTCTTTGTCATCAGATACCCGTGTTACCTCAAACCGTATGAGTGGACTTTGAGTGGCTGCCACCTTCTACCCCACCAAGAAGTTTCCTCCCAATTGCTCCTGTTCATGAGAGAATACAAAAGAACAATATAAAGTTATCCCATTAGCCATACCTATTTGTGTCTGTAGGGACATGGTGGAAAGCAAATGCTGTGGTAAAGCTTGATGCCTGGCTTGAAGCACAGCTTAACATCAGGATGAGGAAGTTAATTAACCCATCCAGATTAGAGATAGAAGCAGGAAGCACACTTCCAAGTTCCAGACAGTTTTGAGCATCAGTATAATTTTAGAAAGAATAAGATATTTTGAAATTATGCAGTGATCTCTATTAAAGTGATAACAGCTGGTACAAGGCTTA
This sequence comes from Dama dama, assembly GCF_033118175.1. Lineage (NCBI taxonomy): Eukaryota > Metazoa > Chordata > Mammalia > Artiodactyla > Cervidae > Dama > Dama dama. The sequence continues at coordinate 37,775,180 of NC_083689.1, forward strand.
ACAAACCAAGGAATTTTATAAAAGGATAAACTGCACACTTCCTGTGAAACCCAGCCAGACGAATAACATTAGTGATTATAGCAAAAGTACTTACTACTGTCAGATCCATACACAACCTGGTTGACCTATTTTTATAGATATATAAAAATAAGCTTATTTTTATCCCTGGTAGCTCAACTGGTAAAGAATCTGCCTGCAATGCAGGAGACTCTGGTTCGATTCCTGGGTTGGGAAGATCTGCTGGAGAAGGGATAGGCTACCCACTGCAGTATTCTGGTCTGGAGAATTCCATGGACTGTATAGTCCAGGGGTTGCAAAGAGTCAGAATTGACTGAGCAACTTTCACTTTCGAAAATCAGTTTAGCAGAATCCAGTGAGATATATTGAACTGAAAGATAGAATGGAGGTGGATAGTAGGAGTCTGTGCAATTTCACTAACCCAGCCAACTGGCAATAATTTGTAAAGTGCCTTCCCTGAGAGCAGGGGAACAAACGTGGCTGCCCATTGGTGAGCCTGCCCACTGCTCATAGGGCACGCCCTTGGCTATATCTGCCCCTTGTGGAGTGTATTTCTCCCATGAGCTTTAATAATCACAGCCATGAATCTGAACCTCGCGACTGGTCTGTACTCTCCGGCCTGGACAGTATATGCTCCAGGATTGCTTCAATATTTGTTTTCTGCCAAAGCTGTGGCCTTGAGGCCTTGCCGTATCTGTCTTGCAGCCCAAGGCTGTTATCTGGGCAGCACATTTCCATTTCTTTGAACATTATCTCTTTTGAATACTCCTCATTGAAAATGAGCCATTTTGAGGCGATTACGCCACAGTCGACATCTTTCTGTGGGAGCCATAAGCAGTTTTGTCAGAATATGTCTGGTTTGAGTGCCTTGTTATTGCCTTTTGTGTATCAGGGACACACAGCAGGACAGTCTTTCACTGGAACTTGAATACAATTCTTTAGTCAGTGATCACTTGAGTTTTTCCTTCCCCCTCTCCCAGCCCCAAAAGGTCGTTTAATTAGGTCTTGTGGTATGAAATCCCCTTTCTCAAATGTGAGTCAAAGCCCGTTACTGCAACTGGGCACAGAACTCCCAGCATTCCCTCCGTGACCCCCTCCCCAAGGGATGGAACTCCAAGGACAATGGGGCCGAGCTCCCCAGATGAAACGGGGCGCCAACAGCCTCTTTCTCTCTGTGGCTCAGTAAGGAGGCCCGGAATTTACAGTGCCCTCACTGCTTGCCGACTCTGTTAGCATTTTTCTTTTCAATTTGGATCTTGGCCTGTGCTGTGCCTCTCTCTTGAAGCACGTGCCATTATGATTCTAAAATAATGGGAAGAGCACTATGGCACTGCTCATTGGTGATATGACTCTCAAACTGTCTACAGATTGCCGAGTAAGTGAAATGTTTTGACAGAGAGAAATACGTGTTGTCAACATCGCTTTACCCACAGTTGAGAGGGGAAATTGAAACCCTGCTTCAGCAGGGTTCAGACGCTGATGGCTAGCATGATCTCCTCAAAACAAATGACTATAGCTCATTTTGTTTTCCTTTATGCCTCATTCTTCTCTAATGAAATGCCCAATTAAAAGCCTAGCTCACGCACTTAAAAAAAAAAAAGCTTAGGAAGAATTCTGGGAAGGAGCAGTGACAGGAGCAATTCCTTTTTGAGGAGAAAATAGTAGTAAACTTGTGTGAAGAAACGGGCTGTGTGGTGACCTCCTGTGTCCTGTGTGGAGAGTTTAAAGGAGACTCAAAAGTAGCCTTTTAAAGATAGAAGGTTGTGTATATTTTCTGTGTGAGTGTGTGTGTGTGTGTGTGTGTATAAGGCAGAGAGAGAATGAGAAGGAAGGAGAGGGAGAGGAGGAGGGAAGGGGGGAGAAAGGAAAGATATGAATTATTTGTGATACATGAAGCAACAGACACTGTAGAGTCTGTATCCCCAGGAGAGTGGTATGTTTGGGACAACTTGTGAATTTATCTGTGGGATTAAGTGGAGTGTTGAACTCTGCAGCTCTGTATTGTCTCCTAGCAAAATGAGGTTTACTCTGGTCCCCTGGCAGATGTGTTCCTGTCAAGAGAGTGTTCAGAGTGGGAATGCGGGTAGCTCCCAGAGCCCTGCTGACCAGTATCTTTGCATTTAGTTCAGCATTGTGGAAGCTGGTCTCTATTTTTTTGCTTAGAGAACATCCTTGATAAGAGAAAATGTTGACAACTTTACCTTCCTTGAGAATCACTAAGGAAACATTTCTTCTTGTCAGTCTTCTTTCGTGTGCTATGTAGCATAAAGAAAAGGGGACATTGCTTTGGGGAATAGCCTTGACTTTCAAAGTGCACTTAACAACCAATATTTTCTTGAGCACCTACCATGTGCAGGAATATTTTAATTGCTAGTCATTACAAGTCATATAAAAACGAAGGCAGTTAAGTTACTATCTTTGGTAGCTAGGCACATTCTTTATTTTTCATGGCCGCAGAGCTTTATTGGGGTCAAATACATACACTCTCCTCCTCGTTCATGAGCTCTCTCTCCCACAGCTCGCCACCACCCAGGGACTCCCACACATGCGTGGGGAACGCATTTCCCCTCTGAAGTGGATCGGCAACCACCATACCAGCCTTATGCTCTGTTTACTGGGTCATAAACCCTACAGTAGGCACATTCTTATTTAAACAGTTAATTACTTAATTAAGGAGGCCATGAAAGGTATACTAGATAAATCCTCCAGGTTAAGTTCCACAAGGGCAGGGTCAACCCTTGTTCATTAAGTGTCCATAGGTTCCAACCAGTACTGTATATTTAATTGGATCCTAATATATGATGGGTGACTCAAACAAGGTGAGCAGCAAAGTAGTATTTTATTTATGTTTTTTTATTAGTCATGTGTATGAGAATCATGTGTATGAGGGGAAGCTCTGGCCCTGCTTTGAAGGGTCTTCCTGTTATTGATGCTGTTTGGAGAGAGAGAGAGATTCTCCAGCTGCTGGTGCTTACAAAGATCTGAGGTGTATACACACATGACATGGTGCGCACTCACCCACCAGCATTAAAGAAAATGGGGGAGGGGATGCCTCCCTCTGTGTCCATACAGACACCCTGGATTATTGGCAATGAGTATCACTCTTTCTTTGATATTCTTTCCACACCCTTTTGTCTGCATGCAACAAAGATCAAGAAGGGTGGGGAAAAGAGAGGAACAAATTTGATTTGTCTCAGTTACCACACTCCTAAGTAAGTGTAAGTCCTCACGGCAGTTAGGCTTCTATAGAAGATAAGGGAAATAGGGGCTGGAGGACAATTTGACCATTGACTATCTCTTCAGTATTGCAAAATACTGCATGAATATAACACTTGTAAAGATAGTCACTGGAATCACCCCATTGAAGTCAAAAGTCATGGGCAGTTCCTGGATACTAGGTCAAAATGAGCTTGTCCTTAAGGAAAAAATTACCCTTCTGAACTTTAAGTTAGTTAATGTTGATGTTTAATGTTTTGTGGAAAAGTTATGATGATAGGAGGGTGGGGTGAGAGAAACTTGAGTGTCAGGAGTCTTTTCAGCATTTTGAATGCCACCATAATGTTTCCTGGATCAGGGTCTAAGAACGAAGCGAAGATGTGTAGCCTCTGGCATGTATATAGTCTATCCCATCTTTCAAGGAACCTTCCACATGAAGAGTGGCCTTGGGTAGACCATCCTGTGAACTGAAAAACAGGTCTCCAGGGCTAGATGAATGCCACCTGGAACTTGAACACGTGGCCAGGTTCTAGGATAATGAGGTAGAGAGAGGGCAAACAACCCAGGGATTTATTCCTGTTTTTTTGTAGAATCATATAGGTAATTTTTTTAGCTACTAGGATGAGGTGATAGAGTACAGAGAAGTTGGAAAATAACCACATTTCCCTAGTAAAAACTCTCTACCTATTGCCAGTAAGAATTTAGTTGACTGATGTGTAAGTGCTTTTACACTTGTAAACTTGATTTGAGATACAAATGAAAGAGGTTTTCAAATGTTTGGCTTTGTTTTTTCTGCCTGAGAAGAACTCCTGGACTTTTTTACTACCCTTTTTGGAAAAAGACAACTAGTGGGCAACCCAAAACTGATACTGATAAAACAAGTATACCTGGAAGAATATCTGAGTTTTAAAAAATGATTCTTGCCTTAAGAAATGTTGTTTATATGTTTCCTGGATTTCTGATAATATGTTTTTCTAGATAAGTGAATTTAGAAATCATTATTATCACCATTTTCTCATAGGAAATCTTTGGGTAAATTGTAACAAGTTCTCTTTTGCTCTTTCCATTTGCCCTTTGCTTGCTATTCAGGGAATAAAAAGAATACAGTTCCAAGCATAACCTTGGGCATGTGACTTAACAGTTTTAAGTCTGTCATCTATGAAATGTCAGGGTTGGACCCAGTGACTCCTGAGGTCCCTGATCTGGATGCAGGAAGAGGAAGGTGAAGCTATGTGTATACTCCCTGTCATGGTTTTCATTTCCTTAGTGGTGAAGAAATACTTTTTCATAGATGCAGGCCTTCAAATAGTGTTTTCTCCTTTTTACTCTAAAGCAAGATTTCAACTTTGGAAAAACCATTCTGGATAAAATGGAACAATTAAAAATGCTATTGAAACATTATTTTTAGGTCTGCATATTATTCCACAAAGCATTATTTTGTCACTTCTTTGTAAAAAGACTTAGGCGGCTTGTTTCTCAGGCTTTCATCAAATATCGTTTTTCCTTCCTATTCAAAATAAGTGGTTTCCTTTTTCCTGGCCAGATGAAAGCCTGTGTATTCTGCTTTTCCTGATATCAACCCGGCGATGGCAGTACCAGGGTTCTCATCACTCCAGACTGTCAATTTCAAAGGCTAGTTTGGAAACAGAGGGATGAAAAACAAGCTTCAGTTTTTCTGTTCAGATCTCTCCAGGACATACTGTGTATTATGTCAGAAAAGCCATTCAGAAGTAGACTGTTTCCTTCCCTGACTTGGCACCAAATCAAGAAGTGGCACATAATGTATTGTGTTTATTATGCATCATTTTGCCGCTGATGCTGGGGCCATCAAATATTGGTAAATTTACAGCCAGGGAGGTCCAGCCATCGTGCCTGAAGTGAAGGACAAAGTATTGTGTTATTCATCTCCAGCTTTGGCCCTTTATGATCAGACAGTGAGCAATATACTTATCAAAGTCAAAATAACCTTCACTTTAGGAAACATACTTGTCCTTAATTGCCGGAATAAGAACGCATAAACAGCTTCTCTCTTGATAATGGAATGGAGCCTGAGTTGATGTAAGTGTTGAGTATTTTGTAATTTGTCCATAGCGGTGTGCTCAATTAAATTTTAATTCACAAATTATGTGTGTATTATACTGGACAGGTAGAAAAATTGGGGGAGTTTAAAATGTGTGGTCTAAATATGCATATCATATTTATGATATACCTGTGCATACTTATGATTTTTTCTTTTGAGTCAAAGGTAAGGCTGATACTTCTATTTCTATGCCCTAGTCCATAGCAGTTAAAAGCCTGTAGGCAGAAGGATGTGAGTTGCAATCTCTAACTCCCTCTGTGATGCTACCCTATGCCTTCTTTTACTCTTTGTAATATAACAGTAACAAGAATAGTACCCACTTCTGAGGTGTTTCAAGAATTAAATGAGATTACATATATGAAGAATTGCTTAGTGTAGTACCTGGTACATTATAAGAATTTGAGGAAAGTTGACCTTTATTATTACTGTTCCCTCTAAGTGCACTTCCCTGATAACTCGGTAAAGAATCCCCCTGCAATGCAGGAGATTCTGTTTTGATTCCTGGGTTGGGAAGATCTGCTGGAGAAGGGATAGGCTACCCACTCCAGTATTCTTGAGGCTTCAGCTGGCAAGGAATCCACCTGCAATGCAGGATACCTGGGTTCGATCCCTGGGTTGGGAAGATCCCTTGGAGAAGAGAAAGGCTACCCACTCCAGTATTCTGGTCTAGAGAATTTCGTGGACTGTATAAATCCATAGGTTCACGAAGAGTTGGACATGACTGAGTGACTTTAACTTCACTTCACTCCTTCCTTTGTATGTGTGTGTGTATACATATATGTACATATATATGTATGTTTGTTAAGGTACGAGATGGTCCTTGGGAGGCATATAGTTTTGAGAACCTGACTGAAAAGACTCAGGAAGCATAGCAAAGCACTAAAAATAATTCTTTGTTGATAAGGCATTTGCTTACTGTATTTATCTCAAGTCGTACCTACCCTGTTTAAAAAGGTGTCACTGTTAGTTTAATCTATAGATAGTGACTGAGCATTTAAAGGTAAGGATGTATATAAGAATGCAAGGGATTTCTGTGTGTTAATTTTATATCCTGCAATGTTCATTGTGGCACTGTTTATAATAGCCAGGACATGGAAGCAACCTAGATGCCCATCAGCAGACGAATGGATAAGGAAGCTGTGGTACAAATACACCATGGAATATTACTCAGCCGTTAAAAAGAATACATTTGAATCAGTTGTAATGAGATGGATAAAACTGGAGCCCATTATACAGAGTGAAGTAAGCCAGAAAGATAAAGACCAATACAATATACTAATGCATATATATGGAATTTAGAAAGATGGTGACGATAACCCTATATGTAAGACAGAAAAAGAGACACAGATGTATAGAACAGACTTTTGGACTCTATGGGAGAAGGTGAGGGTGGGATGATCTGAGAGAACAGCATCGAAACATGTATATTAAGTGTGAAACAGATCGCCAGTCCAGGTTGGATGCATGAGACAAGTGCTCAGGGCTGGTGCACTGAGAAGACCCAGAGGGATGGGATGGGGAGGGAGGTGGGAGGGGGGATCAGGATGGGGAACACATGTAAATCCATGGCTGATTCATGTCAGTGTATGGCAAAAACCACTACAATGTTGTAAAGTAATTAGCGTCCAACTAGTAAAAATAAATGGAAAAAAAAAATAAAGGTAAGGATGTTTATTTGGAAATTGGCACATTTGGGAAGGTAGTAACACTTGTGTCTATGAGCTGCTGTTTGGCCAAATGTAAACAATAAAATACAAAATATGAACTCCAGTGCTCTTCTGGGAAACAGGGAGAACCTATGGAATCTGGTCATTCTTCCTGGCTGAGTCCTGGAGGTTACATTAGTTGACCATCATCCTCTTAGCAGTAAAGTCAGAGTGACAGCATTTGCTTCCTTGGGTTGTCAAGATTCCTTTGTGATGTTGGTGGGTATGTTGTTAGATGGTGAATTAGAGAAATGGACCGAAAAGAGAAATACTGGGAAATAAAATGATCGGTCATTTTATTTACAGAACAGTTAGCCTGAGAGGTTTTTTTTTTTGTTATTTTTACAGTTTTTCTCTTATGTCTGTAGGATTAAGTTTAGGCAAATTAAGTGTTCATGAGCTCTAATTTCAGACAAATAATCTAGTAAAAAACCACAAGACAAGCAGTATAGACAACTCTGTTTGAAATGAAAATTACAGTTTGAATATTTTTATCTCCTCCTTTGCCCTCTTTCTTTAGCCTGAGTAAAACAGACAGGTAGAACTGTTAGAATTTGCTCATGATTCATCACATATACACACATATACACATATACAGTCTAAAAACACAAACCAAAAGTTCTTACCCAAATCCACTGAAAAGTTTCCATCCAAGCTACATGTGTATCACATAAAAATTACTTGGCTTTCATGAGAACCACTATTTGAGAAGAGGAACCATAATGTATATTAATAGGTGAAGAAAGCTTTCTTGGGAAGGACCATAAAACCTTGGAAGTCATAAACTCTGGAAATAGATTTCAGAATAAAAACGCTATGAAATCCCAGAGCACAGGCTAAGTTCGTGTGGGGCCAACTCAGTAAAGTTTTTTGAAACTGACTTGCTGAGTTGTCATCTGGGCTCCTCCACCTCTACCTCTTTCTTTTCCTTTTAGCCCACTTGTTGCTTTCTGAATTTAACCCCTGTGGTTAAATATACAATTTAATGAAATGGTACAATTTTGGCTTGATAATCTTTTCTAAAGATTTCACTATAAATTTTCATGATATGTGTTGGTTAACATTTTGCACTTAACAAGAAACTCTTCAAGTTAGTGTGTTCCCCTTCAGAGGCACAGCTCTCTCCAGAAGTCATGCCTTGTAGACACGTTTGCCTCTCGGGGGCCCGGGGGAAGGCCAGCTCCAGCTCGCCCTGTGTGCACCTTGGAAGTCTAGAAATCATTCCGTGTGAAAGTTAACTTTCCAAATGGCCTCCTTCTTTCCTGACATCACAGCCAGAGCCTGTGTTTTCACAGTATTTGTCAGACCACTGAGGAATGTGTGTTACCCGATTTACAGCTCTGGTCTGTACACACCCACACTGGGTCCCCGCTGGAGTTTCCGCCAAGCTCTGGGGGCCCGACCACGACCTCCCACGGTGCAGCCGCAGCACATGTGTTTCCTGAGCAGACGCGGTGCTGCTCTCCATGTGCACGTTTTCAGGCTATAAATCCTCCGTATTCCTGTGCCTGCTCTCTAGGCCTCCAGCCAGCACTCTAGCGTGTGTTAGAATGCCACGTTTCCCCAGAGCTCAGTCCTCCTGCCCAGACTGTGTGGATCAACCTGCAGGTGCCCAACCGGAAGGGCTGGAGCCCACACAATGCTCTCCTCTGACCAGGGTACCCCAGGACAGAGCGCAAGCTCTTTATGGACTGATGCATTCAGCTGCGCCCGGTGGTGGGGTGTGTGACCACTCTGTTTTGATTATGGAAGGTGGCAATGTGTTCGTTTTGGGTTTGAGTAACAGCTTTTTTTTTTTTTTTTTCTTTTCCATTCCAGTAGGATGATTGGCATTGGTAGGACCAGCAGTGAAACCATCTCTTATAGAAAGACAAGGCATGGCTTTAATAAAAAGTTGATGATTGGGAATGAGTCCTCGGAGATGGAAGAGCAAAACGTCACATGTATTAGTTTTAATCACTCGATTCATTTTTTTTTTTCCACTGGGATTTTAACAGTCGCAACATCCTCAAGTTTAAAATCCTGAAAGAAGAACAAGTCAGTGGGGAACCTGGGGTTGCGAGAAAGAAATAGAGCGAGACAGATGCTGAGTGTAGTTTGGGTAGTGATAATGTGTTGCATCGTAAATACAGGACAAGGAAGGTGGTGAAGGTGGATGAGAGTACAAATTAAGAGAAAGAGAGGCACCTCTGCTTTGGATTGCTCGCTTGACAATAGAGATGGTACTTGGAGAGATCAGAGGGGAAGAAGAGGGTTGGAAGGGAAGAGGGTATCCCAGACAAGATCCTGGAATCACAGACAAAATGTTTATTATGTTTTGAGCAAGACCGTAGAGCTCCTCCCTGCTTCATTCCTCACATCTTCACAGATGGCTTACTCTGTGCCAGGGACTGTGCCCTTGGGATACTAGCTTGTCATCATTAGTCACATCTACATCTTTATTAAATGTTTCCATCAGTCCATGCTTGCTAGGTGCTCCAAGGGAGTTAATGGAAGTCAGCAGCGGCCTCCCTGAATTCTGTGGAAAAGACAAGATGCATATGCTTCTGTTACAGTGCTCGGTGTTTGGAAATGAACAGTCGTGCATTGTTATGCAAATACCAAGGTAATAGAATGTGTGTAAATTACAATAAGTGCAATTACTCACAGGAAAATTTGTTGGCGCTTAGTTATGTTATTGTGTTCACTGCAGATTATAGCCTGTTACTTTCTGTTCCTCTAATATACTTTACCCACTTAAGTTTTGAAATAGAAATGAAATGCTGGGGTATCATCATTTTGCAAGAAAGATATATCTGTTTCTTCTATTGCGTTAGACAGGTTAATATGTTTTTGCATTTTATAACAGGGAACTTTATTAGCATGATGAAATTAATGCATTCAAGGCAATATCTTCTGAACCAGTTGTTACCAGTAGATAAAGTCTAATGTGGTAATTGCTGACTGAATGTTGGATCAGGGTTATTACTGAAGTAAAATCATTCACTGTGGGATGATCAGAGCTACAATATTCTGAATGATAAAAGAGCTGCCTTTACTTGCTAGTTTTAATTAGCTGTTAAAGAGGTGTCCTGGGTGATTTTGAAAGGCTCATCTTATCAATATTGTTATTTAGAAATGAATTACAATATTGTTACAGAGCCTGCTAATGTTTCTATCATTAAAGGTCTATCATTGTTTCTGTTGATTCTGTTATTTGAAGGCTTTGCAGACATGACTTAAATATTCCTTTCAACGCTTTGTGTGTATCTTTTTAAAAAACGCTTTCTATGATCTTAAAATCACCAGAGTTACTCTTTATGGTTGGACCGTTATTGATCTTATTTGTTCATTTGACAATGTCCGGCTTCAGTCCTTTAAGAAGATGGAAGCCTAATTTTATAGGAGGAAATGACTTCTTGCCTTTATCTATTGATTGATTGTGTTTGGAAGTGACTCTTGATCACCCTTGAAAATCTTCATGAGTAGATTTGATGTAATATATAGGCTTTTCTGATATTAATGCTTTGAAATATTAATAAAGTTTCCAGAAGTATCTAATTTGTGATCTGAGGTGGCCCTGGGTGAAATTTCCATATTAGTCAGTTTCTGAGTAAATGTAAATAGGAACTTTTTTAAAAAGAAATTAAAAGATTGTGTTTATTTGTCTGCTCTGGGTCTTACTTGCGGCACACGGGATCCTCCATCTTCTTTGCAGCATGTGGGATCTTTTTTAATTGTGGCATGGGGATCTTTATTTGAGGCATGGGGGATCTAGTTTCTCAACCAAGGATCAAACCTGAGCCCCCTGCATTGGGAATGCACCCAATACAGGGGGCCCTGCACCCTGCATTGGGCACTGCACCACCAGGGAAGTCCCAAAATAGACACAATTTTGAAGAAAAATATTCCCCAAAAGATTAGAGCCCACATTAAATGTCTGTTACTGAATAATCTGTTTGCAAAACCACAGTTCTATAGGTTAAATCGTATTTGTGTTCCCTGCATTTATACTGTTATATCATTTCCCAGGTACAACTGAAGGACTGTGGCCTTTGGATTCATGGTTGTGCAAACCTTGGATTGTGTTAATATCATTTATTTCTTCAATGCTTTTAATGAAGTGTAGCTTATTTATGATATTACCTTAGTTTTAGAAGTACAGTGTGGTTGAGTGGGCTTCGCTGGTGACTCAGTGATGATGAACCTGCAGGTCAATGCAGGTGATGTAGATTCAATCCCTGGGTTAGAAAGATCCCCTGGAAGAGGAAATGGCAACCCAGTCCAGTATTAGTGTGTGGGAAATACCATGGACAGAGGAGCCTGCTGGGTTGGAGTCCATGGGGTCACAAAGATTCACACAAACTTAGTGACTGAGCATGCATAGTGAGTCAATATTTTTTTGGATGATGTTCCATTATAGGTTATTATGAGATAATGGGTATATTTTTCTGTACTACACAGTATATCCTTGTTGCTTATCTATTTTATATATAGCAGTTTGTATCTGTTGATCCCAAACTCTCAAATACTGCTACCATTTATATCAGAGAATGTTTCACCTGTGTTCTCTTCTAGGAGTTTTATAGTCTCACATTTAGGTCTTTAAACCATTTTGAGTTTATTTTTGTATATGGTGTGAGAGAATGTTGTAATCTCATTGTTTTACATGTGGCTGTCTGGTTTTCCCAGCATCACTTATTAAAGATACTGTCTTTTCTCCACTGTATACACTTGCCTCTCTTGTCATAGATTAGTAGACTGCAAGGTGTGTGGGTTTCTTGTAATTTTAGGTCTACCAGGTACCCATATACAAAAAAGATCTTCACGACCCAGATAATCACAATGGAGTGATCACTCACCTAGAGCCAGACATCCTGGAATGTGAAGCCATTTGGGCCTTAAGAAGCATCACTATGAACAAAGCTAGTGGAGGTGATGGAATTCCAGTTGAGCTATTTCAAATCCTAAAGGATGATGCTGTGAAAGTGCTGCACTCAATATGTCAGCAAATTTGGAAAACTCAGCAGGACTGGAAAAGATCAGTTTTTATTCCAATCTCAAAGAAAGGCAATGCCAAAGAATGCTCAAACTACCACACAATTGCACTCATCTCTCATACTAGAAAAGTAATGCTCAAAATTCTTCAAGCTAGGCTTCAACAGTATGTGAACCATGAACTTCCAGATGTTCAAGCTGGTTTTAGAAAAGGCAGAGGAACCACAGGTCAAATTGCCAACATCTGTTAGATCATTGAAAAAGCAAGAGAGTTCCAAAAAAACATCTACTTCTGCTTTACTGACTATGCCAAAGCCTTTGACTGTGTGGCCCACAACAAACTGTGGAAACTTTTGAAAGAGATTGGAATACCAGACCACCTGACCTGCCTCTTGAGAAACCTGTATGCAGGTCAGGAAGCAACAGTTAGAACTGGACATGGAACAACAGACTGGTTCCAAATAGGAAAAGGAGTACGTCAAGGCTGTATGTTGTCACCCTGCTTATTTAACTTATATGCAGAGTACATCATGAGAAACGCTGGGCTGGAAGAAGCACAAGCTGGAATCAAGATTGCCCGGAGAAATATCAATAACCTCAGATATGCAGATGACACCACCCTTATGGCAGAAAGTGAAGAATAACTAAAGATCCTCTTGGTGAAAATGAAAGAGGAGAGTGAAAAAGTTAACTTAAAGCTCAATGTTCAGAAAACTAAGATCATGGCACCTGGTCCCATCACTTCATGTCAAATAGATGGGGAAACAGTGTAAATAGTGACAGGCTTTATTTTTTGGGGGGCTCCAAAATCACTGCAGATGGTGACTGCAGCCATGAAATTAAAAGACATTTGCTCCTTGGAAGAAAAGTTATGGCCAACCTAGACAGCTTATTAAAAAGCAGAGATGTTACTTTGCCAACAAAGGTCCATCTAGTCAAAGCTATGATTTTTCCAGTGGTCATGTATGGATGTGAGAGTTGGACTATAAAGCAAGCTGAGCACCGAAGAATTGATGCTTTTGAACTGTGGTGTTGGAGAAGACTCTTGAGTCCCTTGGGCAGCAAGGAAATCCAACCAGTCCATCCTAAAGGAAATCAGTCCTGAATATTCATTGGAAGGACTGATGCTGAAGCCAGTACTTTGGCCACATGATGCAAAGAGCTGACTCATTGGAAAAGACCCTGATGCTGGGAAAGATTGAAAGTGGGAGGAGAAGGGGATGACAGAGGATGACATGGTTGGATGGCATCACTGATGCGATGGACATGAGTTTGAGTGGGCTCTGGGAGTTGGTGATGGACAAGGAGGCCTGGCGTGTTGTAGTCCATGGAGTCACAGAGTCAGACATGACTGAGCGACTGAACTGACTGACTGACTGAGGTACCCATGCTCCTATACTTCACAAAGTCCATTTCTAAGGAAGTGAAAGAGTTTTCACAGAAGTTTTGTTTTGAAATTTAAGTGATCATAGAAATTACCTACTCTTGTTTATGGCTTACAATCGAGAAAAATGAGACCAAAAGATATTTCTTTAGAGTCAAGTGTCTATTTAATTCAAAGACCCTGCATGAAAATCTAGCCTCACCTAGCAGCATTTGTTTCTATTAACTGCTCAACTTGTATTGTTATTGAATATATATGAATATATAAAGGGAGAAGAGAGAGAGAGATGGAAGTAATAAAGTAAATTAGATGGTAAGTCACTCACTCTTAAGACCAAAGTTCTACACCTTCATATGGAGTTGAACAGATTGTTATTGCCAGTTTATTTGACTCAGTGGGATAAGCTGGTAGTCTTCAGGGGTCGTGGCTTTCTGAGAATAATGTACAGTTTGCATCACAGAAATCCTCGGAGATAATGAGTCCCAATTAGCAGAGAAGAGATTTTCTTGCCACTTAAGGGTACTATTAATTTGAGTGCAAGTGTGTCCATTTCCACTTTAGTAGCTACAATAAAACTGTTGAAAATTCCAAATAACTGGTACCATATTTCCAGTTTATCACAATAATATGTTGGTGCCAGGATTGCCCACCAATTATTCCAATTTGATGTATATATATTTTTACTCTTTCTCATATTACTGTATAGTTTTGCAGCTTGGTGAGATTTATTTGTGGTCTCTGGAGAGATATATTACTTCTAGTCCTCACAGAGCTAGTTAGTGCCTCAAGGAATTTGTCTTTGCATAGCAAAATAATTCCTGGAGGACATTTTGAGGTAACTGCCCTTTTGAAGACATGGGATGCCTTAAGTTGTGTTATCCTGGTTATCTACATCTTCTAAAGTTGTGCTTTTCAACTGTGGGGGTACGTTAGAATCAAGAGAGGATCTTCTATGAAGAGCCAATGTCTGGACCCCACCTCTGGTGACTCTATCCAGGGATGAGGCCCAGGCATTGGTAGTCTTTAAAAGTTCCCCAGATAGTACAGCAAGGGTTGAGAACTGCTCATTGGCACATTATGACTCCTTTCTAGCATTGCATAATTAGAGGAGATCCGTTTATCATGGGAGAAATCACCCATGATGTAGCAGTCTAGGAGCTCTTGTGAAGAAAGAGCTGGAACTGACAGTTTCATTGTAGATGGCCTCAATATGATGGCTCAGTGTGTTAATACTTATCTTCTGTTTTAACCTAATGGCCTAACTATAACTTATTTATGTTTAACTTGACAACAGTAAAAAATATGAAAACCAAATTGACTACAGCAATGTATATTACCCAAAGAAATGAACTTTTTAGTTATTTCTCTTCCTTTAGCATGAGATTCAATCAATGTTGAGTGACTTCTGCTCATGTTAATAGATGTTTCAAGATTGTCATTCACTGAGTCAAATATTTGTTTTATCCTTTTACTAATTAGGTACCAGAACAGCCTGACAAACCAACACATCAGTATCTTCACAACCAAAATTCACTGTGAAAGTGAAAGTCGCTCAGTCATGTCTGACTCTTTGTGACCCCGTGGACTGTACAGTCCGTGGAATTCTCCAGGCCAGAATACTGGAGTGGGTAGCCTTTCCCTTCTCCAGGGAAATCTTCCCAACCCAGGGATCAAACCCAGGTCTCCCGCATTGCAGGTGGATTCTTTACCAGCTGAGCCACAAGCACTCAGCTTTGGGAAGGCCCAAACACTGTGGAAATGAACAAATCATTTTTTTAGAGTTACTTTTGGCACCTCAAAATCTTTGAAACAAAAGCTTTAAAATGTCATGTGACAGGAAATTATATTTCCAATAAAGGAAGTCTGACACTTTTTAATCTTATTGGATAACAGGCATTAGAAAACTGATAGCGATGACTCTAGAGTTTCTAATATAATTACCAAACTCGAGTGCTGTGTTAGTTCTTAAGATAAAGACTTCCAAATCAGAGAATTTTTGATAATATTTGTAAAGGATATAAAAGATGAAGACTAACTAAAAATAACCAGAGAATTATTTATAATGGGGAAAATTAAAAAAGTAAAAGTCCCCAACAGAAGGGAATAGTTAGCAATTATGGTCTATCCATATGATGAAATGTTATAATACAGATTGAAATTTTTTAAAGACAGTGGAAAAATGCTCATGTCATGCAGAGAAAAAGCTGAATAAAACACAGTAGCACTAATATGATCCTCTCTAAATTGCACAGATTTTCCCTTGACTCTGTTTTTCTTCATCCCCTGGTTACTTCGGGGTGATGGCAAAGTCAAGGAGATGAGCAGACTGTCTCTCTTGATCTGGATGCTGACCCAGGCACAGGCATTTGAGGAGCTGCTTTCTCAAGGCCTGGGTTTCCAATTTCTGGTGATTCCTTCCATGCATGATGCTAGAATACCTGGGCTTATTAATGTGGGTATGTAACTAAGAGATTTTCTCTCTAGCAATGACTTGGACCAAAGTCAACTGGAGAAGTAAATGATAATTCAGCTGTCAATCCCTACAGCTCTTTTACCTAATGGGAGTCATCATTTCCACCCACGGTGTCATGCTTTCAGCATAACACACCTCTTCAGTTCAGTTCAATTCAGTCGCTCAGTCGCGTCCGACTCTTTGTGACCCCCTGAACTGCAGCACGCCAGGCCTCCCTGTCCATCACCAACTCCCTGAGTTTACTCAAACTCATGTGCATAGAGTTGGTGATCCTAACCCCTCCAAAATCTTCTCCCAGGGTAAAGCTTACTAGACCAAATATATTTACTTTTACTTCCATGGCTTGTTGGTGTTTTTCTTATTTGTGGTTGATTTTTCTCATATAATAGAAAGTAGTGCTTTTCAAAGTGTGGTTCCCTGGGCCTGCAGCATCAGTGTCACCAGGAATTTAAACTCTAAAAAGTGGTTACTGAGGCTTCCCCGATGGCTTAGTGGTAAAGAATCTGCCTGTGAATGCAGGAGATATGGGTTCAGTCCCTGGTCCAGGAAGATCCTACATGCTGCAGAGCAACTGAGCCTGTGTGCCAGAACTATTGAACCTGTGCTCTAGAGCCCAGGAGCTGCAACTATTAAGCCCATGCAGAAGCCATCGCAGTCAGCCTGCGCACCGCAAGTAGGGAGAAGCCCTTACTCACCACAGCTAGAGAAAAGCCCCTGCAGCAACAAAGATCCAGCACAGCCATGAATAAATAAATTTAAAAAAATGGCTACTAGTTAACTAGAATGTCTTTCTTTCCTTTATAATATTTCTCCCTCAACAGTTTATAGAATATCATAGCTAAAATGTAGGTAGCTATGTTTTATTGCACATTCTTATAGAATTATCACAGCTAAAATGTAGGTAGCTATGTTTTATTACACATTCTTCCATGTGTTTTCCAAATATTAACTCATTTAATTCTCATAATCATATTATGAGGTAGGTGTTATTTTGTCCCTATTTTGTAGGAAAGGAAGCTGAACACAGAAAAGATAAGTAACTCACCCAAAGACCAGCAGATATAAAAAATGCTCATAGGAAAAATATTGGAAGCAAATATCTACCAGAAGCAGTTATTTCTGGATGTGGGAACCACAGATAGCTTTAAATTTCTTCTCTGTGCTTTTCTGTATTTTCCAAAGCAAGTACATAGTACCCTTGCTATCAGAAGAAAACTCAAAATATTGAAAAATATGAAGATAGAACTCTCAGAGAAGACCTGGAATAAGGGTGAGCCAGGACAGGAGAGAGGAGTTGTGATGTATTAAAACCCTTCTTCCTCAGGTCAGGTCTTCCAGGATCCTGGCAGGAGCTGAGCAAGTGAGGAGATAGAGCCCTGGCTGTGGGCATGTAAGCATCAGAACTGAAAACCCAGGAAGGGCATGACATTGAGCAATCTGATCTTTCCAATGTGTTAACAGGTTTCAAAACTTATTATCTTTGTGGATAGGCAGTGGTAAAGTGTGTTTTATCACAATATGTTTAAGAGACATTTGATGGCACAAAACCCAGTTCTCTGAATCCAAGGTAGAAGGAGAGTTTGACCATAAAACAATGCCCTGACTCATCTTTAATTAAGTGTGCAACGTGGGAAGGGAATTAGTGTTTTCTAGTGTATGGGAGGTATGGAGCAACAGCTATAAGTTTTCAAAACAGCCCATTATTAGCAATCTGTACTGAATCGATTGGTAGCCACAGTTCAGTTAGCCCTTAAACAAGCTGAACAATAGCTGAAGTGATTATTTGGGCTAAATTATTGCTGTTATAAAGTGTAATCAGTGTTTTATTACAGCAAAAATAGATTTTTTTTTCTTAATTTCTCTTTTCACTCCACCTCTCCTCAACTGGATCTCCTTGCCAGAGATCTGGAAGAATGATCTCTTGTTTCCCTCCCCACATTGGCAGGAGAGTCTCAGGCATTCGAAGGCAGCAAGACAGGATTCATCTTGTAAAGGTTTTCTATTTTAATATCCCTTAATGACCAATAATAAATTCCGTATAGTTAATCCCCTATTCTCATGAAAACAATCTAGATGGTTTAAAAAATCAATCATTAATGAGCAGTAAGTGACAGCTCCCCAACAACACAGCTGTATTTTTGTAAAAGTGATTAAACATTGTCTGCATTCATAATTGCATGGTTAATAAGAATGTTGAGCACTAAGTCAAGCATTGTTGCTAATGATGACAGATTATGATGCTACAAATGCTTTAGAGTTATGAGGCTAAATTTTCAAAAGCAGTCCCTGGAATGAAATTCACACAGATCCTTAAGTATTCAATTTGCATGGACCATTACCAGGTTTGTGCATGGCATTTGGGAACTTTGCAGTTGAGACTCTTTAGAAAATCTAGCCCATTATGACAGAAAGCATCTGTAATTGACACTAACTGATATCCTTCTGCCCAGCGTTGGTGAAACGTTTAAGATGCTCTCTGTGCGGTTTGATGGAACTCATAGCCCCTTTGATGAAGAGTCCTGAAGGCTGAAAGTAAGGCAAAGAGGATCTCTAGGGGATATAATTCAGCCTCACACGTAGGTGTAAATATCAAGAGTTTTGCAAGGAGGTGAGAGAGTGGGCAAGTCATTTGGAAGGGGGACTTGGTAATCCCTTCATTAATTATTTACCTCTCTCATTTTGGCCTTAAAACTACTCACTAAACCTTGGTAATTCCTGGATTATTATTTATAAGTCTAAGTATTTTAAATCTGAGATTGTCCCATGGTCCACTGGGGATTGATGATTGTGCTGAGGGATTTCAATCTTTTTGAAAATGTGTACAGAGTGGGTCACCTTGTGATTGAGCATGCTCGGTCTGTCTGTACTCTGATCAGGTATGAAGCCATAAGTAGTCATATTTGGTAAGGAAGATTGCAGGCTTAAAAAGGAACTAATGAATTTGAGGATTCTTGGAAACATAACTTTCTGGGATATTGAGGGTCTGACTAATAGTTTGGTAGCATTATGTCTAGTGCAATTATTTACTTATTCCTGTCAGTACAGATATCTTCTCTTGACAATAGCTTGACCACTAGAGAGCCAGGACCATGTGTAGTATTCTGTTGGCTTCAATATAACACCTCAATCAGTGATGCTTTGATCTGGATCAGGAAGCCCTTGTCTGAACAGAGGATTACAGACTATTACAAGCATGTTTGTTTTAAATTTTATTGGCGTATAGTTGATTTGCAATGTCATGTTTGTTTCAGGTGTACATGTGATTCAGTTATACATATATTTAATCTTTATGAGATTCTTCTCCCATATAAGTTATTACAAAATATTAGTAAAGTTCCCTGTGCTATATAGTAGATCCTTGTTGGTTATATAGTCTATATATAATAGCATATATATTAATCTCAAACTCCTAATTTACCCCTTAGACCTAAAGATTATCATACTAAGTGAAAAGTCAGACAGAGAAAGATAAATATCATATGGTGTCACTCATGTGTGGAATCTAATTTTAATAAATGATACAAATGAACTTGTTTATGAAATATAAACAGACTTAACAGATTTCAAAAATGAGCCTTTTAAGATATCTGGGTTTCAAATGTTACTCTGTCACTCACTAGTGACATTCTATTCCTTTTGAAGCCTTACTTTTTCTCATTGGTAATATAGGAGGGTTTGGTAGTTACTTGTTAGGGTTATTGTGAGGAATCAGTGAGATAAGTATTTGAAACTCTTAGTAGAGTGACTAGGATTTAGTATGTGCTTGATAAGAGCTTGGAGAAGGAAATGGCAACCCACTCCAGTATTCTTGCCTGGAAGTCCCATGGACTGAGGAGCCTGGTAGGCTACAGTCCATGTGGTGGCAAAGAGTCAGACACGACTGAGCGACTTCACTTTTCACTTCACTTTCACTTGATAAGAGCTAGTGGTTCCTGTCTTATTGTTAAGGCCACAGGTCTATGTCCTGAATGAGTAAGTACAGCTGAGCCTGGGATCTTTTTAGCAGATCTGGGTGATTCCTTGTAGATCTAAGAGAAATGAGGTACTGCCCTTAGTCCATGTGTTAAGTAGCTTGTAGCTGATGAGCAGTTACTTATATGTTTTGGGCTGAAATGTGTTCCTCCTATACCTAAGAAGGTACAAGCACATTGCAGAGAGGGGAGGGATGGACACCAGCTGAGCCAGACAGACCAGCCCAGAGGCATGGCAGCTGTCATAGTCAGAGGGTCTCACAACTTGGTCCCAGCATCTGAAACCACACCCAGAGCTACTGTAGAGCCATTCAGGACTGGAGTTGGGTCACTAGTGGAGAAGAGCTTTCTGGAGCCTGTGATGGCAACAGAAAGATCTGAAATGAGGTTTGTTCTGACTTCTGCCAGGGACTTCTGCTCTCTTAAAGAGCCCTCCTATTTCCTGCCTAAGCTTCTGGTGCCCATTTCTGTGATCAGGGGTACATCTTCCCCATGCCCTATAACCAATTTTATTATTTTTTCTTCCAATATTTGTTGTTAAAAATATGAGGAAAATAGCGTACATATATTTGTTTCCACCTCTTCTTGTCACATAAATGTGGTCTACTGTGTACAGTTTTTTACTTTACTTTTGCTTACTTAACAATATATCTTGGAGATGTCTTGTAGGAGTATATATATCAGTCTTTTCTTTTTACTGTGTATTTCACTGAGTGGATACACCATTGTCTAGTCAACTACCTTTTTAATTCATGGGCATTTGGGTGGGGTTGGGGGACATTTCTTGATTATAAAACAGAGACTGGATAGCAGTTAAACATCCTACAGGCCACAGTACTTTCCCCCATCCCTTTTCTCCTCCTTGGATTGTTTGCTGTCTAACAAATTAGTGGGCCTGCATCATAAGACAGTGAAAAATACATGCTGAATGGAGTTGACACATGAAGGAAGAATGGGCTGATGTCTTGGTCTTAGTTCTCCTCACTTCTAGCCCAAAAGAATTAGGATTCTTGATCTCTAACTGCAGAAATCTTAAAAATATGTTAGAATTAAAGCCAAAGGCAAAAATGTATGATATTATAAAAATTTTAAAGAATCACATGAGTGCTCAACATTTTAAATGATTAAAAAAAGTGAAATGATGGGGGAGTTTGTGTGGTTCCAGGGATTTAATGAAAACATTGAACTTTTAGCTTTAATGCCCATCTTTACTTTAATGCCCAATGTCTTTGTTTGGCAAATGAAAATAGTACTGGTTGTCACCCACTTCTCTTTGTGAATGTAAATATACTTCTCCTTGCGTATTTAGTATTGCTAAACTATTGGCAAATATTTTGTAAACATGAAATGCTAAAGGGTCATGCCAGTTTGCATGGCAATAGCCAGGAACCAGGTCTTTATACTCAATTGACATAAGTGATCAACAAGATTAGGCAGGATAGTCTATATTGGGGAGGCTTCATAGAGACTGGCAAATGCCAAGATATACACATGTCCTCTTTCTCTGATGAACTAAAGTAACTTCAGACGTGTATTGTTACACATGGACACTGTTGCAGTGGATAGAACTGAGGATTTGCTGCAACCCAGTAGCAACTCTCTTCTTTGAGTAGCCCAAGCAAGGCCCCCTGACCTCCAACCCCGGCCACTGCCCCTCTTATTTATCCTGGTTCTTCCCACATTTTCTCTTTGTTTGTATTGTCCCCAAGCTAAGAATTGGCTCTGTTGCATTCAGTCATAGCAAATCCTATGTGGGGAGCCCACCTTCAAATCCAGTTCAATCTAGCGCTCCATCATTTGGTGCTTCATTGAGACTGGGATAACTGGCCATGGAACCTTGGGGAAGTTTCCTTAACCTCTCTGAGGCTCAACATCATGATCTGTAAAACATGAAGTGTGATATTTATTGCTCAGGATTATTATAAGGATTAAATGAGGTAATGTGAGTAATTAATGGGCAGTACATTTAGGTTCACTCTAAGATGCTCTCTGGGACTCCTCTACCTTTCAACAACACGTCCCTTGTTAGAATTCCCATTAACAATTTATGAGTCTTCAGACTGTGATACCCACCTTGATGCTTAAAGAATGGTTTTGCTTTGTCTTCTTGTGTTGTATACATAAAAAAACTATATTCCATGTTTTCAGTTTGCCTTCTGGGAGTAGAAGCTAAATTTTAATTGAACATCCACTGAGGGTCTAAATAAAACTTAAAATTTTTAGATGTTTAGAGCTAAAAGGGAATGTATGGATATGTCATGTTGTATTTCCAGGATGGTCACCATAATAACTCTCAACCATCATGTTCTTCTATAGTATGAACTTACTACTTCCCTCACCCAGAGGTAAAGTCCAATCCTTCTTTGAATTTAAGCTAGCTTGGAACCACTTCACTCAGTAGAATACAGTGGAAGGGACACAATGACTTCCAAGGTTAGGTCACAAGATATCGTGCACCTTCTCCCTGGTTGATCAAGATTGTTACCTTTTGGAATTCCCTGTCTCCTGTAAGAAATTCAACTTTCCTGAGGCCATTGTTGTGAGTCCAAGCCACATGGAAAGGCAGCCAAACTTGTAAATGAAGATGTTGTCTTGTAAGTGGATCTTCCATTTTCCAATGTTCTAGCTCTAGCCATTTGGGTCTCGTTGTGGAAGGCCCAGATATTATGGAATAGAGAAGAGCTGTCCCACTGTGTTCTTTCCAGTTTCTGACCCACAGAACCCATAAGCATGGTAGTATGATTGCTGTTTTATATTACTGAATTTAGACTAGTTTGCTATACAGCAAAGATGATTGGAACAAGGGATAGCAATTTGACTATCATGTTTTGGAAATCTCCTTAGGCCAAAGAGTATAAATAAATCATTTTATTTAAATAAAGACTTAGAGGTAGAATTATTCTTAAGTACTGGGTTTCAGCCTGAACCTCCATGCACTGTTTATTACATCATGTATCCTCCTAGCTCTGAATGTCAGCTTCCCATGTTTGCATAGTCAACATCTGACTTCTGGTTTCTTTTCTCAAGTTGTATATATTCTAAGAAGTACTTTGTTCATGTAGCAAGCCACGAGGAAACAAATTACATTATAAGCCTAGCAGAAGGATTTTTTTTTTTTTTGCAGACTTTAGGTTGGGAGAGGTATTGAGAGCTCTTAGAGAAGGAACAGAGATAAAGAGATGGAAATGGAGAGGAAGTGAGACCATATGCTGAGGTTGGAGCCTTGCAGAGGAGAAAGTGGGAAGTGGCACAGCAGGATGAAAATTATGAGGCACTGGTGGAAAAAGAAGATTGAAATTGCTGCAACTCTACTGAAGCAAAGAACTGTGTGCTGACAAGAAGAAGGTTGATGAGCAGCTCTAGCAAATCTCTTCCTGTTTACAGATCAAGGAGAAGTGAGGAAAGTGGCATATGGAATAAGAAGGAGCAGAGGGAGTCAGCGTGAAGGAGAGAGAAACCTGCAGGAGGTAGGAGGAGAGACTCAGGAACTCTATGGAAGCAGCAGGGTGAGCTCCGCTGAGGGGAGAGATGGAGAACTCAAGCAGAGAAGCAGGGGAACAGTTGGCCCTAAAGTGTCCAAAAAAGAACTAGGAAGAATTGGAGACAGTGGGAGACGATGAGGGGCATAAAATAAAATCACAAACAAAACGTTCAAAGAGAACATTTGGGATAGAAGTTAAAGCAGTAAAGAGTGTCTGGAAGAGATGGGACAAGTGCATATTCAAATATATTTTGAATGAAAATAGTGAATCAACTTTTGTTAAAGGAAAATAGTTTGGATGACAGTTTAAGTGGCATGACATATTTTGTATTACCTGCTTACAAAGAAGGCTGAATTGTACCTAAGATGTTCCCAGAAGTGAAGTTTAAGATGTCATTTGACTTTATATTTTAAAGATTTATTTATTATTATTTTTATTTGCTGTGCCAGATCTTTGTTGCTTCATGTAGGCTTTTCTCTAGTTACGAGGAGAGGGGGCTACTCTTCATTGTGGTGTATGGGCTTCTCATTGAGGGGGCTTCTCTTGTTGCAGAGCACAGGCTTCAGTAGTTACAGCTTGTGGGCTTAGTAGTTGGGATGCATGGGCTTAGCTGCTCTACACACTTGGGATTTTCCCAGACCAAGGATAGAACCAATGTCGCCTTCATTGTTAGGCAAGTTCTTAACCCTTGGACCATACAGAGAAGCCGCCAAGCCATTTTATTTAAAAAGAAATTAAGCACATATAAACTTAAAAATGGATATCCTGGGATTCAGACTTGGAATACTAAGCGAAAGAAATAGCATTAAGGCATGAAAGCCTATAATTAAAACATAGTGACTAAAATCCAGTAACAGTATTCATTGTTTAACAAATACCTATATTTGATACCAAAGAAGATCAGAAATACAAGGAGGTGCTTTATCTAGCTCACACTCTGGAGCTAGATTCTTTCAGATTTCTGGAGACCTTTTTGCCCTCATTTTGACTAAAATCTGAAGATACCTTAAGACTGAAATGTTGCTGAAGACGATGATGATGATGACATTGATGGTGGTTGTAATAGTGACGGTGGTGATGATGATGATGCTTCCTATTAGTGAGTGGTATAGCTGCCTTTGTTCCCATAATCACTGTTGGGAATAGCCCTAATTCTGGCAATCTCTTAGCCTTTATTGACCAGAGCCTCCTTTTTCATAGAGTCCTTTTTGGTATGTTATGTTAACCTCCCTTTGGAGTGTCTTAACATTGACCTTATTTTTCCGTGGCTTGCCCTGTTTTGACTCACAGATGAATCGTTCACAATCATGTTTGCACCATAGGATTGCTCACTAGGTCAGAGTTAATTTGAACAAAAGGAGTCTCTTGGCCCAATCTGGGTCAGCAGAGTCTCTTTTCCATGAGTTTGGAATGGAGAGGTTTTTTGTTTTTTTTGAATGGAGAGGTTTTTCTCAACCTCTGCATGTGGCTTGAACTCAGATAGTGTAAACTTGGGGTCTGGATGGTGACTGCAGATATGGTGAAGGTAAAAATTAGATCTGTAGGAAGAGGAGTCTGAGGTTGATGGACAGACTCAATGGACATGAGTTTGAACAAGCTCTGGGAAATGGTGAAGGACAGAGAAGCCTGGTGTGCTGCAGTTCACGGGGTGGCAAAGAGTTAGACACAAGTGAGTGACTGAACAAACAGCAAAAGAAGAGGAATCTGAGGCTGATGGACAGAGCAGAGATGAGTATCTGAAAGACCAAGAACATGTTAGCCATGTTCTGGCTGGCTCTTAGTCAACAGTTTTACCCCTATTGGGTTCAGGTGTAACTCTGCCCCAAGATAACATTGTGCCATTATACAAATGTCCTTTTTAAAAGAACCTTTCTGAGAGATTTCTTATAACTTACAGACAAAAGAGCCTTGACCAAAACAATTACTGAGATGAAAATGAATCAAGAGATTGGGAACTTTTCACTAATGTCATTTTGGGTCTTCATTTGTGCTTTATTCTAAGGAAACCTATAGAAAAATTCAAAGCAATATGGTCATTCTATAGACCATGGAGTATTTTGTACTACTACAGTTATGGCTGGAGCTCATAGCAGGGCCTGCCTTGTGGGGGTTGAGGCCTCTGGATATATAAAATGTTTCTCTAGGCTCTGGCCAGAGGCATCTGATTCTCATATTCAAAATTAATGTTGGCAGAGGGATATTTTTAAATCAAGATTTTGCAATTTCAGCTGACCTATCTGCAGCAAACTTAAACATACAACCGTAGTGCCTTGAAGATTGAACTAGTGCTTTTCAATATATTCATGTAAAAGTGAAAGTCAAAGTTGCTCAGTTCTGTCTGATTCTTTGCAACCCCATGGACTATACAGTCCGTGGAACTCTCCAGGCCAGAATACTGGAGTGGGTAGCTATTCCCTTCTCCAGGAGATCTTCCCAACTCAGAGAGTGAACCCAGGTCTCCCGCATTGCAGGTGGATTCTTTACCAGCTGAAACACCAGGGAAGCCCTGGTGCTTTTCTATAACTATTTAATTCTGAGACTATGTCTGGTAGAGATTATGCTTTCTTAGAGGAGAACTTACAGCCAGAAAGGTAGTTTGCTAATTATCATAGAATTTTAAAAGCATCTATAAAAATCATGTTACTCAAGTCTTTTATTATGCAGACAGGGAAATACGTGCAGAAGGGCTAAATTGATTATTTTATGGTCTTGATATGAGTCAGGTAGCCCTAAAGATAAAGTATCCATGCATTTATTCATCTTCTCCTTTCTTCTTTTCTTACTTCCTTCCTCCTTCCCTCCCTCCCTCCAATTATTATTTTTTGAGTAGCTACCACATACATAACAGCTTCTAAAACCTGGAGATGCAGTAGTAAAGTAGTAAATCCTCATAGGGTCCTCCTCTCATGGAGACCTTACCATTGTGGAGCTTATATTTGAGTTGGGAGAACTCAACTCAAATTTATTTACTGAGATAAAATAAACATGTGAATAAATGTATAAAATTATTTTAGATGATGACAAAGCACTATGAAGAAAAAAAAGTAGAAATATAATAGAGAATTACAGTCTGGGGTAACATAGGCTGTGACTTCTTAGAGCAAGGAGGATACATTCAGCTGATCTAGCTATTCTATCCATCTATCACTTGTCTGCCTTATCTATCATCTTTGATTACACAAGACAACATGATGATTTCTATCTAATACCAGAAGGCAGAGATTAAGTCACTTCTCTAATCACAGAGTTCATGATTTTCAATATAGTTTTATTGCCATTGTTTCTACCACCACTTCAAGAGAGTATTGGATTGGGAACCTGCTCTCAAGAATTCATATTCAAGTGGGAAAGAGAAAGCATAAGTACTATGGGATAATACTTCAAAGTACTAATTAGTTTCTTCCCTTCTCCAAAATCCTCACAAAATGCCTTCACTGTATCCCAAAGACTTTTCCTATGGCTCCCACTTTTTCCCTTGGATACTCCCCCTCCCCACATACACACAGATATGAGACAAAACAGAAGCAAATTCTGCAAAAACTAGACCATTTGGGAAGCTGCCGGTCAGTATAAGGGAAAGATCCAGATGCACATTTTAGTGTTCCTCCCCCTGTTCTGAAAATCTAGACTGTGAAACCTCAACTGCTACTGAAGCAAACACCGCCTGTTACCAGTTCCAACTGGCTGTGAGGAAACCTACTCACCACTGACTTACCGGTTTCATTTGTTTAGTCACCAAGTGTCTGACTCTTTGCAACCCCATGGACCGCAGTACGCCAGGTCTCCCTGTCCTTGACCATCTCCTAAATTACCAGCAGCCTTCTCCTTTCATCCAGTGTGGAGTCATGGTTTTCTGTATGAAAAGATCTGATCTACTTTATCTGCTACCCAAGGAGTATGCAAACTCCACAGATGAGAGGATGAAGAGATGGTTGTGACACAAAGGGGAAGTTTCAATTCTGACAAAGAAGGTGCTAGATATTCTCTGAAATCACTTGTGTTGTGTATGGTCATATTGGCTGTCTGTTGTCACAATAATGCCTCATAACAAACCACCCCACATATCAGAGGCTTACAACAGTGAGCATTTATTTAGTCTGAAGGTTGATAAGATAGTCTGGGTTTGGTTCAGTTATTTTGGTCTCAGCTATGCTCATTCCTATGTCTGGTGTTAGGCTTTTGATTGATCTAAGATAGCTCCTGCTGGGATGACCTGGGCCATGGCGATTTGCATGTCTATCATCCATTAGGCCAGCCTATGAGAGCTCCTTGGACTGCAAGGAGATCCAAACAGTCCATCCTAAAGCAGATCAGTCCTGGGTGTTCATTGGAAGGACTGATGCTGAAGCTGAAACTCCAATACTTTGGCCACCTCATGCGAAGAGTTGACTCATTGGAAAAGACCCTGATGCTGGGAGCGATTGGGGGCAGGAGGGGAAGGGGACGACAGAGGATGAGATGGCTGGATGGCATCACCGACTCGTGGGGTCACAAAGAGTCGGACACCACTGAGCAACTGAACTGAACTGAACTGAACTGATGATGGGTCTTGTGTCACTTGTTGAAGAGTGACAGCAATCCAGACCAGTTATGAAAGGGCTTTTTACTTGAATGTGTTATTGGCCAAACAAGTCTCATGACCAAGCCCAGGGTCAAAAGGAAGGGAACTGGATCAAGGAGAGGGAAGAAATTGGGAACGTTAATGCACTCATTAACACCGTGGATTCTATACAATTGAATGTTAAGGGTTACCAGTTTTCCAAGTAGTCTGGGCATAGTTTGATTGGTAGAATAGAGTGGAGAGGAACTGGTGGCAGAGAGCATGGACAGGAACATGTCCAGGGGAATAGGAGCAATGCCCAAATCTGGGATAACTTGGAAAATGGAAGTGGAATTTGGGAGATCCTATCCAGGTTGGCTATGCCATATGTTCAGTTCAGTTCAGTTCACTCAGTCGTGTCCGACTCTTTGTGACCCCATGAATCGCAGCATGCCATGCCTCCCTGTCCATCACCAACTCCCGGAGTTTACTCAAACTCATGCCCATCGAGTCAGTGATGCCATCCAGCCATCTCATCCTCTTTTGTCCCCTTCTCCTCCTGCCCCCAATCCCTCCCAGCATCAGGGTCTTCTCCAATGAGTCAGCTCTTTGCATGAGGTGGCCAAAGTGTTGGAGCTTCAGCTTCAGCATCAGTCCTTCCAATGAACACCCAGGACTGATCTGCTTTAGGATGGAATGTTTGGATCTCCTTGCAGTCCAAGGGACTCTCAAGAGTCTTCTCCAACACCACAGTTCAAAAGCATCAATTTTTCGGCACTCAGCTTTCTTCACAGTCCAACTCTCACATCCATACATGACCACTGGAAAAACCATAGCCTTGATCAGACGGACCTTTGTTGGCAAAGTAATGTCTCTGCTTTTTAATATGCTATCTAGTTTGGTCATAACTTTCCTTCCAAGGAGTAAGCGTCTTTTAATTTCATGACTGCAGTCACCATCCACAGTGATTTTGGAGCCCCCAAAATGAAGTCTGACACTGTTTCCACTGTCTCCCCATCTATTTCCCATGAGGTGACGGGACCAGATGCCATGATCTTAGTTTTCTGAATGTTAAGCTATGTGAAGGAGTGCAAAGGATGTGAAGGAGGCAAGGTGAACTCTGTAGTCAGTGATCTGGAGGATGGTAGTGACCATAACAAGCAGGGAACCCACTCATGCATAGTAGATGAAGATGTGGCGATTACCTGTGAAAGAAGAGGGAAGCAGCAGAAAAGCAACATGGTGGGAGAGTTGTCTGATTAGAGCTACAGGCAGCTGGGAGGAATGATCCTCATGAGCCCAGATGGAGGTGAGGGGAAGGGGAGTGTTGAAGCTCATGGACAATAATTTTGATTCCCCATGTGAATGGGAGTTTTCCTAGTGCTATAGGGAGGGTGTGTATGTCTTGCTGGGTTACCCTGCAGTGCTCTCAAGACACCTTATCTAAAGTGTTATGCCTGAGGAGATCTCCAAGTAGGTGGGGGCATTTTCATGTATCTAGCCCATGACTCCCTGCTTCCCTGCAGTTGCTGGGCCCTGTAGGTCTGATCAATTTCATCAGTTTCGCTTTTGTCCCCGCTGTCCCCCCAGCTCACATTCAGGTGCTCAGATATCTCTTTCTTTTATCCTATTAAATTCAACAAGCAATTGTAAAACCTGACAATCAGCAAGAAGCCAAGCATTCTAAATCTTATTTTTCTGTTTTTCTCATAAAAAGGTCTTTTCAAGACAACCAAAGTGGAAAGTATTTTGAATTACTTTCTTTGACTGTTTTTGAATTCCACTGTTTTTGATCACCACTGATAACATTCAGAATGATTTCTGGGACACAGCACTAGGCTTAAAATAGTGTGAAGGCTTCTGGGGCAACCACCTGATATCAGAAGTGATTTGTTACCTGTGTTAGGGAAGAATCAGATGTCATGTTCTACAAGGTTAATGAGTAACAACTGTTTCATGGCTTGAGCGAGGCCCAGGCTGCCTACCCTAGTTTCTCCCTGCTCTGGAGAGAGCTGCAGTGTTGTAGGTAAAATAAAAATTATTAAATACACACATTACTTTTTCTGGGTCTTAGATCTGCCCCATCCATCTTTGTCTCCTTTGTCCTTGCAAGGCAGCTCCTGGCATTTTTGAAGTCAGCTGAGTCTCTATAAAAGGCCAAGTTGTTTTTCTGCATTGCCAAGGAGACCAAAAAATAGAACCTGGTTAGCAAAACAAGTTCTTTGTGGGAGTGGGTGTTGCTTGAATGGGAAAAATCTGAAACTATGTAGATTTCCTGCTTCTTCCCGGAGGTGACCCTCTTCTGGGGTTTTCTGAGGGGCGGTCTCCAATCTAACATTAAGCAGCCATTGTGTAATCACTAGTCATGAAATAGCTGTGGTTTTATGCCTTGTATTTCGCAAAGGTGTGGTCTCTGGGCCTGAAGCAACAGATTCACTCATAAAAATATCTCTGGGTGTGGTTCCTGGGAATCTACATTTATTTTTTAAGCATGCATCCTAGGTAATCTCATACACCCTGATGGATAAGAATCCACTATCCTAGGGGGTAAGTGTACATTCATTTGTTATGATTTGTGTACTTCAAAAGAACATTTCACAGTGGCAGCAAATTAAAAATAGGATTCTTGCTTGTGGCTATGTCAAACAATCTACAGCATATTCTCATAGCCACTTATTGTTCCATTGTTGATTGAGATGGTGGGGTGTGGTGAAGATGACTGGGTGTTCGCTGACAATTCACACTGTCCTTTCCATGTGACACAGAGTTGCTGCATAGCCACAGACCCCTTGACTCACTCAACTTCACAAGTGGCCTAACTAGTTCTCCCAGTGGAAAGGAGCTAAAATGATGTGGGTCATATCATCTCCTTTGGCCTGGGTGCAGGGGTTCTGAATTACCATGTACCTGCTTTAGACTTTTGCCTCAGTGAAAAGTGATTATTTCAACTGCGGTGTTTTGTTTGCTCATTCTTGGTTTTCATGGACTCACAGCTATGAAAAACTTACAGTTCTTTTACTTGTCCTCGGTGCAGTTATTAGGCATAATACCATGTAAGGCTGCTGAAAGAATGGGATGTAGGGTGTGGGGGACAGAGATCTAATATTCATCAATTATGCATTTTTTTGCCAATTTAGTTTTAATGGAAGTTAGCTAATTTCACTCTCTCAATAATTTTTCTGAGGTACCTAGCCCGGTGCTCATGGGTGTCTAAAGTTTTGTTAACTGTAAATTTCCATAGAGAGTTTAAAAAACTTGTTCAAAGTCAAAAAGTTACTTGGTGATGGAGATAAGGTTTAAATTTTCATCTCTTTACTCCCAACGCCTATGATTGTTTCTTGGTGTTGAGGTGTTGAGGAAAATGGGCCAAGGGACATAAGTAGTTGCTGTACAGTCTCGTGTCCAGTTATTTGGGGAGCAAAGATGCAAGCTTGTGAGTAGGACAAGGAGTCCTTCCTCTAATCCTCCCCCTCTCCTTCCCTCTTGCTACATTTATTATCTATTATGTGGCACCTGGTATCCCAGCCTCTGCACTACAGTGTGCCCCATCTTGTAGGTTACAGTCTAACAGGCAAGACACAAGCAGATAAACAACTAGACAAATAATCTAATGTACATAAATGATAAATACTAAGAAGATCAATGAAATAGGGCAAGAAGTAAGTAGCACTCAAGCTTCTGTGTTTGATGAGGTGGTCAGGGAAGGTGACATTTGAACAGGTGACACCTGAGCTGGTGACATCTGAGCTGCAACCGGAATGAAGAGAAAGTTTTCAAGGAGGTGGGGTGGGGAAGGGAACAGCATGTGTGAGACCCGAGGCGGCAGCTGGTTTAGTGTTTTTTGAGCTGAGAGAGCCTCTGGGTTGGAGTAAGCCAGGGAGGGCGGTAGGTATGTGGTTGGAACGTTCAGGAGAGGCATGTGGGTGGTCTGTGTAGTCTAGACTTTGTTCTGAGTGAGGTTAGAAGCCCTTAGAGAATTTTGATCAGAGAAGTAATGGGATCTGACTTAACATTTAGAAAGAATTGTGGTAGATACTGTGTATAGATTAGATTTTTCAGAAGCAAGGAGCCCAGTTCAGTCTATTGCATTCAACTACACATGAGAAAACCCAAGATGAATGGTATCAAAAACAAACACTTCATTCTTTCACTTTCTGTTCTTATCTTTGGATTTTTAAAAAATTTCCATTCTTTGTAAATCTCTTTAAATTTCTTAACTTCTTCCTATGTTCAAGGTACTGTGAAAATTGCCCTTTTATCCCTTTCTTTAAACCTTTTCCTGCCATCTAGATTTTTTTTTTTTTGTCAAACCAAATTACAGGTTGTTCCGCTTATCTCAACAGAGGTAGAAAGAAATCAATAGCTTTGGTTTTTTTTTTTTTTTTTTTTTGATAACACACACCTAGCTGCAGATCTGAAATGAAATGAGCTGGCATGAGACTGATGGCAGGCCAGCCTGCAGGCTGAGACAGCGCCCTTTCTCAATGACAGCAAGCTGATGACAGGAAGTGCTTGGGACAAAGGCTTGAGTTTCTAATCAACTTCAAACTGGACCCTTCCATTTGGGTAGCACTCAGTGTCTTCCCATTGAAATGGGTGATTGGATCAAGACTATTACACATCACATGACACTAAGAGCTATTAATACAGGTGGAATAATTGAACACGCAGACTTATGTTGGAAGATGTAACTACTTTACACATCATTGTAAATTGTTTTCCAGGCTATACTGGCATCCTTTCAGCCATGAAAACATTCAGATGTTAAAAAAGTAAAAGATGTTTCCTGAACGTTTAACCATAAAAGTAAATGAGATTGCTTTAGACTGCTCTGGTAACACTCGAACCATCCACACATGGAGATTATTACCTACCCTGTGTTTGTTTAAACGTTGGTTGATGTTGTTGTGCCAGCTCTGTTGTTTGTTAGTGTAATCCTGCTTCTGTGCAAATGAGTGAGCAGCCCAATACCCTACAACATCATTTTTTGGGAACATTCCTCCACTAAGGAACTAGTCTCTATTAAATATATTACAGTGATTTTATGTCTTCTTTCTAATTTGCAATATTCTTGGGTTTTGAAGCTGGATTATGTTCATGTATAATTGCTCTCATATTGCTATGGGGGGTTGAATTGTGGGAATGATAGAGCATGCAAAGGCTAAATCTGGGAAGAGTTTTAGGCAGATCAGCTGCCTTTGCCTAATTTTCTATCAATATGTACTTGTCCAAATCCTTGCTTAAAGGTCAAGCTTAAATTTCACCTCCTCTAAGAAGTTGTACTTGAGTCATTTAGCACTTGTCTGTAATCACTCTCCTTTCTCAGAGAAAAGCGACAAGAATGGATATTTTCTTAGCAACTTCTGTGTTGGATCCTCGCCTATCTCATCTGATTTCCACACAAGGCCTCCGTGAAATAGGTACTATTATTCAGGTTTGGCATAAGGAAATGAACTGACATATCCACAGTCACATAACTAGAAGGTAGGACAGTCAAGATGTGAGCTCAGGTCTGTTTGACAGTAAAACTCACTCTCCTATGCTGTGTGACTTCTTAGAACTTTCAAAGTGCTTAGAGCAAGGTATACATTCCTTAGCACTGTCTTGGGTACTGTTACTTGGTTATGCAGTTGCTTCGTGTGGGTTTTCTACTACCAGCAATGGTTGAGTGTCCTTGAAGGCGGTTCCTAGAAACACAAAGAAGACATAGCTTCCACCTCATTATTGTTTGGCAGGGTTTGCAGATATGAAGAGAAACATATTTTGTAACCCGTTATAGGGAGTGTGATGGAAGTCTACAGAGAATACTGAAGAGACACAAAGAATGGAACGATGATCTCTTTCATCTACCTTGGGACAGTGGGGTAACAGTCTATGGAAACAGAAAAGATTTTGTAGAGGAATGACCCTTTAGTTCTTTGGATGAGCAGGTATTTGTTAGGAACCATGAAGATTTGACTCAGGGGAAGGGGAACTGGGAGAGGCTCAAAGGGGAAAACTTCCCAGCAATGAGAAGCCAATGGGCTGGGGACCACAGGTGAGCTGCAGAGTGGTGAACAGATCAGTCTAGATGGATCATGCATCAGGAGAGCAGGGCAATGGGACATCCAAAGAACAGGCTAGAGGGAAAGGAGAACAGGGGCAGGACATGGGTTTCATTAGTCTGAGTTTTATTCAGTGTTTCTTGTGCCATAGAAAGATTTTAAGCAGGGGTATGGTATAATCCCACATAGAATGTCTTTGGTATACATATGTGGTAGGACAATTACTTGAAAGGTATTTGAATAGTAGACAGGAGGGCAGACTACTGCCGTGATCCTGGCAGGAGATGATGAGGACTGGGACTAGTGAGGAGTGTTGTGGGTGGAAGGAAGTCATGGATACTCAGGAAATCTAACTTTCTTCTGTGGACTTCCTGGAATGCTTTCTGTGGGCAGGGGTCATCTCATACTCTGTTAGCCTTTATAGTACAATCCCACACATGTGGATTCCCTATTTCTTACACCTGCAGTGCTAAGAGCTGCATTTGCTATAAAATAATGAGTTGGAGTGAAGATACCTCCAAAGCATGAGAGTTCTTTAGCATCTGAACTGCCCCCAGACAGGAAGTAAAACTTTGCCCTTCTTTCTGCAATGTCCCCATGTGGACGGACTTCCCTGCTGGCTCAGACAGTAAAGCATTTGCCTACAATGCGGGAGACCTGGGTTCAATCCCTGGGTTGGGAAGATCTCCTGGAGAAGGAAATGGCAACCCACTCCAGTATTCTTGCCTGGAAAATCCCATGGAGAGAGGAGCCTGGTAGGCTACAGTCCATGGGGTCGCAAAGAGTTGGACATGACCGAGCAACTTCACTTTCACTTTCCCATATGGACAAAATTATCATCCTCATTAGCTGGTATTAGAAGCAATGAATCGTAGATGCAAATAACTTTAGAATTAAAACAACTTTTAAAGAAAAGTCAGGAGGAAAAATCAGAATTATTACCAAAATAATTTTTCTAACAGGAATCTGGCTATTTATATTCTCATATAAGTGAAACTGAATTATATTAGCAAGTGTTAAAGCAATTTAAGTGTTTCAATTTCTTTATTATGTGTCCTTAAAACCTATAATATTTGTGGTGGGTTGTTCCACTGCTATAAATAAGTGTTGACAGTTGTAAATTTACAGTAATAAATTAATAACACAAGTAATAAAAACAAACCCCAGCTCCTAGGATGCTGGCTTAGCTATAGAACTATCAGGAAAACACAGATCCAGTGTCTTCTGATTGATTTTTCCATTTGATTAGACTAAGATGTCTATAGATGAAATTTTAACAGTATTTTTCTCAGCTGTGTTTTTCACTTATTAAAGCTATTCATCACACTTCTCTGCCATTTCTATATATAGAGGTCTGTTTTAAAGGTGAGCCAAAAAATTAAACAAATGCACAGCATCTCTTATGAGGGCTCTGACAGAGTTTCCCATTCTATGTCCTGTGCCACTTTTAACTTCAGGAAGCTGTTTGCCTTCTAGGTTCCAATTTCTAGGTTTCTTCTCAAGATCTTTGACAGCTTAGTAATTGAATGTTTCCTTGCTTTGGGTCTTCTATACTACTTCATCTCTTGAATCTTCTTAAGAAAAGAGTGTTCTATCTTATTCATCTTTGATCATCTTCAGTACCTAATAAAATGTCTTGGCACCTAGCAGTTGTCATTTCATCAATGCTAAATGTATATCCTTCTGGTACAGGGAATGTTTTTTTCTGGGGGGCGGGGGTGGGTGTGGAATTGGGTGACAGAAGGAGATACTACTAAACCAAGTCTCTAGATATCATTGAGATGGAAGGAAAAATCCCTGGCATTACTTAGGATATGTTCAATTTTATGTAGGCTGAGTTCACCAAAATAATCACTTTAAACAAAGGCATTTTGGGGTGATCTTTTTTATCTTTAACAAGAGAACAAGTCCATACTTCCATTTGTTTACTTTTCAGTACATTTACCTTGAAGGGTATAGCATCACTTGGATTCTGTGTACAGTGGACTGAGCAGGAAGACTGCTTCAGGGTGTGGCATGAACCATACCCCTGCTTCCATGGATGCAAGTTACACCTCCCCAGACTAGTCTGGTTTTGTTTGGTTTTCCAACAGGAATTACGGTGCTGTTCTTTGCTTTGTGCACATAATCACACCCCCTGCCTACATAGAATTCAGTTTTATCTAGAGCATAAACACCTTTAATTTTAAGAACTGTGTGCTCCCTCTAGTTCAAAATACCCCCAGTAGAGCCAGAAAAAAATGGCTTTGGACCCCAGGCTTCCAGACATGTTTGTGGGTTTAGATGTCCTGTTCCCAGCAGGCCTCCGCAGGCTCCAACATGGCTGGCTGGGAGACATTTTGGCATGATCTTGAGGATTTTTGACTTAAGCCCTGAACTGGGAGCAATTATTATTTTTTTAACAATAACATCCACTTAAACTTTCAGACTGTGAAGAACTAGTCTTTACGAACTTCTCTCCTGAAAAGTGAAATTCTACAAAATCTTAATCATACGTGCAGATAGCTAAACCCTGAAAACCGGCATTCACAGCTCCGGTGATTACATTGTTATCTCTACCTCTAGCAGGTCACAGGTCACTTCCACGGTCACCTGGATCATTCTGCTTCTTCACACTCATTGGACACGATTCTCCATCCTCTTATCTTGGAAGAAATACTTTCAGCTTTTCACCATTGTGTATGATGTTAGCAGTGGATTTGTTATAAATGGCCATTATTATATTGGGACATGTTCCCTCTATGGGTTCGATTCTTGGGTCGGGAAGATCCCCTGGAGAAGGAAATGGCAGTCCATTCCAGTGTTGTTGCCTGGAGAATCCCATGGACAGAGGAGCCTGGTGGGCTATAGTCCTTGGGGTCGTAAAGAGTCAGACATGACTGAAGTGACTGAGTACACATGTTCTCTCTATACCAACTCTGATGACAGTTTTTATCATGAGTGGATGTTGAACATTATAAAAAACTCTTTTCTGCATCTATTGACGCTATTTTACAGCTTTTATTCTTCTAACAATTTCATAATGTGTTGTATCACATTGATAGATTTGGAGATACTGAAAAATCCTTGAATCACAGGGATAAATCCCACTTGACCATGATGTAATATCCTTCTAATGTATTGTTGAACTCTCTTTGCTAGTATTTTGTTGAAGATTTTTGTGTCTGTGTTTGGTAGTGATTCTGGTCTGTAATTTTCTTCTTTTGTGTGATATCTTTGGTTTTGGTATCAAGGTGATGCTGGCCTCATAAAATGAGTTTGGAAGTATTCCTTCCTCTGCAATTTTTTTGAATAGTTACAGAAGAGTAAGTGTTAGCTCATCTCTAAATGTTTGATATAATTCACCTGTGTAGCCATCTGGTTCTGTACTTTTGTTTGCTGGGAGTTTTAAAAGTACTGATTCAGTTTAATTACTGATAATTTGTTTGTTCATATTTCCTATTTCTTCCTGGTTCAATTTTGGGAGATTATAGCCTTCTAAGAGTTTGTCCCTTTCTTCTAGGTTGTCTTCTATGGCTAGCCTCTCGCCTAGAAGCTCTGGGGGAAAATTCCTTTCTGGGCTCATTCTTGTTGTTGGCAGAAACAGGTGATTTTTTGCTGTTTCTGGACTAAGATCCTCATTTTCTTACTGGCCATCAGTCAGGGTCCACTCTTTGTGCCCCTCTTCCCTTGTGGCCCCCTCCATCTTTAAGCAGCAGTGGTACATTGAAGCCTTCTCCTGCTTTGGATCTGTCATACTTCCCCTTTACTTGCTCTTCAGCCACCAGCCAGAACACATCTTCTGTTTTTAAGGATGCATGTGACCACATTGGGCTAACCAGACAGTCCAGGGTAATCTCCCCATGTTAAGGTGAGCAGGCTAGGAGACATAATTCCATCTACAATGTCCTTTTTGTCATGTAACAAAACGTATACATGTGTGTGATATCTTAGTGCCACAGTTTCTGGGGACTAGGGCAAAGTACTTTTTAAGAGTTCATTTTAGAAATTCTGTTTTATCACAACTGTCAAAAAGGAGGCTTTCTATAAAGGCTATCTATGGGCAACAGTCCATTAGCAAAGCACTGTCCTTTGCACATAACATGAGCTCCTTTTAGGTCTATTTTAGGGCATAGTTTCTGAAACTGAGACATTCTATTAGATTGATAACAAAAGAAACCAGATAACCAACAATAAGAGGACAGAAATTTAGGACATGTTTCATGTACATGTAGATATTTGTCTGTGCACAGGAGGCTCATCTCATGGTTGCTCAGCTACATTACGGGTGCTGACAGCACTATGTGTTACGTAAATACCTTTGAAAATATCATAGCATGATACAGCATTGGATCAGAACAAGAATGCTGATCATTGTCAACTTTTAGGTAGTAAGATTATATAGTGGAAACTACCACTCTTTGAGATAAAGCTTCCTTCCTTTATTTATTTTTTTCCAAGCTAGAAAACACTTATAGGAACAATTCATGCCATAAAGGACTATCACTGTATACATGCCCCTATCACCAACTTCCAGGTGACATGCAAGAGAAGCTATTTAACTTTTAGTCACTAATTCAATAAAGAATTTCAATAACCCAACAAAATTAATTAAATGGGAAGTACTGATGAACCACTTGAACTTAATGCCATTGATCTTAAAGTTGCTAAATAAGAAGATCAAACTCATTTTCACACAGAAGAATAAAGGGATTACGATTTAGTATTTGATCTCAAAAATGTTTAGTTAGTGTTACAGTTGATGGAAACTGAGGAAATAAGAGATTGTGAACCCACATATCAAAAGTGCTCTAAGACAGATACAGATAATAAGTATCTATGTTACATATTTTATACAAGGTGCCTATTTTAGTCATTTTCTGTTTTATACATTGTCCCTCCCCAATGTCTATATTTCAGGCTTGTTGGTTTTTTATTTGTTTTAGAGTATGTAATTTTGTTGAAGAAAAACATGCAATGATTTGGCATGGGAAAGAGATGTTATAATAGTAAATAGATTTATTACTAGTAAATAGTAACTAGATTTATTACAATTTAAAAATAAGTGTGAAGAGGTATAATATGGATGGTTGTATATTGAGAAGCAATTTCCATACATAATTTTTTATGACATTGTGAGATATTATGACTATTGGTGAGATGCAGTTTTCTGCAGACATTTCTGGGTCTTTAACATGAGAATGATGGAATCTTCCCCCAAGTTTTCCCCCTGAGACTGCTTGTAAGAGCAAAGTTAGTTGGTGCTTATTTAATGCGCTGAGGTTCTTTGTAGGGCAATTTTAAAGCACTGCTTAGATTTAATTCTGGATCAACTGTATTCCTGAGTTTGGGAAATCAAATTTTAACATGAACTTGCAGATAGCCCCAAAGCTTTGCTCCTAATTCATATTCCAGCAGCCTTCACTGTAGCAGGAAGCAGAATCAAGCTGTTGCCATGAAGATTGTTTCAAGAGCTCAGAAATCCTCCAGGGATCTCTTTATCAGTGCTTTTCAAAGAAGCCTTTATTCCTCTCTTTCCCTGTTTTCTGCAAAGGGAATTGTGTCTAATACTTGAAGACACAGTGAGATCAACAAGGACCTGAGGACTCCTCCAGGACTATGATCTTCAGATACTGATATCTACTCTTCTGATCCCTATCCTTTCTTCCCTCTCTACCACATTGCAACAAGTACTATTGTTTTGTGAACTCTACTGTTTCATTTTCAAAGGACTGTGCTCCCAGGTGAATTTGTGTTTGTCTTGTTTTAAGTCTTCTGGGTAAAAGGCCATCAACCTCTCATTAAAGTAACATTTTTGGACTCTGTTATCTACTTGAAGTTCTTAATTGATATATAGTTTTTATTAATGGGCACAACAGTGTCTTAATCTAAGTAAAAAAAGTTGACTTTTCTTTCAAATATGTTATGCTAAAAATTTTTTTTTCATTTGAAAGGTAAAGAAACAGTAAAAAAAAAAAAAAGGTAGAAAAAAGCATGTACTGATATTACTAATTATAGATATGAATGTGCAGGCAAAGGCAGTACCTAGATTAAATGTATTTTCAATAGAGTTAGGAATGAAAATCACCTCATGTGTTTCATCTTATATGAGGTAGCTGGGGAGTGATACTTTCCTTTTGAAGGAAAAATAGAAACTTTGTAACTTCACAACATTCTTTGGGAAGCATAGCTATCCTGTTTCATGGGGGACATGGAGAAAGGGAAAATAAGGTAGATTTTTAAGAAAGCTAAAGGAGGTGGACTTTCTCAGTCATATTGTACTCAGTCCAATAGATCTTATGGGGAAGGGAATGGCAAACCAATCCAGTATTCTTGCCTGGAGAATCCTGTGGACAGAGGAGCCTGGTGGGCTGCTATCCCTAAGACTGCACAAAGTTGGACATGACTGAAGCGACTTAGCATGTGTGCATGCATTGAAGAAGGAAATGGTAACCTGCTCCAGTGTTCTTGCCTGGAGAATCCCAGGGATGGAAGAGCCTGGAGGGCTGCCGTCTATGGGGTTGCACAGAGTCGGACACGACTGAAACGACTTAGCAGTAGTAGCAGCAATAGGTCTTAACATTTTCTTCTGAAAAGAATATTAATCTTGATCTACTTGCATTATCAGACTAGGCTGTGAGTACATGCTGACAGAATATGGATGTATGTGAAAGTAAAATATATATGAAGTGTATTATGTACAATATATGTATTAATTTTATAAGAAGGTATAAGCTAAACTTGTATTTACTTATGAGCTAAAACATTAGAGTTTAGGAATTCCCTGGTGATCCAGTGGTTAGGACTTGGTGCTTCCCAGGGCTCAGGTTTAATCTGTGGTCAAGGAACTAAGATCCTACAAGTTGCATGGCATAGCCAAAGAATAATTAAACAAAACAAAACAAAACAGAATTCAAAGACATTATAGCTTATGTGCTTAGTCACTCAGTCATGTCTGACTTTTTGCAACCCCATAGACTGTAGCCCTCCTGGCTCCTCTGTCCATGGGAATTATCCAGGCAAGAATACTAGAGTGGATAAAACTGTCCCATGAAGTATGGATTTATTCTCTGAAGTAAGGGTGTTTTCAGTGACAAAGCTTGAGAAACTGATCTGTGTGCTGGAGCAATTAGTGTTTGGATAAGAATAAATAATAATAATAATATATTTTAGATGGTCTAAAAAGGAAAACTTACTTTCAGGTGTTCAGAGGTACTGCATAGATCCAGGCTTATAGTAAGGTGATCATTTTCTTATTTTCAATTATTTGAAGATATAAAAACAAATACTATTATTGATTATGTGTTATATATAGGCCAGAACTTTACATAGTGAAGTGGCCAAGACAGACAGTGTTCATGGCCATATGGAGGGCAGACCCTGGCCAAGCTTCAGGGAAGCAGGAAAGGTCTAGCCAGGTGGATGGAACATAATGTCCCATAACATATAGAAATTGGCAAGTGGGAACAGGTTGTTTCTTAGCAAGTCAGAGGCCTCATGCTAGTCTAAAGGAGGTAAAAAAATATATTGACAGGCAGGTGGAACAAAATAATGAAATGTCCAGAGAGAAGCTTGCTTATGGTTCTTAGAAACCTGCCTTCTTGAGTGGGGTTGGGGTGGGGCTGATGGCAAAATTGATTTGATATACAAGCTCGTGAAAGTTATCTTGTCAGAAAAGGGGACTAATTCTAGAGCTCAGAATAGGAAAGGAAATATACACAGTGGTCATGAATATAGCTTTAGGTAAGGAGCTATGACCAAACTAGACATCATATTGAAAAGTAGAAACATTATTTAGCCAACAAAGGTCCGTCTAGTCTAAGTTATGGTTTTTCCAGTAGTTATGTATGGATGTGAGAGTTGGACTGTAAAGAAAGCTTAGCGCCAAAGAATTGATGCTTTTGAATGGTGGTGTTGGAGAAGACTCTTGAGAATCCCTTGGACTGCAAGGAGATCCAACCAGTTAATCCTAAAGGAAATCAGTCCTGAATATTCTTTGGAAGGACTGATGCTGGAACTGAAGCTCCTATACTTTGGCCACCTGATGTGAAGAACTGACTGGAAAAGACCCTGATGCTGGGAAAGATTGAAGGCAGGAGGAGAAGGGGACGATAGAGGATGAGATGGTTGGATGGCATCACTAATGTGATGGACGTGAGTTTGAACAAGCTCCAGGAGTTAGTGATGGACAGGGAAGCCTGGCGTGTTGCAGTCCATGGGGTCACAAAGAGTTGGACATGACTGAGTGACTGAACTGACTGAAGGAGTGAGGATCACCAACTCAATGAACATGAGTTTGAGCAAGCTCCAG
The DNA here is from genome assembly GCF_033118175.1 of Dama dama. Classification (NCBI taxonomy): domain Eukaryota; kingdom Metazoa; phylum Chordata; class Mammalia; order Artiodactyla; family Cervidae; genus Dama; species Dama dama. The sequence continues at coordinate 37,817,361 of NC_083689.1, forward strand.
GAGTTACTGATGGACAGGGATGCCTGGCAAGCTGTAGCCCATGGGATTGCAAAGAGTTGGACACAACTTAGTGACTGAACAACAACCACAATGAGAAAGAAAAGTTTCTAGCATCTCCAGTTGTTACGCAGGTGCAAATATTAATTTTCTGTTTCTGTCTTGAATGGATATGTTACCTATTTGGTGGCATAACACACAAACACATTCATAATAAGTGTCAATACATACTCTGATGCTTTAATCAAGGTACATACTAAATAATTTGAATTGGCAAAGGAATTTTGGGAACAGAATCCAACATTAAGCTTGACAGGAAATGAATATTTGGACAAGGAATTCTGGAGCATTCTACTATGACATATGTTCAGATTTAGATTGTGAAAGTTACCTCAGTCATGCCTGACGCTTTGAGACCCCATGGACTGTATAGTCCATGTAATTCTCCAGGCCAGAATACTGGAATGGGTAGCCTTTCCTTTCTCCAGGGGATCTTCCCAACCCAGGGATAGAACCCAGGCCTCCTGCATTGCAGGCGGATTCTTTACCAGCTAAGCCACAAGATTTAGAATAAGCCTACTCTATTGCTCAAACCAATCTAGGGATGTAACACCAAACTTGTTAGAATGAGAATATTAAATGGAAAATCTCTGTATCAGGATGGAATTCGGACCTTCCGTGTAGAACTGTGGGATAAGTACAGTCAGCAGTGACCTGGCAGTACAAGGACCTGGCTTGATGGAGGGAGAGTGGGAAAGTCCGACACAGCAAGGACAGAAGTGCAGTTAGAAGAGCCCCGGAAAACAACTTCCCTTTCAAGCTGCACTGGTAGTTGGCATGCGCTTGCTTACGGTAGATTTGAGCTTTGTGTAGCAATCAGGATCGGGACACAACACCCCGCTTTCCTTGCCCATTCAGTTGCTGTTCTTGGGGTTTTGCAGGCTGCCTGCTCACATGAGTCTCCATTTTTTCCATGCCTGGCAATAGCTGCTTGGAACCTCGCCTCTGGCAGCTGATGATTTCAAGTATCCAGACCTGTCATGATGCTCTCCAGGAGAGGCGTCAGGCTGTCATCATCTATTAGGCAGCCCCCAGCTGACACACAAGGGCTTTCACTGAGTGCCCTTCTCTCTCAGGCTTTTGAATTGCATCTTTTGATAGGAGTTGAGATAAGAAACAAGTTCAGAATCCAAATCAAGGCCTTCAGTTGCTTTCCTAGCCACTTGGCCTAATTTCTTTAGTCACTTTTTTGCAGTCTGGGCTAAGTTGCCTAGTTTTGACAGTTTCAAGACCTTAGATGCAACCATTGATTCCTTTAGAAGGACTTCTCCATGGGTCATGAAAACTAAGCAGCTAGGCACTTTCTTCTTATCCTCATCATTGCCAAGGAAATGAAAAGACCATGATTTTAAGTAAATTAGGTGAAGCTAATCTTTCTTACTCTGCATCCAGCTCAAGCCCCCTTTCGTTCTTCAGCAGAAAAATGCCAGGCTCTGCCTCTGAGGTGTTTCTCTTGCCATGAAGGATGTGAGACAGCCATACTCTGACCAGCATCTAAGACAAATCTTGACCTTAGCTTGTGGGAGTTAGGGAGTTTTACCCAGTTTTCTACTTTCTGTTACTTTTCTACTGACCTGTGCACCTTTTATAATAACTAGGATTCCAATTTGTTAACAATTTTGATAAATTGATTCTTCTCTCCTGTTTTTTTCTTGGTGCCCCTATCTTTGCTTCTTACATATGCATACGTCCAGAATCAGAGTCCAACATGCCTGTGTAGTGAGTATTTATACCTATCATTTATCCATTATGCCTTCTTTGGTAACCACATCCCAAATCGCTTTAGGAGCCATGCCTTCCCCAATCGCAGAAGTGGCATAGATGACCCAGTGTTTTTTTCTGACTTCAAACAACACATATTTATTACTTCACAGTTTCTGTGGCATAACCTTGTCTTAAGTCATTCATATTTGCTAGCCCTTTACATGGGTTCAAGGCTAGGCATGTGACTCAAGCAGATTGCATTAGAGTGACAATAAAAGCTCTTTTGTAGACTCTGTCAAGAAACATAGCCTTTAGTTCTTGCAAGCTAAGGTCTAAGGAATTGTGTGGTATGGAGCTGCAGCAATCATTTATGGGCATTGAAGGTGACTGTGTTAAAAAATGTAGCTAATATACAGAGAAGAGGAGAGTCAAGTGGAGGTGACAGATGCAGACCATCTTGTGAATTTGAATTCACAACAAGGATTCATTTGAATCCTTCCAAGAATCCATGTCTTTATTACTATTATTTTATTGAAGAATAGTTGGTTTACAATGCTGTATTAGTTTCTGGTATGCAGCCAAGTGATTCTGTTATGTGTAGATATCTCAACCATCTATCTTAACCCTAATCTGAGTCAGTTTATTTTCTGCTTTGTTTTAACAAGTTTGTCTTGGTTTTCAGTATCTTGAATTAAAAAAGAAAAGTAACTGAGCATTTCAATCTAGTGCTTGGACTTGGCTACTTGCTAACACATCTTTGTTGATATAACCTGTTGCCTGGGTCTTTGGTTGACTTCACCCACATTCACGCTTTCTGTGCTGGGTTCATACTCTTCTGGGACAGCCTCATATTTCATGTTCAATCCTGATGCTTTTTTATAGTCTGGATGAAGTTCTGAGATATAATAACTGTGCTTTTCCCCTTAAGTATTTTAGGAAAGCTTAATGACTCAACAAATAAGTGATCTCTTCAATTACTTTGAAAGTGAGGAGGCTTCAAGGAATTTCACATACCTCACCCCTGGGTACACAAATATATTAAGGTCAGTGGCCCATTAGTTTTTCTTTTTCTATCATGGATATTGTTATATCATTTTATTTTCTCTGATTGTGATCTTTGTGACATTCTACTTTCCTGGAAAGTAACAAGATAACTCCTCATAAAGAGAAGAGATGATGAAAGAGATTTCTGTAATAGATTTTACTATAATGGGATCAGAATGGCAGGGAAAGTAAAGAAGTAGTTAGAGGTAATAGAGCCCATGGTTCTTACTACCATGCATCTTGTGGTTTTCTGAGAAATTAAAGATGACCTGAGAAGTGGGATTCAAATAACACATTTTGAGATCAGTAATAGTCTTAGTGATCTTCTCCTATAGACCATGGACTGTGCGAGAATGGTGGTTGGTTCTGGGTGTTGTGTTGAAGTTCAATCTGTGTTTCAAGCTCAGGGCCAACCTTCAGCCACTTAGCAATAGTAACTAACTTTGACTTGTGGTATTCAGTACCTCTTTTACCCCTGGTGGCTTAGATGGTAAACGATCTGCCTGCAATACAGGAGACCTGACATTCGATCCCTGGGTTGGGAAGATCCCCTGGAGAAGGGAATGGCTACCTACTCCAGTAACATTGCCTGGAGAATCCCATGGGCAGAGAAGCCTGGCGGGCTATAGTCCATAGGGTTGCAAAGAGTCAGACATGACTGAGTGACTAACACTTTCACACTATACCTTTTAAATTGGAGCTTTCCCCAAAGTCTGCTTTTTTTATGACTCACTCTGTGCTGAGGGGAAGCAGACACTTCATGAGTGAAAACCAAACCAAATGCTCCACAGCTAATTGGGAAATAACTGAAGTTTTCGCCTTTCTTTCCCTGATTGATTCCAACTCTTCTTCTCTTCCTTTCTACTGAGGTTCTCCCCATTCTTTGATTCTGATCTGTTTATGTAAAACATTTTGGCTTCAGTGCTGAGGAAATAGCTAGGAAAGAAACTTGAAAGATGAGGGACAGACAGGGTTCTGGAATAAGAGGGGTGACAAAGGCTTGATACTCTCAAATTGGGTAGTCTTCATAGAAGAGCTGAAATATGAACAGTTTTGCAAGAAGAAGTGTCATCATGATTTAAGTAGAGAAAATGAAAGGGATCACTAGGAAAATGAGTCAGCTGGAGAAGGTAGTCCACCTTTGTTTTGTAGAATTAGATTCAGCTGCTAATCAGAAAGATTAGACTTAATAATATTAAACAAAAAAGTTTATGAAACATTAATATATTAGTATGTTAATGTGACACAGTGAATACTAGTACAGTGCTTTCTGGTCATCAGGAATCCAAGCTCCTATCATTCTTCTCATCTGGGGTCACAGCTTTCATTCTCAAAAGTATTACCTCTTGGTCCAAAGTGCCTTCTGAAACTCTGGTCATCAAATCTGTTTTGCAGTCTAGAAGCAGGAAAAGAGGCAGAAGGGGAAATTTTTCTTCCAATCAAGTTGCTTTTAAGCAGTTTTCCCAGAATTTCCACATAGGACTTCTGCTTGTCTCATTGGCCAGAGCTTAACCACATAGCCACACTTTGCTGTCAGAGTTTCTGTGCAATGTGGTCTTTTAACCGTTTGCATTGCCATCCCAGGTAACTAAGGAAAGAGGAGGAAATGGCTCTAGGATAGCAACTTGCATTCTGCTACAAAAATCCTTGAAACCTATGGTTGCTTGTTAGGGGATGCACTAAGTTATTAGAAGCTTTATAGAGTTTAAAGGAATATGGTTGTTCTTATTTTCAATTTAGGAATTGGTAAGAAAGAGTCTTAATAAGAATTTTGGCCTTGAGTGTAATAAACTGGGTATAAGAAGATGGAAACTGTCATTTCTGAGAAGGGGTTATGAGTAAAGTAGGGAAGAATGTGAAGATATTTTAAAGTATTGGGAATTTAGATATGACAAAAATGGTCAAACAGATTTTACAAAGGGATGAGTTGCCCACAATAAAAGATATGAATTTATTTATAATAACTCTTAAAAATTTGTGGTAGGTTTCAAATGTATACTTCTGGTATTGGACTTGGGAGGTATTTTCAGGCCAGGAAGAAAGCCTGAAATAAAGTCAACAATGAGTAATATTTAGAAGTAAAACCTGTGCATTTTAGTGTTGAGGTTGACCATCTGGTTGACAGGCAAGTCATATAAAGTAAATGAATAAAGGGGAACACTTGTAACACAACAGGGGATTTTGGAAATTTTAGGGAATAACCTAAAGGGGCAGCTACCGCTTGACTGCAACCAGTTATTACCATCAAAGAAATCAGGCTTAGGTCTTCTACTTTTTCAAGAGGAGATAGAAATCCAGATTTTTATATAACCTTTCAGATTATAAATAATGGTGCAGGCCAAACAAATATGTCTGAAGGCTGGGTTTGCCAATGGATCAGTTTTGCAACTTCTGATCTAGTTCAGCATCTTTATTTTACTGAGACTGGGAGAGATCTAATAACTTGCCCTCATCAATGATAGACCCCTGCCTCTTGACTTCCCATTGTCTTCCTCTTGATAGAGCTAAGGAAGTCACATGGAACTCTTTGGTGGAAAGGAATAATCAGGGGAATTAGGCACTTCACACAGGCTTACAGTTAACTCTAAAAGTGCCTAGTATAGTGCTTAACAATCAGGGGCATCTATCAATGTTAGCTCAATTTCTATGTGAATTGTTCAAATCATGAAAGTTAATGAATAAAATAGAGGAAAAGGAAAAAGAAGCAGAAAAGTAATTATCACACCTTGGGGAGCCCCCGTAATTAACCATGAAAACAAGATAATGAATTAGCAAAGATGGCATCCAAGGAGCAGTCAGGAGCAGCCTAGATTTCTATGTGAATCTCTTGCCTTTACCTTTGCTCTAATTACAGCTTTAGGCTGTAAATGTTTTAATTTGAGGGTAATTTCCGGCCCTTTAATAAATTTCTTTCCAATTATACTGCCACCTTAAACTTATAGGCTCATAAGAAAATGTGGTCTTGAGAGAATATTTCTTCTCCCCTTAGTTGAAATTAGATAGATTGATTAATTTTGGCTTAAATTTCTAAAAATGTGCAGTTGTATCTTGAGATTATCCCAGCATTAGTGGTTAAGTATCTCTGAAATAAGTAATTATTGTCACTAAAAGACAAATTTATCAGAAGAAATGTCCTTTGAAAAATTCCCTTTTTAGTATAAATATGTCCTTACGTGTCACCATAACTTGCTGGATTATCTCAATGGATCACAGGGAAATAATTTTTGAAGTGACCAATTCTATTTTGGGCTTTCATATGCATAGTAAAATACATTTTAAGACACTTTTTAAAGTTCTTAGGAGAGAATCCCTGGAAACTAGAATTTTTGATTTACTGCTCATGTTAGAATCTTAACTATTGAATACAATGGAAAGACCTTGGGGATCTGGTAGATTCCATAGGCAATTTATTTCAGAACTAACTGCTTTTGCAGTGGATTTTGCTTATAGTAGCAATGGCCTATATTTATAATTTGTTCTCCTGGCAATTATTGCAACAGAACTGAATTACCTACAAGGTCAGTGGTGCTGGACAAAGTTTATAGACTGGCAACTTTTTCGTATTTGATTGGATTTATCATTACAATGCCCCAGCTTAACAGCGCTGGAATGTAGTCACTAAAAAGAGAAAAATGTCTGTTCATCATCTGATGTTTAACCATGACTTTATGCTTTTTTTTCTTTTCTTTTTCATTCCAAGACACATATAAAATGCCTACAGATCTCAACAAGAAAATGGGATTCTTCTCTGCTATCAGCTAAAGCTGCTGTGACCATAAAACTAAAAAATTACATTTTTGTCTCCTTGCCTATAAAGAATGTCCACCAGAGCAGGTCCAATATCTTATCTCTCTATCCAGACAGTGCTTGTTGCTAAATATACAGAGCCTGATTTTACAGTCTTCACTCAACTCTGGCTTTTACAATTTTCCATGGGCTGTGGGGGGGAAATTCTTATGAAAGGTTTATAAAGGATGTGCAAATGGGCTATATTTTTGCAACTTGCATTGTCACCCTGGATCTTATGAGAGTCTTTTGAGTAGAGTCAACCCAGTCCAGGGCCTCTTAGATGGCTCAGCTGTGTGCTCCAAGTCTGGAGGATGGAGGAAAGAAAGCATGACACCATCACGTGGATGGGAGTTTCTGACATTGCAGGGGCAAAAATCCTGAAGATCAAAGGTGCCCTTAATCACAGAGCTTTGAAAGCTATTTTCTGTCCACTCCAAAGGTCTCAGTGGACAGAAAAGAGGCTTTTCCCATCTCTGCTGCATCCTAGGAAATGAGATACAGCAATAAAGACTCCAGGTTCTCATTTTAGAGGGTGGGGAATGTCACATAGCCCTTTGAGAAGCAGATAAAAGTTATGAATATTTTCACTAGAAAAATATCCATAAAGATACATACATAGAATTTTGAAAAATTATGGTTTTATTTTAAAAAATACATTGTTCCAGGGTCCTTGGCCCCAGGTTATGCATTCCTGGATCTCTGAGGAGGATTGTGGGGAAACTTACCTTGGACATCTATGTAATCTGTATTATCCAGCTAGACTCACCTAATCTTACATTCGGGGTGATGTTAACAGTAATAACCTGTGCCGTGCGTCTTTTGTGTTTGTCTACCCATTCAGGAGCTCTGTCGCCTACAAAGTTCTTTTCCCTCCCCAAAGCAGTTATATCTAGAAGTCCTTGAGATGTTTCAGTTGTGATCATGATCAAGGCCAGACAGTGGTCACGTGACGTCCTCTGGTCCTGATGCCTTTGCTAACACTCTCTGTTGAACAGCTGTTACTCCCCGCATCACTGTCTCCCCTGTCCAGCACTGAGGCCCCACCTGCACATCACTGCCACTTCTGCCGGGGCCATGGTGTTCTTCTTCTGCTAAGGCATTGGAGCTTTGCAGGGGCTAAGCATGCTCTGTCTTTTCCAGATTTCTAATGATTCCAGTTCCTGTGTCAGGGAGAATGCTTTTCTCTCTTTTGTGTAATTATTGTTCCAATCAGATGGTTTCTATTGAGCTCTGCTTTAATGGTCTTTAGCAGGACAGACCTTTAACTTTTATTTCTACTTCCTCCCTGCTTAGGGTGAAGGAAAAACCAAGTGACCTAGCATATACACAGGATCCTCAGCTGTCTGCCTCGATTGGAGTTTGTCTCTGGCTCAGTGGTGTTTGCCTCTGGTTCAGTGGTGTTTGCCTGATTCACTCTCCCTTTGGGAGCTTCTCGTGTAAACCCCCATTCCAGGTGTCTGTTCCCCACTTTATCAGGAGCACTCAGAATTGCTGCCTAGCAAGGAATGGACTTAGCATAGATGTAAGCTAGAAAATTTAAGAACCTTACTATTTAAGAATAATGTGGATAATGGTGTGACGTTTGGAGATTAGATATATTTTTAGGAGATATTTTGGAGAGCGCTTCCAGATCTCTGTTAGCCCCTCCAGAGACAAAATATTTGTAATTCTACTCTATCCTACATCAAAGCTAGTGTAGTATTGTGAAAAATTGCATTGACAAAACTCCAGGCTCTTCCTGGAAACATGCGCCTTCTTTATTGTAAATAACTCCATACAGTACCTGTAATAAGTTAGAATCAGAATGATCTTTCTGTCATGATTCTATTTTTTAGACAACTCATTTACCTTAAACTCCATGGGAATCAATAAAATATGATTCTGAAATAATACTGAATTTTAAAGTTTAGCATGCAGCATACAGAAAAAAAATGCCTCACCATTTTTCTCGCTGTCATTTGAAGGTAAAGGTGTCGATTCATCAAACTTTGGAAACACGTTTTGAAAATGCCGATATCTCCATCAGTTACAGGTTTGTCATAATTAATGCTGACATCTCCTGCTGTCCCGGTGTGTTCTGCATGCCCATCACGAGTCCTCTCTTTGACAAGCGGCACTGTGCTGTGTGCTCACCTTCCTCAGGGTGGAGTTCTCTGCAGTGTTCCGCGTGCCCTCACCTTCAACCTCCTACCAAGTCCCTTGGCTATTCTCTACCAAACAGGAAACTTCCCAAAATAGTCTTCATCCATTTGTCTTATGAGCTTTCTTTTCCTCACTCCATGTCAATTGCATTTCCTCTCATAAACTCTATGATTGAAGACATATTTTAAAATACTGAAACATTTTGAGGGAATCCTATTATAGCATAGATATATATGGGGTTAACTGGGATGTGAAAATGGGATGGAACTTTGTCTTTTCTGCAATTGATATCATTTCCTTGTGAGGCCTTTCTCTTAGGTCTCTCAATGCGGTGGGGTAGGGGACTGGTAGGAAAGAATTCTGAAGTTGCAAAATAATTTTCTGACTCCTTAATCATCTCTCTTGCTTGGCATTCTCTTTCAGGTAAATGCTTGGTTTTCAGCTTTTCTCTTGCTCTGGATCTTCTGAGATGGCATCTTGCCTTATGTGGGAGGAGGGCCTTGATGCCTTCTTGTGCTGTCAGGGTGGAGAGGCTCATTTTCTGCCAGGCATCCTCTGCATTTTGTGTTCTGATCAGACTGGTGAGCACTGAGGGGCATCTGACCCCTGGACTCTTGGAAATGTGTGCTATCATCATTGAAGTCTGTGACTCTGGCCCTTTTCTTGACAGTTCTTTTAGTGCCTCTGCATCTCTGCCTGCTCCCTATCAGACATGCAGGCCTCCACAAGTCCCTGAAGCCATGCAAAGGCAGTGGAAAACCAAGAGCAGAACCTCAGGCTCATCTGCCATGCCCTCTCCATTAGCCAGTGTACTACTGTGCTCTCTGGATGTGGCGCTGCGTCACATGTCAGGCTACTCCTAGAAGTCGGCAGGTTCTCCTGGGCCATCCCTGAGGAGGCCAGCTGCTGCCTGGATGTCCTTGGGTTCTGCCCATCTCACTGCCACTACTGTCCTTCAGGATTTTTACCTGGACCTGGAAGGAGGACATTTATGCCTACCTGCCTCATCGTCCTTAACTCTCTCTCCTCTGCTTTTCTTCTGCCATAGAGGTTTTTCCTTTATGTCCTCTTCCAGTCTGAAGGCATTTTCTTTGGGGTCATGATGGCAGAGAAATCATGTTTCAAAGTGATGATGAATGGAAGGAGAGAAATAGAAAACACATCATTTAAAAATTTTCAGAATAGCATCTCTGAAAAGAAAATTATATACCTGTAAACTAGTGTTTCTGCAAACCACACATCATTGTGAAGAAAAATGGGATCATATGAATGATGACAAATAACATTCTTCTGCTTCTCATCTTTCCCTCTTATTTGGGGACTCTAGCCCCACTCAAAATTGTCTGCATTTATTTCTATGCTCCTTTCTCACTTGTTTCTCTGTGTATTGTGAATGTACGACCAGTCCTCCTCCATGGCCTCTGCTCTCTGGGAAGCCCCGCTTATCCCTTCCATGGGTGTCCAGCATTGATGATGGAGCTGATGCTGATTAGCCAAGGATGCCGTTTCCAGTCCTCTGTAAACGGGGCGTCTTCCGCTGCTCTAAGGCTTAGAGCAGGGTCACCGGGGAACCTGATTGCTGTGGTTCTTCTCTGCTGCTGCCAGTGGGGAAGACCATGCCTCTTGGTTGCTTCCTGCTCTGTGCTGGCGGCACTCAGAGGGAAGAACCCTCCCCACGCAGGGCCATGTCCTCCTGGTGTACTAGTACTGAAAGTCATGGGGATTTATGAGGATGAAAAGCTCGTTTAGTATTCACTTGCCAGTCAGTTCTATGCACAGCAAATCTAACTGTGTTGCTCCTCTCGTTTGGTGACTGGGATGTTGCTATTGGGTCAAGCCTGATATAATTTCCTCTTTCAGAATATGTTTGTTTGTTTGGTCTTTGGAAACTTCTTCAATTTCTCATGCAAATACATAATCTGTAGGCTCTTCTGTTTTCCAAATACTGTATCTCAGTGGTTGTAAAACTTATGCTTCATCTTCTACCTCCACATATAATTTAAATAAATTAAAGATTTACACATCTCTGTTTAAATCAATAAATATAAAAAGCATTCCCTTATAAATCTTTTGGTCTTTTATTTTCTGGTTTGCCACATGGTTTCAACAAATTAAAGAAACCCTTAAAATACTTGAATCCTGTCCCCATTACTCCTGTTTCATGATAATGGAAATAACTGATAAAACAATCTCTGTGTGTGAGATTTTCTTTTAGGTAAAGATTTGTCTTTCAGATTTTTCTTCTCCTTGGGCTCTTTCTAAAGGTAGTATCTTATACTGCATGTCCTTCATTATGTTGGTTTGTATGACTTTCAAAAAATCTTTTGCTTTCAAATTGGGGAAAAGTAAATTAAATGTAGTGAGATGGAATGAAATGACCCTCCCCCAACCAAGATCATAAATAATCTATTGGAAAATTGCACGTCTATCCTGGTTGACTCAGACAGAGCCATTCTCAGCTAATGTGTGGGCTCCTGGTGGTAAAAGCAGGAACAAGTAGGAGTTAATGTTCCTTTAGCAAATAATGTCAGTTATTTCTCAAGGTTCTCAAGAAGTAGCTTTAAAAGCAACTAATATGAGGAACATATTTCCTTCATGTGAGAATAGTGGACTGAGCCTCCCTAGGATAATTAATTAATTGATTAAATAATAATGAATTAATTCCTGCTGTGATGAAATGTGCTTGCCCTTAGTCAGGGAAGAACTTAGCACCAGGCTCCTGTGGAAATAAATGAAGACCAACCAAATGGGAACAAGCAAAGGCTATTTATTCAGAGCTTATGGAAGTCAGGTACCATTTCTTCCATTTTGGCAGAAATTCAAAGGTAGGCAGAGGAGTGGGAAAAATTTACAGTGATAAAAAAGAAAGCTTCAAATATACTCAGTATCCCCTGAATTGAGACTGTTGGCCTGGGGAAGCTTGAGTGGGCTGACCAGAAGCAGGGCAGCCAATGTGATTGGTTTGGGTTGCATGTTTGACTTTTTGTGGTTGGTCCCAAGTTGGAAGGGGGGCAAAAATTAAGGGATACATCAGTTATTAATCAAATTGTTGCTATTTGGGCTAATTGTTGCAGGAGTTGTTGTTTGGTTTCTTGAATTGGTGGCTGGACCTGGTGATCTGACTTCCTGCAAGTCCGGCTTCCAGGGCTGGTTACTGTAGACCTCATGTTGGTGGATGCTGCAGATGGTGGGTCAGAGTTCTGTTTTTGTATCTGAGCTGCTCACGATATGTTTTTGTATTCACCTCTCATTTCACTTCTGGAGAGCCAACCAAAATCAAGCTCTATACTGTTTTTCTTCACGGAATTACAGCTCCGAGTTCATCCACCCTTTTGAAGCCTGCAGGAGCTATCAGCAAGATAAAAACTTCATGAACTTCAGCTGATAGAGAAACCATAAGAATTTTCAGAAACCAATTGGAATAGAGGGTTAGCCTTGCTTAAATGATTGAGGGAGTGGCTCTTTGGAGGAGGGAGGTGGAACACTGGCCAAGAGACAGTGGCTTCTAGATAGGCTGAGGGGAGGTGACATGGGAGGGTTGGGATGATGAGAGAATTAGTCAGAAGGAAGTATCTATGTGTGGCAACCGCCCAAGGCCTAAATTCTCACCTCTTGGATTTTTCTTGAGTTTCTCTGAGGAAATGGGCTAAAAATAGAGCCCCAGTTCCCAGTCTTCTTTCTCTGGTTTGCTTTGAGATGCTTGTCTGATTCCTCAGTGAAAGAAGCAATTACACCTCTCATCAGTGCGGCTTCAGTTGGGGAGGTTGCATGACGGTGCTGGAGATGGGCACAGTCCACATCAGCTGGCTGGGCCTTGGATGAGAAGGGCTGAGTGCTCCCCTCAGCCTGCCAGTCAATGAAGACTGTTAGCTGGAAAGGCTCATAGGCAATCAGGCACCTCCCTTGAGTAGGGACAGCAAAGCCTCTTTCCCTGATCTTTTTTTTTTTAAATTTTTTTGAAGTATTATAGATTTATAATGTTGTGTTTATGTCTTCTGTACAGGAAAGTGACCCAGTTACACATAATATATATTCTTTTTCATAAGCTTTTCCATTATGGTTTATCACAGAATATTGAATATACTTCCCTATGCTACACAGTATAGTTTTCTTGTGTATCCATTCTATGTGTAGTAGTTCATCCCTACTAATCTCAAATGCCCAATCTTCCATTCCTTTACCCAGCCTCCCCCTTGGCAACAGGTCTGTTCTTTATATCTATGAGTTTGTTTTTGTTTTGTAGATAAATTCATTTGTGTGATATTTTAGATTCCGTTCCACATATAAGTGATATCATATGATACTTGTCTTTCTACGATTTCCTTCTCTAGGTCAATTCATGTTGCTACAAATGGCATTATTTCCTTCTTTTTATGACTGATTAATATTCAATCACATATACATGCTATATCTTTTTTATCTATTCATCTGTGGATGGACATTTAGGTTGTTTTCATGTCTGGGCTATTGTAAACAGTGCTGCTATGAACATAGGGGTACATGTATCTTTTTGAATTATAGTTTTGTCTGGATATATGCCCAGGAGTAGGATTCCTGGATCATATGGCAACTCTATTTTTAGTTTTGTAAGGAACCTCCATAGTCTTCTCCATAATGGCTGCACCAATTTATAACTCACCAATAGTACTTTGCCAACAAAGGTCCATCTAGTCAAAGCTATGGTTTTTCCAGTAGTCATGTATGGATGTGAGAGTTGGACTATAAACAAAGTTGATTGCCAGAGAATTGATGCTTTTGAACTGTGGTGTTGGATAAGACTCTTGAGAGTCCCCTGGACTTGCAAGGCAATCCAACCAGTCCATCCTAAAGGAAATCAGTCGTGAATATTCACTGGAAAGACTGATGCTGAAGCTGAAACTACAGTACTTTGGCCACCTGATGCAAAGAACTGACTCATTGGAAAAGACCCTGATGCTGGGAAAGATTGAAGTTGGGAGGATAAGGGGATGACGGAGGGTGAGATGGTTGGATGGCATCACTGACTCAATGGACGTGAGTTTGAGCAAGCTCCAGGAATTGATGATGGACAGGGAAGCCTGGCATGTTGTTGACTGTGGGGTCTCAAAGAGTCGGACACGACTGAGTGACTGAACTGAACTGAACTGTGTAAGAGTGTTCTATTTTCTCCACACCCTCTCTACATTTGTTATTTGTAGGCTTTTTAAAGCCATTCTGACTAGTGTGAAGTGACACCTCATTGTAGTTATGATTTGCATTTCTCTGACAATTAGTGATGTTGAGCATCTTTTCTTGAGGCTTTTGGCTATCTGTATTTCTTCTTTGGATAGATATCTATTTAGGTCTCCTGACCATTTTTCAAGTGGGTTGTTTGGGTTTTTGTTATTGTTGTTGAGTTGTATGAGCTGCCTGAATATTTTGGAAATTAAGCTCTTGTCGGTTGCATCGTTTGCCAATATTTTCTCCTATTCCATATGTTTTTTCATTGTGTTTATGGTTTCCTTTGCTGTGCAAAAGCTTATAGGTTTGACTAGGTCCCATTTGCTTATTTTTGTTTTTATTTCTATTGCCTTGCACTTTCCCTGATCTCATTCTCAGGCTCTTTGGCAAAGAAGGGGTAAGCCCAGAACCACCTGGGCAATTTTAAATACCACTGCCCCCTCACAACAAACATACAAACAAACAGAACAAAACTGAAGCTAGACTAAAGATAAAACTTCCCTAAATTATAACTCCACCCTTATTTGAGTACGGATTACCCGAATACATAAATAATGTCTCTACTCTGGCTTTGATATAGGAGTTGAAACAAAACTGAGCCAGATTTGTTTACTTTTGATGGGTAGGTTTTCTTTGCCGGATATAATTTTTACTGATTAAAAAGAGAAACTTTTAAAAAAGAAAGTGGTCATAATATCCAAGGCACCAAATTTATCATAAATAGACTTTTTAAAATTATCTTTTTCATGGTGAAAAGCATTCAGATTTGATTTACTTAATCAAAAGAAGATTTCTGAGGATTAGTTAAACTTAAGTCATTTAGGGTAGGGTACCCTGAATTATAAAAGGAAACCAGTTCTTCAGATATTTGAAGATTTGTGTTTATACTTTTAATTTTACCAAAATACAGTTATAAATTTATATAGTCCTTCCATAATGTGAGTATGGATTTTATTAAGTCATGCTGTTTTCTGACTCAAGTACTATTGATTCTAGATTAAATCAAGTTTAATTTAAATGATTCTACTGAAAGTTAGGGCAGTCCTATTTGAATAGTACTTTCACAAAGCGAACTGTTCCACCCATCTATCTGTATGGATTGCATATTTGAGAGTGACAAGCTTACCAGAACCCCACACAAATAACTGGAGACTCAGATATAATAATATGTGGTCAGAGCAGAACTTAGAACTCTGAAGAATTTCAAAGGGGAGGAGAGGACAAAATCTCAGACTAAGTGACCTGGTTTGGGTGACTGGTCCCACAGATAAAGGCGAGTATCCTCTTATTCAACTATCCTCTGTGTATGATGTCAAACCAATATGAGCAGTATAGTTGCGATGTAGTGCTGAGCCACAAAAGGATTAGTGTAAAACTCTTTAAATTCTACCTACTTTTAAGATAGCACTAGATTCAGAGTCTGGGACAAGACCAAACACGGGGGAACACAGTGATCCCAGTTTCAAAGACTTAAGGGGGTATCAGAGCATGAGGCCAGGTAGATGATGAAGACGGGAGAACCCCGGGCAAGCACTATGGAGACTGATTGGGAAGTTTGGCTCAGAGAAACTAACTGCCAGAAATAATGGTAAATGCTAGTCAAAGTTTCTTTAAGGAGCGGTTGGGGTAATGTTTTGAGCACAATGTTCTAGTGTCTTTAGAAATTCATTGTTGTCATTTGAGTCACGTCCCCTCAGTTATTTGAGGGGACGCGTGTGTCCACTCTTCTCTTATTAATACATTTCCTTAGCAGGCTTTGGTACCTGACTTTTCTTATATTTTCTAGATCTGTTCTATATGCTGCTTGTTGGTCACATGGATGAGAGCTTGTGCCTTACTAAATTACTGAATAATGCAGGTACTTGCTTGTATATAGCCAGTCAGTGAGCACCTCAAAATGACTCTGAATTCATGTGATTGCTGGGTAGGAAGGACAAAGGACACACTGTTCTCTCTTCTGTTCAGTGCCACCAGGATAACTTTCTGATGATTGCAAAATTATAATAGCCTCACCCCAAGAGTTCATCTCCCTCACTTTCTACCCTCACTTCCAAACACTGATGACATAGGTCTAAAAGGCTGGCTAATCTTTATCTTCATTTTTTTCCCCATCTATCTCCTATTCCATTAATACCCTGCCACTTATTGTGTCTGTTCAATTTGCCCTTTGCCATATTCCAACTGATGTGAAGAGCCAACTCATTGGAAAAGACCCTAATGCTGGGAAAGTTTGAGGGCAGGAAGAGAAAGGGGCAACAGAGAGTGAGATTGTTGGATGGCATCACCGATTCAATGGACATGAGTTTGAGCAAACTCTGGGAGATAGTGAAGGACGGGGAAGCCTTGCATGCTGAAGTCTATGGGATTGCAAAGAGTTGGACATGACTTAGCGACTGAACCTTAATTTTTCAAACAACTATAGTCTGGTAACTGTCATGTTGAACTTAGATTTTTTCAGTTATCTCCTAATAGGTCCTGCTGCTGGCAATATCTCTCCTCCTGAAATTCTCTCTCCTCCTGAAACCAGTTATATTAGGATGATATCCTCCTTAAGGTCCACAGTTCTTACTGGTTCAGGCACTTCTGCCTTATGTGCTAGATGTCTCACCAATGAATTCCACCTCCTGGCTTGTGTTGTTTCCCTTCTCCCTTCATCCTGACCCCTGTACTTGGGTAAAGCCTTTTCCTGACCCCACTTCACATGGCCTGAGATTGTCTCTCCTCTGCTCTGCCATTCTAATTCTGCCTTTAGGCCAAGCCCAACTCAACACTCATATTCACTGGGACGTTTTTCCAGTTGAACTCTAGTCCACATTTCCTCTTTCTATCAGTTTCCTATTTCATCATACATAACCTGCATTGCCACAGAGCTTCACCAATTTGAAAAAAATACTTTCATAGACAGTCTATGCTACTATGTAATATAGTCTCTAACGTTAGTACCAATTAAGCCAATTTTCTTAGCTGTGGTTAAGTTTTTTTTTTAAAAAACATGAACTTTATTTTAACCGGAGGGACTTCTCTTCCTATATTTTGGGTTGAGACTAGTGGTTAGTACAGCATGTACAGATTAGACTTTTATTTTATTTTTTTTCATTTATTTTTATTAGTTGGAGGCTAATTACTTTACAATATTGTAGTGGTTTTTGTCATACACTGACATGAATCAGCCATGACTTTTATTTAATGTTTCAAGGAATATGTATTTTTTCAGTTGGAGATAGATTCAATTGGTGACAGAAATGAGAATAGAAATTTTATGTAAGGATAGGAATAAATTGAGCCTAATGATTATACTTGTATCAAATTACTGAACCTGAGAAAAAACATAAACTGTATTGAATCAACAGTGACACTATCAAGTATCTTCTATGTCATACACTAGAAAATGATTCAGTTGGATTATTTTGTTTTGTTTTCAGAACATCTAACAAATAATGATTTTCTATTTATGAGAAATAATTCTGAACTTTTGGATTTATTCAGTCATACATTTGTAAAAAAATATGTTTATTGGTTCAGCTAAGAAAATACTGAAGAATTTTTCATTCAAGAAAGGGTTTCTTTTTTTTTTTTTAAATTAGTTGGAGACTAATTACTTCACAACATTTCAGTGGGTTTTGTCATACATTGATATGAATCAGCCATAGATTTACACGTATTCCCCATCCCGATCCCCCCTCCCACCTCCCTCTCCACCCGATTCCTCTGGGTCTTCCCAGTGCACCAGGCCCGAGCACTTGTCTCATGCATCCCACCTGGGCATGTGATCTGTTTCACCATAGATAGTATACATGCTGTTCTTTTGAAATATCCCACCCTCACCTTCTCCCACAGAGTTCAAAAGTCTGTTCTGTATTTCTGTGTCTCTTTTTCTGTTTTGCATATAGGGTTATCGTTACCATCTTTCTAAATTCCATATATATGTGTTAGTATGCTGTAATGTTCTTTATCTTTCTGGCTTACTTCACTCTGTATAATGGGCTCCAGTTTCATCCATCTCATTAGAACTGATTCAAATGAATTCTTTTTAATGGCTGAGTAATATTCCATGGTGTATATGTACCACAGCTTCCTTATCCATTCATCTGCTGATGGGCATCTAGGTTGCTTCCATGTCCTGGCTATTATAAACAGTGCTGCGATGAACATTGGGGTGCACGTGTCTCTTTCAGATCTGGTTTCCTCAGTGTGTATGCCCAGAAGTGGGATTGCTGGGTCATATGGCAGTTCTATTTCCAGTTTTTTAAGAAATCTCCACACTGTTTTCCATAGCGGCTGTACTAGTTTGCATTCCCACCAACAGTGTAAGAGGGTTCCCTTTTCTCCACACCCTGTCCGGCATTTATTGCTTGTAGACTTTTGGACAGCAGCCATCCTGACTGGCATGTAATGGTACCTCATTGTGGTTTTGATTTGCATTTCTTTTAGTAAGACATTAACTCAGGAACATAAGAAACCATGTTACCATCTTTTAAAAATAGCCTTGTGGAAATCACAAAAGCTGTTTGAGTGAGGAGGTCTATATTTTAATATTTCTTAAAAAATTATGTTAGACTCTTCCATGTTGCAAGGAATCAAACATTATTAGCAATCTTGTTTAGTGGGTGTTTCTGGGAGATACAGAAGTAAATGAGGCAAGGAACTGTTTCCACTACTACAGATGGGCCCTGAGGAGACCCAGGAACTGTGCGGGACACCACAGCCACAGGCATCCTCTCCAGTGTCAGGGTTCCTTGGCAACTCTGTCTCTGCCGGTCACTGCCAACGATCTCTCTGCTCTCCTCTTTACCTTATGGATTCAAATGATGAATTCTGCTGTCTTGTTATCTCTGTGGCCTCTGGAATCTCTGTATTCCTCCATTGTTATCCATCCATATACCCATTGACTCCTTCGAGTTATGTCTAAATTTCCTTAAAAAACAAAGCAAACAAGAAAAAAACTAACAGACCCTGTATTTTATCAACCATTTCATGAGTCAAGGCTATTTACATACAGCCTGCTAGAGTTTGGACACCAAACCTTGGTCCAATTAGCTATGGTCAGAGTTTGAGGAGTCGTGTTGTTCAAAGCAGACTGTTACCAGGACTCATCTGATTGATGATTTTATCCTAGGCTAGAGTTGGCTCTACAGGACCAGGCCTTTGTTTCATCAGAGTCTCAGAATAGCTAGATGTGGGGACGCTGCGGCTTCATGCTGAGAACCTCATAAGACTAATCTAAAAGCTGGAATATTGACGTATTTATTGAAAATGAGAAATCTGGTTATCATGCAGATCAGATTATTGTGACTGCCTGGCCAATTTGTTTCTTCTCCCTGTAGGCAGAGCTAAACCATAGGCAAGTTAGCTAGACAACTGGCCAGAGTGAGCAAGGTATAAATTTGTCTAAACAGTTTTGAGTTTCCACATGTGACTCTTCCCAAAACCAGCCAAATGGAAATTGGTTCTACTTCTGATTCAATAGGTTACTACTTAGTAGAGATTTATTGAATGTGAAAGTTCTCGATTATACCTTTTAGTGAAAATAAAGATCAGTCCTTGTCAGTAATAATCTATTTCTATGAGTTCTTTTGCAAAATAAACAACCATGTTGCATTTTCGACTGAGAGATAGAGCCCCAAACTCTGAGATCTCAGGGTTCCTCAAAGTACAACACAGAAAGCATTTCCCTCTTAATTTTCTCTGTCTTTCTCTCTTATTCTGGGAGCAGAAACATCCTTTGTCCTTCTTCCATCCTAGGTGTTGTAGCTTTACATATGTTAATGAATTGAAGTGAAATGTAAGTCACTCAGTTTTGTCCAAGTCTTTGTGACCCCATAGACTATACAGTCCATGAAATTCTCCAGGCCAGAATACTGGAGTGGGTAGCCATTCCCTTCTCCAGGGGATCTTCCCAACCCAGGAAACAAACCCAGGTCTCCTGCATAGCAGGCAGATTGTTTACTAGCTGAGCAACCAGGGAAGCCCACATATGTTCATACCTAATCCAAATTGAATGAGGCCCTCTGTGAACCTGTTCTGGGATGGTAGATGGTACACTCAAAATCAATCTCTTCCTGAAATGCTTCAGACATTGATTTGTTAGAACCATTAATTTAATGCTAACAGTCTAATTCCAGATGTTCATTTAAGATATTGATTCTCTCACTGTATCTTAAATCAATCATATATGCAAAGCCTAGGAGCCTTTGGACCATTTTAAGTGGATTTTACATATTTCTGATCTGATCACTTACCTGTTGCTTCAGTATTCATGTGGTACTACAGGAAATTGTTCAAATATGTGGCCCTCTATTGATTTCAAAGCCTAATTCTTTGACAGCCAAACTATTTCCTACTTCTTCACAAGCCCCCTTATCTGTTTTTTTCTGCTAGAGTCATCAGCAGCTTGAGGCCTGGGTGGAGTCTTAATGCCAATACTGGGTATCTTGACATACAGCTGGTACTTAGTCGAGGTTCATTGAATGTGAGAATTCTCTGTTGCCAATATATCCTGGTGATTTCTGTAACTGCCTATAGATGCAAATTGAGGATAGATTTAAGGAGTTAGTGAATTTAGCAGAGGAGTTAGCTTAAATCCTTTAATGTGTAAAGCGAACGTTACCACAGCAAGAAACACATCTTCCTTTTCTGTTAGGAATATGATTTCAATATTGATTCAATTTCATATTTGAAAGTAAATTGACAGAATATCAGCCTACATTACAAGGAAATGTCATAGCATATTGCTTAAGTATTTTGAATTGAACACTTCATTAAGAAGTATGAAATGATCACCAGGCCAGCTAATGCCAGGCTCTATTTATTGTGATTGAGGCAGAAAAAGGATAAGAGTTCTTTGGACATGTTTGCTCTTTGTGTGTGGCAATGATTTATCCTAATCTGTGACTGTCCTTAATTTCTAGAGGATGATTATGGCCTTTGCTTCTTGTAAGAAAGCTGTGTTTTGACATTTTTCAATGACTTCAAATGCATGTATATTAAAATATATATTATATATTTATATAATGTGTGTGTGTATATATATATTTTTCTTCTGTGTAGCCATCAAAGTGTAAGCAATTACTCTCTCTTTTAAAGAACCATTATCTACTATTAGCGGCAGTGCAAAGTATGCTCTTATATATTATCTGGTGTACTAATTAAATTGAATGGGTTAGTGAAAACCTATTCACAGTGTTGGAACTAATGACCCTGTGCATTAGTAGTGATAGAGAAGGCACATTCAAAGACAAATGTCTTGTTTTAATAGCACTATTGTACCATTTGAATAAAGAGAGTGGCATTTCTTTCAAATTGTAAGTAAAGTCTGTCATTATATGAATGGTAAAGTATCCTCTATGTCTCCAGACTAACTAATGTTTAGTAAATATTTTTCCTTTGTTGATTATATCCATTCAGGGACTGTAAAATCATTGCTGTTAATGTAATTCTAAATGGTATTGATACCAGTTATGGTTATTATACTGTTGAAAAATCAGGCAATATGGGAGCCTTAGGATTACATTAGAAGAGAAAATGTATAGGTACTTTTTAAAAACTAGCAGTACCAATTAACAACTGAAATCTGTATTCAAGACCTCAGGACAAAATAGACATAAAAATAATCATTTAGTAATGTGGGTTTCATAAGTAATGTTTGCTTTGTTAGTAGCTATGTCTCCAGCACCTGAAAGAATGCCTGTTACATAGTATGTTATCAATAAATATTTGTTGAATATTGAAGTCATATATAGCATCCTATGATCCTTCTTCTCATGACTAGTTAAGGTTTATTTATGTCTCAGTCCATTTGGTCTTCCAAGACAGAAATACCAAAGACTGAGTGGCTTTAATAACAAATTCATTTCACACAGTTTCTGTAGGCTGGAAGTCCAAGATCAAGATGCCAGTAGATTCTGCATCCAATGAGAGATTGCTTCCTCGCTCATAGATGGCTATCCTTTTGCTGTAATCTTACATGGCAGAAAGGGTAAGCAGAGGGAGCTCACTGAGGGACGAAGGGTCTCTTTTGTAAGGCTCTAAGAGACATTACTTTGCCAACAAAAGTCCATCTAGTCAAGGCTGTGGTTTTTCCAGTGGTCATATATGGATGTGAGAGTTGGACTGTGAAGAAAGCTGAGCGCTGAAAAATTGATGCTTTTGAACTGTGGTGTTGGAGAAGACTCTTGAGAGTCCCTTGGACTGCAAAGAGATCCAACCAGTCCATCCTAAAGGAGATCAGTCGTGGGTGTTCATTGGAAGGACTGATGCTGAAGCTGAAACTCCAATACTTTGGCCACCTCATGAGAAGAGTTGACTCATTGGAAAAGACCCTGATGCTGGGAGGGATTGAAGGTGGGAGGAGAAGGGGACGACAGAGGATGAGATGGCTGGATGGCATCACCAACTCAATGGACATGAGTTTGAGTAAACTCCGGGAGTTGGTGATGGACAGGGAGACCTGGCGTGCTGCTATTCATGGGGTTGCAAAGAGTCAGACACGACTGAGCGACTGAACTGAACTAAATCCCATTCATGGCTTCCCTGGTGGCTCAGTGGTAAAGAATCTGCCTGCCAATGTAGGAGATACAGTTTGACCCCTGGGTCACGAAGATCCCCTGAAGGAGGAAGTGGCAACCCACTCCAGTGTTCTTGTTTGGGCAATCCCATGGACAGAGGAGCCTGGTGGGCTACAGTTCATGGGGTCACCAAAGAGTTAGACATGACTTAGGGACAAAACAACAACAATCCCGTTCACGAGGGCTTTGCCCTAATCACCTCCTGAAGACCCTACCTCCAAATACATTGTGGAAGAGGTTTCAATTTATGTATATTGGGAGGATACAATATTCACTCTATGGCAATTTCCACAATACTTACTGTCTAAGCTTATTAGGATTGAACTTGAAATATACATTAAAAATGCTGAGTGCCTCTCCTCAAATATTAAATAGTAATAAGTTCCCTGTTAAAAACTTGAGAAACTAGGTTCTAAGAAGTAAGGAAATGTGGCTGCAGTAGTATGGCTATGAAACAGCATAGCTGTCCCCTGGATTCATACTTTTAGATCTGACCTCTGTGTGAAACATGCCCCACTCACTGCTGAAGTAAATAACAATGTCAGGACTCCACCTGTGTAAAAAATAGAATCAGAATATAACATCTATCTGTAGGCAACTGATAAGTTTCATAAACCTAAGCTAGGTTTGTACTGGAGAAATGTTTTACAGTGAAGAAACTGAGGTGATTTACTTGCAGTAAGCAGTACAGGGTTAGAACACCATGAAAAGACATTATATGCCAATATTTAACTAGCTCTCATGGAATCATTTGATAATTATTATGACAATCTGATATTAAAAACACTAGGTCTGATGAAGATGAATTACATTATCTGATACTTTTGAGGCTCTGGATACTTTAAAATTCTATTGCAGTGACACATAACTCCAATTCTCTATGGGTTTCAACCGTGTTGATACACCATGTGGATTGCCTGTATCTCTGACATAGAGGGAAAAGAAAGAGCCCCAGGCTAAAGGCACAAGCCGTTCCTGGGCTCTACCATACTATTGGCACAAGGCAAGGAGCTATAGGGCCAACAGATACCTGGTGGTTCCTAAATCTTCTGCTCCAGTGTGGCAAGTTTTACTTCTGCTGGCCAAAGCAGAGGTCAGGCTCAGCTCCAGTGGAGCAATGAGGTATATTTATTCCCATAAAAGGTACTAAAAGTCACATGACAATGAATGATGATGTTGATGTAGGATTCTTCTTGTGGAAAGAAGGAATAAGTAATTAGAAACAGGCCACATTGTACTATTCCATCTGTATTAGCTTCCCAGAGTCGCCGTAACAAAGGAGCACAATCTGGGGGCTTAACATAACAGAAATTTATTCCCTTCCAGTTCTGGAGGCTGGAAATCAGAAATCGAGGCCTTAGCAGGGCCATGATCCTCTGAGACTGAGGGTAGAATCCCTCCTTGCCTCTCCTGGCTTCTGGCGGTAGCCTTTCAGCCTTGGCATCCCTTGGATTGCAGCTTCACCACTCTAGTTTCTGACTGTTGTCACGTGGTATTCTCCCTGTGTGACTTTCTGTTCATGTGGCATCTTCCCCTTTTTTATATGGACACCAGTTACAGTGGACTAGGGGTCCATTGTACTTATCTTAACTTGATTCTCCCTGCAAAGAATCTGTTTCCAAATAAGGTCACGTTCACAGATACCAGGGTTAGGACTTTAACTTATCTTTTGCAGGCACACAGTTCAACCAATACACTGCCCTAAGCTTATTTCCCAGCTTGTTTTTTTTTTTTTTTTTTCAATTTTTGGCTGCACTGGGTCTTCCTTGTGAGGCATAGCCTCAGCAGTTGCTGTGTGTGGGCTCTTTAGTTGCTGCACATGGGTTTCTCTAGTTGCAGCACATGGGCTTAGTTGCCCTGTGGCAAGTGGGATCTTAGTTCCCAACCAGGGATCGAACATATGTCCCCTGCACTGGAAGGTGTACTCTCAATGACTGGACCACCAGGGAAGTCCCCCACCTCTTATGATGAGGTCCTCTCTCTTCCTCTACCTGTCACCCTCATTCCAAACCATTTACTTTGTTCTAAATCTCTTATTTGTGCTCTGTGATTGATGGATGTCTTGTTTGTGTCTCTTTGCCAGTGTCTCCTATTTCATAATCGAATTGGACAGTGTTGATCCAAGTATAACCACTTAGTTAAATTTATTCCTGTTCTTACATAATCTAATAGAACTAGATGCAAGATAAATCAATGGATTTTAATGTAACAGAATATGAAAAGGGCAGTAATATGATTTCAGATTCTTCACTGCAACCAGTCTTTGAGAAACCACCACTTGTCCACTTTGGGTTATATAAAAAAATAATATTCACAATATTCTGGCAAGTCTAGGAATGCTTACCAGCCTTTACACAGCATTTACAATAGATTGCAATGGGCCTGGTCCATTGCTCATCTCCTCTCTCCTTTACCTTCATCTATCCTTCTGTGTTGGCTTCATGCTTACCATCTGTTTTGCAGGTTTAGTTCTCTCCTGTCAGAACAAAGACACTTTGAAATTCCTGCCTTTCTTCCAGCAGTATTTGCCATCATTGACCACTATTTTCTCTTGTTTTTCATGACATCACACTATCCTGATTTTCTTCCTACTTCTTGGAAAACTTCTTTTACCTACTTTTAAAACTCCTCCTCATCTGCTGCTGCTAAGTCGCTTCAGTCGTGTCTGACTCCGTGTGACCCCATAGACGGCAGCCCACCAGGCTTTTCTGTCCCTCCTCATCTAAACTCCCCCTTAAATATTGGTGTTCCTCAGGACTCAATATTGGAGTTTTGCTCCTCTGTTTCTGCCCTCTCCTTGGGCAATCAGTTATATTTACCCTTTGTTTTCAATTGCTGTCTACATGCTAATGACTCAGATCTCTACTTTCTACCTGATCCTTACCCCTGAGTTTGAGTACTCTTTATGTTAATGATTTTTGCAACTTTTTTCCTAGGCTGTCTCCAAAGCACCTGAAGCTCAGCCTACTCTGAACTCAGGTAAATATCTTATGTTTTAAACACTGCCCTCAGTGAATGTCATAGAAATTAGAACATTGACTCTGAAATAGTATGGGCAGACCAAATCCTGGCTCCAACACTTACTGGCTGTGTGATTTATAGCAAACTATTTATCTTCTATGTTCCCATTTCTTCATTTGTATAATATGAATATCAGTTGTAGATACCTCAAAATTTGTTAATAAGGCTACATGTACAAGGCTGAGAATGGTGTTAGACAAGTAGAAAATATCAATGGATGTCAACTATTACTTCTTACCTTGATGTACCAACATGAAACCTGGGTGTCCTTAAAATACTCAACTCCCTAACCCCTTCCCATTTATATCCAATCAGTCACCAAATCTTAACGATTTTTTTGGACTTATGATTTCCAAAACTTACTGACGTGTCACTATTGCCATTATGACAATCTTTATCCCATATCTGGATAGAACTCACTCCAGTAATTAATTTTCCTCATCTATTCCTGGCTCCCTCTTGGCAGTCTCCACGATATAGCCAAATCTGTTACCAACAACTTGATTGTATCACTGTCATTCATAAGACTCAATAATGGCTCCCTCATTAGTGTTAGTAGCGGGGTTGAGCTCTCCCAACATGGGGACAATGAGATGAGAGACACTGGATGCTGAGCTGTCTGCTGCAGTTCTCCTTCAAGGAGAGACTAATACGTGTGAATCTATGGCTGATTCATATCAATGTATGACAAAACCCACTGAAATGTTGTGAAGTAATTAGCCTCCAACTAATAAAAAAATAAATAAATAAATAAAATAAAATTAAAAAAAAAAAAAAAGGAGAGACTAGAGAAAGCATCAGATTCTACCCACAACCCAGCAGGAGGCTCTTAAGATCTGAGGAGGAGAATCTGTCCTATATTCTTTTTCTTCTGATGATTCTTTCAAGGAAATTAAAAAACTCTGAGCCTGGAATAAGAGGAGTCTAGACAAAACAGGGACTTTCCTGGTGGCTCAGTGGTAAAGAATCCACCTGTCAATGCAGGAGACCCAGGTTGATCCCTAGGTCAGGAAGATCCCCTGGAGGAGTAAGCAACAACCCACTCCAGTTTTCTTGCCTGGAGAATCCCATGGACAGAGGAACCTGGTGGGTTACAGTCCATGGGGTTGCAAAGAGTTGGACACTGCTGAGTGACTGAGCCTGCACGCATGCAGATAGGAACAGAGCACTCAGATAATCAGTCAGGTGGAGGAAGATGTGACCTGGGTAAGCAAGAAAATTAAAAGGCTAATTATATTATCTCTTTAACATTCTTGCTCAATGATAGGACTTACTAGTGTTACCAGAGGAAAATTTTAATTGAAAGACTAATTTCTAATTTTTACTATTTGCTGTTTAATTGTTATTACTATAAAACCAAAACAAAAAGAAAAAAGATTTTTCAGTTCAGAATTTTACCTACAGCCTTGTGTCCACTCAAGAGAAATATTTCAGAATGAAATAGACCAGAGTGTTTGGCCTCCTGGCGTGCTTTCCTAACAATTAAATCGGGCTGCCTCTGCCAGCCATTTCAAAGACATTTCCTGTTTGAAGTAGCCTGCCCACTCAGTGTGAGAGGATGTAGCTGATTATCCTCCCATAAACAAGGAAAAGGCCTTCAGGTGGTCTGACTTGGAAGGAAAAACCTGGCTGTGGGAGAGAGGAAGCTTCAGGGTAAAGAGAAAAAGGCATGAAAGAAGCCACAAAAAGGAAATTTAGTGCATAAAGTGAACTGGAAAAGATCCAAACAAGGTACAGTGGGAAAGTGCTGTTGGCATCCTCATTCTGGGAATGCTGGGCCCCTTCTGTGGGTGAAGGAATGAAGCTGCTCATCTCATCCAAACAAGCTAGTCAAGAAAATGTCAGACTTGGAGTACATTAGCAAAGCATTTTATTGTGAATGTTTTGATTATTTTGTGTAGTGACTAAAGCAGGATGTAAAGTGGAGGAAACCCTGAGATATCAAAGAAAAAATGTGCTGGATGTCACTAGACAGGCCGGAGAGACTTTATTTAAAACCACTGCAATAGGATGGAGAAGGAAATGGCAACCCACTCCAGTATTCTTGCCTGGAGAGTCCCATGGACAGAGGAGCCTGGCAGGCCACGGTCCATGGGGTCACAGACAGTTGGACACGACTGAAGTGACTAAGCACACACGCCCACAGTAGGGTAGACAGATTGAACTCAGGTCTCCTGGAAAGAAAGGCAGGGATATTTTAAGTGCTGAGATGAACCAGTGGTAATTCCTGGAAGACATCAGGGACGAGGTGGGTCAATGTGCTGAAGCCACATGTGTTTGCTGATTGGTGCTTATTGAAGTTAAGTTCCTGCACTTCCACAAAGGCTGGGAGATAGGCATACTGTCTCCTTGATGATTATGTTTCAAAGGGATGGCTTTCAGGCCCTTGATAAAGACGTTCTTGAGTTGTAATATGGGCAAGAAACTTTTAGAAAGATTTATTCAAAGGGACAGAGAAATAATTTATGATAGAAAGTTTTCTAAAGTAAATGCTCTAAGAAAAGAGAGGTCAGGGACCTAAAGTCAGGGGGAAGCCTATCTAAAGTTTAGTAAAAATGAGTTAGTTGCTCAATTATGTCCGACTCTTTGCAATCCCATGGACTGTAGCCTGCCAGGCTCCTCAGTCCATGGAATTCTCCAGGAAAGAATACTAGAGTGGGTAGCCATTCTCTTTTCCATGGGATCTTTCCAACTTAGGGATCAAACCTGGGTCTCCTGAATTGCAGGCAGGTTCTTTATCCTCTGAGCCACCACAGAAGCCCTTTTAACCTATCCTTTTAGTAAACCTGAGGGGTGTGTTAAGTCCATCTTGGTCAATGTGGGTTAGGTTGCCTGATGGAGTGTTTAAAAGACCAGTGAGACCAAGTAAAGATCTAAATGGTTGCTTCCCCAAACATTGAGTATACTCTGATCATGATCATGAAACCTAACACAATGCTCAAAGCATAGCGGACACTCAAAACATTTTTGTTGAGTGAATAAATAAACACAAAATGAATAAATGATTTGATCACTCCATTCACCACCCCTCTCCCCTGTTAGGAGTTGCTTTGTAAGTTTCTACTCTTGATAGATGGAAAAGACAAATTAATTATCTATATGAAATCCAAAGTTTCATTACTATGGTTGCTATTTTATTCACTAATATTCATGTTGTTAAATACACTGGCAAACTGCTTTGAACTTCCTTAGTGCAAGGTGCTATACAGTCATACATTTTAGTTGTAAAACCATCTCTTTAACAAAATAGACTGTTAATTTTCTTAGAATTTCTCTGAAACTCTCTGTAAAACTCCCCTAGAATTTTTCCTTCTACATTCTATAAATGTTATAGAAATAATACAGTTAAAGAAATTTAAAAATGAAAACCAAAATAAATAAATAAATAAATGGTTGCTTCTCTAAAAATCAACTCACTAACTTGAATAATACAAGGGAGGCATTGGTTCATGTAACTGAAACTTCTAGGTAAAGTTTATTTTGATCCTGGGCAGAAAAAGCCTTGTAACCAAACAGGACCCTATGCAGCTTTCCCAGGACAGACTCCCCCATGTCCTCTGTTTGCCTCTTGCTTGTAGGAAAACTAGCCTCCTAAACCTTCTTCAAGTTCCAAAGAATAAATGTAATCAGAGAAGTGAGAAAATGAAGAAGCAGAGCAAAACAGCTAAGCAAGTCAAAATAATAATAGTTAGCTATTAAACAAAATCAAGGATCTTGAGTTACCCCTGGGGGTCTAAAGGTAATATTCTTAGCTATGTCCTTTGAGCCCTTTTGCAGATATTGAAACCCTTGTCAAGTGGAAGAAGTTAATTGTATATTGCCCACAACCACATAGACCCCAGACCAGTTAGAACCAGAAAGTTGATGATGTTGACTCCCAATTACCTTACCACCAATCAATCAGAAGAATGTCCATGAGCTGATCACACACCCTGTAACACCCTGTCTTCAAAAACCTTTCCCTGAAAGCCATCAGAGAGTTTGGGCCTTTTAAAAACAAGCTACCTAGACCCCTTGCTTGGTGCCCTGCAGTAAATGCTGTTATTTCCTTCCTCACAACCTGGTGTCAGTAGATTGGCTTTACTGTGAGAGGGTGAGTAGACCCAAGTTTGGTTTGGTAAGAGTTCCTTTTTCTTGATAAAAGAAGGAGCTTTTCTTTCCCTGAAGCCTAGCAAATATCTCCTCAAGCCCTTTTGGGCTCTTGTTGAGTCACATGTTTATCCCTGCAGCAGTCACATGGCCAGGGAGATAGACTTAGCTGATTTCCTTGAGTTAGGGGTAGATTCCATCAGTTTGCTTGAGCTGTTGTAACAAAGTGCCACAAAGTATGTGACCTAATAGAAATTTATTCTCTTACAGTTTTGTAGGCAAGAAATTTAAAATCAAGGTGTTGGTAGGACAATGCTTTCTTGAAGGCTCTAGGGGAGAATTTGTAGCATGCCTTTCTCTTGACATCGGGTTTCTGCCAACAGTCCTTGGCATTCCTTGGTTTGTAGCTGCACAACTCTTATCTCTGTTGCTACATGGAATTCTTCTTCATGTGTCTGTGTCCAAATTTCCCTCTTTTATTAAAGATACCAGTTATATTAGATTTGTTGTTGTTTAGTTGCTAAGTTGCATCTGACTCTTTGTGACTCCACGAACTGTAGCCGCCTGGCTCCTTCTGTCCATGGGATTTTCAAGGCAAGAATACTGGAGTGGGTTGCCATTTTCTTCTCCAAGGCATCTTCCTGAACTTTGGGCTTACCTGAGTGATCTCATCTTACTTGATTCTATCCACAAAGGCTCTATTTCCTAATAAAAAAGTTACATTCCCAGGTACTGGAGGTTAGGATTCTGTGTGTGTGTGTTTTCATAATTTAATCCATAACAGGATGAATTAACTTATCAAGACTACTTTGGTTATTAGAAGGGGTAAATGGATGCTGCAGAGGCAACAGAAAAACACCGATACATTACTGTTGGAAATAGTCATAATTATAGTCATTCTGCTCTCTGATTTCCATTTCTTGGTTCAGAAGCCCTCTTTATCTAAAATTCCCACTTCAGTAATTCTCCTTACAGGACCTCCCATCCACTGACCCCACTGCCTCACTTCCTTATTTGGCTTGGATTGCAAGGTTTTCATTACAATCTCTCTCTTGCACATACTCTCAGTATACTTGTCTTCCTTCATTGGTGAAGTGCATTGTACAACACTATGACCCTGGCTAAATCTGATTCTTGGCTAGCTCTGCTCCTGAACCTGAGCCTCTGAACATGGCTAGAGAAAAACACACTTGAATGCTGACTGATACCACTTAAACCTTATGACCACAAACCTCAAATGGTCACTCAGTACTGCTGAGCCATCCTGTTTTATACATTTTTCTTACTGATCAGTTTTCCCACTCTTTCACATCTTCCCCTTTTATCAATCTGCTCCTCTCACAATCCTAATGGCCACCCAATGCCCTTGTGTCTTATTCACTGATAAAAAGAAGGAAACATAATGGCATCTTTTAATCCAACAATTATGAAATCTACCAAAATTCCCACAGCTGTACTCACATACTTTGCTGTCCCTCCTGGAGCAGACTATCTGTATTCCCACCAAGGGCAGACTTACCTAGCTGTGCCCTTTGCTTCTGCCAATCCCCTCTCCCCAGCACTGTTTCTCTCCATTTATAGGATCATTTCCATAAGCATATAATATACCATCATAGCTCCATTATTTGAAAAGTTCTCACCTGTCTTCATATTCCTCTGAAGGTTTTTGGTGACTTTTCTGCTTCCTTTGAGAACAAAACTTAATGAAAGAGCTAGAGTCAGCTGGTCTTCACTGTCTGCTCCAATTGGACTCACCACCAAGACTCAATTTAAGCAGCTCTTGTAAAGTCCTTACCCACCTCTACCTTGTCAAATCCATTGACCTGTCTCAGTCTTTATCTTACCCTCTTGGCAGTTTTGATACAGTTGTTTACTTCCTTCTTTTGGAAACACCGCCTTCCACTTCAGGGAACCACACATTCTGAGAACTACCCATTCACAGTTAGACCACATGCTTGGAAGCACTGGCCACCTCACTGGCCACTCCTCTCACTGCTTCTCTCTTCCCGACATCTAAATGCTGAAATGCCCCAGGGTGTGATCCTCAGCCTTCCATTCTCTCCAACTATACTCCGTAGGTGATGTCAGTCATTCCATGGCTTTGTATGTCATTCAATGCTGATGACTCCTTTATTTATATCTCTGGTCCTTACCTCTACCCTGAACTCATATTTTTGGCTACCTATTTTTTATTCTGTTTGGATCTCTGCTAAGTATCACAAATTATTATGACACAAATTATTATGTCTCAAACAGAACTCTTGATTTCTACTACCAATCCTTTTCCTTCCTCAGTTGGTCTCATCTCGTTATATGGCCACATAACACACTCATTTATTTGGAGTCATCCTTGCTTCTTCCCATTCTGTTACATTTCACATTCAATCTACTGACAAAACTTTCCAGGTCTACTAGTAAAAGATATCCTGGAACAAAAAAGGTATCCTGAATCCCATCACTCTGACCATATCCATTCTTAGCTGACTCCATTCCAGCCTACTACAATCTCTTTTCTGAGTAATTTCAATACTTACCAATCAGATTTCCTGTTTCTACTCTTTCCTCCCTACAGTCTATTTTTCTAGCAGCCAAATGGTTTTTAGGTCATTAATTGGATCATATTATTCCCTCATTATCAGTATTCCAATGAATAAAATATTGTCCAAAGTCCTTATCATAGTTCATGAGACTTCACATGATTTAGCACCTATTCTCCTTTCCAATCTCATCTGTTTCTCTTACCACTATCCCTGGCTCACTCCTTGAGTCTAACCTTTGTTTTTCTTTCATAGCACCTAACACTTCCTGAATATCATATTCTATATTTATTTTCCACCTCTATATCCTCAGTACCTAGAATAGAAAGTGATGACTGTAGGTAAGAGGTGCTCAATAAACATGGCTTGAATAATAATAATAATAATATTACCAACAGCTCATACTCAAACTTATATGAGCCATGTACTTAGTGCTCCACATGAATTATTTAGTAATGATTTCAGCTCTATAATGTAAGTTTCATCATTATTCCATTTAAGGGATTAGCAAATTGAAACTGACACAATGTCACAGTTACTAAGTATAGAGACTGAATTTAAACGCTGGCTCTCTGGTTTTAGAACCTTGCTCTTGAATATTCTGCCTTCCCCAATGCCATACAATTGATCCTAAATTTTAAACCCTACCACAGACCCAGAGAAGTTCTCTGCTCCGTCTTATAAGTGAAAGTGGAGATTAATTGTGCAAGTGTGCTTGCATACTCTTAGCACCATTCCCCAGCTTCACCGCCCAAATCTAGTCTCTGGGTCCTTCTTACTGCATTGCTTCCTAAAGACATTTTGCCTTTGCTTTCTGTCTTTTACATTTGCTCCCAGGTGCCCCTGGCACAGCCTATTATCTCATTTAAGAGTTCTTACACTTCTTGTCTCCTAGAATTTTCAGGTCAGTTTTCACTCTTATCATATTGCCACAAAGATGTGAATGCATACTTTCATGTATGAGTGAATGCATTTAGATGAAAGGAACTCAGTTCCCATAAATAATTTGACATTGGATATAACTACTAAGACCTTAGGCCTCTACTGGAACTCAGCAGTTATTTGATTCATTAGTAAATTAGTACTCAAAACCTAAATAACCCTATTTTTCACTTTTTAAAATGAATTTAATATTAGTTGTTGCTTCAAGAATAACTATACTTATACTTAGTGGAACTTAATTTATATGTTTCAATTGCAAAGAGTGCTATTGATTTGTGGATCTCCCTTATAAATAAGCAGAGGAGTGATTTGGAAGGATTTTCATCTTCTAAGGGTGTCTGAAATTTGGATTTTTTAGGAAGAGCTAGGAGTGGAAGAATCAGACAAATTATTGTAAGTGCTAGTTATCATTACTTTACTACTAAATACCTGTCTCTTTACAGCAGAGTCTGTATAATGCTGCCCTATGCTTTTCTCGGGTGTTTCACTTTATTCTACTTATCATTCTGCAGAATATTCACTAGATTTTGTAGACAGAAAATAACCCTTTAGGCATTTTAAAAAATAACAATTTCACTTTTAATTTGAAGTCAGCTCACTTCCCTTGTTTATGCTGAAAGCCTCTTTTAGAGAACTTTCCCTTGATTCCCTTTGGATAATTAAATAACTGGTCTTGTTCACTGCTTTTTTGGACCTGGAGGCTTGCCCTGAATCAGCAGCTGATTTTGATGCAGATTTTAAGATAAATCCACTTGTTAAGGTAGATCTGCTTTCCAGTTTCCTTAGATAATATATATGAAGGACCTGAGGACTCCACTGGACAAATCAATTGTGAAATCAACTAAAAAGCTAAAATGAGGGCTTCTCTCATTTGTCTTTGAAGAAAAAGCATTGACAATATTGTCTATAAAGGAAACCAGTGGCTGTCTCTTCTGAAGAAATGAGTCCCTAATCTCTGAATACCAAGGCTAATTTTTTTAGGACTGTCCACTCATTTCCCACCTCACTTCTAAAAGTATGATATTGCATTCTTGCAACACACAGAATCACCGTTTCATGCATATCATCTCCGGCACACACTCTTATGGACTCAGGAACACAGCTGTCCTGAAACGCTCTCTGGGCCAAAGTTGAGAATGATTTACTTGGAGTCAGTTTGCCAACCACAGGGACTACAAATCTGCTGATTCACTCAGTTCTTGAAGAAAAATCAATTGTGTCAAATCATCTTGCACTATGATAGGAACCATGGTGAGCAGAAGTCAATTCAATGTTAATTTAGTACTTTGGATTTGACACCACTTGACACTGAACTAAAGCTGACTCTCTGGCACATGAAACAGCATGATGGGCTGCACGTCTATCATTTTCCTGCTACCTACAACTATTTATACCACCACTAGTAGCTCACTATAATGACTACTTCTGCTGCTTTCTATGGCTCCTGCATAAAGTTTATAAGGCACCCAGTATGTGCTAGGTACATTTTGGATCGTTTCTACTTAATACAATAGCTCTTATCATGTAAGAACTATGAATATGTCTATTATAAATTTACAAGTCAAAGCACAAAGCAGTTAAGTAACTTGCTCAAAGTCACATAGCTAGTAGTGAAGGATGAGGGTATGAGTTCTAATTCCAGACCTTTGCACTACCTGTACTCAGCATCTCATTAACAATACCAGATGGTAGACGCGTCAAATGAATATTTACCTTGTGTATTTTAATGTGTTAGTAGTATAAGCCATCTGAGTGATTTGCCAACATGAGCTGCATGTAAATCATATTTTTTTGTTCTTTTTTTATCTTTAAGATGACTTTATTTTTTTTAATCAAAAATTTTTTTAATTTTACATTGGAGCATAGTTGATTAACAATGTTGTGTTAATTTCAGGCATACAGTCAAGTGATTGAGTTATGCATATAAATGTATCCTAGTTTTCAGATTCTTTTTCTGTTTCAGTTCAGTTCAGTCCGGTCACTCAGTCATGTCTGACTCTTTGTGACCCCATGGACTATAGCATGCCAGGCTTCCCTGTCCATCACAACTCCTGGAGCTTATTCAAACTCATGTCCATCGAATGGGTGTTGTCATCAAACCATCTCATCCTCTGTCGTCCCCTCTCCTCTATAGAATATTGAGCAGAATTCCCTGTGTTACACAGTAGGTCCTTGTTGGGTATCTATTTTATACATAGTAGTGTGTACATCCCAAACTCCCTGTCATATTGCTTTATTTTTTCAATTAAATGTGCAAAATCATCCGCTCTTGTCAGTGGGACTATCTCATACTGCTAACTCTCTCTAATTGTCCGAGAACCTAAGAGGTCTTCTCAGTAACATTGCAGTGGCTTATTTTTCAAATACCAGTTGAATAGTTGGATTATTGGCTCAGTACTCTCCTGCTTGCGTTCCCCCTCAGTGCCACATGCTGTTGCTTTTGATGGCTAGTTCTGCATCATATACAGAGCTCAGCTCATATGTTAGGTTGGCCAAAAGTTCATTTGAATTTTTTTGTTAAGATGTAGGAGAATCTGAACAAACCTTCTGGCCAACCCAGTAATTGTTATCTCACCAATTCATCCATTCAGCAACTGTTTTTAGTGACCACTTACTATGTGCTGGGCCCTGGGCTGTGCTGCCAGCTGGACTACAAAAACGTCAAGAGAGACCAACTCCTTTCTTTACGGAGATTACCCTAGTGAGAAAGGCTGCAAGTAAAGAAGCAAGCCAATACCTATGTAAAATATCGACTGATCATTATTAGTGTGGCATAAAAGAAGCAGGAAGTGGAGTTTGATCTATTAAAGGTCATTGGGAAGAATATCTGTAAGGAGGGACCATTTGAACTGAGACCTGCAGTTACAAAAATGTTCTGAAATTAGATTATGGTGATGGTTGTACAACTCTGAATATCCTAAAGAAACATGAATGGTATGATTTGGCCTGATGAATATTATGGTGTGTAAATTGTGTATCAAAATAACTGTTATTAAAAAACCAGATATGGAAATCCAGCAGAGATATGGCCAAAAGTAGACTGTCCTGTATTTTCATTTACCTTTTGAGGAGTCTGTTGTATGAATTGGGTAAATTCTCCGTGTTTCCCCACTGTTTTGAGATTTGGCCTTCTTGAGTGGGTTATCTGTTTTTTCCCTGTGGTACAGAGTTCATATTTCTACTGCTGTTTTCTCCCTGTTGTTTCCTATCCCTGTGAGCTTATGCCCTTAAAAAATTCCCTGTACTATGGTTTTGATGAGGTTCAGGGCAAAGCAAAATTAATGGTGTGTATTCAATCTGTAATCTTATCTAAAAACCCCCACTATATTTTCAACGTGATTACTACTTGTATGTATGAACACTTTTGTTCTGTTGCTAACTACTTAATTTTCTTATCACTTCTAGTAGTTTTTCAATTTTCTCAGATATTCCAAGTATATGATTATATCAAGTGCATATCATAATTATGCCTACATTTTGCCAGTATTTGTGTATTATATCGTATGACTTGTATTTTAGAAAATGTGAAGTGATGATACTGGATGTTTTTGATTTCTTCTCCCTAAAGGTTTATGGGAATTCTTTAAAGATTTCAGCAGAAAGTATGGTGGCTTGGTTTGGAGTACATCTGTACAAAAACAAAACAAAACAAAAGCAGCGACAATAACGATAGCACACTGAGATCTGGATAATGGAAGAAGCCAGCCACACACAGAGGCAAAGGAAGAGCATTTCATTTAGCAGTAAGCCAAGAAAAAGAAAGGAGACCAGTGTGGAGAAACTTGGCAACCCTGGGCAAGAGTGGATGGGATGGAGTTGTGAACGTAGGCATGTGCAACCGTGTAGTGATTTCTAGAGCGCAGGGACAAGGTATAGAGAGAGAGGACAGACAGCTCCTTGCCATTTCTGGTTAACAGCTTGGCTTCTGTGATGGGTTTAAATCTTCACTGGTCACCTCTGCTTCCAGCTGTTAGGTCTGCTGCCACCTCCACTGCCCGTGGCTCCCCACTCTGGTGGACTGGATTAGATTGTTCCAGAGGGTAGTGGTGGGGGCTGAGAAAGGGAATGCTGTTGTTCTCTCTAACGCTGGGCTGTGGCTCTCATTTTATTATTGGCTTGTGCACTCTGCCCTGTGGCCTTCTGCTACAGGGTCACTGTGTCCTTCAGAGTGGCTTTTCCTCCTTCCCACCCTCCCTACTGCCAGTCTGCTGGTGAGCTCACACCAGAATCTTCATCTATCCTTGACATCCTCCTTGGAGTGTGCGAGAATATTCCTTTCTCTGCTTAACTATGTCATATTGCAATTTCTACTTTGCTGTTGCCATTCTGTTTTGTTGTGAGCCTTCCTTAAGGCACTTGATATTTTTTATAAATTTTTTCTTTGCAAAGTAAAATAGGAGCCCTCTGCTTGGACAAGAATTTTCTGACTGTTTTTGACATTGCCATTCTGAGTTTTTCAACCTAGGATGTGGGAGTAGATATGGGAAGCCAAACAAGCACTTTGATCTTTACCTGTTCTCTTTCTCTCTTCTCCCCTCAATCCTATAAGGACATTTTACTCATCTGTGAGGGTATTTCCCATTTTTTCTGCTCCCTGCTCCCTACACTGTGGCTTCCAGTGAAACTTAGTGCTCAGACTTTCTTGCTTTTGATGCATGGAGTACTTTCCTTCCTTTCTCTACAAAGGCTGACTATTTTATCAACAATGGTCTAAGTGGAAATACAAAGCTAAGTAATGATTTCAAACTTCTAGGCTGGGTTCAGTTCTTTCTATGGAGGACTCATGTCCTTGAGTCAATGGGTATAGGGAGTTGTGAAAACTGTTTAGTTCAGTCACTCATTCATGTTCCTCTTTGCAACCCCATGGACTGCAGCATGCCAGGCTTCCCTGTCCATCACCGACTCCCAGAGCTTGCTCAAACTCATGTCCATTGAGTCAGTGATGCCATCCAACCATCTTATCCTCTGTCACCCCTTTCTGCCTTCAATCTTTCCCAGCATCAGGGTCTTTTCTAATGAGTCAGTTCTTCACATTAGGTGGCCAAAGTATTGGAGTTTCAGCTTCAGCATCAGTCTTTCCAAAGAATATTCAGGGCTTATTTCCTTTAGGATTGACTGGTTGGATCTCCTTGCAGTCCAAGAGACTCTCAAGAGTCTTCTCCAACACCACAGTTCAAAAGCATCAATTCTTCAGTGCTCACCTTTCTTTATAATCCAACTCTCACATCCATATATGACTACTGGAAAAATCACAGCTTTGACTAGATGGACCTTTGTCAGCAAAGTAATGTCTCTGATTTTTAATATGATGTCTAGGTTGTTTATAGCTTTTCTTGCAAGGAGCAAGCATCTTTCTATTTCATGGCTGCAGTCACCATCTGCAGTGATTTTGGAGCCCAAGAAAATAAAGTCTGTCAGTTTCCATTGTTTCCATAGCTGTTGCCATGAAGTGATGGGACCAGAGTTTTAAGTCAGCTTTTCCACTCTCCTCTTTCACTTTCATCAAGAGGCTCTTTAGTTCCTCTTCACTTTCTGCCATAAGGGCGGTGTCACCTGCATATCTGAGATCCTTGATATTTCTCCCAGCAATCTTGATTCGAGCTTGTGTTTCATCCAGCCCAGCATTTCACGTGATGTACTCTGCATATAAGTTAAATAGAGTGACAATATACAGCCTTAACATATTCCTTTCCCAACTGGCAAACTGACTTACATGTAAAAACACATTTATCATAAGAGGACATTACCTGTTTAATGTCTTAATAGGATTATTCTTTCCTAATCCATGGTGTGGAGAAGGTTTTGAGGCTGAGTCAGGTTAACTGGTCGGCATGATGAGTGATTGGTACAACAGGAGCGCAGTGGGTTCTTGGTGCTGGTCTAACATAACCACAGTCTAGTAAAACCACAGGTGTTAACAGGTGTTAGAGTATCTTCCCTTTCCAAGCTATCTCTTGTAACGTAGGAGACTAAGACCAATCTTACTCCCATGTCACATTCTAAGAATAGACACTAAGTACTTTTATTCAATCACGGTAATTCTATTTTAGTTGTGACATTTTTTCAATAATCTAACTTAAGCTATCTGTGCATTTCCCCAGATGACTTTCATTAATAAAGGGTATTAGTGTGACCTAGCTTCAGTTCAGTTCAGTTCAGTCGCTCAGTCATGTCCGACTCTTTGTGACCCTTGGACTGCAGAATGCCAGGCCTCCCTGTCCATCACCAACTCCCGGAGTTTACTCAACCTCATGTCCATTGAGTTGGTGATGCCATCCAACCACCTCATCATCTGTTGTCCCCTTCTCCTCCCTCCCTCAATCTTTCCCAGCATCAGAGTATTTTCAAATGAGTCAGTTCTTCACATCAGGTGGCTAAAGTATTGGAGTTTCAGTCTCAACATCAGTCCTTCCAATGAATATTCAGGACTGATCTCCTTTAGGATGGACTGTTTGTATCTCCTTGCAGTCAAAGGGACTCTCGAGAGTCTTCTCCAACACCACAGTTCAAAACCTCAATTCTTCGGTTCTCAGCTTTCTTTATTATCCAACTCTCACATCCATACATGACTATTGGAAAAACCCTACCTTAATGGTACCGAAATATTCTTTCATTTCATGCCTAGGAAAGAGTGTCCCCCACCTCTCTCCTTTTGGGTGTGCTAGAGAAGCCTGCAACCCCACTGCTTCTAACAGCCTTCTTGTGACTAAGGTAAGATAGTTTTTGGGGAGAAGCAGATCATAATTATGGCAGAAAAGGGAGAGAAAATGGGTCTTGGTAAACCAGACAGTTCTGAAGTCTCCTTTACGTCTGAACTTACTGTCATGTGAGACAATACAGTTCCCAATTGCTTCAGCCAATTTGAGACATGATTTTTTTTTTTTTTTAGTTTTGCTTTTCCACCCACATCATTTATCTGGCATAAATGTGTTGGAGAAAGTAGTATATTGGTGCCAGGTAATTAACATCCCAACTAGAGATGCTGAAGCAATGAATTAAAAAGCCAAAAGTAATAGAGGATAATCTGGGGAGAAGGGTAAAGTGGGAGTGGGTGAAAAAAGCCCCTTGTATCTCTAACACTTTAGCAACAGTTGATCTGTAAGTTGTGCTTCACGTTGTGATGGGGAAATGGTAGGCATGTTACTGTTTGGGTAGGGGAAGAGAGGAATGAAAGAGAATTTAGGTTGTTGGTACTGATTTTCACTTTGGATATACTACCACATTTTTGCTTCTTAGCAAAGAGATGGATGCCTAGAGATAGAAACCTGAGACTCTGAGATGCTAAGTAATGTTCGCATAATTACACAGCTAGTATGATCTGATCCCAGTTCAAGCTCATCTACCATCCACAGTGCTCTGTAAATCCTTCATCATCTACAGCATGATTTAATAATTTAAGAAGTCAAGAAAGTACAGAATACATTTTTAAAAGGGTCCCATC
Organism: Dama dama; assembly: GCF_033118175.1. NCBI lineage: Eukaryota > Metazoa > Chordata > Mammalia > Artiodactyla > Cervidae > Dama > Dama dama. The sequence goes on from NC_083689.1 coordinate 37,857,890, forward strand.
AAATACTAATGTAAGAGGAGGTGTATCTTCCAGCTCTAAGGAACATTTGCTAATTCCAAATAGATTCAGAATAACTCATTTCTTAAGGTTTTAGAGCATTTGCACTAATTGTTTCAGTGTTTTAAGAGCAGAACACCCTGAACATTTGAATATTTACTTATCACAAGACTGACAAACAAATCAGTCATCTGATAGATATGAGCTTGAAAGTCCATAAACCCTCATGCTTGGAGATCAGGGAAGTCCTCTTACTTCCCTTATGCTGCCCAGTACTACAAAGCTGGGGAGGATAGATGGAGCCCTGGTGCTGAATGGACTCCTCAAAATTTTGCTGGAATTTTTGAAAAGATAATGAAGCAGGAGAATTTAAAGGATATTAATTGTATAATATCCTTTCCCAATGCCGTCCTTTCCTTCTGATCTTTGCTCTTAAAAATGAGTGAGAAAAGATTGATTCTATAGGGTTCTGGGAAAGAAGGGTCAGGATGGTTTGGTTTGCATTTTCTATTTTTTTTTTGCTTCCCAGAATAATTTTTTTCTCCTAAGAAGCTTTTTCTCTTATCAAGATGACATCCAATAAACTTAATTCTTTTTCCTCTCTTAGTTTAGCCCAAGAGGCCAGACCCACATTCTGGGGAAGAATCATACCTTATGATTTGGAGGAATTCTGACATCTTATCCCTAAGGAAAATGTTGAGTTCCCTAAAATGTGATTACACAGAGCTTATCTTTTAAATTTACATCTTAAATACTCAAGCTTCTTCCCTCTAGTAGCTTATCTTGAAGATCTGGATAGTTCTGGCATAAGACTTTCTGTGAATCTCTTTTTCTTAATCATTTGTCCTGCCTCAATTATTCAGGAAGAAATCTTTTAGGTTAGTGTCATTATTAGGAACATTTGAAATATGAAATTCTGTTTTTAAATTAATTTTTTATGGTTTTGTGTTTCAGAAGGTAATTATTAGGCGAGTCATATGAAGTTTCCATTTGTATGGGTCAAATATGGTCAAATACTTGGACTTTCATATGGTTCACCCTAATCCTAATCTCTCAGCATCCCAAGTGTTCATAAATTTCGCATGAAGTTCTTTCATAAATAGTTCTTCTTTTCTCATAAATTTTCTGACTGGAGAAAGAACTTGAAAATGAATTTCTTTTTTTAAATTTCTGGGGACAATCATTCACATTGAATGTTTCCTTGCAAATGAATCAGCTGTTGTGATTTTTACCCTTCTATTTTGAAGCACATTTTAACATCTTTTTTTTCTTCCCAAGAATTCATGGTGCAATTCCATGATGAACTCTCATAATAAAAGTAAAATATCTATTTTTTATGTTATTCGTAGGGAACATTAGTAGAATAAACTTTCAGTGCATTACAAAATAGCCCTAATTAACACAGAGGAGGTAGCTTCTTGCCTGTTTGTGGCAGTACCTCTTATTTTATTTAAAAGCATGTTCATAAATTCACTAAAAGTAAATCACGTGGCTTATTAAGAGGGAAAAGTATATTATTTAAAATAAAATAACTAGAAACTAGATTTTAATTTTGATGTAAGTATGTTTACTTTATATGTCTGTTACTGAGAACAGGTGCTTAAAAATCTTCAGCCCTTAGAAAAAAAATGATTTCATTGCCCACTAGTTTTTATTTAGAGCCAGCAAATGTAAAACATTTGAAATCTATGCATTTTACTTTTAGTTTTGATTCTTTTTACATACTCAGGGTTTAAAACATTACATTTCCAAAGATAAAAATAGTGTTCGCAATCAATCTGATATTGTTTTGATGGGAATGGGTAGAGTGTTTCCTAGGTGATCAAAGTGAAGCAATAACAAGGCATACCTGCTCCCAAAGGTTATGGAACCTTTGTAAACCTTCCTCCTCCACCCCTGCAGGGATGCACTCTCCTCCATATATTGATCTGTTAGAAGTCTGTGTTTCCACCCTCACTTCCCTCAAGTCTTAAGGACCCAATGGTTGTGATGTGTCTATGTGGAGTTTTTCATTTTCCTCTCTGCTGCATTTTTCCTTTCTCTTACTTCATGTGAAGCTGCAGGTTTTGCTGAACTGGACGTGCTTACTGACTGAGCTTGCATAGAGAATTTGGCCAACTTTTTCTGGTCTTTTCTTTCTCTATTTGCTGTTTCTTATCTGAGGGTTTCCTGTATTATTCTACTTAGGAAAGGGGCGACTGGCCCTTCCACCCTAAGCTCTCACAGAATTTCCTGGGCTTTCTGGGGACAGACACAGTGCAGGGTCCACTTCTCAGGGACCAATCAGCATCTCGGTTCTGAAGAAGAATATTCTTTCTTTCTCTTCTCCTAGACCTACTAGGATCTTGGTGTGTTTGTAGTTTGGTAAAAGAAGGCTCTAGGCTGACTTCCCTTCCTGCTTTTTCCCCCCAAATCTATTTATTCTTCTTCCTCAATTTTGAATTTCCCAAGGTCTTGGCTTTTGAAATTTAGAAGCAAAGAATAATCTAGCTGACTGAAAAGGGAGGTGGGGATAAGAAAAGGCCAAGACATAACAGAAAATGAGGATTGAGACCAGTGTTAGTTGTTTAGAAAACACCTCTCCACTTATCATTAATTATTTTCTTTCATTAACCATATCTATTCTGTTGTATGATATGAACACTGTAGTATATTTTAAAAAATATTTTAATTCATATATATTGAACTCATTTTGCTATTTCTAGTGATTTCTAGTTATTGGCTTCACACTTCCTGCAGAATGAACTCCAAACCTCTCAGAATAGCATTCATATTTATCTGAAATTGAATCCCAGTTACAACACTTGTTTCAGCTTTTCCCACATCCTACCTACCTGATAGTACACCAAGTCATTTCTTGAAAATGTCACTCATATGGCTACCTTTATATCTTTTCTCCTGCTAATCTCTTTATCTAAAATCATTTTGCTGCCTTTTGAAAACCTATTCATATTTATTATGTAAAGACCAGATTAAATGCTATCTTATCCAAGAAGACTTCTTGGATTTCTTCAGACAAAAACTACTGTTTTTTGTGGGACCACCTTTAACCACTGGCTTTTCCCCCTTCTTTTTAAGTTTCCAAACATTAAAAAAAAACAAACAAAAAAAACCCCATCTTGGTTAAAATTGTTTGTGCTAAACATCTCAATAGAAGGAAACAACTGTGTCTTATTCTGAAACGTGACAAGGATTTCTGACTTTTTTCTGTTGATTTCATATTTCTTCCCTTTTTAGCTGCTCTAACAAAGGCTAAATAGCAATGCTCTTTCTGTTTTGTAACTCAGCCACCCTTAATTCAATTTCCATCTAATGGTCTCAGATCAGGGTGACCAAAAAACCCTGGAACAGGAGCAAATAAAAATGTCGTGGGAAACCAGTGATATATATGGTCACCCTATATGAACCGACTGTTCTTTGTAAAGGAATGAAAGGCAGGGAGAGGCTGAAAGGAAGAAGGTGACAGCTTCTCAGAGTTGTGCTTGTCACTTTCCATCCTGAAAGGCAGAATGCAGTTACAAGGGCAGCTTCACTGTGACGGCAGCTGAGAGCATGCAACTGGGTATCATGTGCTTGCTTAGTTGCTCAGCTGTGTTTGGCTGTTTGTGACCCTTTGGACTGTAGCCCACCAGGCTCCTCTGTCTGTGTGATTTTTCAGGCAAGAATACTGGAGTAGGTTGCTATTTCCTTTTCCAAGGGATCTTCCTGACCTGGGATTGAACCCATGTTTCCTGTATCTCCTGCATTGCAGGCAATTTCTTTACTCACTGAGCCATAGGGAAGCCCTAACTCTGTATCATATTCCCAGTTAAAATCAAGGGTTATTAGTAGGAGAAGGAGGAAAGGCTGGGTATTGAGGGACAGCTAGTAGTCTCTGCTACACATACTGAATTTGAACACACCCTTTTAAGTCAGATAGTAGATAATTGAAATTTCTACAAGCTTGTAGGGAGGAGTGCTTTCCTTTGGGAGACTGGGAAAATATATTGTTTTTCACACTTCCATTTAATAAGTAGACCATCACTTTTTCAAGACAAGGTACATAATAAAATTTCTGAGAAAAATGTGTTGAGAAAGCAGCCTAGGAAATGTAATATGTTTTTCTTGTATTTTCAGAATAGGTTTTGTTATGGAGTTAACTGAAAGATGATATTCAGAAGGTTATCCTGGTAAATATAGGTGAGAAGAAATTGATGAAGAAAACTTAAAATTGAATGAGGGATTTTACATCAACGTATTAGGACTTGTTCTTTGAGCTCTGTGATGGTGGGTTTGAGGTTTCATACTGACATTACATTCAGTAGGACTATGTCTTCAAATCCCTTCACTAATTGGCCACACCACCCAGTGGCTGAAGCTAGGTTGGAGGAATTTAGCCATAGGTACCCACTATGTGCCCATAGCAGGAAGGGGTAGGCCAGCATATCTCTAAGGGGTTTCCCTGAAGATTTCAGAGTAGGTGAAAGCCTTCCTTGTAGATACATCTTTTTAATCAATAGTGACCTCAATATGTCATGTCACATTTTTTTAAAGGAATCTGAAATACAACAGCTACTCCTCAAATTTGAATGTATACTTTCTCCTCTCTCTGCAATCCCCAATTTTGCTATCAGTCATGGTTGCTAATATCCCTCCTGTCTTGAGCCTTGCTGCCAAGTCTGTCAGTTACTGAAATATTGTTTATGCAGGAGCAATTTATTTTTTAGAGAGATGAAAAGCAGATTGCAAAAGCAGACTATTGCCAACTTGTTAGAATGTGTTCTAGTTCAGAACACTTCAGTATAATTTTTGAATTATTATTTATTATTTTATGTTAATTGGTAAAGTACTTCTACAATAACTCATAAAAAATTCTATGCTTGAAATAATTGCCAGTTTTTTTGTGTGTGTTATAAGACAACTAATTACATATTCTTGAAACTACTGGACATATGATGGATGGATTATGATTGCTTCAGTGTGATGTGTTTTTGTTATGTAACATATATACTGTGTGTAATTATGTGTAGAGGCATATTTTAATGTATTTTCATCTTAATTGTAATAGTTTCTAATTTTTTCTAAAGTACTTTTTATGTATTTTTGCTTTATAATAATTTTATGAGAATGCAGGTAAGGGCAAAATGATTTTTATTTTATACAGTGATCCCCCTTATATCTTAGAAAAGACAAACAATAGCAAACTTTTCTACTTAGAACATGCTGAGATTTGTGGGAAGAAACATCTTTCAGGCTGAACTTGTGCCATTCATTTATTTTTCTTCCTTTTTTTCGTTATGTAAATATCATGTTTTGTTGCTTATCTCTCTCCCTTTCATTTCTCCTACCTTTAACTTTTTTCTCTTTATACTTTCTGATTTTTTACCCCCATCTTCTCTCTTTTTAAACTTCATGTAAAGCTTGTGGAAATTCTAAATTACTTCAAATTTTGGCACTGATTGTCCCTGAAAATTTTTGCTTTCTAACTACTATTCTATGCTTAGGACACCTGAAGTGTTTGAGTTTTATCTCATGTGGCATAACTGAAAATAATTGGTGATGTTCTAGCCCTTTGTCTTTCTGTATTGCTCTTTTCTCTCTACTTTATAGTTTATAAACAGAATAACACCAAAGATCATTATAAATTTCCTTAAGAGAGAAGGAAAAAAAAAACCATCCAGGACCTTCTATTTCATAAGAGCAGTTATTATTTCTGCATCCAGGCACAGTGATCATTGTTCAATTTGACCTCTATTAACTTGCTGAATAATTCTATTAAATAGTTATATATATATATATATATATATATATATATATATATATATATATATTTATTTCTTGACTGAAAATGCAAGTAACCTCTATGCTATTTGAGAATAAATTTCCATTTTTCACTGAGATTATTCCAAATGGGAAAATGCTTGTATGTATGTGTGTTAGTCTCTCAGGCATGTCTGACTTTGCGACCCCATGGAATGTGCCAGGCTCCTCTGTTCATGGAATTCTCTGGGCAAGAATACTGGAGTGGGTAACCATCCCCTTCTCCACGGGATCTTCCCTACCCAGGGATCAAACCTGGGTCTCCTGCATTGCAAGAGATTTTTCAGCATCTGAGCCACCAGAGAAGCCCACTCAATGTATAGTGTTACCATATCGTGCATCTACTTGCCTCCTGACTCACCATTAATCTGACTGTGTGTGATACACACACACACACACACACACACACACACACATATAAAGGTTATTTGTCAGCCAAAAATGTCTTTGAGATTACAGTGAAACTGGTTTGTCCACCACCAGATACATTGAGATCTCTATTCTTCCTAGTCTCTGATAACCATCTGGCAGGTAGGGGCTAGCTTTCCCCTTACTATTATTCTCTGATATTGAGGCAGATTGCCAACATTTTCTAAATTCCCTGTTTCAGTTGAAAGAGTGCAAAAGGAAAATATAGGGATTATTTCCATGTGGATATAAATTATTTCATGCTGTATAGAAGGCAGTGGAAGTTACAGAAAACATTTAGTCTTTTTGTAATAAGTGAAAGTCGCTCAGTTGTGTCCGACTCTTTTGAGACCCCATGGACTATACAGTCCATGGAATTCTCCAGGCCAGAATACTGGAGTGGGTAGCCTTCCCCTTCTCCAGAGTATCTTCCCAACCCAGGGATCGAACCTAGGTCTCCCGCATTGCAGGTGGATTTTTTTTTTTTACCAGCTGAGCCACCAGGGAAGCCTCTTTTTGTAATAAAGCAATGAATGAATGAATTATTAATAAACTAGAGATTCATAAAATATTTTATTGGCTCAGATACTCATGTCTTATCAGAAATCTATTCATTTTTGAATGCAATATGTGAAGGTTATATTGTTCTCGCATTATCTTTAATGTTAACTCATCCCTTTATTTAATTTCATTCATTTATCACACAGTTATTACTTGCTTACTGTGTGCCAAGAGCTGTGCTGGATATTGTCAGTGACTGAAATGTGATCCTAGATCTCAGAGAGCTCATTGATACAGAAGGGAAAACCTTTTTCATCTCCCACCAGAGGACTCTAATATAATTCAAATAGATCTGGTATTATTATAATTGAAATAGATCTTATTTTGAGAAATGTCTTATAATTTTTTCCCTACAGAAGATCTATTTTTGATGTATTTCTTGAAGAGGTAAAATGGAAACCTCAAATTTCCAATTTGAAAATAAAATTAAGAATAGCCAGCTACCAATAGATGATATAGTGGTTTCACTTTCATTGCCTGATAGCCAAGCACACAGCCAAGCTTTGTTCTATAGATCAGTGAAAATAACACCCTGAAATAGAGGGACTTCTACAGAAAAGAAGGAAATTTAAACTCCTTTCTTACTTGATTATTTGTTACTAGCTTCATATTTCACATAGTACCAGAGGATATTACTGTGGTGACATTCAGTAAATCTGAGGCAGCAATACAAATAATTAATAATTTATTCATAGAAATCATGATAAAATACTGGGAAAACACAATCTGAGTATGGTAGTAATAGAAAAGAAAATGGCACGGTATGAAAACAGTGGCAAATGAATGAAGCATGATATATGCCTTTGTTTTTCCAATTTTTATTATTAAATGGGTGAATATCTTTAAAGTTGTTAACTAATTGTTAACAACTAATTGTTAACTAATTGTTAACTAATTGCATTTAGTTTTAAGGAAACATATTTATGAACTTCTATGTTCTTTGCTAAAAACAGGTTTTTGTTCACCAGATTCCAGAGAAGGGATGCTTTGTGGCTAATCTTATTATACAAAGTTTCCAAACAGTGAATGAGTTAGGATTTAGGAAGACCCAGAGGGATCGGGTAGAGAGGGAGGGGGGAAGGGGGCTCAGGATGGGGAATACATGTAAATCCATGGCTGATTCATGTCAATGTATGACAAAAACCACTACAATATTGTAAAGTAATTAGCCTCCAACTAATAAAAATAAATGAAAAAAAAAAATTCTGCCCCTCACCCCTATCCTCTGAGTGATGTTTGCATCTTTCCATTTGATCTATAAAGAAAAAAAAATGCGTATGAATTTATTCTGACCACTGCATGAGTGATCCTAATCAATTTTTGGGAATCTTAGATCCAGCTTAATTCTCTGGCCATTTGGCAAGATTTTCAGGTCTGTTTTGATTCTTTATTATAAGGTATTAACCCCTTTATTAACTTCAGGAAGGATCAGGGGAAGAGTATGGTGGGAACAAGAGAGGACCTGGGGTGAGAAGAGTTTTGAACTGGGGTTATGGACCTGATTTGGGTGCTTCAAGGGTTTTCTCAGTGCTTGTTTAATAAGCTCTCAAGAAGGACATTGTGCTGCTTTGGCATAAAGAGCAAGCGATGTCTTCTTGTGAATGCTTTGCTTTGTAAAAGGCCCTGATGGTCAATTAAAGGTATCTGGGTTTCTGAAGAGACTGTTTGATTTGAAGCCAGCCTAGGCATGGGGGTCACTGGCAGTTACCATCTTTTCTATATAGGCTGGGAAGAAACTTGGTTCCCAGGATTCTGGAGTCTGAGTTGGTTTAAGGGAGTAAAAGATTTCCTGAATGGATTCAAATGGTCCCTGTCAAAGAAATTGGGCCCTGTGGATCTGTTAACAGAAAACTGCATAGTTGCATAGTTATTTCAGTAGATGGATATATAAAGGAAAATGCAAAGAATCTCAAGCACTTCTAAGAACAAGATGGTTATACAGTCCCTTTGTTTCTGCAGTTTTGCCAGCTGACATCAGGCTTCTTATTATTTCTGATGCTAAGAAGCCTCCAGAGAGGCTGTGCGGAGCAATTTGTCCTGTGAATAGTTTCCCTTCTTTAAAAGAGAAAATTCCGTCAAAAAATGCATAGAAGGATATATACCAAACTATTATTACTCATTACCTTGAGGGTGGGTGGTAGTGGGAATAGAAAGTATAGTGATGGTGATGGTGACAGGGATAGCTTAAGCTTCTTTATGCATTTTGTATCATTTGAATACCAAAACAAATTAATTACAAATAAAGTAAATATTATAACAGATTTTTCTTCTAAGAACATTAGTTGTTGAAGTTGTATAATCCCAATAATAAACACAACACTTTAACCCCCAGAAAGTATGGACATAAAATCACAATTAAAAAAGACAAACTAATGCTAGCAGTCATCTCTCTCAATGAGTGGAACAGAGCCATCTCCAGTGTTCTTAACTTCCATTGAGTTCTCAATGCTTTATAATCTTATCTTTTCAGTTTTTACTGTATTTTTGAGCAAAGGGAAAAGGAAAGATATTTCCATTTCAAGAGGGGGAAATCTTCAAGATGGAAAGTTGCCTACTGAGAATACTGGAATAAATTATAGCACATTCATATACTGCTTTAAAAGAGATGGATGTATTTTGACTTGAGAAGTCTGCGGTATGTTTTTAAGTGAAAAAAATAACAAAATAAAGCCAAAACAATTGAAAAGATCACACAAAGCACACACAAGCACACATGGAAACACTGTTGTGATGAAAGGGATTATATCTGTGAGACTTATTATAAATTATTTTTACTCTGTGATTTAATTTTTCATTGTAAAATTTAAACATAAAAGTATAATACACACTTGTATACATATATACAGGTTTCCCTGGTGGCTCAGTGGTAAAGAATCCACCTGAGATTCAGAGTAATATTCCATGGTGCATATATATGGAATTTAGAAAGATGGTAATGATAACCCTATATGCAAAACAGAAAAAGAGACACAGATGTACAGAACAGACTTTTGGACTCTGTGGGAGAAGGCGAGGGTGGAATGTTTAGAGAGAACAGCATCGAAACATGTGTACTATCAAGGGTGAAACAGATCACCAGCCCAGGTTGGATGCATGAGACAAGTGCTCGGGGCTGGTGCACTGGGAAGACCCGGAGGGATGGGGTGGAGAGGGAGGTGGGAGGGGGGATCGGGATGGGGAATACATGTAAATCCATGGCTGATTCATGTTAATGTATGACAAAAACCACTACAATATTGTAAAGTAATTAGCCTCCAACTAATAAAAATAAATGGAAAAAAAAAAAAAAAAGAATCCACCTGACAATGCAGGAGATGCAAGTTTGATCCCTGGGTCGGAAAGATCCCCTGGAGAAGGGAATGGCACCCAACTCCAGTATTCTTGCCTAGAGAATTCCATGGACAGAGGAGCCTGGCAGGCTACAGTCCATGGAGTTGCCAAGGAGTCAGATAGGACTCAACAACTAAACAACAACATACATATATATACACCATTAGATAAAATTAAAAATACATGAAATTACAAAAAGATTGTTTACCCATCCAGGGTACAGATATGTCCCTCTTCAAAGGCATCCAGTCTCATCCTATCTCCTATTTTCCAGGTAACCACTATCTGTCTTTGCCTGACTCATTTCCTTCTTTTAAGAGATGATTTACTTTCTGTGTATTTTTATCTAAATGATATATTGCTTGGTCTGGAAAAGCTGAGTAGCCCACACAAATTTATTACCTTTAGATGAAGGCTCCAGGAGAAGAAATCAACAGTCCCTGATTCACTGACTTCAGGCAGCTTAATAGTTTCCAAGAGTCCTTTCTCAGAAATGTCTGTATACAGCTTCTGATTGAGTCCTGGGAAAAATAGGACTCACACACATAAAAGGGTACCTAGCAGGACTAATACTGAATGGCCAATACGTAGTCAGGGGGAATAGCGTGCTTTCGGTTTTCTTCTTTTAAGGTCACTGTAGCCTATTTCACAAGTCTCAGGTTTATCCAAAGACAGAACATTTCACTCAGATAAATGAGTGAACTTACCTCCTTTGAGGTGCAGCACATTTGGAGGAAAGCAGGAGCTTCTCCAGTACATAATCAAGACAAATAGGGCATAGAGATCATCAGTGCCAGCCTTATGGGTGTTATGTCATCAGGCGAATTGAACTAGAACCCTTGGATATCTGTCTGTCTCTGGAGAGATGCTCTTCTAGCCTGGACTGGTTGGCGTGTAACTCTGTGAATGACTGACAGCCTGGGATCTCTCTTCCCTGTCTTGAGTATTCCTTTTGCCTCTCTCTGCCTCTCTACTGGGTTAGGTCCCCTGTTTCCTGATACAAATGTCTGTTTGTTTTTTTGTTCATGCTTTCTTGTTTGTTAACACACATCCCCTGGTAGATTTTTTAGAAAGGGTGGGAATAATATACATTTGTAAAAGGCACTTTAAGTATGAATGCCTTTATGTTTTTATCTTATCTGCATAATGATTGATAATTTGGCTGGGTATAGAATTCTATTTTGGAAATCAATATCCTTCTGAATTTTGATTTCATTTCTTCATTGTCTTATTTTCAGGGTTGCTATGGAGAGTCTGGAGAAGGAAATGGCAACCCACTCCAGTGTTCTTGCTTGGAGAATCCCAGGGACGGGGGAGCCTGGTGGGCTGCCGTCTATGGGGTCTCACAGAGTCAGACACAACTGAAGCGACTTAGCAGCATGGGGAGTCTAGTCCAAAGTCATTTGATTCCTCACACTGTCTATGTGGTGTGGTCTTCCCCATTCTACTTCACTCTGCAGAAACATGTGGAGTTTTCTCTTTGTCACCAATATTCTTAAATGCCAAGTTACAGCTTGATATAAGTGTTTTTTGATCCAATGTTCTGGACACTCAGTGGGCCATTTCAATCTGGCAATTCAGGTTGAGTCATTTTCTTGGTAATTTCTTTCTCTTTCCATGTTTTTTTGTTCTCTCTTTTTGGAAAACCTATTATTTGGCTGTATCACTACTGCAGTTCATGGGGTCGCAAAGAGTCAGACACAACTGAGCGACAGAACTGAACTGAACTGAACTGAGGAACTATTATTCCTGATTCTCTTATCTTTTCATAGCTATTTTCTATCTTTGGATCTTTTGCTCTACTTTCTGGAAGTTTCTTCTTCTTAACCTAGTAATGCTTCTACTGGGTTTTTTCATTTCTGCTGTCATGTCTTTTATCTTTCATGAACTCTTTTTTATTCCCTCGAAACACTTTTTTTTTTTTTTTAAAGCATCTGATTTTTATTATAGTATCTTCTTTCATCTCTTCGAGAATACTAATGAAAATGATTATTTAAGATTTCTCTTTCCTGTTATAGTCTCTCTTTCATCAAAGTTGTCTTTATATAAGTTTACTTGTACTCTAACTTCTAGGTTAGAGGATTTTGTGATTAACTGGAACTCTCTCTAATAATGAAAATATTCCCTCCCCTGTGTGTCAGGCTTGTTGATATTATTGTTTATGTTGGGCAGCTTGGGTGGGTTCTTTGTGGGGGAGATTTTGAATAATGTTGTCCTTCAGTATTTATTCTTGTGCTGGACTGATTCTCTAGGAGAGAACTTTGCATTCTTTTACTCAAAATACAGACATCTCTTTACTGGAATTCTAGAAGTAAAGTTGCAGTTTTTGCTTTCAGAATCAGTGATGAATATAGACATTCAGTTAAATTGCAGATGCTTTCATCTGTGCATAGCATCTTCTAGCCAGAATGCCTCAGTTGTTAAATTTAAAAATTTCTGCTAAGATCAGGGAATGGAAGCTGCCCAGCAATATAGATTAGAGGATCTAATTATTGGTTTGGAGTTTTCCCACTGTTTTAAAAATTATAGACCCCTTTCCCTAATTTTTCCCCAGTTATAGAGGTATCAAGTGCTTCTAGATCCTGAGATTGCAAGAAATCTATGGCATAAATAAGGTTATTTCAAAATGTTCTCTATTATTAGGGAATTTAGCTTTCTTCCATCTACTGAATCAGTTATTACATGCCTGTCTCCCTTGTAGCATCCAGTGTTTCATTGTTTTCTTCTCCTCTTCACTCTTTCCTTATGTATGGGTTTATGTCTCTAAGAAATCCTCTTTACTCAGTGGGGATGTAAGAAAAAACTAATTTCAATGAAGAAATTTGGCTGTCTTAAACTATTAATAGAATGGCCTTAAAACTTCTTCTGCAAGATGCGTGTTTAAGAATTAATATACTAAAGATACATTCACTTTGACTCCTAAAATGACAAAATAAGTGTTATGATAATAAGTAAGGAAAAATGAAATATTTTTGTTTGTCTTCAGAGTTGTACCAGCTTGTCAACAATGTTTTCTGAAAACAGTGAAATTGATAACTGTAAGACTGATGATTTCCATCAGTTTCTGTCTTGAGGCTGTATGAATATTCCACAATTTATTTGTCTGTTTTACTGATTAAGGCCATTTGGGTGGTTTCCAGCTTTAAGTTATTATGAAAGTGTTGCTGTAACATTCTAGTACATGTGTTTGGTGAAGAAATATATTCATTTCTGTCGGATGTATATTTAGTAGAATTGCTTGTTAATGAAGATATCTATGTTTTCAGGTTTAATAGATATTGCCAAAGACTTTTCTGAAGTGCTTGTACTGCTTGATGGATCAGAGGATTCGTGCAGAGGATTTTTAGATGGTTAGGAAATATTTCAGACCAACGTGGTAAGTGAGGGAATTCCTTTCTTGATGACTTTTTCTCTATATAAATTAATTACTTTAAGTGATGCATGCATGCTAAGTCACTTAAGTTGTGTCCAACTCTCTGCAACCCTTTGGACTGTAACCCACCAGGCTTCTCTCTCCATGGGGTTTTTTAAGCAAGAATAATGGAGTGGGTCGCCATCACCTCCTCCAGGGGATCTTCCTGACCCAGGGATCAAACCCATGTCTCCTGCATCTCCTGCACTGGCAGACAGGTTCTTTACCACTAGGTACTTGACTATAAATTTTACCTGATGGAAGAAACCAACCTGATTGGTTCTTGATAAAAAATCCCTACACTAATTTACTTCAGTTCAGTTAAGTTCAGTCGCTCAGTCGTGTCCGACTCTTTGCGACCCCATGAACCACAGCACGCCAGGCCTCCCTATCCATCACCAACTCCTGGAGTCCACCCAAATCCATGTCCATTGAGTGGGGGATGCCATCCAACCATCTCGTCCTCTGTCGTCCCCTTCTCCTCCTGCCCTCAATCTTTCCCAGCATCAGGGTCTTTTCAAATGAGTCAGATCTTTGCATGAGGTGGCCAAAGAATTGGAGTTTCAGCTTCAACATCAGTCCTTCCAATGAACACCCAGGACAGATCTCCTTTAGGATGGACTGGTTGGATTTCCCTGTGGTCCAAGGGATTCTCAAGAGTCTTCTCCAACACCACAGTTCAAAAGCATCAATTTAGCCTTGACTAGACAGACCTTTGTTGACAAAGTAATGTCTCTGCTTTTTAATATGCTATCTAGGTTGGTCATAACTTTCCTTCCAAGGAGTAAGCGTCTTTTAATTTCATGGCTGCAGTCACCATCTGCAGTGATTTTGGAGTCCAGAAAAATAAAGTCTGACACTGTTTCCACTGTTTCCCCATCTATTTGCCATGAGGTGATGGGACTACATGCCATGATCTTAGTTTTCTGAATGTTGAGTTTTAAGCCAACTTTTTCACTCTCCTCTTTCACTTTCATGAAGAGGCTTCTTAGTTCCTCTTCACTTTCTGCCATAAGGATGGTGTCATCTGCATATCTGAGATTACTGGTATTTCTCCCTGCAATCTTGATTCCAGCTTGTGCTTCTTCCAGCCCAGCGTTTCTCATGATGTACTCTGCATATAAGTTAAATAAGCAGGGTGACCATATACAGCCTTGACATACTCCTTTTCCTATTTGGAATCAGTCTGTTGTTCCATGTCCACATCTAACTGTTGCTTCCTGACCTGCATACAGATTTCTCAAGAGGCAGGTTAGGTGGTCTTGTATTCCCATCTCTTTCAGAATTTTCCACAGTTTATTGTGATCTACACAGTCAAAGGCTTTGGCATAGTCAATAAAGCATAAATAGATGTTTTTATGGAACTCTCTAGCTTTTTCAATGATCCAGCAGATGTTGGCAATTTGATCTCTGGTTCCTCTGCCTTTTCTAAAAAGCTTGAACATCTGAAAGTTCACAGTTCACGTATTGCTGAAGCCTGGCTTGGAGAATTTTGAGCATTACTTTACTAGCGTGTGAGATGATTGTAATTGTGAGGTAGTTTCAGCATTCTTTGGCATTGCCTTTCTTTGAGATTGGAATGAAAACTGATCTTTTTCAGTCCTGTGGCCACTGCTGAGTTTTCCAAATTTGCCTGCATATTGAGTGCAGCACTTTCATAGCATCATCTTTCAGGATTTGAAATAGCTCAACTGGAATTCCATCACTTCCACTAGCTTTGTTTGTAGTGATGCTTCCTAAGGCCCACTTGACTTCACATTCCAGGATGTTTGGCTCTAGGTGAGTGATCACACGATTGTGATTATCTGGGTCATTAAGATGTTTTTTGTACAGTTTTTCTGTGTATTCTTGCCACCTCTTCTTAATATCTTCTGCTTCTGTTAGGTCCCTACCATTTCTGTCCTTTATTGAGCCTATCTTTGCATGAAAAGTTCCCTTGGTGTCTCTAATTTTCTTGAAGAGATCTCTAGTCTTTCCCATTCTACTATTTTCCTCTATTTTTTGCATTGATCACTGAGGAAGGCTTTCTTATCTCTCCTTGGTATTCTTTGGAACTCTGCATTCAAATGGGAGTATCTTTCTTTTTCTCCTTATTTACTTAATTATTAATATTTATGTGTCCAAATTATTTTCCCATTCTATTCTTTTTAGAAAATACAAGAAGACAAAACATCAGGTTACTATTCTCCCTTGCTCTAGATTTCGGAGATCATAACTGGTCCAATTCTAGTCTGTAAACTATTTTGCAATCTTCTGACTATTGCAGGTTTATGATGTTTTAAAGAACAACATCCCCCTCCCCACCACTACCATTAGCTGTTCTGTAAATTCTTGTGAGAGAGAGGAAAACAAATCTTCCATAGAGCCATGAAATTTTTCTCTCTTTTTCAAAGAGAAGCATGATTAAGATGAAATTTGAAGTATACCTAATTCACTTTGGGAGCCTTAGGAAATATGGGTAAGTATAAGAAAGTTTAGAAAATTAAACTTATAATACATGCCGATTGAATTTAAAGAAGGTGACTCATCTGGAATGTAAGAAAATCAATAAAAGACATGCCGAAGTTGAGAGCCAGTGTGGTTCTCAACCACAGAAGAGAACAGGAGAATTGCACATGGGGTAAGGCAGCTCAGAGAAACAAGCTTTAAATGCTCATTAGAAAAACTCTTCCTTTTCCCCCCATCAGTGGGTATTACTTTGAAATGTCCTAGAAATGTCCAGCTATCAAATGCAAATTATTATAATTGATTACATTTAATTAATAACAATGCTGTGTGGGGGGCAAATAGGTAAAGTAACAAGGAGACTGGCTCTCTTGTAAGCACTATTTTCCCTTTGCTGTCCCGCTGCAATTTGTGAGTCAAGGCCTTGGCATGGCAAGCTGTTAATTCACAGGCCTTGGTTTGTTTAAACTTTTTTTTTTTAACTGTTTCTTATGCAAATTTTCAAATATTCCCAGAAGTGGAGAGTAGGATGTAATGAATATGATATACCCATCACACAGCCTCAGCAATCATTAGAATTAGCTAGTCTTGTTTTATCTATATAGCCACTCACTTCACCCCACTTCCATGCAGATTATGATGAAGCAAAGCTTAGGGTCCATAACTATTTCTTTTTGAAATATTTTAACATATCCTTAAAATATAAGTTCTTCTCTTTAAAAATATAATTGCACTATTATTATCACACCTAAAACAAAATCCTTGATTTGTGTCTAATCTTTTTCTGTTGTTTTGATCAGGGAAAATTTGAACTCAAGACTTGGATGAAACAATCATGTCCTTTGCCTTAAAGTTCTCATTTTGGTTTGTTGTGCATGAGCACGATACATTTTATGTTCAAACCTACTCAAGTTGATGATATAATTTTCTTTAATAACTACTGACACTTGCTTTATCTTCTTGTATTTCTCTTGCCTATATCGACATTTCTTCATCAAATGACATTGTCTGATGGAGCAGACATCTGATAGTTTCTTTCTTTTACTGCCTAGGTGTTTTAATTGCAGTATGGGGTCCTTTGGCTACAAACAATAAGAAGTGAATTCAAATATAGCATTTTGCACAGTGCTGAAAAATTTCTCCTACATAATGTCAGTAGACATTTTGCAAATATACCTACAGTGGTGCTCTTGAGTTTGACACCAGAGGTTCTCTAGATTAGATCATCTGAGCCCAGAGAGATTCCTGTGACACCATCAGAAACATTTTGATGTCATTAATCGTGGCACAGCCATTTAGTGCTTTGAAAAAATGAGAGCATGTTGCAGGTTAACGTCTGTCTCTGTTAAAAGTCAATGAGAGATGGATAAAGAATAATCAATGAAACTAGTATCGCTGGACTCTTGCTATCCAGGCTTGTTCATGTTCTATTGTTGTTGCTCAGTCACTCAGGCATGTCCGACTTGTTGTGACCCCATGGACTGCAGCATACCAGGCTTCCCTGTTCTTTACCATCTCACAGAGCTTGATCAAACTCATATCCATTGGGTTGGTGATGCCAACCATCCCATCCTCTGTTGTCCCCTTCTCCTCCTGCCTTCAATCTTTCCTAGCATCAGGGTTTTTTCTAATGAGTCAACTCTTCACTTCAGTTGGCCAAATTATTGGAGTTTGAGCTTCAGCACCAGTCCTTTTGATGAATATTCAAGATTGTTTTCTTTTTGGATTGGCTGGTTCGATCTCCTTTCAGTCCAAGGGAATAGTCTTCTCCAACACTCCAATTCAAAAGCATCAATTCTTCAGCACTAAGCCTTCTTTATGGTCCTACTCTCACATCCACACATGACAACTGGAAAAACCATAACTTTGACTAGATGGACCTTTGTTGGCAAAGAGATATCTCTGCTTTTTAATATGCTGTCTAGGTTTGTCATATTCTAAAGGAAATGAATCATCTCCAGTGTTATCCTCACTTGATACAAAACCTGTGGATGCTTTTAAACAAGTCATAAACAGATGGGTAAAATTTGCAATGAATACCAAATCGTGTAATTTGGGTATTTTTAGGAAAAAGAAGTTCAGAATTATATTAGAGTCTCTGCATTCTCATCTAAACTAAGAATGGATTATTGTCTCACTTCTATAGGCTGTAACTCAAGATATTATATTACATCATGCAGATGTGCTCTGCCAGAAGGTTGTAAGGCATTTCCCAATTACACAGGCATTGCAGTGACATGGATGGCTTTGAGTGGGGGCTGGACTATGCCTCTAAATTCTTTAACTCTCCATTGCCAGTGGGCAGTGATTGCTCTTCTCTATCTCATTTCTTTTCTATGTTGCCAGTTCCATGAGAAGAGACAAAGTTAAGCTACAATAATAAAACCCAAACATCTCAGAGGCTTAATTTTAACTCACATAAAATCAGCTGAAGGTCAAGGCATCTCTCTGAGAGCTGTCCTCCATGTGTTGGAGGAGTTACATTCAACCTTATTTCTTAGAATATTGCTAAAACTCTATACTTTATGTTCACTATTTTCACGAGGAGACAACAGAATGACACCATTCCCCTCTTTCTGTTTCTCCATTTTCTTTTATCTAGTAGCACCTCCACGTCAACATGTGCTTCCACAAACACTTGGGCAGTGAATGAGAAAGCATGGGGAATGGTGCAACAGCTCCTCAATGCCTTCACGTGGAAGCAGTGGGTGTCCTTTTGTTACTGAATCAAGTCTTGCTGCTTACAAAACCGATACTCACAAGCGGTAGACAGGAAGGTTGCCTTTAATCAGAATGCTGGCAATCTGGGCACTTGACTGAGCATCCCCAGATTCTTCTTGGCCTTGAGGATTTTAAAGGGAAGAAGGGAAGTAATCTCAGTTAATCATTGAGATGGGGATGGGGTGGGGCGGTGGTCAGAGTCACCATCCTCCACTGCATGTAGGCTGGTGACTTCTCGTGATCTTCCTCCAAATGTTATCTTGTCCACACTGTTTTGTCACACAGTTTGTTCTGGAGATTAAGGAAGTACAAGCGAGGGAGGGGATCTGGGCATCTGTTCATTACTTATCCTTCATTTCTACTTCTTGCTGCTGCTACTGCTGCTGCTGCTAAGTCACTTCAGTCGTATTCGACTCTGTGCGACCCCATAGACGGCAGCCCACCAGGCTCCCCCGTCCCTGGGATTCTCCAGGCAAGAACACTGGAGTGGGTTGCCATTTCCTCCTCCAATGCCTGAAAATGAAAAGTGAAAGTGAAGTTGCTCAGTTGTATCCGACTCTTCGAGACCCCATGGACTGCAGCCTACCAGGCTCCTCCGTCCATGGGATTTTCCAGGCAAGAGTACTGGAGTGGGGTGCCATTGCCTTCTCCATTCTACTTCTTAGATGTATAGAAAGAACTGAAGAGTTAGCCAAGGTGTCATATGACTAAAAGATTTGAAAGGTGTGCTTGAGCCAGAGAAAAATAGAGCATAGGGCTGCCTGGTTTAAGGTTAGTGACAAGACAAAGAGGTGCCTCTTGCAAAGAGCTCTTTCCATCAAAAGGCAAAAAGATTTTTCCTGCCAAAAGCTGCTTACACTTTTCCACTCATATTTTATTGGCCAAAGCAAGTCATCCAGCCAGGCCCAAGTTTAAAGGGGCAAGGATAGGCATTCCTTCTGTGTAATGAGAATAAAAGAGAATTGGAAGTCCTGGTGGGCCTCACAGGTGTCTGTTACACCAGCTATATTTTGAATTATTTCTTTGAAAGTTGCTAAAACTCTACTTAATGTTCATCATGTTGGTGAGGAGACAAAGTAAGGACACTTTTTTTTTTTTTAATTTTCTTTCTAGTTTTTTTTTTTAATTTCTCTTAATGAGGAAGATTTTCCCTAAATATTGTATCTTATCACAAGTATTTTGATGGCTTTAGATCAGTCTTTCTAAAGCCTTAATGTACATCCAAATCACCCAGCATCCAAGTGCAGATTTTCATTTAGGAGGTCCGAGGTGGGGCCCCAGATTCTGAATTTTTAAGGAGCTCTCAGGTATTGCTTTGCTAGTGTGCAAGATGAATGCCATTGTGCAGTAGTTTGAGCATTCTTTGGCATTGTCTTTCTTTGGGATTGGAATGAAAGCTGACCTTTTCCAGTTCTGTGGCCACTGCTGAGTTTTCCAAATTTGCTGGCATATTAAGTGCAGTACTTTCACAGCATCATCTTGTAGGATTTGAAATAATTCCACTGGAACTCCATCACCTCCACTAGCTTTGTTCGTAGTGATGCTTCCTAAGGCCCACTTGACTTCACATTCCGAGATGTCTGGCTCTAGGTGAGTGATCACACCATCGTGGATATCTGGGTCATGAATATCTTTTTTATATAGTTCTGTGTATTCTTGCCACCTCTTCTTAATATCTTCTGCTTCTGTTAGGTCCATACCATTTCTGCCCTTTACTGAGCCCATCTTTGTATGAAATGTTCCTTTGGTATCTCTAATTTTCTTGAAGAGATCTCTAGTCTTTCCTATTCTATTGTTTTCCTCTATTTCTTTGCACTGATCACTGAGGAAGGCTTTCTTAACTCTCCTTGGTATTCTTTGGAACTCTGCATTCAAATGGGAATATCTTTCCTTTTCTCCTTTGCCTTTTGTGTCTTTTCTTTTCTCAGTTATTTGTAAGGGCTCCTCAGACAACCATTTTGCCTTTTTGCATTTCTTTTTCTTGGGGATGGTCTTGATCCCTGCCTCCTGTACAATGTCACGAACTTCCATCCATAGTTCTTCAGACACTGTGTCTATCAGATCTAATCCCTTGAATCTATTTGTCACTAAGCGCCTGTCTTGGGGAAACCTGGAGTGCTGCAGACCATGGGGTCACAAAGAGTCGGACATGACTGAGCGACTGAACTGAATTGAATGGGTAACGCTGCTATTGGCCTGTGGAGCATCCTTGGGATAGCAGGGCTTTGGTCTGTCACTCTGTTTAGAGAGGGAGAACCATCATGATTTTCATTGAATTCAAAAAGAAATTTAGGCCATTAGTTTTTGTCCCTCCCCTACATCTGAATTAAGGGCAGCGTCTCATGGTGATGGTTGTCAAACATGTAGGAAGACTGTCAGTGCAATTCAAAAACCTACTTCTGAAAGATAATTGGTTTTGTGTTCATTCATATTAAAACAGGACTGCAAGGAAGAAAGGAGACCTAATTGAACACTCAAAACGTCCCACTAAAAGCCAGCATCTAATTATGGCAGGGCCCACACAGCAGGGACACTGAAGGGCAGAGGAGATGCTGAAAACATCTTTATATGCTTTTCCTCTGAAGAGCCCTTCCTGAGATCAAATGCAATTTGAGCTAAGAAGGCAGCAACTCACAAGCTCTACCCCCAGCAAGCATCTCAGAGACAGGCGCTCAGAGCATTTGTCATCATGTTTCGATTTTGCCTAATTATTAATAGAACACTCCCCCCCCCCCCCAATTCTTTACTAATTAAGACTTCTTGCATGTTTTAAAGCATTTCACTTAGCACTCAGGATTCCAGATGAGTTGCCATTTGGCTCCAAGATGCAGACTTGCTTCGAAGGACTGCTTTAGAATTGTGTGGACGTGCACTTGGGTAGGAATGAGGCTGGACTGGATAAGAGCACTCATGGGCACTGCACATTTTGCTCAGAGTCTTTTTTTTCCCTTTGCTCATTTGTAATGCCAGCCCATGGTGGTGGAATAGGTATATTGCTATAAATTATCAGCCGTGTCTCATACTTCTTATTCTGGAGGTGTAATTCAAAGAACTGTCGCAAGGAATAGCAAAGCTATATATTCTTCTTTATAGCAATCGTCGTAAAAAAAATCCCAATTACTTTAAATTACCACAGAATGACTTCAAAATCAACCTCAGCCCTGCTGCCCTTGATTTCCTTGCAATTAGTTCAAAGGGCAAGAGACAGAGCAGTAAGTTTTGGGGTATATTATATAGCAGTTACATTTTTCATGATCAAGGAACTTTTAGTTTACAGCTTCTTTCCTTTGAACTGATTCATTGAAGGGGACAATAATTCTAAGTCTGTCCCCTTATTCTGCTGACACTCAATTTCTGGGGCTTAAACATATTTCACTTTCCTTTTATCATTAGAATATTTAAAACTCTAATTTAAAATCTTTGCAAATGCTTGGTTTTTAATGTGATAAACTGTAACTCATTGGTATTAGCCCAAGGTATTTTGCAATGCCCAAATCCTGCCCTGGCAAAGCCACTCCTCTTCAGGATACCCTGATGATGAAGATAGATAGATAAGGGACAATTATAAAGGCAAGTACTTCTTCATGTAATTGTGTCCAGTCATAGTCCACGGAGTCCACATGCTCAGTCTCCCAATACAAGAATATTTGTTAAACCAGCCTGTAACATATGAGAACATTTTTTCTTATCCCTAAAATTAAACCTTAATTTTACCATCAACATATGGGCATAGGAGGAACAACCAAATAATTCATGTCATTCACTCATGTGGATTATACACCAGTGACTGCCTGGATGGGAAAGGCTCTGGTACACTTAGTCCTCACCCGGAAGTGAGTGGGTGGCCTGCAGGGGTTTAAGCCCCTTGAAAGGCTGAATTACTTTCTGTGCAATTCATCTTACCATTATAGAGATGTCAAATTCTAGTACAAGTACAGGAACTCTTAACATGAAGCCATCTGCTCTCCACTGATGCATTTGTCCATCCATCAGTCCATCAATCCAGCCTATCGAGGGAAAAAAGTGAGAAGTGATGGTCTCTGTTTATCCTCCATTGACTAGAATATCTCTTCTGGTGTCTGTCTCACTGTTTCTCCCCAAAGCAGTCATGTACAGCCCTTGCTTCAGAAATTATAGTTTTTTTTTTCAAATATTGATATGTATTTTAATGAGAGTCAGGATGACTGGTGTGGTGTAAAGAGTACCTAGATTAAATAAATTTATCCAAAGGCGCAGTATCCCCCAACTCCAGATCACTTAATCCCCCTATATTTGGAGTGTTGGATATATGCATGCATTCAGTCTTTAATAGTTATTCTCATTGATTTTCCCTCTTCCCTTGTATGGAAAGCATTTGGAAATGGACAATAAATTTAAGCTATTTTCCCCCTTAATTGAACAATTTTAGATAACTTCAAACAATGCTTCTGCTTAGATCTTATGAAATATCTGATGCAAATTTTCCCCAGGATAGGTTGTTTTGGGCCATTTTCTATTGCCTTCTTGATCATTCTGTCCACTCATATTTTTATATCCCAAATCTGCTAAAAACTCCTGCTGAGAGTGTTTCTAATGCTGCCATTACTCAGAGTTGACTTTCCTCAGGAAACCTTCACATTTGATTATCTCTTATCTCTGTTATATACCAGCCTCTTCATATTAGCTAAATGCTTCTCTTTGGTCTATATCCAAATCACTTGATCCCTCCCTAATTCCCATGTAGCCACCATGCTATTTTTCTTTTCCATCAGACTATGTATAATGTCTCCTTTTCCTCACCTAATGCTCAAACAGTTATCCAATTTAATGTGACTCTGGTCCCATCCCTTCTCTGAAATAGCTCTTTCAAAAGTCACTGAGAGTATTTTCATTGCTAAGGATATTTTTTGGTTTTTATCATATATAACTTTTGAATTGTATTCGACATTGTTGGTCCTTGCCTTCTTGAAACAATCTCTTAGCTTGCTTTCCGTGGCATTATTTGCATCTGCTCTTGTGTTTGAGTTATCTTCCAACGCCTTCTCCACGATGTTTCTTTATGGTTGTAGAGCTTCTTTAAGCTTGGTCCTGCATCTGCTCACCATCTTACTGGCTGTTTTGTCCCTTAGCAATAGCATTTATACTTATAGCTTCAATCTCCTCCTCCAAGTAAATGACTCACACATTTATATCTGTAGGTAAGACCTCTTCTCTCGGCTTCAGATTACCTCTCTCCTTGCATTTCTTGGCATTTCTTGTGGATAGTTACAGCCATCTCAGAAACAGTGAGATTAAAAATAAACTGACCACAATGAGGTACCATTACACGCCAGTCAGGATGGCTGCTATCCAAAAGTCTACAAGCAATAAATGCTGGAGAGGGTGTGGAGAAAAGGGAACCCTCTTACACTGTTGGTGGGAATGCAAACTAGTACAGCCGCTATGGAAAACAGTGTGGAGATTTCTTAAAAAACTGGAAATAGAACTGCCATATGACCCAGCAATCCCACTTCTGGGCATACACACTGAGGAAACCAGATCTGAAAGAGACACGTGCACCCCAATGTTCATCGCAGCACTGTTTATAATAGCCAGGACATGGAAGCAACCTAGATGCCCATCAGCAGATGAATGGATAAGGAAGCTGTGGTACATATACACCATGGAATATTACTCAGCCATTAAAAAGAATTCATTTGAACCAGTCCTAATGAGATGGATGAAGCTGGAGCCCCTTATACAGAGTGAAGTAAGCCAGAAAGATAAAGAACATTACAGCATACTAACACATGTATATGGAATTTAGAAAGGTGATAACGATAACCCTATATGCAAAACAGAAAAAGAGACACAGAAATACAGAACAGACTTTTGAACTTTGTGGGAGAATGTGAGGGTGGGATGTTTCAAAAGAACAGCATGTATACTATCTATGGTGAAACAGATCACCAGCCCAGGTGGGATGCACGAGACAAGTGCTCGGGCCTGGTGCACTGGGAAGACCCAGAGGAATCGGGTGGAGAGGGAGGTGGGAGGGGGGATCGGGATTGGGAATACATGTAAATCCATGGCTGATTCATATCAATGTATGACAAAACCCACTGGAAAAAAAATAATAATAATAATAAAAAAAAGAAAAAAAAAAAAAGGCACTGCCAATCTAGATGTAAAGAGTGGATTAGGTGGCTTCTGTATAGTTAGTAAGGTTCTGATATGAATGGACATTCCTTACTAGCATAATCACTGTTATTTGGAATTCAGGAAGTGTTCTACAGTGAATGAATAAATGACGTGACTAAATGAACAAGAAAAAAAAAAAAAAAAAACTGATACACTCTTACCCAGAGCCTGGTCTTCTCTGGGATTCTAGTTCTGCATAAACATCATCACTTATCTAAGATATGCCATCTAGAATCTTAGGAGTCATCCTTGACACCTCATTTTTCTCCTTTTATAAACTCATTCAACATTTACTCCACAAGTAGGTATGAAGTGCTTTTATGTGCCAGGCAGTGATTTTAGTGCAAGACGTGCATGCTAAGATGCTTCAGTTGTGTCCAACTCTTTGTGACTCTGTGAACTGCGGCCTGCCAGGTTCCTTTGTCCGGGGTTCTCTACACAATAATGCTGGAGTGGGTTGCCATGCCCTCCTCTTAGTGCAAGATACACATTATCAAATAAGTCTATATCCAATTCATCACCAATTCCTATCAGTTTTACCTCTTATTACCTACTTATTATCTACTCCAAGCTGTCACCACCTCTCACTCCAGTGCAATTTCCTTCTTTCTGGTCTAGTTCCAGTTGCTGGAACAGACTTTCCAAAGGCTGACGGTGTCATCCTAGCCCATCCCAACTTTCTGCTCTTGCTTAAGTCCCCCAATGCTCTTGGAATTAAAAAAAGAAGTCACAAGTGTGACTTCCTGGGCCAGGACTGCTTCCACTTGCTTCTTCTGCTCCAGCTACTTTCCATCCCTTCTGCCACAGGTTCTTTGAATATTATTCCTTTAATTTTTTTGCACAATCTCCTTTCACAGCTCAGCACAACCCTCACTTGTACAGAAACATGTCCCCTGCCTCCCTCGACTAAATCTAATGCTGTTACTGTACACTCTTGTGGAGTAGGGCTGTGTCTGTATTTATTTTCACAGAGTATGTCATGCTTAGTATAGTGCTTGGCACATATTTGGGATTCATTATTATTTATAAGTGAACAAATGATAGCTTCATGTTTATGAAAATAAGTTACCCAGACGTTTCGCTCACTTACTCATCATAATGAAATTCTTCGGATTGTTGGGGCCCTCGCTCACATTTTTCTTAGGCTCTGCCTAAACTATTTGTCCTGAAGTGACCTTTTAGCCAGTTACATGTAGACATTATCATATTTGATCATTTAAGATGTAACAGAGAACCTCAAACTATTTACACTAATCATTGGGGGATATATAAATTAACATTAAGTACTTGCATTTATCAAAATTTTCCTTAAACTCATACTTGAGCTATACACAGTTGCATAAATTATTTTAAAAACTGATATTCATAGGAGAAAACCTTGTAATTATGCTGGAAGTGAAAAGATGACTGACAGAAAAGAAGATGGAACTATTTACGCTGCTTAAAGTAATTTAGAAAAGTGCCCAAACACTTTGGTTATGGTCTTGTGACTCTGCCAAAATCAGATGCTAAAACTTGGCATGTTTGAATTTATATTTTGTCTCCTCTTCCTTATCCTGACTCTGCTTCCTGCGATGTCTGGAGAAATAGAGAGGAGAAAGAAGTGGCTCAAGCAAGAATATGGAACCTGGATAAACCACCAAATTAAAAGTGAATTCAAAGATTAATAAAAGTTGAAAAAAAGCATTCAACCTGCTGCTATTATTCATAGAGGGCATGCATTGGTCACATGATCTTGAGAAGACTTCTTTACTTCTTAATAAAATGAAATCAGTTATATATATAGACTATTCACAATAGCCAAGACATGGAAGCAACCCAAATGTCCATCCATAGATGAATGGATAAAGAAGATGGGATACATGTATTCAGTGGAGTATTACTCAGCTATAAAAAAGAATGAAATAATGCTATTTGCAGCAACATTGATGGACGTAGAGATTATCATGCCTTAAGTAAAGTAACTCAGAGAAAAACAGATATCACAAGATTAAATAACTTAATTTGGAGGCTAAAAAATTTATACAAATGAACTTATTTACAAAATAGACTCACAGACATAGAAAACAAACGTATGGTTACCAAAGGGGAAATGGAGGGGAGGGATAAATGAGAAGCTGTGATTAACATATACCCACTACTATATATTAATATAAAGTAGATATATATAACTGAATCACTTTGCTACACATGTGAAACATTGTAAATCAACTGTTTGTCATTGTTGTTCAGTCCCTAATTGTGTCTGACTCTTCATGACCCCATGGACTGAAGCGTGCCAGGCTTCCCTGTCCTCCATCACCTCCCTGAGTTTGCTCAAACTCATGTCCATTGAGTCAGTGATGGCATCCAGCCATTGCATCTTCTGTTGCTGCCTTCTCCTCCTGCCCTCAATCTTTCCCAGCATCAAGGTCTTTTCCAATTAGTTGGCTCTTCTCATGAGGTGGCCAAAGTATTGGAGCTTCAACTTCAGCATCAGTCTTTCCAATGAATATTTAGCGATGATTTCCTTTATGATTGATACCCAAATTAAAAAAAATATATGGCAGAAAGAATTAAACAAGGTAGTATATGTGAATGCTCTGTGGAATGTTATACCACACAGTTAGCTCATAAGAAGATTTGTTTTTTTTAATTGTAAATAGCTTGGCCTCCTGATTTCTTGGGATTCCTTTAAAAGTCTAAGACTTTTTTAAAGTGGCAAACACTTTTTAGTGAGTTCTGTGTGCAGATACAATTCTAAATACCTTATGAATATTAATTCATTTAATCCTGTGTCATCTTTATTATGAAATAAAGAATATTGTCATCACCCTTATTTATAGATTAAGAAACAGAAGTAAAAGGAAGTTAAATGTCTTTCCAGAGGTTAAAAATCTCATAACTATGAAGTAGTGGTTTATATTGGGGAAGAAATGGCCTCTTTCTAGAAAATTCTACATTTTAACTAAAACACCACCTCTCTAACTTACCCTTCACCATAAGGCATGAACTCCATATCTGAGATTTAGCTGCTACAAAGAAAGATTCTTTTCTCCACTTTCTGTTTGAGTGTCCCCCAGCTTCACTTTGAGTCTCAGGTTGGTGCTGTGATACAGGCTCTTACTTCAAGATAGGATTTACTGTTCTACTTTATTTTCTTTTCAGGATACCATGCCAGAGTGCTTTTGAAATTTTGTTATTCTCTGCATCAATGATTTGTCCTCTGAAATACAGAAATAACATTTGTCATCCTGACATTTGGAGATCTGGACTGTGCCATTTGTTCCTTTTTAGCTTTGTTTTAGATAGTAAATCAGGCAAGCTATGGGGCTACCTTACTTAGAGGTGAGATGTTATCCATAATAAGAGTCTCTTGGTATCAGAATGTTGTACATAAGAATTTTTTTCCCCCAGAACTTTCCACCTCATACAGAAATGTTTTTCTTTTCATAGAGTTTTGTTTACTCTCTTTTCCTTTCTTATAAATGGCAAGGGGTTCTATTTAGTTGTTGAGGTCTTATCTTTTCTGACATAATAGCAAGAGTATCTATATTTATTAATCTCCATTATTTCCCTAAGGTGACTTTGGGGATACAAGTCTCAGAACCAATGATTTGATCTGACTTTTAGGAGGACAGGATTAAATTACTTCTGAATAAGCTTTGCTGCATAGACCAGGGAGTTGTTTCATATATGTGTGTGTCCATTTCAAATTTAGCAAATCTTGAAAATTTCAAAGTCTTACGAATTTCCCAAGCCAAACTTCAGCATGTTTTGAATCTCAAAGTAAGATGCTGTAGATGTGATTAATAGAATGGTAAAGTTTTTCAGCACTGATTTTGAACTATTGTAATAATTAAATGTTTAGCTATGTAGTTCAGTTCAGTTGCTCAGTCGTGTCCTACTCTTTGCGACCCCATGAATCGCAGCACTCCAGGCCTCCCTGTCCATCACCAACTCCCGGAGATTACTCAAACTCATGTCCATCGAGTTGGTGATGTCATCCAGCCATCTCATCCTCATCTCATCAGGGTCTTTTCCAATGAGTCAACTCTTCTCATGAGGTGGCCAAAGTATTGGAGTTTCAGCTTCAGCATCAGTCCTTCCAGTGAACACCCAGGACTGATCTCCTTTAGGATGGACTGGCTGGATCTCCTTGCAGTCCAAGGGACTCTCAAAAGTCTTCTTCAACATCACAGTTCAAAAGCATCAATTTTTCGGTGCTCAGCTTTCTTCACAGTCCAGCTCTCACATCCATACATGACCACTGGAAAAACCATAGCCTTGACTAGACAGACCTTTGTAGGCAAAGTAAAGTCTCTGCTTTTTCATATGCTATCTAGGTTGGTCATAACTTTCCTTCCAAGGAGTAAGCGTCTTTTAATTTCATGGCTGCAGTCACCATCTGCAGTGATTTTGGAGCCCAAGAAAATAAAGTTTGACACTGTTTCCACTGTTTCCCCATCTATTTGCCATGAGGTGATGGGACTACATGCCATGATCTTAGTTTTCTGAATGTTGAGATTTAAGCCAACTTTTTCACTCTCCTCTTTCACTTTCATGAAGTGGCTTTTTAGTTCCTCTTCACTTTCTGCCATAAGGGTGGTGTCATCTGCATATCTGATGTTATTGATATTTCTCCTGGCAATATTGATCCCAACTTGTGCTTCTTCTAGCCCAGCATTTCTCATGATGTACTCTGCATAAAAGTTAAATAAGCAGGGTGACAATATACAGCCTTGATGTACTTCTTTTCCTATTGGAACCAGTTGGTTGTTCGATGTCCAGTTCTAACCGTTGCTTCCTGACCTGCATACAGGTTTCTCAAGAGGCAGGTCAGGTGATCTGGTATTCCCATATCTTTTGGAATTTTCCACACTTTATTGTGATCCACACAGTCGAAGGCTTTGGCATAATCAATGAAGCAGAAATTGATGTTTCTCTGGAACTCTCTTGCTTTTTTGATGATCCAGCAGATGTTGGCAATTTGATCTCTGGTTCCTCTGCCTTTTCTAAAAAGCTTGAACATCTGAAAGTTCATGGTTCACATATTGCTGAAGCCTGGCTTGGAGAATTTTGAGCATTACTTGACTAGCGTGTGACATGAGTGCAATAGTGCAGTAGTTTGAGCATTCTTTGGGATTGGAATGAAAACTGATCTTTTCCAGACCCGTGGCCACTGCTGAGTTTTCCAAATTTACTGGCATATTGAGTGCAGCACTTTTGTAGCCTCATCTTTCAGGATTTGAAATAGCTCAACTGGAATTCCATCACGTCCACCAGCTTTGTTTGTAGTGATGCTTTCTAAGGCCCACTTGACTTCACATTCTAGAATGTCTGACTCTAGGTGAGTGATCACATCATCATGATTATCTGGGTCATTAAGATCTTTTTTGTACAGTTCTTCTGTGTATTCTTGCCACCTCTTCTTAATATCTTCTGCTTCTGTTAGGTCCATACCATTTCTGTCCTTTATTGCACCCATCTTTGCATGAAATGTTTCCTTGGTATCTCTAATTTCCTTGAAGATGTCTCTAGTCTTTCCCATTCTGTTGTTTCCCTCTATTTCTTTGCATTGATCACTGAGGAAGGCTTTTTTATCTCTCCTTGGTATTCTTTGCAACTCTGCATTCAAATGGGAATATCTTTCCTTTTCTCCTTTGCTTTTTTTCTCACTTCTCTTCTTTTCACAGCTATTTGTAAGGCCTCCTGAGATAGCCATTTTGCTCTTTCACATTTTTTTTCCATGGGGATGGTCTTAATCCCTGCCTCCTGTACAATGTCATGAAACTCTGTCCATAGTTCATCAGACACTCTCTCTAACAGATCCAGTTCCTTAAATCTATTTCTCACTTCCACTGTATAATCGTAAGGGATTTGATTTAGGTCATACCTTAATGGTCTAGTGGTTTTCTCTACTTTCTTCAATTTCAATCTGAATTTGGCAATAAGGAGTTTATGACCTGAGCCACAGTCAGTTCCTGGTCTTGTTTTTGCTGACTGTATAGAGCTTCTCCATCTTTGGCTGCAAAGAATATAATCAATCTGATTTCGGTGTTCACCATCTGGTGATGCCCATGTGTATAGTCTTCTCTTGTGTTGTTGGAAGATGGTGCTTGCTATGACCAGTTTGTTCTCTTGGCAAAAGTCTATTAGCCTTTGCCCTGCTTCATTCCATACTCCAAGGCCAAATTTGCCTGTTACTCTAGGTGTTTCTTGACTTCCTACTTTTGCATTCCAGTTCCCTATAATGAAAAGGACATCCTTTTTGGGTGTTAGTTCTATAAGGTCTTGTAGGTCTTCATAGAACCGTTCAGCTTCTTCAGCATTACTGATTGGGGCATAGACTTGGATTACCGTGATATTGAATGGTTTGCCTTGGAAACGAACAGAGATCATTCTGTGGTTTTTGAGATTGTATCCAAGTACTGCATTTCAGACTCTCTTGTTGACTATGATGGCTACTCCATTTCTTCTAAGGGATTCCTGCCCACAGTAGTAGATATAATGGTCATCTGAGTTAAATTCACCCATTCCAGTCCATTTTAGTTCGCCGATTCCTAGAATGTTGACATTCACTCTTGCCATCTCCTGTTTGACCATTTCCAATTTGCCTTGATTCATGGACCTAACATTTCAGGTTCCTATGCAATATTACTCTTTACAGCATCAGACCTTGCTTCTATCACCAGTCACATCCACAACTGGGTATTGTTTTTGCTTTGGCTCCATCCCTTCATTCTTTCTGGAGTTATTTCTCCACTGATCTCCAGTAGCATATTGGGTACCTACCAACCTGGGGAGTTCATCTTTCAGTATCCTATCTTTTTGCCTTCTCATACTCTTCATGGGGTTCTCAAGGCAAGAATACTGAATTGGTTTGCCATTCCCTTCTCCAGTGGACCACATTCTGTCAGACCTCTCCACCATGACCCGACCGTCTTGAGTGGCCCCACCCGGCATGGCTTAGTTTCATTTAGTTAGACAAGACTGTGGTCCGTGTGATCAGATTGGCTAGTTTTCTGTGATTATGGTTTTAGTGTGTCTACCCTCTGATGCCCTCTCGCAACACCTACCCTCTTACTTGGGTTTCTCTTACCTTGGACTTGGGGTATCTCTTCACAGCTGCTCCACAAAGCGTAGCCGCTGCTCCTTACCCTTGGACGAGGGGTATCCTCAGGGCTGCCCCTCCTGACCTTGAACGTGAAGTAGCTCCTCTCGGCCCTCCTGCAACCGCCCAGCTGCCACTCCTTGAGCAGGGGCTAGCTCCTCTCCACCGCCGCCCCTGACCTTGGACATGGGGTAGCTCCTCTCGGCCACTCCTGCACCGTCGCAGCCTGGTGCTCTCGGTCGCCACCCCTGACCTTGGCTATGTAGACAAGTGTGTAAAAATGGGAAATATTCAACTTTGCCAATTTTCCAATTCTCTTTTGTGCTTTAGATACTCTTGAATTATGCCATATTTGACCTAACTAGGTGAATGTAATAGAAAGTAATTCTTTCATGTTTTATACATAAAATCAATGGGAAGCAGTGAGAGGTCAATAATGTCTTCCTCTTTTGGTAATGTAGTAGTGAAAGTCCCGTGGTCGTGTCCGACTCTTTGCAACCCCATGGACTGTATAGTTTATGGAATTCTCCAGGCCAGAGTACTGGAGTGAGTAGCCTTTCCCTTCTCCAGGGGACCTTCCCAACCCAGGGATCAAACCCAGGTCTCCTGCATTGCAGGCGGATTCTTTACCAGCTGAGCTACAAGGAGTTTTGGACTTTTTGAGGATGTAATTGGTATTGTTGAATAAATATTGGACACCTAGTTACATATAAATTTCAGGTAAATAGTGAATGTTTTGGGGAATGAGCTTCATTCTCCTGCATTGCAGGCAGATTCTTTACCATCTGAGGAACTAAGCAAGGCCTTTAAAACATAAGTATGTACCAAATACTACGTGGTACATGTTTATACTTAAAAAAAGTTTATTATGTAGCAGGGTGCCCTATATTTTTATTTACTGAATTTGGCAACCCTATTCTAGTTCTGGTTAGTATACTGCTCCTTATTGGACACTGATTTTTCTCAGGCATTCTATTTAAAACTAGGAATTTTATCATTTCTAAATGTCAAATTGACCCCAGAATGGGATTTAAAGGCATTGTGAACAAAATCAGATAAATAAATGCAGAAAGGATGGCCATGCAAAGATTGTAATTAATTCATTTTTGTCCATTTAAGGCCCATAAGGAAGAACAATAAAATCACTGCTCTCCTCCATGCTAAATCTGTCCTGGAGACAGGGTCATAGACCAGGGGTTGGACAGAGGCCCCTAAGCCTTATCCTAACAGCATGGCTACCCCACCTGGTCGTTCTGCAGCTCTCAAACTGGATCAGCTTTCTTTCTTGATAGACGTGTTATATAGAATGTGAAAGCAGCCCAGACAGCTTATTGCTGCTGGGAAATACTATATTCAGTGCACTTCCTTCCCCTTGCTCCCCTGCTTTCTTCCTGTCCTGCCTTTTGTCTGTCCTTGCCCTATGCAGGCAGATTTTTTGATCGCCAGCAAACAGTGGGAGGGATAACCCACTTAAACTCATCCCCAGTACTTAGCACAATGCTTTGGACCTACTATATATTAAAAAAATTGTTACACCAAACAAAATGCTATAATCCTATCACAGCAAAGGCTGAGAAAAAAAAATGTTCAGATCCTATTTGGGATATTACATTAATATATATAAAATTGAGAAATGATGTTGACTTGGTTTATAATGATATTTTCTGTAATTGTATTGACTTTTATAATGGGAATGGGTCTTTGCTATGAACCCTGAATTGCCAAGCCAATCCCATTCTAATTTATGTAAACAGTAGTATTATTAAAATCTTGGTAAATATTCCCTTTCCCTCTTAAATACAGATTAATGAGAGTGAAAGTGCCTTCTTCAGGGACAAGAAATAAACAAAGTGAAGTCCATTTAATTTAACTTTTTTGTTTGTTTGAATCAAATACTTCTGTAAATTTTCCAAACTTTAACTTTTATTTCTCCAGTTTTAGCTTAATCTATTGAAAAAATAAACTAAAAGTTGTGTTGATATAAAAAAAGAATAATTTCATTTGGTAGATCTTATTTCACTCACTTTTTTGGTGATTCATAAAGTAT
This sequence comes from Dama dama, assembly GCF_033118175.1. Lineage (NCBI taxonomy): Eukaryota > Metazoa > Chordata > Mammalia > Artiodactyla > Cervidae > Dama > Dama dama. Next base: position 37,891,862 of record NC_083689.1, read on the forward strand.
GTATCTTTCTGTGGCTAAAATAAAGTGTTGTTTTTCTGAACTTTGATCTAGAAATACAAATAAAGCACATAAAATGAGCACCAACACACACATATATTCTTGTTATATATTATTACAAAATATTTAAGATTCTTTTCTATTATCAGTTATTACATGATACTGAATTTAGTTCCTGTGCTATACAATAGGTCCCTGTTTTTTATTTATTTTAAATATAGTAGTGTATATCTGTTAATCCCAAATTCCTAATTTATCCCAGTCCCTCCTTTCCCCTCTGGTAACCATAAATTTGTTTTCTATGTCTCTGAGTTTATTTCTGTTTCATAAAGAAATTCATTTGTATCGTTTCTTTTTCAGATTACATATATAAGTGATATGATATTTTTCTTCCTCTATCCAACCAAATTTTGGCATTCTTAATTCCATCTTGGGACTTGGTTACCAGGCAGGCTTTTTTACTTCCCTTCAAGAATATCATCTACAACTCTTCACTGAAAAAGAAAACATTGTTGATGGAAGAAGAATCTTCTTAGGAAACTGAATCTCCTTTTTAGTTCCAGAAATGGCTCACCACTTATGGAGAAAACTTGAACTAAAGAAAATATATTCAGAACACTGACAGTTCAGTGAGGATTGTTATTCAACAGAAAAATATTTGACCTCTAGGCAAGGGCTCTGACCCCGTGCCCTTTCCCCAAACAGGCTGTCTGACTGTCAGGCACTCAGATAACTTTCCATCCCGTGACAGCTTATGCGCTGGAAGTGACAGCCTGTCTGCGGTGGGACAGCATGTGGCCGCTGGGTGCAGCGTAGCAGAGGGGGCGCGTCTTTGTTTTTCTAAGGCTCTCTAGTATGTGACTAGCTCAGTTAATAGTGACAGTAATGTGTATCCAGTCCCTTCTCAGGGACCGGACTATTCATGAAACACGCTTTTGCTCAGATCAGCTGAGTTAATGGCAAGTGGAGTATTCTTCATTTTAGTTATTCTCAAATTCCTTCTTCTCACAAGATTACCTTGTGCAGGACACTTGGGTGAGTAGCATTTGCATCTCCTTTCCTCACATGTTGATGCCCTAAGAGGTCTTCTTAATCAAGGAAGGGTGAGGAAAATAAAGGGGAGTAACTGAAAGAAAGATCCATTTTCATGGCCTGTAGTCTGTTGATTTCATTTTCGGACAGGAGTATACACCATTCAAATGTCTTTGGATCCTTGACTTCTTCAGGAAATCATTTTGCCTGGAATCATTACCCTTCTCAATATAATTAGGTCGCATGATTGTTTTGTGCAAACCACAGTTCTATCCTGAATTATTCAATTTTCACTGGCACCATCCTTAGGAAGCTCACATTACAGCTAGCCAGTCAAGCTGCCCTGTGATTGTGAGGCACAGCACAGTAAAGGACAGAACATTTGAGACAGGAAACTTGCTTCCTAGGGTGGTGTGGTCACATATTTCCTATTTATTCCTGAAAAAGTTTAACTCTGAAGTTCCTCAGAATTAAAAAACAAGAGCAGCTACCAAATGGTCTCTAACAGGTCCTCCAAATCGGCAGTTGAGTGATGTCAGGTGACCTTTTTGTCAGAGGGCTTCTTATGATCATGAGATTAAAGTGACCTTCCCTTTAGGCCCTGGTTTTGGGTTATTTCTTTGTATCTGATTTTGATTTTGCCTCATTCTATAGGGATTATTTCTGGTATGCACAACATTCTTCAAAGGACACATTCATAAAGGCCATTTTCCAGTTTAGTCTAGAGACACTAACTTCCAGGTATGATACTTGTGGCGCTCTATCAAGTTCCAACATGTCATATTACTCAGAATGGTCCACTCATAAATAGGCTGTATTCAAAACACAGACCCTTGTTTTTTGTTTTTGTTTTTTTTTAAAATAGGCTAAGCCTCTCCGAGGTTTCAGGCTGCTCTCAAGTGTTTGTCCATTGACTCTATTTTTTTCTCCTAGAGAATGGACTTACTTTCCTTGTCTCTGCTTTGAATAGGAAAACAACAATAACAAATTGATGAGACTGCTTTGTTTGTAAAGGGAAGGTGGGGGCAGAGAGAAGGCAAAGGATGTGTGTGGGTGTGTTTGTGTGCACATGGGGGACTCCAGGGAGGAATAGCATTTGTGAGATGTTTTCCTGGAGGAGCAGTTTCGAATTTGTTTTGGTGTACATTGAGCCAGAAGTTTGAAAATAAGAAGCGACTTCATAAACGTTTGCTCTCTGTATCACCACCTTGTTAAATCAATGCAGCATTTGGGCCAATTTTGTTTTTCTAGTTCCATTGTACACTTGGGAAAGCAGAAGGCATTTTGCAGAATCTGGCATTATGCAGAATCTGGCGTTTGGTTGTTTGGAGAAGGCTGCTTTACCCACTAGGTCACAGTAAACGACTACAGACGCTAAGAATATGTTGACAGTGTCAGTAGTGAAATCTTTGCCACACAGATTGTGAAAAATTGAAGGAGGGCGGGAAATAATTTATTTTGCTAACAATCTATTTCCCATCTGTACTTTGTATCTGCTGAAGCTGGAAGTCCTTGCCTCCCCTCCTCAAAGTCTGTCTCTTTTCTTTGACAGATGTGCAATCCTTGAAGCTTTCAGTTCAGATGAGTGTTATTAACAGCAACCTTTAGAGTACATCGGGGATTAACTTAATTTTTTGGTATGTATTTTTACTACAGTTTCAAGATGCTGGAATGTAGGTATGGTTCTTGTTTTTAAAAAAAAAAAAAAAGTTTAGACAGGTTGATTCATTTAACTACCCAGCAGGATATGATTACTTTTACTAAAATTAAATTCCAAAGAAGAAAATCTAACAACTTTATCCACATACATAAGCACACACTATATAAATAAATGTATATATATACACACACATACACACACAATGTGGTAGTGAGGTCTAGACCAGGCAAGAAATATTTTCTTAAATGGAAATTGATTGGGTTTTAATTAATATTTAAAAGCATGTCTTACTTTGGTCTGTTTTTCCTTTGGATCAGCTATGATGTATTAAATAGATATTTCTTTTTTGTTTGTTTCAGTGAGCTACTGATATATTTAATACATGAAAATAAATACATGACTATTACAATTTTTAAACATCCATCCACATATCACCTAGATCCTTGTGTTCCCCGCTGGTCCACACATGGTGCCTGGGAAAATTCCTGAGGCCTTCAGACTCAGCTGGAAACTTATCCTGAGCAGGAGCTTGGTGTGAAGGGAGGGAGGAGGAACCCTCCGGGTTGGCGATCATACCATTTATTCACACTTGGTGGCGAGACAGTGTTGATGGAGGAGGTGGGGGGACCCTCCTGGAGACTCTCTGGGCTGGCACTGATACAGCATGTGGCTGTGACAGGACTGGAGATAGGGATGTCAGGGGTTGACCCTCCAATCCATATCAGCGTGGAAAGTGCCCACCCTCACTCTCTGTCCTCAGCAGTGCTCCATCAATGCCTGGTGGTCTCCCCCAAGGCCTGCCTACCAGCCCCATCCTCTGAAATTCTGCCCCTGGTTGTGACCCCAGGGGCAAATATACAGAAAGGACCAAGAAACTCACTTCCAAGGGGGCTTTGCTTTCTGGGTGGCTCCGCCTTGGGGGCTGGGGGGCATAGCTGGCACTGAAATACTGAAGGAGCTCTGGCAGTCACCAGGGGTCTCCGGAAGGTGACCCCTGAAGGGGCGGGCCTGGGATCCCGAGGCCCGTCTGTGCAGGGGGTACTGGCGGGTGGTGACCTATGCCAGGGACATTAGGTGGGTGAGGGAGTGGGAATGCTCCTGCCTCAGAGGGCGCGGAGCATCTAACCCATTCACAGACAGCCTCCAGGAGTTGGCCACCACCCTGCACTCTATCTTTGAGGGACCAGCTGGGTGAACAGCTTGCGCTGGAGTCTCCCTGGGGTGGGGTGAATGGCTGCCCCTAGGGATAGCTGGGGTTGTCCGGAAGAGGGCATGGAGCTTTGCAGCTTCTTCCCTCACCATCCACTTGGCCTCCCAGCTGGGGCTCTCAGGTCAGGAGCCAGAGACTGACCACAGTAAGAAGGGGTCTGGCTGGTCAATCTGTATTTGTTCTTCCTTGGTGTGAGGGTTGGGGTGCTGCCACTGGAGGAGGTGGACTCACAGCTCCCGTTGGCCCCCGATGCCTGTGACACCCCTGTCCCCACTCCTCTGGTTCTGTTGGCCTTCTTCCTCAAGGGTGGGTCAAAGTCTGGTGGTGTGGGCCAGGTGCCTGCCGGGCTGCCAAACAAAGTCTCCTCCACATATGATGGTCGAACCTTGATCTGGTAGCCGCCCCCGCAGTGGTGCTGAACGTGGAGGGTCTGCATCCCGCTGATGGCCAGCTCTGCTGGGGTCTTCATGCCGCCCGTGGTCCTGAGTGCTCTGCCTGCCAGGTCCTGCCTCCAGGGCTCCCTCCTGCAAAGAGATTTACAAGCATTGTCTCATTTCATCCCCTCAACAGTCCTGTGAGGTACCTTCCATTATGTCCATTCTACAGATGAGAAAATCGAGGCTTCAAAGGGTGAAGTCACAAGTGTCAGTCACACCTGAGCATCTTGGCTTGCTGACCCCAGTCGCAACCCTTGGTGTCCCCTGCTCCCAGGCCTGGACTTCTTTGCAGGGGTGCTTGGGCACTAGGGGCACACACTGTACATCCATATCCGCAGCTCTGAACTCTGGAGCCTGTGACTTCCGGAAGTTCAGGCCACCCTCAGCCCCAGCTCTGCGAAGACCAACTCAGCACTGGCATCTGGGCCCTAGAGACCTAAATAGATATTTCTATAACTTTGTTCTTACTGAACCTTTATTTTTCAATGATTGGACCCTCCAGATTCTAATGGAAATTAGCAAGTTATTAATATATTGAGAGTATGCAGGTGTATTTTATTAGCTGTTGGCTTGTAGCTGCTGCAGTTAGGAAACCTCTTTGTCCTTTTTTTTTTTTTTTTAGGCCTCATGGGAACCCCATTTCAATGCTGAATATGTAGGTAGAGTTATAAATTATATGTGTTGTAGATATGTTAATAACAAGTCAGTCTTTTCTTAGGGCCTTTCCAAGAAATCATTCTGGAGAAGAGGCAGCAGAAAGTCTGTCTTGCTGTTTTCGAGCTCACAGAGAGTGACTGATACTCAAGAAAAAATGAAAATGTTTAATTTTTATATTTCCACCTCAGTTTGAATGCAGATGAAAGTTGCATTTTTATTTATGGCTTGGAGGATAGCAAGGCCTGATAAGAAATCATAAAGAAAGATGGGAACCTCAATAGCAAATTTCATGCCGAAAATTTCATCATTTGTCACATATCAGTGACTAAAAAAAAAAAAAAAAAAATAGAGAGGAACCTTGAATTTGTGCCACACTCTAAACTTTAAACAGAGCTGAAATTGCACTGTGTGGTAGGCCATTCAGACAACATATGCAAAGGCCTGTGCTCATCTCTGGTTGAGCCATTGTCCTGTGTACACCCTGGAAACCTAAAAGTCATTCTGTGGGAGAGTTAGCTTTCCAAATAGCTTCCCTCTTTTTTCCTGACACATTGCAGTCTTAAAAGTGCCAGTGTTGTCACAATCTTTATAAGACACAGACAAGGAGAGACTTTGATTAGAAAGACTGTTGCAGTAGGGAGATTGCTCTCATCTTAGAAATCTGCAAGCATGTCAAAAATCATAAAGAAAAACGTATGAAAAAGGTACCTGTTGCAAAGATTTTCCCCTCATACTCTGTGACTCTGGCCATATGAAGAGCCCTTGCACAGAAAGACAAGAGGTCAAAAAGATAGCTGAGGATATTGAATTAGTGCATTTGGTAGTGTGGAGGTTAGAGGGCAAGAGGCCGCAAGATTTCTCATGGTCACCTAATTGCATTAATACCCTGTAAAATTAACTCAATTTTGAGGAGATGGACTCCATGAAGTAGGGACCTTTATACTATGCATTTCATTTTAATTGAGAGACAGTGTCTAAAATAGACATTTGAATCAGATGACCCAGGCTTTTTATCTCAGTCCTATCTTTTATTAGCTGGGAGATATTGAACAAATGGTCCAGTATCTTTGAACATTGCCTTCTTTGATTTATAAATCAGGAATGGTTATCAAAAGATCCTAATGAGATGGTGCAAGTCAATATAAACATGGAAGGTGTGTAAAAATGTTAGATATCATTAATAATGAGTAGTTTCCAATCTTTTTTAGAAGCATCGCTTACTTGCAAGTTAATTAAAAACCAATTAGCTATAATATGTTAGTGGGAAAAAAAAGTGAACAGGGGGTGGCAAAGCAGACTTCTAAAAGATTGGGACAATTATGTAAATAGCCTGAATTTATTGATTTAATGCTAATTATTTTTAGCTTGAGTGAGTTTGTCAGACATATAATGGTTATATTAATATATCTTTGCTAGTTGGATTGGCTTAATTTTCCATATAATTTTCAAGGCAGCATTGAACAGACAATAGCTATCATATGGGTTATTAGAGAACATTGCAGTTACTTTCCACTAAAGAGTTGTCATTTTGGGCAATGATTTTAGAGCAAAGTGTAGCAATAAAAGCACTGTTAGTGGTTGACCAGTTTTCCCAGCACCACTTGTTAAAGAGGTTGTCTTTTTTCCATTGTATATCCTTGCCTCCTTTGTCAAAGATAAGGTGTCCATAGGTTCGTGGATTTATCTCTGGGCTTTCTATTCTGTTCCATTGATCTATATTTCTGTCTTTGTGCCAGTACCATACTGTCTTGATGACTGTGGCTTTGTAGTAGAGTCTGAAGTCAGGCAGGTTGATTCCTCCAGTTCTAGAACACTTTCTAACACCATACACAAAAATAAACTCAAAATGGATTAAATATCTAAATGTAAGACCAGAAACTATAAAACTCCTAGAGGAGAACATAGGCAAAACACTCTCCGACATAAGTCACAGCAAGATCCTCTATGACCCACCTCCCAGAATATTGGAAATAAAAGCAAAAATAAACAAATGGGACCTAATGAAACTTAAAAGCTTTTGTACTGCAAAGGAAACTATAAATAAGGTGAAAAGACAGCCCTCAGATTGGGAGAAAATAATAGCAAATGAAGAAACAGACAAAGGATTAATCTCAAAAATATACAAGCAACTCCTGAAGCTCAATTCCAGAAAAATAAATGACCCAATCAAAAAATGGGCCAAAGAACTAAACAGACATTTCTCCAAAGAAGACATACAGATGGCCAACAAACACATGAAAAGATGCTCAACATCACTCATTATTAGAGAAATGCAAATCAAAACCACAATGAGGTACCATTACACGCCAGTCAGGATGGCTGCTATCCAAAAGTCTACAAGCAATAAATGCTGGAGAGGGTGTGAAGAAAAGGGAACCCTCTTACACTGTTGGTGGGAATGCAAACTAGTACAGCCGCTATGGAAAACAGTGTGGAGATTTCTTAAAAAACTGGAAATAGAACTGCCATATGACCCAGCAATCCCACTTCTGGGCATACACACTGAGGAAACCAGATCTGAAAGAGACACGTGCACCCCAATGTTCATCGCAGCACTGTTTATAATAGCCAGGACATGGAAGCAACCTAGATGCCCATCAGCAGATGAATGGATAAGGAAGCTGTGGTACATATACACCATGGAATATTACTCAGCCATTAAAAAGAATTCATTTGAACCAGTCCTAATGAGATGGATGAAGCTGGAGCCCCTTATACAGAGTGAAGTAAGCCAGAAAGATAAAGAACATTACAGCATACTAACACATATATATGGAATTTAGAAAGATGGTAACGATAACCCTATATGCAGAACAGAAAAAGAGACACAGAAATACAGAACAGACTTTTGAACTCTGTGGGAGAAGGTGAGGGTGGGATATTTCAAAAGAACAGCATGTATACTATCTATGGTGAAACAGATCGCCAGCCCAGGTGGGATGCATGAGACAAGTGCTCCAGCCTGGTGCACTGGGAGGACCCAGAGGAATCGGGTGGAGAGGGAGGTGGGAGGGGGGATCGGGATGGGGAATATGTGTAGATCCATGGCTGATTCATATCAATGTATGACAAAACCCACTGAAATGATGTGAAGTGATTAGCCTCCAACTAATAAAAAAAAAAAAAAAAGCACTGTTATATTTATATTTATCCATTCCATTGGAAGAACTTCAAAAGAAAAGAAAATACACATCAACTCTAATGAAGTCAGTTTTATTTCAGTGATTTACACATAAAACTTTCATTCTTAAAAGAGAATGATATAGGCTTATCCCACTGAAGAAGACTATTGAAACTCCCTTGGTTAGAAATGGAAGATCCATTCATTACTTATAAGGCTAGTGACACAAATATTTTTGACCAGTATTCACAGGAACTAGTGATCAAAGTTCATTACTCTAATATGTGACTTCTTAATACAACCTCTGGAAACCCCTGGGTTTCAGGGAAGCATTTGTGACCCAGGAGAAATAAGGAGAAATTCAAGTGAACTATTTCTGTGACTGTTTATAAGGGGAGTTTTTAAAGAAGCCCATGGAAGGCTACAATTCAGCATGACACACCAAGGAAGAGCACCCAGGAAATGGCTCTGATGACCTCCAGGATGCTGTGTTTACCTGTCTGCAGCTCCCACTTATGTGCAATGGCACATGGCTGGATGCGATCAGAGGAGGTGAAAGGGACATTGCTTAAGCTCACAATTACAGAGTGCTAAAAATCTGAGGGCTTTTGACATCATTTGGTTTAAACTTCTCTTTTGGCGGAGGAGGTGAATGAGGTTGAAGTAGTTTGAATTCCACAAATACTTATTGCCCCAAGGAAACAGACGAGGGCAATTAACAATTATTATATACTTGTTATTTTTTTCAGTATATCCTATACCACAGAGCTATGTTTAGGTATTATTATATCTATTTCACATATGAGAACATTGATGTTCAATAAGGATAAGAAATTTTCATAAAGTTCACCAGCTAATAGTTTTCAGGATTTGAAGGTGGGATGACCTCACCTTTGCACTATGTGAGTGTGTCTCCTCAGGACCAGAATTCATTGCGATGAAGAAATCCACCTTGACTTTAAAGTATTGATTTCTTTTTCTTTTTATACCATTATTTGCTGTGAAAGGATTGAATCTGAGTAGATAAAGCGGAAGAAATAATCCAAGAAGGGAGACAGGAAGAAAAAAAATTCTGTGATGCTGAAGTGATATCAGTGCTAGGATGAAGTAACTGGTAAGTGGATGAATGTAATAAAGCAGAGCAATTCACTACTTTGGGAGCTCTGTAAACACCTGACAGCCTAGAAAATTAAGCTATACCTTTACTGGAAGATTCAGAAAACTGCAGTATGCAAAATTCTAAAGATGTGAGAAGCACACAGAACTATAACTTAAGAGTTACTGATGGATAGTATCTTTCAGCTCTTCAGTTCAGTCGCTCAGTTGTGTCTGACTCTTTGTGACCCCAAGAACCGCAGCATGCCAGGCCTCCCTGTCCATCACCAACTCCTGGAGTTCACCCAAACCCATGTCCATTGAGTCAGTGATGCCATCCAACCATCTCATCCTCTGTCGTCCCTTTCTCCTCCTGCCCTCAATCTTTCCCAGCAGGGTCTTTTCAAATGAGTCAGCTCTTCGCATGAGGTGGCCAAAGTACTAGAGTTTCAGCTTCAACATTAGTCCTTCCAAAGAACACCCACGACTGATCTCCTTTAGGATGGACTAGTTGGATCTCCTTGCAGTCCAAGGGACTCTCAAGAGTCTTCTCCAACACCACAGTTCAAAAGCACCAATTCTTCTGCGCTTCATTATTCTTTCAGCTGAGAACTCCAGAAAAGAGTAAGTTGACATACCTACCCAGGTTGCGAACTGTTTCATGGAGGTATAAGTCTTAGATTCATTGTAATCACTAATTATTTAACTCCAGCTGGGTTTGAAGGAACAAAATAAAGCATTTGTTTCCAAAGGAAACAAATTTGTTCCAAAGGAAACTACAGTAAAAAGGGAAGAAAGACTTTGTGCTAAAATAAGCTTAGGCAATACCACAAACTAAATTTTTGCTCTTGGACAGTTTCAGGAAAGAAACCTGATAGACTTTGTTCAGCCCAGAAGTTTCCAAAGAGATTTGACTATGGAACACTTTTTTTGGTAATATGTATTACTGTATGGAACAAAATGTGTCAACATGCAGTTCTTGAATACCTAGTGATATTCCTTGGGCTGTCAACTGATTGGAAAAGAGAAAAAGTTAAAGACCAAAAATCCTGAAATAAAATACTAGTAAACAAAATCCAACAGCACATTAAAAGAATCATACACCATGATCAAGTGGAGTTTATCATGGGGATGCAAGGATTCTTCAATATACCCAAATCAATCAATGTGATATACCATATAAACAAATTGAAAGATATAGACCATATGATAATTTCAATGCAGAGAAAGCTTTTGACAAAATTTAATACCCATTTATGATAAAAACTCTCCAGAAAATAGGCATAAAAGGAACATACCTCAACATAATAAAGGCCGTATTTTGCAAGCCACAGTAAACATTATTCTCAATGGTGAAAAGTTGGAAGCATTTCCTCTCAGATCAGGAGTAACCAAGTTGCCCAATCTTGCCATTATTATTCAGTATAGTTTTGGAAGTCCTAGTCACAGCAGTCAGAGAAGAAAAAGAAACCAGAGGAATCCAGATGAGAAAAAAAGAACTAAAACTCTCATTGTTTGCAGATGACATGATACTATACATGCAAAGCCCTAAAGATGCCACCGGAAAATTACTAGAGCTAATCAATGAATTTAGTAAGGTTGCAAGATACAGAATTAATATACAGAAATCCCTGGCATTCCTATACACTAACAAGAACGATCATAAAGAGAAATTAGGGAAATAATTCCATTCAGCATTGCAACAGAAAAAATAAAATACCCAGGAATAAACGTACCTAAGGAGACAAAAGACCTAAATACCAAAAACCATCAGACAGTGGTGAAAGAAGGATGACACAACAAATGTAGAGATATATCTTGTTCTTGGATTGGAAGAATCAATATTGTGAAAATGATGAATGAGGGTACTACCCCAAACAACCTAGAAATTCAAAGCAATCTCTATAAAATTACCAATGGCATTTTCCACAGAACTAAAACAAACAAACAAAAAAATCACAATTGATATGGAAACACGAAAGGCCCCAAATAGCCAAAGCAATCGTGAGAAAGAAAAATGGAGTTGGAAGACTTCAGATTATATTACCAAGCTACAGTTATCAAGACAGTATGGTACTGGCACAAAAACAGAAATATATAAAAATGGAACAATATAGAATTCCAAGAGATAAACCCATGCACCTATGGGGACCTTGTCTTTGGCAAATTAGGCAAGAATTTTATGTTTTTGGAGAATGGAGAAAAGATAGCCTCTTCAATAAGTGGTACTGGGAAAACTGGACAGCTATGTGTAAAAGAATGAAATTAAAACACTTCCTAACACCAAACACAAAAATAAACTCAAAATGGCTAAAAGACCTAAAAGTAAGGCCAGAAACTATAAAAATCTTAGATGAAAATGTAGAAAAAACACTTTTTGACATAAATCACAGCAATATCCTTTTTTACCCACCTCCTAGAGTAATGGAAATAAAAACAAAAATAAACAAGTGGGACCTAATTAAACTTAAGAACTTTTGCACAGAAAACTATAAACAAGATGAAAAGACAACCCTTAGGATGGGAGAAATAATTGCAAATGAAACAACTGACAAAAGATTAGTCTCCAAAATATATAAGCAACTTATGCAGCTAAATATCAGAAAAACAACTCAATCAAAAGTGGAAGGAAGACCTAAACAGACATTTCTTCAAAGAAGATACTTAGATGGCCAACAAACACATGACTCATTATTCAGTTCAGTTCAGTCGCTCAGTCGTGTCCAACACTTTGTGACCGCATGAACTACAGCACGCCAGGCCTCCCTGTCCACCACCAACTCCCAGAGTCCACTCAAACTCATGTCCATCGAGTTGGTGATGCCATCCAGCCATCTCATCCTCTGTCATCCCCTTCTTCTCCTGCTCTCAATCTTTCCCAGCATCAGGGTCTTTTCCAATGAGTCAGCTCTTTGCATCAGGTGGCCGAAGTATTGGAGTTTCAGCTTCAACATCAGTCCTTCCGATAAACACCCAGGACTGATCTACTTTAGGATGGACTGTTTGGATCTCCTTGCAGACCAAGGGATTCTCAAGAGTCTTCTCCAACACCACAGTTCAAAAGCATCAATTCTTTGGCACTCAGCTTTCTTTATAGTCCAACTCTCACATCCATACGTGACCACTGGGAAAACCATAGTGTTGACTAGATGGACCTTTGTTGGCAAAGTACTGTCTCTGCTTTTTAATATGCTATCTAGGTTGGTCATAACTTTCCTTCCAAGGAGTAAGCATCTTTTAATTTCATGGCTGCAATCACCATCTGCAGTGATTTTGGAGCCCAGAAAAATAAAGTCAGCCACTGTTTCCCCATCTATAAATTTAAATCAAAACTACAATGAGGTATCACCTCACATGAATCAGAATGGCCATAGTAAAACAATCTATAAATAATTAATGCTGGAGAGAGTGTGGAGAAAAGGGAACCCTCTTGCACTGTTGGTAGAAACGTAAATTGATGCAGCCACTATGGAGAACAGTGTGGAGATTCCTTAAAAAACTAGGAATAAAACTACCATGTGACCCAGCAATCCCACTACTAAGCATATACCTTGAGGAAATCATAACTGAAAAGACACAAGTACCCCAATGTTCATAGCAGCACTATTTACAGTAACTAGGACATGGAAGCAACTTGGATGTCTGTTGACAGATGAGTAGATAAAGAAGAAGGGGTGTGTATATACAATGGAATATTACTTAGCAATAAAAGGAACACCATTGAGTCAGTTCTAATGAGGTGGATGAATTTAAGGCCCATTATACAGAATGAGGGCTTCCCTGGTTGTTCAGCTGGTAAAGAATCTGCCTGCAGTGCCAGAAATGCCAGTTGGATTCCTGGCTCAGAAAGATCCCCTGGAAGAGAGATAGGTTACCCACTCCAGTATTCATGGGCTTCCCTGGTGGCTCAGGTAGTTAAGAACCCAGGTCTTCCACCTGCAGTGTGGGAAAGTGGGTTCAGTCCCTGGGTTGGGAAGATCCTCTGGAGGAGGGCATGGCAACCCACTCCAGTATTCTTGCCTGGAGAATCCCCATGGATAGAGGAGTCTGGCAGGCTATATAGTCCATGGGGTTGCAAAGAGTCAGACAGGGCTGAGTGACTAAGCACAGCACAGCATACAGAGTGAAGTAAGAAAGGGAAAAACAGATTCATATATTAGCATATATATATATGTATATATGTGTGGAATCTAGAAAAATGATACTGATGAACCTATTTACAGGGCAGGAATAGAGATGCAGACATAGAAAACAGACTTTGGACATACTGGGTAAGGAAAGAGTGGGATGAATTGAGAGTAGCACTGAAACATATACGTCACCATATGTAAAAGAGATAGCTAATGGGAAGTTTCTGTATAATACAGGGAGCTCCACCCAGTGCTCTGACAACTTAGAGGGATGGGATGGGATGGGGGTAGTGGTGGAGAAATTCAAGAGGAAGATATATGTGTGTGTGTATATATATATATATATATATATACACACATACACACACACACTTATGGCTGATTTACATTGTTGTATGGCAGAATCCAATACAATAATGTAAAATAATTATCCTCCAATTAAAAATAAATTAAAAAAAGTAAAGATATAATTTTGTTTATATATACTTCACTGTTTTTGACTAGAAGGTTAATTATTAGATTTTCAGAAATTTCAGTATTTTTTTTAACAGCCTCATAATGTGCTACATGCACATAAATTGATCCGTTCATCTTGGGTTTAAGCATTTGTACATCATTTACTTATTGCTTAAAGTTGAGTTCAGGTTTTATTTTTACAGTTGTTAATTTGAGCTCCAATTTATGAAAAAGTGATTAAAATGTTTTACAAAAGCATAAAAACCATAGTAAAATTATAAGTAAATGTATCCTCTCTAAATCATGTGGATATAGAAATATATCTATATGTTCTCAAAAAATTAATCAAATGCTGTAAGTTCACATAAACAGCCAAAAGAAGAAATTGCAGATAACAGATAAAAGTTTGGCTGAAATGTTCTTTCATGTTTTTCCATAAGATGAGATGTAAAAACCTGAATAAACCTTTTGGTTAACCAAATACAATGAACATTTAGATGGATATATGAGAATGAGATTTTATAGGATCTGCAACATACTTATTTCTACACTTCTGTCAAATATTGACAAGATGCCAAATTATTATGATCCTGTCTTCAAAGTATTGGTAAATCAGTCAAGTCAATCTAGATTCTTCTAGGACAAGAATAAAACTAAAATTATGTTTATTCAGAGAACTGCTGAGGTCTCCAAGGTGTCAGAGCACAATGATCACAATTTTGGAGACAAGAAAAGGAAGCAAAAGGAAATTGATGAAACTGAAAACCTGAAACTCCAAGTTTTGGGGAGCTTAAGAAAAGTTTACATAAGCAATTATTAACTCGTTATTCAGTTGAAGATAGTAAATTTACTGTGGAATACTTTAATTGAAGTATAGCTGCTTTACAATATTGTGCTAGTTCCAGATGTGTGATGTAGTGATTCAGTATTTACAGATTGTTTTCCTATTACAGATTATTACAGGATAATGGGCATAAACCCCTGTGTTACACAGTAAAGCCTCGTTGCTTCTCAATTTTATACATAATAGTTTGTTAATTCCATACCCCTAATTTGTCCCTCCTCCTTCTTTCTCCTTTTTGGTAACCACAAGTTTGTTTTCTATGAGTCTATTTCTGTTTTGTGTTTACATTCATTGGTATTATTTTTTATATTCTACATTTATATGTGGAATATGAGATCATATCCATAGTAGTATTTGTCTTACTCTGTCTGACATTTTACCAAGCATAATATTCTCCAGGTCCATTCACATTGCTGGAAATGACAGGATTTCATTCTTTTTTAAGGCTGAGTAATAATCCACTGTAATACATAGTATATGTATGTGTGTGTGTGTGTGTATATATATAAAAGTATATATCATTTCTTTTTAATCCAGTCATATGTTGATGAGCACTTGGTTGCTTCCATGTCTTGGCTATTGTAAATAGTGTTGCTATGAATATTAGGTTGTGTATATATTTTTGAATTCGTTTCTTCTCTGGCTATATACACAGGAGTGGAATTGTTGGATCATATGGTTGGCCATTTTTAATAAACCTCTACTGTGAGATTTTTTTTTTTGTTACTGTATTCTTCTCCCTACCTTAAAAAAAAAAAAAAAAAAAGCCTGAGTCCTAATATTGGGGATAAGATTATAAACCAGTATAAGCTGGATTTAGAAAATGCAGAGAAACCAGAAATCAAATTGCCAACATCTGTTGGATCATAGAAAAAGCAAGGAAGTTCCAGAAAAACATCTACCTCTGCTTTATTGACTAAGCCAAAGCCTTTGACTGTGTGGATCACAGTAAACTGTAGAAAAAAAAATTTTTTTTTTTTGTCTTTAGGGAACTAATTTATTTTTATTTTTCTGAAAACATTAGGAACTATAAAAAAAAAGCGCTGAATATCTGGCCATATCAAAAGCAAAATATAAGTAAAAACAACATCCAGAAATCATGTTTAATCATAGAGAAATAGGTTTTAAAATATAAAATTTAACACTTTCCTCCATAAAGCAAAACAAGTCTACTAAACCACAACACTGAAGTGGAGTTTAACTAGTTTTTTAAAATAAAAATTAAAAGAGAAAAAGCACTCCATTCCTACCCTGGATTCCCATCATATAAAAATAATATGCTCAAACGTTAGTGGAAATAAACAACTGGTAAACTTGAAAATAAATCTTTCAATGAATGAACTCAGAATCCAACAGAACAGAACCCAGATTCCAACAGAACACAGTACTACCTTGTATTTGCAGAAAAGCTTTTGTCACACTTAGGCCTTACCAAATACAAATATAAAAGGGGATTACAAACAAACTACTAAATCAAAATCTTTATGTAGAGTAGCAGCTTTAACAAAATAAAACGAACTTAGTTCCATATAATTGTATGCATACAGCCAATTTTATTCCCAGAGTCCCAGAGTCTTATACTATCAAAATAAAAGTATCTTTGTCTTGGAAAAAGTCTGATGAAGGCACCAAAATCCTATTATTCACGTTCCCCCAATGATACTTAGAATGTTCTTATCATCCTTTCAAGATAACTTCAACTTATTAAGAGTTAACATTCTAAAGATATATAAAGAAGTGCCAGCCTCATCTGCACTAGCAAGGTCTTTTCTATTAAGATAGCATGGGTTGGCCTGTTCATTCACCTCTGACTCTTTGCAACCCCATGGACCATAGCCCACCTGGCTCCCCAGTCCACGGAATTCTCCAGGCGAGAATACTAGAGTGGTTTGCCATTTCCTTCTCCAGGAAAATTCTTAAAGAGATGGAAATACCAGACCACCTTACCTGTCTCTTGAGAAATCTGTATGCAGGTCAAGAAGCAACAGTTAGAACCGGACATGGAACAACGGACTGGTTCAAATTGGGAAACGAATACATCAAGGCTGTAGATTGTCACCCTGCCTATTTAACTTACATGCAGAATATATCATGTGAAATGCCAGGCTGGTGAAGCACAAACTGGAATCAAGATTGATGGGAGAAATACCAATAACCTCAGACATGCAGATGACACCACCCTTATGGTAGAAAGTGAAGAAGAACTAAAGAGCCTTTTGATGAAAGTGAAAGAGGAGAGTGAAAAAGCTGACTTAAAACTCAACATTCAAAAAATAAAGATCATGGCATTCAGTCCCATCACTTAATGGCAAATAGATGGGGTAACAATGGAAACAGGGACAGACTATTTTCTTGGGCTCCAAAATCACTGCAGATGGTGACTGCAGCCATGAAATTAAAAGACAGTTGCTCCTTGGAAGTAAAGCTATGACCACCCTAGAAAGCTTATTAGAAAGCAGAGACATTACTTGGCCAACAAAGGTCCGTCTAGTCAAAGCTATGGTTTTTCCAGTAGTTATGTATGGATGTGAGAGTTGGACTATAAAGAAAGCTGAGTGCTGAAGAATTGATGCTTTTGAACTGTGCTGTTGAAGACCCTTGAGAGTCCTTTGGACTGCAAGGAGTTCCAACCAGTCAATCCTAGAGGAAATCAACTCTGAATATTCATTCATTGAATATTCACAGTCCTTCCAATGAATGTTCAGCTGAAGCTGAAACTCCAATACTTTGGCCACCTGATGCGAAGAGCTAACTCATTTGAAAAGACCCTGATGCTGGGAAAGATCAAAGGCAGGAGGAGAAGGGGATGACAGAGGATGAGATGGTTGGATGGCATCACTGACTTGATGGACATGAGTTTGAGTTTGAGCAAGCTCCGTGAATTGGTGATGGACAGGGAAGCCTGGTGTGCTGCAGTCCATGGGATCACAAACAGTCAGAAACGACTGTGCAACTGAACTGAACTGCATGGGTAATTCATGTTGAGAACAAAATTTAAAATCAAATAACACTATTGGATGTTGCTTAATACAAGGGTATGTGATTTAGAAAGTTGCTTATTATCATGTACTTACTAAATACAAAGCAATTTCAACTGTTACCCACCAGTGATGTGCTGAACAAGGATACATATTTGGCATATACACAGTGAGTTTATGAGTGGAAAGTACTCAGTGACTCTGTTTTGGTCATCATTAAATATAACACCACAGAAAGATTTTAAAAATTGTATTAATAAATGATTGAATATTTCAGCTATGCTGCAGAGTACTAAAAGTGTTCTGAGATTGGTATGGTGGTGTACATCATTTGTATAGGAAGGAATTGCATTCATGGGTAGGTAGAAGATTGCCTTGAACACCACAGAACAAATAGATTTATCCACAGTTAATGTCCAACTGGACACATTTTCTTTCTCTTCACTCAATAACATTAAATAGTGAAAACTATGTATATGGTGACATTATTATCAGTGTTCATATTTCTTTTCAGTGTGATTGGAGAAGAAATGGACAGCCTCTATAGGATTGGTTTTTCACTGGAGTGTTCCAGGTGTCAATGGGAAACAGGTATTCTCACCAGTTTTTGAAATGAAGATGATACAAATTATTTCTTCTTGATATTGATCACACCGCGATAATTTCAATTGATTCTTCAAATGATGAGTCTTACTGATATGTTTGAATCTTGAAATCTAAACTTATTGCTTAAAAATAGAAATAGCATGATTTTATTTTTTGAATTAATGTATACCAAGAGTTAAAATAAGACTAAATTATGGAATAAACGGCAGTTATTTTTTGGTATGTGGTGGTTTAGCTGTGTGTCCTGTGTTTGTTTTTGCCAGTTCTGACAACCCTACCCCAAAGAGGAAAGGTGTTTGGATGCCAAGCAGCCCCCAAATGACGAATGTCCATTAAAATCAGTTAAATGTGAAGATTCAGGTAAGATCAATACACAAAACTAGAATCGGAGTACAGCACACCCAGTGCTATAATAGAAATGTTTGTAAAGATTTGTAAAGGAATATCTGAGATTATTTTTTCTGACTAAAAGAGAACTTTTTTTTTCCTGACTAAAAGTTGGCTGGACATTTGCTCAAAGTTGCAGATTGGGATGAATTTTGAGCTGGGTCTCAAAATGAGTAAAAGTTTGCCAAGTCAGAAAACAGAGGGAGAAGGATTCACCAGCAGAGAGAATGACAGGGATCAAGGCACACAGTCAAAAAGTGACTGTCATGGGCGTGTTAGAGTTTGCATGAAAAGTTTACATGTGTCAGCAGTGACTGGAGTCAGGTCTGCACAGGGAGCTAGGGGTAAAGTTGGGAAGGGTTTTATGTACTAGAAGAAAAAGGGATCCTTTAGATATGTTTGAATCAGCTGAGTTTTGAAAGCTTATTTTAACTATAGAACTACTATTCATGAATTTGATTATGGTTTTATATGTTTTTAAATTATCTTAAGACTCAAATAGAAAAAAGAAATACCTTAATTTGCTCAGTTATTATTAAAAGTGTGCTTGTTGGGTGGGAAGAGACTCTTGGTGTCTTGGTGGGGATTTAAAAGCCTGGCATGAAAGCCAGGATGAATGGTAAACCTGGTTGTGAATTACAATGTTGGATGTTGAAAACATGGTGAAAACTAGTAGTGTCCTTGCTGCAACGCACTGAGATGGCAGTTAGGCTGGGTGAAAATGTATGTGAGACAAGAAAACCTCTGGGGTGACAAGTCAATGGAGGTGCATTAGATGTGTTGCTACTTAATGAGGCTATGGGTGAATGTGTAATGACTCTCAAGACTTTCCTTTCAACTGCACATTTACCCACTTTCCCTAAGCAACAGAGATGAAAAGCTGAACCCTTGAAATGAAATCATAGGTTTTCTTCAAGAAGAAAGTATGTTGTAGAAAAAGGCATAGTAACTTTTACTACTTTGAGATTTTTTTATTCTGAGTACAGACTTACTTCTCCGGACTTTGGTAAATATTTGTCTGGAGTTTTTCAGGGGAAATCAGGAGGAGATTTTTGAATAGCTCTGCATGATGGGACAGATTCATTTGTCACCCAGTTAGCTTGTAGTTTGAAGATTTTAATCAAATAGAAGTGTAATGTCAAATTTGTTTTTTCATGGTTTGAAATAGTTCTCATTATGATAGTTTTTGCTTCATTCACTTGTCATTTCATTGGTTTTTAGATGTATCTCAAGCACTTTGAGTCATATCAAGCCTGAAGCGTTTGATACATCAAATTAAGTGCTTTCCTAACCTCTTTAAAAATTCTTTTGCATGTTTTAAGTCTTTGGTGTATATATTTAGTTTTTACCGCTGAGTATGTACACTACTGGAGAAAGAGAAGCCAGAGACAAAAAAATTAACAGCATATGTTTTAAATGGCTTTTTAAGAGAGTTGCTCAGAAACTTGATTACTTATATATTTCATCATTTTGACATCTGCCTCTGCCTCTCACATTAATGTGAATAACGGAGAGTTTGTGTACAAAGCTTCTGAATAGATCCTGTCATTACTCATGTAATAGATTTTCGCCATTATGCTGTAGAAGATATATACACATATATTTACAAACATGCAATTCAAATATATATTTTTGGAGTTTGTATTTTATAATGAACCAATAATCAGTATTTGAGCACAAGTAATGACCCATAGGGTTGCAAAGAGTTTGACATGACTGAAGTGACTGAGCACAAACTAGAACTAATTTTGTTGAGTATGAAGTATGCATTGAGATAAGGGAGAATTAAACAGAAGTAAATGAAAAACTGAATACAGAAAAGGACGTACTGAGAGTATTTGGTCAATTTGATTTAGCTAAGTTTCTGGGAACACAGATTTTCTTCTAAAGGAATAACTCTATAAATAACTCTATAAACAACTCTATAAATACAAATAACTAGGGGAATAGAGTACCACTATGAAGGTAACAGAGGCATGTCAGAGAATTAGTTTTGTCTTGGTAGGAAGAATTATAGCCATTATATGGCCATAGAATGGCTCTAACTTCTTTGAAAACTTGAGATCTAACACTTCTCTACCAGTGGACTTCCCACTGCTAATCTCAGGTCAACGCCACTCCTTCCTTCTCTAACCCCTTCCCCAAGCCTTCCGTACTCACACACATAAATAATAGTTCAACATAAATTTTATTATTCTGGAGATTTCAGGGTGTTTATATGTGTGTTTTTTCAATCTCTCATTCTTTCAGGGTTGATCTTGACCAAGGGATCCAACAGTTTTACTATTGAGTGATATTTTATTAGAACTGAAACTCTATTTTTTAGATTCAGTATGTATTCTTTAGTTCTTCTCAATTGTAATTTGCATAGCTGTTTCCATGAGACTACTTATTCAAATATACTGGATTATAACCAGTATATTTTTGTGCTTTGCTTTACATAAGACACTTTAGATCACGGGTACAAATGGTCTTATTTTTTCTTCTTTTTTTGGAGGCTGTGTGTGTCCTAAGTTGCTTCAGTTGTGTCCACTCTTTGTGACCCCATGGACTGTAGCCCACCAGGCTCCTCTGTCCATGGGATTCTCCAGGCAAGAATACTGGAGTGGGTTACCATTTCCTCCTCCAGGGGATCTTCCTGACCCAGGGATTAAACCAGCATCTCTTATGTCTCCTGCTTTGTCTGGCAGATTCTTTACCACTGTGCCACCTGGGAAGCCCCAGCCAGAGCATAAATGTCTTTTATTAACTGTTACATTTATGCTGGGGAAATTGTCCAGCTCCATGTAAAAGAATGAAACCAGAACATCTTCTAATGCCATGCGTGCATATTCAGTTGCTCAGCTGTGTCCAACTCTTTGTGACCCTATGGTCTGTAGCCTTCCAGGCTCCTCTGTCCATGGGATTTCCCAGGCAAGAATCCTGGAGTGGGTTTCCATGCCCTCCTCCAGGGGATCCTCCCAACCCAGGGATTAAACCCAAATTTCTTACATCTCCTGCATTGGCAGGAGGGTTCTTTACCACTAGTGCCACCTGGGAAGCCCAAAGTGAAAGTGTCTCAGTTGTGACTCTGTGACCCCTGGACTATATATTCCATGGAATTCTTGAGGCCAGAATACTGGAGTGGGTAGCTGTTCCCTTCTTCAGGTTCTTCCCAACCTAGGGATGGAACCCAGGTCTCCTGCATTGCAGGTGGATTCTTTACCAGCTGAGCTACTTGGGAAGCCCCTTTACTGGAGGGGTAAGTGTAAATTTTAATATAAACTTTTTTAGGGTTAAAGTTAAAATTTATTTCCTTGTAAATTTCTAAAAAAAAAATCACTAATCTTTATTTCAAATGTTGGAGAAATAAGCCAATTTGGAGCTGGGAATTCCTATCTACTCTCACCCATTGGAGAAATACTTACGGTTACTCAAAACCATTGGTATAGTTTAGATGCATAGCACTTCTCTAGTCATTTTTGCCCACCAGTTCTGTAACACATTCAGTAAATACCAGCATAGGCTTTTTCAATATCATGACAATATTTAGGTGTTTGCACCCATTACATTATCAATTTTCCACTTTTCATTATCTGGTACTTAACCATATGGATCCTAAAATATGATTTTGCCTGCCCTTCAAGACACTTTTCTCTACATTGAACTCATTTTATCACCTTATCTCACAACTGATAATTTAAGCCAGATTTTCTCTTATACCATAAGAGAAAATATTAAGCAAAATATTAAGTATATTAAGCAAATAGCACTACTATGGACTAAGTTATTATGAAGGAGTTTGGATTGCACATTCTTAAAATTCTTTTAGACAGAAAATATTTACTGAGAATATGCCTTGTATGAGACTTTGCCAAGGTAGTAGAAGTTTTAATGATAAGTAAGTCCAACTAGTCCTGCTTTCTGAAGACATATAGTTAGGAAATAGAGTTAATACCGTATGAGATTCAAATTTCAACCTTGTTAACTTAGTATGAATGTTTACTACACAGGCATGAGAATTTTATCATCTGTGAGATTCTCACCTTCTCCTTCCCTGTGGGCATATCAGTGTAATCAGTAGGAAGTGGCATACATGGATTCAGAAGAAGGACTTTTCCAGGGGGTGTCCAGTGAGTGTGTATTACAACAGGAATTGTCCTATAATTTGCTCATTTCCACATTTTTTTGAACATGAATGTGAGAATAATCACTGTAAACATGCATCTCGATCAATTCTCTCAAAAGTCGAAACTCTTTAAATATCAAATCAGGTGATAACTGAGTCTTATTGGCTTTATTTTGCTTCCTCAGATAAATTTATATCTGAATTTGTTTTGATTTTTTTTTGTTACAAGTTTGTTTTCAACAGCAAGATGAACTCTCATTAGGACATTCTTATTCCTATTTCCTAGATTTTGTTTGTTTGTTTTGTTTTGAGGTAAGCAACCTTACTGTACATACCAGATGATAAAATTTATTACTTTGAATTATTTCCAAAGTGCTAGTAATTTTTCTCATCTTTGCATGAGATGTTCCCTTGGTATCTCTAATTTTCTTGAAGAGATCTCTAGTCTTTCCCATTCTATTGTTTTCCTCTATTTCTTTGCATTGATCACTGAGGAAGGCTTTCTTATTTCAACTTGCTATTTGGAACTCTGTATTTAAATGGGTTTATCTTTCCTTTTCTCCCTTGCCTTTCACTTCTCTTCTTTTCTCAGCTATTTGTAAGCCCTCCTCAGACAACCATTTTGCCTTTTTGCATTTCTTTTTCTTGGGGATGGTCTTGATCACTGCCTCCTTGATCACTGCAGTCCTTTGGACTGCCTCCAAAGTCACAAAACTCTGTCCATAGTTCTTCAGGCACTTTATCAGATCCAATCCCTTGAATCTATTTGTCACTTCCACTGTATAATCGTAAGGGGTTTGATTTAGCTCATACCTGAAAGGTCTAGTGGTTTTCCCTACTTTCTTCAATTTCAGTTTGAATTTGGCAATAAGGAATTCATGATTTGAGCCACAGTCATCTCCCAGTCTTGTTTTTGCTGACTGCATAGAGCTTCTCCATCTTTGGCTGCAAAGAAAATAATTTATTATATTTGACTATCTGGTGATGTCCATGTGTGGAATCTTCTCTTGTGTTGTTGGAAGAGGGTGTTTGCTCTGACAAGTGTGTTCTCTTGGCAAAACTCTGTTAGCCTTACTCCAAGGCCAAATTTTTCTGTTACCCCAGGTAGCTCCTGACTTCCTACTTTTGCATTCCAGTCCCCTATAATGATGAGGACATGTTTTTTTTTTTTTTTTTTTTTTTTGGGGGGGGGGGGTGTAAGTTCTAGAAGGTCTTGTAGGTCTTCATAGAACTGTTCAACTTCAACTTCTTCAGCATTACTGGTTGGGGCATAGACTTGGATTACCATGATATTGAATGGTTTGCCTTGGAAACAAACAGAGACCATTCTGTTGTTTTTGAGATTGCAGCCAAGTACTGCATTTTGGATGCTTTTGTTGACTATGATGGCTACTCCATTCTTCTAAGGGATTCTTCCCCACAGTAGTAGATATAATGGTCATCTGAGTTAAATTCAAAGGACAGAAATGGTATGGACCTAACAGAAACAAAAGATATTAAGAAGAGATGGCAAGAATACACAGAAGAACTATACAAAGAAGATCTTCATGATCCATGTAGCCACGATGGTGTGATCACTCATCTAGAGCCAGACACCCTGGAATGTGAAGTCAAGTGGGCCTTAGGAAGCATCACTACAAACAAAGCTAGTAGAGGTGATGGAATTTCCTTTGAGCTATTACAAATCCTAAAAGATGATGCTGTGAAAGTGCTGCACTCAATAGGCCAGCAAATCTGGAAAACTCAGCAGTGGCCACAGGACTGGAAAAGGTCAGTTTTCTCTCCAATCCCAAAGAAAGGAAATGCCAAACAATGTTCAGACTACTCACAATTGCACTCACCTCACATGCTAGCAAAGTAATGCTCAAAATTCTCCAAGCAAGGCTTCAGCAATACGTGAACCATAAACTTCCAGATGTTCAAGCTGGATTTAGCAAAGGCAGAGAAACCAGTGATCAAATTGCCAACATCCACTGGATCATAGAAAAAGCAAGAAAATTCCAGAAAAACATCTACTTTTGCTTTATTGACTACGCCAAAGCCTTTGACTGTGTGGATCACAGTAAACTGTGGAAAATTCTTAGAGATGGATATACCATACCACTTGACCTGGCTCCTGAGAAATCTGTATGCAGGTCAAGAAGCAATAGGTAGAACTGGACATGGAACAACAGACTGGTTCCAAATTGGGAAAGGAGTATGTCAAGGCTGTATATTGTCACCCTGCTTATTTAATGATGCAGAGTACATCATGTGAAATGCCAGACTGGATGAAGCACAAACTGGAATCAAGATTGCCGGGAGAAATATCAACAGTCTCAGATATGCAGATGACACCACACTTATGGCAGAAAGCAAAGAAGAACTAAAGAGCTTCTTGATGAAAGTGAAAGAGGAGAGTGAAAAAGTTGGCTTAAAACTCAACATTCAGAAAACTAAGATCATGGCATCTGATTCCATCACTTCATGGCAAAGAGATGGGGAAACAATGGAAACAGTGGAAAGACTTTAATTTGGGGGCTCCAAAATCACTGCAGATGGTGACTGCAGCCATGATATTAAAAGACACTTGCTCCTTGGAAGAAAAGCTATGATCAACCTAGACAGCATATTAAAAAGCAGAGTCATTACTTTGCCAACAAAGATATGTTTAGTCAAAGCTATGGTTTTTCCAGTAGTCATGTATGGATGTGAGAGTTGGACTATAAAGACAGCTGAGTGCCAAAGAAATTATGCTTTTGAACTGTGATGTTAGAGAAGACTCATGAGAGGCTCTTGGACTGCAAGGAAATCCAATCAGTCGCTCCTAAAGGAAATCAGTCCTGAATATTCTTTGGAAGGATTGATGCTGAAGCTGAAACTCCAATACTTTGGCCACCTGATGCAAAGAATTGACTCATGGGAAAAGATCTTCATTCTGGGAAAGATTGAAGGAGGGGGGAGAAGGGAATGACAGATGAGACAGTTGGATGGCATCACCGATGTGATGAACATGAGTTTGAGTCAGCGTGGAGTTGGTGATGGACAGGGAAGTCTGCCATGCTTCAGTCCATGGGGTCGCAAAGAGTTGGCCATGACTGTGCAACTGAACTGAGTAATTTGGCACTTAATTCACAATTAATCTCTTTCAAATAGAATTGTAATTTTACTTTATTTTATATTACTTTGGCATTTATAATTTATTTTTGTCTTTGAATTTAAGATAATCTGGGAGAGTGCTCTGTGTAGTGAATTTCAGGCATGACAGTCTTCTGATAAATTATTTGCAAATGTGACATTTTAATATATTGATTGTAATTTTTCCTTTCTATACATTCATTCCAGAAACCATACATATAGTATATTGGCATTTTTTGAAATACTGATTGAAGTATATTTGACTTACAATGTTGTGTTAGTTTCAGGTTACAGCAAAGTGATTCAGTTATATTCTTTTTTAGATTATTTTCTATTGTAGGTAATTACAAGATATTGGGTAGAGTTCCCTGTGCTATACAATAGGCTCTTGTTGATTATCTATTTCATATACAGTAGTGTGTATATTCTGAGAAGGCAATGGCAACCCAGTACTCTTTCCAGTACTCTTGCCTGGAAAATCCCATGGACAGAGGAGCCTGGTGGGCTGCAGTGCATGGG
Organism: Dama dama; assembly: GCF_033118175.1. Lineage (NCBI taxonomy): Eukaryota > Metazoa > Chordata > Mammalia > Artiodactyla > Cervidae > Dama > Dama dama. The sequence continues at coordinate 37,918,216 of NC_083689.1, forward strand.
GTCGCTAAGAGTCGGACACGACTGAACGACTTCACTTTCACTTTTCACTTTTATGCATTGGAGAAGGAAATGGAAACCCACTCAAGTGTTCTTGCCTGGAGAATCTCAGGGATGGGGGAGCCTGGTGGGCTGCCATCTATGGGGTCGCACAGAGTCGGACACGAGTGAAGCGACTTAGCAGCAGCAGCAGCAGTGTATATATTTTAATCCTAAACTCTTCTTTCCTCTTTGCCAACTATAAGCTTGTTTTCTATGTCTGTGTGGATATTTGGTATGGCCAGGCTCTTTTTTATAGGCTCCTCTGTCCATGGAATTTTCCAGGCAAGAGTACTGGAGTGGGTTGCCATTTCCTTTTCCAGGGGGTCTTCCCGACCCAGGGATCGAACCCAGGTCTCCAGCATTGCAGGCAGACACTTTACCATCTGAGCCACCTGGGAAGCACTGTTTATAGGACAGATATTATCTAATTTGTTGTCTGATTATCCCGGCTAGTATTAGAACATGGAAATAAATATTAACTTAAGAATATTCAACAATAACTAAGGCTTGGAGAACTGTAGTGAAAATCAGTCTTAGGAACATTCTGTCGTTATTTTATTTTTTTTGTGCTCAATCTTTATTTCATTGTTCTTTACCTTGACAGTGTCATAATAGTGTTTGTTAGGTTTCTGTCATTTTAGAAAAATAGGTGGACCAGAACACAAGGACAGAATATTGGACTGTGACCATAACATGTTATTTCTGTCGTATTATCTGTTTTTAGTTTGGTTAAAAATATGTTTGAACACCTTTGGTATAGAACAAATGATGTTTTATTTCACTCTGCTGAAATCAATGGCTGAACTGTTCAGGAAGACAGAGTTGGTGGTATTGTCAGAAGCTTCTCTATGACTGGGTGAAAACCTGATTTATTAACTGAAATTAAGTCCTAAGGAACATACAAAAGTGGATATAGTGGAACCAGAATCTATCAAGATTTAATGGCTAAGCTCATGAGGTTCCAAAGTAACCTGTGGATAAAATTTTAATTTTTTTTCAAAAAATGTGCTTACTGTGTACATTTAACTTTAGTAGTGAATCAGAAGGAAAATTGGTTTTTCTCTGCTTGACTGAAATGGGTAAAAGCAAGTTACGGAATTTGGTATAATGGAAAATTTTAGGAAAGGAATGAAATTGAGATTGGTGTTTCTCACTGGCATTTTCCAGAGAGTTTGGACAGAAGAGAAATAAAACAGAACAAAAACAACCAGTAGCTCTTTCTTTAGACAAGTCAGAATGGTGAAGAAGCAGAACAGTGTGGACAATGCTAGAAAGCTGCATAGAACTTCTACATCTTTTTTTTGCATGCTAATGCAACCTAGACTTTCAGAGACTCATTTTTTTCCTACCTAGAGAAGGTAGGAGATGTTTTATTTGTAAACTGTGATCTTCTAAAAAATGTTTGGCTCTATTGGGTCTTCATTGCAGTGGGCAAACTTCTCTTGTGGTAGAGCATGGGCTCTGGGGCACTTGGGCTTCAGTAGTTGCAGCATATGGGCTTAGTAGTTGCAACTCATGGAGTCTAGATCACAGGCTTTATAGCTGTGACACACAGGCCTATTTGCTCTGTGGCATATGGGATCTTCTCTGACTAGGGATTGAACCAGTATTCCATGCATTGGCAGGCAGATTCCCAACCACTGGACCACCAGGGAATTCCCAACTGTGTTCTTTAAATCTGGTTTAAATATATGCTCTTGGACAAACTCTATAATCAGAACAGAAATTGATGCCATGAAATGCAGAGGTGGCCTGGGAGAAAACCTATAACAAACTGTAGCGCTGTTTTTCAATCCAGATACTCTAAGTGTGGAGTGAACTCTAAAGTTGGCAAAACAAGAGAAGGGGGACTTGAAGAATGAACATCCTCCCCATTTGCTTTTATCAGCTTTATGGGAAATTGCTCGTGTTAACACTGAAATGACTATCTTGAGAAACATGCTCTGTGTGTGTGTGTGTCTGTGTGTGGTGTTAGATTGGTGAAAATAAAACTGAGCAAGGGAAAAAGAGCTTAAATGCTTATCTTTTGGTAAATACCTGGCTATTTTCAGGAAGAATATAGAATATGTCCCATTTAAATTCTGGAGAGATTGAAGTTGTATGATTAGGGTTTATACTGAGAGATTTATATGTGAAAGCTTTTCAGTGTTAAAAGAGTCTATAAGATTCTTCAATCAAAATAGCCTCATAGTCACTTTGATTCCCACTTTTCTTTCAGTTCAGTTCAGTCGCTCAGTCGTGTCCGATTCTTTGCGACCCCATGAACCGCAGCATGCCAGGCCTCCCTGTCCATCACCAACTCCCAGAGTCCACCCAAACCCATGTCCATTGAGTCAGTGATGCCATCCAACCATCTCATCCTCTGTCATCCCCTTCTCCTCCTGCCCTCAATATTTCCCAGCATCAGGGTCTTTTCAAAGGAGTCAGCTCTTCGCATCAGATGGCCAAAGTATTGGAGTTTCAGCTTCAACATCAGTCCTTCCAATGAACACCCAGGACTGATCTCCTTTAGGATGAACTGGATGGATCTCCTTGGAGTCCAAGGGACTCTCAAGAGTCTTCTCCAACACCACAGTTCCAAAACATCAATTTAGCCTTGACTAGACAGCAGTTTGTTGACAAAGTAATGTCTCTGCTTTTTAATATGCTGTCTAGGTTGGTCATAACTTTCCTTTCAAGGAGTAAGCGTCTTTTAATTTCATGGCTGCAACCACCATCTGCAGTGATTTTGGAGCCCAGAAAAATAAAGTCAGCCACTGTTTCCACTGTTTCCCCATCTGTTTGCCATGAAGTGATGGGACAGGATGCCATGATCTTACCTTCAGCCAGTTAATTTCCTAGATTAAGTCTCTAGGAAGAACTGACACATTCCATATGCATGGCTCTATCTGTAGGCCCATCTTTTGTCAAAGTCAAATGTGTCTTCTGTAAAGCTGGGAGGAAGCCCCTCCCCTCCCCTTGTACACACCTGCTTGGTTCTCTTGACATCTTCAAGTTCAGAGACTTCAAGAACAATTGGCAGATAGGGAAATTAGCAAAACCACCCAAACTCCATTTACTGTTGGAAACCCAATGACAGAATACCCATGAGAAACATCTGACAGCAAAGATGAATACCACTTGTTGTTCAGTCACTCAGCCACGTCCAACTCTTTGTGATCCCATGTACTGCAGCATACCAGGCTTCCCTGTCCTTGACCATCTCCCAGAGGCTGCTCAAATTCATGTCCTTTGAGTTGGTGATGCCATCCAATTATCTCATCCTCTGACTTCAATCTTCTCTTCCTGCCTTCAGTCTTTCCCAGCATCAGGGTCTTTTCTAATGAGTTGGCTATTCACATCAGGTGGCAAAAGTTTTGGAGCTTCAGCTTCAGCATCAGTCCTTCCAATGAATATTCAGGTTTGATTTCCTTTAGGATGGACTGGCTTGACCTCCTTGCAGTCCAAGGGACTCTCAAGAGTCTTCTCCAACACCACAGTTCAAAAGCATCAATTCTTCATACTCAGCTTTTTTTTATAGTCCAACTCTTACATCCATACATGACTACTGGAAAAACCATAGCTTTTACTAGATGGATCTTTGTCAGCAAAGTAATGTCTCTGCTTTTTTATATGCTATCTAGGTTGGTCATAGCTTTTCTTCCAAGGAGCAAGCGTCTTTTAGTTTCACGGCGGCAGTCATCATCTGCAGTGATTTTGGACACCGCTTGTAGGTGTTTACAGTTCAGATGACACTGAGGTTAGAAGAGGATAAGGAAAGCTATAGAGAAAAGCCTCAGAGACTAGTGAATATATTGAAAAAAAAAAGAGATGTCTAAGAATATGTTGATTTGGAGATGGAGAAGACTGTGATGAATTAAGCATGGAGGTAGGATCTGTGAGATGGTGGAGCCAATGCATGTGGAAGTGTACCATGTTGGAAAGATGAAAGAAACTTGGCTTAGCAGTAGCAGGTTTGGGATTATGCAGGATATAGCCAAACTGTGAGAACTGGGTGAGTTCCTCCTCCCATCAGAAGTTTCCCAAGGCTCCCTACTGAATCAGAAGTATGGTGAAAATGGTTTGTGATGCTTTAGGATGTGACTGCTGAGTCACTGCTGCTTTCTTATAAAAGTGCAGGTACAGGCTGAGAGTTTACATAGATAGGAAACTCCCTTCTAGCTTGGTTCTCTTACTCTTATATGTGATAGGACTTTTGGACCTAGTTAAAATCCAATGAGCAGAAGTGGTAGGTTCCATTCCTATAGAGCATTTAAACTTTGATCAGAAGGTTTTTTTTCATTTATTTTTAAAGACTTTATTGCATGTTTTTAATACTGGATTTAAGACAAATTTAAGACAAATTCTTCCACAGAAGCTGGCTGACGTGAATTGATTTTTGTTGTATTTACACGAATCCTCATTGAATATCCTCTAACCACATATATAATGCCATTTTTTATCTAATTATTATCTGTCTCCTATTGTACTAAGTAAGTTGATGTGATCAAGTATTTCTCTTTGTATAAATGATAAGCTAGAGCTCCTAATGTGGGGCACACACTTTTCTAAAAATGTACTTTTGTGAGGAAAGGGTGGCGTATTCTGTGGAGTGATAGGAAGGGGGTTTTGGTCGTCTACCAGGGGGTTTCCTTTACTTATTGATTATTGCCAGCTCCCTGGGATACTCCTCAAGCTCTCAAATTCAAGTCCACGCTCACTCTTAGAGTTTAGTATACTGAAGGTGGAGGAGGTTATTTGAGAGTCATTGGCATCTAGCAATCAGCCAGCTTGATATAGATGGGCTTTCCTTACTCCCAGATATACCACTGCAGTCATGTATGATTCCACCCTCAAAGACATCACATCTTGTCCAGCAGAAAGACTGGCACATCCTTTGAGTTATGGTTCCCTATTTCATGTGTTACCTAGTTTTCAGGGGTTCCTCAACATTTTGAGGTCCCTTTAAACCTTTCTTGATTTGGGGAGCTGTTATAGATTTAATTTATATGTAATTTATTTTCATTCCTGGAGAATTTGGTGAGAAGGAGAAAAACATGCTCAGCCCATTACTTTTCTCCTCTCCTGTAGATAAGATGGATTTTGTTTCTCTGGATAAAAATAATTTGAGGACAAAAATAGATTTCCATTTCCAATAATATGCACGTGCTCTCATTTGCACAACTGCTATTATTGTCTTATTTTATTTTGTATATATTTGGCATCTTTCTCTAGTCTGATTAGAAGAATAATTATTCACATTATTTTCATTTCTCTAAGGAAGAAGAGGTCCAGTGAAGAAATAAAGCTGAAGGAGAGACCAGATGGCCAATTCTCTTCTGAGTCACTTGCATTTTGTTTATTTCTCTTTTTGATGAATTTCTCTGAGTACACAACAGGCTGAATTGGCATGTCATGAGATACACAGCCACAGAAATACAAATGTCATTTCCATCCTGGGTCAGCAGAAATACATATTCTAGATCAGCATTCAGCCTGGAGTTAAAATGTATGGTATTTTGATAGGACTGATTTAGTAGTTTTTAAATCAAAAGACCTGTTGGTATGTTGAAACTAGATTATTGTAGAATTCTCCTGTTTAATCCTGTTTAATATTCTATTTAGGCCTTTTTTGGGGGGTGAGGTGTTCATTACCAACCAATCCTGTTTGCCCAGGATTACATAGTCTGTGTCCTGGCAAGTAGCTCAGTGTATCCAGCGACAACAGGCACTTTTAATTTACCTAAGGCCTAGCTACTTTGTTTTCAGTCTTTCACCAGATCTGTGAAAATGTTTTTTTTCTATAATCTAATCCCTTAATATACATCAAGTTGCAAGAGAGAAATATTTTTAGAAGCATAAGGCTGATTTACTCATTGGTTTGGAATGTTCACATTTTCTTTTTTGATGTATATCAGATTCTAAGAGGTGAAATAGATAAACAATGAAATTTTTACTTCCATATTTTTGAGAAAAAATATTTTAAGATTAGCTATTACTTTAGAATTTATTTTTAAATCATAATATGAAAGCTTTTTATTTTAAATTATTGTTCTCTTTCCTTTGATTTTCAGTATTAGAAAATATTACATCAGTATGAGTCTGTATGCTTCAGATATGAGCTTTTCTGTGTATTCATCTGCTATTGCTTATTATCTTTTAACTGTGTTTGAAGACTTGTGAAGAAATTCTGCCAAAGGATTAATGTATGAAGGGAATTCATACCAAATGATATTATAGAAAAATATATTGGAATATTGGAAAATAAAACTAATATTCTTATAAACAAATACTTGTTGGGTGTGTCCTTTGGGCATGGCCCTGTTTAGGAGTTAAAAACAAAGATATTAAAAAATAAATCTGTGCCTTAATGGGCTAACATTCTACAGAGAATAGATGAAACATATATATATGTGCAAAGTGAGATATAAAAAATAAAGTTTCTAATAAAATAGATCTAAATACAGGAAAATTGTCTAACTTCATCAAGTTGAGGATAATTTTTAATTTCAATTTCTAGGAAATTTTTTTTATATCAGAATTCTAAAGATGTCTGAAAGCGTCTGAATACTACTGACATCTTTTTGGGAGGTAAAACATATTTCTTGATTGAAAGTGTATCAAGCAAGGCTTTAAAAGTTTTAAACTATATTGAAATGGTATTATGCTTTATCAGTCTCCAATTTTTTTCATCTTGATCTCTATCTCTTTTACCCTCTTTGAACCATCTAAACTGTTAGGAGTTATCTCTCCCATTCTTATATAATAGTAGTTAATATTTGTTTAGTGCTTACTGTAAACAACATAGTGTTTTATGTACTTAATCACTTTCAATCCTTATGCATGATAATATTATAAGAGTGCGTGCAGTTGGGAATTTAATCACTGAAGTTTACTGTTGATTCAACAGTATGATGTTGTTCAGTCACTCAGTTGTGTCTGACTCTTTGCAACCCAATGGACTGCAGCACACCAGGCTTCCCTGTCCTTCACCATCTCCTGGAGCTTGCTCAAACTCATGTCCATTGAGTCAGTGATGCCACCCAACCATCTTGTCCTCTGTCATCCCCTTCTCGTGCCTTTAATCTTTCCCAGCATCAGGGTCTTTTCCAATGAGTCAGCTCTTCACATCAGGTGGCCAAAGTATTGGAGCTTCAACTTCAGCATCAGTCCTTGCAATGAATATTCAGGATTGATTTCCTTTAGGATTGACTGGTTTGACCTCCTTGCTGTCCAAGGGACTCCCCAGAGTCTTCTCCAGCACCACAGTTCAAAAGCAACAATTCTTAGGCACTCAGCTTTCTGTATGGCTCAACTCTCACATCCATCCATGACTACTGGAAAAACCGTAGCTTTGACTATATGAACCTTTGTCAGCAAAGCAATGTCTCTGCTTTTTAATACGCTATCTAGGTTTGCCATAGCTTTTCTTGCAAGGAGCAAGTGTCTTTTAATTTCATGGCTGCAGTCACCATCTGCAATGTTTTTGGAGCCCAAGAAAATAGTATGATGGGTCACCTGAATAATGACTCAATCACACTTTAGCTGAATATTTTGCTGTGTAACATGTGGATGTTCAATACCCACTTGATGATTGACAAAACAGTGCATGTGGATGACACAGCAAGTTCAATGCAGATTTTACATCATCCCTGTTCCATTTTTAACACTTCATCTGTGTTCATTTTAGCACAAGAAATCTAATAAATCTTACTGACTAGCCTTGGCAGACCTTGAAAATAAAATTAGAGAGCAAGCCTGGGAGATATCAGTTTCAGGTTTGGGGGCTATGTAAAAATGATCAAAAGTGATGCCTTTCCTTATTTCTAATATCCTAGTTCCCTCTTAAAATTTCTCTAATGCTTATTTCAGGATGTGTGACCTCAGCTGATAATCGATTGGTTCTTCTGTATTAATCAACCTGTCTTGACAGTTAATATTGATAGTTTAATCAACTAGTAATGGATTTTTGATTGATAATCTGTGGGTTCAGTAAGAATAGTAGAGATGGCTGTACAGTTAGTAAAACATCATTTTGAGAACACGTTCACTTGATCATTCATATGAATTGTGGGCGTCTCCTTAAACTCTAGCTCTGATCCTAGCACACCTTGTCTCATGTGTACTTAAAAGTGAAAAATCACTCGATTCCTGAAGTAGATTTAATTTATACTGTACAGCACAAGTCTTTTCCCCCCCCTCAGATGTTTAGAGACACAGCAGGAGAGATGGCATATTCATAATAGCCTGCAAGTGCAGATCCTGGCTAGATATTATCAACAGAAAAAGAGAATTTCTTCTGGGCCATGTTTTGCCATTTGTCTTGAATTGCTAAACATACAAGACAGCATGTGAAGTATATTTATGCAGCTGTAATTGTGATGGTGATTATTTTTTCCCCAAGTCCTGCTGGGCAATCAGTCTTTCTACAAGAATTACAGTCATCTCCTGTTTTTGATCAGTATACTGCATAATCTGATTTCAAGATAACAAAGAAGATATACTGACTCAGTTTAGCCATAATGGAATATGATCTTCTGGATTTAATGAAGATGCTTTCAGAAGTTAAAAATAATATGAAAATAAAGATAGAAACCATGATATATTTTAAAGCTAAGGAGATCTCTTCATAAAAGCTTGCCGATGATAGTTCAATTTTTGTCAGATTTAACCACATGCTATCATGATGTTAAACTAAAAAACAAGCATGGTTCAGTTACACAGATAATGGAGAGAAAATAATAGGGTTTAGATGTACTTTTGCTTATGAGTTATGTTATCTGGGTAATCTAAAAATTTTTCCAAACAGACATCATGATGCATAAAAGTCTGGCTTGATTTGAAAAGTCATATTTATTAGATTTAAGGCAGTTTGAAGACAAAGGGAATCTGAATTCCTGGCGGGCAATTTTTACCACAGCCTTCACATAAGTAGTAGCTCAACAAACTACAAAAATAAACATATACACACATCGAATCCTCCCTTACCTCCCCTATCAAAAGAAATAAGAGCTGTTTGAATTGATTTATGTCATTATTGGATATCTTGTGGTATTGAGAAGTTTCTTCCCATGGAAACTGAGGTTATCTGTTTCTTTGGATTTTGGCAAAATTAATTTTATTAGGCTGTGGAATTGAACAAATTTAGGGTTGACTTTGTTGTTGTCAGTCGCCCAGTCGTGTCCCACTCTGAGACCTAATGGACTGTAGCACTCCAGGCCCAGAGTTTGCTCTAACTCATGCCCATTGAGTTGGTGATGCCATCCAGCCATCTCATCCTCTTTCGTCCCCTTCTCCTCCTGCCTTCAGTCTTTCCCAGCATCAGGGTCTTTGCCAATGAGTCAGCTCTTCCTATCAGGTAGCCAAAGCACTGGAGCTTCAGCTTTAGCATCAGTCCTTCTAATGAATATTCAGGACTGATTTCCTTTAGGATGGATTGGTTGGATCTCCTTTCTGTACAAGAGACTTGAGTCTTCTCCAGCACCACAGTTCTAAGGCATCAATTCTTCAGCACTCAGTCTTTTTTATTGTCCAGCTCTCACATCTGTATGAATACTGGAAAAATCATAGCTTTTACTATATGGGACCTTTGTAGGCAAAGTAGTATCTTTACTTTTTAATATGCTATCTAGGTTTGTCATTGCTTTTCTTAATTTCATGGCTACAGTCACTGTCCACAGTGATTTTGGAGCCCAAGAATATAAAATCTGTCACTGTTTCTATTGTTTCCCCATCTATTTGCCATGAAGTAATGGGACCAAATGCCATGATCTTAGTTTTTTTAATGTTGTTTTAAGCCAGCTTTTTCACTCTCCTCTTTCACTGTCATCAAGAGGCTCTTTAATTCCTTTTCACTTTCTGCCATAAGGGTGGTGTCATTTGCATATCTGAGGTTATTGATGTTTCTCCCTGCAATCTTAATTCCAGCTTGTGCTTCATCCAGCCCAGCATTTCGCATGATGTCCTCTGCAAAGGAGTTAACTCAACAGGATGACAATATACGGCCTTGACGTACTCCTTTTCTGATTTGAAACCAGTCTGTTGTTCCATGTCCAGTTCTACTGATGCTTCTTGACCTGCATACAGATTTTTCAGGAGGCAGGTCAGGTGGTCTGGTATTCCCGTCTCTTTAGGAATTTCCACAGTTTGTTGTGATCCACACAGTCAAAGGCTTTGGTGTAGTCAGTGAAGCAGAAGTAGATGGTTTTTTGGAATTCTCTAGTTTTTTCTGTGATCCAACAGATGTTGACATTTTGTTCTCTGGTTCCTCTACCTTTTCTAAGTCCATCTGTATAGCTGGAAATTCTCGGTTCACATACTGTTGAAGCCTATCTTGGGGAATTTTGAGCATTACTTTGCTAGCATGTGAAATAAGTGCAGTTGTGTGGCAGTTTAAACATTCTTTGGCATTGCCCTTATTTGGGATTGGAATGAAAACTGACCTTTTCCAGTCCTGTGGCCACTGCTGAGTTTTCCAAATTTGCTGGCATATTGGATGAAGCACTTTAACAGCATCATCTTTTAGAATTTGAAACAACTCAGCTGGAATTCCATCACCTCCACTAACTTTGTTTGTAGTGATGCTTTCTAAGGACCACTTGCCTTCACAGTCAAGGATGTCTGGCTCTAGGTGAGTAACTACACCATCGTGATGATCTGGGTCATTAAGATCGTTTTTTGTACAGTTCTTCTGTGTATTCTTTTCACCTCTTCTTAATATCTTCTGCTTCTATTAAGTCCATACCATTTCTGTCCTTTACTGTGCCTATCTTTGCATAAAATGTTCCCTTAGTATCTCTAATTTCCTTGAAGAGATCTCTAGTGTTTCTTATTGTATATTTTCCTCTATTTCTTTGCATTGTTAACTTAAAAAGGGTTTCTTATCTCTCGTTTAAGGGTTGACTTAGAAGCAAGTATCCCCATTATGCTTCAATTTCTATCAAAGAGTAGTATATATTAATATAATATCATAGTGTACTATGATAACTGTTATCTAGAACAGGTCAATCATTTGATTTATTTTCTGTTTCCTTATCTGGAAAATGAGAATAATAATACTTAGCTTATAGGGTTGTTGAGAGGATTATGAAAGTTAATTTTAATAACGTGCTTAGAGGAATATGTTTGATTAGTCTTATATCTGTGGTCTCAGTCATCTACTTAGGGAAGCCCTTTCTATCATTTTTAGGCCCTTGGGTGACTATTGTATTGAACTCACAGTGAAGAGTGTGTTAAAAGAGGTCTCAGAGCTGCTTAGATACATTATTTTGTTTAATACCAGATCCCATTACAAAGAACATGGGCAATATGAACACTGGGTCATGACTTAATTTGGTTGGGATAAAATATCAGAGAAACAAGGTTAAAGATTTAATTTTTCTTTGAACTGGTCACCCATGAGGGCACAATTAAATGTTATCAATCAATTATCTATTAATATTATATGCCAGTCCTTGCCTAAGGTATTTTATTTTCATGAATTATCTCAGGAGAGCCTTGCCTTATGACTGTTTTGCAAGGCAAGAATCTGAACCTCAAAATGTGAAGTAACCTCTGTGAAGTTAAAAAATGAGCAGTGAAGCCTACGTTCAAACCTAGGTCTTACTACATTCGTAGCTTAGTCCCTTGACTCTGTGAGACCAGACTGAATTTACAAATCCTGTACACTGTCTTACAAATCAAGTTATGTAGCAGAAAGGCAACTATGGGGTGATGTGAAAGGACCTGAATAGACATTTAGAGCCAATTACAAATCTTAGACAAGAAAGTTCTATCAATCTCTGATTCTCTTTCTGTCTGTATCAGAGAATTCATTGTTGTGTTTGCTGGTAATATATCATCTATCTTACAAGTCTCAAAATCTGAAATCTTAATTAAATCATTTAAATAATCCATTCAAATTGAAAAATTCTTAAGTTCTGTTTTGAAAGAGATTTTATTCAAAGATGGGACAGTGTGTTCCTATATCACAAGTGTTTTAAATTCTTTAGTGAAAATGGCATTCCTTTAAATTAAATATAAAAGAAGAATGACCTTTAATGTAAATGAGTAAGAAATCTAAAGAGTCATATAGATCATATAAACTTAATTTTTTTCCTTACTTTTGTTCCTCATTTAAAAGTTAAAGATCAACTCTACTATTCAACAAGCTTCCAAATTTTATAGGTCAAATTTTCCTGTCTTTAGACTGTGTCTCTCAATAGGGATTTCGGACCATATGCGAGGGTGTCAACGTCTTGAAGGAATCATCATGTAGTCTGAAGAAGATCCAGCCCAGATTCACAGCTTTGTTTTAGTAGTGAGCATGAATTATTTTCCTTCACTATAGTTTCATTCTGAAATGCTATCAAATACTGCATTTGACAAATACATGCAACCTCTCCTTTCTTAGTGAATTACAAGTGAAGTGTGTTAAATACATTGTCTTGAGCTGGTATTGTCATTTTGGTAACCCAGTCCACCATCTGACTTTTGTATTCCACTTTATTTCTTGTGAAGAAATCTCTAAATTTTATGAGAGAGTTGAGTGGTTGGGGGGGTACATATAGGTGAGGGTAGTACATGAGCAATTGCTCAAAAGTTGACTGATGTGGTAGTAGAAGGCCTGTTAAAAGGAAAAGTTTGAAACCTTGCAAGAAATGAAAGATAAAATTTATATTTAAATGAGGTTTTTCAGTTTTGTCTTTGATATCAAACTGATGAGGTAAATTGCTTTCAGAAATTAAAATAGAGATCTAAAGTTTATAATAATATCAATGCAAAAATAGCCCAGAGAGGGAGAGTTCATTTAAATATGCAAATGATTCATGGGAGTGTAATGGTTTTATTAATACTAAGTACGCCATTATTCAGTGCTTTCCAAATTGAAAATCGCCAGTCTATATCTTAAACTGGCAGAGATGTTGAAACGTAAATAGAAGTTGACAGCCTTGCTTTTACACACACAGGTTGTCCATGATTTTTAGCTTAAAACCATTCTAGCTAATCTAACATTGAGAAAAGTCTAGGTTTGGTGAAACTTTGGAAATGGCAAATCTGTTACTCCCAAGTGTTGCTCTTATGGTAGCTTGAGTTTGGTTTTCAACTAGATTTTGAAGTGCTAGATTTTGCCTACTCTCAGGTTCTGGTTCCATCACAAGTCTGTTTAAACTCCTTGGCAAGGGATAGAGGAAGAAAAAGAGTGCCGTCTACCCTCTGGAGGTGCTCTTGACAGCAAGGAGATAACCAAAGGACAACTGCCTCTTTCTAACTAGCTGGCACATAGAGTATGGCTTGTATTGAAAACCATTGCTTAGACCAGAAGTTTTTCATAATTTTGGGAGGGGTGATCTTGGAGATAAAGTATTTTATGCCTAAAAAATGATCCCATCAGGAATAAGATAGTCTTTTAACTCTGCACATTGGTCTTTTTTTCTCAAAGCAATTGACATTTAACGAGGAAGGAAACAAGATTTTGAAGGTTATATTTATTTGTTTAATAGTGTAACTGTCCTAGTGTTTGGAAGATAATGTTTTTATGTCTGGTTTAAAATGTTGGGAATCAATTTGAGCCCTAAACAGATCCGTTTCATTAAATTCTCAAGACTTTGATTTTCACCCCATTAAGTTCCATTATCCAAATTACCAGGCACTATCTGAAATGCTTAAATGTTATATCTCTAATAATTGCACAAGTCTCTTCCTCCTTTTTAAATGTAAAATGCTATTTTAAATGAATCATAGTGTGTGTTCAGCTGCCAATTTGAATCCCCACATCTGGGAATCATCCCAAGATTATACACTTCCTGTCTGGATGAGGTTGTTTTCTCGATCTGAGCCTCACCAGCACTGATTTGACGCAAGAATAAAAAGAGGCACACCAAGCGGGTCCATGTGATAAAATATGGGAAAGCGGGTATGGATGTCTTAGGTCCTCAACACATGATGATAATTAAATCTACAAACTCTAATTTTTCCTCTTCTTTTTATAACTATGCCTACCCTAAAGGAAATAAAAAAAATAATTGAAATATGGGCAGAGGGGTGCGGTGCCATATGGCAGCACAAACAAAATTACCTAAACACTTCAGAAACAAGCAGGGTGCGTTTCTCGGTTTCTCCCTGCTTTCAGTAACCATATGTGAGCTCAACATGTGAGAAGCTCCCTTCGAGTTGATTCAAACAGGCTCTTTGTCTTTTGGCCTCCAGTGTGTTTCCTGGAAACAAAAACCTGGGGTCCTTGGAGAGGAGTTACAATGAGGTCCCTGCAGGGTCTGAATCCAATATTACAAAGGTTGTAGATCTACTTTTTAAGTGAAAGAATTTTCTGAATAAGAAAGGAGACATATAACAAAAGAAACATTGTCATCAACAAGCAGCAAGCCTGCTTTTGGCACTAAACTCTTCTGAGAGCTGTTTATAGAAAATTAAAGAGAACTATTCCTACCCTGTGGTGTTGGAGAAAATTCTTAAGAGTTCCTTGGACTGCAAGGAGATCAAACCAGTCCATCCTAAAGGAAATCAAGCCTGAATATTCACTGTAAGGACTGACGCTGATGCTGAGACTCCAATACTTAGGCCACCTGATGCAAAGAACTGACTCATTGGGAGAGACCCTGATGCTGGGAAAGATTGAAGGCAGGAGGAAAAGGGGTGACAAAGGATGAGATAGGTGGTTGGATGGCATCACTGACTCAATGGACATGTTTGAGCAAGCTCTGGGAGTTGGTGATGGACAGGGAAGCTTGGCATGCTACAGTCCATGGGTTGCAAAGAGTTGGACATGATTGAGCAACTGAACTGAACTGATTCCTGCCCTAATGGTGTTTATCATTCAAGAAGGTCAGTTCTGGTTATGATAAACAATGGGCACACAGACATCTTTATAAAGCCCTGAGAATAAATTAATAGCTAAAGAATCAATGAAATATATATGAAATTTTAGTAAAATATGGTTATAGGTTATTGGTGGATCCTTGACACCTAACCTTCTGAACATGATTTTCATTCTTGCATGATCTATAGATACACATGTTTTCTTGTTGATATCCATCACAATAGCACTTTTGATTTTTTTCCTTTGAAGTTACCATTTGGCTTATTTAAAACATACGTACTGACCGAGGACCAGGAAACCTCGTGCAAGCTATGAAACTGCATAGGCAGTATAGAAACCAAACACCTAAACACCTAAAATATAATTGAGAATATAGTATAAATCATAGGAAAGGAATCTCAAGAAGTATTTACCAGAAGAAATTAGAGCATAAAAGAGATTTCTAGAGATCTAGAAATGTACCTGGCAAAGCTGAACAGGAGACAAAATTCAAACATTTAAAAGGATCCTACATTAAGTTCTAGATCTAATTTAAGTTCTCAGTTAGAGACCACTGATTTTTCAGTTTAAAAGAAAAAAAAAAACTACTCATATTGATTTGAGTAGCTGGTGGATGCTTTAAAAGGTAAGGTTAATGGATGACTAATTAATGCAATAAACAGTTTTGAATACGTATTAGGAAACCAGTTTAGTCAACATTTTAAGTGGCCTCACTGCAGGACAATTGGAACAGAGTAAAAGCATGAGTTACTTCATTTTTGTCAACTACACAGTTTCCAGTGTATTTAATCACTTTTGGAGCTTTTGTTATAGAAATTTTAATATGCAGACACTTTTGAACTTCTGACACCACTAATTAATTTTAGCTCTTTATTTAGCATGTATATAGTATCGGCTAGTTACCAAAATAATAATTAAGTTACTGTAACACTTTTTTATTGAAAGGTCAGGCACTTGACCGCTTGAAATCTATTAATATTTGTAAAAGGTTGAATTATTTTCCTTCTCTGTTATGGTTTATTACAGGATATTGAATATAGTTCCCTGAAGGACTTTTTATTTGTCCATTCTTTATATATTAGTTTGCATCTGCTAGTCTCAATCTTGCAATCCCAAACTTTCCTGACCCTCCTTCTTCTTGGCAACCACAAGTCTGTTCTCTGTGTCTGTAAGTCTTCTGTTTTGTAGATAAGTTCATTTGCTATGTTTTAGATTCAACATATAAATGATATCATATGATATTTTTCTTTTTCTTTCTGACCCACTTTACTTAATATAATAATCTCTAGGTCCACTCATGTTGCTACAAATGGCATTATTTCTTTTTTTTTGTGACCAAGTAATATTCTATTGTGTGTGTGTGTGTGTGTGTATATATATATATATACACACACCACATCTTCTATATCTATTTATCTGTTGATGGACACAGGTTTTTTACATGTCTCAGCTATTACAAATAATGCTTCTGTGAACATTGGGATGCATGTATCTTTTCTAATTACCATTTTGTCCAGATATATGCCCAGAAATGGGATTGCTGGATCATATAACAACTCTATTTTTAGTTTTTTGAGGAACTTCCGTATTGTGTTCCATAGTGACTGCACCAATTTACATTCCCACAAATGTAACCTGCAGGAGGGTTCCCTTTCCACCACACTCTCTCCAGCATCTCTTACTTGTATACTTTCTGATGATGGCCATTCTGACCAGTGTGAGATGGTATCTCGTTTTGATTTTGATTGGAAATTCTTTAATAACTAGTGGTGATGAGTATCTTTTCATGTACCTTTGGGTTATCTGCAGGTCTTTTGAGAAATACCTAGTTAGGTCACCTGCCCATTTTTTTATTGCATTGTTTGCTTTTTTTTTGTTTTTGAGTTATATGAGCTGTTTGTATATTTCGGAAATTAAGCCCTTGTCAGTAACATCATTTACAAATATTTTCTTCCATTCTTTTGGCTATCTTTCCATTTGCTTATGGTTTCCTTTGCTGTGCAAAAGCTTTTAAGTTTAGTTAGGTCCCATGTAATAGGGTGAATTGTTAAATGTACTCATACATACAATATGGGGGGCTTCCCATATTGTGGAGCAGTGGTAAAGAATCCACCTGCTGATGCAGGAGATGCAGGTTCAATCCCTGGGTTGAGAAGATCCCCTGAAGAAGGAAATGACAACCCATTCCAGTATTCTTGCCTGGAAAATTACATGGACAGATGAATCTCTCAAGCTACGGTCCAAGGGGTCACAAAGAGTTGAACACTGGTGAGTGACTGAGCATGCATACATACAACACAGGACACACTTGGGTCTGTATCCATTCACATGTTCCAATATTTCCTTATTAGCAGCTTGAAGGCTGTTTAAAAATTAAGAACAAAGAGAGGTTTGAAATATCTGCTGATCCAGAATATAAATCACTAAATGTCCATCTTCTTTTCTACATTTCTTCCATCATCCCTGACAAGCTTATGAATATACTGGCTTCTGTAGCATAACCTACACTAAACTTGCTGAAAACACAGAATTAAGCCATCACTGTTATCGGAGAAGCAAGTGTGACTTTGGCTCACTAAAGTGTAGCCTCGCAGTCCAGAAGCTGGCCTTTCTTCCCTTGCCTGTTTATTTTTAAACTCCTGTTTTTTGAAAATTAAAATTTGCACCTGCCAAAGCAGTTCAACAGCTAACTAATTTATAGTTCATTATAGTCCATTGATTTTTAAAATTTACAAAGACGGATACACTTTTCTAAGTGGCTAGCCCATATATACATGTCAACACATATCAGTGTAGATCACACAAGTGACCCAGAGCTTTGAAGGAAAGCTCTATATTGGCCATCTAAAAAGTTATTGGAATAGACTTGACCTTTGGTAGAAACGCGTTGGGATGGAATAGCATCTCTTGTGCATTCAAATGATGTGAGTCATACTTTAAGTGGGTATCACAGCATCTTCTATTTTAAACAAATGGAGCAACAGATTCTAAATGCAAAACAAAGTTACTTTCTATGACTCTACTGTTCTATATTGATGGAAGTTCTGTAGTTTGCTTCCCTTAAGATTGTTCACTAATACAACTTTCCATGTGACTTGAATTATGCAATTTTTATATCAATTTTTAGTTTGGAAAAAGCAATATAAAACATAAAAGCTCATTACATTCTCCAATTCTAAAGGGTCTGTAGCAATAAAGTAATATGTTAAATGCTATTTCTAACTTGACTTAAGGGACAACACATTGAGGAATAATAATGATGATGTGTTCTAGATGATACATTGTAAGGATTACCTAAATTAATAAAGTAGTACAGCATGGGTGACATGCAGCTAAACTACAAGTTAAGATCTGTGTCACTTGATCTTAAAATTTCTTACTTGAATTGCTAAGATAATCAAAAGAAATAGCTGCATTTCTCAGGCATTAGCCATATATTGAGAGTTTTGATTGTAAGACAAGTTAACTATTGGAGGCTCCTCCTTTTTAAAGTTATGCTTAATTTTGTTATCCTTAGGTTTTTATCTTGGTTAGAATTTAAGGAAAATATATTTTATTGTATTTTAGTTACCCCATAAATGCATAAAAGTTAAAAACATCAGTCCAAAAAAGGATAATAATAAAAGTGTTAGAAATTGTATATGATGAAAGACTGGAAATGTCATCGAGACCTCTGTATTTGTTATCTGCCATTGTTCCTTTATGATTTATTGCTTTAATTCTGGATTTTAAACCTATAGGTCTTTGTGACTGCTTTCTTGAAAGCAGTTTACTATGTACTTAATTGGCTTGACCCTAAGATTTGTACTTGTATATTTATACAGGTGGTGGACCACAACCTATAAATCTCTATATATTAAGAATCTTAGACTTACCATGAGTTTACTTTGAATTATTAAGATAAGTGAGTTTTCTGTTTTTTTCCCCCCAAATAATCAACTTTTCTCAATGGAAGGGGAATGAGTACATTACCAGGGCTTGGATGCTAGTGTTCCCTGTCAACATACTTAAACAAGGTGGTTATTAACTCCCCTTTACCAGGATTGCTGAGTGGGGAATATAAAGGGGAAAAACCATGCTGTTTAATAGGTAGTTAATGAAGCAGTGAGTGTCTTGGATGAAATTGCTATCTTTCATTCTAACCTTTTTGCTATTGTGTGTGGGGGGATGTGTTACAAAATTATTCAACATGTATTAAGCTCTTGATATTTCTCCTATGTATCTGGTCCTCCTCCTAGGTTCCTTGCTTGCATAAATATAATTTCTTTTGACTCAACTGTCCAAGCCAGGAACATGGGAATTATCCTGGACTCTCCTAGCCTCAATATATATTTGAGTCCACCTACTTAACTTCATCTTCACTATACCCCTAATCCAAGCCACATCACACTCATTAAGATGATTTCAGTAATTTTGTAACTGGTCCATCCATCATGCTCTTAATTCCTTCCAATTCATTTGATATGAAGCAGCCAGGAAAGGAGGATAGTGGTTTTTGTTTTTTGTTTTTAATATAAAAGCCCCATTAATTTTCTCTTGTATCTGAAATAAACATAAAGTAGAATATCCTTAAGATAGTTTTTCAAGGCTCTGTGCAATGTAGTCCCTATCTAGTGTTCTGCGTTTATTTTGAGCCATTTTCTCCTTTGATTCATGCTTTTTCGAATACACTTGCCTTGATTTAGTTTTCCAAAGGGGCTAACCTCTCTCCCATCTGAGAAATTTCAAATTTGATGCTGCCCCTGGTTGAAACACGTCTGCCACTACTTTTTACCTACTTGTTCTTCAAGTCTCAGATTAAATGCTCTATCTTCATTGAGGAGATCCCTGAAGGACCAATTTAAAGTAGATATGCCCTGTTATTCTCTTCCATAGTGTGCCATAAAGGGTGAATTCAGCAAGCCAGGGTGCTAAAACCCTGCATATTCCAAAGAAAGGTCTGTTGTAGGACTATCTCATAAAAGATAAATACTAAACCTTTGGGGATACTCTGCCTAATAGGGAATTTTTGTATGTTTGAGGCCTTAGATTTACACAGTGACATTTTGATTAGATAGTTTATCTTAACAATATGATTGATGATAAATTATTGCTTTTGCCGTGGGGGCTAAACTCTGAGTAGTTGAGGGTAGTCATGCAGAAATTACACATCTAAGTGTAATCTCGATTAAAACCCTGAATGTCAAAGCTCAGTGACTTTCCCTGGTTGGCAGTGCTTCAAATGTGTGGTCTCACACTGTAGCTGCAAGAGTTACGTGTATCCCCGTGCAACTACACTAAGAGGGAACTCCTGGAAGCTTGCACCTGGGTTCTCCTAGATTTTGCGCCATCTGCCTTTTCCCTTTGCTGATTTTCATTGTGTTCTTTCTCTGTAATAAACTGTAACTGTGAGTTCTTCTAGAAAATCATCAAGATTGGGAATATTAGGAACTTACTATCTTTTTTTTTTTTCTTTAAAGCAGTTTTGCTAACAAAGGTCTGTCTAGTCCAGGCTATGGTTTTTCCAGTAGTCATGTATGAATGTAAGAGTTGGACTATAAAGAAAGCTGAGTGCCGAAGAATTGGTGTTCAAGAAGACTGTTGAGATTCTCTTGGACTGCAAGGAGATCCAGCCAGTCTGTCCTAAAGGAGATCAGTCCTGAGTGTTCATTGGAAGGACTGATGTTGAAACTCAAATTCCAATACTTTGGCCACTTGATGCGAAGAGCTGACTCATTAGAAAAGACCCTGATGCTGGGAAAGATTGAGGGCAGGAGAAGAAGGGGATGACAGAGGATGAGATGGTTGGATGGCATCACTGACTCAATGGACATGAGTTTGAGTAAACTCTGGGAGTTTGTGATGGACAGGGAGGCCTGGTGTGCTGCAGTCCATGGGTTACAAAGAGTCGGACATGACTGAGCAACTGAACTGAATTGATCTTTTTTTTTTTTCCCTCTAAAGCAGTTATTTCCATTTATCATTATGTACACTTGTCTTTCATTTTTTGCTTGATTTATACATATTCTACTGGAAATTAGGAAGTGCATTATTTTCTTTCACTCCATTTACCTAGTCCTTGGCATAGAATGGTAGGTACTCAATAAATACCTGTGGAATTAGATATAAATTTACAGTATTGAGTGAAAATAAAATTTAATCCACTAAAAAGAAGTTTAAATAAGATATGATAATATTGTGTTTCAATTTGACTTTAACCTTAAAATATTATGATTTAGATTTACTACCTCAATAATTAGCATATAATTGGAAATAAAAAGCCACCTAAAAGGTCACAACTGGAAAAAAGAAATTTACAAAAGAAACAGATCTCATTGGTAAAGGCAAATACACAGTAAAGGTATTTGTAAATACCTTTACAACTGATTGTAAAACTAGTAGGAAGGTTAAAGATAAGGTTAAATGACAAGGTTTAAAGTCATAAATCATCTATATTCACATAATTAATTAAGGGATACACAAAAGAAAAAGATGCAAAATTTGATGTCAGAACAGTAAACATGGAGTTCAGTTCAGTCACTCAGTCGTGTCCGACTCTTTGTGTCCCCAGGGACTGCAGCATGCCAGGCTTCCCTTTCCATCCCCAACTTCCGGGGATTGCTCCAACTCATGTCCACTGACTTGGTGATGCCATCCAACCATCTCATCCTCTGTTGTCACCTTCTCCTCCTGCCTTCGATGTTTCCCAGAATCAAGGTCTTTTACAATGAATCAGTTATTTGCATCAGGTGGCCAAAGTATAAGATCTTCAACATCAGTACTTACAAGGAATATTCAGGATTGATTTCCTTTAGGATTGACTGGTTTGACCTCCTTGCTGTCCAAGGGACTCTCAAGAGTCTTCTCCAACACCACAGTTCAAAAGCATCTATTCTTCAGCTCTCAGCTTTCTGTATGGTCCAACTCTCACATCCATACATGACTACTGGAAAAACCATAGCTTTGACTAGACAGAACTTTGTTGGCTAAGTAATGACTCTGCTTTTTAATATGCTGTCTAGGTTGTTAATAGCTTTTCTTTCAAGGAGCGAACATCTTTTAATTTCATGGCTGGAGTCACTATCTGCAGTGATTTTGGAGCCCAGGAAAATCAAGTCTGTCACTATTTCTATTGTTTCCCCATCTATTTGCCATGAAGTGATAGGGTCAGATGCCATGATCTTAGTTTTTTTTTGAATGGTGAGTTTTAAGACAGCTTTTCACTCTCCTCTTTCACTTTCATCAAGAGGTTCTTCTGTTCCTGTTTGCTTTCTGGGATAAGGGTGGTGCCATTTGCATATCTGAGGTTATTAATATTTCTCCTGGCAATCTTGATTCCAGCTTGTGCTTCACCCAACCTGGCATTTCACATGATGTATTCTGCATATATGTTAAATAAGCAGGGTGACAATATACAGCCTTGGTGTATGTATTCCCTTCCCAATTTGGAACTGTAAATTTGTGGCAGGGGCCAGTAAAAATGCATGGTTGTTAAAAGGTATTTGAAATTAAGAGATCAGTAACTTGATTATGTATGTATGTGAGTATCTAACTACCTCATGGTAACCACAAACCAAACATATAAAATAGATACACACACAAAAAGAAAGGAATCCAAATGTAATGTTAAAGATAGGCATGAAATCACAAGGGATGAGGACAATAGAAAGATAAAGGAACAAAAAAGAGCTACAAAAACATTCCCCAAACAATTAACAAAATGATAAGAAGTACATGCTTTTCAATTTCTTTAGCTGTAAATGCAGGAAATGCTTTAATCAAAAGATATAGAGTGACTGAATGGGTCCGAAAATAAGGCCCATATATATGTGGCCTACAAGAGTCTCACTTCTAATCCGAAGACACTCACAGACTGAAAGTGAGGGGATAGAGGAGATATTCAATGTAAATGGAAATATAAAAAGCTGGAGTAGTAATACATACATTAGACAGACTAAATAGGCTTTAGAACAAAGGTTACAATAAGAAATAAAGAAGGATATTATATAATAATCAAGGGATCAATCAAAGAAGAAGATATAACCAGTGTAAATATGTATGTCCCCAACATAGGAGCACCTATATATGTAAAGCAAATATTAACAAACATGAAGGGAGAAATTTATAGTAACACAATAGGGAACTTAACACCCCACTTATATCAGTGGACAGATCATTCAACAGGAAATCAGTAAGGAAACAGTGGCCTTAAATGACACATTATACCAGAGACACCTATTGAATATTTATAGAGTATTCCAAAAAACTCATACAACACATCAAAAGAAAAAAAGTTTGATTTAAAACTGGGCAGAAGAACTGATAGACATTTTCCAAAGAAGACATAGGTCAATAGGCACATAAAAAGTTGCTCAGTATCACTAATGATCAGAAAAGTGTAAATCAAACCCACAAGATGTCAACTCATGCATATCTGAATGATCATTATTAAAAAAAATAAAAAACAGAAATGACAAGTTTCAGCAAGGATGTGGAGATAAGGGAATCCTTGTGCACTGTTGGTGGGAATGTGAATTGGTGCAGTCTTCATGGACTACTACAGTATGTAACTGAAAATTTATACCTCATTTATTTTGTAACTGAAAATTTGTACCATCCTTTCTCCATTATGTGTTCTTGGCACCCGTTTCAAAGATTAGTTGGCTGTAGATGTGTGGATTTATTTCTGGGTTTTGTATTATGTTCCATTGTATAGAGGTATATGTGTGTGTGTGTGTGTGTCTGCTTTTGCGCTTGTACTGTGCTGTTTTGGTTTGTGAAATCAGGTGGTTGAGGCCTCCAGTTTTGCTCTTCTTGCTCAAGTTTGCTTTGGCTCTTTGGGGTCTTTTATCATTGTATATGGATTTTAGAATTTTTTTTATTTCTATAGCAATTTGGGATTTTGATACAGATTGCCTTGAAGAAACTAAGTTTCTGGAGATCTCCTATACAATATTGTGGCTATAGTTAGTAATAATATAGTGTATACCTGGTGTTTGTTTAGGTAGATATTTTCATCACCATGAAAACAAAAAGAATGATAAATATGTGAGGCCATAGATATGTTAATTAGCTTGATTGTGTTGATTATTTCACAATGCATACATATAATAAATCATCAAGTTGTACACCTTCAATATACAACATTTTTAATTGTCAATTATACCTCAGCAAAGCTGGAGGTGGGGAAAGAAAATAAAATGAGGAAGTAAGTGAGCTGAATTCTAAAGCTATGAAGAGGATAATTAATTGAAGAACTTTGTAACTTACTCCTGATCCACATTTTAAATTGTAGAGTTAATAAACCAGGACTAGAAATCTCCAAAGAATAAAGTGGAATAGATACAAGTTTGACTTATAAATGGGAAGAACAGGGGTAGTGAAAATCTAATTTAGGGGTTAAAAATAACATATATTGCAGTAACTGATAAGAAGTATCTACTATTTTTCTACATGTCTTTAAATTTATCTCTGTGTTCTGAGCAACTTGAAGCTATTTTTCCATTTTTCTGCCGTGCTATAAGCTGTTGGTGGAAACTGACATGCAAGGAAGTATAGGGTCAAGAAATTAGGGAACTTGGCCCCATCACTTCATGGCAAATAGAAGGGGAAAAGGTGGAACCATTGACAGATTTCTTCTTCTTGGTCTCTAAAAAATCACTGTGGATAGTGACTGCAGTCATGAAATCAGAAAATGATTGCTTCTTGGCAGGAAAGCTTATGACAAACCTAGACAGTGTGTTGAAAAGCAGAGACATCACTTTTCCAACAAAGGTCAAATATGGTTGTGAGAGCTGGACAGTAAAAAAGGCAGAGCGCCAAAGAATTGATGCCTTCTAATAGTGGTGCTGGAGAAGACTCCTTAAAGTCTCTTGGACAGCAGGGATATCAAACCAGTCAATCTTATAGGAAATCAAAGCTGAATACTCATTGGAAGGACTGATGCTGACGCTGAAGCTCCACTATTTTGGTCACCTGATGTGAAGAGCTGATTCATTGGAAAAGACCCTGATGCTGGGAAAGATTGAGGGCAAAAGGAGAAAAGAGCATCAGAGGATGAGATGGCTAGAGGGCATCACTGATTCAATGGACATGAACTTGGGCAAACTCTGGGAGATATTGAGGGACAAGGGGGCCTGGCTTGCTGCAGTCCTTGGGGTCACAAAGAGCTGAACCTGACTAGGTGACTAAACAAAAACAATAGAAATCAGTCATGATGTGGGTCTACTAACTGAAAGTGAGCACTCATTTCCAAAGACTCCAGACCTGATGCTCCAAATACATCTTGTAATGTTAATATCAATATTATTAATTTTTCTAAATCAAACACCCTTTGTTGTGTCTGTTAAAAGCTGTTTCTGTCAGTAGAGAGTACTGAAGTGGTCCTGTTTGCTTTTTGTCTGTGTGGCATTCATTCCTCTTCTTGTAAAGTATCTAGATTTCCCATTGAGGTTCTATCATTTCCTGGCCAGGGCCTGGGCATATGACATTTGCTCTTTCAATCAGATTTAAATCAGGGAATTTAAATCTGAAATAGAAATATCAGCCAGGAACTAGTTCCCCCAGTTACTAAGCCCTGATGAAACATTCATTAATTTTCTCCTATTTGTGATCTCAGAAGTGCCTTGGTTTTTCATTTTTCTGAGGCAAAATACTTGTGTTGAGTCTATATGCATGCATGCTAAGTCACTTCAGTCCTGTCCAATTCTTTGCAACCTTATGGACTGTAGCCTGTCAGGCTCCTCTGTTCATGGGATTATCTAGGCAAGAATACTGGAGTGGGTTGCCATGCTCTCCTCCAAGGGATCTTCCCAACCCAGGGATCAAACCCACATCTCCTGCCACTCCTGCATTACAGGCAGATTCTTTACCACTGAGTCAGTGGGGAAGCCTTGTGTTGAGTCTATGAGATACCAAATACAGTCAAAGCTGGAGCCTCAAGGTTGAGGAGTGTTAACCTCTTGCTGTCAGAAAGATATACCTAGTGAAGTGAGGTATGGCTTGGCAATGTGTTATGGGCTATTTGGAGATGTATTCAAGCAGCTGTTTTCATAGAACTTTATAATGTCCCTTATGGCAATAGTGCTTTTATTCTCATTTGTTAATACATGGTCTATTCCTGAAGTCAACACTTCTTAGTGTACTTTTTTTTTTTTATTTATTTTTATTAGTTGGAGGCTAATTACTTTACAATATTGTAGTGGTTTTTGCCATACATTGACATGAATCAGCCATGGATTTACATGTGTTCCCCATCCTGACCCCCCCTCCCACCTCTCTCCCCATCCCATCCCTCTGGGTCTTCCCAGTGCACCAGCCCTGAGCACTTGTCTCATGCATCCAACCTGGGCTGGTGATCTGTTTCACCCTTGATAATATACATCTTAGTGTACTTTTAACTGAAAAATTGAGTCTAGTTACTGTTACTCCAAAGTAGAGTGAATTCAGTCAAAGAAGCTTCTGGATTTTGATTACTGACTTACTCTTTTAGACTTCACTCTTTGTCATTCAATAAACATTCACAGAGTATATGTTATATACAGTGCACTGTGCTATGGCCTAATGGCGCTTCATTTTAACACATTTCGATATGAGCATAATGAAGAGCTTTGCTGTGGAGAAACATAAGATTTGAGGAAAAATGTCATTTCAGACAGATAATGATCCATGAAATTTTAAAGACTCAAGAGATTGTGGTTCCAGAAAACAACTGTCCTTGTTAACAGTTCCCAGATATAGTATAGTATTTAACTTCATAAGATTTCAAAAGATTCTCTTATTAACCACCTTAATTTTTCTCCTAAAATCCATTTCTGCCTTCTCTCGCATCATGGCATCTATAGAATAACTGTTTCCGTATGATAATCCTTCATTTAGCTAATAGCGTTAACAAGAAATCCTTTATATATTTAAGACAGTTACTAAGTCACTTTTCAGCCTTTTCCCTCTGCAGTCTAAATAATCTAATTTTTTCAACCTTTATATCATAATTAAACTAAAGATTACTTTGGAAGAGTTTAATTATGTTAGTGAAATATCCTCCAATCAAACCAGGTGTCTGGCGAAGAGAACTGTAGTTAGTAGCCTTGTAAAGCTAAAGAGGTTTCCAATTATGTGCTATTCTGTGCTATAAACTTCCATCTGGCAGAGACCTGGAGGAAATAAGCAAGAGACTCACAACTATTGGCTCTCAGTGGGGCTTGACACCTGAGTGAACCACCAAAACCAGATCTGAATCATGCCCCACTGATTAAAAAGTTCCCAAGTTCAGGATATTCAGTGGTTTTTGCAGTAATATGTTATGAAATCAACTTTCAAATCAAGTTGGAATCTGGTATCTGCTCTGTGAAAGTGAGAACTACCTTAAAATTATGAGGCTAAGTGATTTCAAGATAATATCACATGTCTTCTGCCCTCTGCTGAGGACAGTAGTGGGGGTCGTGGTCCATTGCTGTATGACCTTGCCACTTTGCCATGAATCAAGGTACATCTTTGCCACCAGGGCATGGGCCCCCCTTATTCTCAGGGTGTACATTTCAAGCTCCCCCCTGGGTGCCTGGAACCGTGCATATTTGCTGTTGTTGCTGTTCAGTTGCCAAGTCAGGTCCGACTCTGCGACTAAACGGACTGCAGCATTCTAGGCCTCCCTGCCTCTCACCATCTCACAGAGTGCGCCCAAGTTCATGTGCACTGAATCAGTGATGCCACCTAACCATCTCATCCTTTGTCACCCTCTTCTCCTTTTGCCTTCAGTCTTTCCCATGCTTACATGCTAAATTGCTTCAGTGCTGTCTGTCTTTGTAACCCTAGGATTGTGGCCCACCAGGCTCTTCTATCCATGGGATTTGCTAGACAAGAACACTGGAGTGGGTTGCCATTCCATCCTCCAGGGGATCTTCCCAACCCAGGAATTTAACTTGTGGCTCCTGCATTCGGTGGGTTTCTTTACCGCTGAACCATGGGGGAAGCCCCACCTTTCCTATAGTCATCTATCTCAGTTCAGTTCAGTTCAGTTCAGCACAGTCATATCTGACACTTTGTGACTCCATGGACTACATTACAGCACGACAGGCTTCCCTGTCCATAACCAATTCCTGGAGCTTACTCAAACTCATATCCATCAAGTTAGTGATGCCATCCAACAATGTCATCCTCTGTCGTCCCCTTCTCCTGCCTTCAATCTTTCCCAGCATCAGGGTCTTTTCAAATGAGTCAGCTCTTCACATCAGGTTGCCAAAGTATTGGAATTTCAGCTTCAGCATCAGTCCTTCCAATGAATATTTAGGATTGATTTCCTTTAGGATAGACTGGTTGGATCTCCTTGCAGTTCAAGGGCCTCTCAAGAGTCTTCTCCAACACCAAAGTTCAAAAGCATCAATTCTTTGGCACTCAACTTTCTTTATAGTCCAACTCTCACATCCATACATGACTACTGGGAAAACCATAGCTTTGACTAGACAGAGCTTTGTTGGTAAAATAATGTTTCTACTTTTTAATATGCTGTCTAGGTGGGTCATAATTTTTCTTCCAAGGAGGAAGCATCTTTTAATTTCATGGCTGCAGTCACCATCTGCAGTAATTTTGGAGTCCCCCAAAATAAAGTCTGTCATTATTTCCTTGTTTCCCCATCTATTTGCCATGAAATGATGGGACCAGACACCATGATCTTAGTTTTTTGAATGTTGAGTTTTAAGCCAACTTTTTCACTCTTTTCTTTCACTTTCATCAAGAGGCTCTTTAGTTCTTCTTTGCTTTCT
This sequence comes from Dama dama, assembly GCF_033118175.1. Lineage (NCBI taxonomy): Eukaryota > Metazoa > Chordata > Mammalia > Artiodactyla > Cervidae > Dama > Dama dama. The sequence goes on from NC_083689.1 coordinate 37,946,785, forward strand.
GTCATAAGGGTGGTGTCATCTGCATATCTGAGGTTATTGATATTTCTCTTGGCAATCTTGATTCCAGCTTGTGCTTCATCCAGTCAAGCCTTTTTCATGATGTACTCTGCATATTAGTTAAATAAGCAGGGTGATAATATACTCCTTTCCCTATTTGGAACCAGTCTGTTGTTCCATGTCCAGTTCTAACTGTTGCTTCTTAACCTGCATCCAGATTTCTCAGGAGGCAAGTCAGGTCATCTGGTATTCCCATCTCTTTAAGAATTTTCCACAGTTTGTGGTGATCCACACAGTAAAAAGCTTTGGCATATTCAATAAAGTAGAAGTAGATTTTTTTTTTCTGGAACTCTCTTGCTTTTTAGATGATCCAACGGATGTTGGCAGTTTGATTTCTGGTTCCTCTGCCTTTTCTAAATCCAGCTTCAACATCTGGAAGTTCATGGTTCATGTACTATTGAAGCCTTGCTTGGAGAATTTTGAGCATTACTTTGCTAGCATGTGAGATGAGTGCAATTGTGCAGTAGTTTGAACATTCTTTGGCACTGTCTTTCTTTGGGATTGGAATGAAAACTGACCTTTTCCAGTCCTGTGGCCATTGCTGAGTTTTCCAAATTTGCTGGCATATTGAGTGCAGAACTTTCACAGCATCATAATTTAGAATTTGTAATAGCTCAACTGGAATTCCATCACCTCTACTAGCTTTGTTCATAGTAATGCTTCCTAGGGGTCACTTGACTTCGCATTCCAGGATGTCTGGTTCTGGGTGAGTGATCACACCATTGTGGTTATTTGGGTCTTGATCTTTTTATGTATTTATTCTGTGTATTCTTGCCACCTCTTAATATCTTCTGCTTCTGTTAGGTCCATTCATACCATTTCTGTCCTTTATTGTGCCCATCTTTGCATGAAATTTTCCCTTGGTATTTCTAATTTTCTTGAAGAGGTCTCTAGTCTTTCCCATTCTATTGCTTTCTTTGCATTAATCACTCAGGAAGGATTTCTTCTCTCTCCTTGCTATTGTTTGGAACTCTGAATTTAAATGGGTATGTCTTTCCTTTTCTCCTTTGCCTTTTACTTCTCTTCTTTTCTCAGCTATTTGTAAGGCCTCCCCATTTTGCATTTCTTTTTCTTTGTGATGGTCTTGATCACTGCCTCCTGTACAATGTCACAAACTTCCATGCCTAGTTCTTCAGGCACTCTGTCTATCAGATCTAATCCCTTGAATCTATTTGTCAGTTCCACTGTATAATCATAAGGGATTTGATTTAGGTCATACCTGAATGGCCTAGTGGTTTTCCCTACCTTTTTCAATTTAAGTCTGACTTTCACAATAAGGAGTTCATAATCTGAGCCACAGTCAGTTCCTGGTCTTGTTTTTGCTGCCTATATAGAGCTTCTCCATCTTTGGCTGCAAAGAATATAATCAATCTGATTTTTGTATTGATCATCTGGTGATGTCCCTGTGGAGAGTGTTCTCTTGTGTTGTTGGAAGAGGGTGTTTGCTATGACCAGTGCGTTCTCTTGGCAAAACTCTGTTAACTTTTGCCCTGCTTCATTCTATATTCCAAGGTCAAATTTGCCTGTTACTCCAGGTATTTCTTGAGTTCCTATTTTTTACACTCTGGTCCCCTATAATGAAAAGGACATCTTCTTTGGTTCTTAGTTCTAGAAGGTCTTGTAGGTCTTCATAGAACCATTCAGCTTCAGCTTCTTCAGCATTACTGGTTGGCGCATAGTCTTGGATTACTGTGATATTGAATGGTTTGCTTTGGAAACAAACAGATCATTTGTCGTTTTTGAGATTGCATCCAAGTACTGCATTTCAGACTCTTTTGTTGACTATGATGGCTACTCCATGTCTTCTAAGGGATTCTTGCCCACAGTAGTAGATATAATGGTCATCTGACTTAAATTCACACATTCTAGTCCATTTTAGTTTGCAGATTCCTAAAGTGTTGATGTTTACTCTTGCCATCTCCTGTTTGACCACTTCCAATTTTCCTTGATTCATGGACCTAACATTCCAGGCTGCTATGCAGTATTGCTCTTTACAGCATCAGACTTTACTTCCATCACCCGTCACATCCACAACTGGGTGTTGTTTTTGCTTTGGCTCTGTCTCTTCATTCTTTCTGGAGTTATTTCTCCACTGATCTCCAGTAGCATATTGGGCACCTACTGACCTGGGGAGTTCATCTTTCAGTGTCCTCTCTTTTTTGCCTTTTCATACTGTTCATGGGGTTTTCAAGGCAAGAATACTGAATTGGTTTGCCATTCCATTCTCCAGTGGGCCACGTTTTGTCAGAACTCTCCATCATGATCCATCTGTGTTGGGTAGCCCTACACCAAGTTGACGGGTCATGGTGGAGAGTCCCCTATATATACCATATTTTTTCCTAAAACCACGTGTACTACCCTCTATTAGACTTCCCTGGTGGCTCAGTGATAAAGAATCTCCCAGCCAATGCAAGAGACACAGGTTCAATCCCTGAGTCAGGAAGATTTCCTGGAGGAGGAAATGGCTACTCACTCTAGTATTCTTGTCTGGGAGATCCCATGGACAGAGGAGACTTGTGGTCTACAGTCCATGGGGTCACAAAATAATCAGACAACATTTAGTGACTAAACAACAACAACAGATTACTCTGTGTATACCATGTTTTTTCCTGTACATGTTTTCCCATGATAAAGTTTAATTTATAAATTAGATACAGTATGATATTAGCAACAATTAATACTACAATAAATCCATTGTTATACTAGAATAAAAATTATGTGAATGTGGTCTCTCTTTCTCTTACAATATCTTATTGTACAAATTTAATGTCTTTTCTATCTTAACTAAGTACTTATCACGCACTGTGGCAATAACTTACAGCTTGAAGTGTGATAGGAAAACTGGCACAAACTTCTTTTTCATAATTTCATGAACAGAAGATTCATTCTTACTGTAGATCTCAGCAACCTCAAAAAACTACTTTTTCTCTTTGCTTATTAAATCAAGAACTTTCACCTTTCACTTAAAGGAAGTACTTACAGCTTCTCTTTGGTATATTCAAATTGCCAACATCACTACTCTTGCACTTTAAAGAGGGCCATTATTAAATAGTTACTTGAATATGTGCACTGTGATACTTCAATCATCCATTTGATAACTGAGAGGGCTAATCAGTTACTAAGGAGCAAGAATACCCCAAACAAAGGGATAATTCATGTCCTGATGAGAGAGAGCCAGTCAGGTTGAGATGTCATCACTCTACTCAAAACAGTGTGAAACTTTAAAGTTATGAATTATTTCTGGAATTTTCCATGTAATATTTCAGACTGAAGTTGACCATGGGTAACTGAGACCATGGATGGTGAAACCATGGATAAAGGGGGACTAGTGTTTCTTTGGCCATAATTATTCTACACATTTAAAAAACTACTCATTGGTTTAGTTGTTAAACTAAACCATGTCTGACTCACTCTTGTGATACCATGTACTATAGCCTGCCAGGCTTCTCTGGCCATGGAATTTCCCAGGCAAGACTACTGGAGTGGGTTGCCATTTCCTCATTTCCTTCTCCAGGGGATCTTCCCAACCCAGAGATCAAAATCCTTCATTGCAGGCAGATTCTTTACCAACTGAGCCAAAAGGGAAGCCCCACTCATTTCTTTCCTTTAAAATAGCAGATAGATTTTTAACATATTCTGTACATATTTTAGACAAAATATATGTTCAAAGTAACTTTATGCCCATCAGTCTCTTTAATCATCTTTATTACTTCCTCTTGCAACTGCTATCTGAATCTTAAAACAGGAAATTATCCTGGTGGATCCCCAGTTCCCTGAAGTGAACATGAAGCTGACCTGAAATTTGAAACAGAAGCTATGCGACTTCTCAGCTTCAGCTCTTCCTGGGACTATTGTCGTAATGATGGGTTGTCCTGTGGACCAAGACTAGGATGAACCAAGAGAGATGTCCAAGATGCAGCATTGAAGGGGGCACTGACTCACGGTTCCGCAAGTGCTAACTCTCAGTGCCTCCTAGCCCTGGCCCTGCAGACTTTGTCCCAGTGGGGTATGCTGGTGGTGTACAGATATATTAGAATGTGGTGAGGGGAGGAAATGATACTTTTGCTGCAATTCTATGGCAATTTGACCCTTGTATGAATGCAATTCAAATTCTGTGGATCCGGGAGAGGAATCTTATGTATCAGCAAACTATGTAAATCAAGATCACTATTCTGGCCCCTCTAATTTTTCCTTCTCTTTTGTCTTGTTCTGATCCTATGTATTGAATTGTGTTCTCCCAAAATTCATATGTTGGCCTATTAACCTTCAATATAGCAGAATGTGACTGTGGATATAGGGCCTTAGGAGTAATTAAGAGGAAATGAGGTCACATAGGTTGGCCCTAATCCAGCAGGATTAGTGTCATTAGAAGACCACAGAAATATGTAGGCCCAGAGAAAAGGCCACGTGAGGGCATAGGAAGAAGGTAACTACCTGCAAGCCAAGGAGATACATCTCAAGAGAAACCAAACTTACCAACACCTTCATCTCAGATTTCCAGTCTCCAAACTGTGAGAAAATAAATTTCTGTCATTCAGGCCACTTGTTGTTGTTTAGTGGCTCAGTTACATCCAACTCTTTGCAACCCCATGGACTGGAGCATGCCAGGCTTCCCTCTCAGGCCAGTAATCTGGTGTTTTTTATGGCAGCCCTAAGCCAAAAAATACAGCTGATCACATAGCTTATGTTGTGCTGGAAAGGTCTTCGTACAAGATAATTTTCCCTTCCCAGCCCTGCCTATGACCATTCTGGGATATTCACACATGAACACTTAGTTTATCTTTTTATTTTTTTATTGTTTAAGTTATAAGAAGCTATTCTTGAATTAAGAAATCACTTTATGAGGTATAATTAGAATTTGAGGCCAAGCCAAGAAAAACCTCTGGAGGTTTCTGTTTGCTCTAGGAATAAGACTATAAATTTTAATGGATCGGTTCAATATTCTTTAAGTTCGAGGCCTTGCCCAGTCCCTGCTGTTATTACCTACATAAGAAAAGAAATTGACTTGATGTCATTCTTGAATGATGAACCATGCCTTTCTTAAAAATGGGAAGTTGGCTTCTTTCCATAATGTACATTTAATGATTGGAACTGTTTATTTGTCTTCTCAATTCTCTCACTTAATTTAGGGTTAAACCACACTTATTCTCTTTCCTCTTAAACACACACATATTATACATATATATATATACACACACACACACACACACACACACACACACACACACATACATATATACTATATATATACATACAATGCATGTATTATAAATCTATTGATTATATATGTATATATTTATAATATGTATGCATGCATACATGCTGAGTCACATCAATTGTGTCTGACTCTGTGTGACCCTGTGGACTGTAGCCCACCAGGCTCCTCTGTCCATGGGATTCTCCAGGCAAGAATAGTGGAGTGGGTTGCCATGTCCTCCTCCACGGGGTCTTCCCAACCCAGGGACTGAACCCATGTATCTTATGTCTCCTGGATTGACAGGTGGGTTCTTTACCACTAGTGCCACCTGGGCAGCCCGTATAACATGTATACACAATATATGTTATACATACATATATATACATATATAGATATAAACTTCAATATCAGTAAATTACAATATTAAAGAATGGACCAAATAACATGTTTTTTTTTATGGGACATGGACAAATCTTAATAGTCTGTCAGAAGTTTGGTGGAACTGAGAGCCAGTAGTAATATGAAAACCTCCTTGACTATAGTTGTAGGTTTGATTACACAGCTGACTGCACTCAAGTGTCCATATCTATAAAGGGAGTTTGTTAGGCTAGATCATCTCTAATTCTGTCATGGAAGAATTCTATAACAAAAGGTGAAAATATATATACTTGGAAAACTAGCTGGTTGTGCACATTATTTGAACCTCCACTTTATCCTAGCTGAGTTGAAAATTCTAAGTGAACCTGTTACTCATCTAGTGACAATATCCCAGGCATACCTCCAGGTCATCTATACTCAGCATTTGAAATTCACACTCTGAGCTAAGATAGTCAAACCTGATACCTCTAGGCCAGGAAGGAATGAGTGGGGACAGTGGTGAGCCAAAGAGCAGAACACATAGACTGTCTGAAGGGTGTACCCAAGATTCTATTCTATATGATGTGGCTGTTATGAAACATGAGCGGATCCATGGTTGCCAGATATTCAGATTTTCTAAGAGAAGCCTAGTATCCAAATTTTAATATGAAATTTTTAAAAAGCTGGCAACGAATACTGGCTTTTTTGAAAAATTTTAGAGGGCAAATAAACATGCCCACCATTATTCTGTAATATTCCCATGATTCTCAAAGTCAGAGCTATGCAAGCATGAACAAAGCTAGTGGAGGTGTTGGAATCCTAGCTGAGCTGTTTCATATCCTAAAAGCTGATGCTGTGAAAGTGCTGCACTCAATACGCCAGCAAATCTGGAAAACTCAGCAGTGACCACAGGACTGGAAAAGGTCAGTTTTCATTCCAATCCCAAAGAAAGGCAGTGCCAAAGAATGCTTAAACTACTGCACAATTGCACTCAGTCACACGTTAGCAAAGTGATGCTCAAAATTCTCCAAGCCAGGCTTCAACAGTATGTGAACCGTGCACTTCCAGATGTTGAAGCTGGATTTAGAAAAGGCAGAGGAACCAGAGATCAAATTGCCAACATCTGCTGGATCATCGAAAAAGCAAGAGAGTTCCAGAAAAACATCTACTTGTGCTTTATTGAATATGCGAAAGCCTTTGACTGTGTGGATCTCAACGAACTGTGGAAAATTCTTAAAGAGATAGGAATACCAGCCCACCTGACCTGCCTCTTGAGAAACCTATATGCAGGTCAGGAAGCAATGGTTAGAACTGGATATGGAACAACAGACTGGTTGCAAATAGGAAAAGGAGTATGTCAAGGCTGTATATTGTCACCCTGCTTATTTAACTTATATGCAGAGTACATCATGAGGAATGCTGGGCTGGATGAAGCACAAGCTGGACTCAAGATTGCTGGGAGAAATAACAATAATCTCAGATATGCAAATGACACCACCCTTATGGCAGAAAGTGAGGAGGAACTAAAAAGCCTCTTGATGAAAGTGAAAGAGGAGAGTGAAAAAGTAGATCATGGCATCTGGTCCCATCACTTCATGGCAAATAGATGGGGAAATGATGGAAACAGTGACAGATTTTATTTTCTTGGGCTCCATAATCACTGTAGATGGTGACTGCAGTCATGAAATTAAAAGACACTTGCTCCTTGGAAGAAAAGCTATGACCAACCTAGGCAGCATATTAAAAAGCAGAGACATTACCTCGCCAACAAAGGTCCATCCAATCAAAGCTATGATTTTTCCAGTAGTCAAGTATGGATGTGAGACTATAAAGAAAGCTGAGTGCCAAATAATGGATGCTTTTGAACTGTGGCATTGGAGAAGACTCTTGAGAGTCTTTTGGACTGCAAGGAGATCCAACCATTCCATCCTAAAGGAAATCAGTCCTGAATATTCTTTGGAAGGACTGATGCTGAAGCTGTAACTCCAGTTCTTTGGCTACCTTATGCGAAGAACGACCTATGTGAAAAGACCCTGATGCTGGAATAGATTGAAGGTAGGAGGATAAGGGGATGGAAGATGATGAGATGGCTGGATGGCATCACTGACTCTATGGAATGAGCTTGAGTAAGCTCTGGGAGTTGGTGATGGACTGCGAAGCCTGACGTGCTGCAGTCCACGTGGTCACAAAGAGTCGGACATGACTGTGTGACTGAACTGACTGATGCAGGCATTCCCGGGCACTGGATTCATGATGTCCACCTCTGTGCAAAGTCTGTGACGGTGGTTTAAAAACTGTTCCCTCGGAGTCCAGCAGATCCTCGAGGCTTCTTCAGGACTATCTAAGGAGTCCTAATAAGACAGCGACTGTCTTATTATTATTTTGACTGGGCTTAAATTTTCATTTGAACAAAGGGTTGCTTCCACAAATACATGTGAAATGTTTGATATTGTATTGATTACTTAACAAGCACTACTTAACTGTTTGCTACTACTATTAGTAAAGAGTTTGTAAGACATATTCTGTAGGAATCTTGAGTTAATGTCCTAATTATTCTACCATGTTGTTCTGAAGAAAGACTATTTTTCAATTTCATGAAACTCAAAAGCATTTTAAAGCACCTTTAAAATTTTTATGATATTCAGAAATAACTATACCTTATTGTGTAAGGCTTTAATGTGCAAATATCTGAAGGAAGCCTTTGCTATTTTGCAACCTCATTTTTGCTATTTTTGCTTTTAGATTAAAACAAAATTTACAGTTTCTTTCTTTTTTTTTTTTTTTTTTTTATCTAGGTTACCCACAGCTGGGACTGACTTGGGGGATTTTTACCTTTGGATCTAGGAGTACAAATACATCCATCAATATTCTATTTCCCAAAGGTATGCTAATTCTCATGAATAATCACTACCATCACGGCAAATTTTCAGAGATTATAACTGGATCATTCTTCTGCAATTGCCGTAAAGAAAATCTTGTATTAGAAGTTACTTAACTTGATGATCCTGTCACATTCTGGTCCCTGACCTACCTTTCCAGTCTTGCATTCCAAGGATGGGGAACATTTCACTTCCTTCCTTTGCTTACAGCATTCTCTGCTCAGAATGCTTATTATCTCCCTTCAATTGTCAAAATCTTTTCCATTTTTCAAAGGAGGTTTCAAATTCTGCCTCTTCCAGGAAACTTTCTTACTCCTTCAGTATTATAATCACCTTGCACCAGCCATGGCATTTTCTTCCTTTGAGACCTCTTAGTTGTTTATTGTTGTCTCTTTTGAAGAACTCACTTATTTGTGTATGCATGCATTTTATAGTTTCCTACCAGATTTTCTACTTCATGAAGGTATGTATCAATACCAATAGATAATCAACATTTTCTGAAGTAATATCGCACATGTAATTAAAGAAGGAATGACCTTGTACCTTTGCTTTGAGATATTGATTCTTGGTCCCCTTTTAACTCTCAAGTGTTAAGCCCTTCTGTAGCCAGTGGTTGTAATAGCACCTCATTTATTTTCCTTCAATCACATTTGAGCTCAAGTGATATATGGGGTGAGACATTTTCTCTTAATTTTGTTCTTACAGATAACACTTTCTCTTGGCTCTGTAACATTCCATATTCTCAGTGATATCTTGAGTTCTTAGGTATCCTAGATTGTTCCAGAGACCCCTTTTGAGATTAGGGAAAATTTAGATTGGGAAGCTTACTGTTATTTAATATTGCCAAAATTTCTCGCAGAATGCTGTATAAACATTGAAATTCACTTTCCTTAGGCATAAGGGAGAACCCTTAAAGAGTAACCTAAGCACAAAGTGGCTTTCAGACACTGACTATCTGGTGTATAAAGGCTCACAGATGATAAGTGAACACCTGCATCTCAAAAGCCACATGACTGTCATGAAGAACTGGCTCCTCTCTGTCATACAAATCAGGTGCCCACACATTCCCCTTTATCTGGAAGAGAACCTAGTTATGCTCGTTGTTCCTGTGTAAAGATTAATACTGATCCCTTGCTCCCTCAGAAAGTGTCTCTGTTCAGATAATAAAGTAATGGTCCCTCTACTCATAAAGTCCCTCTAGTTATTATGAACTAGTCCCTCTAGTCCCTCTAGTTCAATATTGGAGGCCTGTGAATCAAGAGGGAATCAGGAACTAAACTGGAATGAAGAGAAGACATACTCCTTAGAGCTGGAAACTCTTTCTTTCTGAATTCAGTGCATTTAATAAGACCCTGCAATTTAGAGTGATTTCTTATCTTCTTAAGATGTCCCTCATGACTCCACAGGGCTATGGTAATGTGTGTTTGTGGAGGTTGGGTATGGTGTGGATGTAGAAGTGGATGCTCCTACTGGTAATATAGAGAGTCATTGATTTTCTTTCATAGTGAAATTGGCACAATTTAACAACTGTGTTATCCAGAGAAACCAGTTTTTGTCAGCTAGTCTTAGTCACAGTGCGATGTGACCGAACTGATTTTTGTGGTGGAAGGGGCATCTTTAGGAAATTTTTACCTCCTGGGAGATCCCTGAATCAGGTGAATCTCTCATTGGCCTTGTTCAGATTACATTATTAACCACAGAATTTACATACCTGTTTGTTTTTATGAGCTCTATACCATAATATTTTAAGCTTGCTTATCCTTCCAATGTCTTTGTGAGCTCATACCTAATCTTTGAGATTTAGAGATTATGCTCTTTCTCTTGGCTATTCAGTGACAGGGCTATGCAGACTGCATTGGAGACAAAACTTCAGGTGAGTTTGAAAAGGGACAGGGATTTATAATAAAAGAATAGGTAGCAGAAGACTTACTTCGAAGTTTGACTGTTAAAGGTCCTAAGTCAGGAGACTTTGCTCAGATTTCTGAGTTTGTTCTTAACTCCCATCACACAGAGGATTCTCAACCATGTTATCGGAACACAAACTGATCTAATCAGTTGGCTCAGGAGCATGATAACCTGGATATGATTTGGGGGCTAAGGGAAACATTATGTAAAGTTAAAGTCATCAATGATATTTCCTGAGTTTTCCAAATAGATTCTGTGATGCAATGGTTAAAAGCATGAGCCCTGTAGCTAGGGTGGAGAGGGTCACATTCTTATCCCCCCACTTACTGGCTGTGATTCAGACCAAGTTCCTGTTGTCTCTAAATCTCAGGTCGCCCATCTGTAAAATAAGGATGATGATGCTAATGGTAATGATGAACAACTTACTTTGTAGGGTTGTTAGGAAGTATTTGTAAGACTATGCATGTTGAGAATTTAGCACTGTGTCTGGCATGTATGAATGACTGGGTCTTAGTGTTAATCCTGTGTTTCTGATGCTATGACATCCAGGGCCTTGTTGATCCTGGACAGGCTGCTCCTCCCAGGGCTAGCCAATTACGTGAGATAGTCAATGACTGACCTGCAAGGGTGCCTTTCATATGTGCAAACTCATCAATCCAGAACTCACACCTCCATCACCCCCTCTCTTTGGCATGTATTCAGAGCCACTCTTTCCCTACCTTAATCAACCCATGACCAAGTATCAGACAGCTAGGGACAATCCTTATGGCCCAGAGTCCACTGAAATTCTTCAAAGTACCAATCCTAACCTGCTTTTCCTGTCTCACTCATTCCTTCCCTTAGAAGTCATAGGAAAGGCTCTTGCCTGCATTTTCCACTTGCTCCTTCTGCCTCCTGACTGACTGGTACTTCTGTGTTGGCCCCTGTGTGGTAGGAGCACGTCCTTTTCTTTTGGGAATGGTGAATAACTATCTTATCAGTAGCAATTTGAATTAGAAGACAGGAAATTTGAGTTCCAGTTTTAAAACTATCACATTTTACTTGAGAAAATTTCTCAGTCGAGATCACAGATTCCTTGCTTTTAAAACAAGTAAATAAAATAATACAATCAGGTTGATAAAAAACATGATTATTAGAAAGATAAAATGAGAATGTATAGGAAAGGATTTTGAAAGTACAAGTTGGGAAATATGGTACATAGGGACATCAGTGACCCAGTTTGATGAATAAAGAGCCATCTTATTCCCAATAATAAAGAAATGCTGTATATTTCAATCATTTTATGCAGGAAAAATAATGAGGCTAAGCTAATATAGACACCACATCTAGGGAAATACATGCTAAACAATAAATGAACAATGCATGTGATGAATTATGCATGATTTTATATTAGTTAATGAAATAGATTCATATTAAATGATAATGAAGGATTTCTGGGCCTACTTTTGAGTTTGATGTTAAAGTAAATCACTGTGCTAGAATTCCTCCTGACAGACATGGCAGTGTAAATCTCTCCATGTGGCCTATTCAATGCATCCTCCTTAATGAGGAAGGAGGAAGGTTGGAAGTATTACAATGCTGAAATACGGAAGTGAAGCTGTAGGTGGATAAGGGACTAAAATATGGAGAAAGAAAATAGCATGTAGGCATTTGCTTATGAATGAATGTTTTCAGCAAAGTCACCTACAGATCAGTCTCCATTGTGGGAAGTGGGGGTTCTGTCTTCTTCCTGACCTCTACTATCCAATTTTGCCGTTTCTTCTTTTTTGAGGTTTCTTTTGTCATGTGGTGATTTGCCTTCCATGAGTCCTGTTTTCCATGCTTTTTAGCCAGTTAGCTCAGCTGGTGGTAATGAGGCCATCGATCAGTTCTGGAGGCAGCACGGGTGGGGGGGTGACATTCATCGTTTGGTGATGTGTTTCCACGGCTGGAGCCAGCTGTCAGGCTTTCTTGCAAGAATAGTGGCTATGTTGTTGTCAGAACCTACTAAATATCAGGTGCTTCACATGCCTTCTCTAGCTGAATACTCACAACTTCCCTTTGAGCTGGTGTTTACCCTTCACTAGTCAGCAAACATGGGCCACTGGAGGACAGATTTATGGCGAAGGTCCCATCCTAGTAAGCAACCAACCGAGAAAGTAAGATCAGAGCTCTCACTCCAAAGCTTGTGCTCTTATCCAGTGATTACTTCTCAAATGTTTACCTGGTCACAGAGAGATAGGAGTAAGAGTAGAACTAAATGCATAAGGAGTATTTGTCACCACTTGGAAAAACTCCAAGTATTTTGTCTATGGCTTTATTTTTATATACGAAAGATGGCATAGGCACATTTGCCTCCCTGTGTTTGTACCTGATGCTCATTCTTGACCTTTGTAGAGGTAGAAATAAGCAAATGACCAGGCAAACAACTACTAATCCTAGTAATTTATAAGCAACCTCTGTGAAATGAATGAATGCTTCAAATACACTAGACTTTTTCTTACCCCTGTTGGACTATTATTTTCCTCTTCAGGGATGTATACTTTTGTCACCCACAAACTTGAGACATGTCATAGACTGAGGAGCTCCTTAATTGTATTTTTGGATCTTTTGGCACCTGCTTCAAGATCAAGTTACAGTCTTTTCTTTTGATTGAAGTATAGTTGATTTATACTATCGCATTAGTTTCAGGTGAATAGCAAAATAAACCAGTTATATTTATCTTTTCTTTTTCAGATTTTTTTCCCATTGTAAACTATTCCTAGATATTGGATATAGTTCCCTATATTATACAGTAGGTCCTTGTTTATTTTTTATACAGTAGTATGTATATGTTAATCTTCAACTCCTAATTTATCCCTCCCTCTTTTTCCCCTTTGGTAACCACACATTTGTTTACTATGTCTCTGAGTCTATTTCTGTTTTGTAGACAAGTTTACATGTACTATTTTAGATATTCCGTATAATACAGAGGAATCAGAAAGTACTTTTTGTGACTAGCTTATTTCACTTAGCAGGTCCCCAAAGTTCATCCATGCCAGAATTTCCTTCCTTTTCAAGCCTGAAAAATATTCTATTGAGTGCATGTACCACAATTTTTTATCCATTCATCAGTCAACAAACATTTGGGTTGCTTCCATCTTTGAGCAATTATTGTGAAGAGTGCTGCTGTGAATACGGGTGTGCAAATAAATATCTGCTCAATACCCTGCTTTCAATTCTTTTGGATATATACCTAGAAGTACAATTGATGGGTCATATGGCCATCCCACCAACTCAATGGACATGGGTTTGGGTAGACTCTGGCAGTTCGTGATGGACAGCGAGGCCTGGCGTGCTGCGGTTCATGGGGTTGCAAAGAGTTGGACACAACTGAGTGACTGAACTGAACTGAACTGACGGCCATTCTATTTTTTATTTTTTGAGGAACCTACAGACTTTTCCCCTAATAGTTGCACCAATTTATAATCCCATTAGTAGTGCACAAGGATACCAATTTGCCCACCTCCTCACCAATACTGGTGATTTTTAAAAAAACTTTTTATTTTGTATTGGGCTGTAGCCAATTAACAAACCTTGTTGTGATGGTCTCAGGTGAACAGTGAAGGGACTCAGCCACACATATACATTCTCCCCCAAACTCCCCTCCCATCCAGGCTGCCACATAACACTGAGCAGAATTCCATCCACAAAACATTGAACAGAGTTCCATGTGCTATGCAGTAGGTCCTTGTTGGCTATCAGTTATAAAATAGTAGTCTGTACACATTGTTCCCAAACTCCCTAACTGTCCCTTCCCTCTTCCTTTTCCCCAGCAACCCTAATCTCATTCTCAAAGTCTGTGAATTTGTTTCTGTTTTATACCTAAGTTCATTTGTATAATTTCTTTTTAGATTCCATGTATAAAGGGATGTATGAAATAATGCCATTTGTAGCAACTTGAATGGACAGAGAGAGTTTCACATTAAGTGAAATAAGTCATATAGAGAAGGAGAAAGACCTATTTTTAGTTTTTAAAGGAACCTCTATGCTGTTCTCGGAGAAGGCAATGGCACCCCACTCCAGTGTTCTTGCCTGGAGAATCCCAGGGACGGGGGAGCCTGGTGGGCTGCCGTCTATGGGGTCGCACAGAGTCGGTCACGACTGAAGTGACTTAGCAGCAGCAGCAGCAGCAGCTATGCTGTTCTCCATAGAGAGAACATTGCTACCATCAGTGAAGGAAGGTTCCCTTTTCTCCACACCCTCTCCAGCATTTATTATTTTTAGACTTTTAATAATGGCTATTCTGACTGATAGCTAAATTTCTTCATGTAATCTTCTGACTTGTGCAACCGTCCATAGGTGGGAATTCCTATGCATTAATATTCTTAACCACATATTTGGCAGTTAACATTTAAGGAAGGATATTGCTAGCTAACGTTTCTGTCTGTACACTGTGGCCTGTGAATCATTTGTGAAAAAGGGCCACATCATGTTCCTTTTGTCTCCAGCACTGTATATAATGCTTGGCACATGGGAGGTGCTGAGTAAATGTTGCTTATTTCCACCTGGGCTCCACTGGAGAGCTCTGAGGAGTTCTCTGTAAGTTCATCAGTTGGAGTATATCTAAGTAATAACTTGATATAGATAACAAATTACAGGTTATGATAAATTTAAGATAACTCCATAGCAATATTGCATGAGTAATGGAAACTGTAGAAGCTGCCTGCCTCTACTTGTGGCTCAGTGAACTACAAAATACTTTATTCTAGTGGAGGAAGCTAATCAGCATTGAAGGGAAGCATAAAGAAGAATCCTGGCTTTGAAGATTTCAGAATCACACGTGCTGAGCCCCTCTGTCTTCTCTGTCCCAGGATGCATTTGTTTCCACATATGTCCTGTATATTAAGCCTCTTAGGGATTAAGCAAAGTGCATTTGTTTGCATGTACGTGGAAGTATGATAGTCTCAAAATCCATATTTAATGAATATCTAATTCTCTTAGTTCTATAGTGTTTGTATGTACATTAAAACATAGCTTAGCTAAGAGTAATTATTTGCTTTTTCCATGTTCCCCCTGTAAGTATGAAGAAATCAGGCCCAGGCTTCTTGAAGATTATGCTAGCAGCCAAATCAAAGTCAAGTGGCTATCATCAAAAATCACAATAATCCAAATTATAATAATCAAATAATTGGACGTTCAGTTCAGTTCAGTTGCTCAGTCGTGTCCGACTCTTTGCAACCCCATGAATCACAGCACATCCAGGCCTCCCTGTCCATCACCAACTCCCAGAGTTTACTCAGACTCATGTCCATCGAGTCGGTGATGCCATCCAACCATCTCATCCTCTGTCGTCCCCTTCTCCTCCTGCCCCCAATTCCTCCCAGCATCAAGGTCTTTCCAATGAGTCAATTAGGTCAGCTAACTCAGAGAAAGATCATCTTCAAATTGTTACCCTGTGATGGTTACATTTCCCCTCTAATTCAATGTATAGAAGTAGATTAATTTTTACCAGGTCTTCTGGATGAGACCTTGTGGGAATAGAAGCTAGTTTTTCCTCTCTGGTATGTTACTTATGTGGTTTGAGTATTTTTCCTCCCTCTCAATTCTTCATGAACACCTACTAACTGATTCCCCAATGTACTTTGGGAATGCATATAATTAAACTAATTTTTAAAAATTAATGGAACAGAAACACTGACTATAGCTTTTTATTCCTTTTTCATATCCTTCAGTTATAAATCTATTTCCCATGCTTTGTTACTAGAATCACACATTGTGAAACATTATGACTTCATTTTAGGATGATTTCTTTAAGATAGTCTATTAGAAACTTGTGAAAACATGCCTCCGAACATAATGTTTTCACACAGCATGTATACTATTAATTTTTTGAAAATGCACTTTCTAAAACCTATTACATTTGTCATACTATGATGGAAACATTTACTCCTGGAAATGGTGTTAAGGCCATAAAGACGAGCAGCCCCAGAAGCTGTGTCATTACTGTTACCTTATCTGTATGTACATCCTCTCCTGCCAAACACCAGCTTTCATCAAGTTCACAAGTACACGACAAGGCAATGGCAAAATCAGGCTTTTGAAAGTTCATTTTGGGAATTGGCATTTTGTTTGAGCCCTTCCCTACCATATTAGCCATTTTGGGCTGCCTTACCACAGACTGACTGGTTTCAACAACAGGAATTTATTTCTCATTGTTTTGGAGACTGGGAAGGCTAAGACCAAGGTACCAAGGTAATTTGGTTTCCTGGTGAAGACTATCTTTCTGTTTTGAAGAGGTTCATGTTTTTGCTGTCACTTTATATGGAGGAGAGAGAGAGAGAAAGAGACAGCCAGAGAGACCGAATGTGAGAGCAAACACTCTTTTGTTTATTTTTATAAGGGTTTTAATCTCATCTTGAGGGCCTCACCTAAGCTTAATTATCTCCCAAAGCCCCATCTTCAAAAACTATCACTTTAGGGGTCAAGACTTCAACATGTGAATTTGTTGTGTGTGTGGGTAGCACAATTTGGTCTACAGTGCATACTCTGTTAAAGCTGTAATAGAGGGCTAATCGTTCAAGGAACCCACTCCAGTACTCTTGCCTGGAGAATCCCATGGGTGGAGGAGCCCGGTGGGCTGCAGTCCATGGGGTTGCTAAGAGTCGGACACAACTGAGCGACTTCACTTTCACTTTTCACTTTCATGCATTGGAGAAGGAAATGGCAACCCACTCCAGTGTTCTTGCCTGGAGAATCCCAGGGACGGGGGAGCCTGGTGGGCTGCCGTCTATGGGGTCGCAGAGTCGGACACGACTGAAGTGACTTAGCAGCAGCGGCAGCAGCAGTTCAAGGAAATATATATGTGAACCTGACTCCATTCTTTCCTCCAGGCCTAGCGTCCTTTTATCTCTTCAGTTTATCAAGCTTCCTTTCCACTATACATTCTACCCATCCCACATGTGCTCAGGCCAGTCCCTCTGCTGGTCTTTGCTCCTGTGCCATCGTTCATGTCTAAATTCTGCCTGTCCTTCAACATATATCTCAAATGCTACCCCTTCTAAGCATTTTCTGCTGCTCACAACCTGAAATCATTTATTCAACACTCTTGCGGCCCTAGCCTCTGGAATATGCCCCCTTGAGGCCCCTACCATTTAAAAGTATGTATTCCTCTTACTCACATGAGCATCTGTCCTTCTCCTTTAATGGTAGCTGGCTTTTAGTCAGATGTGGTAAGACAGGCAGAGCACAGAAAAGATTGTCATGAAGACAGAAGTTGTTATCACACTCACAGCCCCCTGGATACGGGCATAGCAAAGCATGCACGGCTGCAGGGGAAGCAAGGCGCAGAGACGAGCAGGCAGAGGGAGGGCGGGGTAGCGGACTGGACCCTTCCTATGGCTTCCCCAGGAGGAGAGAAGATAAGCTGGGGAAGCAGGGGTAGGATTTGGGGCACTTTGAATGGCTGCTGTGGGCTCTGGATTACCGGGGTCATAGGCTCTAGGGGCTCCCAGTAAAGTTGTTTTCCTTAACTCTGTAGAAATTAACCGGTTCTGGGAGGGGCAGTCTCTCCTGGTTCATCGAAGCTTCAGATATCAAAGCGTCAAAAATAGAGAAAGTAAGAAAGTACAATTAATATGCTTTCCTTTGTTCAAAATCCCTCTTAAATAGCTCTGTTAACAGAGGAGTTTATTGGGAAGATCAGGAATGAGGATTCTTGATGTATGAAACCTTAATAAAATCGCAGTATCAGGCCTTGATGGTAGGAGGCTGAGGTGGCTGGGGCTGGAAGGTTGTTGAGATACATTCTCAGAACCTCCCTCTCTTGTTCTCTCTGCCTCCTTCTCTCCCATCAGCCTTCTTCCCACTTCCCATGGACTGCTCAACCCTCTTACCCTAGATTTTTTTTCTTCCTTGCAGCTCTTTCCTGCTTGTGTTTCTTTACTCTATTATTTTCATATAAATTCCCACTCTGATCCCTCGTGGCCATATTCTAGCTGCGTCCGCATTGGTACCAACCTTCAGTTGCTGCAGACGCACTGATCCTTTCCATGGCACAGGCTCTACATTCCCAGGAGAGCTCTGTGTTTGACTTTATAGCTTGGTAGAGCAAAGCTTGTGGGACCTAAGTAGATAGGACAGTTTCCCTAAGAAGAAGTGGTGGGTGTGGCAGGGTCCATGATTAACACATGTGATCAGTGTTTACTTTAAGAAAGGAAAAAAACTCTGCAGACTTTCATCCTTAAAGAAGATCCACTCTAGAATAGGGGAAATGGTTCATATGAACAATGTCATTCATGTGAAAAGCTCTATTGTTGTTCTGTCGCTCAGTCATGTCCAACTCTTTGCGACCCATGGACTGCAGCACACCAGGCTTCCCTGTCCTTCACCATCTCCTGGAGCTTGCTCAAACTCATGTCCATTGAGCTGGTGATGCCATTCAACCATCTCGTCTTCTCATCCCCTTCTCCTCCTGCCTTCAATCTTTCCCAGCATCAGGGTCTTTCCCAGTGATTTGGCTGGAATAGCTAAAGGCCTGTACATTAACCAATTCAGTAGTCTACTTGCAGTATTCCACATTCTTCTGATGAAAACGTCAAATGACTTTAAAGAGAGAATAAACATATATGAGAATACAAAGATTATGTGGTTCATATGCATAGTTGACATTTTTAGAGACATTCATAGCTTTCAGGGAATGGACATTTGGGAAAAGACACATAATTGTACTGGTGACTTAGGCTTACTCTTCTGCAAGAAGGATAAGGACTGCCATATCAACAGGATCCTCTTGCCTCTTGTTGGGACACAACAGAGCCTTCCATGGGGAAAATATTCAATTGACAAGCAACTGGAAGTTTCATTTCATGAATTTCGCTGAAACAGTCACAACATCAACCCTGCCTTGTTCAAACAAAAGAGCTCTCTCCAGTTCTCAACCCAAACAAACAGATGGTGAGCTAGTACTTTCTATACACATTGCTACTCATGAATGTTTTCCAGCATCTTGGCTGCCAGGGGATGCCATTGCTAGTGTAAATATGTCATTGATAATTTGTCAGTTTGCCCTACTAATGACAGAAACTGTGACTATCAAAATGATTAAAAAATTGTCTAAGCAATAGCTGTCAACTCAGAAATTTTGAAGAGTATCTTTGCGGTGGAACAAATATAAAGACAGCAAGTTGATCTGGATCTTAATTGGTACCCCTTTAACTACACAGAGGCCATATAATTCCTATTGATAGCTTATAAGAGAAGCCCTATGAGTTCAATGATTTTCTTATATGGGTATATATGGGGAAAAAACAACAAGGCTTCCATCAACATTTTAAAGTATTCTAGAAGTTCATCTTTTCATTGCTATTATTTTCTTTTTTTCTTATTATTTATATGCATGTCCCAAATCTAATATACAGAGAGAAACTATTCTTTAAAAAAAGAATTATTTTTATTTTATTGAACCAAGATGGAATGTCACCTTTTAAAAGTAAGCGGATTCTATGCTATGTTTTGTTTGTTTGCTTCATGTATAAAATGAATTCAGCTGGGTGCCTTGAACAAAGCAAGAGACACATACAGTCATCTCAAGAAATACACTGAGTTGAAAGATTTACAAAGAGAAAGCAACCCAAGGAAAAATAAATAGTTGATTATGCTGTTTCAGAAGCTGGATCAAGAAAGAGGGAGTAAAAGAAAAAGATATATATTTACAGTAGACAACAAAAAAAAAAAGAGAGAGAGAGAGAGAAATCTCCATCTTGAAAGTCACTCCCATATTATAGAGAAATTGATAATAGTCTACTTGCAGTAATCTGCAGTTGTTTGAAAATACTTTAGTATATTCCTGAAAAATCACTAAGATTTGTTGTGCATACAATTCTATTTCAGCTCCTTCCAAACTAGCTAGATTTCTCCTTTTATTTATTAGTTTGATGATGCTGTTAACAAAAACCACAACTAAATCCCAAATAATGTCCTGGCCTAGAAACAAGACATAAACTGCAAATAAATGTATTTAGAAAGATATTAGTATCTTGCATCAAAAGTACATGTTAAAATATTATTGCAGTGGCCCTTTGAAAAGGAAGTTGGTTTTGTTACTTTATTCACCTATTAGCTTTTATTGTAGACTGTATTATATTTTGACAGTTCTGCAGTGAAACTGTATTCTGATGCCACTTAGGACTGCAGAATGGTGCTAAATTCTTAGATAATGGAATAAAATTGCTTGGAAAACATATGTTTAAGTCAACTGTGGTTTGTCCAGTTTGGTTTAGAAGTGACTTTGCCTCACAAGGAAACAATGCAATTCCATAAAAGAGTAATGATTTTTTTAAAAATGGGAAAAATTGTTGAAAATGTCACTTTTACCTTCTAGAGAGAAAATGTGGCAGGCTATGAGAGAAATCTTAGCCTGGAGGGCAGTCATCTCCTACAGAAAATGTAGGGAGGTGAGTGCAGTGTGAGTTGGCTGCACAGAAGTGCCTTCATTTTACTTTTATTTATTTATTTTTATCAAACAACGATGATCACGTAAATGTAATTTAAAATATCGTGTTAGTTTCAGGTATCCAGCAAAATGATTTGGATATCTTTCTATCTACCTGTCTGTCTATCTATGGCTTTCCTAGTGGCTCAGATGGGCAAAAATCTGCCTGCAATGCAGGAACCTTGGTTCAATCCCTGGTCAGGAAGATCCCCTGAAGAAGGGAATGGCATATACACACACACACACACACACTTTTTCTGATTCTTTTCCCTTAAAGGTTATTATACAATATTTAGTAGAGTTCCCTGTTGCTCTACAGCAGGACTTTATCTACCATATATAATAGTGTGAATATATATAACTATGTATATATTAATTCCAAACTCCAAATTTATCTCTCCCTCTCCCACCTTTCTCCTTTGGTAACCATAACTTTGTTTGCTGTGTTTGTGGGACTATTTCTGTTTTGTATTTAAGTTTATTCATGTCATTGTTTTAGATTCCACATTTAAGTAGTAGTATATGGTATTTGTGTTTCTCTGATTTGCTTCACTTATCCACCTATGATAGTTTCTAGGCCCATACATTTTGCTGCAAATAGCATTATTTCATTATGTTTTATGGTTGAGTAATATTCCATTGTATGCATACACCACATCTTCTTTATCTGTCCCTTATATCAGTGGATATGGAAGTTGGTGCCCTGTCTTGGCTATTGTAAATGGTGCTGCAGTGAACACTGGGGTGTATGTATCTTGTTTTCCGTGGGCCTCCTATTGGGCCTTGGGGAAAAGCTCTGGTCCTATCAAAGGACCTTGTTTCTTCATCTCAGATCCCAGATCTCGCATTAGCACTACAAACCTGGAGCACTTCCAAAGGGGCAGGTATTCTTGTATAGCTTCTTAGGGGTCTTTACTATCCTAGCAGGCTGCTGAGGGGATTAAAAGTAGGGCTTTGGGTACTTGTATCACCACCTTCTGATCTCCTCTATGCTCCTACTTTTTTCTCATTAGGTTCTCATTGGGTTTATATTTGGACTCTTAGTCTTGGTCTTTGGGTCCTTCAAACCATGCAGAAATGATGTCATTGTCCTCGGTTCTTTGGCTTTCTCTCACTCCTCAAACCTGATCTACAAAGTGTGACTACAGAGCCCTAATCTTAATCCCATTATGAAGTGAAAGGTCATTTTTAGCACATAAAATCCTTATCCCTTACTCTAAAAAGATTTTCTCTCTTAGTGTTAAACTCTTACTCTAAAATTTAAAATCTGTGCAATTTTCATGAATTTGTGAAAGTCGTATATGTTATCACCTTCTGACAAGCCGTAAAGACTGTATGAGAATATGTTGCAATGTGTTTAGAAATAAATATGGTAATGTGACATGAGTGAATGAGTTTGCTAATAGTTATTATTGATTTATAGACAAGAAAACTCTTTTGACAGACCTATTTCCCTTCCCTATTGAGAAGGGAATGACAAAGGGATCAGGAGATGAAATCCTAAAGTTTATTTGGGCAAGTTTCTGTGTTTGAAACCATTTCCAAATTATGCTTTGAGAATTGCCACATGAATTAAAGTAAATTGGCCTGTTTAAAACAGGGAAAAAATGTCATCATCAATTATAATTTTGAATATGGTTTGAAAATATGATTAATAGTTTATCTTCCAGACATACTTGACTTACTCTGCTCACTGTCTTAGCCACTGGAATATTGATAAAGGAAGGAGTGATAAGAGTATTTTCAAATTGAAAAATATTTATAGTTTGCCTGTATTATAGTTATATTGGCAAAAACTTGTCTTTGGATACACAGTTCCTGATTGTAACCTTATTAATCTCTACTCTGGGTAGATGATCTTGAGATACATTTGGCAGTGGAATGTGGCATAGTTAGGATAAGGCAAGGTTAAAATATCTAATTATAGTACATTCCATAATTATTAGTTATTGAGAAAGCAAAGGCACTGAACTAGAACCATAGAGAAATTATTCCACATCTTGTTTTCTATTAAGTATAGATCTTAGTAGCAAGCAGAGATCTTCCATGAAGGGTTCATGACAGGACAACACGTTGGTAAAAGTGGGAGAGACATAATTGTGCTTCTTTAGCACAGTTTGTTGAAGAGTTTGCTGTGTCCTCAGTTACTCAAGAAGAAAATAAATGGATGGGCAAAGCAGAAGAGAAATCCGGAAGATGGCATAAAAAGGACAAAATTGCCGTGTTGTACTGCGTCAGCCAGGCCCCAGACTGACTCACATCAGGCACACAGATGAAGCACAACATGGAGTTTTGCAAAAAGCAGCTTTGTGACTGTATAATGTCACGCACTGGGAAAGCATGACCACCTTACCCTGTGAAATAGAAAATAGACTCTTCCTTACTTTACCAAAATTCCATTGCCTCTAGTTGGTGGGTCCGACCTGTGGGGTCTCTCTCCTTTCTAACACTGACTTGGAGGATAACTTGGAGTATAACTTTTGCCTCTGGATTCCTCTGTAGACCAATAAAGTAAGAGAAAGTCAATGTGATGTAAAAGAGTTTCTGGAATTTTCAGAGTTCACAGGCTCCTGTGAGTCTATGGAAGTAGACTCCAGAGTTGTTAGAGCGAGTACTTAGTCTCCTTTTGGGTTCTGCTGAAGTCCTGGCAGTGAAACAGTCCACTGCCTGGATGCCCTGAGTCTATACCCGCCCCTGCTCTCCTCTGCTACACTGAGGATAAGCTGAGCAAATAAGCTGTATCCTGAGAAGAGTGAAGGCAGCCCCTCATAAGGAGAAGCTGCAACACCAGGAGATGCTGGACAAGCTGCCAGCAGGGCCAGCAGGGAGGTGATGGAAGAGGTAGATAGGAGCAGGTGGCAGGGAAGGAGGGGTGAAATCATGCTTGACAGTGGAAACTCAGTCAGGGGCATATCTTTGGAGTCACAATTGCTTTAGAGAAGAAAGTGTGTACAGCTGTAAGATAGTAAGAAAAGATATCCTGGTTGAAGCATGTCAAGGCAAAATAGGATCGGAAAAGAATTTCTTGTCAAAATGAATTGCTTAAAGAGTGTCAGGTGGCCTGACAAGGAAATGTAACTGTGTGATACCACTAATAAAGAGCACTGAGCTCTAATAAGACAACTGACATGAGCTTGACCAATTTGTGAAAAAAATGCTGGTGAAAAACAGAAGATGTAATACTGAATAAAATGCTCTGATCAAGGACTTTATTAAACTCGCCCCCCCCCCAGGAAAACACAGAAAATTATACTGAAATTACATCACTCATAGCATATATAATTACTATTAACTATATAATTACTATTAACTAGTTACTATTACTATTAACATTTTGATATATTTATTTCCTCTGTTTTTCTATGCATACCTTTGTTCTTTACTTGATATTCCACTATGCAAATAACTTTAAAATCCATCCTTTTCACTTGTTATCATCCTATGTTTTTTCACAACACTTAAATTATTAGTATACATCATTTGGAATGTTGCATTATATTGCATTCTTTGACTATATAAGATTTCCTTAGCTATGATCTTGTTTGTTGATGTTTACATTATTTCTAATTTATTATATGCTTTTATCAGTAATGGGCTTCCCTTGTGGCTCAGCAGGTAAAGAATCTGCCTGCAGTCCGGGAGATGTGGGTTTGATCCCTGGGTTGGGAAGATCCCCTGGAGAAGGGAAAGGCTACCCACTCCAGTATTCTGGCCTAGAGAATTCCATGGACTATACAGTCCATGGGGTCACAAAGAGTTGGACATGACTGAGTGACTTTCACTTTATCATTAATGCTATGAAAAATACATTGTTCATGTAACAACTACATCTTAAAATTATTTTTTTGGTTCTAATTTCTAGATACAGAATATTAAGACAGAAATTTCTTGTAAAGTCTCTTAATTTATCTGACATTTTTCATACCAGCAGTCTTCCTACATTGTTTACAAGAGGACCTATCTCTTTCCTTGCTTAATGATGTTGAATATTTAAATTTCAAAGTCTTTGTTACTTAGGAGAAGAAAAATGGTATCTTCTTTGAAGTGTTTTCTTTGAATACCAGTAAGGGAGAACTTTTAAAATATATTTTATTCATATATCCAGCAAGTATTTACGAGAAAATACTGTCTCAGTAATGAAGCAGGAGCTAGGGACACAGAGGGGTTAAAAAAAAACAGTCCTTCATCTCATCTGGAGAGTGTAGATGACATAGAAAAATGAAGCAAGGTAATGAGAGAAAACATATTGGAGATGCCTATTTTTGAAAGACAGGTCAAGGAAAACCACTCCGAAAAGATGATATTTAAACAAAACATAAATGCAGTGAATGGAAATAAATGCAGTGTATCTGGGGACAAAGCATGCCATTCAGAAGGACCAGCTGGTCAGTGGCTTTGAGGTAGGCATATGTCTGCTGAAAGCAAAAATGTTAGCTGCTCACTTGTGTTCAACTCTTTGCGACCCCCGTGGACTGCAGCCCGCCAGACTCCTCTGTCCATGGGATTCTCCAGGCAAGAATACTGGAGTGGGTTGCCATTTCCTTCTCCAGGGGATCTTCCTGACCCAGGGATTGAACCCTGGTCTCCCACATTTCAGGAAGATTGTTTACAGTCTGAGCCATTGTGAGGAGCAATTGTGAGGAGGATGGCGTAGCGGGTAGAGAGTGAGAAGCATGGGTAACTGTAGGCAATTGCTTTAAAGGAGTAGCTGCACGTAAATTGTTGACCACGATAAGGAATCAGAATTTCATTGGAAAGGCTGTTCTTTCCCACTGGTCTGCAGCGCTTCCTCTGCTATATATGAAGTCCGTGTGTGTCTGAGTCTACTGCTGTTCTTCTCTGCGTGGCTATTCTTGTGCTAATGCCATATTGTCTTACATGGTTTGGCTTTAAAATAAATCTAGGTATTTGGTATCATAGAAATTTCCATCTTGTTCTTTTTCTTCAATGATGTCTTGAAGACATTGCACTTTTATATACATTTTAAAACTTAACTCGTAAAGATCAGTAATGTGACAATCACAATAAAAATCGACTGAGATTTGGTTTGGAGTAAATCCAAGCTATAAACTGATTTGAAAGGGATGGAAATCTTTAAAATAGTGAGTCTTTCAATCCATAAATATGGTACCTCTCATAATTTATTAAGACCATCTTTAATGTTTCTCAGTAAGATTTTATAAGTTTCCTTGCAGAGGTTTTATATGTATTTTGTTGTATTTATTGCTAAATATAATATATTTTGTACTGTTATAAATGTTATCTCTTTACATTTCTTTTATATTAACTATATATAAATAAAATCAATTTTTGAAAACTTACTTTGAATCTAGCAATTTCCATAAACTCCTCTATTAAATAAAAAATTTGTGTGTAAATTTTGAAAATCCTATATATACAATCACATCATGCAAAAATAATGAGGCTGTTGTTCCTTTTTTCTAGTCACATACTTTTCATTCCTTTTTATTCCATTGCCAAACTTGATAGAACCTCCAACATGAGATCATCTTATACATTCAAGAGAAATATTTTTACTATTTCATTATTAAGTATGATATACAGTTTAAAAAAACAGTTATATTTAGATGAAAGAATTGATTCTATTCTTAGTTTGATAAGAGGTTTTTTATTCTTTTTAATAGCACATTCATTATAACTTTGAATTTTACCATTTTTATCACATCTATTGAAGTAACATCATTTTCCATTTAATCAAATAACTATTCATTGATTTTCTATTATTTAAACACCTTTTCTTCTTGACACATCATCAACTTGGTTATGACATATAATATTAAAATTTTTCTGTATTGTTGAATTTTATTTATTTTTTGTTTTTAAGATTTGTTACATGTCTGTTCATAAGTGAAAATGATGAGTATTTTACTTTCTCATTTTTTTCTTTATTGGATTTTGATTTCAATGTTATGATAGTCTTGTAAATGAGCTCAGGTTACTCCTTCAGTTTTTCATTTCTGATGGGTAAACAGGGAGGACATTTTTTTATCTATTAACTTTGGAAAATGTTGAGGAAAGCCATGTGAGACTAAAGGTTTGTTTGTAGAAGGGCCTTATTTTTTAAAATTACTGAGTCCATGTCTTTAATGGTTACAGGATAATTCAGAATTTCTCTTCCCTTCTTTCTCCTTCTCTCTCTCATTTTGGTAAGCTATCTTTTTAAACAAAATTTTCTATTTTATTTAAAATTCAAAATTTATTATTATACAGCTAAAAATATCCCACTTTATTTTAGTATCTGTAGTATCAAGAATGAAAATCTCTTTTTTATTCCCAATATTGGTTTATTTATGTTTTGTCATAATCACTCCCTTTAATGTTTGCTTATAATTATTTTTAACTAAACTTTCTTTGCTGTTCCCCCTTATTTTTATTTGTTTTCTGTTTGTTTATTATCTTTTGTTATAGTTAGTCTTTAAGGATTTACCTTCTTGAGATAAATATTTAGCTCATTAGTTTTCAAACTTTATTTCATCCACAAATTCAATTCAAATTATTTTCTTTTTACTGCTTTATTTTTTACTTATGACTTACTCGTGAATAGTTTTCTTAATTTCCAAGAGATTTTTGGCTATTTGTGTGATTTCAGTCCTTTGGAATTTGCTGAATACTGGTTTATAAAAATATTTTCAATTATCAGTTTAAAAAACTGTTTCACATCTGCTTTTGTCATATATTAGTTACATTGCAACTAATGTTTATTTTGCAAGTTTGTGTATACACAAACAGTTTTCGACTGAGTGACTTCACTTTCACTTTCACTTTTCATATATATATATATATATATATATAGTAGGTAATTAAATTGCCAACATCCGCTGGATCATCGAAAAAGCAAGAGAGTTCCAGAAAAACATCTATTTCTGCTTTATTGACTATGCCAAAGCCTTTGACTGTGTGGATCACAATATACTGGAAAATTCTGAAGGAGATGGGAATACCAGACCACCTGACCTGCCTCTTGAGAAACCTGTATGCAGGTCAGGAAGCAACAGTTAGAACTGGACATGGAACAAGAGACTGGTTCCAAATAGGAAAAGAAGTACATCAAGGCTGTATATTGTCACCCTGCTTATTTAACTTTTATGCAGAGTACATCATGAGAAACGCTGGGCTGGAAGAAGCACAAGCTGGAATCAAGATTGCCGGGAGAAATATCAATAACCTTACATATGCAGATGACACCACCCTTATGGCAGAAAGTGAAGAAGAACTAAAGAGCCTCTTGATGAAAGTGAAGAAGGAGAGTAAAAAAGTTGGCTTAAAGCTCAACATTCAGAAAACTAAGATCATGGTATCTGGTCCCATCACTTTATGGGAAATAGATGGGGAGACAGTGGAAACAGTGTCAGACTTTATTTTTTTGGGCTCCAAATTCACTGCAGATGGTGATTGCAGCCATGAAATTAAAAGACGCTTACTCCTTGGAAGGAAAGTTATGACCAACCTAGACAGCATATTAAAAAGCAGAGACATTACTTTGCCAACAGAGGTCCGTCTGGTCAAGGCTATGGTTTTTCCAGTGGTCATGTATGGATGTGAGGGTTGGACTGTGAAGAAAGCTGAGCACTGAAGAATTGATGCTTTTGAACTGTGGTGTTGGAGAAGACTCTTGAGAGTCCCTTGGACTGCAAGGAGATCCAACCAGTCCATCCTAAAGGAGATCAGTCCTGGGTGTTCATTGGAAGGACTGATGCTGAAGCTGAAACTCCAATACTTTGGCCACCTCATGCAAAGAGTTGACTCATTTGAAAAGACCCTGATGCTGGGAGGGATTGGGGGCAGGAGGAGAAGGGGATGACAGAGGATGAGATGGCTGGATGGCATCACCGACTTGATGAGCATGAGTTTGGGTAAGCTCCAGGAGTTGGTGATGGACAGGGAGGCCTGAGGTGCTGCGATTCATGGGGTTGCAGAGTCAGACACGACTGAGCGACTGAACTGAACTGAACCAAACCGAGTAGGTAATTATGTTTGTTATCTTTGTTCCTTTTATATGCTTTTCCCTTCTCTTCCCTATGAGTTGCTGAGAATTATATGTTAAATTCCCCACTATGATTATGGATTTTTCTGTTTCTCTTTGTAGGTCTGTCAATTTAATTTCATATATCTTGAGGCTCTATCATTAAGAATAAGCAACATTTATAACATATCTTCCTGGTCAATTGAACATTTTATGATTATTTACACAGGCATACCTATTTTTTTCATCCAGTTTATTAATCTTTGTTATTTAACTGGAAGTTTTAGGCCATTTATATTGACTATAATTATTGATGTATTTGGAGTTTAGCATTTTGTATTCTTCAATTATACATGCATATATATTTTTCCTCTTTCATTGTTTTCCTGCTTATAGATTGATTATTTATTCACTTTTTTCTTACTAGTTTAGATGTTACATACTCAGTTTTATTATTTTAGCAGTTATCCTAAATTTACAGCACACCTTCTTAACATGAAAATCTAAGGTTAATCTGTATCTTTATTCTTCTGAAAAATACAAGGAGCATTTTATCCAGTGTCCTGGCCTTTGGGGGTCCTAGCCTAAGGCAGACTGGTTATCCAGACCTTGGGCACCACCTTGGGCAGACTCTAGATCATTACTTCTGCCCCTGTAACTTGATGAGTTTTCTTAACTTCAGCACAAATTGGAAGATTTATGCAAATACCTTCAGGGCAAAAGCTGTTTTGGTTCTCAGAATTTTGCCTACCCCTGTGAGTTTGCACTTTCTCCCAGATTTTGGCCTGATAGTTCTTCGCTATCTGGGCAGCTGTTCAAAGCTCTTTAAGCATATTCTTAAAATACATTTTAAAATTTACCTTAGGAGAAAAGTTGGTACAGATAATGAATGCCGTTAGAATGGAAAAGGAAGACTAAATTTTCAAATATATTATTTAGGTAATAACCTTTTCTATGTTTGTGGCAGCTTTTTGAATTTTCATTTAACCTTTTCTTTGAGGCTTCTGCCTTTCACAGGTGCTTAGAAAGGTTATTCCACCTTGTGATTAGATATTCATTCACATTTTCTTCTCATTTGTTAGCTTTTCATACTAAATTTTTAAAATATAGATTATATTTATTTATTTTTTTTTGGCTATGAAGGGTCATTGTTGCTGCATGGGGTTTTCCCTAGTAGTGAGCAGGGGCTAGTAGTGCAACCCTAGATGTGGTAGGTTGGCTTCTCGTTGCAGTGACTTCCCTTGTTGCACAGCATGAACACTAGGACACGAGAGCTTCAGTAACTGCAGCATACGGGCTCAGTAGTTGTGGTTCCTGGACTCTAGAGCAGAGGCTCGATAGCAAGCAGCACATGAGCTTAGTTGCTCTGCAGCATGTGGGATCTTCCCATATCAGGGACTGAACATGTGTCCCCTTAATTGGCAGATTCTTTACCACTGAGCCACCAGGGAAGTCCAGTACTACATTTTTAATCCACCTGTATTCTTTGGTATAAAGTACATCCTGAAGAATTGAATGCATTCTTTTCTTTCATATAGCCCTAAAAGTGAAAGTGAAAGTCTCTCAGTTGTGTCTGACTCTTTGCAACCCCCTGGACTATACAGTCGGTGGAATAATCCAGGCCACTAGGTAGCCTTTCCCTTCTCCAGGGGATCTTCCCAACCCAGGGATCGAACCCAGGTCTCCCACATTGCAGGCAGATTCTTTACCAGCTGAGCCACAAGGGAAGCCCATAGCCCTAAAAGCTTACTGTAAAATAATACTTGTTGAAATTATCTTCCAGTATTCTATCAACTTGTAATACTTTCCTAATTTTATGTATTTTCCTAATTTTCTTCCATTGATGTAATGGTCTATACTTGTATTAGTTCAGTTCAGTCACTCAGTCGTGTCCAACTCTTTGTGACCCCATGAAGTGCAGCATGCCAGGCTTCCTTGTCCATCACCAACTCCTGGACCTTGCTCAAACTCATGTCCATTGAGCTGGTGATACAATCCAACCATCTCATCCTCTGTCATCCCCTTCTCCTCCTGCCTTCGATTTTCCCCAACATCAGGGTCTTTTCCAATGCGTCAGTTCTTCGCATCAGGTGGCCAAATTATTGGAGCTTCAGCTTCAGTATCAGTCCTTCCAATGAATATTTAGTACTGATTTCCTTTAGGATTTTAGTGAAGTGAAGTGAAGTGAAAGTCACTCAGTCATGTCCAGCTCTTTGCAACCCCATCAACTATACAGTCCTTGGAATTCTCCAGGCCAGAATACCTGAGTGGGTAGCCTTTCCCTTCTGGGATCTTTACAACCCAGGGATTGAACCCAGGTCTCCTGCATTGCAGGCAGATTCTTTACCAGCTAAGCCACAAGGGATATTAGTATCACACTCTTAATCACTGGACTCATAGCATATGTTAATCTCTTTAAGGCCAATCTCCATTATTTATCATTCTTATGAAAACCAGTATGTGTATTTTAAAATTTGCAATTTCAACATATTAATTCAATTAGAAATGATAGGAACATATTTATTTCATAATTATGATACAGAATAATGCTTGTTGGCTCATGTATGCTTTCAGAAAGTGAGAACATTAACTACTTTTCAATACCTATAATTTAGGGTATGTTATCAGCTTACCAGTATAGATATTGTTAGCCTGAGGCAGACTGGAGGCACATATTCTATGTAGTGCACACATTCGTGAAATGTGTACACTTCACTCATTTGTTCTGAGCTCCTAAGACAAAAGCGTAAAGAAATAAGACCCAGAACTTTTTCACTGTTTGGATATATAAAAATGGGAAAATGTGAATTATGTCATTATCAATACTAGTAAAGAAGACTTTTGTCATCTAGTTTTCAGTTCAACAATTGAATACAGTTCCTGGAAAATCTAATATACCATTCAGAGAACCTATTTATTTTGTAATGGTCGATAAAAGGGTAAAAGTGTAAATGGAGAATAAAGAGTGTTCTTCCTTCTTAGAGGAAGAACGTATAATATAGAAATTTAAAAAAATCCATTGACTGCTTTTGACAGGGAGTTAATTAAGAGATCTATTAGTGTTTATGTGATTAAAGAAGATACATTCTTTTTATTGAGGCTAATACTTCTAGCAGAATAATAAGTAATCTTTTCCAGATATATTAGAGCATAGTGTAGAAACTTTTCTTCACAAAAAATCTTTAATTCAGGAGAAACATATTTCAGGTCCCTTTAGTTAATAAAAAAACATCTTAGGAAAAATTATGATGGATGTGCAGATAAGCATCCATCATCATCAGAAAAAAAAAAGTACTCCATTAGGTTATTTGTCTGCCTTAAATCTCTTATTTGCGATAGGAGCTCTATTAGAAAATAGGAGCTCTATTAGAAAAGTCGGATATCCTTTTCTTGATGTTAAATTTGTGTTCAGAATTTTTAAGTGAGTCATTTAAAGAAGGCTTTCTGCACTGACCCTGCAGTGAATACACTGTGGTTCCTGTAGAGAAATGAGACAGGTATCTGAGAAAGAATTTTCTTCAAGGATCAGCATATTCATTATTTGTGACAATCAGATCTTCTAAGAAAATGTGTTCTAAAATAAAACATTTGGGCAAAGCTTATTTCTGAAAGAATAGGATATCTAAACTGTTGCCTTGTAGATCAGAGGGCATAGTTATTGTTATTGTGAGGCTTAATGCTATTCAAGCCACTTAAAAAAAAACACACACAACTACCTGTTACTGTTTATTTTTATAAGTGTGAAAGCAAAATAATACTTTTGAAATGTCTGTCAAAAATTTTATGAAAATTAAAAAAAAGTTCTTGAGAAATCAATGTCTTACTTTTTATATCTCAGATAAGAATGCATTTTGAGGAAATATACAGTGTACCATGCAAGTGTATGTTTGAAGTACTCAGTTCTGTTCAGTTCAGTTGCTCAGTCATGTCTGACTCCTTGTGACCTCATGAACCGCAGCACGCCAGGCCTCCCTGTCCATCACCAACCCCTGGAGTCCACCCAAACCCATGTCCGTTGAGTTGGTGATGCCATCCAACCATCTCATCCTCTGTCGTCCCTGTCTCCTCCTGCCCTCAATCTTTCCCAGCATCAGGGTCTTCTCAAATTAGTCAGATTTTCGCATCAGGTGGCCAAAATATTGGCATTTCAGCTTCAACATCAGTCCTTCCAATGAACACTTGGGACTGATCTCCTTTAGGATGGACTGATTGTATCCCCTTGCAGTTCAAGGGACTCTCAAGAGTCTTCTCCAACAGCACAGTTCAAAAGCATCAATTCTTTGGTGCTCAGCTTTCCTCACAGTCCAACTCTCACATCCATACATGACCACTGGAAAAACAATAGCCTTGACTAGACGGATCTTAGTTGATAAAATAATGTCTCTGCTTTTTTTTTTTTTCTTTTTAATTTATTTTTATTATTATTATTTTTTTTTCCAGTGGGTTTTGTCATACATTGATATGAATCAGCCATGGATTTACATGTATTCCCAATCCCGATCCCCCCTCCCACCTCCCTCTCCACCCGATTCCTCTGGGTCTTCCCAGTGCACCAGGCCGGAGCACTTGTCTCGTGCATCCCACCTGGGCTGGTGATCTGTTTCACCAGGACATGGAAGCAACCTAGATGCCCATCAGCAGATGAATGGATAAGGAAGCTGTGGTACATATACACCATGGAATATTACTCAGCCATTAAAAAGAATTCATTTGAACCAGTCCTAATGAGATGGATGAAGCTGGAGCCCATTATACAGAGTGAAGTAAGCCAGAAAGATAAAGAACATTACAGCATACTAACACATATATATGGAATTTAGAAAGGTGATAACGATAACCCTATATGCAAAACAGAAAAAGAGACACAGAAATACAGAACAGACTTTTGAACTTTGTGGGAGAATGTGAGGGTGGGATATTTCAAAAGAACAGCATGTCTCTGCTTTTTAATATGCTGTCTAGGTTGGTCATAACTTTCCTTCCAAGGAGTAAGCGTCTTTTAATTTCATGGCTGCAATTACCGTCTGCAGTGATTTTGGAGCCCAGAAAAATAAAGTCAGCCACTGTTTCTACTGTTTCCCCATCTATTTGCCATGAAGTGATGGGACTGGATGCCATAATCTTGGTTTTCTCAATGTTGAGCTTTAAGCCAACTTTTTTACTCTCCTCTTTCACTTTCATCAAGAGGCTTTTTAGTTCTTCACTTTCTGCCATAAGGGTGGTATCATCTGCATATCTGAGGTTATAGAGATTTCTCCATGCAATCTTGATTCCAGCTTGTACTTCCTCCAGCCCAGCATCTCTCATTATGTACTCTGTATATAAGTTAAATAAGCAGGGTGACAATATACAGCCTTGACGTACTCCTTCTCCTCTTTGGAACCAGTCTGTTGTTCCATGTCCAGTTCTAACTGTTGTTTCCTGACCTGCATACAGATTTCTCAAGAGGCAGGTCAGGTGGTCTGGTATTCCCATCTCTTTCAGAATTTTCCACAGTTTATTGTGATCCACACAGTCAAAGGCTTTGGCATAGTCAATAAAGCAGAAATAGATGTTTTTTTGGAACTCTTGCTTTTTTGATGATTAGCGGATGTTGGCAATTTATTCTCAGGTTCCTCTGCCTTTTCTAAAACCAGCTTGAACATCTGGAAGTTCACAGTTCATGTGTTGCTGAAGCCTGGCTTGGAGAATTTGAAGCATTACTTTACTAGCCTATGAGATGAGTGCAACTGTGCAGTAGTTTGAGCATTCTCTGGCATTGCCTTTCTTAGGGATTGGAATGAAAACTGACCTTTTCCAGTCCTGTGGCCACTGCTGAGTTTTCCAAATTTGCTGGCATATTGAGTGCTACACTTTCACAGCATCAACTTTCAGGATTTGAAATAGCTCAACTGGAATTCCATCATGTCCACTAGCTTTGTTCATAGTGATGCTTCCTAAGGCCCACTTGACTTCACATTCCAGGGTGTGTCTGGCTCTAGGTGAGTGATACACCATCATGATTATCTGGGTCGTGAAGATCCTTTTTGTACAGTTTTTCTGTGTATTCTTGCCACCTCTTCTTAATATCTTCTGCTTCTGTTAGGTCCCTACCATTTCTGTCCTTTATTGAGCCCATCTAACCCTGATGAACTATGGACAGAGGTTTGTGACATTGTATAGGAGACAGAAATCAAGACCATCCCCAAGAAAAGAAATGCAAAAAAGCAAAACGGCTGTCTGAGAAGGCCTTACAAATAACTGTGAAAAGAAGGGAATTGAAAAGCAAAGGAGAAAAGGAAACATATACCCATTTGAATGCAGAGTTCCACAGAATAGCAAGAGAGATAAGAAAGCCTTCCTCAGTGATCAGTGGAAAGAAATAGAGGAAAACAATAGAATGGGAAAGACTAGAGATCTCTTCAAGAAAATTAGAGATACCAAGGGAACATTTCATGTAGGCTGAGGCAAATACAAGACAGAAGAAATTCTGCCATCAAGAGAAAAGTTAAGAGAATATATAACCACAATTCTAAATTATTGAACTTTTAATCATGCAGCATCTTCCTGACATCAGATTTGTTCTTTTTAACAATATTATCTTTGTTTTTCTGAAGTACCTTTCCAGAAACCTTGTTGTTAATTAAATTTGAAGAGATCTCAATTACATAATTCACCTTAAGAAGCACAGAATCTATCCAAGAAGCATCCTCAGGTTCTCAGGACTTCAGGGAAGAAGTTTATAAAATAGAGAAGCATTTTATCCTCCACCCCTTCTGAAGATCCCTTTGAAATTTCCCCTTGGGTTGACTTTGTGGACACCTGGCTACCTCTCTATGGAGGGTGTCCAACTCTGAGAGAGATACAATGTGAGTGTGACTCAACTCCTGTAGATCATGAATGTCAATTTTGAAGCTGTGAAACCATGATGATGCTGAAGAAAATAGTATGAAGAACCATAAAATGATAAAGAAAACTGGGGTTTGAGCCAAAGAACCTGTGTCTTTGAATTTATCAAATAGGGCCTTTTGGGAATTTATTGAATAGGAAAACAGATGGCTTGGAGAGACATGTTCTGAGTTGTCTTGATACAGAGTAAAAAGCGTATATTCATGGAACAGATTTTCAAACGGGACATGAACTGTATGTGATAATACTTCACCAAAAAGTGTATTTAAAAATCTCATAGCTTAATGTTAAAAGAGATAGAGTTTAGACATGAAAACCATTCATTAGAAATTTACAGTGTTCCATACTACTTATAAACAGTAAACAAAAAACAAAAAAAACAAAACTGCTCACATGCATTGAAAGGCCCGAACTTCCATGCACTACGGCCTTCCCAGGTGGTACTAGTGGTGAAGAATCAGCCTGCCAATGCAGGAGACCAAGGTTCAATCCTTGGGTGGGGAAGATCCCGTGGAGAAGGGAATGGCTATGCACTCCAGTATTCTTGGCCTGGAGAATCCCATGGACAGAAGAGCGCGGTGGGCTACAGTCCTTGGGATTGCAAAGAGTCGGACACGACTATAGTGACTAATAGTTCTGCTACTCCATGCACTGCCCTGACATCTTTGAGCCTCAGATACCTTCCAACACCACATCAGGTCTGCCCCTCCCTGATGAGAAAGGCTCCCATCCAGCTAGTTCTCCTGTCACCTTGACCAACTACAATCCATTTGGACTTCAACCTAATAGATTTCCCTTCCCTTCCTTGCCAGAGAAGCAAGGCCCATCCCCCTATGGGAACCAGGGTCACTTCACTCTCCTGCCACTACAAAGCCTATTTCCCACAGGCCTTGTTGATTCACTGTGCTCTTGAGTGGAGCCCCGTGCACCCCTGCAAGGCAGGGGGTATCCCCCCTGCAGGCTGTGAGTGTGTGAAAAAGTGCTGATGTCATCTGCTCAGTGCCAGATGTTGTGTATTTGGCCATCTCACATCTGTTAGGGCCTGCACTGTCTTCTTCTCTCAAAGAGTAAGTGGAGGTGGGGGTTGATAAGAATAAACATAAAACTCCTGTGCTTCTCTGATCCTATCCTCTCAATTCAAACCAAGGTCAAATTAGGAAGTAGTCTCAAGAAGTTTTTGTTTAGTTGCCATTTTTCACAATGATTTGTGTTACTTCTCTCAGTACATTGCAGTGGACTATTCTTTCTCTACCTGTGAAATATAGTTCATTAAGTTCTGATATGATAGTCCAGCAAAAAGGAAACAATAGAGATATCAGAGTAGAAGAAACCATAATGCATTTTAAAATTATTCTTTGAGTCCAGGCCACACTGGACAGGCTAGAAATCAGTTTCTAAGAAGAAACATTATTCTTTAAAAACATAACTTTTACAAGCCCTTGTTAGTATTCATGGAGCAGAATTTGTGACACTATATGAAGAAAATAAATCATTCTAATATGTTTACCAAAGCTTATAGTTAACAGTGACAGTGAGAATGGGAATTAAGTTCATAGACCAGAGGCTGCAAACTCAAATAGTGATAGGCACCAGGCAGGTAATTAGAATGGGTGAAGCAGAGTGGATGTTACAGCTTGGAAACTAATTAAAATGTTATAAAATGCTGAGTAAGCCAAACAAAATACATCTGTGGACCTCATGTCCAGCATGACCCTGAAACAACTTTTGAAATTCTATTGATTCTTCAAGGTCTTCATTGTATGCTTGTTCTTCCAAGAATCCTATTAGAGCAGAGGTGACATGAAAGTCACTCAGTCACGTCTGACTCTGTGACCCCATAGACTATACAGTCCATGGAATTCTCCAGGCCAGAATACTGGATTGAGTAGCCATTCCCTTCTCCAGGGGATCTTCCTAATCCAGGGATCTAACCCAGATCTTCCACATTACAGGCAGATTCTTTACCAGCTGAGTCACAAAGGAAGCCCAAGAATACTGGAGTGGGTAGCCTATCCCTTCTCCAGCAGATAATTCTGACCCATGAATTGAACTGGGGTCTCCTGCATTGCAAGTGGATTCTTTACTAACTGAGCTATCAGGGAAGCCCTGATTAGAGTATAGGAGGCGCAAGCTACTTTATATTAGAGCAGAGGCCCAAGCTAATCCTGACCCTCTTACAGCTTTTATTGAACTATAGCTCCTTTGCTGTCTGACCATTTCCTCAGTGGGGTTTTTACCTCTCATGAGACTAAAGGTCTCTGGGAAGAGAGACCATAGGTTGTGTTACTTCCATTCTCCTTAAAGTGGAAGGTTTTACAAGTAATCAGTATATCATGATGATATTAATGATAAAATAATAGCTGATGATATTAACAATAAAAATAACACAACTGGGTGACTGAACTGAACATTTATAAAGTTCTTTCCATGAGTCTGACATTTCTATTAGCTTTTACAAGTTAATTAATTTCAGAACAATCTTGTAAGGGAGATTCTATCATCATCTCATTTTTGTTGTTGTTCAGTCACTCAGTCGAGTCCGAATCTTTGTGACCCCATGGACTGCAGCATGCCAGGCTTCCCTGTCCTTCTCTATCTCCTGGAGTTTGCTCAGACTCATGTCCATTGAGTCAGTGAGGCCATCCAACCATCTAGTCCTCTGTTATCCCCTTCTCCTCCTATCTTCAATCTTTTCCCAGCATCAGGGACTTTTCTAATGAATTGGCTCTTTGCATCAGGTGGCCACAGTATTGGAGCTTCAGCTTCAGCATCAGTCCTTGCAATGACTATTCAGGAATGATTTCCTTTAGGATTGATTGGTTTGATTTCCATGCAGTCCAAGGGACTCTCTAGAATCTTCTCCAACACCTCAGTTCAAAATCATCAATTCTTTGGCACTTAGCCTTCTTTATGGTCCAACTCTCACATCCATA
This sequence comes from Dama dama, assembly GCF_033118175.1. Taxonomy (NCBI): domain Eukaryota; kingdom Metazoa; phylum Chordata; class Mammalia; order Artiodactyla; family Cervidae; genus Dama; species Dama dama. Next base: position 37,985,435 of record NC_083689.1, read on the forward strand.
CTAGGCTACTGGAAAAACCAGGGCTTTGGTTCGACAGACCTTTGTCAGCAAAGTAATGTCTGTGCTTTATAATATGCTGTCTGGATTTGTCATAGCTTTTCTTCCAATGAGCAAGCATCTTTTAATTTCATGGCTGCAGTCACCATCTGCAGTGATTTTGGAGTTCAAGAAAAAAAAAAATCTGTCACTGTTTTCATTGTTTCCCCATCTATTTGCCATGAAGTGAAAAGGAGTATGTCAAGGCTGTATATTGTCACCCTGCTTATTTAACTTATATGCAGAGTACATCATGAGAAACACTGGGCTGGAAGAAGCACAAGCTGGAATCAAGATTGCTGGGAGAAATATCAATAACCTCAGATATGCAGATGACATCATCCTTATGGCAGAAAGTGAAGAGGAACTAAAAAGTCTCTTGATGAAAATGAAGGAGGAGAGTAAAAAAGTTGGCTTAAAGCTCAACATTCAGAAAACTAAGATCATGGCATCTGGTCCCATCACTTCATGGGAAATAGATGGGGAGACAGTGAAAACAGTGTCAGATTTTATTTTTGGGGGCTCCAAAATCACTGCAGATGGTAACTACAGCCTTGAAATTAAAAGATGCTTACTCCTTGGAAGGAAAGTTATGACCAACCTAGATAGCATATTTAAAAGCAGAGACATTACTTTGCCAACAAAGGTCCATCTAGTCAAGGCTGTGGTTTTTCCAGTAGTCATGTATGGATGTGAGAGTTGGATGGTGAAGAAAGCTGAGCACCAAAGAATTAATGCTTGTGAACTGTGGTGTTGGAGAAGACTCTTGAAAGTCCCTTGGACTGCAAGGAGATCCAACCAGTCCATCCTAAAGGAGATCAGTTCTGGATGTTCATTGGAAGGACTGATGCTGAAACAAACTCTAATACTTCGGCCACCTCATGTGAAGAGTTGACTCATTTGAAAACACCCTAATGCTGGGAAGGATTGGGGGCAGGAGGAGAAGGGGATGACAGAGAATGAGATGGCATCACCCACTCAATTGTCAAGGGTTTAGGTAGACTCTGGGAGTTGGTGGTGGACAGGGAGGCCTGGTGTGCTGTGATTCATGGGGTTGGAAAGAGTCAGACATGACTGAACAACTGAACTGAACTGAACTGATGGGATGGGATGCCATGATCTTTGCTTTTTTTGAATGTTGTGTTTTAAGCCAATGTTTTTACTCTCCTCTTTCACTGTCCTCAAGAGGCTCTTCAGTTCTTCTTCGCTTTCTGCCATAAGGGTGGTGTTGCATATGTACTTGAGGTTATTGATATTTCTCTCAGAAATCTTGATTCCTGCTTGTGCTTCATCCAGCCCTGCATTTCACATGATATACTCTGATTAAGTTAAAAAAAGCAGGGTGACAATATACAGCCTTGACATATACCTTTCCCAATTTGGAACCAGTCTGTTGTCCCATGTCTGGTTCTAACTGTTGCTTCTCTATCTGTATAAAGGTTTTGTTGGAGGCAGGTAAGGCGGTCTGGTATTTATGAATTTTCTACATTTTACTAATCAGAAAACCAAGGCATAGAGAATGTTAAGTGACTGGTCAAAGTCATAGCTGGTGAGGGATGAAGCCAGTAAATTTAACCATTCTGATTTCATAGCATGTTTGCATGGCCTCTATGTTACAGTTATTGATTAATTCAACAAGATAATTCTAGCCAAGAGTTTAACCTCTTTTTATGGCACCAGAAATGTTTACTATAAAGTTTATAAGTCTTAAGATGGCAGGCTAAAGCACAATTCTGTTTTATTCCCATTCCCTTTTTGTTTTTTTGTTCATTGCTCGCAAGAAATGGAATAGTTAACTAACAATCTTACCTATAAGGGGTCAAAATAACTAGGTGATTTGGTCTCTCTTTTCAAAATTAAATATAACGTCAGTTAAATTGACCAGTCTGATAGTTTTGTGTGTGTAATTGGCAACTTAACAGCCAAGCAAGAACTACTCAATAGTTTTGCGAGAAGAATTTAGGGGAAAAGAGGAAAATCTGCAGTTGTAAGAAAATTGTTCTCTCTACAATTTGCTGCTCTGAATAAATTACTGATGGAATGAACAGAGTGACTGTGGATATATCAACATTTGACCCCTGCCTTATTATTGTCTTCTCTATGTCAAAAAGAACCTATTCATGTATTGAACCATTTCTTTGTGTATTCAGGATTACAAAACTATCTGATTATCATTTATGAAAGCATCTATGAGATTGTGTTATGAATTTGTACTGTTCTTTGCTTATGTTACAATAGAGCTCATATTATAATACACAGACAATCACTGGAATGTTCCCTGTCTGAATTTAAGATGAAAATTTGCCTTTCACACCTAGTCACATATTTTCTGGTGTGTTCTGACACTACTTGAAAATTTGCTTGGTTCTGTGGCTACTGAGAACAGTCAACAGTCTAACTTTCTTTTCTATATTTTCAAAATTAATTCCTATAAATTAATTATTGTTGGACTATAGTTGATTTACAAAGTTGTGTTACTTTCAGATGTACAGCAAAATGAGTGAATCAGTTTTACATATACATATATCCACTCTTTTTTTGGATTCTTTTCCCACATCAGTTCAGTCACTCAGTCATGTCTGACTCTTTGCGACCTCATGGACTGTAGCATGCCAGGCTTCCCTGTCCATCACCAACTCCCGGAGTTTACTCAAACTTATGTCCACTGAGTTGTGATTTCATCTAACCGTCTCATCCTCTGTGGTCCCCTTCTCCTCCTGCCTTCAATCTATCCCAGCATCAGGACCTTTTCCAATGAGTCAGGTCTTCGCTTCAGGTGGCCAAAGTGTTGGAGTTTCAGCTTCAGCATCAGTCCCTCCAATGAATATTCAGGATTGATTTCCTTTAGGATGGACTGGTTGGATCTCCTTGCAGTCCAAGGGATTGTCAAGAGTCTTCTCCAACACCATAGTTCAAAAACTTCAATTCTTCGGCACTCAGCTTTCTTTATAGTCCAACTTTCACATCCATACGTGACTACTGGGAAAACCATAGCTTTGACTACATGGACTTTTGTTGGCAAAATAATATCTCTGGTTTTTACTATGCTGTCTAGGTTGGTCATAAATTTTCTTCCAAGGAGGAAGCATCTTTTAATTTCATGGCTGCTGTCACCATCTGCAGTAATTTTGGAGTCCTGAAAAATAGTCTGTCACTATTTCCACTGTTTCCCCATCTATTTGCCATGAAGTGATGGGACCAGATACCATGATCTTAGTTTTCTGAATGTTGAGTTTTAAGCCAACTTTTTCACTCTCCTCTTTCAGTTTCATTGAGGCTCTTTAGTTCTTCACTTTATGCCATAAGGGTGGTGTCATCTGCATATCTGAGCTCCTTGACACTTCTGCCAGCAACCTTGATTCTAGCTTGTGCTTCATCCAGTCCAGCATTTCTCATGATGTACTCTGCATATAAGTTAAATAAGCAGGGTGACAATATACAGCCTTGACGTACTCCTTTCCTGATTTGGAACCAGTCTGTTCCATGCCCAGTTCTCACTGTTGCTTCCTGACCTGCATACAGGTTTCTCTAGGAGGCAGGTCAGGTGGTCTGGTATTACCATCTCTTGAAGAATTTTCCACAGTTTATTGTCATCCACACAGTCAAAGGCTTTGGCATAGTCAGTAAAGCATAAGCAGATGTTTTTCTGGAACTCTCTTGCTTTCTCCATGATCCAATGGATGTTGGCAATTTGATCTCTGGTTCCTCTGCCTTTTCTAAATCCAGCTTGAACATCTGGAAGTTCACGGTTCATGTACTGTTGAAGCCTGGCTTGGAGAACTTTGAGCATTACTTTACTAGCATGTGAGATTGAGTGTAATTGTTTGGTAGTTTGAGCATTCTTTGGCATTGCCTTTCTTTGGGGTTGGAATGAAAACTGACCTTTTCCAGTCCTGTGGCCACTGCTGAATTTTCCAAATGTGCTGGCAAAATTGTCGTTACAAAGTATTAATTGGAGTAATCTGTACTGTACGGTAGGTTCGTATTACTTCTCTATTTTATATATAGTAGTGTGTATATGGCAATTTCAGTCTCTCAGTTTATCCCTCCTCACTCCCCCTTTGGTAACCATAATTGTTTTTTCTATGTCTGTGACTCTTTTTCTGTTTTGTAAATAGGTTAATATGTATCATTTTTGGGATTCCACATACATGTGATATCACATGATACTTGTCTTTCTCTGTCTGATTTGCTTCACTCAGTATGACAATCTCTAGGTCCATTCACATTGCTGCAAATGGTATTATTTTGTTCTTTTTTGAGTAATTATGACTCAGTAATAATACTGCATATGTGTACCACATCTTATTTATCCATTCCTCCATCAATGGCCATTTAGGTTGCTTCCATACCCTTAACAGTTTGATTTTCAGTGCTAGGATATATGCACTAGGAAACTCCAGAAAATGAAAAACCCTACAATCCCTGATCCTATCTATTCTAATTCTTCTCATGGCCAGATCTCTTTCAATATGTTTTTATAATATCTATACAGATGCAGACACATATGACACAGGGCCTTGGACAGCCCTTTGACATGGTTGTGGGTATGTTGTGGCTACTTTGATATGTATCCTTAGAACTTCTTACAGATGGTCAGGCTGAAACACACCCCTCCCACCATATACCTGACCCTAACATTTCATCATCACCACCACGTGTTTCAACCTTTCTGCTGGCAATCAAAGTTTGTCTATTGTCATTCCCTTAGGACTATGCCTTTTTTAAATGATGATGTGTGATAATGGATTAATTTGATGGGCAACTCTCTGATAACAGTACTCTTATCAAGTGAATGTCAATTTTAGGCTAGTTGAAATGCACAGTACCTTTAGAAGGTCTTTAAGGAGTGACAGGAAAATTAGAAATTTCTGACAGACCAATCAAAGGGGAGATATTTTTGTGAGTGAGTCCTTTTATAACTCTACAACTTATGCCAGTTGTGTAGGGACTGGTTCCCTACAACTCCTGGGTGTGCACCGAGTCATGTAGCAGAGAACTGGCTACTGTGTCACACACAGGGTGTGTGTACACACACCTCCACACACCTGCCAATCCTCTCACCTCTGCAAGGAGTATGGAGTATTAACATTAATACACTTGTGTAGAAGATTCTATCCAATTTAATTTGACATTTAAATTTTAATTTGGCTTAATGAGATGATACTAAAAAAATTTTGACAACTGAAATGTTTCACTATTGTGGAATGTATAGATGTTTTATTTATATGCCCATCAATGAATGTTATATTATGCAATTATTTAGTCACAAAACAGTGTTAGAGCTTGTATGAAAAGAATCTTGAAGTTTCTTGAAAAGAATTGATAATATATATTTGTGCAAATGTGTGCACACAACACACACACACATACATATATTTAAAGCCCTGTATATTCAACTCCAAGACAGGAAGTCTATAAAATGATAACTGAGAAATGTTACTGTGTCTCTGAGGATGCTTTTGATGTTAAGCTTTATATTTCTTTGCATTTTGGACAACTACCTTGTATTATTTTAAAAGTATTTGATGTACAAATATGATGGTAATGAAAGAAATACATCTGCATGTGCCACAACAACATGAGCCTTTGGTTTGCTGAGTGATAAAGAGGCAGACAGGCCTCCACTTGTACTTTTCCCCAACTATGAGGTGAACTATCGAGCTTCTCTGGTGGTTCAGTAGTAAAGAATCCGCCTGCTAGTACAGGAGATGTGAACTCTATCCCTGGGTCGAGAAGATCCCCTGGAGAAGGAAATGGCAACCCACTCCAGTATTCTTGCCTGGGAAACCCATGGACGGAGGAGCCTGGCGGGCTACAGTCGATGGGGTTGCAAAGAGTTGGATTTGAATTAGCGACTATACAATGACAGCATAGCAACATGGCCTTAGCAAGCAAGACTCACTGCTTCTCTATACTGAGTGGGAGAAGAGAAAGGATGACTGGTGCCTCCTAAAGCAGGAAAAACCGGGATTGGTGATGAACTTCATTCAGGGCATGCAAAGCTACTCTCAGAAGTGAAGGTGCAGGAGGATAGCTTGAGTACTACCCTAACCTGGAAGATAGCATGCTGTGTAGAGCCAAGGCACTGCCTATATTAAATCCAGCATCAGGAACTTCCTATAGCTATATTTCCTACAGGAAGATAAAGAGCACCAAGAAATCAGAGCTGGATGGCCTCTAGGCTGAAAGGGCAATGACATACTGATGAGAGTCACTCCCAAGTCACTGAGTTCAAATCTTTTGTGTTGAGACAGCTGCAGACTTGACCCTCTCTCGAAATCCCAACAACTTCAAAGTCCGAGGAGCTTTTCTTTTGTCCTTCAGCATCTCTGCCAACCTGTCTTATGAAGGTAAGTAAACAACAAAGTGCTTTTTGCCTTAAATTAAAAGTATGAGAATTCTGTTTATGTCCATAGTGAAACAACAGACTGGATTTGCCCATCCATCTTAAATGAGCAAATCAGGAGAGAATAATTCAAATCATGGATTGCAGAGATAGGTTATTGATCCCTAAGCACAATATCTTAATCCCTACGAGAGAGGAAACAAGACAAGTACCAATGATTGTCATGGGTTACCACCTGGAGAGAGTTTCCATGCCACAGCACAGGACAAGGAAAACAGGTGGAGTACAGTAGTCTCCCTGAGTTGGAGTGGCAGACTTCATAATTTAAGTCAAGGAGACTACATTTTGCATGGCACAATTTTAGAGAGGAGATTGCTGCACTAAATAAACAAACGAATGAATGAATGATAGATGCAAAGAGAGCAAGCTCCAGAGATCTACTTAGGCCTTCTCAAGTCTTCAGCTGATACCGATCAAGTCTATGAATCTAAAGAAACCATTTGAAGCCTAGGAGAGAACTGCTTGTAGGGGCAGATAAAACAATCCACATAACTTGCAGAAGGCCAGAAAGAGTTCATGTTTTTCCAGACATGAATGAAGAAAGCTTGTAATGCATGGGACATCAGACAGAGTTCTCAGAAGAGTGCTTGGTAGTGGGGCCAAGCTGGACCTAGACTAAAAAGCTGCTCTGGTCCCACCAAACAAAGCTTGAAATATACCCTTGATAGGATTAAACTGTTTACCAATAGTTTAACTTCACTTAAGAACAAAGCTCAAGAATATTTAAAGGACTATAAATATATCCAACACTCAAAGTAAAATTTGAAAAGTCTGGCACCTCATCTACAAGTACTAGTCATGCAAAAAAGCAAGAAAATGCAATCTATGATGAGGAGAAAATTAACCAATAGAAAGAAACAGAAATGACACAGATGGTAGAATTATAGCCAAGAAAACTGAGTTATGAAGTACTATAGATTCCATATACTCAAGAAGGTAGAGGCCAGAATGGGCACATTAGGGAGATATATGAAAGATATGAAAAAGGTCCATCTCAGACTTTTAGAGATAAAAGAATACAATTCTGAGGTGAAAAATAAAACAGGTAAGATTAATAGCAGGTTCATTGCAGATTAAATATTGCAGAAGAAAATAGAAGTGAATATGAGGACATAATAATACATACTAACCAAACCTAAACATAGAGAGAAACAGACAAAATAAGAACTACAAGCTCTCAGATTACTTCAAATTTTCTAGTCTATGTGTAATCAACAGAAAGCTGGAGTGGCTTGAGTTTGGCCAAGATATGTTAAAGTGGTTACCAAGTGCATGAACTAAAAGTGATTAAACAACATTTCACAGAAAAAAGAAATGATAAATACTTCATAAATTAGAGACTTTGCTCTTCAAAAGACATTGCTATGGAAATGAAAAGACAAGTCATTGACTGGGAGAAATATTTTCAAAATATATAGTTGACAAAGGACTTCTATTTAGACTATACAAAAAGCTAAATATTATATAATTTAATATTAATTAGACAGACAGCCCAATTTAATAGATACCAAAAGATTTGAATAGTCACTTTACAAAAGAAGATACATGGATATCATATTGACATTTTACAAAATGCTCTGTTAGTATTCCTTTATGGAAATGTAAATTAAAACTACAAATAACTACTCACACAAAGCCTCTAGAGTCATTAACATTAAAACACCAATTATTTCAAGAGTAAGCAAGGACTTAGAAGAACTGGAACTCTCATACACCATGGTGGGAAAGTAAAATGGTAAACCGTTTTGGAAAGCAATTTGCCAAATTGTTTGGAAAACAGTTTCTTCCAAAAGAAAATATACACCTGCCAAATGAGCCAGAGAGTTTACTCCTAAGCATTTATCTGAAAGAAATCAAGGCTTTTGTCAACAGAAAGACTTACATAAATGTTCAGAGCAACTGTATTCATAGTAGCTAAAAATTGAAAATAACAAATATCTACTAACAGATGAATAGATAAATGCTTTGTGATATATACATATAAAGGAATACTGATCAATGAGAAAAGAGTAAACTTTCAACATAGCATCCCACTCTTTGCAACCCCATGGACTGTAGCCTACCAGGTTCTTCTGTTCAAGGGATTCTCCAGGCAAGAATGCTGGAGTGGATAGTCATTCCCTTCTTTGGGGGATTTTTCTGACCCAGGGATCTAACCCAGGTCTCCTGCATTGCAGGCAGATTCTTTACTAAGTCATCTGGGAAGCCCTTTAACATACATAACAAACTAAATGAGTCTCAAAATAATTATGTTGCATGGAAGAAGTCAGATACCTGCCTTCCTACAAAAACAGGCAATCAAAATTTATATGATTCCATTGATATAAAATTTTAGAGAATGAAGATTAATCTATATGACATAAAAGAGATCATTGGTTTCCTGGGAGGAGTGGAAGTTATGGGAAGGGAGGAGAGATGCATAACAAAAGGGAATAAAAAGTACTGTGGTGATAAGAGACATGTTTCTCATCTTAACTGTGGTGATGCTCTCACCAATGTGTACATATGTCAAAACTAATCCAATGATAGTCTTTAAATATGTGCAGTTTTGTATATGTCAGTTATACCTCAATAAAGCTGTAACATTTTTAAAGATTCCAGATGAGATGTTTGTCAAATGGGGAGGGCCTCCGAGAATATGGCTACCTGAAACAAGAGTGTAACTCTCTGGACTCTGGTTAGCCTTCACAGTGGGTTGGGGCTCCAGTTTGATAACAAAGAGATGCCTAGTGAGAGAGTTTCTTTTGGCTTTTTGGAGCAACCTATTGTACTGTTTAGTTTAATAAGCTCTACATCCCATTGCATTGCAATATAGATCAGTGGAAAGAGGAAGGCAGATTATATGTAGGTTAAATAGCAAGGAAGCACATTATAGCTAGTAGGCACTAGCTTTGATACTTATGACTTTAGAACCTAAACATATATAATGGAAATGTGTGGGAAGTGATCTGGGACTAAAAGTTTATAAAGAATGGTTTTCTAGAGCCATACATAAAAAGTCACCCCATCATTCAATATCCCAATATGCCCATAAAGAGTTACACATATGCTGGTTAGCTTTAGGGTAGAGTAAGTACAGCTATTCTGCCTAGAATAGATTAATTTTATCTAAAAGTTCAGCAAAATTTGATTTTTAAATGTCCATGTTATAATATCTGCATTATGCTCTTCTAAGAAATATGATAATGTCCCTGTACATACCTTGAAAAAGATGCTGAGGGGATCAGTCTTTGTAGTTTACTTGACTTTATGAGTAGAACTAGAACTTAAGGAGAGACAACCAAAATACAGCAATTCAGACTTAAATATTACTGTTTGTTGTATTATTATGTTGCATGTTTTTAGAGTCTTCAGAATCCTTTATTAATTCCTCTCAGAGAAGAATTAATTGGATAAAAGACCTCCAAGAAAATGCTGGAAAAAATAAAACTGACAATCACGTATGACAACAAAAATTACTCTTGTTTGTGTTGCTATTAAAGCATGAACAAAGAAATGAATAAGTGTAGAACAGTCTCTAAGCCTGTAGGGAATGTTTATAACTTTCCTAAGCACACTGTGTAATTATGAAATATGCTATGGTTTGATTTTTTCTAAGGCATTATAATAGTTGCAGTATTTCATGCCTCAGGAACAACAACAACAAGAAAGCACTGTCTACAAACCTTAAATATTGTGGACATATTTCACCTTTGTATTAATATCATATATGTTATGTTATGGGCTGTAAATTTATGGCAACTGAAAGCAGACATTGCTGTATAAAATACCACTCATTTATGTTGATTTTACTAATTTTGATATGTGATGAAATATTTGTTTTTAATAGAGAAAAATTTGGGTTGAATGAGGAAGACTCTCATGTAATTCCTATTTTGAAATTCTCTGTTAAATTGTGTGGCATGGACCAAGAATACAAAAATTAACTATTAGTGATCATATTTTCTGTGCAAATCTATGCATTGATTCTATATAGCTGAGGTCCACACAGTGAATGCACAAAAGATACAACCATAGATCATCATTATAAAAATGTTGACCAATTAAAGTTATCTTTATCTAACCCATAAAAATTTTATCTAGGATTTAGGACAAAAATTTCTGAACTTTGTCATGGCGCTTCCCTGGTGGCTCAGAGGGTAAAGCGTCCGCCTACGATGTGGGAGACCTGGGTTCAATCCCTGGGTCGGGAAGATCCCCTGGAGAAGGAAATGGCAACCCACTCCAGTATTCTTGCCTGGAGAATCCCATGGACAGAGGAGCCTGGTGGGCTACAGTTCATGAGGTTGCAAATAGAAAATCCTTAAAATGAATGAGTAATTATGAAAATATATTAGAAAGAATAATGAACTCATGGAAACACTGAAACTATAGCACATTTACATTTTAAGATACAAAATGTAATGTACTCCATGGGATAAAACTCTTTTCCTGCCCAGTATGATATTGAGTCCAATATTGTCTAAATACGCAGGTAAGCACAGGCTTGTTTTGATGCCACAAATTCTATTTGGTGTCCTAATCATTTATCACTTCCTTGTATATCTTCAGGAATAATTAATGAACAAAATATTGTTCAATAGCTAATGGGACAATATTTTCACACAGAATATTGAAGAAGATTTTAATGAGGGAGAAAAATGTCAACATTTCAATGGGTGATAGGTTTTGTTCAGAGCAGCTGGAAGTTATGAATTGCCAATTAGGAAAACTTTGGTAATATGGGAATCTATGTTGCTTTTCCAGGATTTATCTGAGTTTGGCAGCCATAAATTTGGAAATAGAATAATGACTTGGGGTTATTTCCTTATGTTGTCTAATATATTTTTGTAAGATTTCCCATTTCATGTGTTACAGATTGAAGTAACATAAAACTTATCATTTAAAAGGTGAATCTTTATCATTTTAATTAGTAAAACATTATTTTGGTTTACTGACTTTTAAATATCTGTACAATGTAAGGTGAAGAGGAAAATTAAAATTAACACTTAACCAGTGAATTTGATCAATGTTGACAGCTTAAGTAGTTATTCCGATCTCAAAAACAGATTGTTTTCCCCCAAAGAACTGAATGATCTGTATGACGAATAGACTGTACAACTGTAAAATACCTTGTTAAATTTCTGTTGTTTGACCTTAATTTCAACAGCTATCTATTTAACAACTAATTTTGCAGAATCTACATGGGGTAAAAGTGTTCACAGAAGAACTCACAAGCTAGTAAAACATGTAAATAATTTCTCTGTGTCAATAAATAATTTTTATTAAAATTTTTCCTAAATGGAGAATAAGGTTACCTGGACCTTTCATGTACATTTCTGCTTCTGTGATGGCCCTTTTTGGAAACAGTTCTCAACACTGCAGTTAGAACCATGCATCTTTCATCTTTTAGATTTGGAAAATATCTTATTTGATTTCTATTTAAAATCTGGCTCCAGTTTACCAAGTTTCCCTGGTAGCTCAGATGGTAAAAGAATCTGCCTGCAATGCAGGAGACCTGGGTTCGATCACTGGGTAGAGAGGATCCCCTGGAAAATGGAATGACAACCCACTGTAGTATTGTTGCCTGGAGAATTTCATAGAAAGACCATGGGATTGCAAAGAGTTGGACATGACTGAGTGACTAACACTTTCACACTTTTACCAGAAGGTAAAAATAGAAACTGATGTTGGAGAAGACTCTTGAGAGTCCCTTGCACTGCAAGGAAATCAAACTAGTGCATCCTAAAGGAAATCAGTCCTGAATATTCCTTGGAAGGACTGATGCTGAAGCTGAAGCTTTAATACTTTGACCACCTGATGCGAAGAACTGACTCATTGAAAAATACTCTGATGATGGGAAAGATTGAAGGCAGGAGGAGAAGGGGACGACAGAGGATGAGATGGTTGGATGCCATCACCGATTTAATGGACATGAGTTTGAGTAAACTCCGGGAGTTGGTGACTGGACAGGGAGGCCTGGCATGCTGCAGTCCATGGGGTCGCAAAGAATTGGACATGACTGAGCGACTGAACGGAACTAAACTGAAAAATAGAAAGAATGAAACACTATGAGATAGAAAAGTACATGCCATAATATTTAAAAGACAATTTATTCTGATCAGCTAAATTGCCCTAATTAAAATGCATAAACTCTGACATTAAAATTTTGTTCCCCACATGGAAATTACTTTTGTCCTTGGACCCTGATCCACTTGTTACAAAAGAATATTATGAAAAGATTATAATTACCTACCTTGCTTTGTCACAGAGTCCATTTTTCCTACCAAGGGGATGGTCAGTGTCATTTGAGAACAAAAAGCTCTCTTATTGACTATTGATGCCTGAATTTTTCCTTTTTGTCATTTTCCCCCTTCTGATGTGGCACCTCATATTTTTTATGCTTCTCTGCTATCCTGCTGTGAGAAAGAATAGTAATTATATCTAATTAGAAAAGATTAAAATGCTATGACTCACAGAAATAATGAAAGTTGATTATGTTTTATACAAGGCATAAATCCCAAACCTGCATTTTACACTTGAAATTAGCTTTCAGGCTGATCAGCAGTGTAATAACAGTGTGAAGAATGTTCATCATGGTGCTTGTTTTGCTGAATGCACTCCCCTCACTCCCCATCCCAGGTCTCAGCTTTGTCATCAGAGACCCATCTTCCCTTAAGTTGAAGAAAGAGAGTTCAGGTTGATCTTTTTAAAACCTTAGTTGACTTTGTAATGTTTTGATCTTATTTATTTTAGGTATGCTTATTCTTAGTAACATGTGAGTACTAAGTAACATCCATGATTATAAAAGAACTAAACAATTCCTTTGTTTTCCCTTTGAACAGGCTCCAGGACCAAAGCATTGTTTCCTGTTTTATTCAGATTTTCTAGGTTAAAAAAGATAAAATGCAATCTAGAGCTGATTGTTTCCTGTTAAACAATGAGGATCTTTTCCCATCATGGACTCAGCATGAATGTTCATTTCAGTTCTAGTACAGTTCACAAAAAATCTTTCCTGCACATGGGCATTGTTGTCTAACATATGCAGTTTTATAGTAGAGCAGAGAGAGACATCACACACAAATAGATCTGTGCTGTAAACACATATGGGCATAAAGGATTGTTTAGGAAGAAAGAGAAAAAGAAGCCAACGTCAAAACTTCAAAAGGACTGAGATGCAATTCTAGGATGCAAGAAATTCTCATTTGTCTGTCTACCTGTCTGACATGAAGATCATAACTTTCTGAAATATAATGCCTTAAAATGTTTTCTAAGTCCCATGATAAGATAATTCTGATAACACATTGGCATCATGTGAACATGGCCCCGTTAATCTGAGTTAGATACCCCCTTGGGGAGATAAGCTGCTTTTACTCCACAGGTGAATATGTACGTGAGCTGCAGCCATATTATGTGTAACTAGAGCTTGTGATCTTGGTAACTCTGAGAACAGACAAGATTAGACACTATGAGGTATGTTTATGTGATGGGACCTTTTTTCTGTGATCTCTTCTCAATGTGCAATGAAGGAAAAAAAGTTATTGAAAATTCTATTAACAACTTTGCAGTAAAAAAAGAGAGAGAGATTGGGAGCATGACAAAGAAATGTACAATGTTATCTCTAGGGAGAAAACATTGGTAAATATTACTCCATTCTAAATGAAGAGAAGGAAAATGTAGTACCTTCCAGAAATTGAGTGCAACTGTTTTTAAAAGTAGCAGTTCTTTTATTGTAATATTTGTAAGCTCACCTCTTCGATTGCTTCTTTTTCATGGAGGAGTTTCAGTGGAAATAAATGCATATCATAAACCAAGAGTAGCATTTCCAAATGGATCCTGTGAAGGTTATAATATAGAAATAATACAGTATTAGTTCTGTGGAAACAAAATGAGTAAATGTTTGTTCTCAAATGTTATCTCATATAAATAGAGAGTCAGAATTTTACTTCTATAGCTTATATTTATGTACTTGGATTTCTCTCCCCATCCTTCCTTTCGTGTAAATTTCACAGTCAATCATTGTAATCATCCATTTGTAGACATTCCTGAGTCCCTTCTACCTTTCTTTCTTTATCAGACTCATTTGGCAAAAGGGCAGTCCACTCTTTGCAGAGAAAGTGATCTTTTTATGTAAATTTTACATTTTATGTTAACATGTAATATGTTAAAACATATTTAACAAAATTTTTATGTTTTACATAAAAACAACTAGAGAAAAAACAAACAAGGATCACTGTCTCTCACTCTGCTCTGTACCTGCGCCTGCTTAGATGAATGTAATTTTAGTAAACTCAAAAGTTACAACTCTGCAGCCCTTCTCAGCGACCACAAACCTCAAAGGCTCATGCTTGGGTACAGCACTTTTCTCACACTCCCTCACTGTTTAATACCATCTCTTCTGTCCTCACACCTCCCAATTCTACCCCCTTCTCAGATGATCTCCTTGCTTCCCATTTTTCTAAGAAAATTAAAGTAGTCAGAAAAGATGTGTCACAGCCTCCCAGCACCCTGCTATGCCGTCTTACTTTTCAATGTAAGAACAATGTGAGTTGCTTTGTAAGGCATGTTCCTTAAATTTGTGCACAAAACTTATCCCATTTCCTCTGCTTAAGAACATTGCACCAACAATTCACCCCCTGTCCTACATCATAAATGTCCCCTCTCTATGGGATCATTTCTATGAATATACTAATTTGTAACTTTTGCCAACATTAAAAAAAAAATCCCTCTTTACTCACTCAGTTTTCTCCATCAGTTAACATTCAATTTCTTTGTTCCCCTTTATAGCAAAATTCCTTAAGCAGGCTGTCTATACACATGGTCTACAATTATGCTCCTCCCCTTCTCCCTTCAGTTCATTCTACTCACTTTCTCATCTCTGCCATTTCCTAAAAATTGCTTTTGTAATATCACAGAGACCATACACAGAAAAGTCCTATAGTTAAATCTCAGTCCTCTCTTATCTGACTTATTAGAAGCATTTGACACAATGGATCATTGTGCCTTGATACCTTCTTTATTTTTGTTTGTCTCCTTTGCTGGTTGCAGTCTGTTTTTCCTTTGCAATTTAAGAATATCTGATACTAATATTAAAAGACAACTAGAGAAAAAATCAAATAAGGATCACTTTCTCTGCAATTAATAGCCAGGAGTAAAAGCCCCTAGACATTTCCAATTGAGCAAATGTATTTGGTTGTCCACTTTTACACTGTCCAACCCCTGTAGTCTATTCGCAACATAGTAACCAGAGGGATTTTTAAGAATGTAAGACAATTTATGCCACTTCAGTTCACAAACCTAAAGTGTAATTTGGTGTTACTGAAGGTAAAGCTGTATTCAGAAAAGGCAGAGGAACCAGAGATCAAATTGCCAACATCTGCTGGATCATCAAAAAAGCAAGAGAGTTCCAGAAAAACATCTATTTCTACTTTATTGACTATGTGAAAGCCTCTGACTGTGTGGATCACAACAAACTGTAGAAAATTCTTCAAGAGATAGGAATACCAGACCACTTTACCTGCCTCCTGAGAAATCTGTATGCAGGTCAAGAAGCAACAGTTAGAACTGGACATGGAACAACAGACTGGTTCCAAATTGGGAAAGGAGTACAGCAAGGCTGTATATTGTCACCCTGCCTATTTAACTTATATGCAGAGTACATCATGAGAAATGCTGGGCTGGATGAAGTATAAGCTGGAACCAAGATTGTTGTGAAAAATATCAATAACCTCAGATATGCAGATGACACCACCCTTATGGCAGAAAGCGAAGAGGAACTGAAGAGCCTCTTGATGACAGTGAAAGAGAAGAATGAAAAAGTTGGCTTAAAACTCAACATTCAAAAAACTAAGATCATGACATCCAGTCCCATGACTTCATGGCAAATAGATGGGGAAAAAATGGAAACAGTGACAGATTTTATTTTCTTGGGCTCCACAATCACTGCAGATGGTGACTGCAGCCATGAAATTAAAAGACACTTGCTCCTTGGTAAAAAAGCTATGACCAACCTAGACAACATATTAAAAAACAGCGAGATGTTACTATGCCAGCAAAGGTCTGTCCAGTCAAAGCTATGGTTTTTCCAGTAGTCATGTATGGATGTGAGAGTTGGACCATAAAGAAAGCTGAGTGCTGAAGAATTGATGCTTTTGAACTGTGATGTTGGAGAAGACTCTTGAGAGTCCCTTGGACTTCAAGGAAATCAGCCCTGAATATTTATTGGAAGGGCTGATGCTGAAGTTGAAGCTCCAATATTTTGGCCACCTGATTCAAAGAACTGACTCATTGGAAAAGGCCCTGATGCTGGAAAGATTGAAGGCAGGAGGAAAAGGGGATGACAGAGGATGAGATGGTTGGATGGCATCACCGATTCTATGGACATGAGTTTGAGCAAACTCCATGAGTTGGTGATGGACAGGGAAGCCTGGCATACTGCAGTCCATGGGGTCACAAAGAGTTGGACACGACTGAGCAACTGAATTGAACTGAAGGTAAAGCTGGCCTTTCAATTAGTTGTAAGGTTCTACGTCAGTTGACCTACGAATCATGATCTTTTTGATCTGATCTCCATTTCTCTTCTCCTTTCTCATTCTACTGTTCATCACTTTCTTCAGTTCTACTCTTCATCACTTTCTTATTTCAATAAACCATAGCCTTTGCACTGGTTGTACCTCTGTCTGAATGTTCGTTTTTCCAGAGACTTAAGTGGCTAGATCCCTCATCTTTATCAAATCACTGACTCAAAAGCTACTTTCTCAATGACATCTGTCCTGTGCACCCTATTTTATTGCATTTTATTTTTAAAAATATTTATTATGTATTTTTGTCTGTGCTGCGTCTTTGCTGTTGAGTGAGGGCTTTCTGTAGTCATGGTGTGCAGGCTCCTCATTGCAGTGACTTCTCTTGTTGCGGAGCACTAGCTCTAGGGCCTGCTGGCTTCTGTCGTGGTTCTCAGGCTCCAGAGTACAGACTTAGTAGTTGTGGCACACAAGCTTAGTTGCTCTGTGGCATGTGGAATCTTCTCGACCAGGGATTAACCTGTGTCCTCTGCATTGCAAGGCTGATTCTTAGCTACTGGATCATCAGGGAAAACCCACCCTATTTTAAATTGTAAGTTGGTTCTTGACTGACACTCTCAATCTCCTTCTCCTGCTGTGTTTTTTCCATTACTCTGGTCAAAATGTATCATTTACTTATTTTGTTTCTTGTTTATTGTCTGCTTTACCTGTTCCTCAGGGAAAGAGTTTTGTCGGTTTTATTACCTAAACCAGAGGGTCTCACATTTTAGTGTGAAACAGAATCACCTGGGGACTTTATTGGATCACACATTGCTGGACCCTACTACCAGAGTTTCTGATTCAAAAGTATGTTGTAGGATCCAAGAATTTGCATTTTATCAAATTCAAAATTGATATTAACACGGCTGGTGCAGGAACCACACTTTGAGAACTACTGAGCTAAAAAACTCCTGGTATGTCCTAAAATATAGCCTAATAAATAGCTGTTAAATGAGTTAATAAAGTTGTGTCTCATTTTAATCTGTATTTGTGAGTTCTGATAGTATTGAATTCTTCCAATGTGCTAATTTTCTGTTTTTCTTCTTTTTTAAAACTTCTTGTTTTCATTGTCACTTTGTTACTAGGATGTTTATTATTTTCTTTTAGTTGGGAATATTAATTTTGTCTATCACATATTTGGAAGACACATTTTCTGTTTGGCTTCTATCATTTAATATTGCTTATGCTTTATGATGACAAATTTAAAATTATGTCATCAGAATTATTAATGACCTTGTGTAAATTTTAACTTTGTATGTTGATTTTGAAAATCTTTCTGCTTCCTAAGATTGGATATATATTTACTGACATTTTCTTTTACTATTATTATAATAATATAATTATATATACTATAATATATTATAATGTATAATATATAATTATATATTTATATAATTATACTATAAGTATATTTATATAATTCATATGATATATTTATATAAATATATTCTATAATTTATATAATATATAAATATATAACACATAAAATATACATATAATTATACATTATATAATATATATATAATTATATAATATATAATACTATATATTATATGTAATGGTATAATATATAGTAATTATACTAATATAATACTATTATTATAATAGTATATAATAATATTATTACTGTTATTTCCTTCTACTTTATGCTTTCTCACTTTCAGTTTAACTCTTTAATCTATGTGATATTTCATATATGGTGATTTATAAAATCTATTAACTGAGCTTGCTATATACAAGCTAGTAGGTTTACATTATTATATCTTAATATCTGGTAAGGCAATTTCTTCCTTATTTAGTTTTTACTAATTCATTACATTTTATTTAGGGGAAGCTTCATCAAATTAAATACTGTTCAAAGTTTTACTGAAATTACATTAAAGCTGTAGATTATTTGGGGAATTTATATTTCTACATATGGAAATTAGTTTTGCTATTCAGGATCAAAAAATAGTACTGAATTGTCAGGCTTTATCTGTTTTTCAGCATATTTTTCTAGTTTTGTTATTTAATAGGCTTTATAATTCACTGTTTAACTTAAGCCTTGTATAGTTGTGTTAATATGATCCAGTTTTCAGTATATCTCCTAACTAATTATTATATACACACATCCAAGTGATTGATTTTTATGTATGTAATTTTAGTAACAGACTGCCTTATTGAATTGTCCTATTGATTTTTTCCTGTTGTACCTTCTGTGTCCAAAAAGAGTATCATAATATTATAAATAATGATGATATTTTATCATTCTTTTTGATTTTTTAAATGTTTTATTCATACTTTGCTTTCTTGTTCTGTTGCTTTAGCTAGCAATTTCAACAATTGTTAACATAATGCTTGTGCTATTCCTATCTCTTTTGGAGTTAATTATTGGCTGAAGGATACTTTTCACTTTTATGTTATCCAGTTATATGTCTATTATTAATTTATATTTATAGAGATATTTTAAAATCAGAAATAAAACTGAAATTTTGTCAAGTATACTATAAATTCATAAGTCTGTATGCTTGGGAGATATGAGAGAATGCTATGTCTCTCCCCACCTCCAAAATTCATATGTTGAAATCTTAGCCCCAAAGGTTATGGTATTAATAGATGAGAACTTTGAGATGTACTTATGTCATGAGGATGGAGCCCCCATGATTGGGATTAGTGATCTCGTAAAAGAGATACCAAAGACCTCTCCATGTAAAAATTACAGTGAGAAGTATACAACTTGGAAGAAAGTCCTCCCCTGACCTTACTGGCACCTTGACCTTGGACTTCCAGCCCCCAGAACTGACTGAAGTAAACGTTTTTTGTTTGTAAGCCATCCAGTCTGTAGTGTTTTTTGATGGCAGCCTGAACAGACTAAAACAGGAATGTATGTACTAAAGAATCTAGCATTAGTGATAGTCTAGAAAATTATTTTCTGTATTGTTTAAAGGTGAAAATAAAAACTCACGATGGATTTATAAGTTTGTAATTGTGATTAATTTCCTTGGTTAAAAAAAACAAAAATGTGCCTGGGTCTTCTCTGGCCATCCTGTGGTTAGGACTTCATCTTTCAGTGCAGGGTGCAGGTTTGATCCCTGGTTGGGGAGCTAAGATCCCATATGCCTCATGGCCAAAAAACCAAAATGAGAAATAGAAGCAATATTGTAACAAATTCAATAAATACTTGAAACATAAATGAATAAAAAAAAATGTGCCAAGCACACAAGTTTAAACTTTATAACAGTTGAAAAGGAGGGCAGAGATAATGCCATCACACTCAGGCACACCCATATCATGGGACAGTTCATTTTAGAAAGATGATCATATTTTACAATGAGACCAAAAGTGCCCTGAGACATTTAGGCTTGTAAAAGCTTGGTTTGGGGCTTCCCTGGTGTCTCAGACAGTAATGAATCTGCCTGCAATGCAGGAGACCTGGGTTTGATCCTTGGGTCAAGAAGATCCCCTGGAAAAGGGAATGGCTGGCTACCCACTCCAGTATTCTTGCCTGGAGAATTCCATGGACAGAGGAACTTGAAGGACAATAGTCAGTGGGGTTGCAAAGAGTCAGACATAACTGGCCGACTAACACTTTCACATTTTCTTTTTCTTTCAAGCTTAGTTTGGGGGCAACTAGCTGGCTTTAAAACTATAGATGCATGTAAGTTTAGTGGCTTAGGCACCGAGTTGACCCAGGGAAAGTCAGTATTTTAGACAGCTCTGTGGGCCCTCAGGGTCTTTGGTTGGGAGGATGATTTCTTTGCCTGATGATATTTACTCTTTCCTGTAACCAATGGACAAACAAGGTTGGCCTGGTTGTGTTTGTTTGAAACTCTAGCCTCGCTCAAACACCACTATCCATCAAAGATCAGTGGAGTACTCTATGGAGCATTGGAATGTAATATTGTTTGGATGGTGGCATTTTATCTTTTCCTCAAATTTTTTATTTCTTAAACCAGAATACAAATGTAAATCAGTCTGTGGATGGTTTTTGGACTTTTTAAAAGCACTAGGAAAGTAATTACAGATTTTGTGTGTGTGTGTGTTTGTGTGCCTATGTTAAGGAAAACTATCATGAACAGAAAGATCCTTGATGGGAAATTTCTCATCATCTTCTTTTTTGTGTTCTCAATCTCTAGGACTATGCCAGGCCCCCAGAGATCCCTTAAACCAGGCATACATGATATAATGAAACAGAATGAGTGGATGAATAACTCATGAGAGAGGTGGTTAATGTAGCTACCAGTGTAACAGCTGTTTCAAATCATCAATATTGTTTTTTCACTGTATCTTGAAAATTTTTCTAATTTATATTCTTGAGGATATATTTAAACCTACCAGAAGTATGTTCATAAAAATGTTTCTGAGAGTCCCTTGCCTCTAGTTAGTTCTTCTCTCTATATTCTCTGGTAAATAGTAAACAAAACAATTATTTACCTGTATTAAACTATTGATGCCTAACTAGTTCTACTTATGTGATTTGTTCAAACTTTTACCATGAAGGTGAATGAATGACTATAATACAACAAAATTTTCCATATTCACATGACATTTTGAAGTTCCTTTGATATTGAATTTTCTCCATTTTTGGTAAAGACTGCTTTACTTCATGTTAAGAATTTTGTAATAGTTTATTCTCAATTACAGACAATTATCTTATTACTTAAAAAAATTTTTTTAACCTTCAGGTATAAATGAATCTCTTAAGCTGGCAAATAAATAATCTAAAGGTCTTATATGAATATTTAAGTAACTTTTTCTGCCTTAGTCTCTTTTTGTGCCATTTAGTTTCTTTCACGAACATCTAATTTGCCTTCATTTAAACTAAGCAGACAGCATGATTTTTGGTACAAACTTTGGTTTTAATTTTTCCATAGTCTTTAGAACTCTAGAGTATTGCTTTACTGCATTGCAGGTTTTAAACATGAGTCTTACTGTAGCCAGATTTTCATATCATGCTGTCCAGTTCTAGAATTCTGTGAATAAAAAAAATGCTAATTGTGTTCTGGCTACTAAGTAGTAAGTAATAGTAAGTAGGCAAAAGAGAACCCTAAATTTTACATACTGTCACTTTTAGCTCTCATCATATTTACCACCGAATGCCGATAAGTTGATATATTTACCCCTACATGTAGGTATTAATTAATACTTACAAGTTTTTACTCTCATTTAGCTAAAATGTTGATAAGTTGATGACAGTTCAGAAATAGGTCATTGCTGCTGGGAGAGAAAGCATTTTTTTTTTTTTTTTCAAAGAAATTCTCTAAGAAACACTTTTACCTCAAACCCATTATTGAATGGGCACAGCTGCAAAACCTCAGCCCTCGCAAGGGGCTTTGCTCATTACTCCATTTCTCAGATGTCACTCACAGAGCTCCCCGCACAGAGAATGCACTGTAATGACTCTCGCCTTCCTGAAATAAGTACTTTGTGCAAACAGTGGAGCAGGTGTACTTAGGCCAATGAGATGACAAAACACAAGGAAGGTCCCCTGTTTGAGGATGGGCTGATTTGCACACAGGGAATTGACGCCACTTAGGAGTGCGCATGGTTGAGCTAATCCAATTGTTGTTTCTCCTTGAAAAGATTCAGAAAAATTGGTGGAAAGGACGAGGGCTTTGTAAGAGCTCTTGGGCAGAGTGTCCTCACACTTAAGTAATGGGCAGAGCAAGTGGAAGCCATAGCAACATCTGCTCCTGCAAACCATGCTCTAGTTTTGTTTTGTTAATTGGTCCTGTAGAGAAAATGTAGTTTGTTCACAATGAATGTTATAATTTCTTCATAAACTATTGCAGTAGCCTCCTGTTTCCACTCTCACGTCTCTGATCCTTTCCCCACATACATAGTAGACCTGCTATTCTTTTTCATTTTTTAAATCTGTCTGATCATTGTCACTGTAAACCATAGAATTTTAAATTGCTGTCTTCATCCTAAGGCCCTGCAGAATCTGCCTCCTTCTGATTTCTCTGACTTCATCTTATACAACTCTGAGCCCTGCTCACTGTCATCTAGATACCTTGGCCTCCTATATTTTTCTCCAAGAATTCAAACTTGTTTCTGCCTCAGTCTTGTTTTTCCTATTCCTGAAGTAAGCTACCACCCCCCTCAATACCCCTCAAAAGTTCTTTCCTTATTGATTCCTCATAATTCAAATCTCAGCTCAAACTTCTTAGATATGCCTTTAAATTAGCATATCTTGTTCTATTCTACTCGTTTTTTTTTTTAATTTTGATCTACTCATTTTAAATTTGCATATCTTGTTCACCATTATAATACTTTTATTTTCTCCATATCCCTTACAGGTAACAGAAATTACATTTTTATTTATTGTTTCCTCTTTGTTTTTAAGTTTCTCTAACAAGAATGTATACTCTATGTGAGAAAAGTACATGTCTGTGGTTCAGGATGGTACCCTATCATTGAAGACAGTACCTGACATATGGAAGCACTCAATAGATGTTTGCTAAATATGTAACTGAGTAACTCAATTGTGGATAAATAAATGTAGTGACTTTCAGTAACCACATTCTGTGAGTAGTACAGAATTTTCCCCATGCCAGTCAACAACTCTGGTATGCCCAAGATATCATTTGTTTAAAACAGCCCAAAGTCATTTCTTGGTTTTTATTAGGAAAAATTTATAGAAAACCAAAATGAATGATTCATTTATTTATTATTCAAAATAAGCTCATAATTCAATGCCAAAAGGAATATAGAGATCCCGCCTTTTGTCTCCACAGAAAATTGTTAACGGTTCTTAGAAATGTCTTGAAGAATACTATCACCGCACACCAAAGGTCAGTGTGGGCAGTAGTTCCAGACAGATAATGCAGGAAGAGGAGGGACAAAAAAGTGCAGTTTGGAGATTTCAGGAATACGAAAAATGCTGGGGAGTGATGGTGAGTTTGGAAAGGTGGAGAGAAAGTAATTTGAAGAGACTGTTAGGACCAATCACAAACTTGGCATCTAATTTCATAAGAAATACCAAGGCTACAGAACTGTGATGGTCAAAGCAGTGTTGTGCAGGGCAGAGGTGGAAGTGAGGAGGAGGAGATGTACAGAGCCTGGGCGAAACTTGGTAGAGCATCAGGGTAGTTCTTTGAACAGCTGAGGGGGTCGGTGCTGGACTGGGCAAAGTACAGCATATACATTGGTTGAAAGAGGTCATGCAGAGGACATGGCAGCCATTGACCAGAGAGCTGGATCCCTTCCTCTGTCCTTGGACTGTGTTCTGCTATCCCCATGCTCGCAGCCATTTCCAGGATGCAGACTTGAAAGAACAACATGTTGTTGAGGCCATCTGAATGGTGTATGAGAACGAACCCTGGTAAGGCCCCATATAAACTGTAAAGATTCTGGCAAGTAGGGTTTAAAGCATGGGTTAAACCATTTCACCTGCCTTCACTAATCAAGGTTGTCTTAAGACGTGCATGTCCTCCAAGCAGCACGTCACGTGAACAATAAGATGTTTGCCTGAGTTATTTCCCAAGAACTTGGAGTCAGCTGTCTAGTTTCAGCTGAGCAGGCTTAGACTAAATAGGATCACAAACCCTTCAACTGGGCATGCGTGAAAGTCTTCAACGCTCTTGATTTCAGAGGGCTGCAAACCCCCTCAGAACGTGCAGATGCCTGGAGCCTAGTTAAACATGAGCAGAAAGACAATGACCACACTTTTTCTCAAGTCACCTTACCCCTTTCCTGAGGGTCTCACACTGCGCTGCTTCCCTCGTCTTTAGCCTATAAACACGTTGCCTTCAGGGAGGTGGGTTCGAGATTTGTGCTCCCATTTCTTCCCTTGCCTGTTTTGCGAATGAACTCTGTCTTTGCTGCAAACCTCTACATCTCAGCGTTTTGGCTCGTGAGATGTCAAGCAAGAGGACCCTGGTTTAGTCGCTGGTTCAGAGATCTCCTTAGCTTTTGGCTGCACGAAGAGGAACCTGGTAAGTTCCCTTGCTTATGAAAATGACCACCCTTAACCAACCTGGAGTGGGCTGCCCCTTCCTATAATCTCTACTTGCTCTCCAAGGTAGGGTTCAGGAGTTTCAGGGGTGTATTTCTACTGGTGGTGTGACTTTGGTCAAATAGTTTAACTCATGTTAGCTCTGGTTTCTTGGGCAAGGCTGCCTAAAACTGGTTCCAGGTATCACTGTTTGTACATTTTATAGAGGTCGTGATAGAGAAATACCTAGGATATGAGTCATATGTTATATTGCTATTTTAAATCACAAATGACAGCTGTGTAAAGAAAATATTGACATTGCTTGCTAGAGTTGTGTTGTGAATGAGCTGTGGAGGAAATTGGCTGGGATGTTAGAGTAGGCACTTGCAGAAAAACTGAGATGAAGGTATACAGTGAACTGCACAAGCAGACGGATGGTTGGGGTTATCCACAGTAGCAGGGGAAACTTTGGCCCTCTGTGCATAACTAAGGTAATTAAAACCCCTATTCCTGCCTGGTAGCTCAGGTATTTCTTGAGTCCTGGAGGACATCTGTGGAAGGTGTTCTGTTCTTAAAGAGGGGTGGGAAGTGTGTAGTGGCTGCTATAATCTGGAAGCATCACAAAGCCCTTTAATTTTGCTTCCTTACATGAAATATTGGATGAACAACTGCTATTTTTTATGGGTCATTTAGAAATGCCAGATGCTCTTCTCAGAATGTATGGATTCATTTGTCCTCACAAGAATTTTATGAGATACTTATTATTAACTATTCCATTTTCCAGGTGAGAAAACTGATCCGTGAAGAGATTAAATAGCTCATGTGAGGTTACATATTGCACAGTTGCTAGAGCTGGAATTCATTCCCAAGTATTATGGTTTGGGTAGGCTGTTTGACCATTCTGTGTTAAGACCACCCTATTTTAGTACATTTGGAAGATTTTAAGAGGTACCAGAAACATTTGGGGACTTGATTAAAATACAGATAAATGGGCCCCAACCTAAAGGAAATATTTTTTTCCCCAGTATCTGCAGGTGTCCTTGGTTTTCAGGGGATTTTAATGAATATCCAATATAAGGACCATTGCTTTTGTCTGTGAGTCAAATTGCCTTGAAATGAAACATATTCCTCTCCATAAAATAGTAATAATAATGAAGTTTAGTCATGACTGGATTGAGAAACTAATGGGAGAACTTGTATGAAAGCACTTGGAAAATCACTGACTTTCAGATTGCCCGGAAACTCCTAAGTGGCTAATTATAATGAAATGCCTGGTCCTCACCTGTAACTACCTGATAAACAGTATCATTTGATAAAGAAGGCAGTGTAATTGTGTGGCACCCAGGGGCTTAGGGAAAATGTCGTGTGAACAGTTTATACTTTGTAGTACATTGAATATCACCTAAATTTTGGAGGGCACAATTTCTCCTCAGAAAAGTGCAGGTGGAAATTCTTTTGCAGCCTTCCATAAAGATCAAAGGAGAGGGCACCTCTGTGGTCCTTGAAGGTGTGCATCACACATTAGTTGCTTTCCTTTAGAAGTGAGCAGAAATCCCCCATGACTTTAAAGTCCAGAGCATTTGTTTTCAGTGATAAAATATGCATTAGTTTTTATTCTCCTGCTGTTATAATATTCAGTCATTATAATCTTACAAAAAGAAATTTTCTTGTATTGACTTTAATGGTTATCTCTTAAACTGCCAGATGGTTCCATCAACAACTTAAGAAATTTATGAAATTAATCCCTTCTAAACTTCACATTTAATTCTGTTTCAGTGGCTTCAAACCACAGCTTTCATTTGAATTCTGAGAAAATTGGAGAATGATTTTCCTCATAAACTCCAAAATGCTGTTTTGCTCGCTTCCTTTGAGCAATGCCTGATATAACTACAAAGGGATAAACAAGTCTGGCACACAATTCTGCATTAGGCTCCAAGAGGTTTCATTTTTCTTCATAATCCTAATGAAACAAACTTGAGACTAGCAGTGAGTTGGGTGGGGAGAGTGGGACTTTTCTATTAGGTATTGTATTTGTTTCTTTCTTTTCTCTTGTATTTCAGTTGGATTCACCAACTAAGAATTAAGAGGAGGTTAGGAAAATTCACATTTCCCCAGGGCCAGCCATCCCACCATGGCTTCATCACAAAAGTCATTTTGGTTTCACCTCAATTAGGTCAAGAAATTGAAGTCTGAACTACAGTGGCCCAAGAGATATGCTCAGGTCTAAGGCAGACCCAGGACCCTTGCCATTCTGACTCCTACAGGTCCTCAGCAGGGAAGGATTTTTCATCATGAATTATTACATGAGTTTTCCTAAAGGGGCTCATTCTTTTTTAAAATATTTTAAAAATAAATGGCTCATAGTCATCATCAGCTTCTGTGTTTACTTAGGAGAAATAGTGCTTCTTATTCTGGATCTGGAGAATATAGACTGAGTTCCATTTTTAACTGTATGACTTATTACCTATGAAACCTTGTCAGGCAGCCTCCCTTCTTTCAACTGTTATACACCATATAATTCAGTGTTTTCTTAAGAAGTAAAATTTGTCACAGGCAGAACAAATGTTAATTTTTAACTTGATATCTGGAATCCGAGAATCCTCAGTGTAGAGTGGCAAGTTAACTGAGAAATGACTTATGAATGAATTCTGAATGGTGCTTCAGTTGATATGTAAACCAAATCAATCTCTGGGGATGAATGGGTAATTGTAGAGCACTGAGTAATTGATCCGTTACTGAAAAGAATTGTCGGTATGAGGCACAATTATAAAACCAGTGCTTAGTGGATTGACCATTCATTTACATTGTCTTTCCACCACATTCCCTGCAGTGGCTCTTCTAAACCTTCTCATTCAAGCCCATTCCCTCCTGCCTTTTTCTGACCAGCCACTGCAGTGTTCAATGGGCCTAATGACTGCCATATAAAGCATAGGCATCCTACTTTCATGGATCATTTTTAAGGCCTCTTATCTTCTGTCTCTTCATCAGCTCATCATTTTCTCCTTTTTCAAATATTTTCTTCATGAAGAAGTCTTTGAACTCTAGATTTGCTCTTCCTCCAATCAAATGAATCCCTTCCCTAAATTATTATAAATCACTACTAATATTCTTTTACAAGACTTGACATAACCTATTCTTGTGGTATAGAAATTGATATTTTTGTTGACTAAGTATACTGTTTTAGACTTTATATATCTTTGATAGGATCTGGATCTAAGTTATCTTTTTGTAGTGCCCTATCCACATTAAATGCTGCTTGTTGAAAGTATTCTCAACAAGGGACTTGACTTTACACAGTCTACTGTAGGTGTTCATTAAAGTTGATGATTAAATCAAGGGCACTTTGAATCAGTTTTAAAAATCAAGACTATAAGTACAGTAATGAGAAAAGCAAGAGTTCTTTGCTGTAAAATATTTGTTTCTTTGCAATTTACTCTCATAATGTGCAATGAATTAATGTGACCAGGAAGCTGCAAGAGGAAATAAGTATCGTAGGTCTAGTGAACTTTCTTTATCAAAATGTTTCAAAGATACCACGAAATATGCAAATGCTGATATGGATTGGCTAAGTATTTACCATTTCCACTTTAAGCCCTGTCCTTAATAATGTTCTGGTTCCCCAACTAATCTTAACACTCGATTGTCAGCATTCTTCATGGAAGGAATGCAGAAATTTGGAGAAAGAAGTGAAATTCAACATGACACTTGATTCGCTGTCCTCTGCAACATGGGCCTGGATATTTTCTCATTCTATGCTGATTTCCACCTTATTGCTTCTTTTTTTCTGGCCTCGGCTAACTCCCAAGAAAGAATTAGGACATATTTTATTATCTATGGTATATACATAATCTATCTATAGTAACGAGCATATTTCAGGCTCTGTTGAATGTCTTTAAAACTGAGGAAATACCAGGTTATAGTAAACTTTCATAGTCACCTAACATCTTTTATGCAGTAAAGCAGGAATAAAGTAAGCAGATGAAGCTCTTAGAACTGTAAAGGAATATACTAATGGAATGAACTGTGAGCTGTGTCATAATGGAAGATGGATAGTCAAATCAGATGCTTATTTTTTTTAATGAAACAAACAAAAAAAAGATTTGGACACAAGGATCAATAGAAAGTGGCATGAGTAAAGATGCCTCTATAAGGACAGGGAGTCTGATTTAGCAATGATGAGACAGAATTCAGTAGATAGAATGGGAACTGATTCAGGAAGGTGGGCCAGTTATCTGAAAGGAAAAACAATTTTTTCCTAATGTAGAATAGTGCATTAAATGATTGGCCTAAGATTGTTCTATGTCTCTGTCCCCTTCCCTCTTCCTCAACAACATATTGTCCCTACCTGTGAGGAACTTGTGAAAACTATCTCCCCACTGTTAAAAGAGTCAACCAAATGACTCCAGTTTGTGAAGAACATCCTTAGGTATGAGTGGCATAACCTTCGCTAAACTACTCATCCCTTCTTTTACCTTTGGTTCTCCATAAAACCCCTTATGGCTGGGAGGATTTGGGGAATGGCTTGTTTAGTCAAAGAGCCAGTTATTCAGTTAACCCGGGTAATTGTCATCTTATCAGTATTTAGTGATAATAATAATCATATTTATTAAGTAGTTCTTTTTCAGTAATTTATAAAGTAGAGGCTTGTAGCCCATTTCTTTTCACGTCTATTTTGTACTCCTTCAAACTTGGTTTCTCCATTCTTTATCTTTAACTTAGAAGTAATTTAGCCAGTACAATGAATCTAATTTTGACATGCAAACCAGTCTGAATTCTGAAACATAAGCTGAGTGATTTAGATTGAACAGAAAGGAAAATTTTATTTTATTTTTTTTTAGTGAAAAAACTTCTGCAACTATCATACCCACCAATTGAATGGCTCCCTATTCAGCAGGTTATAAACAAACATTACTTTAACTAGAAGATTACCATGATTTCCAGTTACAAATTGGACTCATAAATTTGCATATTTGTCTTGCAAATAGTTTTTTTTCAGTTTGAATTCTGAACAGTTAGCCATTCCTCAAGAGTTCGGTTCTTTGAACAACTGTGTAATACAATTTCCCCTTCCTCTTCAAAGAAAAAAAAAGCAAAATAGAATTGATTTAATGGTGAGTGACTGACTCTATTTTACTAGTAAAAAATGAAAGGTTCTGAAAATGTACCTCCTTTATCTTTTGCTTATTTCCAAAAGATGTACCTGACATCTACATATGCTATTGTGTGTTGGCAAAGGTGATTTATGTATAAGCCAGAAGAAAAGCTGTCAGGAATTGCTGTCATAGTGTTCTTGTTCTAAATAGTTGAAGTTGACAGTGTCTCGTAAAATTCATAACTGGACATATGACTGTTAAAAGAAAGAATTTACTGGACTCTGATCATCCTGCAGTGAAATTAAAAAAAAAAAAGATTTAAAAATCTCTCTTTTGTTTTCATGTGTTTATTCAGCTTGTAGTGAAAGAATGGGAAGAGAGATTGCTTGTTAGTACACTGTGCATGAAAAGTCAATTTTTCTTTTGCAAGCAAATGGGAAGTAAATCAGTTTGTGTCACTTCACTTAGAGTGAGAAAACTAATATTAAAACAACACTGTTGATACCACAGCATACATTCCAGTTCCATCAATTCTGATGTCACTTTGGATAATATGTTATTGTAGGGTAGTCCAAAATAAAGTGATGTCTGTACCTCATTGCTTTTCTTTGAATTGTGGAAGATTTGAAAATAGTGGCATGTTGAGTTAGGAAACCACATTGCTAACTATGGTGTATGATGATAAAAACTTGCCCTACTTTGTTAGTTTAAAACTTATTAATAACAAAAATTATTTGCTTTCAGTATTAAGATTATAATTCAAATGTATTTTTCATTTGTGGTTGTAATTTTACTAGCTATCAATATTTTCTTGTAAAGGAGACAATAACCTAGCGATATTTAAAAAAAATGAACTGCTTTCAGGTAGATTGTCTCATATTAGGCTTTCTTTTCACTTGATGTGTCTTTGATGGGGGCATTGCTTGAGTTCTAAATACTTCACATATGTTTAGTGTTGCCAAGAGGCCCTGAACTCCACCACTACCCATTTTATGCCTTTTAAGAAATAATTGTCTTTTTCAATCATATTCAAATAAACATTTTTTGTACTCAGTAAAGCCTGATTCTGATTATGTAGCATGCAAAATTCAAGGGATCAAATCACCAGCAATTCACTTCCCCAAGTTGCTTTCTTAAATCCGCCTTTAAATAGATTTATGTTGCCTGTGGATATAAAGCAGTAGAGTAAAACTAAACCTTCCTGATTTCCAAATCAGCATTTAAAGAGCTATAATTCATATTTAATGAAGAAAAACAGCTAAATAAGCATCCACAAGCATTTAACTAGAGACTTCATGCTCATAAAGTTTTTATCCCCTGCTAAAAGCCCCTTTACCGTATCTTTTTATTATACTTTGATACAAAATGCTAAAAGGAAGTTGGATATTGTTAGACTGCTATTAAATTATAAGAGAACAAATATTAGGAATAAATTTCAACTCAGTTAACTAGGACAAGATTGGCAATTTTCCTAACTTGTACTTCAACATTTAAGTTCTCAAAGAGAAAATGTTTTATAAGCAACAGAACTTGAAACAATATTGAGGCCAGATGTCTCTGACCTTTAGTGTAAGAATAAAGCACTTTCTATTTCAAGGTTGGACATCCTGTTTATAAATAGGTACATTTGTGGTGAAAACTGACTTTGTTTTACCTGTGAAATTGGGTTTGGCTATTTCCCCTGAAATAAACATGGGCTATTGAGAGCTGCTGCCTGAAGGCAAAATATAAAATTGATAGCATAGTATACGTGTATTTGGGGGTTTCTTGCTTCTCAAGTATACCTGCCTCACATCTTTGTCATTGAAAAACATCCTGTCTCAAAGTCAAAACCAAGCTCAGGACTAGCTGAAATGAAAGAATACAGTGTTTGAAAACTAGCTGATTCCCTAAGATATTGTTTCCTTGGTTTCAGGCCTCAATTTTGCTTCACATTTGGTCTTATTTTCTAAAGCAGACTAGTATTGAAGAGGAATGATGAGACATGTTTAGAGAGTATAAATGATCAAGAATGTTACTTTAAATGGACACAGATTTCAGCATTTATATTTGGCCACTGTTTACAACCACACTAAAGAATGAATGTGCCATCCATTCTTCCAGGCAGGACCAATTATTCTGGACAAGTGAAATTGGCACTCTTGGGCCCAAACAAATTCAGTTGCCTAATCGGCTTCAAGCTCAAAAAGAGTCCTACTAACATTACAGGCATTTGTTGAAGTTCAATTATATCTCCAACTCTCTTTAACATAGTCATCACATGTGGAAGTTTGTAAGTTCAGTCGTTTTGAAGAACAAGACAATTAAGTTTTTTTTTTTTTTTTTCAATCTTATAAAATGTATTTGCCTTTCCAGAAAGGACAGCAGGACCATAACAGAGCTCTCTTTTCCTTTCTTTCTGTGGCATAGTTTTGATCAGTGCCCCAAGACTAGATGATCCTGAAGAAATCTCTATAGACTCAGGAATAAAATTTAAAGTGACCTCTGACTCAAAGTCTCGTGCAAAGCAAAGATGACTTTAAACTTCTCCTGCATTGAATGGAGTACTGTATTGATCTCTGCAATAAAATATAAGTGGAACCCAATGGACTGCTATTTTAATGCAGCAGAGCAAATTCAATGAATTGCCCAATTCTCCCAGGCCCTTTAGAAAGCTACCCAGTGCATGGCTTTAATGGAGAGACGGCATGAGGAAATGAGTACAGGGCCTCCCAGTACTCATCCATTAAGTCCATGACATCTGAATCACTACAGTGAGTTATATAGGCCCTTAATAAAAGGGTGTAAGACTGGAGTGGAATCTGATATCCAAGCCATAGGTTATAGGTGTAGAACGACTCATTCTGCCTCTGAAGGACATCTGCATCCAGTATACCTGCCTCAAATTTTTGTCACTGAAAAACATCCTGTCTCAAAGTCAAAACCAAGCTCAGGACTAGCTGAAATGAAAGAATACAGTGTTTGAAAACTAGCTGATTCCCTAAGATATTGTTTCCTTGGTTTCAGGCCTCAATTTTGCCCAGTGACCTATTGGTTGGCTTATGAAGATACTCAAATCCCTTGCATGTCAGAATATTCCATACAGATTATTCTCATACTCTGTCACTGTTGAAAACATACATAGCAAGCTTGAAAGGACAGTTAGCTTTGGGGAGTCACCTTTGGAGTGTCAGGTTAGTATATGTGGGCTTGTGTTAGTAGCTCAGTCATGTCCAACTCTGCAACCCCATGGACTGCAGTCTGCCAGGCTCCTCGCTCCATGGGGTTCTCCAGACAAGAATACTGGAGTGGGTAGTCATTCCTTTTTCCAGGGGATCTTCCTGACCCAGATATAGAACCCCAGTCTCCTGCATTGCAAACAGATTCTTTACCATCTGAGCCATCAGGGAAGCCCCATATGTGGACTTATCTTACATCTACATTACAGTACTCATCAACTTAGACCATTCTGAGGAATGGAATGAGTACAATTCTGATCATCTAACACAAGAGTGCATTAATCTGGTTTAACATCCCTATGATATAGCATTTTATTTTATTTTAATTTTTTTTTGCAGTGGTTACATCAACCTCTGATTTATTTATTTTTTTCATTTTTTTTCCCATTTATTTTTATTAGTTGGAGGCTAATTACTTTACAATATTGTAGTGGTTTTTGCCATACATTGACATGAATCAGCCTGATATAGCATTTTAAAAATAGCTAAGATACAGAAAAAAAATAGCTAAGATACTATACAATTGATTAAATAATGTATGTGTGTCTGGGAATTTGATGGTGCTCCAGTAATATGCTACAAATGCCTTGAATCTAATTATGAAAACTGTGTATATTTATTATAGAAATTTGGAATCTGTGGGAAAAGTACTAATTGAAAACTATTACAGACTATATATCAGAAATATATATGATATAATTTATATATTTTAAATTCTTATTTTCCTTCCATTTTTACATTTTAGATGTTGAGTATTTCTGCACTACTGTTTTTGTTTTTATCACATTCTATTTTGACATAACTTGATTTATTTAACCAATTATGTACATTTAGCTTGTTTCTAATTTTATAGCATAGTAAATAACACTGTAATATGAATAACTCTGTAGAAATTTTTGTGCAATCTCTACTGCTTATTTAGGATGATTTTTAAGAGTAGAAGTATTCTAACAATTTCAGTTCAGTTCAGTCGCTCAGTTGTGTCCAGCTGTTTGCGACCCCATGAACCGCAGTATGCCAGGCCTCCCTGTCCATCACCAACTCCCGGAGTCCACCCAAACCCATGTCCATTGAGTCGGTGATGCCATCCAACCATCTCATCCTCTGTCGTCCCCTTCTCCTCCTGCCCTCACCCTTTCCCAGCATCAGGGTCTTTTTAAAGGAGTCAGCTCTTCACATCAAGTGGCCAAAGTATTGGAGTTTCAGCTTCAACATCAGTCCTTCCAATGAACACCCAGGACTGATCTCCTTTAGGATGGCCTGGTTGGATCTCCTTGCAGTCCAAGGGACTCTCAAGAGTCTTCTCCAACACCACAGTTCAAAAGCATCAATTCTTCTGCACTCAGCTTTCTTTATAGTCCAACTCTCACATTCATACATGACCACTGGAAAAACCACAGCCTTGACAATGGCTTGACAAAAACCTAACAATTTAGTAGCTCATTAAAATGATTCTTATATATATTGCCAAGTTGCCTTCCATTAGAAGTCATATCAACTATCATTCTCACAAATGTATCATGAGAATTTGTGTCCCCATACTGTAGCCAACATTAAGAATTCTTAACTTTTTAAAAAAAAATAATGGTCAATTAATAGGCAGTCAGTGCTATTTCACTGTGAAATTTTCACATTGATTATTCAATATGTTGAATGATCTTCACATGCTTATCAGCAGTGCACACACCTTATTTGGTGTACTGTCTGCTTCTGTTATCTGCTCAGTGAAAGTGAAACTGTTAGTCACTGTGTCATATCTGACTCTTTGCGACTGCATGGGCTGTAGTCTGCCAGGCTCCTCTGTCCGTGGAATTCTCCAGGCAAGAATACTGGAGTGGGTAGCCATTCTCTCCTCCAGGGGATCTTCCTGACCCACGGATTGAACCCAGGTCTCCTGCGTTGCAGGCAGATTCTTTATCATCTGAACCACTAGGAAAGCCCATCATCTGCCAAAGTCTTTCCTAAAGATATTTGCTTTGTTTATATTGATTTGAAGGTCTCTTTATATATGAGTAATATCAACACATTCTTTTGTCATATATGTTAAATTATCAGTTTGTAGTTTGGAAAGTGTCATTTTTCAGAAGGTTTTGTTTTCTGTATTTTACCTAGGATAATCTTGAAAAGGGGGGGCACCATGACTCAGCATTTGGGAAAAGAAGCCAAGTAAAGTGTTGGATATGGGAGTGAAGAGAGGTGGTTGGAGACCAGAGTTGACATTTGTATAGTTGAACTCATGTAACGGAGGCAAAGAACTTATTGGATATTCTTCTGTAACCACTTGAAACCATATAGAACTTTCCCCGCCAAACAGTAATTGGTGGTAGGACAGATTAATAGGTGATTGATAGTTCAGGTAAGGTGAGTAAACTATGTGATTAAGATGATGGTTAGGGAGGTACATTAACTTTTAAGGTCATTAAGCTTTCACATGGTACCTTTCAGTTGAAATTTACTAGTAACCTCTAAAAATGGGTGATCTTTTAAATGTCTTTTTAAAGAGAGATTTACTCAAGCCCACACAGTGGAGCTTGAGTAAGTGTGTGGCCTGTACATACTAACTTTTTGGATCCCATATCCTGGGATAACAGCATTAAAAATTAGCAGATTACTGAAGATGGTGCCTTTGGCTACTGATATTGTCTGTCTCTCTGGTATGTGTTTAGGAGTTATTCTCCAGAGCTATTCTGGCTTTAGCTTAAAAAATTCGGTCCCCTCTTGGGAACATTGTTTATTTACTTTCACTGTGTCATCCATTATTCCAAGGACTTTAGAACCATTAGGGAGATGGATATTGCATGTTCTTCTATGGCAAAGAAATTAATTCTAATCGAGGGGATGTCACTTTTTATTCTGTTCATTGAAGGCTGGAATGTTCAACCAACTTCACTGACAGCTTTCTCAAGCCCATCATTTAAGATAATGGATAAAATGCAACATTTTGTTGAAGCAGGATTCATTTTTTAGCGTAGCATGAATGTACTGCAGCATTCATGTTTGCAATACAAATGTGTGGTCGGGGGGGATATATTATGATGTTTTTATGTTCGCTGTAGTAAACTTTAAACTTTTCTCTCTTTCTCCTTACTAGTACAAATATGGAAAAGGACATTTTCTTTTAAATTGGGGTATAGTTGCTTTACAATGCTGTGTCGATTTCTGCTGTCCAACAATGTGAATCAGCTATATGTATACATACATTCCCTCTCTCTTGGACCTCCCTCCCACTCACCCCCCACCTACCCATCTATTTTGATCACAGCATGAAATCCAGGAAAAACCTTGGGTAGCTAAAGTATGTACCATACAGGGTATTGTGAGGATTAAATATTGCAAAGATTGGGAAAGTGCTTTTAAAAAATTGTGAAGCACTTCATAAACATTAGGTTTAGCAATAGCTATTTGCAGGCCAAGTACACCATGTTGGCCTTTGCTCCGACTTTTGAAGAGGTCACTTGACATGACAGAGAGTGAATGATGACACCGAGGGTGAAGAGGAAGGACAAAAACCTAGGACAAGTGTATCTGCTAAAATCATTATGCTTAGAGGAGGAAGAATCTCTTTTTTGGGGGGAGGTGCTAGTAGAGTTGCTTAGACACCTATATAGACTCTTCATCACCACATGGAGCCAAGAAATGAATCCGTGTTTAAATTTGCCTCATTTGTCATGCTCTTCTTTCATGCTATTGAGTCAGCATGATGCGAAGGAAATGGCCTGCATGTCAAAAGAATTGAGTGTGAGTTGTCACAGCTGTGTGAAGTGCTATATCAGTGGCACTGGAAAAGCTGCTTATTTATTTTTTCATCTAAGAAGAGGTATTTAAGGAAATTCGTTTTTACAAAGTTGACAAATATATACAGCAATTAAGATGATCTTAGTACTATGTGCAATATAGTTATTTATTTATTTCAGTGTATATTACAATAAATATAATTAGTCTATAAAGCATATAACTTTGTGAATATCACTGCTAAGTGAAAATAAGTAAGAAGCTGTTTAGTAAATAATAGTACTAAGGGGATACAGATATGGCATAAATTACAAAGAGAGGACATTTGAGAAATGCTTGGCTAGGTTATCTGTAATTTCATCTTAAATCCTAATACTTAAAGTACGTAGCTTCTTGAGGGAGACACAAAAGTCAGTGGCAACCATTTCCAGGGTACCTCTCTGTTTCTATAGGCTTCTGGACCAGATTAGGCCATAGGGTCCCTTCTGTATAGCATCAGTCACTCCAGAAATTGTGGGATGCTTTTTGAGACAGGATAAGTAAGAGGAAAGTTGGATCTAGTGCTAGGCCAGAGCAGTGGCGCACTTCAAGGGCACAGAAAATTCAGGGGTTGCTGACCCTCCCTGGTCAATTGGCCACATCGTTTCCACTGCATTATCTCTGCATACAAGGCTGCCTGCGTCATTTCACTCATCCACTGGGTCCTCAAAAGTCCCACCATTCCATTGTGGAAGAAGGGATATGTAAAGGCTGTTTAATGACATCTTCCTTTGCTGCTTTCTTATGCTACTCTAATAGCCAAATATTTTAGGAAGCCTCTATTTGCAGAAGATGATTCTTAAACCTTTTTGGGTACCACTTAAAGGAGAATTTTTTCCCCATAGATGGGGAGACAGTGGAAACAGTGTCAGACTTTATTTTTTGGGGCTCCAAAATCACTGCAGATGGTGATTGCAGCCATGAAATTAAAAGACACTTACTCCTTGGAAGGAAAGTTATGACCAACCTAGATAGCATATTAAAAAGCAGAGACATTACTTTGCCAACAAAGGTCTATTTGGTCAAGGCTATGGTTTTTCCAGTGGTCATGTATGGATGTGAGAGTTGGACTGTGAAGAAAGCTTAGTGCCAAAAAATTGATGCTTTCGAGCTGCGGTGTTGGAGAAGACTCTTGAAAGTCCCTTGGACTGCAAGGAAATCCAATCAGTCCATCCTAAAGGAGATCAGTCCTGGGTGTTCATTGGAAGGACTGATGCTGAAGCTGAAACTCCAGTACTTTGGCCACCTCATGCGACGAGTTGACTCATTAGAAAGACACTGATCCTGGGAGGGTTTGGGGGCAGGAGGAGAAGGGGACGACAGAGGATGAGATGGCTGGATGGCATCACCAACTCGATGGGCATGAGTTTGAGTAAACTCCAGCAGTTGGTGATGGACAGGGAGGCCTGGCGTGCTGTGATTCATGGGGTCACAAGGAGTTGGACACGACTGAGTGACTGAACTAACTAAAGCAGGATTTCGACCAACCATGAGACTTCTGCAGGCTGTCTTGAGCATCTGATCATACTACTTTATTATTCGGTGATGAGAAAGCAGTGAGACCATTGTCTCCTGCTGAATCTGTGAAAGAAATGAAAAAAGACACACACTGGGTTGCAGTCTGTTCATCAATAGTAATCA
Organism: Dama dama; assembly: GCF_033118175.1. Classification (NCBI taxonomy): domain Eukaryota; kingdom Metazoa; phylum Chordata; class Mammalia; order Artiodactyla; family Cervidae; genus Dama; species Dama dama. The sequence continues at coordinate 38,024,056 of NC_083689.1, forward strand.
AGTATTTTATAGAACTCTTACCACAAGTAACAAAGTTACTTGTATCCAATACTTTTTGAAACATGGAATTGAACAACTTGTTTTGCTCTTTTTTATTGGATCCATCAGGCCCATTAGCAGCCATTAAGGCTTCAGATTCTAGTTCAAAATTTCCCTTTTAATATTCCTCAAATGAGACACAGGCAGAAGAAAAGTGAGAAGAGATGTATGTTTTTCTCAGAATTAGAGCAGAAGATCTGCCAGTGACCTCTGGTTGGGCTAGTGCTAAGAGGGTGAGCGCAGGACACAGCAGTTCAGATACTCTTCTTGTCGGCAGTCAGATAACCTGCCAAGAATACAGTGGGATTAGTCATTTCTTCTGGTTTTGAGAAAGGATGGCAAATGTTTCTGTTTTCAAGGAAAGCTCTTTCACAGACTGACACATTGTTATTGCCTTTATCCATTTGAAAGCTAATCATGCAGGAAAGATTGTATAGTGTGGTGGTTAAAGAGAGCTCAGCCAAGTTGCTATGCTTAGTCACTCAGTCGTGTCCAACTCTTTGTGACCCCAAGGACTGTAGCCCACCAGGCTCCTCTGTCCATGGGGTTCTCCAGGCAAGAATAGTGGAGTGGGTAGCCATGCCCTCCTCCAGGAGATCTTCCCAACCTGGGGATCGAGCCCAGGTCTCCTGCATTGCAGGTGGATTCTTTACCTTCTGAACCACCAGGGAAACCCAGAAATACTGGAGTGGGTAGCCTATCCCTTCTCCAGAGGATCTTCCCGACCCAGAAATCAAACCAGGGTCTCCTGCATTGCAGGTGGATTCTTTACCAATTGAGCTACCAGGGAAGCCCCCAGTCAAATTGACCTTCCTTCAAATCTTGACTCTGTCAGTCAATAGTCATGTAGCCTGGGTTATGTGTATCTCCTTGATGCCCTTGTAAAATGGATATGATAAAAGTATACAACTCAAACGTTTGCTATGAGAATCAAATGAGGAATTAGATGCTTCTTACATTGTTACGTACCACTTTGAATCTTATTAATTTCATTTCTTACTCCATCTTCTGGGCAGTTTGTGTGCTGATAATTTTCACTTCTTAGGGGGTTCTCTGATGCCTCAGACATGGAGAACCAGTGGAACTTAATAGGTATCATCTGTGCAAGCTTGGAATGATAGACATCACTATGCTGTTGACAAATGGTTCTATGATCCATTTCAGGTTAACATTTTACATATGTTTTCAGACAAGGGTCAATATTCTTTTCTCTTTTATAGGATAAGGTCTTTAACTTTCCTATTGTCTTTAAAAATTGTTTGGCTGTTTCAGGACTTTTGCATGTTTATAATCATTTTAGAATCAATTTGCTAAATTTTATAAAATCTCAAATTTTGATCAGATTGGTTATGTTTTTAAGAAAAATTTTGTGTAGTCAACTTTATTTGTTTTTTCTTTTTTTATTATTGTATTTTTAGCTTATATTCCCTCCTAGAAATCTCCTTTTTTGAAAATTATATTTACCAATATTTTCTTTTAGAAATTTATTTTTTTACAGATACATTGTACATATATGGATATCTAGATATTTTAATAAATTATGACCTAGCTGTCTCAATACCATTCATGGAAAAAAATCCCCTTTTCTTTTTGATTTGAAATTCATCTATTATCATATATTTTTACATTCTTCTATTTTTTTCTTTTAAATTGAGGTAACATTAGTTTATAACATTAAATAATTTTCATTTGTTCAGCACTATATTTCTCCTCTTGTATGCATTATCATGTGTACACCACCAACAGTTTTATTTCCCCTTTTTAATTGGCCCCTTTTTCCCATTTCATCTTGCTCTCAATCTCCTTCCTTTCTGGTAACCACTACTCTGGTCTCTGTATCTATGTGTTTGTTTTGTTTGGTTCAATTTGTTCTTTGCTATTTATTTTTAAAATGTTTCACATATGAGTGAAATCATGTGGTATTTGTCTCTTTCCATCTGTCTTACTTCACTTAGCAAAACACCCTTTAGATTCACCTCCGTTGTTGCCAAAGACAAGAAGATTTTATTTTTTCTGTGTGAGTAGTATTCCATTGTGCATATATACAACATCTTTATCTACTCATCCACCAATGAACACTCAGGTTGTTTCTGTATCCTGGGTATAGTAAATAATGCTGCCATGTATTATTGTAGATAATATAGCATTATCATATCTTTTTGAATCACTGATCTCATGTTCTCTGAGTAAATATCCAGAAGTGGAATAACTAGAACTCATGATAGTTCTAGTTTATCTTTTTTAAGTCTGTTCATAATTGCTTTATATATTTTGGTACTCCTATGTTAGGTCCATATGTGTTAATAACCATACCTTCTTGCTGAATTGTTCCCTTTATCATTACATACTATTCATCTTTTTCTCTTGCTATATTTTTTGGCTGAGAGTATATTTTTTCTGATTTGAGTACAGCTTCTCTGGCATTCTTTTGGCTGCCTTTTGCTTCATGCATAATCTTCCATCCCTGTACTTTGAATCTATGTTTGTCTTTAGAAATCAAGTGAATCTTCTGCAAGCAAAATATATTTGGGTCTCATTTGTGTTTTAATTCAACCAGCCACTGTATGTCTTTTGCTGAACTAAATTCATTTGCACTTAGGGTGGTTATTGATAAATGAGGTGTTAGCACTGCCTTTTTTTGTTTTCTGGTTGCTTTATATCTTTATTGTTTCTTTTTTTCCTTGTGTTTCTGTCTGCTTAGTTTGTTTTTCTGTGATTTAAAAAAAAAATCTTTCTTTTTCTCATATTTCATGCCCGTGCTGTAGATTTTTCTTTCATAGTTACTATGAGATGTGTATAAATGTCTGGTAGATAAAATAGTCCTTTTTCTGCTGATGGTATCTTATCTTCTTTTACCCATACAGGTTCATCCTTTTCCTTTTCCCTTTCTGCTTTTGTTTCCAATTACTCCTTTGTATGCTGTGATTTTGTTACCAAATAGAAGTAGCCATGGTTATTTTCCGTGCTTTTTTTTCCCTTTAAACTTTATGCTATAATTGAGTGTTTCACAACCCATTCTGAGTTGCAATTTTATGATTCTAGTCATCAGCTTCTCAAAGTTTTGTGTGTTTTTGCTTTTCATTTCAGCATTTCTTGTAAGGCAGGTCTAGTGGTAATAAAGTCCCTTCACGCTTGTTTGTCTGGGAAAGCCTTTATTTCATCCTTCATCTCTGAATGATAACTTTCCTGGATGGAGTGTTCTGGGATGCATGTTTTCAATCTTTCAAAATTTTGAATGTTATTTCCACCATCTCCTGGTCTGTAGAGTTTTTGCTGAGAAATCTTCTGAGCCTAATGAGAACCCTTTGTCGGTTACTGTCATTTTTTCATCTCCTGGATACCTTTAAAAGTCTTTGTCATTGACTTTTGACAGTTTTAATATAATGTATCTTGGAGAAGGTCTTTTCCATTGAAGTAATTAGGCGTTCTCTTAGCTTCATGGTCTTGTGTATCCAATTATTTCCCCAGTTTGGGAAATTCACATCTATTGTTTCTTTAAATAAAGTCTGCTCCCTTCTCCCTCTCTTCTCCTTCTGGTGTATCCATTATCCTTATGAGTCAGATAGTTCCTAATGGAGTCAGATAGTTATCATAAAATCTCTTTTTTTAGCTGTTAGTTTCCTCTTTTTTTCTGCCCATATTATTTCTAGAATTCTATCTTCAAGCTTGATAATTCTCTCTTCCATAAGTTCTGCTCTATTTCCAAAACTTCCTAATGAGGTCTTCATCTCATTTGCTGAATTCTTCAGCTCCTGAATTATTTCCTTTTGGTTCTTTATTAGAGTTTAAGTTTCTTTGGTGAAATAGTCCTTCTGTTCATTAGTTTTATTCCTAAGGTCAGGGAACTGCATTTGAGATTTCTTGAAGCTTGTCAAATTTCTTCATGATAGCTCTTTGACTTCCTTCTCAGATTGCAATATTCCATGACTTAAGCTTGGGTTTCTGCAAAACTATCATTTTCTTTTTGTGACACTTTTCATGGTGATTGATGAATTGTTCTTTTGCCAGTTCATTGGAAGTAGTGAGCACCTTTTTAACAATTTAATGTTAGTATTTAGAATTTTTTTAAAATTTTCAGTAGGTGGCACTATAGCACAAATTTTTGATTTCTCTTACCTGAGTTGCCTCTGGCTACATTTGAGCATTCAGTTTCCACCCTCCGCTGCCTGTACTAGAGGTCTAATCTAGTGCACTTCTTGCAGCTTGTTTCTCTGGGATTGCTGGTGACTTGATGCTGCAGGTGTTACTGCTGCTGTTAGGACAGTGGACACACATCTGGGCTTGCCTGGGTGGGGATTGAGAGGTTGAGAGGGGAACTAGGATCACTCATTGGCTCCTCTGAAGCTGGAGGGATGGGATTACAGGTTCCACCAGAAGTGAAGTTGAATTTGTAATTTAAAAAAATACTCCCAGCAAACAAAAGCCCAGGACTAGTTTGCCTAGGGAATTCTACCAAACATATAAGGAAGAATTAATACATATCCTTTCAAACTGTTCCAAAAAATTGAAGAGGATTGGATGCTCCCAAATTGATTCTATGAGGCACCTTTTACCTGATATGAAAACCAGACAAACACACTGAAGAAAAAAAAAAAAAAAGAATTACAGACCAATGTATTTGAATAGTGATGTAAAAATCCTCAACAAAAATGTTAGCAAACAGAACCAACAATTATAAAATGGGTCACACACCTTGATCAGTTTGGTTTTACTCTGGGATCACAAAGACGGTTCAACATGTATGAATCAATCAATGTGTTACTGCCAGGGGGCTAGGATTGCAGGCACCCTGTCTGTTGCTTTGCTACTTCTACCTCTTATGTATGTGTGCTCCAGTCCACCCACTTTTAGATATACAGATGTGTGGGACTCACACATCCTGATATACCAAGCAGAGGAATCTTTGCGTTATAAATGTTTTACTGGTTGCACATTTGAAGGGGAGAGACAAAGGGAATGTCTTGGGTCACCATGATGTTGATGCTACTTCCTACTTTATTTCATTTCTTAGGTATATCATGGCCCCTAAGTATTTTAATATTTGGAAATAATATGTAACTTATGATGATCTACTGTCTTGATTTGTTTCATTGCTGTTTTACCTGACAGGTGTTATACTTCTAGTTTATTAAGACCTCATTACTATTCAGCAAATAGTTTTCTTTCCTTTTTAGATAAAGAATATACCTTATGATTTATGCACCTGTGTGATTTTCTTACAACAAAAGCACAGATAAAGGCTAATCATTGTATACCATGTCTTGATCATAAATGAATCACCCATAGTGTTTCCAGTTAATTAGTGTTTGCTGAAAGGTAAGGGATGGTTTATGAAGACAGCTTCACTTAGAATATTGGGACATTATTGCTGAAAAGGAGAAGGAAAACTATAATTTCTAGGCTTTTGTAGTGTAGGCACCATACCAGGCATTTTAGTGGCTTATTTAATTTAATCCTTACAACTGATCTGTAAAATGGCAATATTAGTACTGTTTTACAGATAACATTACAGACCAAGACAAGCGCAATAAGAAACATGCCTTAGGTCTAAAGAAGACCTTAGCTTGGACTGAAACCTGAAATCCATTGTATTTAGTATTTCAGCCAGTTTAGAGAACATGTAGAACAACTTCTAAGAAATTTTTATTAGAAATGAACTTAGAGTTGAGTTTCTTGCTCAATTTTGTGAATTCATGGCAGATCCAGGACAGAAATCCATTCTTCTGGTTCTTAGTTTTTTTTACAATTTTTATGTTGTCTATTTTACCCAGGAAATTAGAGCACAGATTCACTGCCTGATTTTTTGAATGCAGCTTCATCATTTACTGGATATGTGATCTTGGAAGTCTATTAAAATAGAGATATAGACAGAATCTATCTCTTGGAGATATTGCAACTAAATACATGTAAAGAGCTTGTGCACGTAGTAAGTGCTCAGTTATGAGTAAATTTTGCTACTGATGGTAACCCTAGGACCACATTCTATCTCTTATTATCAAGGTCATATGACAAGACCAAATCAGCTGCCACTCTTTAATACACTGGTATACATTTAATTCCATTATTATCTTTTATATAGAGTATTTTAAATGTTTTGTCTGTTTATCATTTTATCAAAGTTATAATGAGAAGATGAAAAAAATATTTAGAACCCGTGTTGATACAAGGCAGGTTATATAGGCATTTTAGAGAATTCCTGAAATCATGATACTTGGCACAAGTCACCCACCAAGTTTTTGCCTGAGGCTTACAGTGGGATAAAGAAAGTCACATACGTGTAAATCTATGGCTGATTCATATCAATGTATGACAAAATCCACTGAAATGTTGTGAAGTAATTAGCCTCCAACTAATAAAAAAATAAAAAATAAAAAAAATAAAATAAAATTGATAACCAAATTATAATAAGAAAAAATAAACAAATAAAGATCAGGTCCCATATAGTCAGGAGCAGACATGGTCAGAACCATGTCATCTAATGACTGAAGAGAAAATATCAGAATAGTAAGCGACTTTGGAATGCTAGTTTACAGCTCCGGAAGAGTTCACGTATGAAGCAGTAGTAACAGGAAAACAGCTGTGACTTCATATTTGTATTAGATGCGGGCCAATTTGATCCATATATTTAAGAAATTTGGGAAATCCTCTAAAAGATATAAGGAACTACGTTTGAATCTTGACCTTGGTACTGACTAATCTTATTCCTTTGGACAATACAAGTTTACACAGTTTTTCAAAACAATAGCTATTATTCACATGTGAGTATTTAAATTTATATTCATGAAAATAAAATAATCAGTTTTTCTGTTGCATTAACCACACATGTTCATTAATTAATTGAAACTAATGGCTACTATTTTTAACAATGCAGACTAACATTTCCATCTTTATAGAAAGTGCTATTTGATAGCACTGAAAATTTTCTGTCCTCATTTTTACCTCTGTAAAATAAGAGGATGGACTCAGTTGTTTCTACTAGTCTAATGTTCTAACACTTGTTTGATGGCAACTTACACTGAGATGGTTAACTTTGGTTACATTATACTATAATCTCCATGAAGATTCCAGTAACAGTTGCAAATAAAACATGAAAGAATTATCTGTTAAGGACCCTGCAATGTCACCAACAGCCACTGTCTTTTGCCTTTATCCACCCCCCTTCTTCCTTTTCTTCCTCCGTGTCGTTTTCTCTCTCTTCCTTTATTTATTTATTTATCTTGAAAGAAAACGGTCATGTGTCCTGAACCATAAAGGTGAGTCAGCAAATTCCACAGACAGCAGGGGGCTAGCTTTGTAAAGGTGATATTATCTGCCACTCTTAACATGGTGGAGATAACCCAGACAGGCTAGATTGTGTGCTGAAACAGATGGATCCCGAACTCTCAATAGTTGAAGACAACAGGTTTATTTCTTGCTCACGTTCTATATCTGTTGAGGCCCCATGTGGGGTTTGCTTTGATAGTCCTTACTCCTAGATCCAGGCTCATAGTGCAAATAGTTCTTCAGTGTGGCAAAGAGAAAAAAAGGAGTGAATTGTTGTGTCCTGGAATTAACATTTCTTTCCAAGGGTGCCACACAGAATCCATACTCACAGTTCCTTGACCAAGGTTAATTCATGGCCATATATTACCTGCAGAGTGTAGGAAATACAATGCTGCAATGTCCCTGAGAAGCAAACTGAAAAACATTGATGGAAAGTGTGAATGACTACCACAATATTTACGGTCACTATCCAATAAAAATACTACCAGTGGGGCTAACAGGGGAGGATCAGACACTTCAGGGGCAGTAACCAAGTGACCCATGGCTGTGAATCACAGCCTTCATGCCCATTTTCCTGCACATTGTTGGCACATAGAAATGCTTGATCCAGTTGCCAGATCTCCTCTTCTTCTTCAAGAGAAGCTATCAATATATATTGTTATGTGAAGTATCTTTAAAATATTGGGTCACTGTTTATAAACATTGTGGAGCTCAAAGAATGTACAGTACAGCCAGATGGAGTTTGTGGCTTCTGAACTTTGGGATCAAAGGCAGATGAAAGCAGATATTGGAGAGACATTGGCATGGGAGAAAGGAGACCTGAATGCTGGTCCTACTAATGTTGTGAGAAGGGGGACCCTTTCCAGGGCCTGAGAGTGGTCTCTTGTATAACACTCAGAAATGAATTGTCCAAGGAGACCCACATGCTGACAAAGCAGGAGACTTTATTGGAAAGGAGTGCCCGGGTGGAGAGCAGGAGAGTAAGAGAACCCAGGAGGACTTCTCTTCCCTGTCGTTCAGTCTCAGGTTTTATGGTTAAGGGATTAGTTTCTGGGTTGTCTCTAGCCAGTCATTCTGACTGAGGGTCTGTCCTGGGGGTGCACACATCACTCAGCCAAGATGGATTCCAGCAAGAAGGATTAGGGGAGGTCAATAGGAAATATGGATTGGCATCTTCTTTTGACCTTTCCCAGATTCTTCCCATTGGTGGTGGCTTGTTAGTTCTGTGTTTCTTATCAGGACTTCCTGTTGAAAAGTAACTCATGCAAATGGCTACTGTGGATGCCCTGCCAGGGTGGGTGATATTGATCAGTGGTTCTCTTAACAGTTTTATGATGAACTATCTGGGTGACACTGAGTGAGGCGCTTACTCTCTCCTGATTGATAAAACAGGTAGATTGTGCAAGATCCATAACAAACTAAATATTTTGCACTGGTTCCAGCAGTTCTAGCAGCTACCTAGGGTCATGGACAAAGTTGTTTCTCCATTACTTTGCAGCTGATAGTGTAATTTGATACAAATTAAACCCTGATTCCTTTCTTCAATCTGCTAGGCACTGAGGCAGGGACCAGCAATCTCAGAGAGATTCAGGTTTCATAGTTAATGTCAGCGCCCTAGGAAAATATGATCTCTAAAGTCCTTTTTTTTTTTTTTAAACAGAAAAAAAACCCAAAAAACCCAAAACAGGAAAGTATCTTGAAAGGTAAAGTTATTGATAAATTAAGAGCTTTGACTTTGGCATTAGACAGATATGGGTTTAAATTGTGCTCTACTAGTTACTAAGCATATCACCTGACCTGATCTTATCACTTGTTCTCTGATACAGATTCTTCATACATAAAGATGCCATAATAGAAAAGAAAATGGCATTTACTTCATAAAGCTGTTGGGAAAGTTAAACAATATATGTAAAATGCCTGCTATTTAAGTTTTTGAGAGACTATTCCTACTGTTGTGCCCTAGCTTCTTTCCCTACCAACCTTTTTCCACATGTGCTACTTCTGAAACCTAATCATGTGATCCCATAGCCTTCGCTGAGATTGTGCTCAACATGTGACAGAAGAAACTGTTAGCTTTTTCAGTTCTGTCTTTTTGTGATCAGATCTTATTCAAATTTAACTTTTGCCTTTGAAATTAGGAACCCAGAAAAGGGGATGACTTTAGGGGTATTCTTGTCTTAGATTTGTTTTATATGACAGTTTCATTTTAAAAATTATATTTACACTGACTAAATGGGACATTCTTTGTGCTACAAGTCTGGTAAGAAAGTGAAATAAGTGCTTTGATACCATCAGTGTGAATCCTGTTGGCATAGTTATGCCTTAGTTAAGGCCAGCAAAGTCGTTCTTTCGGACTTTGTGTCACCAAGTTAGAAAATTTGAAACATGCTGGCAATTAGCAAAGTAAATATTTCTTGAAATTTATTGAAGTTGTGTTTTTCTTGTGATGAATTTGGAGACATGCGGGTACCAAGGCTAATTGGAATCATTTCATCTTCAAAGACATTAGCCTTGATTTAAAGCTCTGAAGACTGTCTGAAATTTACTGTGGCATCATTGTATATTTATCTATGTTATCATTTCAAGGATCAGAGATGATCATTGCATAATTGAGTTACCAGAAAATAATTAAATATGTCATATCTATGATCCTAGACAGTTTATTTTCACTGGAAAATATTCATGTGTTAGGTTGTACTTGAGTAAAACCTCTTTAACTGTCTATTACAAACACCATATGATTCTGAAACTACTTACTTTAAAGATGATTTTGGGTTCTTGTTTTTCTGTTTTTTTTTTTTTTTATCATGAACACTCTACTCATCTGTTAAAACATTTGGCTTTTATTACACTCACTTTGTCTGTGGAGAAAACCTACTTTGTTTCTCAAAGGCAAAATTGAGCTGTATTTTTTCTCCTTCAAGTAGATCCTGTCATAAATGCTGGTTATTAAATTCAAAAGGAACATGTACTTTTCTAAATTAAGTAAAAAATTTAGTTCTACTTTGTTGGCACTGTTGTGCAAAGGATAAAATCTGCATCTTTTATAGAAGTACAATATGTTCTTTTTTTTTTCTTAAAAAAAAAAAAGCCTTACTACAACTTTCCCCCTGATTTAAACATGATACATGCCCCTTGTAAATATGTTGATATATCACAGTACCGTACCATGCAGAAATAATATTGATTTTTTTTTCTCAAACTTTTTTTTATTGGAGTGACTTTTTGAAGTATAACTTTTTTTTGGTCTTTCCTACACATACAGAAGTATAAAAATTACAGACCCAAATAATTCCAAATTACTTATAACAGTTTTAAATAGGGGCATTTTTATGTGGTCGTATTTTATTCTATTTTTTCAAATGTCTAGATTCCTAGTTACAGAGAACATTTGCTGGTGAAAACTATAATACTTGTTTAAATCTTGAGGAATAAATTTTAGCTAATGTATTGCTTTGCCTTTTACTTGCCTTTCCTCCTTTGAATAGACTAGCTTTCAGTCTTTTAGAGTGTGGGCAGGGAAAAGAGAAGGCACTGATCACGTAAGTTAGTTTTTCTGTGAGCCCTGAGCTGCTGGGGTGGAGAAAAGATATTAATCACCAAGGGTAACAAGAAAAATAACACCTGTAATATTTCTGTAGCTTTTCTAAATTAGACAATGACGTTAAGCTCCTAATACACCAATAAATTGAGCTCCAGTATCACTGCAGATGGTGACTGCAGCCATGAAATTAAAAGATGCTTGCTCCTTGGAAGAAAAGCTATGACCAATCTAGACAGCATATTAAAAGCAGATACATTACTTTGCCAACAAAAGTCTGTCTAGTCAAAGGTGTGGTTTTTCCAGTGGTCATGATTGGATGTGACAGTTGGACTGTGAAGAAAGCTGAGCACTAGAGAATTGATGTTTTTGAACTGAGGTGTTGGAGAAGACTCTTGAGAGTCCCTTGGACTGCAAGGAGATCCAACCAGTCCATCCTAAATGAAATCAGTCCTGAATATTCATTGGAAGGACTGATGCTGAACTGGAAACTCCAATACTTTGGCCACCTGATGTGAAGAACTGACTCATTTGAAAAGACCCTGATGCTGGGAAAGAGTGAGGGCAGGAAGAAATGGGGGTGACAGAGAATGAGATGGTAGGATGGCATAACTGACTCAATAGATAGAGTTTGAGTAATCTCAAGGAGGTGGTGATGGACAGGGAAGCCTGGCGTGCTGCAGTCCAAAGGGTCACAAAAAGTTGGATACGACTGAGTGACTGAGCTGAACTAAAACCAATAAAATGGCAGCCATATTTTAATTGAAGTAAAAATAGTTAACCATGCTAAAAACATGGTCTTGAATCCAACTGTCCAAGATTCATACTGTCTTTCCAGAAACAGAGTGTACATAAAGTTTCGGTTTTCCTTCACCAGATTGCTTATTCATTCTTTAAAAAATTATTTAAAAAATCCAGATCCAGTACCCATATTGCTAGTATATCGGTTTATGTTTGTTGCACTCATTTTGTGTGGATTCCTTCTAGGATCAAATAGGTGGCTTCAAGGCATGATAGGAATATTATCATTGATATCTTTGTAGCTTAAAAATTTATAGAATCTAATGTAGTAGACCCAAAGAAAATGAACCCCAGGGACTGACATGACACTATGCAAAGTTTCACTGAACTCGTTGAGGGAACAAGAGAGCATCTTCCTGTTGTTGGCTGGCGGGTGATTACACCATTCACACTTTGCTTTGTTAGAGCACCTTTCCAACCTGCTGACCTGACTAACTCAACTCTTGGCCTGGTGCAAAGTAAGTGCCTAGGATACATCATTCAATTGCTTGAGTGTTATTAGGAACTTGACTCACTGCATTCACTGATAATATCAATTCCTTTAACGTCCAAGGTTAGGAGGAGACAGAGAAATGAGGACTACAATTAAGTTTATAATGTTAAATTCCATTTCATGGCCTCATGGTAGAAACGTCTCCTTGCAGACTGCTGGGCAATCTTCCCAGTTCCTCTGCTTGATTTCCAAGTGGCGAAAGCCAGGAATAATTTTGCTTTGACAATCCACTGATGAGCCTTTGCATCATCTTTCCAGCTGCCTTGTACTTAGTGGAAGTGATCAAAACACCTACGGAAAGTTCACATATCCAAAGGGTCTTCAGATTTCTACTCTGACATAGGTTACATTGAAAATAGATTTGGCTCTTCCCTACCCTCTGATTTCTTACCATATTTCTCTAAATAGGTAGTAAACTCTTAAGTTCTTCATTTCTTACTTTACACAACCCCTACAAAGCAATGAATTTCTTTTTATATGAACACAGGAATGGATGAGGGAATTATTGCTCAAAAGAAATCTATAGAATGAGATGCACGATGCCTGTCTGGGAAAGCACAGGAAGCCTTTTCTGAAGGGGTATGGGGCAAAGATATAAAGCTAGAAAAGTCTGGAGTGCTTTCAAGGAGCGAAAGTTATCCATTTTTGACTGAGGGTAGAGTGTATTAGTGAAGAAAAGACTGGAAAATTTTGTTTGCTATATATTAGCACAACTTTAGTTTAGTTATATATATGTAAAATTGTCCAGAATTGACTTTTATATTTTACCATCACTACTTTTATATTTGAAGAACCATGGGTTCTTCATCTGTTAAATGAGGATGGTAGTTATACTAACTTCACAATGAGGAGGGGTATGTGTGTGTTCACTTGCAAAGAGCCACATAAATGATAGTTATTGATTTTTAAAAAAATTTTTAGATTATTGACAGAGTCAATTCATCAAGTTCATTTGGGAAGAAAATTGTCCTCCTTTTCTTGTGAGATGTGGTCCTCACATTTCCAGCATTCTCCTGCAGCACACCTGCTCAATCCTGGGGAGCGTATGAGGACTCTGGGCTGCCTGAACACTGTCTCTCTTCTAGGCCCTTGGTAACACTTTAATCGTTAGGATTTTCTTGTCCAAGACACATTGTTTAATTTAATGCTTTATTTTTCCTCTTTGTAACACTGCCACTATTGCTTTTTGAGATGCCTTCACATCATCTTGTTAAGTTAAAGGCTCTTCTGCCACTTAAAGTTAAGCTTGTGCTACCACTGAAAACAACCTTACCCTGTCCCTTTTCCTTCAGCTCAATCTAAGATAGTTGAAATCAATGACATATCTAAGTCCATTTAGGCTGCTGTAACAAAATATCACAGACTGGATAGTTTGTAAACAATACATTTTATTTCTTATAGTTCTGAAGTCTGGAAGTCCCAGATCAGGACGATCAGATGGGGTCCCTCTGCAGCGTAGCTGACTTCTTGCATCCTCACAAGGTGGAAGGGGCTTTTGAGCTCTGGCGGGGTATCTTAAGGGCATTCATATCATTCATTCTCATTCATTCATCATGAAGACCCCACCACCTAATACCATCATATCAATATGATGATATGAGGGGTTTGAATTTGAACATAAGAATTTTGGGGGGACACAAATATTCAGACCATAGCAACTCTGACTTGAAAAAATGCAAATAGAAGCTCTATCAGCTTCTCTTGTGAGGAGTACCAGCTGGAGTCGTCAGATCATAAAACTTACTGCTTTTCATCTATTTCCTGGTAAAGGGCCATTTAAGCTTGAGGAACCGTATTTTAAATAGGCTCAGAGTACATCTTGTGCCCTCTGACATCTATGTGAACAAGGTCAAAATCAAACTAATAGCCATGAAATGCTCATAATGGGGCTAAAAGTGACTTGACCTCTGACCTGATGCATTAATTATTATTATCTATGTCTTAGTCATAGTTTTATCTATTAACTATTTCCCAAGGAAAAGGTCTGTTTTGAGTCAATAGAGTGGTTAAACCCATACCACTGATGTCATTATTCCTTAATCACTGAGATTCTAATTTAATTTATGTACTACTTTAGCGCAGGAAATTAACTGAATCAATTTGTCTTAGACAAATAATTGTAAAGCACAGATGTGTAGGAAGTCTTTTGAATTAAAAGGAATATTACCTGACTTCATCCCATTTGTGATACTTGGCATTTTATTAATATTGTAGATGTGAAATCTGATTACCAAGACAGAAGTCATAGTAAGTGGATGATATCAGCCTTTGATAAGGAGCACATCGGAGCCACCATGGACCCCATCTCTCTATGGGGAGGAATGACTTGTCCTGGGCTGCCCACAGGTGGCATCTGGATGCCAGGGCATGAGGACAAGGAGCTGCTTAAAGCTCTTACCTACTTGCTGACAGTAGTTATTAGCTTACCGCGGGGACTTCTGTTCTGAAAACAGGCTTTCCTTGGACAGCATGCCCAGGGAATGCCGTGGCTTTCAGGACTGGTTGTCAGGGGTGGGGGCAGACGAGTCCCAGACATACATGACACTCTGCAGTTCATCATGCTTCTGTGAAGAAGACACTGGATTGTAGGAATGTGGGACTTAAACATTTCAGTTGGGATAGCCCTTGGCGAGGCCTGAGAAGAAAATCATTTGAAAATTATTCTTAAATACGTGTATGATTTTGTTCCTACAGTTCCCACTCCACTCCAAATCATGGACTTTAGAATCAATCTGACTTGTAACTTGTTTTCTAGTTAAACCTATTAATAGCTGTGTGATATAGGGCTTAGAGCGTTACAATTCTGAGCCCAGTTTACTTATTCAAAATGGAGCTCTGATGTGTATGTGTGTGTTAAATAAGATAACAAGTCTAAACTATGGCCTGAAACTCAGGAGGTACTCGATATATGCAGTTTCTTTCCACCTTTAATTAATCTCATTCTTAGCGATTGGCTCAGTTTGACCCTGCAAAACTGTTTGTAACATATTTGTTGTAAGCAGTGTGTTTTCTAGGATACTGACAGTGTGAATAACAGGAGCTCTGAATCAAAGTACCATTTATACAAGATTAGAAAGGGACAGACTCAGAGCTGAGGGGAAATAGATTAATTTCAGCTTCAATTTTTATAACTTTATTGGTGTGACATAGTACAAATAGGCTGTCAAGGCTAACAAATTAAGTGTTTGTGTCTAGGGACAGATTTTAGATCGCATCTCTCTCTCTGTCTCATTAGGTTTCATCCCCTCCTCCACTCCTGTATCTAATTCAGTATGGGTTGTAGATGTTTGGCTGCCATTTTTTGTGTGTTTTTTTTGTTTGTTTGTTTTGTTTTTGTTTATTTGCCATTTCTATCTTTGGAGAAAAGTATTTCTTCTAAGTTTAAAGACTATGAAGTGAGGTATAGAGATGTGAAATATCTCAAAAGTGATGAAAATGACAAAACATTGAATAAATTGATTTTTAAAGACAGTCTAAAGGAGCTCTGATTATTGAATCTCAGGATAAGAGTTTAAAGGTGATAGAAAACAAAACAAACCTGCAATAATTTATATACATATGCCGGTAAATAGCTGTTTTCTATTTCCCTTCAAAGGGAGAGGAAAGGGGCTTCTTTTCAAAACTAGCAGTCATTTGGATGCAACTTTAGAATGCAGCTCTTGCCTATAATGGGTAGCAGATACTGGAATTCAGCTAACAAATTAGCTTGTGAAATCTTCCTCAAAAGAATTTTGTTAAAAATGAGATTCACAGCTTTTCTGATGTGGATGAAGAGTATCCTGCTCAGTGGCAAATGAGATGGCCTTTTTTTCCCTACAAGCCATAGAGGAACCATCTAGGTACAACTGAATTCAAACTAGGCTTTTCTTTTAACTAGTTTAATTGTCTGTAGCTTATGTAAAATTTAATTTGACAAAAGGGTTAAGCTGGTAAAGAGTTTCAAACCTACTTATCAAATGGGAAGTAGAAGACTTTACTTATTGCTGGCTAAAGGAAATGAAAACCGTGTACACAGTTATGATGTTATCTCTGTATCCTTTGATTTAGTGTTCATCACATTCCTATGAGGTAAGGATGATTTATTCCTGTTTGCTTGATGAGAAAACTGAAACTTAAGAGAAGTAGATCACTTGTCCACACTGATTCTTGCTGACTCCAAATCTGTGCTTGCTCCATAGACCCACATGGCCTCCATTCCCCTAAGCATCCCTGACTGAGGCCCTGAAGGCAGGTTGGTTGTGACCCTTATCTTCCCAGAGGACACAGGGGACTACCTAAGATGGAGATCATGTTTGGAGAATGACTTTCGAAGAATTCACCTTCTCTCACATTTCCTATTTATTTAGAAACAGTGTCTTGTGGGTCCCTAGTTAGAAAACACAGATCAGAGAATTTAGTTAAGTAGCATTTACACTGATTTTTTACATTAGTTTTAGAATTTGGTAAATATTTCTCCAGTGGTTTATTCTTCATTTTTTTGTGAGATTATAAATAGATTTAAGTATTAGTAAAGGGCTTCCCTGGAGGCTCAGTTGGTAAAGAACCTGCCTGCAATGCAGGAGACCCTGAGTTTGATTCCTGGGTCAGGAAAGATCCTCTGGAGAAGGGAACCACTACCCACTCCAGTATTCTGGCCTGGAGAATTCCATGGACTATATAGTCCATGGGGTCGCAGAGAGTTGGACATTTTAATTAGTATTAAAATGCCATCATTGCTATTTCTTAATCTGTCAAACCATGTCTTTTCAGATAGGATTGTTGAATTATGGTAGCATTTCATCAATGGATTAAGCAATTTGAGAACACTTTCAAGTGACAGTATTATTGGGAAAGTAAAGGAGACAAAGGGGAAAAATAAAGAAGAGAAACCAAGCAAGGGCGGTAGCACGTGGCTTCTACACTGAGAAATCCATCTGATTTCAGGCAATATTTTAGAAACAAAGCCTCCTCAATTTATGGCTTTAACTCCAGACTAATCTGTAGCTTTGCTTGTACTCTCTTCTTGATCTTAGAAAATACATGTTTCAAAAATGTACCAAAATGATTCTGTATAGCAAAATCATTGCTATATATCAGGAAAACCTTTCAGAATGAAATTAGTTCATCTCTGTTAAAATATTGTGTGCTTCATTTCCTTTATACACCACGAAGTGATCATTTGTTTATTTCTGGAATAATCATTTTCAAGGAAAGGTGGTACTTAAGGTAAAAATGAAATACGTGAAATTGGAAATTACCTACATGCCCAGTAACAATGGAATGTATCAATGCGTTATGCTTATACAGTGAAATACCACATGGCAAGTAGAATGGAGCTCTATATTTACCTCCAACAAAAGGAGTGAATCTCACAATAGGATGGTGAGCAAGCAAAGCCAGACACCAATGAGTTCACAGTGCATAATTGTGCATGTTCCACAGTTCCATTTATACAAAGGTCAGAAATTGGCAAAATTAATCTACGCTGTATACTGTTCCAAGTCAGCATATGAATTTCCTTGGGAAGGAAATGGCAACTAGGAGGAGGCACAAGAGGAGTTTCTGGACACTGCTAATATTCTGATCTTTGGTTTGGGTGCTTAATATTATAGGTGTGCTGTGATAATCCCCTGAGCAGGGCAGTCAGATTTTGTGCATTTTTTTTTTTGTCTTTGGTTCTTCAATTTAGGTTCACTAATAGTCCAATCTAAATTAGGCTCCTTTGTCCATGGAATTTTCCAGGTAAGAATACTGGAGTGGGTTGCCATTTCCTTCTCCAGATCTAGATAAAACAAGCCACTAAACACAGAAGAAAATTACTGATGGGAAGTTTAGGTATCAATAAGTCTTTTGAAATTAGACTGCCATGAAGATAAGAATTATTTTATTTTATTGATTTTTACAGTACCTTTATTTTAAAATTATGTCATCTTTAAAACTAAAATTTATGTAATGATTTGTGCTATGTTACTATAATTAGCAGTGATTTCTCTTAATTGTAAATGGTGTCTAGCTAATGATGTACTAGATCTGATGAAATACAGCATTAAAAACAGTTACATGAAATAAGTAAATGCCAAAATGGCATATTGTTACTTGTAAAAAGATGAATTCACTGCTTTTAATTTAAAAATACTAAAGGAAATTTTATAGCATCTTATAACATTTTCACAAAATTTGATTGGAGGACCCAGTGTAATTAAACCCCAAATATTTTTAAATAAGACAAAACTTTACCTGATTCTAAAATATATTCTAAAAGTACAGATTTAAACTAAATAGATGAGTAGCATCCAAAAAATAACCAAATACATATGAAAATGTAGTGCATATTGAAAATGGCATTTAAATCAGAGTGGAAAGTTCAGGAAAAAGAGGGAAAGAGGGAAATGTGGCTAGCCCTTCAATCTGTCACTTTTAGTCTGTGTTTCCAGGAATTATGCATGAGAGACAGGAGTTATCTGGGTTTTGGCTCATGACAGACAAGACTGTGGGTCTCCATGTCAAGGATAAGTACTTTTCTCCTTGGGAAGTGCTTGTGTTTGCCTGAGAACCATATGAGGTTCCTTTCCCTTCTGAGGTCTCAAATTAACTTCTGGAGAGGAAGTAGGCCAGCCTTCTATGAATGGATTTGTCCATCAACAGAGAAAAATCCCAGCACTGAAAAATGATTTAAACAAATGAAAAATACTGTCTAAAAGTCAGCTTACTATATATGTATTTCACTTTACACCTTTCCCCAAAAAATTTTTAAAAAGATCCTCTAACTCCTGAGATTAATTGATGCTCTAAAACATAATGGAATTGGGAGGTGGGGGTGTAAAACTTGGACTTCTAACATATAATTGAAAGTGAAAGTGAAAGTCGCTCAGTCGTGTCCGACTCTCTGTGACTCCACGGACTATACAGTCCATGGAATTTTCCAGGCCAGAATACTGGAGTGGGTAGCCTTTCCCTTCTCCAGGGGATCTTCTCAATCCAGGGATTGAACCCAGGTCTTCCACATTGCAGGGAGATTTTTTTATTACCAGCTGAGTCACAAGGGCATATAGTTAGTTAAAGGGAAGTGTTAGGAAATGTCTGTTTCCAGAAGAAACTATTTCTTATCAATAGAGTGTATGAAACTCATAGGACACTGCACTGATTGCTCTCTTGTCAGTTAAAAAAAAAGTTAGGTCAGGAGAAAAAAAACAAAAAATTTCAATTACATTTACAGCAGCAGCTGAAGGGGAACAAAATCAATGAAAGGAGCATACTTATTAGAGACCTGCAGTTGCCATAAAACTGAAACTAAATCACAGTGACAGTGTCTGAACTTCAGATAAATTGCTTTGAATTCCGAATGGGAGCCTGGAGAAATAATGGAAATGATATTGCGGTTGGTGGAGAAAAGGGTTAGAACTTTTTATAGCCATTGCTTCTCTGGATCTTGTAGATATTGTCAAAATCAAATACTGATTTGTTATCTTTTGTTTTTATTTTTTTGTAGAGGGGATTCTGTTGTTTCTCGAGATAATTCCACATTCTACATTCTCCTGGCATTGAAAGGCTGGAGAATTATGATGCTTACACATTCAGAGTAGAAACAGAGCTGGCTGGGAACCCAAAGCAAGGTGACCCCAGGGAGAAAGCTCTTTCTTCTGAAGAGAGGGCAGATTGAGAAAAGGGGGGATGTAGGACCAGCCAGTTCTGCCCTGCTCACTCAATAGACATACATCATTATGATCTAGAGGCTGCTCATAAGCTTCATCCTGTTCTGAAAGGCACGAGTCTTCCCCACTCCCAACTTCTGTGCTTCCTTGAGCAATGCCTTTCCTCAGGCTCACCAGCTATGCTTCCTGGGGGGCTTTCAAGCTCTGGCAAATGGTCCTGAAATGCTGCCTCTACATTTATTCAGCACAGACAACTTACCAGATTCAGAGGATGGCACCAAGGATTTTCTCACAACAAACAGTGCAACATAAAACTGCATACAAGTCACTGAGCTCATATTACCATCTACAAATATTACACCCATGTAGACACAGTCTTCACAAAGAGCTTTTCTGATCTCAGGATCTCCTAGGATCTTGGTCATTTTAAAGTTTCTCCTCATTGAGAAGTGAAAGTGTTAGTTGCTCAGTTGTGCCTGACTCTTTGTGACCGCATGGACTGTAGCCCGCCAGGCTTGTCTGCCCATGGAATTCTCCAGGCAAGAATACTGGAGCGGGTAGCCAGCCATTCCCTTCTCCAGAGGATCTTTCTGACCCAGGGATCGAACTCAACTTTCCTGCATTGCTGGCAGATCCTTTACTGCCTAAGCCACCACAGAAGCCCTCTCCTCATTGAGGGTTCATCCAATTTACTGTTTTTAGGGTCAAGAAGATACAGAATAATAACTAGAGGAAGAAGTCAGAAGAGGAATTTTATTTATATTTGTCTAGAGAGAAGAGGGAGAAGGCAATTGCACCCCACTCCAGTACTCTTGCCTGGAAAATCCCATGGACAGAGGAGCCTGGTAGGTTGCAATCCATGGGGTTGCAAAGAGTTGGACACGACTGAGCAACTTCACTTTCACTTTTCACTTTTATGCATTGGAGAAGGAAATGGCAACCCACTCCAGTATTCTTGCCTGGAGAATCCCAGGGATGGGGTCGCACAGAGTTGGACACGACTTAGCAGTGACTTAGCAGCAGCAGTAGATAGAAGAGACTGAAGCATGTTTATAGGCAAAGAAGAAAGACAGACAGAGGTTGAGGAACAAAAAGAATGACAGTTAGTTACTAGGGCAGCATCTTTTGGGAGATATGAGTGGGCAAGGCATGAAACACAGTGGAGGGGTTCGTGATGCAAGGGGAACAGCAACAGACACCAAGAGGAATGATGGATGCAGGGGAAGGAAGCAGGAGCTGAGGAAGTCCTCACAAGATAAGCCTGCTTTTTCTTAGTGAAGAAAGAGAAAAGGCCACTTGCCAAGGGTGGGGGATGAGGGGGTAGAATATTTGAGAAAGGGAAATGTTTGGTTTAAAAGACAAAGGGCTATTCACAAAGAGCTTATTAGTCCTGTTTAAAGATTGGGTGAGATAGAAGATCATGCATTTCTAATTGCATCAATACATCCTATTGTAATTTTTTTTTCTGTTAGTGGAGTTAAGTCAGAATGTATAAGAACCTGAGGGGATGGTTTGATTTTCAGTCACAAAAGCTCTGGGGCAAGTGATTTGATTCACTGTTCTACCCCTAGCACCTGGGATAGTGCCTGAATCAACTAAGTTCTCCATATGCTTTTGTTGACTGATTGAACTGAATGGATGAATAGGGTGAAATAGAAAATAAGAGAATTAGGGATAATCTTGAGTGATGAAACTTTCAATATAGGGTACAGACAGGACAAGAAATGAAAGGAAATGGATGATAGACTGAGAGAAAAAGTAATGGCACAGAGATTTTCAATAACAAAAAATACTAAATATACTAAAAATAATTAAGGGAGGGATCTATAAGAATAACAGTTTGATGCTTAAGAATAGCATAATGGGTAATGAAATTGAAAACTTCACAGATAAATCTCTTCAAGGTAATATTATATTGTTTTATCTCTGAACTTATTTATATGTCTTGTCTCCTTCACTGACGTGTGAGTCCTTTGAAAGTGGGACCTTTTATTTCTTAGTATTTTTCATAGCACCTAGCACACATTCAATAAAGAATGAATAAATGAATAATAATACCTGCATAATATTGAGTCTCAGCTTCAGAGCTGACTTTCCATTCAACCACAAGTCATTCATTCCCTCAGCACCCCTGTACTTTAATTCCCTTGCCAGAAAAGCAAGCAAGTTACTTCTCCCCACCCCCATCCATGCATTCTGTGAGAAATAATTCAATAATAGTGGTAAATAACTCTAAGTTTCTGGTATTTTTTGCTTTTATACTTCAGTATGTAAAACACCAATTCATTTCTTAAATATTTTTATCTAGATCAATGAATTCCATATTTTTCTACTTTAAAGAAATACAGCTTCCTAGATCCCATTGTGGGAAAGACTACTGCATTTTGTCAATGATTATTCATTAAATAAGAATTTATTGAGCAACCTATTGTGCTAATGAGTGTGTAGAAAAGCACCCACTGCAGATGGACATTTATAAGTATTAGGCATGATTTCTGAGCCAACACTAATAGATAAAAAATAATGGTGAGATATATGTGGTGATACATTATCACATCCTAAATCTCTTGGTGTGTTGCTTTGGTGCTGTGAGAATTTTAAGAAGCTGAGCTCAATGAAGACTTGCATATGCAGTTGGGAATTTATTGAAGAGATGGGATTTGGTGGGGTTGGGAATGGGTATTATCTGCAAAGATATGAAGAGCATTCAGGAATCCAGATAGGAAAAGAAGAAGTGAAACTCTCAGTGTTTGCAGATGACATGATCCTCTACATAGAAAACCTTAAAGACTCTACCAGAAAATTACTAGAGCTAATCAATGAATATAGTAAAATTGCAGGATATAAAATTAACACACAGAAATCCATTGCATTCCTATACACTAACAATGAGAAAACAGAAAGAGAAATTAAGGAAACAATACCATTCACCATTGCAACAAAAAGAATAAAATACTTAGGAGTATATCTACCTAAAGAAACAAAAGACCTATACATAGAAAACTATAAAACACTGATGAAAGAAATCAAAGAGGACACAAACAGATGGAGAAATACACTGTGTTCATGGATTGGAAGAATCAATATTGTGAAAATGAATATACTACCCAAAGCAATCTATAGATTCAATGCAATCCCTATCAAGCTACCAATGATATTCTTCACAGAACTAGAACAAATAATTTCCCAATTTGTATGGAAATACAAAAAACCTCGAATAGCCAAAACAATCTTGAGAAAGAAGAACGGAACTGGAGGGATCAACCTGCATGACTTCAGACTATACTACAAAGCCACAGTCATCAAGACAGTATGGTACTGGCACAACGACAGAAATATAGATCCATGGAACAGAATAGAAAGCCCATAGATAAATCCATGAACCTATGGACACCTTATCTTCGACAAAGGAGGCAAGAATATACAATGGAAAAGAGACAACCTCTTTAACAAGTGGTGCTGGGAAAACTGGTCAACCACTTGTTAAAGAATGAAACTAGAACACTTTCTAACACCATACACAAAAATAAACTCAAAATGGATTAAAGATCTAAATGTAAGACCAGAAACTATAAAACTCCTAGAGGAGAACATAGGCAAAACACTCTCTGACATAAATCACAGCAGGATCCTCTATGATCCACCTCCCAGAATATTGGAAATAAAAGCAAAAATAAACAAATGGGACCTAATGAAACTTAAAAGCTTTTGCACAACAAAGGAAACTATAAGCAAGGTGAAAAGACAGCCTTCAGAACGGGAGAAAATAATAGCAAATGAAGAAACAGACAAAGGATTAATCTCAAAAATATATAAGCAACTAATATATATATATATATATATATATATATATATATATATATATATATAAAACTCCAAATATATAATCTCAAAAATATATAAGCTCAATTCCAGAAAAATAAATGACCCAATCAAAAAATGGGCTGAAGATCTAAACAGACATTTCTCCAGGAAGACATACAGATGGCTAACAAACACATGAAAAGATGCTCAACATCACTCATTATCAGAGAAATGCAAATCAAAACCACAATGAGGTACCATTACACGCCAGTCAGGATGGCTGCTATCCAAAAGTCTACAAGCAATAAATGCTGGAGAGGGTGTTGAGAAAAGGGAAACCTCTTACACTGTTGGTGGGAATGCAAACTAGTACAGCCACTATGGAGAACAGTGTGGAGATTTCTTAAAGAACTTGAAATAGAACTGCCATGTGACCCAGCAATCCCACTTCTGGGCATACACACTGAAGAAACCAGATCTGAAAGAGACACGTGCACCCCAATGTTCATCGCAGCACTGTTTATAATAGCCAGGACATGGAAGCAACCTAGATGCCCATCAGCAGATGAATGGATAAGGAAGCTGTGGTACATATACACCATGGAATATTACTCAGCCATTAAAAAGAATTCATTTGAATCAGTCCTAATGAGATGGATGAAACTGGAGCCCATTATACAGAATGAAGTAAGCCAGAAAGATAAACACCAATACAGTATACTAACACATATATATGGAATTTAGAAAGCTGGTAATGATAACCCTATATGCAAAACAGAAAAAGAGACACAGATGTACAGAACAGACTTTTAGACTCTGTGGGAGAAGGCTAGGGTGGGATGTTCAGAGAGAACAGCATTGAAACAAGTATACTTTCAAGGGTGAAACAGATCACCAGCCCAGGTTGGATGCATGAAACAAGTGCTCAGGGCTGGTGCACTGGTAAGACCCAGAGGGATGGGATGGAGGGGGAGGTGGGAGGGGGGATTGGGATGGGGAACACATGTAAATCCATGGCTGATTCATGTCAGTGTATGGCAAAAAACACTACAGTATTGTAAAGTAATTAGACTCCAACTAATAAAAACAAATGAAAAAAAAAAGAGGTGAGCAACAAAGTTCTAATATTACAATTTTTTTTTTTTTTGGCTTCTCTTAGCAATAAGTGTATATAGGAATCTCCAAATGCTACCTAGCCCAATGATGCCCATCATTCATCAAAGTGGGCTCATGCAGCTATATGTGTAGTAGAGGCTCATGTGTCTAGTCTTAGTGGATTGGACCAAATTGGACCAAATATCTGAACCAAATTGAGTGGAATGAATTTGTTGTTAGACTCAAGAGACCTATGTTTGATTATAGGAACAGAGGATAAGAAAATTCAGGCCTTAATGATTTCTCCTTCAGAGGAAAAAAAAAAATGAGGTTTTGCAGAGAGAAGGATGATAAAATACCTTGATATTTTTTCAACACAATCCTGTTTTGGAGTTGGTCCTTTGTTTCCAGTGTTCCCTTATTCTTTTGATAGTTGTGTAGTCTATAGTGGTAGCCACTCTGTCACCCTTGATATTACTAATTTGGTTCTTATGTTTTTATTCTTATATTACTGAATAATGTGGATCTTTTCAAAGAACCAAATCTGTTTTATTGATTCCTCTTCCTATTATTTTTCCCCTAATTTCTTTCTGTTTCATTAATTTCCACTTTAAGATTTATTATTTCCTTCCAATTGCTTGCTTTGGGCTTATTTTTCTCTTCTTTCTCTAGGTTCTATTCAATGCTATAAAATTTCCTCTCAGCACTGCTTTACCTTTGTTCCACAAGTTTTGGTAGGCTGTATCTTCATATATAAGGCTTATAAGCTTACCATTGTTCTCATATTATAATTTTGAGTGACCTATGGAAACTTTACCTTTTATCATTTAAACTCCTAATTGTTTTAGATGATTCATCAATATATTTAGAACTACATATGTACAAATAAACCCAGGAGTGTAATTGCTGTGTCATACAGTAGTTCTTTTTTTAGCTTTTTGCGGAACCTCCATACTATTTTCCACAGTGTCTGCACCAGTTTACATTCCCACTAACAGTATACAGAGGTTCCTCATTAGCCACATCCTCTCCAACATTTGTATCTGTGGTCTTTTTGATGACAGCCATTCTGACAGATGTGAGGTGATATCTTACTATGGTTTTGATTTCCATTTCTGTGATTAATGATGTTGAGCATCTGTTCATGTGCCTGTTGGCCATTTTTATGTCTGATTTGGAAAAATGTCTCTTCAGTTTTCTGCCCATTTTTAAATTGCATTGTTTGTTTATTGGGTTGTATGAACTTTTTATAAATTTGAATAGTTACAGTTTTATAATTGGGAGATATTTTCTCTTATTCCATAGGTTGTCTTTTCATTCATCCAGTGACTTCCTTTCCTGTGCAAAAGGTTTAAGTTTTAGGCCCCATTTCTTTTTCCTGTTTCCTTTGCCTTAGGAGACAGATCTAAAAAATATTGCTATGATTTATGTCAAAGAGTGTTCCACCTATGTTTTCTTCTGGGATTTTTATAGTTTCTGGTCTTACTGTTAGGTTGTTAATCCATTTTGAGTTTATTTTTATATATGGTGTGAGTGAATTTCTAATTTGATTCTTCTCCATGTAGCTGTCCAGCTTGCCCAACACCATTTATTGGAGAGACTATCTTTTCTTCATTGTATAGTCTTGTGTCCTTTGTAGATTGACCATAAATATGTGGGTTTATTTTTGGATTCTGTATTCTGTTCCATTGATCTCTGTGTTTCTTTTGTGCCAGTAACATATGATTTTGATTACTGTAGCTTTGTAGTGTAGTCTGGAGTCAGGGAATTTTATAACCTCGAGTTCTTTCTCAGGATTACTTTTGGTATTTGTGTCTTTCGTGTTTCCACACAAATTTTAAAATTATTTGTTCTAGTTATGTGAAAAGTATCTGGGTATTTTGATAAGAATTATATTAAATCTGTAGATTGCATTGGGTAGCATTGTCACTTTAACAATATTAATTCTTGCAGTACATGAACTTGGTATAGCTTGCTATTTCTTTGCTGCTTCTTGCTATTTCTTTGTGTCATTTTCAGTTTCTTTTGTCAGTGTCTTAAAGTTTTCTGAGTATAGGTTTTCACACTTTAGATAGGTTTATTCCTAGATACTTTATTCTGTTTGATATAATTATAAATGGGCTTATTTCCTTAATTTCATTTTCAGGTAGTTCATTGTTAGTGTATGGAAATGAGAACAGATCTCTGTATATTAATATTGTTTCCTAAAACTTTACTGAATTCATTGATGAGCTCTAGTAGTTTTTCTGTGTTATCTTGATAACTTTTATAGTATCATGTCATATGCCAACAGTGACAGTTTTACTTCTTTCTCTCCAATTTAGATTCCTTTTATATCTTGTCTGATTGCTGTGGCTAGGAATTGTCTTGTTCCTTGTCTTGTTCCTGATATTAGAGGAAATGATTTCAGCTTTTCACCATCGAGGATAATGTTGGCTCTAGGTTTGTCTTGGCCTTTTTTACATTGAATGGTGTTTTCTCTATACTCACTTTATTAAGGTTTTTATTATGATGGATGATGAACTTTATCAAAAGCTGTTTCTGCATCTGTTAAGATAACTGTCATTTCTATTTTTTATTAATGTGGTGTTTCACAATGTTTGATTTGTAAATAATGAACCATCCCTGTTTCCCTGAATTACATACCATTTGATTATGGAGTATCATTCTTTTAATATGAATTCCATTTGCTGTTATTTTATTGGGAAATGTTGCATCTATGTTTCTTGGCCTGTAATCTCCTTATTTGTGA
Organism: Dama dama; assembly: GCF_033118175.1. Taxonomy (NCBI): domain Eukaryota; kingdom Metazoa; phylum Chordata; class Mammalia; order Artiodactyla; family Cervidae; genus Dama; species Dama dama. The sequence continues at coordinate 38,051,475 of NC_083689.1, forward strand.
TTTTTTTTTTTTTTTTTTTGGGTATGTAACCAATGTTGGCCTCATAGAATAAGTTCAGAAGTGTTCCTTCCTCTGCAATTTTTTTGAATAGTTTGAGAAGGCTAAGTCTTAAATCATCTCTACATGTTTAGTAGAGTTGTGTGAAGCCCTCTGGTCCTCACATTTTGTTGTTGGATATTTTTAAGTTATTGATTAGTTTCATTACTAGTAATTGGTCTGTTTATATTTTCTATTTCTTCTTGATACAGTCTTGGGAAATTATGCAGTTGCAGTTATTCTCTTGGGATTATGGGGCTTGACTCTATTATGACTCTGCCCTCCTATTGTCTCATTGTGGTTCCTTCTTCATATCTTCAGTTGAAGATCTTTTCTGGTAGATGGTTATTATACAAATAGTTGTAACTTTGTTGTGCCCATGAAAGGAGGTGAGCTCAGGGTCTTTCTACTCCACCACATTTGTTGATCTTTCCATTTAAAAATATCTTGATTTCCCCTCTATTCATGAAGAATATTTTTGCTGGGTAAATATCTAAGTTGATTCTTCAGCACTTGAGTAATATTGTGCCACTGCCTTTTGACATCTATAATTTTTAATGAGAAAGTTGTGGTTATTCAAATTGATTTTTTTTTCTTACAGCTAAGGTGTCATTTGTCTCTTCCTGCTTTTAAAATGTTTTCTGTTTAATTTTCCCAAGTTCTCTTATGATGTGTCATGGAATGGGTTTCCTTGTGTTATCCTATCCTCCACTAAGTTTATTGAATCAGTAGGTTTATGTCTCTTGCTAAATTTGAGGAGTTTTCAGGAAATTAGCTTTTTGCTGATACTTTCTATTTCTTTGAGGCTTGCTGCTTTCATGGGCACAACAAAATTGCAACTATTTGTAGAACAGCCATCTACCAGGAGAGATCTTCTGCAACTAAAGATATGAAGGAACTACAACCACATTAATTGTGTAACGATAATTGCTCTTTGAAGGTTTTCTTTTTTTCTCTCATGACAGTTTTAACATCTTTGTCAGATAACTCCAACATCTTGTCTGCTCAGTGTTGGCAATCTGTCATTTTTATTATTAAATCTGTGATCTTCCTGATTCTTGGTACAAGGAATGATTTTTGGTTGAAAGTTTCACAGTTTAGTGGTATGTGTACCTCAGTTTATCAAACTCTTCTGTTTTAACTGGCTTCCTTTCACACTACACCTGAGATGATGTATGTTTGTTGATGATGTATGATGTTCTTTTCAAGTATGGAATAATGTCCAGTAGCACTCTGTTGACACTCAAGGATGGAGCGGGGATGCTCCTCATTATTGCCAGATTGGGGTGGAAGTCTAGAATCCACATATGATCTCCACTGACAACAACACTCTTGGGGAAGGACTAGTTCTCTTCCATCGGTGATGACAGTTCCAGCTACTCCCTCATTTTCCTCATTTATCACAATCCATCAAGTCATTGTGATGCCTCATTATAACCTGTGTGTGATGGAAGTCTGAGCATTTCACTCAGCCTTGACTGGCATGCATGGTGTTGGACCACAGCTCTTTCTGTGCTGTTTGCCTGGGTAATAGTGGCTATCATCTAAAGTTTTCTATCTTGCTGAGCTATCTTTTTCCTAATTGTTTGCCTAAAGAGGGCAGATTTTGCCTGCCTGTGCTTTGTGGCATTTCTGGTTTAATGGCTTCTTCAGCTCCTAGCTTGGTATGTGCTAAGTCGCTTCAGTCATGTCTGATTCTTTGTGACCCAATGGACTGTGGCCCACCAGGCTCCTCTGTCCATGGGGATTTTTCAGGCAAGCATACTGGAGTAGGTTGCCATTTCCTCCTCCAGAGGATCTTCCCAACCCAGGGATTGAACCCATGTCTCCTGCAGCTCCAGCGTTCAGGCAGATTCTTTACCACTGAGCCACTGGAGAAGTCTAGCCTGGTATATATGGGACAAAAATAGAAAAAAAACAAACTGGGGAACACACCATTGTGTTGATTTTGGGGCCCTGAGATGCATAAACTGTCTACCTTATTTTCTCCAGCTTTCAGACTCTTCTTATATTTGTGTTATACACAATGTGCAGGATTTTTAGTTATATTTAGTAATAGAAATATAGAAAAAGTATGTCTGCAACATCTTTCTCCTTTAATATATTTTTATTGAAAGTTTTTTTTTCTATTTTAAATCTCTGTTTATGCCTTCTTAATAATGCCCTGAATTTATGCTGCAGTCAATATGAAAAATGTCATTGATACTGATGCTATTGTTAAGTTATTTCTGAGGATAAAGACATTTTATTACCTTGCCGAATGGAAATAGAGATAATTGGTTTGTGGGCTTCTAATGTGAGTCTGTGTGAGTCAGATAGCACATGAGAGGATATATGAAGTAGTATTTGTTATCAGCCTAATGAAAAACTAGAGGAAATGGCATGCTACTGCTAAAAGACTGTCATTGCTTGAATTTAGCTTTGAAACATTTAGGAATCACTTGTTTAGAATGACATGCTTGTGGGTTCCTTGCTCATGGGTAACTGTTGATTTAGGCCATGTCTCTGGATCCTACTTGGAGGGTGTAAATATTGTTCTAACACATCCTTCTTTATGTCTCTGAGAACATCCTTCATGATGTTGCTACATTTATGTATTCAAAAAACTTGAAGAAAATTTCCAGTTTTTTCTTCACTTTATTTTACACATCTCCTGTACTCCCAGTTAGATTTCATCTAAAGTGAGGAACAGTAAATATGCATATATTTTTCTTTTAATAGTCAAATTGCAATGAACTCTTTCAAACTTATTTGCAAGTTTACTTCCCTGGGCTATATTCCCAAAGAAAGTTTACTTGAATTTACATAAGACCATAATGTTTGTCTTAAAAGATCTCAAGACTTCCTAGAATTGCTGGGAACACATTCACTGAATTTCCCCAAGAGGAACTAACTCTAGGCAAAGCTCCTAAACTCAAAGACTCAAATCTTTCCTGTTAGCTCATTTTCTCTGGAGGAAGCTTTCTAATTTATTTTCCATCTGGAGGACTTTGCTGAGATAGAGTTCATAGCAGTGCATCCTTGTGGCATATATCAGTGTCCTGGCATATAACCTGTCTGTGGATAGATTTCATCAGAACTAATGTGAAGATGAATGTGTTTACCTCTGAATACAGAGCTGCTCCTCACTAAAATTTGCTCTTTCATTTAGACACAAGTCAAAGGGCAAATTTAATTTATACCATGGACAGATTGAGAGTAACCAGGATGCAAATTTAGTAATTATGATTTCTGTAATTAAAAAAAAAACTCACAAAGTTAATCCCAGGCTTATGCTAGAATGAACAACTTCTATATATTGCAGTTTGTTGGCTATATCTCAGGCATAAGTGGATTTACTAGTTGTGTCAAAAGCTCCATATTGAAAAGTGGTAAATTTTTCTTGGGTTTTGTGCACCTGTATAATGTCCCACACAACTAATGACATACTCTGTGCACTGTGATAAGATTTACTAAGAGGATCAGAATATTAGCTGGAGGAATGAGATATCTCAAAGCCTGAGTGGTTGTTCATCCAAGAATGGTTCCTAGCCAGCAGGTTGGGTATGCCATGAAGAGCCCTCCACTATGGAAGCCCACCAACTTCCATAGGTTTAGACTAGTCCAACTGGGTATGGATGAAATAGTTACTAAGTAAAAGTAGCTGTAGTAGGTTATCTCCAGACCCACAAGACAACCTTAAGAGACCTTGGGAGCTTAGCTTGGAATTTTTGTATCAAGGTCACTAACATCAGCCAGAGACCTTGCTGTATTTCTCTAGCCATGACTCCATGGCTAGACACCTGGGCCAGGCTTCAAGGAAAGAGGGCAAAAAGGTCTTTTCAGTTTTCTTCCAAGACAAAAGCCTTTTGTGTCTTACTGGATTAAAATCATAATTCATTATTTGGACTTGGAGATTCTCAGGCTTCTGGCAGATTAGTCTCATACTCTTTCTTTCCCAACATGTGAAGGTGCTCTCAGAGCATCTTTCTCCAAGTGCCAGGTTGATGCTCCATTAATCTCTGTTTCTGAGTGCTCTCCTCAGATGTAAATTGGCTTTATACAACACATTTTAGTTAGTTTTTCTTTTAAAGAAGAACCTTATGTGTGATGACTACCTATTATGCATTCAGTTCAGTTCAGTTCAGTCGCTCAGTCATGTCTGACTCTTTGTGACCCCATGAATCGCAGCACACCAGGCTTCCCTGTCCATCACCAGCTCCCGGAGTTTACTCAAACTCATGCCCATCAAGTCGGTGATGCCATCCAGCCATCTCATCCTCTGTCGTCCCTGTCTCCTCCTGCCCCCAATCCCTCCCAGCATCAGGGTCTTTTCCAATGAGTCAACTCTTCGCATGAAGTGGCCAAAGTACTGGAATTTCAGCTTCAGCACCAGTTCTTCCAATGAACACATATTAGGCATTAGGAAGTGCTTAAGATGAATTAACTGCTTCAAGTCTCATAGTGCTAAGATGGAGATATTCATTAACCTTGTTTAGACATGAAGAATTGTGATACAAAGAAGTTAAATACTTGCCCAAAGTCAGATAGCAACAAATAGCGATGTGTCCTTCTGTCATAGACTTATACCAAGGTGGAGATGATACATAAACAAGAACCTTGGAGATTAAAAAGTGCTATGAAGGGAATAAAACAAAGAGATATCATAGCGTCTCTAGAAGGAGTACTGGTTTACTTCAGGTGGTCAGGATAAGTCTCATGAAGAAGTGGCACATGAAGAGAGTTGGTCGATTGAAAGGAGCCAGTTCAGAGAGGAGTTGGGAGCTGAATCTTATAGGAAGGAGAGACGGTCAGGGGCCTTAAGAAGGAAATGAAGCTAGTGTGTTTGAGAAAGACAAGGAGACCAGACATGGGGAGGAATGAGACAACTATAAGAGATGAGGTGGGGGAGGGTCAGACTTAATTAAGGGGTAGGTATTTTAGTTGTAAACAGCAACCACCACTCAACTCTATATGACATTTCCTATGTGCCAAATACTATAGAGGCAACTTTATATATATGTCATTTCATCATCTTAGCTGTTGAATGAGATAGTATCATTACTAGTCTCATTTTACAGATGAGAAAACCAAAGCAAAGAGAGTAAAGAGCAGTTGGGAATGCAATGGGAAACAATTAAAGGAATTGGAGCAGAGTAGTAACAAAATCTGATGTTCAAAATTGCTCTGTGGCTTCTGCATGGAAAATAGTTTAGGGCATCTAGGTGAAACCAACTAGAACATCCTGGCAAGAGAGGATGGTAGACTATTCTAGGGTGTTGTTAATAAAAAGAGAAATTGAACGGAAGGGTTTGGCATATTTTGTACCTGCTACTGGAGTGGACACAGATGAGATTAAATGAGAAATCAAGTCTGACTTCTGGGTTTGGTTGAACAACTGGTGGATGGGAAGGTCATATATGACAGAAAATGATAGGGAAGACAGGGGGAGCATGCTAGGACAAAATAATTTGGCTATATTAAGATAGTGGCACTTTTTAGACATCCAGGGAGAATATTAACTAGAAAGATGGATATATGAAGTTTGGAACTCATAGGAGACATAATACAATGATGGTGCACACACCAAAGGCTTTGGTGAAACTGTTTTCATCAATAATTCTGAGGTCAAAGTTTTTGTGGTAGAAGCCTGAATGGAGAGTTTCTGCTCTTTATTTAAGGACTTATTAGGGATTCACATGTTTCTTCTAAGGAAGAAAATTGTGTTCCTACCAAAATGTTCTTCCTAGTGTCAGGAGGAAGAGAAGGCTTTTTTTAGTTTTTTTTTTCTTCTGGATACATTCAGCCACAGGATCTCACATTCTAGGATTTCATTGCTCCTGACATCAGTCAGCACAGTTTTACAGAAGTTCAAGGAGAATGTTGTTTAAAAGCATGGTCAGCTTAGTCTGCCCATGAGAACAGGAAGGGTGCAAGGTAAGTTTGAACTTCTGAAAGGTGACAGCTGCCCAAACACAAGTGTTGTTTTCAAAGAGAGTTCAAACTGAGCATATTTAAAATGGACATTGCTAAGTTAGGGATTTTCTTTGTTCTCTGACATGAATAGGGCAATGATTATTTCCATGAGGTCCTAGCTTGTAGCTTGTTTATTTATGCCTAGCTTGTGTTTGATTCAACATTACTAACTCAGTTTTTCACCAGTGATTTGAGAAATAAAACAGAAGCTACAAATAAAAAGTCTCAAGTTTAAGAATCTATAAATGCAGGTTGATCTATGTTTATTAGCTACTTAAGAATTATTGGCATATTTTGGAGGTTGAGAGATGCAATTAAGAGATTCTTATGATAATTTATAATACTCAATTGTTCATTAACATTTTCCTTCTTAAATAATGGGCTCAATAGCTCATTTCCAAAAACTTGTCAGTGATTTTCTGTGTCCTGTGCTTCACGGTTATGCCTTAATAAAGGCAACTTGACGAAATCATCTGGGTTGGGTAGGATATTTGTCAATATTGGATTTATGGGGGATGGGGTCTGCCCCAGTCATGCTACTGATCTTAAGTTTTGGCACCCAGTCCATCAATCTGCCTATAAAAGGACAACCCTATTTCTAAAGTGACAGAGTCTATTTGTAGTTGTGCAGGCAGTTAGCAAAGCTACCTATGAAACACACCAGAGAGGAAGAGGTGAGAGATTGGGGTATAAATTTGTTAAGATCCTCAGAAAAGCTCAGCTTTCTAAATAGAACTAGATATTATCCCACCTCTCAGGACAATAAAAACATTTCCAGGAGACAATCCTGTTGAGTCTCCCTTCCCCTCCCTGCTCTCCCTAGCCTACATAAGCCCACAGCAACTTAGCAGTTTATCTGCAGTTTGACTCCTATTACCATTGACAAGAGAAAAACATTCAGGGAGCAATGGGTCTATGTGGTTTCCCCCATATTGTGTACTATAGTTTGGTTGATGGCTTTTGCATCTGTTTCTATTGCGATAAGACTCATGTTTTCCTCTCCACTTAATCCTTCTTGGCACAAGACCCTTTTCCACCTCTTCAGTGGGGTCACAGTCCACATGAAGATAGGCTAACATAAGGAACTTTAGCTAGAAAGAAGAAAAAATAATTTAATATGCTAAAATATACCAGAGTCTTACTGAAAGTGATAGACAGTTTTAGCCAGAGAAAGATGAGTTTCTGTAGTAGCTCTTTCATTTTGAGGTTAGGTCTGACAAGATCATTTTTCTTCATTTCTTCCCCATATAGGTGAGACCTAAAAAGTGGACCATCCTCACCTAAGGAAGGCACATGAGCGTTTTAGTAATCCTAACCCTGTCATGCCTATCAGACCCCACTCCCAAAGCCACAATAAATCACAAGAAACACGCAAGGAAACCCTGTTTGTTATTAAAATTCTTTCATAAATGAAGCTTTAATATGTCTACTAGACTCCACCTCCCATCCCACTATCACTTAGCAGATTATTGCTTCTAAATAACATCTGTCTAGAGATTCTGGAATAGCCCCAACTCCTACTTGTTCCATTGGGCAAAAACCCTGCCTTGATGGCAACTGAGGGCAACAGCCATGGAGAAAAAGGGGTGAGACCATCTGGGCAGTGAAAGTCTGAGGCACCATATAGGAGCACAGAGGTGGGGACTGAGGTTAGAAATTAGTTTCTCTTTAAGGTCTGCATAAAGGCTCTGAATAAACTGAGGAATGACTGGGGAGGAAAATAAAAGTACTGTTTTGCACTTTCATCAAAACTTTGTTTATGCTTGGTTGTTTAATTGTGATTGCTTATAAATAATGGTGGAGAAAGAAATGGCAACCCGCTCCTGTATTCTTGCCTGGGAGATTTCACGGACAGAGGAACCTGGCAGGCTACAGTCCATGGGGTTGCAAAGAGTCAGGCATGACTAGGCACACTAGTACAACACATAAATAAGAAACTCACCCCAGTCCACTCTTCCAAATGGTAAACGCATGGCTACGGGGTTCACTTCATCTCAGATACTGAAATGGTAAACAACGGTTGCTAAAGCTGGCAAAAATGACTCGTGTTTGTCACTAACTTGAAGCGAGGGAAAAATGACTTTTTACTTCTGAGATCTTGAATTGGTCAGCGAGTTGCTTTGGTGGACTTCCATTTCTTCAAATATAAATTAGGGGCATTGGATCAGATAACTCCTCAAGTCCCTCCATATCCTCCAAATTTTCTGCGCTTTGATTTGTGTTCTGGCTAGAATATACCTGCCATAGGATATACTTGCCACTTGTTAGTTGAGTAATGTATAATGATTATTTACACTAAACCTTGGTTTTCCTAATGAGTGTAACTGAGATACTAATAGCTTCCTTTCACAGTGAAATGGAATGTTGTGATGGTGGCACAGTACCAATATCATGGTAGGCACTCACGTAATGGTTGCTGTGTATATTGGTCTATGACCACCATACATTTAAACTTGGTGGGTTTTTATAAAGTAAAACAATACCAAGATTTTCTCTGAAGTTATATGATTTCTCTGCTTCTCCTCAGTCATAGTCAATGTAATTATGAATGATGTAATAGTTTGTAGAATATTTGATTTTAAAAGTATTCCTTATAATTTTTTTTGTTTTCTGGGCACCTTATAGTTCTTTATTTGGTGACTTGAATTTGATGCTACAACTTTAAGTACATTGAAAGATTAAACTAAATGGGTGACAAGTAAAGAAGTAGTCATGGAAATAAAGTGGTTTATCCTTTATTTAAGCAAATAAACATTTTTATTCACAGATTTTAGAGTTACTGTGCTTTAAGGGACTACATTTATGCTCGTTTGGAGGGGTATTAGGATCTGATATGAGCCAGTCTCCCGTACTCCTGGGCTCATAAAGAATCTTTTATTAAATGAACAAAGTACAGTCACAAATGGATATAGAAGAAATGGGGGGAAAGTAGACATCAACTAGTGTAGAAAGGAGTCCAAAACAAGGTAACGTTGAGAGTAGGCAAATAGCAACTTGGAAAGCCCAGTGTTTGTTGGAATTACCTTTAAAATTTCAATAATAGCTCCATCAGGAACTATTTGAAATGTCTTTTAATGTAAAAATATTTTACTAACTATGTAATTAAAACAGAGCCATAGTTTACTCTTCTTATTTGTCAGAAACCAGTATCTAAAATGCAAAACATTTCAAAAGACCTAAAGGCCCCCACCCCCGTAAAGTTTTTGTTTCACTGTCATGATGGCCTAAACATTGTTTGAATTGGTTGTAGTATTTAAAACTTGAGATATTTCAAACAAAATACAACTTTCTGCTTTATTTGGCTTAAAAAATTTAATGTAGTATATATTCTAAAAAATTATGTAATTTTTATTTTATATTGGAGTATAACTGATTTGCAATGTTGTGTTGTTTTCAGGTGTAAAGCAATGTGATTCAGTTACACACACACATATATCCATTCCTTTACAGATTCTTTTCTCAAATAGGTTATTACAGAATATTAATGGAGTGCCCTGTGCTATACGTTGGGTCCTTGATTATTATCTCTTTTACATATAATAGTGTGGATATGTTCATCCTCATCTCCTAATTTATCCCCCCCTCACCTTTCCCTTTTGGTAGCTATGTGTTTGTTTTCTATGTGAGTCAGTTCTGTCTTCTCTTTGCAGGACGCTCGCACAGAGCTGGAGCCGTGCCATGACTGCCTCTGTGCGCGGGGCTTGTGGTCTGAGGGGCTGGCTGCAATCCCCACCACTCCCTGGTGATCTTCCCTAGCTGAGGCCAAGCGCCATTCATCTCCTTTGGTGGCTCTTGCTGTTCTGTGTTTCTTACAACTGAATTGTGTCATTCTATTTATCTTTATGACTTGCGTAATCCCTGTGGTCCTCTGTGTGTGCATCATGAGCAAAATGGCATATCCATTTTTTTAGTATATGTTTTTATGCTTACCTTGCCTGTGTCTTTTCATTGAAATGTTATTGCAGGTGAAAGGTGCTTTTCAGTGATGCATGCATTTTAAAGAAGGAAAGATTGGCCTTGGCAGAAAACTAGTAAACAGATAAGTGTGGGCGAACATAATTTGAGCATTACCGGCGCTCTTCTCTAGACCACTCCGAATGGATACACAGTTTCATCAAGACATGTTGAAGGGGCTCAAAGGCCAGCATGCTTTTTATGAGATTTTCCATATAGATGCAAAGATCCTGGAACAATCATTTTATTTGTTAGCATGCTTACACGTCTGTCTTCCTAGCTGAGATGAATAAAGTATACAGGAAACACATTACAGATAGCAAACCAGAGAAAGACCAGGCCTTCCCAGGTGGTCCGGTGGTAAAGAATCCATCTGCCTATGCAGGAGACACAAGATACGTGGGTGCAATCCTGAGTTGGGAAGATCCTCCGGATTAGGAAGTAGCAACCCAGTCCAGTGTTCTTGCCTGGGAAATTCTGTGGACAGAGGAGCCTGGTGGGCTACCGTCCGTGGGGTTGCAAAGAGTTGGACACGACTGAGCCCCCACATACACAAAAACTGAAACACGCAGTGAGCAGCGTGAATGGAAGTTTCAGTGCATCAGCTAATCAATTCACAGGTGTTTACCCAGTGGCTGTTCTGTATAAGTTAGTTACACACTATCTGGTATAATCAGAAAGGGGATGTTTTATCTTTTAATGATAAGAAAAAGGGAATTAATAAAATCAGTTTTTTTAACCAGAAATTCTGAAGGACCTAATGACAAAAGTAGTGATTTTCACAGGACAGTTTTACTTCTAACATCAGAATTCATTTTTATTCTATAGTTTTAGACTTGCCCACAGTACTTTAACTTCAACAAAGGCATAGTCTCAGTCTTCAGAAAATAAGTTCTGTTAGTTTTATAGTCGAGGGGAGTTCTCTTTTCGTTTTTCTACTTTACCAGTGAAGAAACCAAACTGGGCTTCTATAAAGGCAATTCATTGTTTTAGTCAGTTATGGCACAAATGGGTATAAGCAGAGAATTCTGCTTCTGAGACAAAAGCAACACTATAATAAAACCTGTCCTAAGTGTTACCTATATCAGACTGCACTTTCTTGCTTTCTATTATTCCATATTGGTCTGTTTGTTCTTTGAAATGTCATCGATGACTCTTACGGGGGACTAATCCATTTTAACTAGTCTCTTAGGTAGTCACTTTAATCTTGGGTGCTTGTTACTCCTTTTTTCACTCTTCATTTTACCTCTGAATTTATAGTTATCAGATTTATCAAAGTGACCCAGAGGTCTCGTCATTACATATAGAATCAATGGAAATGGTGCTGAGTCTGTCATCTGCCATGTCTCTAGAAAAATGAATTTCTCTTCCATCTCTGGTCTTAAACTAATTTAGCTTTGAATATTAAATATTAAAATTTATTTGACTAAAGACAAAATTAAGGATAGAGTAATTGGTTCTTGGCAGATGAAGACTTTCATATATAGAAATATCTTCTACTAATGAATTTCTTTACCTTTCACTATCTTAAAAACAAACAAAAAGCAAGCATGCATAGAGACCCAGGCAAAGACTTGTTTAAGCAAAACAGTGTAACAACTATAAACAGAGGCCCAGAAGAGAATTAATATGGGTCTCTGTGGTAGTCCCAATAGTCTAATTTCAGGTTCCTTTGTAACAGTGATAGACTTATCTCTTCATCTTCCTTAAATATTTTTCTGCATTTCATTCTGATTGCAATGGTGCCATTGGCATGTTAAGGCTTTAGGTCCAGGGTTTCTCCAACGTTATCTTGGTCTATGGAGAGAGGAAGCTCTGCAGGGAATCATAGCCTCCTCATGCACACAGTTACCCATACATGGCATTTGATTAATATTTCATAAAAGAAGGACCAAGAATAAGAATCTAGCATTTTATTTGGTAAAGCATTGTACCATCACATACTTAAACCACACCTGATAATTCTCATTTTAAGAAGGGGAAAACATTTGGAAGAGCACATCAAAGGAAAAAAGAATCTCAAGTTGGAGTTACCTTGTTCTTAAGAACAGTATGAACAATTTATTGCAGGCATTTATCAGATAGTTAACTATCCAGAAAAATTAATCAGGGTTTCATATAGTCTAAGAAATACACAACTGTCATTAATATGCAACCAATCACCAGTATGTGGAGTCACTTGGATCTAGCATATTTCTTTCTCTCAGTCCTGTCCCTCTGACATCCCTGACTTACCCTGGAGGTCAGATTTAGGTAAAATCCAGTACATACTCAGTTTATACCATAAGAGGGCACAGTTTTGTACTCTATGTGGTTTAAAAAGGATAGTAGTTTTGCATCTTGTAACCTTAGGGACAAAAGTTCCAGTGCTCAGTAATTATGTCATGCAATTCCAGGAGCTCCACTTATGTGATATCCTACGTACGTAGACTGGAGCAGACTTTTTCAACCTCTTGACATTTTATAGGGAGGATTTAGTTTCAGGGAAAATGAGGGACCACTTAAGATGAATCCTCAGGGAATCTTTTAAATAAAGACCCTTTGGAAATCACTCTCCCCCAAAACAAAAAATCACTGCTGTTCCTGAAATGCGTGATAATTAAACGCTATGGAATCTCAGAACCAAGTAGTCAGACATCCTCAGTATTGTCAAGAATTAGGGCATTGTTTGTTAATGTAAAAATAAAGTCTATAATCTATCAAAACATGAAATTAGTCAATTTAAATATTCATTAATTGAAATTTTATTTTATCAATCATAAAGGCATTTCAGTGAACTTTATATATAGTACAACTTATATGTATAAAATATTTAGGATACACAATGTTTTTTTCAAGATCTCATGGTTTTCTCTGTGATCTCGTCTGCCAGAAGTTCAGGATCTGTAGGTTGGGAATTGTTGGGGTAAAACATGAAATAGAAACAAGGAACTATTCAGATTTTGTTTCATTTTTCACTGCAAAGAAAATATAAAAAATTTCTGGATAATATTACTTAATGGACTAAGAAGGCATGAGACATGGAACATATTGAAAATTGCCTGCAAATGCACCAGGCCTGATATAAACATAAATATTAGTTTTTAAAAACAAACAATAGAAATTTACATAATCTGAATCTCATGCTGGGGGATAGTTCCTGCAGTGCTTGTACAAGGGGAGTAGTAACTAGTAGTTACATAAGCTAGAAATTGCCAGTCAGTAGATTTCTAAAAATGTTTATTATGATAATGTTCAGAGAAAAGTAAAATATAGCTTAATAAACTGCCATGTACACATCCTCCAGCCTCAACAATTATCAACATTTTGCAATGTTGTTTCATCTTTTTCCCCATTTTTTCTAAATTATTTAAAAACAAATTCCAGACTTCATAAATTCTTTAGAATATTACTGATGGCTGATGAGTTTTTCATTACCATAACTAATAATATTAATATCTAATAACTAGTCCATGTTCAATTTACCTAATTACTTAAAACATGTCTTCTTACTATTTTTTAAAGCAAAATTTAAACAAAGTCCATACATCACACTTCCTCAATTGTTGTAAATTTTTATTCTCTGTGGCAATTTTTCTCTATTTTTTTTTTCCCCCTTGCCAGTAATTTGTTGAAAAATGAACTAGATTTGGACGAATTTTTTACATTCTAGATTTGGCCTTCCTTTGTGACATCATTTACTCATTTATCTTTTTAATTCATTCCCCACATTTCTTGTGAAGGATCAATCTAGGGAAATCCCTGGTGATCCAATAATCCAATGTGACTCCATACTTCTACTGCTGAGTATAGGAAATACAGTATGTTTAGAGTTTGGTACTATGCATGGTTTCAGGCCTCCTCTGGTGGGTCTTGGAAGCATTTCTTCCATGGATAAGGGGGCACTGCTCTACAAAAATTATTATGAATTCACAGAAATAGTGGTAATTCAAATTGCAGATATTAGAGTACTTTGATTTTTTATACTCCTCCTCCTCCTTTAGTTTGAAAATCTTGCTTCCTAGTTGCATTAACATAATTACATGGTCCTTTTAATCCACAATATGCTCATAATAGTTTCAAAATAACATGCTATCTTTTCTACAAATAATAAGACCACTGAATACAATTGAAGATTTCTTTCTCATTCTTTGTGTCCTTAGGATATAACCCACAAGGACTGTATAATGAAAGTATTTTATTTTATTTTTTTAAGCATTTTATTTTTAATCTCTCAACATAATTTCTTTATATGGTTGTTCCACCAACTTCACGTATAGTTAAATTCATTTGCTTCAATTTCTTTTCAAAATAAAGGGGTAATTTTTCATTTTTTAACTTTAGTTTGGTTTACTATTTATGTAAAATATTTGCAGTGCTCCAAAGTAAAAACTCAAAATGGAAGTATAACTTTCTCCTTATTCTTGCTCCTCTTATATGTAACAAGTTTTAGTATATTTTTCTGTTTTTTTAAATAATATGTGTGTATGCAAATACTTAGTATATATATATATGTGTGTGTGTGTGGATATATACATGCACACATACATACGCTATATATTTCTATATATACACATGTACATACATATTCTGTTCATGGGTTTCTCAAGGCAAAAATACTGAAGTGGTTTGGCATTCCCTTTTCTAGTGGCCCACATTTTGTCAAAACCCCCCACCGTGACCCATTCATCTTGGGTGGCCCTACATGGCATAGCTCAGAGTTTCACTGAGTTAGACAAGGCTGTGGTCCATGTGATCAGTTTGATTAGTTTCCTGTCAAACTAATTAAAAATTAAATTTAAAAATTAGTTTTTTGTTACTTTACTGACAAAGGTCTGTCTAGTCAAAGCTATGGTCTTTCCTGTAGTCATGTTTGGATGGGACAGTTGGACTATAAAGGACGCTGAGCACCAAAGAATTGATGGTTTTGAGCTGTGGTGTTGGAGAAGACTCTTGGGAGTCCCTTGGACTGCAAGGAGATCCAACCAGTCAATCCTCCAGGAAATCAGTCTGAATATTCACTGGAAGGACTGATGCTGAAGCTGAAACTCCAATACTTTGGCCGCATGATGTGAAGAACTGACTCGTTGGAAAAGGCTGAGGCTGGGAAAAATTGAAGGCAGGAGGAGAAGAGGACAACAGAGTATGAGATGGTTGAATGGCATCACCAACTCGATGGACATGAGTTTGAGCAAGCTCCAGGAATTGGTGATGGACAGGGAAGCCTGGCGTGCTACATTCCATGGGGTCACAAAGAGTTGGACATGACTGACTGACTGACTGAACTGAACTGATATGTACATACAGATAAATGTGCATTCACTCACATGTGTGCATGTGTTTGTACCTATACAAACAAACTCCTATATCCTCTGTTTTTTTTACACAAATATACTATAAAAGATGTTTAACACATTGGTTTATTTCACCTAACAACTTATCTTGGGGATCACTGTTTAACAGAAGAGTGAGGTTGTCCTCATTCATTTTGACAGTTAAACAGTACTCAATAGTGTTTATTTAAGTAGTCTCCTAAATATAGGCATTGATCCCCCTACCAGTATTTTCTTAATAAAAATACCATTGAAATGATCTTTGTATGTGACATTTTGTACTACTGTCAGTGTATTTTAAAGAAATTTCCTAGTAGTTAGATTGCTTATATAAAGATAAATGTATATATAATTTTGCTAGACATCAAATTCTCCTGAGTTGTCTCATTTTGCATTCCCAGTGTATAAGAGTACTGGTTCCTTAACCACAGAGTATGTTGCCAAAATTTTAGATGCTTGCCACTTAAATTATTGAGAAATCATGTCTGCAAATAGTTTTGCATTTTTTATTTTTACAAATTCTCAAGGAGCCTTTTTGTGTTTATTCTTCTCAAACATTTAATGTTCTTTGCATTTTCCAAGGTATTAAACTTTTATCTTTGATATGTTACTGGTATTTTGTTTTCTAGTTTGGAGTTTGTCTTTTATTCTTATGATGTTTGTGTTTGCTATGCAGACATTGTTTTGTCAATGTACAGAAATTTACTAATCTCTTCTCTTTACTGATTCTATTCATTGATCATAATTAGGAAAACATTCTCCAGTCTTTATTATAAAGAAATTTACCCATTTTATTCTAGTACATATCTGGTTACTTTTTTTTTTTTGTGCTTATGAAGTCACATGTTTTATTTATTTATTTATTTTTATTTTTTTACATTTATTTTTATTAGTTGGAGGCTAATTACTTTACAGTATTGTAGTGGTTTTTGCCATACATTGACATGAATCAGCCATGGATTTACATGTGTTCCCCATCCCGATCCCCCCTCCCACCTCCCTCTCCACCCGATCCCTCTGGGTCTTCCCAGTGCACCAGCCCTGAGCACTTGTTTCATGCATCCAACCTGGGCTGGTGATCTGTTTCACCCTTGATAATAAACATGTTTCGATGCTGTTCTCTCGAAACATCCCACCCTCGCCTTCTCCCACAGAGTCCAAAAGTCTGTTCTGTACATCTGTGTCTCTTTTTCTATTTTGCATATAGGGTTATTGTTACCATCTTTTTAAATTCCATTTATATGTGTTAGTATACTGTATTGGTGTTTATCTTTCTGGCTTACTTCATTCTGTATAATGGGCTCCAGTTTCATCCATCTCATTAGGACTGGTTCAAATGAATTCTTTTTAATGGCTGAGTAATATTCCATGGTGTATATGTACCACAGCTTCCTGATCCATTCGTCTGCTGATGGGCATCTAGGTTGCTTCCATGTCCTGGCTATTATAAACAGTGCTGCGATGAACATTGGGGTGCACGTGTCTCTTTCAATTCTGGTTTCCTTGGTGTGTATGCCCAGAAGTGGGATTGCTGGGTCATGTGGCAGTTCTATTTCCAGTTCTTTAAGAAATCTCCACGCTGCTGTCCATAGTGGCTGTACTAGTTTGCATTTCTACCAACAGTGTAAGAGGGTTCCCTTTTCTCCACACCCTCTCCAGCATTTATTGCTTGTAGACTTTTGGATAGCAGCCATCCTGACTGGTGTGTAATGGTACCTCATTGTGGTTTTGATTTGCATTTCTCTGATAATGAGTGATGTTGAGCATCTTTTCATGTGTTTGTTAGCCATCTGTATGTCTTCTTTGGAGAAATGTCTGTTTAGTTCTTTGGCCCATTTTTTGATTGGGTCATTTATTTTTCTGGAATTGAGCTGCAGGAGTTGCTTGTATATTTTTGAGACTAATCCTTTGTCTGTTTCTTCATTTGCTATTATTTTCTCCCAATCTGAGGGCTGTCTTTTCACCTTGCTTATAGTTTCCTTTGTTGTGCAACAGCTTT
Organism: Dama dama; assembly: GCF_033118175.1. Taxonomy (NCBI): domain Eukaryota; kingdom Metazoa; phylum Chordata; class Mammalia; order Artiodactyla; family Cervidae; genus Dama; species Dama dama. The sequence goes on from NC_083689.1 coordinate 38,068,731, forward strand.
TAAGTTTCATTAGGTCCCATTTGTTTATTTTTGCTTTTATTTCCAGTATTCTGGGAGGTGGGTCATAGAGGATCCTTCTGTGATTTATGTCAGAGAGTGTTTTTTTTCACATTTCAATTTCTGATGCATTTGAAATTTATCACAATGTATGTTGTGAGCAATGAACTAAGTATGCACTATTCGATAAGACTGTACAGTTTTCTAAGCTCTGATTTGAGATGCTGTATTTATTATAGTTTGAGCTTCCCTCTGGATGAGGATTCATTTCTGGACTTTCTACCCTGTTCCACTATTATGTGTGGTCATTCATGTGCCAATACCATATAGTTTAGTTATAGAAGCTTTATAACATATTTTAATGTCTGGAAGAAATACCATCACCCCCAACTTTTTAGGATTTCTCCAGCTATCCCTTGGTTATTTTTCCATACAAATTTAAAATGAACTAGTATAGTTTTAGAAATGATTCTTATGATATTTTCTTGAGGTTGTATTAAATTTATGAAGTAAATTAGAGGTTATAATTTTTGTAACACTGTTTTCATATCCAAAAACATGGAATATATTTTCCTGTCTTTAAGTCTATTTCAGTATATTTTAGGAAATATGATATTTTTAAGTAAAGCATTTCGTAAAGCATGTTATTATAGCCACACTTCCTTAGTTATGTTAACAAGTAAGCTAAATGTCCTAACTTGAAATATTCACATTGATTGATATGACGTCAGTGAATGTCTGTCATGGCAAGTAAGTTTATATTGGAAAATATTCAAGAAATCTATCCTTTATTACTTCATAAATGATTTTTTTCTGTCCTAGTTATCAGAAAAATTGAGGCTGATAATATTTCCACTTGAATATCCTGTGTAGTATGTTTACCCCATAGTAAAATTAGACCTCTAGTCATATATTCATATTTACATATAGGTGGTCTTAGGGTCAGTTAAACTTTAGCCCTCATACTTTAATTCAATTTCACTGAATGTACAATTAAATACAAGTAGACACAAATTATCTACTCATTAAAATGCATTAGAACCTGATGAAAAATTGTTTTTTTTTCTTTAACTTATGTTTATACTGCATGGTCCTCTTTATTATTTTGATAAAATTAAATAAACTAAATAGTAATGCAAAATGTCTATTCATACAAAAGAAAAACAATCTACCTGAAGCTTGTGCAAGCCTTGTGGTTGGGCTCCTTACTATGTAACAAAACTATCTTTGTAACTTTAGGGACCTAGGTTAGAAGAACTTCCCAAGCAGTGTTGCATGCAGTGGTTCTCATATGAGAGTGGTACCTTGCCCTCCATGGGGAATCTGGAGTAGGTGGGGATGTTATTTGTTTGACATATAAACAGTGGGGAGAACACTGTTACTGTTTCGTAGACAAGACCAGGAAAGCAGATGTTTAGCTAGAAACAGAGTCTTCATGATGGAGAATTATATTGCCCAAGTTCTGGGTGAGGTATTGGAAGTCTCCCAGGACATCTGGATTCCTTGCTGTTGTGTTCCATGGTTAGGACGTATTAATTATTCATTCAGAATTCCCACTGAATTCAGATTCCTATTGAGTGAGGGCATAAGTAGAATCAGACCAGCTGATTATTTGTCATATTATTCATGTGTGACCGGGAGCAAAGTGGTGTGCCTTTTTATAGTAGAGCCCGTAAATCAATAAACACTGTGTAGTATGCCAGAAAATATGAAGTTATATTTGTGAAGGTCTGTTTATCATGCTAGTGCTTATGTGTTTTTGTGCAGGACTTTCAGATTGAACAGAAATTATTACAATTATGTTTTCTCTAATGCATGTTCCTGCAGGGAAAAATAAAAACCAGTCAAGAGATACTGAGGCATTGGCAGAACTTTATTATTTCCACGTCTCACACTGCAGTAGTTCCATGTCAAGAATATGTACCTTCCTTAACAATGCCAAACAATATTTCACTACTGCTCTGAGGATTATACTTTAACACTCTTTGTCCTAAATATCTGATCCATGGTATAGCAAAGTTGTTCTTCTTTTTCTGAAAAGAAATATTGTTTACAAATTTATGCTCTTGAATCTGCCTACTGAAATGATGCTTCTTTTCAAGGTGCCATTTCTGGAAACAAGGTTATTAAACTTCAATTGAAAGAGCAAGTCTTATTATTTTACCAGTAATACTTGGCAAGATGTTCTTTGGGAAGCAAATGTAATTGTTATCATATGTACTGGCTTAGGGAAAAACAAACAGTAAAAACCAAAAGAAAATGTTAGGTAATCATTTAACCCTTTTAAAAGGAAGAAGATATTTACTTCAAAGTTAAACAGATTCATTAAATACATACTGAAACAGAAAACGCATGTAAGAAGATTAATGCTGAGTATCAGCAGAAACTTTCTTTTAAATTCCAAGCACCAAGGATAGCCTACCCAAACTAAAAAGCCTACAGTCCTGCAAGTCACTACTGCAGTCTTGCTTAAATATGTCAGAAGTGGGCACAGGAAATAAGAGTTGGCAGTTTTCCTGCCTGTTATAAAAAGACGGAAGCCCATCATGAATGAGAGCATACAACACTACATTTGCCATCTGCATAGCTTCCAAACCTCTTGTATTTTATAGCAGTAGCCTGCCAAAACCCCAGCAAGCCAAAACCAGAATAAACCCCAATCTGAAAGAGAGAATATGGCAAATAATAAAATCATCCAGACAGCAGAGAAGTAAAATTGCAGAAAATCAGCCTGAAATAACAAAACTGTCAAGCAGAGTTGAGAAAGCTAGGAAATGCCTACAAAAGAGGATCTGGAGGAAAAATGAAGGCTGAGGATAATACAAACCATTGTTCAGTTGAAAGGTTTTGCAAAGCAAGTGTGCTGGCTGGTAAGAAAATATTAAGCTTTCCCAGAAAATTGTTACTTCCTCATTTCTAATATTTTTAGTTATGTTTGCTTGTGATAAAGCAAACTCTATGTCTTTGAACTGCTGGGTCCCATTTTATTTTGATAAAAGAATAGACTTCCAAGAGAGATTCAGAACAAGTCAGGGTTTAATAGCTTTTAATTTGTCATTTGGGATATATTAAAAGTTAGAAGGCAAATAAACATAGCTTGGCAACATTTACAGTTAATAAAGTTCAGTACATTTTTAAGCAGTTGCTAAGGTGATTTTGACTTTGATTTTCGATAGGTTACTAGTACAACTCTAGCAATCAAATATACCAAGATCCTCCAATATATATTAATAGATAAATCAAGGAGAAACAGGTATATATAGAAATTTTTTGAAGTGACCTAAGCTTCATCTAAGGAATGAAAAGGGAAATTAAAATAAGTTCATGTTTTAGGCTGTAGACCACCTCTGTTCCCACTCCAAACCCTCCTCACATTCACAATTCTATCCTAAAAACAATATTGAAGGTCTCTCCCATTACCCTAAAAACTGGAAGATGAAAGCATGGAAGTAAAGTATTTGCCAAACAGATTTCAAAGTGTGTGTGTGTGTATCTTTTATTAAATACTCAGTCTTTGTGATCTTTTCCATCTCTGGCCAAGGCATTTCTTTTGGATTTGGATTCCCCAAGTCCAGTTAAAGATGATAAGGGACAGTTAGGCCTTCTATCTTGACAATTGCACCTCAGAGCAGTGCTCTGCAGAAATTATCCCTTCTAATGGTCATCTAGAAGTGAAAACACCTCCATATAATATCACGAGCCCTTGAGATCTGGACATCCCTTCAGCTCATATTCAAAGCCTATTGACAAGCCTTGTTCTGTTAGGCCCCAGGAAGTGCTCAAGACAGACAGACTGGGCACACGCTAGACTCAACATGCTTTGAGATTGGAGGAGGTGGGTAAGTTTTGCAATACAAGGAAACACAGTGATGTTTCTAGTTAGAGTTCTTAAGAACGGTTCTTCATCTGTTAGTATATCAAGAAGCATGAAAATAAGGAGTGGGGAGGAAATAATTGTTAGGGTCAAAGAGAATGTCAATAGAAGAAAGCTATGAGGAGATATTAGGGTTTCCTTGGTAGCTCAGCTGGGAAAGAACTGGCTTGCAATTCAGGAGACCCGGGTTCAATTCCTTGGTTGGGAAGTTCCCCTGGAGAAGGGATAGGCTACCCACTCCAGTATTCTTGGGCTTCCCTAGTGGCTCAGACGGTAAAGAATCTGCCTGCAATGTGGGAAACCTGGGTTTGATCCCTGAGTTGGGAAGATCCCCTGGAGGAAGGCCTGGCAACCCACTCCAGTTTTCTTGCCTGGAGAATCCCCATGGAATGAGGAGCCTGGTGGGCTACAGTCCATGGGGTCACAAAGAGTTGGACATAACAGAGTGATTAAGCACAGCACAGCATGGGGAGATATTACTTCACTTTGAATTCCTAGAGCTTTATCAAGTAAGGGGCAGAGGGGATTCACCTTTTTCCTGGGTGCTTCTTCTCCAGGCTGGGGTGTTGCTGCTCCTGAATATATATTCAAGGTGCCCAGAGTCTATGAAGGAAGCTGGAGGAATAAGACACTTGAGTTTCTCTAGGGACTTTTTCTAGGGATGGTGGCAGCTCCTTCAAGATAGAAGCATCTCTTAGCTGTTTTCCTAGGCAACCTTGTGCTAACTCCTATTTGTACCAAAAAATCATTATCTCAAAGCAGATTAGTGCAGAACAGGGACCCGTAGTTTGGTCATAATGAGGATGAACTCAGGATCCCCTGTAGGGTATTGAGGAGAGCAGGAAGCAAGTGGCTGGTGAGATTATTGCAGATCAGCTTAAAGGTTCTCTGTTTCTAAGAGCACAAAAAGCTCCTTACAAATAGAGACTGTATCTTTGTATCACTGGTTTTAATCTGTTCTCTGATACACAGTGAATGCTCAATAAATGGTTTTTGAATAAATGAATATCCCAGTATAGAGTACTCTGAAGTCATTTAATTAGATATGAAGACTGGCTCTGCTATTTATTAGGTGTGTAACCTTGGGCAAGTTAATTAATCTCTCTGAACCTCAGTTTCCACATCTATAAAATTATAATAATCTTACTCAGATTGCTGTGAATATTAAACAAGAATATAGAAAACATCTAGGACAATGTCTCTCATTTTCTCTCTTTCCTCTGCTCACTTATTTTCCTTGAAATATCTTCCTATCTTTAATTTTTGCTTTTTTATTCATTTGCCAAGATTGAGCTCAAGCATAATTTTCTCTGAAGATTTTTTTCCCCATCCTGCTTTTCCCCTGTCCTCCCACCTAAGTGGGTATAAACTTTACTTAAGCCCATTTGCTATTGTGTTTGCTTTGCAATCATAATTCAAAGTCCGTGTGGTTGTGCTTTATTCAATGACTCATATTGGTGGGATGGGTTGTATTTCTTCTTATTAAAATATCTTTTCCATATGAAAAATATATAAGCAAAATATCCACAAAAAATCATTGCTTGGTTCCAGAGAAAAGTTTCATATGGAAAATTGTTCTGTGTAGCAGGAAATCTATGCATCCTTAGTTTGCTATGTGAGATGAACCTGAACAGCGATCAGTTTAAGAAGTTTGGCATCAATAATAATTTTTTGTTACCTATCTAAAACTTATATCACCGAATCTTTGTACTGTGTATCACTTGAGAAGTGACAAGAAACAAGATTCTTTATGGAAAAATGTTATTCAAATGTGCAAATTAGAAGAATAGATGGTGGTTCTAGTCCCATGAATGGTCAACCTGATCCTCCTCTTTTGGCTAGTCCTGAGTATTGTTTATGCTTGATTATGGTTGATGCTTTTGAACTGTGGTGTTCGAGAAGACTCTTGAGAGTCCCTCAGACTGCAAGGAGATCCAACCCGTCCATCCCAGAGGAGATCAGTCCTGGGTGTTCATTGGAAGGACTGATATTGAAGCTGAAACTCCAATACTTTGGCCACCTCATGTGAAGAGCTGACTCATTTGAAAAGACCCTGATGCTGGGAAAGATTGAGGGCAGGAGGAGAAGGGGATGATAGAGGATGGGATCATTGGATGGCATCACCGACTCGATGGACATGGGTTTGGGTGGACTCCAGGAGTTGGTGATGGACAGGGAGGCCTGGCATGCTGCAGTTCATGGGGTCTCAAAGAGTCAGACACAACTGAGTGACTGAGCTGAGCTGAACTGAGTATGGTTTAAGATGATATTCTAACAGCTTTTCTAATGAAATATCTTTTGATAACAGATGTTATGAAATATCCATTTCATAACAAACAAAATAAGAAAGAATTAGGGATAAAAGAATCCAAATCTAAGTAGAACTAAATTGAAATATTCCTTAATTGTAATAGTTCTTAAAGATGACCTAATTCATTGCCTACAATTGTTTTACAGGCAAGGAATCAGATCCAGATGGGTGACTTGGTTAAATCGCAAAACTGGTAAGTAGTAAAGAGGAGAAGAGATTGCAATTCTGGCTCTTTTTTTCTCACCACTACAAGATATTATTTGTATTTCTACTTGTTTAATTTTCTCACTTGGAAAGCCATTATCCTTACGCATGTTTTAAGCTGTGTGCATCTGATGCAAAGACAAAAGGCTGAAGAATAGAATATTCAGAAAACTCTGTTTGCTGTTAGGGAGGCGTATGGTTAATCATGGTTAGTTGAATGGCTTTACTTTCCTTAAAATATGAATTTGGGTAGGGGAGTAGTAGATCCAGCATTCTCACCTCGAAAGCCGTGTATGAGGGAGAGTCTGAAAAGGTAAGACGTTTGTGTTAATTCCTTGTTCTGTGGTATTCTCACTGTGAAAATGATTGTTACTCCATCATGCAATAGAAATGTGAGAACTGCTGAGTATTTAAATTGCAAATAGGATATTTTTTAATACATTTTCTAAAATACTGCATAATTCAGAGTTATTACTGTACTCCTATGGGGAAGAGAGTCTTAGCACTTCTTTATTAGCTTTAGTTTCCAGTAATCAATCAGTAATTCCATAATAAAGAGATGGAATTGGATGTTTAGCACAAAAATATGTAACTGTCATGTTCCTGTATTATAATCAGCCCTTGACTGTGAGAGAGAATTTGGAATACCATCTTTCTGCAACTCCTTGAAGAGTCCAGCTGAGATGGACCTTGAACAATCACTTCTACTCTTGTTCCTCTCTTTCTGATAGTGAAAATGATATTTAACTCCTTATTGTGAATAATACCACTGCAGAATTATTTGAACTCATGAAGCTACATCCTTGCTACAATGAACATTCTCACTCTAGTCTGGGCAAAATGAGCAGATATTTAGCACCTTCTCTCCATGATATAATTGAAATGTTTAAAAGTACCCTCTGAAATTGAACACTGACTAAATGTTTGATAATATTAAGAATATATAGAGGTAAGTTTTTAGAAGTGATGATCATATTGTGGTTATGTTTGTTAAAAACAAAACAACAGGCACCAAATGGGGCTGCTTGTGCTAAATCACGTGTTACCAAACTGAGGCTTAATTATAGTTTTGACTCTCTCCAAATGTGGTCATAGGTTAGGAATCACATGATCAATGCTAGTTAGGTAATTGTTCTGACAGATCCCACCATCCTCTGAAGGAAAGCAGTCTTTCCATAACCAATCCGCTTTTAAGCCTAGTGTATTTGTTCCTGCTACTTTCCGCGTGTAAGTCTTTCATCTTGTACCATTCCTAGGAGTTCCTTTCTATCGGCTAGATTAAATCCTGCCTGATTCATGTATTACTGAAGAAAGCCAATAAGATCTTCAAAATTTACTAAGCTGAATTCTGTTTTTTTAAATAGTTTTTATAAAGAGTCCTTAATATTTAGAGGTATACACGGAAGTATTTTTGGGTGACATAATATGACATCTGTAATTTTCTTCGAAATAACTATGTAGCAGGGTAAGTGGAAAAATATGTGAAACAAGACTGGCCATAAATTGGTAATTGTCGAAGAAGGATAGTCATTATAATTTTCTCTTTACTTTTGCTAATGCTTGAAATTTTTATAATAAATTATAAAAAAATAAAATACGTAAAATATATTTTTTTCCTGTTTTAGACAAGGCTGCCAGCATGGTTGACCAAACTCTATCAGTCAATGCATTTTCATGAATTAAAAACTCTCATAAATCTAATAAAGTATTAATGCAAAACACAGAGATGAAGGTGGGGGTGGAATTTAACAAAACAAGAACCAAATCTACCTATTAATTCTTGATACATGTTAACTTTGTTATTATTGATAACATGAGGACATATTATTTTATTTAATAAGAAAGTATCTGACACTTTCTATGTGCCAACCACTATGTTAAATGCTAGGAATATAAAGATGGTTAGACATCATCTATAACTATGTAATGTATTTTAAGTGGTGTAACATAAGTTAGAGTAAAGTGCTGTGGGAAGAAAAATGAAAGAAGAAATTTTCTTCAGGGGTTGAGAATAAGAACCGTGAAAAGGTGATAACTATGAATGAAGAGGAGTTTTCTGTGTAGAAAGGTCTGCTTTTAAATAGGTTTATCAAGGGTTATTAATTTGTGTTACCCTCTGTATAAGGAACTGCTTCCCTGGTGTCTCAGAGGTTAAAGCATCTGCCTGGGATGCAGGAGACCCGGATGGATCCCTGGGTCGGGAAGATTCCCCTGGAGAAGGAAATGACAACCCACTCCAGTATTCTTGCCTGAAGAATCCCATGGAGGGAGGAGCCTGGTAGGCTGAAGTCCATGGGGTCGCAAAGAGTGGGACACGACTGAGCGACTTCACTTTCACTTTAACTGTATAAGGAAATTTTCTGAAGGAGCATTCATCTGCATGGTCAGTGGTTCCACGTAGTTTCAAGTGACCCACCACTGATAGGGGCCTTGGGCCACTCATTTATTTATTCATTTGATCAGAATGACTTGCTTAGGAGAAATAAGTTGATAAAAGGGGAAATGGCCCAGTAAGAAACTGAGAGGGTGGTATGCTAATGGCACTAGTTTTGCCAGTTGTTAAATTCAGTGTGATGGAAAAGTATCCCTAATTGATAAACTCTTTTATCTAGCTTTATAGTACTTCATTTTTTATAGATCCACTCCTGGGGACATTCTCCTGGTTCTTGTTGCTAGATACGGGTTAGGTCCTACAGGTCTTTCAACATATAATCTCTTTTTTGGTATGCCCAGCATTTCAGATATGGACCATGTTGTGACTTGACTCTATTTATGGATGTGATGGCCAGGGAGCTGGAAGGACAAACCCTTCAGGGCATGCCTTGTCTTGGATAAACCTTGCTTCATTTGAGTATTTACATCTTCAAGCAAGGGTGGGATTGAGGGCACAGGACTTTATCTTCTAACAATAGGTGAGAACTAGTTCACTTGCACATGAACAGAGGGTTCAGGGAAATCTACAATTTGTTTCTCAAGTGCATCTTCTCAAATAAACTTTTCCTAAATTTCCCATTCCTTTACTCTCAGAACTTCCCTGGTAGCTCAGTGGTAAAGAATCTGCCTGCAATCCAGGACACCCAGGTTTGGTCCCTGGGACAGGAAGATCCCCTGGAGAAGGGAATGGCAACCCACTCTAGTATTCTTGTTTGGGAAATCAGACAGAGGAGCCTGGCGGGGTACAGTCCATGAGGTCGGACACAACTGAGCGACTAACACTAAACAACCAATAATTACTATCATAATGTCTATTTAATTTTCTTATTACTATGTATAGCTGTCTAAAATGAATTTGCTTATTATCTTCACTAGCCACTAGAATGTACATTTCATAAGGGTAAGGAACATTTACTAGTGTAACCACATTGCATAGGATAGTATCTAGCTAAGAAATAGTATCTATTTCTTTCCTAGATAGGCTGGTTAATTTTGCATCCACCTGGGTGATATTCTGCCCATCTACATTTGCTCTACCAGGCCAGCTTACTGGTCCCTTAGTTACTATAAAGGTTGGTTGCTCACAGCTCCTCTTAGCCAGAGATTCACCTTAACTAAATGAAAGCCACACCACCCAACAAGCAAATTCCCTCACACCAGGGCAGTCCACAGTCAGCCTCTGGCCCTTTTGCTCCCCAAAGGATCTGGCTAAAGCTAGAGTTCAAACAAAGTACACCTGTGTCTAGCTCCTTACTATGCCCTTCCCTAATTTCCCTGACTCTCTTTTGAGGACTCTGAGAGTAAAGTGAAAGTGTTAGTCACTCAGTCATGTCTGACTCTTTGTGACCCCATGGACTGTAGCCTGCCAGGCTCTTCTGTCCATGGGATCCTCCAGGCAAGAATACTTGAGTGGGTTGCCATTCCCTTCTCCAGGGGATCGTCTCAACCCAGGGATCAAACCAGGGACTCCTGTGTCTCCTGCATCACAGGTGGATTCTTTACTCACTGAGCCATCAGGGAAGCTTCATGGGTTGTTTAATGAGGATGCAGTTTTATATGCTTTATGTGGTTTATTATTTATAAACCAAATGAGTAAGTCTAGTCATCAAGAATAGGCATGGCAGAGGGTGGATGAATAAAAATCAGAATAGCAGTGGAGAGGGCAAATTTGTACTGAGAGCCGAGGTCTAGGGAGAGTGGTGTGTTTATGTTCTAATGCATTGAATATATCTGAAATCCTCTTAAGGAGATTGCTGAGTAGTGCTGGTGGGGGTGGTTTAGTCATTACGTCATGTTCAACACTTGCGACCCCATGGACTGTAGCCTGCAACACTCCTTTGTCCATGGGATTCTCCAGGCAAGAATACTGGAGTGGATTGCCATTTCCTTCTCCACAGGATCTTCCCAATGCTGGGATTAAACCTAGGTCTCCTGCACTGCAGGCAGATTCTTTACCGATTGAGCCACCAAGGAAGCCTGATTGCTGAGTAGTGTCTTAATTTGATACTTCTTAGTTAGAAGACATGAGAGAACATGCAAATCTAGTAAAGAATTTGCTTTTTTTTCCCTCTGAAGAAGTGAGAAGCTATTGAAGTTCTTTAAGCAATGAATAGGTTGTTATGAATCTATTCAGGGAGAGAGTCTGTGTATATACAAATGTATATGTATACATGTTTATATGTAGATATTTATGTATGTAGAAATAGATGAATATAGACATATGTATATTTTAAAATTAGACTAACACACTCTTTGTTTTTTATGTAGTACATCAGTAGATAATCCTGCCTTACTCTTTTTAGATTAGATAGTATTCTGTTATGGATTTAACATTTAACTTACAGTGATAGATATTTACATTATTTCTAACCATTTGCTAATAGGAAGAGTTCTTCCATGAACATTTTTGAACATGTGCATTTTTGTACTTATGTAAGTATATTTGTGGGATACATTTCTAGAAATTGAAAGTGGTATCAAATCTTAAATTCCCCAGGTTTTGCCAAACAGCTCTCCATAGGTTTGTATCGATTTATGCTCCCACCCACAGGATATGAAAGTGCCTTTTTATCTCATCTCTTCTTCAAATACTGTTATGTTCAGAATTTTTGATGTTGATGATCATGTTTTTTCAATCTAAATTGGATGTGTGATATACCATTTTAATTTAAATTGTATTTTGATTAAATTTGAATGCACGTGCACGTGTGTGTGTGTGTGTGTGTGTGTACTGTATTGTATATAGGCTTAAAACTTACTTGAGTGCAAAAGATTGTATGTTTTAGAGATATTTAGAAGGTAAAATCAATAATTGGAAAAGATCCTGATACTGGGAAAGATTGAAGGCAGGAGAATAAGGGGATGACAAAGGATGAGATGGTTAGATGGCATCACTGACTCGATGGACATAAGTTTGAGCAAACTCTGGGAGTTGGTGATGGACAGGGAAACCTGGCGTGCATTCCATGCAGTCGCAAAGAGTTGGACATGACTGAGCGACTGGACTGAACTGACTAATGAGAGGTTTGGGTCTGTATCCTGTATCTCCAAAATTATAAACCATTGAAAGTTATATTCATGTAGTTTTCCCACGATTCAGCTCACAGGCTGCCTTTGGGATGATAAATTCCCTGACTTCTTCAGAGAGGTGAGTAGCTGCTCTTGTGCTCCATTAGCCTCTGCACATATATCTGCTCAAGTCCTTACTACATTATGTGTGCATTTTTTAAAAATTGACTTCCAAAGTCTTATACACTTATAGCCAACATCCAAACAATACAGAAATGCCTGCTGTAAGCAGGTATATTCTTATTTTGTTCTTTAAACCGATTTCTGAAAGGAAATTCCTTAGGGTCTGACTTGTACAAATCTCAAAATTTTCAATATTATGTTCTTTGCATATAAAAGTATAAAGTTCATTTATACATATAGTTTTTAAATATCATGATCAAATAATATGTACTATTAACTTGCTTTTTCAATGTTAGTGTAATCTTTTTTCCTAGTTAATGCATAAAAATCTGTCTAATCCTTTTTCAGAATTCATAGAGGATTTCATTAAATGAATATAACCTAATTGGTCAAACTATTTCTATATAAACTGGGCTGTCTCTAGTTTTTCCCCATTACTTATAATGCTACTATAAATCTGTCTATCTGTTTATCCATACATCCATCTACCTATCTTGAAATACTTATACTTTCATTTCAGTTGGATACATTCCCAGAGTTGGATTTGGGGGGCAAAGGTTAGGCAGTTTTGTAGTTTAATAGATGTTTCCAGATTACTTTTTCCAAAAATTTATCATAATTTCTAAACTTACCAACAGTGTCTGAGAGAAAATATTTTCCTAAGCCCTTATCAGTGCTGAGTGCTGTCAGTCTCTAAAGATCTTATCAAATTTTTGGACAAAATTTTGGTGCTTTCTTATCTTTATAATTTCCATATTTTTCTAACTACTAATGAGATTGTGATTCTTCAGTATTTTCTCATATGTAAAATATCTTTTCATAGCATTTGTCCCTTTTTATTGTGGGTAGTTATACATTTTAGAGTGCTCTCTCTCTTTTTTTTTTTTTTAATTTGGAATATTACAGGTTGTTTAAAGTGTTTTCCTCTTTATCTTTTGACTTTGCTTATGGGGCCTATGGCCATATAGTTTTTCTTCATGGAAACATATCTACATTTTATTTTTTTACCTATAAATATCTGCTGTTGTTTAAGAAGATCTCCTGAAGAGTAAGGTTATAAAATATTCTCCTAGATTTATTTTAAAAGTTTTATCATTTTCATTTTACATGTAGCTCTTTGATGCACCTGTAGTAAAAATTTTGATATTGTATATTAATATTAAATTTTTCCAGCTAATGATGGATCTTATAAAAAAAATAATCCCCAGGTTCTGAGAATGAGGAAACCAAGGCTCACAGAAGCCAGGTGACTTACCCCAGATTCCCCGAATTAGTTGTTTATGTCTGACTTATGTTTTCTTCCCCTCTCTGGAATTTGAGCTCATGTGAGTAAAGACCTTGAGTGCATTATTTACTTCTGTATCATTGACAACTGACAGTAAATAGAACAAGGAAATTCTCTTAATCATTAGACATGATTCTATCTGCCTTTTGCTGTAAGAAATATTGTTAATGAGGTGATGCTGATTAAGTACACCAGAGACAGGAGGGTTTCCCACTGTCGAGATGTCCAAGAAAGAAAAGCACTAATGTTTCACAACAGGATCAAATGTCAGTGTTTCTAGCCAAGACAATCTCAGGTTTCCTGATGAGGAAAAGGGTGTCTAAAAGATTCAGAGAAAGGAGGAAGTGGTGCTGGGGATGAGCTGTCTTGGCTAAGTAGAAGTGGCCCCAATCCCAGGTCATCTGAATGAAATACGCACACACACACACACACACACTGCTAAATGAAGCAGTAATTCTGTTGATGTTTACTACAGAGAGGACTATATACCCCATATAAAGGATCTGGAATGTTGCTCTGGCTCCATCATAAATGATCTCTCACTAAGCATCAATGGGTCTGCATTTACTTATTGCATAGAATTATTTCACTTACTCTAGTGCCAGAATCCCTACCTCTCATATTAAAAAAAAACAACAGAAAACAAAAACTTCATGAAGGCAATACACTTGCTTACATTTTACAAGTGAGAAAACTACACTTGGGTAAACCAAGGTCATTTAACCCATGAGTAGCAGAGTGAGTTTACCTACTTAGTTGGGTGTGACTCTTGAAGGCTACAGTCTTTCTAGTTCTAATGCATGATGTTGGTAGATGAAATAAACTATAGTGCCATTATCTGTTTGGACGTGTGCAGAAGTCCCTTAGCTTTATGAACTTCTTTAGATTCTTAAATACTTTGCTACATAGTAACCTTTTCAGGGTTCAAATTCACCCAAATGTGATGATCTGCCATGCTTCTCTGCTTATGGTCTAAGGAAACTGGAAACTGCAGCAAATTATAATACTGCTGAGATGCTGGAAACAAAAGGAAAAGGTTTCTTAGTACATACCCTTCCTAGTTCCTGTCCTATCTCTTAACATATTATTGACTGGGGAATTTTTCCAGAAATTAATGCTTATGGACACAATACATCTCTGGTCAATAATATATTAATTAAAGTCGACAGTAGAATAGTCATAACTAGCTGAGAGGATTGGGGGTCAGTATGTATCACCACAGCAGCTGGAACCCCAAAGCAGCCATCATCAGCCTGAAATGCATTCAGCACACACTTTCCCCTGTTTTCTGAAGTGTGCAGTGCAGAAGGGAGACAGTCCAAGGGCATGAAACATCATATGGCCATTTAGATGCTAAGACTTAATTTTGTAGCTATTAGGATAACAAATGATGAAGTACTGGCAAGTTCTCACATAGTTCCATCAAAGTTTCACTCTGCCTTTGGACGTAATGACACCTTTTCTCCAAACTTCTTGTGAATTGCAGAATCATGGCAGGTACTCTTAGTAGAAAACTCCATCAAAAGATGTAAACCGCCATCATACTGTACTGTGAAATGCTGTGATGTAAAACAGCAGCTGAAGGATCATCAGTCATTTGTCCAAATGGACAGACTGAAATAAATGAATATAATGAATTTCTTTAGATGAGAGCTGTGACTATGGTGTCCCCAAACATGTGGCTCAAGCATCAGTGTCAAACCCTGCTCAGCTGAATTCTGCTTAAAGATTAGCTGCTTGTTTCACTTTTGAGTAAGTAGAAAATCTAAAAGCCTCATCGACATTTCATCTTAGTTCTGAATATGGGACGGGAGGTGTTCTTTTTCAAGTGTTCAGACGTATTTGCCTGAAGTAGTTGTATTTATCTCAGAAGTATTTGTAGACAACACTACAAACTTCTGCAACACCTTGCCTGACATTCAATCCTTTTGTTTCTATTTGTATCACAAAAAGATGCTAAAAACCTCAATAGGCAAATCCTAAGTAATGACAAAGATTGAAGTTTTTAATTTTATGCTCTCTCTCAGTAACCCCAATGTCTCTCCTCACTCTGCCTTCTGCTAGCATCCTAGGTCCTGATTAAAAATATACAGATGACAGAACCTCTGATTTCCTAGGATAGAGAAAACTCAAGTTTGGTATATTTATTTTTTTTCCTCTGAAAGTTATTTTCTGTTTACAGACAAACTTTGATCTAATACACTTGTAAAATACCAAGAAAAATTTACTGTTCTCTGGAAAAAGATTCCGAGGCAGGTCGTGTTGGTGGAGGATTGGGCCAGAGTCCCGTGATTCCACTTGGAGTCATTAATAGAGGAGTCAGGGGTGCCCGAAGCTCACGGGACCTGGTAGTCTTACCGAGAGGAGTGTTTGGGTCTATGTGCAGGATGCATCCAGCTCTAAAGAGAGATGTTACACTCTCTCTTGATAGGCTGGGCACAAAATGGAGGGTTTTGTAAGCGTGAGAATAGTCTTGCAAGCCAAGACCAGGGCCTTGCTGATGACTGTGCTTTCCGCACCTGGAGATCCTGTGGGAAGCTGAGGCCACGGGCAGTCTCTCCTGCGGCAGTTTCTTGTCAGACAGTCAGGAAACAGCCACTGGGACTATCCTGTGGTCATTCCTCTGTCCGCTTAGTAACAGTATAATTCTCATTTAAGAAAAGGTAATTAAGAAACCAGTTCCTGCCCTGGGTGGTAAAGAAAAACACACAATTTAAGGAAGAGTATCTTGAGCTACTTAAAGTCTTGAACCTTCTTTTTTCTGTAAACTGTGTTTTCCTCTCTACCTCATGCAATGTGTGCCAGTGATTTTAACTCAATTTAATACTAGAAGAAACAAATGGTTTTCTTGAAGAGTATGCAGATCTACTGCTTCAATGTATGAGTATACACAAAGGCCTACTCTTTCTCAGAGTTACCCTTGAGTAATTCTCATTAATGTCAACAGGGATTGTGAATGGATCTCAAGAAAAAATTAAATGCATTTGGAAACCCTTCATACAAACCCTGTTTTGTGTTTATTTTGTAAATGACGAACTTTGCTCTTATTCATTTCTCGAAGTTGAGGCAATATGCATCAATGTTCATTTCTTTAAATGTCATGATTGTGCACTTTCTGCACTGAAAAAATTAGAAATGTAGATGTCACCAAAAATTAATTTCAGGCCAAGTTCCATGGTGTAGGAAGAGTACATGACTGATGGCTGATGGTGTTTTCAGTGATGTGGTTGTGGTCATGGTTTTTTAAAAACTTCAGTTTTGAAATTGACAATGCATCATCATAATCCTTTTATTCATTCAGGAAACACCCACGTAAAATAGTTTTCTTTTTTCTTCTGAGTTCCCGTAGGCAGACAATTGTCACAATCAAGTTGCATAGAAACACTTCATTCATGAAAGATAACATCTGAGATGTATCAATGAAACATTCATGACCTGTGCTTTATAAGCAGTAAGCAGTGACTTTGAAGCTGCCCAATTCTTTTCTTTGAAAATGATAAAAAAAAAAAAAGCACCTGCACAGAGAAGTGTATGTGTGTGTGTGCATGTGCGTGTGTGTGCGTGCACGCATCTCTACACATTACTGTAATGAGAAGTCATGCAGTGATGGCCTGGAATCTTTGAGTGCGGAAGCTGTTTCTATTCAATCAACAATGTAGTCTTGATGCCTACAACTGGGCCTCAAGAGTAAGTGCCTATGAAAATTTGGAATATATGTTTGCAAATGATGTTCCAGAGCCCTCTGGGCTTCACAGATAGGCAATGCGAGCCTATATATCAATTTACCACAGTTCTGTAATTGAGAGTCAAAATGTGGTTCTTCAAAGTTTCATTTTTCCAAGAATATCCTGCCGTGATCAAGACAGATGTGTGAATAGTTGCCTTATGGATTTTATGTTGTTTGCATTCTTGTTTACAGGAAGTGATAATTGTAAAAATGGAATGGTGACAGTATACGAAGAGTTGTTACTTTGACAATATACTAAGAATGTTTGGTTTAAAGCAGAAAAAGAGCTTGAGTGAAAAATGCTTTAATATCCAGGGCTTCCCAGGTGGCTCAGTGGTAAAGAACTTGTCTGCCAATGTGGAAATGCAGGTTCAGTTCTTGGGTTAAGAAGACCTCCTAGAGAAGGAAATGGTAACCCACTCCAGTATCCTTGTCTGAAGAATCCAAAGATGGAAGAGCCTGGTGGGCTACAATCCATAGTGTTGCAAAAGAGTCAGACATGACTTTGTGACTTAACAAAAATGATGCATTGCAATTTATTTTTAAAAGCATTCATAAAAGAATCATCAATAATTTTATGCAAAATGAACATGGAGATCACTTACAATGTAGCTGTTTATCAGCTAAAGTCCATACAAGTGTTTCTTGAGCCAGCTACCTGATATACAATGAGGTCTTTGGCCTCCTTTTCCAGTGGGAAAAATCTATTAGAAATTCTATTTGACATAGAAAAATAGCAGCAGCACCCACTGACTAGAGAGGTTGCATAAGGATTGTGAAATCTGGGTGTTTTAAATTCTACCTTAGTTTGAACATATTCAGAAATTCCTGTCTCTCCTTTGGAAACATGCTTTATGAGATCTTGACATTTTATAGTCACAGAAGTTTCCTTAAGTACTTGCAGAGAACTTTTTATTCAGATTTAGGAGAAAGAATACACAGATTTATTTTATTATTGTAAAAGTTAGAATATAGGAAAATAGCAAGTTAAGAAGGAACACACATTAGGTATGTATAGTTGTCTATTTCTCTGGCCCCCTTTTTTTGAGTAGACCCAAATTAGTATGGAAAACATGCAACTTAATTCTCTTTTTATTACCTCAAATATAAGAAATCATAATACAGTAGGAGATTAGAGGAACATTTCTGAAACTTATATAATACTAGAGAATGCTTCCTATAAGCAGATTTGGGAGTTTAAATGCCTGATTTCCTCCTGAAAATTTATGTCTTTTCATAAATGCATGTTTTTCTTAAAACACTCTGATAAGATTTAGGTCACAAACAAGGTTTTTAAATACAGATGAGGAGAGACTCTTTAATGTGGAATTTGAAGTTTTTCGCTTTGTCTTGTTTGCTTGTGTTGAGTCAGTTTTACTTAGACTAAGCGAGGACTGAGGAAAAAGTAAGATACGCTCCCATTTGAACCTTCAGTAATCATGCGGTATTCAGAACTCCTAGCAATTTTTACAGTGGTTCTGAATGTTTTCCTGTAGAGCAGGAAGTCATCATGAACTCAGAAATGTGAAAGTCTCCTAATTATGACCATGTTGGGCTTGGAAAAACTAAAATCCATTTTAAAAGTCCATTTCTTCTATGAATAGTGATGAAAATGACCTTCACCTTGCTGCTCTCCATGCATTACATTCAATACTCATCCCTTCAATAAATATTTTTTGAGCACCTACTCTGAACTTGGTACTGTCAAGGCCATTGGGAAACACAGCTATAAAATATCTAAAGAGGTAGATCTTTAATGTTAGGAAATGAAAAGAGCTATAAATAAAAATAAAATATGAATGGACCTAAAAAATGACAAGGGCTATAGCTCTACGTTTGTTGGTCGGGAAAGATTTCTCTGAGGAGGTGATATTTGAACAAAAACATGAGTGAGGTGATGAATAAAGTGAGGATGTGACCTGTGTGTAAATCTGATGGATTGATGTTCCAGAGAAAGGAAACCACAGGTGCAAATAACTCAAGGTATGTGTGTATTTGGTGTGTTGAATGGCCATGAGGGAGAGGAAAAGGATACAAAGTGAGGTTAGAGGTGTAGGCAGGCTCTGAATCATGTAGGTCCTTCTAGGGGTGGTGAGGCTTTTGGACTCTTAAGTGTTCTCACTCTAGCAGAGACTTAGGAGGCCAGTGTACATCTCAGCTGGAGATAGTAGTGAATTGGACAGGTGGGATGGTGGGGAAATTGTAAGAAGTCATTGGATTTATTGGTAGATTGGATGGTAGATTGGACATAGGTTATATCATCAGTGGCAACTGATGATAGAAAATTTCCAACTGAATCTTTTCAAGCTTATTTTCAGATGTTGTTATTCTTGAGCCACTATATTTTATTGGACTTTAAAAATATGTGCTAGAGAGTAGTTTTGTCTGCTCTGAAAATCTATGAAGTTTGTAAATATCCCCAGATGATCTCTGACATTCTTTCATGTTCACCATGTGGCCGGTTCTGCCTTAGAGCTGTAGCCTTCTCTTAAGTTAACATTAAGCTAATAAGCATCAAATGGACCTTCATGTTCTAGCTCTAATCATAAAATCCAGTTCACAAATCATGTTCCTTTATTGCTAGCCCATCCTTCATTCTTCATTAATTAACTCATTCAACAAATATTTATCCCTTTAACAAATATTTATAAGGGTATCTTCTTACTGTATGCTAAGGATCCAGGACAATACAAAACAGACAATATTTCACCCTCAGGCAAGTTGCTTTCAGAGGAAGGGAGGGAAACTAAATGGATGAGTAAATGTATACAGTTGACCATGAGCTGGTCAGCATAGTGGAGACAACTAAAGCAAGAAGGGGCAGAGGATAACTCTAAGATGGGGGAAAGAAAGGAGTATTACAGTTTTGATTGAATGTCAAGGCCCCTTTGAAAAGATGATATCAGAGGAAAAAAACTTGAAGTTAGTAAGGGGACAAGCCATGTGTGTACGTGGCACAAAATCATTCCAAGGAAAGGAAACCTCTGCAGACACACGGAGGTGGGAGTGTGCTCAATGAGTTCTTGAAATAGTAAGGACACGAGTATGGTAAAGCAGCCTGATTAAGAGAAAGTGGAGTGCCAGATGGGGCAAAAAGTGCCAGACGGGGCAACTGGGGCTGGGGGACAGGTGATTAGATCTTAGAAAGAAGACATGGGAAGATTTTGAATAGGGAAGTTACATGTTCTTGTGTTGGAATCAGTGTTGCTATGTTTAGAATGAGAATGGAAGGTAGAAGCAAATACAGAAGAAAATAGATCAGGAGGCTGTGGCATTATTGCCATTCCCTGTGGCACAGGCATGGTGACCCATACATGTTCTAAGATTTACTTGCGGTCCTTAGGAGTCAGTCACTCTCACTACTGCATGATTTATCCCACATGCATGGAAGGTTTTTGTTTTTGTTTTTTTAACCAGTTTTCTTCCTTTGCTGTTGAGATTGTAGGCCTCCTCTTACAGAACTTTACGTCTTCTCAGTATGTCGTTTTGTTTTACTAAGAATTACAAAGGATAGGGCAAATAATGCTTGTGAAACATCATTAGACTAAGCCAAGCACTGTGAATATTCTGAATATACTGAAGATTCTGAAATTACAGATACTAATGCTAATGCCATCTCTAGGAAGTGGGCAAATTGATCTACTTTTTTTTTTTTTTTTTGGTGGAGTACAATCAATTTGGTTGATATCTATGAAAATGCAGAAGTTGAAAATTAAAGTAGGGCAGTCCCTGTCTGCATTGCCATTAATCCACAGGTATATAATTATACCTATATATGTTTTGTACAGATAAATTCACTGTGAAGTTTATTTGCTGTCCCCAGATTATAGTTCACCACTTTAAAGAAATGGACTGTATGGTAATCCTTTATAATCTCTTAACAGTAGCCAGATTTCACAAGACTCATTTCACATTGTATTTCTATGACATGTCTGACTGGAGGGTTTGTGTCAAGCTTCTCTACTAAATAAGAATGAAAACTGAAACAACAGTGGGAAGTTTTTTTTACTTATTTTCAAAGGATTATTTATCTGAAGTTTAAAAATAGAAATACATTCTTAAACAACTTTTGGGCTATAATTTTTTTCAAGAAAGCCTGAACTGTAGCATTATAGTATAGAAGGAAGGATTATGAATATACCATGAATGAAAAAAATATATCTCTAGGAAATAAAAGACACTATCAAAAGATATAACCCAGTTTTTGTACCCACTGGATAATATAAGGAATATGCCATTTGTACTTAGGATTTACCTTCTGGAGACTATCTGACCTCATTTTCACAGGGAATCTAGTCTAACTGTAAGTGGACAATCAGAGACTACTGACAAGCCCATTAATTCCTCCTAGCCCAGTTCTTCCAAAGTGCAGTAGAGTTAGCAACCCCTGTTCCTCGACATTTGGGATGTGTCCCCTGTCTTTGCTCTCCTGAGGTAGGGCTCTGTTCATTCCAGTCTGAATTATTATTTAGCTGCTGGCTGGAGAGAGGGAGGGGGAGGGAATGAAATCTAGTGCAAAAAGAAAAAGGGGGAAAAATTCAGGAAACTTAGAAAAATGATTGCTAGATATTAATAAGAACATAGGGGAAGTATATTCTGATATTTAGGTGGCATGCATGAAATAAGAATAGTGTTAAGAAACACATGTGCAGGTCAGCTTTCAATTGCTCCTGGATTTGGTTTCTCAGTCAGGTCACCTGTCTTTTATCCTCTCCTGCTGATATTTTCAAAATGGAGATATCTTTTCAAATCTGAAAATATAAATGTCTGATAGAAAAGTTCTGTCCTACCAAAAATATTTGACATGGAAAATTAAATTCTCTCCCAATTCCTGTAACTTTGCTCCTCAAAGACAACCATTATTACTAATAGAATTTATTTTCAAAAAGCAGTTTTAGATTCACAGCAAAATTAAGAGAGGGTATGGGGATTTCCCAAATATCTCTACCTGTACACGTAACATATCCTCCTCCACAATATCAACATTCCTCCATCATAATGGTACATTTCTTACAATTGATGAACTTACATTGACACGTCATTATCACCCAAAGTCCAGAGTTTACATTAGAGTTCATGCTTGGTGGTGTTCATTATTTGGGTTTTAACAAAGGTTTAACGATATATATTCACCATTACAGTATCACACAGAGTAAATTCATTGCCCTGAAAATCCTTTCAGCTCCACTTATTTATCCCTTTCTCCCTCTAATCCCTGGCAACCACTGATCTTTTTACTGAGGGACAACCATTGCTTTTTACTGAGAGACAGCCATTTGGTATATTTAATGTCACCCAACTCAGGTTTGGCCGCTCATCACTCAAGGATCCGAAACTGATAGACGAGTGTTACGAGTGTTGAGTGACAGAACTGGTAGCTTTATTGAGGAAGCCACAGTCCTGAGGAGAAGGTGGGCTCATGTCCCACAGAACCAACGCCCTACTCAGGGGCCAAGAGCTACTAAAGGGTAGCTTCAGGATCATGTAGATGAGAGAAGGGAATTCATTCAGAGTAGCACAGTTAGCTCTGATAATCATCTTGAAATTGGTCATGTGTTGATCTGATCCGTGTCATCTTGATTGTTTCCGGCACAGTTAGTCTTCCATTCCAGGGTTGGTTTGTTCTCATGTCCTTGAGGTCAGTTCTTGGAGCTTATAAGATGCAACAGCTTGTATCATGGCTCCACCTGATCATTACATGGCTAACTTCTTTCACCTGCTGGGGGTTTCAGTATCTGAAAAACAATTTCAAGGACATGGCTCAGAATCTTATTTATAGTTCTTGAGGAGGAGCTAAAGGTCCTTGACTTTGTTTATCAGCTAAACTAGTATTATTTTGCCTTGTTTGACTGCTTTCCTTTGCTTCTGCATTTTCTCACTTCTTTGGTTACATTTGTTCTTTGTCCAACGTTTTTCCACAGACAAGAGGAAGGTGGAGGACATGACAGACAGGTCTGTTAGGGGAAGGCCCTATAGAATCCTTCTCTGTCCAGTTCAGTTCAGTTGCTCAGTCATGTCCGACTCTCTGTGACCCCATGAACTGCAGCACGCCACGCCTCCTTGTCCATCACCAACTCCCGGAGTCCACCCAAACCCATGTCCATCGAGTCGGTGATGCCATCCAACCATCTCATCCTCTGTCGTTCCCTTCTCCTGCCCTCAATCTTTCCCAGCATCAGGATCTTTTCCAATGAGTCAGCTCTTCTGTAAATATCTTACCAACACATTTTAATTCACCTATAAACATACCTACATGTGTTACACTATTAACTGATAGTGAAAGGTTGTTGGTACCACGAAAAGACACCAGGATTCTTGGCCTCCAGAAGAGAAGAATTAAATCTGGGGCCAGGGACAAGGCTTGATTGCTCAGAGATTTTGTGCAAAAGAGTTTTATTAAAGTATAAAAGGGATAGAGAAAGTTTCTGACAGAGACAACAGAAGGGGGCAGAAAGAGTACCCCCTTGCTAGTGTTAGCAATGGAGTTATATTCTCTCCAATTAGTTATTACAATGAATCAAAAGAATGTCTGGAGGTTGTAAAGACCTCACTAGACCTACTCCCATAATTTACATTTTAAGATAACAGGATTAGCCAGAAGGCTTTTTCCAGAGACTGTCCTCAAGCAAGATACATTATTGTTATATAATCCTAAGGAATGTAGAGAGAAAAAAAAGTTTGTCATTTCATCCTCCTTGAGAATTCCAGACCCCTCTGACCCCTGGATTTATCAATCTGCCTAGGAATTGACACTCTCAAAAGTTTACTTAACACCATGAGCATCTTTCCATGTCCATTTCTTATTCATTGTATTGCCTGCAATGATATCCTATTTAAAAGTACTAAATTAATTTTTAATCCACCCTCTCACGCTGTTGTGTTATAGCCACGCTTTCCGGGAAACAAACTCACTCAGAAGGACATTGCAGATAGTGGAGTGCAGTTTATTACACTGGCGGGCCCAAGGCAGAGTCTCCTCTTAGCCAAGGACCCCGACCAGCATTTGTGAAAATCTTTTATACCCCATGTGTACATGTCCAAACCCACCAGCCCAAATCCCTTGAGGCTTACAAAGGAAGGGTAAATACAATCACAATAACCCCATCATTCACGTGTTCTGTGTTCAAACAGTTAGTAATCAATAAGCCCCCGGTTACATTCCAACCAGTTAATAACTGATAAGCCTGTGGTTATATTCAGATAGATACTGTCCGGAGGCAGGGGTGATTAGTGTCTGTTTTCTCTTAGGCAATGAGTAACCTGGATGTGATCTTCAAGATTCCCTTGCCCAGAGGGGGTCTTATCCTTCCATTGTCATTCCCACAGGCGCTAAGCACAGAGTTCAGAGTCCATTGGAGAGGCGGCCTCGCAGGACCAGCACGGACAGGCCTGAGATGGAGTCCAGGCCCTATGAATTCCTTCTTCAGTTGGAAAATTGCTACACAGAGTTTTCATGCAAGCAATATTGCAGTGAACATTCTTATTCTTGTTCTTCTCATGATTTCTTTTTAGATTAAATTAGGACAACATACAGGCCTTCCCTGATGGCTCAGCTAGTAAAGAACCCATCTGGCAATGCAGGAGAGGCAAGAGACACAGGTTCTGTCCCTGTATTGGGAAGATCCCCTGGAGGAGTAAATGATAACCCGCTCCAGTATGCTTGTCTGGAAAATTCTATGAACAGAAGTGCCTGGTGGGCTACATTCCACAGGGTCGCAAAGGAGGTTACATTCCTCTGTGCACACACACAGAGGACAATATACATATTTTAATTTGGATACATATTTACATAATGTCCTCCAGAAAAACTAACACTAATTTAGTCTGGCAAGAAAGAAGAGTTTGTGAGAGTGCCTTTTTACATCAAAGTCAACACTGAAATTTATCATTATTTATTAGATGTGTAACTATTGAAAAGACTGTTAGTTCATTGATGCTCTAATTTAATGTATTCAATTATTAGTGAGATTAAACATTTTATTGTCCGTTAGTCATTGTATATTTTTTGAGACATCCCTTGATATATTTTACCCATGTTTCTAATCATGCATTCATTATATATCCTAATCTTCAGAACTTTAAAATTTTAATTTAGTTGATCCACCAGTCTTTTGATTGATGGGCTTATATAATACTTTGGAGGGATTTTCCTGACCCAAGTTTATATCAAGAAAAGCTATCTCTGGTACTCTTGTGCTATATTTTTACACTTATAACCCTAAACTATTTATAAATTATCCTTCCTAGGCTTTAATTCTAAATGTCAGAGAGAACTTCAGCATTTAAGCTGGACTTTTATTAAGACTTCTGTTGCCATATTTAGTTTGGCTTAGGTGGCACTAGTGGTAATGAACCTGCCTGACCGTGCAGGAGACATAAGAGATGCGGGTTCGATCCCTGGGTTAGGAAGATTCCCTGGAGGAGGGCACAACAACCCACTCCAGTATTTTTGCCTGGAGAATCCCATGGACAGAGGAACCTGGTAGGCTACAGTCCATGGGGTTGCAAAGAGTCAGACATGACTGAAGTGATGTGTATAATGACCAGTTTTTTTTTTCCCCCTAAAATAACATCTAAATATCAACCCTCATTGCAGGGCACAAATATAGTCCAGAATATACCTGAACTTGTCAAAATGTGAGATTAAAAGACATATTTGTCTTTTAATATGGAATACTCAAGGGCAAATATATTCTGGAGCTAGGTCAGCTGCCCAGGTCTGGTAAGCCAGGACTCAGGGTTCAGGCTCTCACCTGATAGAAGAGGAAAGACGAAGAAGAAAAAGAAATATCTGGGGCTTATCCCAGATGATGCAGCCTTGATTACACCCTTGCTTTTGCCACAATCCTAATAATAAAGAGAAACAGAAAGAGCCAAGGCTTCTCTGCTAAGAGCCAGGCTCTTAATGTTTTAACAGTGTTGATAAGCCTATTCTGATTGTTAATGTTCTAAGTGCTGTGGCTATAAGAGTAGACAAAGCACAGAGTTCTAGTCATGCAAGTTTATATTGTCACAAAATAGGCAATTCACAGTATAAGTGAATGTAGTAAAATTTGTTAAATAGTGGAACATTTAGGGAGATACTGATTTGTGCTAGGAGGTAAAACATGCCAGGAAGGATGGATATTAAGGGTTGCCTGGGTGTTCTTTGAGACATGTGTTGTCACAGGATGCCTCACTGAACAGGGACATTTACTCTAATAAACGCTGTAACCTCATGGTTTTCTAGTTAGGCAATCTGAGATATGATTATATCTTAAAACAACATATGTGATATATGTTATGCTATGGTATTTTTGCTTAAAACTCTCTTCCTTCTATTGGCTCACATAATTATGATATGACGCATTCAGATAGTGTATATCAGAATAAAAGCAGTATTTTTCTGGAGCTGTTTATATGACAGACAAACAATGTCAAAGATGCCAATACTGACATATAAACTCTGAATGATGGTTAAGTGGCCTGTCAACTTCTTTACTTGGAGGACAGTAAAGAAGTAAAGGACTTTGGGCTTATAAGTTATGAGATTTCTATCTTTATTTTTATAAAAAGATACTAGGAAGAGTATTTACTAAATTAGTGATTTAATTTTAGGGAAATAAAAAAGTTTATTTACTTTTGGAAAGCTTTGTTTGGCTGAGAAACCAGAATTAAAAAAAAAAAAGAAAAACAGGAGAACCTAATAAAGTTCATTCTTTTCAAATATATTCTCCATCAGCTAGTAGGTATCTCAGTTCAGTTCAGTTGAATCACTCAGTCGTGTCTTGACTCTTCGCGACTCCATGGACTGCACAGTACACCAGGCTTCCCGGTCCATCACCAACTCCTGGAGCTTGCTCAAACTCCTGTCCATTGAGTCAGTGATACCACTCAGCCATCTATCGTCCCCTTCTCCTCCTGCCTTCAATCTTTCCCAGCATCAGGGTCTTTTCCAATAGTAGGGATCTAACAGCATTTATTACTGCCTTGAAAGAGTGCAGACAACTAGTGGGAAAGGATGAATTCAGCCAGTGTCCATGAAGAACTCATGACTTGAAATACTAAGGAGCATGAATACAAGCTCAGAATTATTTTTAAGTTACTACTATGGATGAATATGAGCTGGTGATGGACAGAAAAGCCTGGAGTGCTGTAGTCCATGGGGTTGCAAAGAGTTGAACTCGACTGAGCGACTGAACTGAACTAGTGGGTGAATATTAGCAAGAGATCAATCAACCCTTGCAGTAAATATATGCATTTATCCTCTTTATATATGTGTATATGTAATGAACTTATCAGACCTATTCCTGAGAGTAGTTTTGTAGTAGAAAGAAAGGGAAAGAAAGTAGGATTACGTAAAGGAAGACTAGATAGGTATCCATAGTAAACTTTTTCATATTTTTTATAATGGATTTTAATCAAGAATTATATCTTGTTTCAGGAGTTCAGAATACTGTCATTTT
This sequence comes from Dama dama, assembly GCF_033118175.1. Taxonomy (NCBI): domain Eukaryota; kingdom Metazoa; phylum Chordata; class Mammalia; order Artiodactyla; family Cervidae; genus Dama; species Dama dama. The sequence continues at coordinate 38,096,199 of NC_083689.1, forward strand.
TATTCTAGGAAATAAGCTGGAGGAGAAGTATTCTCAATATCTCCTGTAGCTAAGCTTACATAGTGGTAAATGAGGAGAGAAAAATTAAGGTGGAAGGGGAAAGGAAGGAAGGAGATTTTGGAGATGCATAAGAATTATGAAACTTTCTGTAGCCATGTGAAAAAGCAGACATCAAATGGAAAATAAAATTATCTGATGTTATTGGTAAGAAAAACATGTAAATGAATAAAGTGAAGATGCTTATTTTTTAACTGATAGACTAATAGTCATGTTTTTAAAATATTTCCAGTTAGTTAACATGAGTAAGTTAATGCTCAAAATTCTCCAAGCCAGACTTCAGCAATATGTGGACTGAGAACTTCCAGATGTTCAAGCTGGTTTTAGAAAAGGCAGAGGAACCAGAGATCAAATTGCCAATATCCGCTGGATCATCGAAAAAGCAAGAGAGTTCCAGAAAAACATCTATTTTTGCTTTATTGACTATGCCAAAGCCTTTGACTGTGTGGATCACAATGAACTGTGGAAAATTCTTAAAGAGATGGGAATACCAGACCACCTGACCTGCCTCTTGAGATACCTGTATGCAGGTCAGGAAGCAACAGTTAGAACTGGACATGGATCAACAGACTGATTCCAAATAGGAAAAGGAGTACATCAAGGCTGTATATTGTCACCTTGCTTATTTAACTTATATGCAGAGTACATCATGAGAAACGCTGGGCTGGAGGAAGCACAAGCTGGAATCAATATTGCTGGGAGAAATATCAATAGCCTCAGATATGCAGATGACACCACCCTTATGGCAGAAAGTGAAGAGGAACTAAAAAGCCTCTTGATAAAAGTGAAAGAGGAGAGTGAAAAAGTTGGCTTAAAGCTTAACATTCAGAAAACTAAGATCATGGCAGCTGGTCCCATCACCTCATGGGAAATAGATGGGGAGACGAGACAGTGGAAACAGTGTCAGACTTTATTTTTGGGGGGCTCCAAAATCATTGCGGATGGTGATTGCAGCCATGAAATTAAAAGACGCTTACTCCTTGGAAGGAAAGTTATGACCAACCTAGACAGCATATTAAAAAGCAGAGACATTACTTTGCCAACAAAGGTCCATCTGGTCAAGGCTATGGTTTTTCCAGTGGTCATGTATGGATGTGAGAGTTGGACTGTGAAGAAAGCTGAGCACTGAAAAATTGGTGCTTTTGAACTGTGGTGTTGGAGAAGACTCTTGAGAGTCCCTTGGACTGCAAGGAGATCCAACCAGTCCATCCTAAAGGAGATCAGTCCTGGGTGTTCATTGGAAGGACTGATGCTGAAGCTGAAACTCCAGTACTTTGGCCACCTCATGCGAAGAGTTGACTCATTGGAAAAGACCCTGATGCTGGGAGGGATTGGGGGCAGGAGGAGGAGGGGACGACAGAGGATGAGATGGCTGGATGGCATCACCGACTCGATGGACATGAGTTTGAGTCAACTCCGGGAGTTGGTGATGGACAGGGAGGCCTGGCGTGCTGCAGTTCATGGGGTCGCAAAGAGTTGGACACGATTGAGCGACTGAACTGAACTGAACATTGCTCCAGACCAATTTTTATGCTAGAAAATCAAGCCAAAAGCATTATTTCAATACAGTTCCCTAGCATTTTAACTATTACTTATTTTTGTTGTCATAACAATTGACCATGGAAATACATCATGCATTGTTACATCCAGTTTACAAGAGTTATATATATACACATTTAATCACACACATATGTGTACATACATATATGTATATACACACATCTGTCAGTCTGTCACTTCTCTATTGTCAATGATCTAGAAAATGGTGTCCTCCTTTCACAGTATATTAATAACAGAAACAAAATGAACACCCTCTTATTGTCATTTTGACAATAGGTTGTGCACGGAGTATTTGCTGATCTTATTGTCATTATAAAGAGAAAAACAGACCAGGGAGGTTTGAGTTTGCATAACAAGTAATGTCAGATTGGCAAACAAGTTATATTGATTTTCAGCTGGATTTTGGTCCTTTATACTGACACAGAAAACATTAATGAGGATAACCTACTCCATGGACAACTGGCTAAGTCCTCGAGAAGCTTGTTTACTCTTCCAGCCAGAGAGAACAGTGGGATCTGATTGAGCACATAGTTTAAATGTGGTCATTCTTGCCCAGCCCACTCTCCTGAGTCATCTCCCATCTGTGGTTTCTGGGCCCATCCCTGCAGAATAGCACTCAGTACATAAATAGACCCTGAATGGGTGAAAGAGAAGCAGAGCACAACTGTTTTCTGCAGTTACTGAGTTCACTTTCTTCAATAATTTCTCTGATTCTGAGACTAAAAGCGTGGTAGAAAATGCTGCTCTCCTTGCAACCTCATGACCAGGGAAGAAACTGCCCTGGTGTGTCCCAGTTTATAGCTGTGTCATTGATTAGGTTTCTCCTCACCACCCCGCTTCTCTCACCTGCCTGATTCAAACCAGTAAATTATTATGAATTAACCTATCTTAATATCCACTTTATTGTGCTTTATATTCACCTCAGTATTCACTTTGTGTTGTTTTTACATCTGTCATCTCTAGGGAAATGAGTACACATAAAAATACATATGCATTAGGAAAGAAGGAAAACTTAATAATAGTCAAGAACACATTTCATAATGTTCAATGAATACAAAAGCCAAAGTAAATGTTATATAGAGAAGATACTACTTTTATTTTTTAAAGACTATAATGCCCAAAGAATTATGAACAATATATCAAACACCTAGAGTTAATGGTGAACATTTCTACATATTCACCTGTAGATTTTTTTAATCTAAAGAGATTATTATTATATATTACAGCTATTACAGATATGACTATTCTTTTACCAACACCTAAATTTCTATTCTTCTTTTCCTAATCCCAGAAGCAACCAATCCCACACATTTAGTATTTATTATTTCATTTCATTTTACATATATAGACAAATGCATTCACAAGAAATACAAGAGTATTTTTTTTGCTCTATTTTTTAACTGCTGCATATTAAAAGATGATATACAGATAGATCATTTTATACCTTGCAGCATTATGTTTTGACATATATCTACATTTTTTCTGCTTTATAACATTTCATGCTAAGATTATGTCCTGTCATACTAATGTCTTTTCCCTTCCTCTACTCATACACACTTGTTACTACTTGTACACACTTGTTACTACTTGTACACACTTGTTACTACTTTTACACCTTGATTTTGCTGTTAAGGAGAAATGCTTCTTTGTGTGTGTCTCTTTGCATATGTGTGTAAGAATTCTATTAGGTATGCACTCAGATATGTAATTGTGGCATTGAGCTGCGTAATAGATACTTAAATTCACTGCTGAGTGCCAGAGCGTTCTCTAAGTGACTGTATTTTACTAGCTATATCTGAGAGAACCATTTTCCCCCCAAATTTTCCAAATCCTTGACATTATCAGACATACAGATTTTTTACCATTCACTGAAATGGTAAATGAAATAAGTGAAATATGGTTGTATTAATAATTAATTTCTTCAATAGTTAGTGAAGTTGGATGGCTTCATTATTAATTGGCTGTCATGATTTCTACTTCTCATTTCTTTCCTGACTGTATTTTTCTTATTGTTGATTTGTAGGCATACTTTACAAAGTCTAGAGTCTAGAGGAGTTAATGATAAGTCTTAATTATTTTGGCTTGAGAAACTAGAAGAAAGGAGTTGCTACTTACTGATAAGAATAGGGCTTCAGTTTTTTTTTTTTCAAGTACATCGATTTATTAGAATAGTGATAAAACTATTTCAAATAGGTTTCTTCAGACTAATTCTTTAGAGAAAGCAGCAATAATTATGGTTGACTCTGAAAGCCAACAGGAATAGTTTTTGGTTCCTTCTTCTCAGCTCAAATTGTAGCTGAAGTTGATTCCATTCACCAAACATTATTGTTGGTGTCATGAGTCACATCAGTGATGAATATGGGGCCAACTAACATAGCCACCTCCATCTCTCTACTACAGCTTCTTTTCTGCCAGTGGCTTTGGGCCGACTTTAGGGGAAAATGTGACTTTGTCCAGGGGTGAGTCTCACAGCAATTACAAATGTCCGTGTTAACTTCTAGAGGATACCATGCATTGCTTGATCTGTTGAGGAGAGTCTGGCTCAGCTGATGCTCTGCTAGCTTCAGTCGGCATGTGATATAAACCAGATTGCAAATGTCACCAGAAAACCTAAATGTGTCAGCTCTCAACTTAAAACTTGGATACCTAATCCTTTGGCTGTCACACATGTTGTAATACTGTCTTATATCAGTCACTTGTATTTTCACCTTGCTTATAATGAGCTTTGATGTTATAAAGTATATTATTGTAATGTAATCAATTTGATTATTATTTTCCCTAGGGCATATGCTTTTAAAATTTTAAATTCTTTCCACCTGAGCTCTCATTAATGTCTGTGCTGTGTACTTAGTTGCGTTGGACTCTTTGTGAGACCATGGACTGTAGCCCGCCAGGCTACCCTGGAGTGGGTTTCTATGTCCTCCTCCAGGGGATTGTACCAACCCTTTATTTTAAATTTAAAATCTAGATTTAAAGTTTGTTGTCTACGTTTTTTAAACTTTATTTATTGAAAAAATCATCTTTTCTCCATTGAACTCTAGCACAATATTGAACAAGAGCAATCAGTGGGGCTATCCTTGTTATGTTCCTAATTTTATTTTTTAAATTTATTATTTTTTGGCCATGCTGCATAGCATGTGGGATCCTAGTTCCCCAACCAGGGGTTGAACCCATGCCCTCTGCAGTGAAAGCATGGAGTCTTAACCACTGGAGTTCCAAGGAAGTCCCTTGTTCCTGATTTCAGGAAGAAAGTGCCTGGTTGCTCAACATTAAGTATAGTATTAGCTCTCAGTTTTTTGTAGATGTTCTTTATCAAGTTGAGGAAATTCTCCTCAGCTCCTAGTTTCCCAGTAGTTGTTATCATGAATAGATATTAAATTTTCTCCACTGCTTTTCATGAGTCTATGGGTATGATTACATGATTTTTCATCTTTAGCCAATTGATGTGAAAGCAAAGCAAAGCCGCTCAGTCGTGTCAGACTCTTTGCGACCCCATGGACTGTAGCCTACCACGCTCCTCCATCTATGGGATTTTCCAGGCAAGAGTACTGGAGTGGGTTGCCATTTCCTTCTCTAGAGGATCCTCCCAACCCAGGGATCGAACCCGGGTCTCCTGCATTGTAGGCAGACGCTTTCCAATTTGAGCAACCAGGGAAGATAATTCATGTGATGGGTATGTTAATTGATCTTTGAAAGTTGAGCTGGCTTTAAATATCTGAAATAAATCCTACTTGGGCATGATATATAATTTTTTTCTGTGATTTTATTTAATTTGATAATACTTTGTTGAGGACTTTTGCGTTTCTGTTTATGAAATATATTGGTTTGTAGTTTTCTTATAATACCTTTGTCTGTTTTTGGAATTAGGGTAATGCTGGTGTCAGAGATTGAGTTAGGAAGCAGTCCTTCTGCTCATTTTCTAGAAGAGATTATAGAGAATTGGTATCAGTCCTTCCTAAAATGTCTGGTAGATTTTATATTTATATTCTTAAGTTTTTTTCTCAGCCCTCCAGTTGTGGAGTAATTTTTATCATTCTTGAAGCAATCCCTTCAGGGCACATTAGTGTGTAGAAATTCTTTAGGATATCTTATGTCTGAAAATGTCATCATTTTATTTTCATGCTTGTTTGTTGGGATTTTAGTCTGATATATATGTATTTCCTTGACACTTTGACAGTTTTATTACTTTATTGTCATCTCATTTCTGGTTTTGATGATTAATCTGCTCTCCATTTTGAATAGGCATATGTTCATTCTGACAGGCCTAATCCTCAGTCATCAGTTTCTTCATATTGCCTTTTTCCCCCCATGTGAAAAATGTTATGAAATTTTTTGCTAATAATTTTTATGTCTAAGTCCATGTATAAAAAAATCATGTTTGGGATTCAAGAAGCACTTTTAGTCTGAAGAATTATATTTTCAATTATTAAGCACCCTTATTCTGTAATCATATTTTTCTCCCATTCTACTATTTCCTTCTGGAATTTCTTCTGATTCTCTTTTTGTTACCTACTTTTTCATGCTGTTAATCTCTTTTTAGCTTTCTGGTACCCTGCAAAGAGACTTTGGATTGTTATTTCATTATAGTAATTCTTCAAAGTCTCTACAGTTCTGGTTATTGAGTGTTTTATTTAAATAAGTATATTTTACATATTATTTTTCATTGAATTTTTTTGTATCTGCCTTTCATAAATCCTCTTTTCCCTTTTTAAAAATTAATTAATTTATTTTAATTGGAGGGTAATTACCTTACAATATTGTGGTGGTTTTTGCCATACATTGATATGAACCAGTCACGGGTGCACATGAGGTCCACCCCACCAAACATAAATTCTCTTTTTATGGATTCTATCTTTGCTGTCTTGAAATTACTTATATTGCATCAGTTTTTAAGATTCCACATATAAGAGAAGTCATATGATATTTGTCTTTTCTCTATCTGGCTTACTTCACTTAGTAGGACAGTCGTTAGGTCCATCCAGGTAGCTACAAATGCCATCAAGTCACTCCTTTTTATGACTGAGTAATGTTCCATGATATATGTATATACATACTCATATACACATCTGTCTCTCTGTGTGTGTCTATATCTGAAACTAGCATAATATTGTAAATCAACTATCCGTTCAGTTCAGTCACTCAGTCGCGTCCGACTCTTTGCGACCCCATGAATCGCAGCACACCAGGCCTCCCTGTCTATCACCAACTCACGGAGTTTACTCAAACTCATGCTCATCGAGTCGGTGATGCCATCAGCCATTGCATCCTCTGTCGCCCCCTTCTCCTCCTGCCCCCAGTCCCTCCCAGCATCAGGGTCTTTTCCAATGAGTCAACTCTTCGCATGAGGTGGCCAAAGTACTGGAGTTTCAGCTCCAGCACCAGTTCTTCCAATGAACACCCAGGACTGATCTCCTTTAAGATGGACTGGTTGGATCTCCTTGCAGTCCAAGGGACTCTCAAGAGTCTTCTGCAACACCACAGTTCAAAAGCATCAATTTTTCAGTGCTCAGCTTTCTTCACAGTCCAACTCTCACATCCATACATGACCACTGGAAAAACCATAGCCTTGACCAGATGGACCTTTGTTGGCAAAGTAATGTCTCTGCTTTTTAGTATGCTGTCTAGGTTGGTCATAACTTTCCTTCCAAGGGGTAAGCGTCTTTTAATTTCATGGCTGCAGTCACCATCCGCAGTGATTTTGGAGCCCCCCAAAAATAAAGTCAGCCACTGTTTCCACTGTCTCCCCATCTATTTCCCATGAGGTGATGGGACCAGATGCCATGATCTTAGTTTTCTGAATGTTGAGCTTTAAGCCAACTTTTTCACTCTCCTCTTTCACTTTCATCAAGAGGCTTTTTAGTTCCTCTTCACTTTCTGCCATAAGGGTGGTGTCATCTGCATATCTGAGGTTATTGATATTTCTCCCAGCAATATTGATTCCAACTTGTGCTTCATCAGCCCAGTATTTCTCATGATGTACTCTGCATATAAGTTAAATAAGCAGGGTGACAGTATACAGTCTTGACGTACTCCTTTTCCTATTTGGAACCGGTCTGTTGATCCATGTCCAATTCTAACTGTTGCTTCCTGACCTGCATACAGGTATCTCAAGAGGCAGGTCAGGTGGTCTGGTATTCCCATCTCTTTCAGAATTTCCCACAGTTCATTGTGATCCACACAGTTGAAGGCTTTGGAGTAGTCAATAAAGCAGAAATAGATGTTTTTCTGGAACTCTCCTGTTTTTTTGATGATCCAGCGGACGTTGGCAATTTGATCTCTGGTTCATCTGCCTTTTCTAAAACCAGCTTGAACATCTGGAAGTTCTCGGTTCATGTATTGCTGAAGTCTGGCTTGGAGAATTTTGAGCAGTACTTTACTAGCGTGTGAGATGAGTGCAATTGTGCGGTAGTTTGAGCATTCTTTGGGATTGCTTTTCTTAGGGATTGGAATGAAAACAGACCTTTTCCATTCCTGTGACCACTGCTGAATTTTCCAAATTTGCTGACACATTGAGTGCAGCACTTTCATAGCATCATTTTTCAGGATTTGAAATAGCTCAACTGGAATTCCATCACATCCACTAGCTTTGTTTGTAGTGATGTTTTCTAAGGCCCACTTGACTTCACATTCCAGGATATCTGGCTCTAGGTCAGTGATCACACCATTGTGATTATCTGGGTCGTGAAGGTCTTTTTTGTACAATTCTTCTGTGTATTCTTGCCACCTCTTCTTAATATCTTCTGCTTCTGTTAGGTCCATATTATTTCAGTCCTTTATCAAACCCATCTTTGCCTGAAGTGTTCCCTTGATATCTAATTTTCTTGAAGAGATCTCTAGTCTTTCCCATTCTGTTGTTTTCCTCTATCTCTTTGCACTGATCGCTGAGGAAGGCTTTCTTATCTCTCCTGGCTCTTCTTTGGAACTCTGCATTCAAGTGGGAATATCTTTCCTTTTCTCCTTTGCTTTTCACTTCTCTTCTTTTCACAGCTATTTGTAAGGCCTCCTCAGACAACCATTTTGCGTTTTTGCATTTCTTTTCCATGAGGATGGTCTTGATCCCTGTCTCCTGTACAATGTCATGAACCTCCATCCATAGTTCATCAGGCTCTCTGTCTATCAGATCTAGTCCCTTAAATCTATTTCTCACTTTCACTGTATAGTCATAAGGGATTTGATTTAGGTCATCTAAATGGTCTAGTGGTTTTCCCTACTTTCTTCAGTTTAAGTCTGAATTTGGCAATAAGGAGTTCATGATCTGAGCCACAGTCGGCTCCTGTCTTGTTTTTGCTGACTGTATAGAGCTTCTCCATCTTTGCCTGCAAAGAATATAATCAATCTGATTTTGGTGTTGACCATCTGGTGATGTCCATGAGTAGAATCTTCTCTTGTGTTGTTTGAAGAGGGTGTTTGCTATGACCAGTGTGTTCTCTTGGCAAAACTCTATTAGCCTTTGCCCTGCTTCATTCCGTACTCTACCGCCAAATTTGCCTGTTACTCCAGGTGTTTCTTGACTTCCTACTTTTGCATTCTAGTCCCTTATAATGAAAAGGACATCTTTTTTCGGTGTTAATTCTAAAAGATCTTGTAGGTCTTCATAGAACCATTCAACTTCAGCTTCTTCAGTGTTACTGGTTGGGGCATAGGCTTAGATTGATATTGATATTGAATGGTTTGCCTTGGAAACGAACAGAGATCATTCTGTCATTTTTGAGATTGCATCCAAGTACTGCATTTTGGACTCTTTTGTTGACCATGATGGCTACTCCATTTCTTCTAAGGGATTCCTGCCCACAGTGGTAGATATAATGGTCATCTGATTTAAATTCACCCATTCCAGGCCATTTTAGGTTGCTGATTCCTAGAATGTTGACATTCACTCTTGCCATCTCCTGTTTGACCACTTCCAATTTGCCTTGATTCATGGACCTAACATTCCAGGTTCCTATGCAATATTGCTCTTTACAGCAACTATACCCCAATAAAAATTTTTAAAAAATTAAAGCCTACCTATTTTAAAAATCCATTTCAGATTGTTCTGTAGTCTAATTCTTTGATTGTAAATTTCCTAGTTTATTGATTCTTTGGACTTTATTTTGTGTTGTTAATGTGTAATTTTCTTCTATAGGTATAGTATGATGAATTTCCTCATTACTTTTTCAAGTGATCCTGTTGGTTTCATCAGATCTGAACCAATCTTTAGGTTTGTTTCTCAATTTATGAATTCTATACCTGAAGGGTGGAGTGAACATAAACACACACTCCCAACCTGCTGCCGCTCCCACCACTTCTGCCCCTCACACATTGATCACTACATGTGCTTAAGCTTCTTACTTGTTATGGGGAGGGTGTTCCCTTTTTCCACATGTGTCCATGAACATTTCAAGCTTCTAGAACTTGACAGCAGAAAAGAAAATTTCAAGTCACAATTCACTTAAGTAATAACCATTTCCTAGGCCCCAGGTTTTTACAGGGAGCCAAGTGCTATTTCCTTGATTTTAGAAATAAGATCTTTTGAAACTAATGCCTATCAAGATTGGCTTAAAACTTCAACCCCTAGGGTATATATCTAGTTCCCCTCTCCATGTTTCACATAACATTACTTCTTTCTGGGTTTCTGATACATGCATATTTTCCTCCTTTACCTTCAAGCTTGGTTGTATATTTTCCTCTAACAGCTTTAATTGAGAAGAGATGGATATATCTGTGTTTACTCAATTCATCACCTTGGCCGGAAGTCCAGAGCGATTCTTTTCTGAGAAAACAAAGCAAAACTTTTAAAAGTGAAGCTTAAGTGCCTAATGGCTGCTACTAAAATTTCTGGGCATCCTTTGGAGTGAATGTCCTTATGATTCTTCACTGTAGCTCTTCTTTTCACAATTACTGTCTCTGTGTTCAGCCCAGTAGTTTAAAAAATGAAGATTTCTCTAGTTGCTTCAGTCAATTTTCCTGCTAGGTGAACATAGAGTATTGGAATATAGTTCCTTTAGTTTCCATATCTCTGTAAACTTTCTATTCCCTCTACGGGACCATCTGGACAAGTATAGGTATCCTCACTAATTACTTAACCTTTTGTGCTTTGAATTTTATTGAGACTATCAGGCATATCAAGAGCAAGCCCAAATAACCATGAAGTCCTTTAAAAGAAGCCTCCTTTGTCAAACAATTTCCTTTTCATTTTTGTCTTGTATATTAGAAGCATAATTAAAAATATAGTTGTACCCTCAAAATTGAAAATATAGTTTCACCTTCCAATACCACTGCAGTATTGTGAGAACTGAGAGTACTGAAATATAGCAATGAATAAAACAAGCATGCCCAGCAATTCCATGGCATTTACACTATGTAGTGAAAGGGTGAGCAAACTATGGCCAAGAGCTGCTGGGACAGAACCACACCTCCTTGTTTACTTATTATTTATGGATGCTTTCTACCTACAAGGGCACAGTTGAGTGGCTGAAACAAAGACTCTATGCCCAGCGAAGCCTAATATGTTTACTCCCAAGTCCTTGATAGGAAAGAAATAGCAGAAGAAGACAGACACCTTAAACAATCAAATTCAAAACTTCAACTAAGAAGAGTCTCTGAGAAAGAAGAGTATGATCATAGGAGGCATGTCTTGTCTGATGGAAAGTCTTTGGTCCAGTGGGCACTTAGGAGTATATAGGTCTTACAGGTTAAGGGAGAGAGGGAGTAAAGTTTCAGGAGAATATTTGGGGCAAAGAGCACATGGAAAGCATCAGCATAATACAGTAACAGAAAGAAGGATCCTATATCTGAAACAGAAAAGTTAGAAAGGTACAAAGTAAGACTATAGAGGTAGGTAGGGGCTAGATGACACAAAGGTTATTAGTTTTGATAAATCAAATTTATTTTTAAGGCAGGACAAGACAATTTTTAAACATAAAATTCTCTCTGCCCATTTGGGCCACTTCCCCTACCCCATTAAATGCATTGTATATCTGCATTATACATTAACTAGAGCCCTAGGAGACACAGGAATGCTGCTCGCCAAAAAATAAAACAAAAACACAAAACCAAACACAGTTTCCTCCTGGAGCCAGTGAGATAACTCCTAGGGAAAAGCACTCCTTTCTCAACTGTTTAAGGGTCAGGATGATCCACTACTCATCTTGTTGGATTATGTAAATTGTCAGTATGCTACTTTGATGTATAATCCTTTGTTTCAAAAATTTATATTACTATTCTTCGACTTTTAGTGGATGGAGCAGTCCTCAGGGCTTTGTGAAACCTAACCTCCCAGTTATAATCCTCAGATTGGCTCTTATGAAATTTTCCATTTCTTTCTTAGATGCACTATTGATTAATTTTTTCATCAACAGATTTTATTCATGTTTTAGCCATTTTATTAGGAACGATGAGAAACCACTGAAGGGTTTTCAAGCAAAAAGGGACTATGTATTATAATTTTCCACATGAAACTGAGTGGTAACCTGGGCTTGGTTAATGAGTGAGAAGATGGTTTAGTGGATGGATTTAATTTGATGTGCGTGTTTTGGAAAATGGAGAAATCACTATGCCTGTCAGGTTTCCACTTCAGAGACTGTCATTTAATAAGAGAGTGGTCACAGGGAGACGGCCAGTATGGGATGAGAAAACTCATGAATTAAATTTTAGGGTACATTGATGTTCAGGTATGTGTTGAATCAGCCGCTGGCTATGCTGGTCTGGAGTCAAGAAGAGAGATAGTTACGGGTATGAAAGCAGGCACTATAAACTTGTTGTTCCTTGTTCAACCTCTAGGTCATGTCTGACTCTTTGTGGCTCAACAGACTGACTGCTGCATGCCAGGCTTCTCTGTCCCTCACTACATCCCAGAGCTTGCTCAAACTCGTGTCCATTGAGTTGGTGATGCCATCCAACCATCTTATCCTCTGCCTTCTTCTCCTCCTGCCATCAATCTTTACCAGCATCAGGGTGTTTTCATGAGTCAATTCTGCATCAGGTGACCAAAGTACTGGAGCTTCAACATCAGCATCAGTCCTTCCAGTGAATATTAAGAGTTGATTTCCTTTAGAATTGACTGTTTTGATCTCCTTGCTGTCCAGGGGACTCTCAAGAGTCTTGGCCAGTACCACAGTTCAAAAGCATCAGTTCTTCAGTGCTCAGCCTTCTTTATGGTCCAAATCTCACATCCATGCATGACTACTGGAAAGACCATAGCTTTGACTAGATGAACCTTTGTTAACAAAGTGATGTCTCTGCTTAGGAATACGCTGTTTAGGTTTATCCTAGCTTTTCTTCTATAAGAAGCAAGTATCTCTTAATTTCAGGGCTGCGATTACCATCCACAGTGATTTTTGGAGCCCAGGAAAATAAAATCTGCCGATGTTTCCACTTTTCCCCCTATCTATTTGCCATAAAGAGATGGCACTGGATGCCGTGATATTTGTTTTTTGAATGTTGAGTTTTAAGCCAGCTTTGTCACTCTCCTCTTTCACCCTCATCAAGAGGTTCTTTAGTCCCTTTTTGCTTCTTGCCATTAGAGTGGAATCATCTGCATATCTGAGGTTGTTGATGTTTTTCTGGCAATCTTGATTTCCAGCTTGTGATTCATCCAGCCCAGCACTTCACATGATGTTCTCTGTATAGAAGTGAAATAAGCAGGGTGACAATATACAGCCTTGTCATACTCCTTTCCCAATTTGAATCCATATGTTGTTCCATGTCTGGTTCTAACTGCTGCTTCTTGACCTGCATACAGGTTTCTTAGGAGATAGGTAAGGTGGTCTGGTAATCCCATCTCTTTAAGAATTTTCTGTGGTTTGTTGTGATCCACACAGTCAAAGGCTTTTAGCATAGTCAGTGAAGCAGATGTTTTTCTGGAATTCCTTTGCTTTTTCTATGATTCAGTGGATGTTGGCAATTTGACCTGTGGTTCCTCTGCCTTTTCTAAGTCCTGCTTGTACATCTGGAAGTTCTCAGTTCATGAACTGCTGTAGCCTGCTGCTGCTGCTGCTGCTAAGTCACTTCAGTCGTGTCCGACTCTGTGCGACCCCATAGATGGCAGCCCACCAGGCTCCGCCGTCCCTGGGATTCTCCAGGCAAGAACACTGGAGTGGGTTGCCATTTCCTTCTCCAATACTGTTGTAGCCTAGCTTGAAGGATTTTGAGCATTACCTTGCTAGCATATGAAATAAGCCCAATTGTGTGGTAGTTTGAACATTCTTTGGCGTTTCCTTTCTTTGGGATTAGAATGAAAACTAACCTTTTCCAGTTTTAAGCTAGTTTATTTTTTCTCCCAGAATGAACAAAAGCAACATAAGACCTGATATCATGTTTCTGACTGTATTTGTTAAGTGTTTGGGAAAGCCTCTGTGATGTTGTCTACCTGTGGACTGTAACTGTGACCAGCCCTTGTATGAAAGCCTTGTTTGCTGCAGCCTGTAATAAGTACCATTCTGTACTTTTGGCCAGGGAAATATCTACTGAGCTTTATATTTTTGTGGACTATGTAGGCAATAACAAACAGCACAATGGCAAGTGGCCAGAAGGATAGAGTCATTATATGACCCCCTATGTGTTACAAATTCCCCAAAGGTATCAATATAACATATTCACAGCTCACAACGTTCAAATGTGACACCTAGACAACTCAAACTGGGTAAAATCATATGTGTTCAAATGTGACCAAAATATGACTTAATATAGAAATTCATAAATAGAATATGTACAAGGTGATAAATTTTTCTATTCTGGTTAATGTTCTTCCAGATAAAATTTATAAACCAAGACTTTGGTAGGTGGACTAGTTTGTGGGTAGATAAACTTAGCTACTTTGCAATCCCTGTTCCACCAGACCAATAGCTTATAATTTTATCAAAGGATTCAACTTCTGAAATGAGACAGTATATTTCTAATAATAGCAAATGTTAATCTATATTTTAACTATACATTTGTATATCTGGTAATAAAAATTTGGCGCTAAGTACCAGTGTTCAAGATAATTTATTTTATCATTAATACAGTTGTTTTTGTGGTGTGATTTGTTTAGCATTGTTTGCATAAATTATGGAAATTTATACAATATCCCCGGGCAGCAATCAAATGCAAATCTAACAAGTAGAAAAATGTTGGCAGGCTAATTTTTTGGCATTTTGTTGAGCTTGTAATGTTAAAATCATATTTTAACTTTTAAGACTATGGGAGATGTTTAGAAATGGCCCCAAAGACCCAAATCCTCAATAAAATTTCCCTTTCTAAATCAAATATCTGCACTGGTTAGACAGAGATAAAATAGTTTCTATATTGCATTGCCCTTGATGTTAACATTAAGTGTGGAAATTAATACCTTAAACTTGAAACTAACAGATATAGGTTCTTCTTTTACTAATGGCAAAGAAGTGACAAAATTCTGTTAAAGGGAAAAGAATGGGACATTTTTACCATACTTTAAATCATCTGAACAGAAGTGTAACCAATATCTCAGCAAATGACTTGTAAAATAAGATTAGATTTCTATTGTAAGACTTGTTTGTGTAGATGGGGTATTCAGTTCAGTTCTGTCACATAGTCGATTCCAACTCTTTGCACCCCCATGGGCTGCTGCATGCCAGGCTTCCCTGTCTCTCACTACATCCCAGAGCTTGCTCAAACTCATGTCCATTGAGTTGGTGATGCCATCCAACCATCTCATCCACTGTCCTCCCTTTCTTCTCCTGCCTTCAATCTTTCCCAGCATCAGAGTCTTATCCAATGAGTCACTGCTTCACATCAGTTGTCCAAAGTATTAGAGTTTCAGCATCAGTCCTTCCAATGAATATTCAGGACTGGTTTCCTTTACAGTTGCCTGGTTTGATCTCCTTGCAGTCCAAGCGACTCACAAGAGTCTTCTCCAATACCACAGTTCAAAAGCATCAGTTCTTTAGTGCTCAGCCTTTATGGTCCAAATCACATCCATACATGACTATTTAGCTTTAACTAGATGGACCTTTGTTGGCAAAGTAATGTTTCTGCTTTTTAATATGCTGTTTAGGTTGATCATAGTTTTTCTTTCAAGGAGCAAGCGTCTTTTAATTTCATGGCTGCAGTCACCATCTGCAGTGATTTTGAAGCCCAAGAAAATAAAGTCTGTCCCTGTTTCCATTGTTTCCCCATCTATTTGCCCATGAAGTGATGGGACCGGATACCATGTTCTTTGTTTTTTGAATGTTGAGTTTTAAGCTAGCTTTTTCCCTTTCCTCTTTCACTTTCATCAAGAGACTCTTTAGTTCCTCTTTGCTTTGTGCCATAAGGGTGGTGTCATCTGCATATTTGAGGTTATTGATATTTCTCATTGCAATCTTGATTTCCAGCTTGTGATTCATCTAGCCTGGCATTTCATGGGATATACTCTGCATATAAGCTAAATAAACAAGGTGACACTATACAGCCTTGCTGTACTCCCTTCCCTAGTTTGAATGAGTCTGTTGTTCCATGTCCGGTTCTAACTGTTGCCTCTTTACCTGCATATAGATTTCTCAGGAGGCAGGTAAGATGGTCTGGTATTCCCATCTCTTTGAGAATTTTCTACAGTTTGTTGTGATCCATACAGTCTAAGGCTTTAGCATAGTCAATGAAGTGGAGGTAGATGTTTTTCTGGAATTCTCTTGCTTTTTCTATGATCCAATGGATGTTGGCAATTTGATCTCTGGTTCCTCTGCCTTTTCTAAATCCAGGTTGAACATCTGTAAGTTCTAGGTTAGGGCATAGTAATATTGCAGTAAGTTGGAACATTTTAAAGATATAATAAAAGTAACCAGCTATAAGATATATGCAGCATTTTTAATTTAAAGGACTTAAAAGCATAAGTCATAATGTAATCTATTAGAAATATCAGGCATGTTAAATATTGCTTCAAGCTTAACACTGATGGTTTGGAGGTTTATTCAAACTGAATTAACTTTCACAAAAGTGACCCTAAGGTAGATTGTTGATTATCTTTCTCATTTAGTTAGTCCCCTGTTTTTCTCATGTTTAATGGTCAAATTTGGATACATCCAGGCAGGCACAGATGTGGGTTATTCCTTTCCAAGCTATTCAATTCAATTCCTGCCAAGATTTCCCAAGTGTCAATTGCAATGTCAATTGTAATGTTAGTGTTTTCAAAAGAATGCTTGAAGATTATGACTGTTTTCCGAAGTAAGATTTAAGATCCTATAATTGAATGTTTTGTGTTTGTTTGAATCAGCTGTTTCTTTTTTCTAACTTTATACCATAATTTTTGAAAATAGACCCCAATTTTAGCAGGGGTGCCCTCTGGGTTGCAGGATTATATTAGCAATTCTAATCTTTCTGTTTTTTGTAAACTTTAAAAATTATTTGCATTTTATTGATTTTTGAAATATTCTGTTATTAAAGTAAGACATATGCATGAAGTGCTCCAGCCTGGTGCACTGGGAAGACCCAGAGGAATCGGGTGGAGAGGGAGGTGGGAGGGGGATCGGGATGGGGAATACGTGTAAATCTATGGCTGATTCATATCAATGTATGACAAAACCCACTGAAATGTTGTGAAGTAATTAGCCTCCAACTAATTAAAAAAATAATTAAAAAAAAATAAAGTAAGACATATGAATGGTTAAGAATTGAGATGATGCTAAAGAACTGAAAATAAAGACAGTCTGTGCTCCACCCTTTCCCAGTCCAAATTTCTATGCTCAATGGCTTCATTTTCAACACTTGTGGCTATTGTTTTATTAACATACATAATTAAAGTATGAAAATATATTTATACTGCTATTGAAAAAAAGATTTCAGTTGCAACTATTTTCTACTGATTTCTAAATATGAAAGATGAGGCTTTGACATTTTTACCATAACCAGTCTCCCACACTCCCCCCACCCTCCCACACATGCTCTCACTATCTCGCACTTTCTGTCCATCAGACCTACAAGTGTGATTGCCTTTTGTTTGTCTTGGTTAAATGACTACACAGGATTGCATTATGATGATCGTGTATAAGTGACACTGTCTATTTTGTTTGAAACTCAGTCTTGTACTTTATCAGAATGTTTTAAGTGTCTTATCATCATTGGCTTACACTTATCTCTTCTTGTGTGTGTGTTAGTTGCTCAGTCCTATCTGACTCTTTGCGACTCCATGGACTGTAGCCCACCAGGCTCCTCTGTCCATGGAGTTCTCCAGGCAAGAGTACTAGAGTGGGTTGCCATTTCCTTCTCCAGGGTATCTTCCCAACCCAGGGGTTGCACCCGGGGTTCCTCAGATGGTAAAGCGTCTGCCTGCAATGCGGGAGAGATCTGGGTTCAATTCCTGCTTCGGGAAGTTGCCCTGGAGAAGGAAATAGCAACCCACTCCAGTACCCTTGCCGGGAAAATCCCATGGACAGAGGAGCCTGCTAGTCTACAGTCCATGGAGTCGCAAAGAGTCAGACACCACTGAGTCACTTCTCTGTCTCTCCTTATCACTAATTAATCTTTTTTTTAAATTTTATTTATTTATTTATATTAGTTGCAGGCTAATTACTTCACAACATTTCAGTGGGTTTTGTCATACATTGATATGAATCAGCCATAGATTTACACGTATTCCCCATCCCCCCTCCCACCTCCCTTTCCACCCGATTCCTCTGGGTCTTCCCAGTGCACCAGGTCCGAGCACTTGTCTCATGCATCCCACCTGGGCTGGTGATCTGTTTCACCATAGATAGTATACATGCTGTTCTTTTGAAACATCCCACCCTCACCTTCTCCCACAGAGTTCAAAAGTCTGTTCTGTATTTCTGTGTCTCTTTTTCTGTTTTGCATATAGGGTTATCGTTACCATCTTTCTAAATTCCATATATATGCGTTAGTATGCTATAATGTTCTTTATCTTTCTGGCTTACTTCACTCTGTATAATGGGCTCCAGTTTCATCCATCTCATTAGGACTGATTCAAATGAATTCTTTTTAACAGCTGAGTAATATTCCATGGTGTATATGTACCACAGCTTCCTTATCCATTCATCTGCTGATGGGCATCTAGGTTGCTTCCATGTCCTGTCTATTATAAACAGTGCTGCAATGAACATTGGGGTGCACGTGTCTCTTTCAGATCTGGCACAGCAAGCATCACCCTCAATGGTGAAAAATTGAAAGCATTTCCCCTGAAATCAGGAACAAGACAAGGGTGCCCACTCTCACCACTACTATTCAACATAGTGTTGGAAGTTTTGGCCACAGCAATCAGAGCAGAAAAAGAAGTAAAAGGAATCCAGATAGGAAAAGAAGAAGTAAAACTCTCACTGTTTGCAGATGACATGATCCTCTACATAGAAAACCCTAAAGACTCTACCAGAAAATTACTAGAGCTAATCAATGAATATAGTAAAGTTGCAGGATATAAAATTAACACACAGAAATCCCTTGCATTCCTATATACTAACAATGAAAAAACAGACAGAGAAATTAAGGAAACAATACCATTCACCATTGCAACAAAAAGAATAAAATACTTAGGAGTATATCTACCTAAAGAAACAAAAGACCTATACATAGAAAACTATAAAACACTGATGAAAGAAATCAAAGAGGACACAAACAGATGGAGAAACATATCGTGTTCATGGATTGGAAGAATTAATATTGTCAAAATGGCTATTCTACCCAAAGCAATCTATAGATTCAATGTAATCCCTATCAAGCTACCAATGGTATTTTTCACTAATTAATCTCTGAACTCTGTTAGAATGCTAAGCTTTTCACCAGATGGGTCAAGTACATCAATTAAATTTTTGTCTTAGAGGGAGGTTTACAGAGTCATTCTCCTGCTATGACCTGGACTGGAATCTTTCTTTTTTGTGTACTAAGCATCCTGGGGATTTCCTTCACCATTTTCTTTTTCTTTTGATGATTGCTCCTATTTCCTGGCTCCTGTGACCTCCCCTTGCTTATTGCCCTGTTTCAGTACAGCACATTCTCCATTAGCATCCTTAAAAAAAAAAACAAAAACATTGCACCACAAGTTAAACTTTTGCTACCTCAAATGCCTGAAAATGCCTTTATTTTACTTTTATACTTGATTGATAGCATAGCTAGGTGTAGAATTTAGACCATAAGACATTTCCTCTTGGAATTTTGTACCATTACTTATTTTTAACTTCTGAGTGAGAATTACAGTGTTTTGGTTCCCAGTCTCTTATATGTGACCTAATTTGCCTCACTATAAACTGTTGTAGGATCCTGACTTGATTCTTAGTATTTCTGAAAAATCAGCATCGTGTGCCTTGCTGCTGGTGTTTTTTACACATTGTTCTGTGCATTTATACATCACAATTACTTTGAATTATTTTGATGTTTTCAGTCCTGGTAATTTTTTATGTGGTATTTGTTTAATGCTTTCCTTTCTGTATTTTCTCTGTTAACTCTTTCTAGATTCATGATATTTGGATATTGACCTTCTGGACAGAATGGTTAACTCCTTGACTTTTTGCCCCATATTTTACTTCAACTTTTGGATTGGTTTTTTGTTTTATATCTGATATCACTTTTGTAACTTCCTAGATACTTTTCTTGTTCTGGAATGTTCTTTTTGTAGACTTATGTATTAACTGAAATTTTTTGTTGAGGTAATTGTAGATTTACATGCAGTTTTAAGAAAAAATGCTGAGTTCTCACACACACTATACTCAGGTCCCTCCAATGGTAATATTTTTTGAACTATAGAGTAATTTCACAGTTACAGTATTGAGGTTGATACAATCTCCCCAGCAAATTCAGATTTCCCCAGTTGTACTTGTGTGGCTATGGATTTAGTTCTATGTGATTTTCTCACATGTGTAGATGTGTGTATTTACTGCCACAAGGATGCCTCATGTCGCGCTTGTGTTTATAACCAAACCTACTCCCCCTACTTTTCTTATTTTCATTTCTAGGATTTTGTCTTTTCCAAAATGCTATATAAACATAATCATACCATGTGTAAGTTCTTGAGGCTGACCTTTTTCCCCTAAGTATAATGCCCTTGAGATTCATTTCAGTTGTTGTGTGTTCATTCCTTTTACTACCTCGTGGTATCTCATGGTTTGGATATGCCACCGTTTGCTTAACCACCTATTGAATGGCACCTGGACTAATTCCCATTCTTGACTATTACAAACAGAGCTGCTATGAGCATTCACAGACAACCTTTTATATAAGTTTTCATTTCTGTAGGATAAATGTCCAGGAGTATAATTACTAGGTCATATGATAATTGTCTGTTAATTTGAAAAGAACTGGGTAAACTGTCCCTTCAACTGTTGCTAGTATCTTATATTTGGATCACTAATGTGTGAAGGATCCAGTTTCTCTTCAGTTTTGCCAGAATTTGGGTGGTCACTGTTTTTTTTTTTTTTTTTTATGTTAGCTATTCTAATGGGCATGTAGTACAGTGGTTTTCATCTTGCATTTCTCTGATGACTATGAAGTGGTACATCTCTTCATAGCTTGTTGACAATCTGTGTATCTTCTCATTGAAATAACTCTTAAATCTTTAGCCCACTTTGTTACTGGATTGTTTTCCTACTATAAAGTTTTGAAGTTTCCTTCTATAATCATAATACTATTCTTTTGTTGAACATCTGTAAAATTTTTTCCCAGTCTATAATTTATCTCTTCATCCTCTTTCTGTGGACTTTCAAAATGAAAATGATGAAATCCAATTTATCAAATTTTCTTTTTATGGATTATGATTTTGGTGCTAAGTCTAAGAACTCCTTGTCTAACACTAGACTTAAGGCTTTTCTCTATATTTTCCCTAAATGTTGTGTGTTTTAAGTCTGTAATCCATTTTGAGTTAATTCTTGAATAAACTGTGAGGTTTAGGTCAATGTTTATATTTTTACCTATGGATGTGCAATTGTTCCAGCAGCGTTTGGGAAGACTGTTCTCCCTTTATCAAATGGCTGCTCCACTTCTATAGAAAATGAGTTAAGCACATTTGTGTGGGGACTATTTCTTGTTACTCCTATTGGTTCCTTTTTGATTCCTTTGTCAGAAATATACTATTTTGGTTGCTGTGTCTATATAGTAAGTCTTAATATTGTGTAGATATAATGGATCTTTTTTTATTATCTTAGAAGTCCTTGAGATCTGAAATAAAAAAAGTTGAGATCTGAAATAAAAAAGTTAAGATCTATATAGGATCTCATTAAGAATAATTAGGTTAGGAACTAGAAAATCTGGATACAAGTAGAGGCTTAGGTATTATAACTAACTGACAGTGTGAACTATGTTGGATTTAGCAGTAGTAAGTAAACTGTTTATGATGTGATACCTTTTGTACACTCCTTATTATTAATATAAGCCAAAATGTTTTGGTATTTTTACCATAGTAAATTATGCATAACATTTAACATTTTGACTATTTTTAATTGTATAATTCCTTGATATTAATGCATTCAAAATGTTGTACAACAAGCACCATTATCAATTTCCATAACTTTTTAAAAATCATCCTGGACAGAAACACTGTATTCTTTAAGTAATAACTCCCCATTTATCTCATCCCCTCTGTCCCTAGTACTTATTGCTGTGTCTTCTATCTCTATGAATTTTTCTGTTCTGAATATCACATGTAAGTAGTCATATAATATTTGCCCTTTTATGTCTGACTTATTTCACTTAGAAAAACATTTTCAAGACTGTGAAATTGAAGAATGGAGCTGGAGGAATCAACCTGCCTGACTTCAGACTCTACTACAAAGCCACAGTCATCAAGACAGTATGGTACTGGCACAAAGACAGAAATATAGATCAATGGAACAGAATAGAAAGCCCAGAGATAAATCCACGAACCTATGGACACCTTATCTTTGACAAAGGAGGCAAGGATATACAATGGAAAAAAGACAACCTCTTTAACAAGTGGTGCTGGGAAAACTGGTCAACCACTTGTAAAAGAATGAAACTAGAACACTTTCTAACACCATACACAAAAATAAACTCAAAATGGATTAAAGATCTAAATGTAAGACCAGAAACTATAAAACTCCTAGAGGAGAACATAGGCAAAACACTCTCCGACATAAATCAAAGCAAGATCCTCTATGACCCACCTCCCAGAATATTGGAAATAAAAGCAAAACTAAACAAATGGGACCTAATGAAACTCAAAAGCTTTTGCACTACAAAGGAAACTATAAGTAAGGTGAAAAGACAGCCCTCAGATTGGGAGAAAATAATAGCAAATGAAGAAACAGACAAAGGATTAATGTCAAAAATATACAAGCAACTCCTGCAGCTCAATTCCAGAAAAATAAATGACCCAATCAAAAAATGGGCCAAAGAACTAAACAGACATTTCTCCAAAGAAGACATACAGATGGCTAACAAACACATGAAAAGATGCTCAACATCACTCATTATTAGAGAAATGCAAATCAAAACCACAATGAGGTACCATTACACACCAGTCAGGATGGCTGCTATCCAAAAGTCTACAAGCAGTAAATGCTGGAGAGGGTGTGGAGAAAAGGGAACCCTCTTACACTGTTGGTAGGAATGCAAACTAGTACAGCCGCTATGGAAAACAGTGTGGAAATTTCTTAAAAAACTGGAAATAGAACTGCCATATGACCCAGCAATCCCACTTCTGGGCATACACACTGAGGAAACCAGATCTGAAAGAGACACGTGCACCCCAATGTTCATCGCAGCACTGTTTATAATAGACAGGACATGGAAGCAACCTAGATGCCCATCAGCAGATGAATGGATAAGGAAGCTGTGGTACATATACACCATGGAATATTACTCAGCCATTAAAAAGAATTCATTTGAACCAGTCCTAATGAGATGGATGAAGCTGGAGCCCCTTATACAGAGTGAAGTAAGCCAGAAAAATAAAGAACATTACAGCATACTGACACATGTATATGGAATTTAGAAAGGTGATAACGATAACCCTATATGCAGAACAGAAAAAGAGACACAGAAATACAGAACAGACTTTTGAACTTTGTGGGAGAATGTGAGGGTGGGATATTTCAAAAGAACAGCATGTATACTATCTATGGTGAAACAGATCACCAGCCCAGGTGGGATGCACGAGACAAGTGCTCCGGCCTGGTGCACTGGGAAGACCCAGAGGAATCGGGTGGAGAGGGAGGTGGGAGGGGGGATCGGGATTGGGAATACATGTAAATCCATGGCTGATTCATATCAATGTATGACAAAACCCACTGGAAAAAAAATAATAATAATTAAAAAAAAAAAGACTGTGAAATTATCAGAATTTCATTCCTTTTTATGACTGAATAATATTCCATTATATGTGTATGCCACAATTTTGCTTATCCATTCACCTACTGATGGTCATTTAGATTGTTTCCACCTTTTGGCTATTTATATACTTTAAAAACTCTCCAAATTCCAAACTTTGACCAGGGGAGCTCTATTTTTAAGTGATTTACATTTTGCTTGAACAAAAGATTCTTTTTCTAAAATCAATCCGAAAAGAGACATTTTATATAAAATGATGATTCTATCATCTCTCACATTTGAAATTTCTGCACATATCTATTTTGATAATAAATATATGTCTTAACATATGTCTTAATATTTGCAAGGTGATTGAATAACTTATAGTAAGAAAAGACATGTGATCTTCTACTTAAGTTGGAGGATCTCTGTATGGATAAGTTGTGGAAAAATCCTCAAAGAATCCTCAGTCTCGTCTCTTATGCATCTTGCTGTCTTATCTCCACCTTTCACTGCCTTTCAGTGATTTTTACAATATTTGTGGAAAATTAATAATTATGCAGATAACTCTTGTCCGTAGAAATGTAAGTCAGCCTCATCTGATGAAATGCAATTGTTTCTCATCCCATAGAAGGACAGTCTTGTGTATTTTTATTAATGTGCTTCAGAATTTTGATTGACCTATATAAGTGAGGTTACCATTTTATATAAGTGAGGTTACCATTTTATTTATAGTAATATCTTACTGAATCCCACATTAATGAATAAGTTAACTAAAATATTCATTAAGTATTCATATTATATTTGTATGAGCCATGACATTACCTATTTTGGGAAAATAATCATTTAACAACATATTGACCTGACCTTTAGGTAACAAATTCAAGGCTGGGAGATTCACTCTTGGTCAAGCCTGGGAGAAATTCCAAAGAAAAGAAAATCCTTTCCTGGGTGACTAGAGGAGCTTATCAAACCACTCAGAGAACCACAGAATTCTAGAGTTGCGTGAGCAGACTCCGGAGGTCATGACTTGCCTCCATACTTCTCACATTGTATAGAATGAATCATCTCCACTAACAAGTTCAGAGTCATGCAGCAATGGAGTTACAGATGTTGAGGCAATTCTAAGGCTCAAATTAGGTATCATTCTTAAAGCAAGAAAATTCTGGCTTGAACTGGAGTTTTTCACGTTAGTGAAGTATACAGAAATTTTTTAACTCTAAGCAGAGAATGTTTGTTATAGACAGAAAATGCATTCTGCTCATAGAGAAAGAACAGTGTGCATCTACCCAATCCAAAAAACCAATTTGTCTTCACTTACCTTGAGAAGATTGAAATAACTTTGTGACTTCATTTCTTTTATATATTATTCACATAGTTGTTTCTGTGATAGGTGATTATTAATACTTTAGGCACATGATATATTGAGGGGAGTATATTCAAAATGGGCTGCATTGATAAATCTTAAATATTTAAGTTTATTCTTTAGTTTTGTTTTATAGATATAACCAGGAAGGGTTTAAAAATTAAGAGTTGGAAGTGAACCTGTCAATATCTATCAAGAGACTTTAATTTGGAAAATACACTTAGTTGTGAGAGAAAGAAATGATTTTCTCCAAGAAGGAAACAAAGGTCACAAACTTAATGTACCAGATCATTTTCTTAACACATTATTAACCTGGGAGATTTTTGCAGACACTAACACCTGTAGCCTGTGATTTTTTTATGTAAGTGGATACTGAAACACCTCCAGTCAATAACATTCAAGTAACAAAATATATTAATATATCTCTATTCAGTAATGAGTTTGTTGACTGATAGATAGATACTTACATGACATTTCAGTGCAAAGGGAAAGTTGCTCTTGTAATTTCATCATGAGCATTAAGTAAAATATAAATATCAAGAGTTAAGAAAATAAATGTGTTATCATATGCTTCTAAATCATGTTTCTGTTGTATCTGTAAAATAGTTTCTCATTCTCTGACATACAAAGTTGTTTTCACACTTTTTGAGAAGAGTTCCTTTCCTTTCTGGATCTTGAGCATGCTTTCTCTCTTATTTTGAACCTTGAGGATTTGTGTATTTGCATCATTGATTGAGCTTTCACAGTAACTTTACATTTGTTCCTACAGTCACTCTTTCATTCAACACCATTTATTGAGTACCTCTGTGAACCAGGGTCTGAGGTAAGTGTTATCACTAGACTTTGGTCTTGAGGGATCAAGAAAAGTTTTGCAGGTGAGAATACAAAGCCAAAAACTTGAAACACCATCTGCAAAGGCATGGGATGGTGAAAGGACATGGCATTTTCCAGACAAGGACATGGCGTTATCCAGAAAAGTGTCAATACTTAAAGCATAAAGTTCTCATAATAGTTAGAATTAAAGTTGGAGAAAGAGGTGAGGAAACCCTGCTTTGAAGGAGATTACAGTATGATTAAGGCTTCCCCGGGTGGCTCAGTGGTGAAGAATCTGCCTGTCAATGCAGGAGCCACAGAAGATGGAGGTCAGGAAGATATCCTGGAGGAGGAAATGGCAATCCACTCCAGTATTCTTGCCTGGAGAATCCCATGGACAGAGGAGCCTGGTGGGCAACAGTCCAAAGTTGCAAAGTGTCAGACATAACTGGGTGGCTGAGCACACATGAGCATACATACCATGATTAGAATTCCAGTCATGTTATTAGTTAAATTATCCTATGTTTGCTTTTTCTAACTGGATAATATGTTCCTGGATGCCAGAAATTACATAGTATATCCTTAATTATTTGGAGAATTTTATAATTTATTTCCTGGATTTAGTTAATAAACAGTAATAATGTAACAAGTACTAATAATTAACTTTCAATATACATTCTCTCCTTTCCCCTGTATAGGATCCATATGTTTTAGCAGGCCCAGGCAGGAAAGGTGTGTAGATGTGTTTGCATGGGTGTACATTAACCTATGTTCTAACTAGAAGGTTACTGCCCAGCTGGAAGTCCATGAAAACATGGAATTAATAGTTTGTTCTTGGCTGTTTTCTAGAGCCTAGGACAGTGTCATCCATGTTGCCAATGTTGAACAAATGTTTGTTGAATTGATTAAACAATTCATTTATACAACAGGAAAGTTGGAATGATGTGGCTTTGTGAAGAAAAAAAAAGATTTTCATTTAAAAACATACAACTTGTAATTCAGAGAGCATAATTGGAACTGAAAAATATGAATTCAACAAACGGGTCTGAGATGTTACACATTTTCCTTCACCTGTGCTGGAAGATGAGGAATAAAAGATATATTCAAGTGACTCATTTCTTTAGGAAAATAAAAGAAAAAATGATAGATGGGAAAATGACACAAGGAAAATAGAAAAACCTAAATGTCAAAGAGAAAAATAGATTTCAACAAAGAAAACTGAAGAAAATACTGGCTAGTTACTAGCTGGATAATTAATCAAAGAACATATTGCAGTAAGAAAAACTGCATTGCTAAGACTATAAAGTGAGGATGGCTCCTGACACCCTGGAGTTTAGTGTTTTAAATTGGTACGAGCTTTTGTTCAAGTGAGAGATTCATCATACTTTCCAAATACAAAGCTAAGGTGCTGAGCCTGAGTGCTGAGAGTCATACCTCAGGTTTAGTTTTGAATGACTAATTTTAAAAGAAGCAAAGCATAATTTGTCCTATTTTATGTTTTTCATATTGTATTGAAAACAAAATTTATTCAAGAACTTTGATAGAATGATTGAAACAGCCAAAATAATTTGAGGGAATTACCAATAAGACATGTACTCATTAAACCTTTCAAAAATTTTTCATAGGGACCTACTGTGTGCAAACATTGGGTATGCCACTAAGCAGGAAAAAAAATGATGAACAAAACAATAGAAATTTGTATCCTAATGGCTTTATTTTTTTAATGTTTCTACAATAGATGGCTCATTTTATTTTTAGGAAAAAAAGGCAGAATATCAATGACACATTCACTAAAATGTGTAAAAATGGCTCTTAAACATTTGACAGTATGTTCAAGCTCACTCATAACATGTATACAAACTATAATGAAACATATTTTCTTGCCATTCCATATTGACAGAATTAAAATACATGTTAATACCTTTTCACGTTGAGTCTGTGGGGAATCAGTCATTCACATCATTGCTGGTGGGGATTTAAATTGACACAATCTTAATGAAAGAAATTTTGCAATATCTAGTTAAAGTACTTCTAAAATATACAAGTAGTACATGCAGCTCAATATCAGAGAAACAACCCAATCAAAAAATGGGCAGAAGACTTAAACAGACATTTCTCCAAAGAAGATGCACAGATGGCCAACAAATACATGAAAAAATGCTCAATGCCACTCATTATTGTGTGTGTGAGAGGTCAGTTAGGTCCAGCTCTTTGCAAGCCTGTGGACTGTAGCCCACCAGGCTCCTCTACCCATGGGATTCTCCAGGCAATTCTGGAGTGGGTGACCATTTCCTCCTCCAGGGGATCTTTCTAAGCCAGGAATGGAAACTGCATCTGTAGCATTTCCTGCTCTGGCAGGTAGATTCTTTACCTCTGAGCCACCTGGGAAGCCCAGCTCTTTATTATAGAAATGCAAATCAAAAGTCCAATGAGGTATCACCTCAAACCTGTCTGAATGGCTATCTTCAAAAAATCTGCAAACAAATTCTTGAGAGGATGTGGAGAAAAGGGAACCTTCTTGCACTGCTGCTGGGAATGTAAATTGATACAGCCTAATGACTTTAATTCAAAGCAGAGAGAGCTTCACACACACACACATTCATTCACATCCACACACAAACACAAAGTAACTAAAGAAAAAATGTGTGTGTGTCAGTAGCTCAGTCGTGTTGGACTCCGTGACCCCATGGACTGTAGCCCACCAGGCTTCTCTGTCCAGGGGATTCTCCAGGCAAGAGTACTGGAGTGGGTTGCCATTTCCTTTTTCAGGGGATGTTTCCGACCCAGGGATCGAACCCACGTTTCCTGCATTGCAGGTGGATTATTTACTGTCTGAGCCATAGCAAATACCTATTTCTTAGGAAGGAAATGAACAAAAGAGCAGAGAGAAGGATTTCTCTTGAATAGCTTAATAGTGAATGCTCTTTTGAGAGAATGAATTTAAGCTGATACCTTGAGAAGAGAATGATGTGCAAAGGGTTAGAGGAAAAGTGTTCTTGGCAGAAGGAATAGTATGGGAAAAGGTCCTTGGGAAAGAGATTGTTAGCTTAGAGTTGCAGAAAGCTCTGGTGTCCGGGTTGCAGTGAATTAAGAGGGAGATGGAGAAGGATGGTTGGAACACAGGCAGTGGCTAGACCATGATGAGCTTTATGCTTCATGGAATGGAGGCTGGCTTTATTCAAGAGCAAAGGGGGGCTTCTGAAGGAGAACAAAAATAGGGCAATGAGGCCTTGTCCTCATTTCCTTGTGAAACAATGTCAGAAGTGAAATTAAAATATAGTTACTTTTTCAGCAACATATCCACTTTGAGTCAGATTTAGAAAAATGTCTCCTGGAAATATATTCATATTTTTGGTAAACTGGACCATGACTCTTGTACTTCTTTATGCTGCGAATGCCTGGAAACAAAATTTATAACTGTATTTAGGTTAACTGGGCTTCCCAGTTAATTCAGGAGACCTAAGAGATGGGGTTTCAATCTCTGGGTGGAGAAGAGCCCCTGGAGGAGGGCATGGAAAACTATTCCAGTATTCTTGAAGAATCCCATGGACAGAGGAACCTGGCAGGCTATGGTTTGTAGGGTCACAAAGAATCAGGCATGATGAAGTGACTTAGCATGCACAAAAGTTAACTGTGTTTATATCTTTTTTTTTTTTTTTTTTATAACTGCCTGCAGTTATGTTTTAGGAGAAACAGTTTGACCTTCGCTGAATCTAAATCCACAAGTGACTGGAGCTCAATTAACACCCTGGAACTTTTATTTCTGAAAAATCTCATATGTATTTATCTTGATCTCGAGTTGAATATCCTGATACTTAGCTGTGTTATATCAGAAAGTGAAAAGACAGGTTAAAATGATAAAACTTCTCAATATGCATGGCTTATCTGTTTCCTGTCTTTAAGGAATCAAGTTTTGGTATAGTATTTCCTGAAAAAGAATGATTATGCTTGCATCACAGACTTAGTTTTTTCATTTCTAAGTAGTAGTATTAGCCCCCTCTTGAGCAGTGACATATAAGAAATCATGGGTCTGATGTGCTGGTCACATAATTCTAATACAGATTAACATGAGAGTATAAGACCACCAACATCACTGTTTATCATTTACCAGGTAAAACTATCCTGGGTAACACCAATGTTACAAAAAACAAATTGGCATCAGCAGTTAAGACCATTTCTTCATGGAGCCCAACCACATACCTAAACCATCCTTTGGGTGGATAGGCACAGCATCTGTGCCTTCCAAAAAATCAGTAGCCACAAACTGTAACAGAGGCGGAAGCAAATATCAAGCCCAACTCAATTCTAATAATCTGTACTCCCTGTAGACTGCTGAAGCATGGGACAACTCCACAGACTCTGTTTACAGTCCATGAATTACTGTTGGACAGTCTTGGCCGAAAAAACTTTCAATTTTCAGTTCTATGCTAAGTCGCTAGAAATAACTCTTAAGTCTGTTGATCAGAAGCTTCTGACTAGAGAAGACAAGAGCCATATGATGCATATAGACAGGCCCTTCTAACTTCTAGCTTCTTAGAGTCAAACATACTTGGTTATACAGAAGTCTTTGCCTGCTAGCAATTAAGAATGTAGAACAATTGAGAAAGTAAGAAATTAATGACTGAAAGCAAAATTAGCATTCAACCTAATCTGGATGAGGTAGAGAGTCTTGGTCAGTGAAAAGACATGCCACATGATATAATAATTGTGTTGAAATCTTCATCAGAAACTCTCTTAACTCCTCAAGGAGCAGGGGTGTAGTTTGTAAAGGTAAAAGGTAGAAATTTACTTTTAAGTCTAATTTAACTTTCAGAAACATGCTTTAAAACAAACTGCTCAGAAAAGCAATAGCATTATAAACAAGAGGCAGGTATAGATTAGAATTGGAATTTACTATAGTAAATTCAGATGGAGCTTTCAAATAATTTACTTTTTTCTTCTCTTTATAGTTAGAATTTTATTTCATAGATTATAGCTCTTCCATTTTTTTTTTTTTTTTTTGGTATTTAGACTATATTTTAGACCTGTGTGTATGGAATTTTAAAGATATACTGTTAACATAGAATGTTGTGTGATCACAAATTATCAATGTAAAAAAAGGCATGAGAATATTAACATGTTTGTGTTGTCTCTGTGTTCATTTTAAATTAACAAACATTCGCTGAATGTCTAGCATGTACTGCAGTCATTTCTGTCATTTTCAGGATAGAAAATGGATAAAGTGTAAAAAAAAAAAGTGAAGTTGCTCAGTCGCGGCCAACTCTGTGACTCCATGGACTGTAGTCTGCCAGGCTTCTCCATCCATGGGATTTCCCAGGCAAGAATACTGGAGGGGGTTGCTGTTTCCTAACATGATCCCTAATTTCCAGGAGATTCCAATCTGGCAGGGTAGTGGTGATAGATAGAGGATATACCCGCAAAGAACTTTTAAGAAAGGTGCAACATGATGTAAGCACTAAGAACTTTTAAAAAGGATACTCTTCTCTCCTGTCCTAGCCATTCTGGCCACACGAGTATCAGCCTTACTGTGCAGATGGCATGCATGCTGTACCTCTTTATCAAAACTTCAAATTGGCATACTTATCTCAGTTATACTTTCACCTTTGGGGAACTAGGGAAATGACAGTAACTGGCACCTAATTCTTCTTAGAACTTAAAAACATACCAACATGAGCACACACCAGGTAGTAGAAAAGTTCCTTTTTCTTTTTTTTGAAATGAGAATTACACGAAGTCTCTATCCTCCCCTATGCAGTCTCCTCTGCCCAAGCTTGAACCCCTATTACTCTCACTTTGCTGTGCTTCAGTGTTTAGAACCATGTGGTACACTTAATGATTCTTCATTGGAATCATAGCAAGATGCCCTGGATGTAGAGGGTAAAGCCTGATGATCTATGCTGAGGAACAAGAAAGACTAATTCTAAGAGTCTTTTTTATAGAATTAATTACTCAGCACCTGTATCTTTCATTATCTGTCATGAAGACACTGAGGGATATGACGATGTTCTCAAAATCATCTTTTGTTCATAGTTTAATATTGTCCTGTTGAAAGTAAATGCAAAACAAAATCTTACTTGATTGACATTTGGATTAGGAAACACCGACAGTGACTATAGGATGTCAATAGTGAGATATAAGACTGCCTTATTTTTGTGAACACCTGGAAGCCTCATATAAGTCACAGTCATTATTTCATTTGACCTCACAAATAGCCTATGCCTAGAACAAGAGGGACTCAGACTCAGAAAGTTAAGAAACTTTCCCAGAGAAAGAGAATCAGAAAGGAAGGAGCCGGGGCAAGGACCAGAATGCTGTCTTTGAGCTCCATATTCTTTTCATAAACCCACAAAAAACCTCTCTGACACAAGCTATACCACTTAAACAATGAAATTTAAGCCCTGCCAAACTTGTCCTTTTGGCAAAAAACAAAGACGAATACACATCACATAAAAACTCTTCTGCCTAATCAGAATTTCTGAGGTTCTTCTTAGCTATTATTTCCATAGGGTTTTGAGTGATTCATT
Source organism: Dama dama (assembly GCF_033118175.1). NCBI lineage: Eukaryota > Metazoa > Chordata > Mammalia > Artiodactyla > Cervidae > Dama > Dama dama. Next base: position 38,128,698 of record NC_083689.1, read on the forward strand.
TGATTTATTTGAAGGGAGCTGAGTCAGCCACCTTCTTCTGAATCTTACTTCATTGCCTTTTGCCCTGGTCTAGGATCTATTTTTATTGATTAGGCTTCTGAACTATTCACTATTAAGTTGTCAGTTGTTGTAATATTGAGTGGTTCAGTTCCATAAGCTGCACTGAAAGGAATGGCATTAGTCAGAAATTTGTCATGATTAGGTGTGAAACTGAAATGTTTAAATGTCATCATGAACAATGTCTGCAATCTGTTATATATTACAGTGTCCTCTGGTCTTTAGCAGTACATAACATCACCATGTGTGTCCTTTCTTCACCTTAAAATGGTATATGTGCATGTAGTTATGTGTGAATTATATACGTGTGTGTATGTTCTTGCATACTATGAATGTTCATGTATCTTTAAGCTGGTTTGTTGTTGATGAAAGATGCTATGAAAAGGTGCTATTGTGATAAACAGAGAAAAATTAAATGAGAAAAAGAAGTCATAAAAGATTTGAGAAAGAAATCACGTGTTCTTTTAATATTACCAGCATGACAAAAGGGAAGAGTATCCATATAATCAATGAAAGAGAAATAAGGGAAGATATTAGATAGGGACACATAATTAAAAGTAGTGTTATTTCTTCCCTCAGATCTCTTCCAGAGGTAACGTATCTCAATATTATATTCAGTTTAGTTCAGTTTGGTCGCTCAATCGTGTCCGACTCTTTGCAACCCCATGAATCGCAGCACACTTAATAATGGTCAAAGGTGAGAACTACAGCTTTTGCCTCACTGTAAGTTACTAAGATAATTTTGACAGGATATGCTATCATTTTACTAGCTCTTTTGGGGTCATATTTCTTTAACTGAAAAATATATTCAACTCAAAGGTGATTTTGCCCAAAGGAGATAAAAAATTGTTGTTAAGGGGAAAGAATTCCTTCTCTTTTTATCTATAAAGTGCAGATATACATAGAATACACACACAGATATAAATAGATCTATAATGTTTGAAACTGGGGACAATGTGGAAGACAATGCCTAAAAACTCTTCTTGGGGAGTGATACTAAAGAAATGAGTGAAAATACCACTCTAGACTTGGTGATTTCTAAGGTCTCTATCAGTGCTGTCTTTCCGTGGTTATGGACTTTTACATCTTGAATGTCTTTTTATTATATCATTAAAAATGGAAGCAAAGAGGATGTTTCAAAATGAACAATGCACATCATTAGTAATACAAGCAACGTAGTTTAGAGCTTATGCACTTGTGTAAGTGCTAGGTATAGCAAGGAATACTCTGGAAGAAATTAAAACAGTGTAAGAGATTTCATTCCCTCCCGATCTAAAAACATGATTTGCATGGCAGATGGGATCCATAACTAGAGCTCACCTTCTTTGGGCTGAAGTGTGGGGAAAAGGACTGGCAAAGAGACCTGGTAGAATTTGTGGTGGAATTCACTCTTAAATACATCAGTTTCTATGTATCCTTGTTAAAAGTTGGAACATTTAATCCTGAATGTTTATACATTTACTCTTATTTCTTTGATTTATTATGTAAGTGATTTCAAATGACGTAAAATACAACAGAGGGAAAATGACAACCTGATAATCACTTTATATTGGCCTTGTAACTGTATAGTGCTTTGTGGATATAATATAAATAACCATTGATTTTTCACTCCTGACATGTAGTACAGGTCAATTTGAAGGAATTAAAATGAATTTCAAGGGCATTCTTTTGGTTTTTTACAGGGTTGGGGTATACCAGCATGTTCTTAGGGCATTTAAGCATATAACTATAGGCATACAATGTTACATCTGTACCATTTTTGTAATTTATAGATGCTTTCAAAAATATAGCTTATGCTGTTAATGTACTTAGAAAAAGCTAGTAAAATCAGAGTCATGCCTCCATAAAATATAGGCTTCATTACCTGACTCAGGGAACTGAATGTCACTCCACTTCTGAACACAATTCTACCACTCAAACACAAGTCACAGATAGCTTATTAATGTCAAAATGACAGGAATAGATGGAAAAGAATAGTTTTTATTCTGTCAGTTTAGTGAGCAAGGAGATGTACACACAGTTCTGCTGGAAAGGCATTGTTTTTATTATTTTAATGGAGGGAGAACTGAATTATAAAACAAAATTTATGTGATCCCTAAGACATGAATAACAAACTTGGAAAAATTAGACATCTTAATGATTATTATCATTTAAAAATTTTGATTTTAGAATTGTCAGTACAAATGGTTAAGAAATAATTCTTTTTTTTTAAAGAAATAATTCTTAAACTAGAATGCTAAGTATGAATTAACAAAAAGATGCAGATTGAGTGAAAGTCTAGTTTTGATGTCTGGGACTCTTGTTCAGAACAGTGTCCATGTTTGCACTCAATTATGGCTATCTGTTTTTTTTTAGAGTGACATTCAGTAAATTTCACATGGATATAAAGCTTGGGTTTACAAATAGTCATAGAACAGCTATGGTGTCAATATTGTATTTATGGTTGATTTTTTTCTAGAAACAATATATATAAAGCTTAATAAATATGAAAATAATGTTTTTTTCAAATTTTATGCCTGATCACATCTTTTGTTTGTATTTTGAGTTTCTTTTTTTTTTTTTTATGTGTCTTTTTTATTTATTTATTTATTTTTATTATTATTATTTTTTTTTCCAGTGGGTTTTGTCATACATTAATATGAATCAGCCATGGATTTACATGTATTCCCAATCCAGATCCCCCCTCCCACCTTCCTCTCCACCCGATTCCTCTGGTTCTTCCCAGTGCACCAGGCCGGAGCACTTGTCTCGTGCATCCCACCTGGGCTGGTGATCTGTTTCACCATAGATAGTATACATGCTGTTCTTTTGAAATATCCCACCCTCACATTCTCCCACAAAGTTCAAAAGTCTGTTCTGTATTTCTGTGTCTCTTTTTCTGTTCTGCATATAGGGTTATCGTTATCACCTTTCTAAATTCCATATACATGTGTCAGTATGCTGTAATGTTCTTTATCTTTCTGGCTTACTTCACTCTGTATAAGGGGCTCCAGCTTCATCCATCTCATTAGGACTGATTCAAATGAATTCTTTTTAACAGCTGAGTAATATTCCATGGTGTATATGTACCACAGCTTCCTTATCCATTCATCTGCTGATGGGCATCTAGGTTGCTTCCATGTCCTGGCTATTATAAACAGTGCTGCGATGAACACTGGGGTGCACGTGTCTCTTTCAGATCTGGTTTCCTCAGTGTGTATGCCCAGAAGTGGGATTGCTGGGTCATATGGCAGTTCTATTTCCAGTTTTTTAAGAAATCTCCACACTGTTTTCCATAGCGGCTGTACTAGTTTGCATTCCCACCAACAGTGTAAGAGGGTTCCCTTTTCTCCACACCCTCTCCAGCATTTACTGCTTGTAGACTTTTGGATAGCAGCCATCCTGATTGGTGTGTAATGGTACCTCATTGTGGTTTTGATTTGCATTTCTCTAATAATGAGTGATGTTGAGCATCTTTTCATGTGTTTGTTAGCCATCTGTATGTCTTCTTTGGAGAAATGTCTGTTTAGTTCTTTGGCCCATTTTTTGATTGGGTCATTTATTTTTCTGGAATTGAGCTGCAGGAGTTGCTTGTATATTTTTGAGAATAATCCTTTGTCTGTTTCTTCATTTGCTATTATTTTCTCCCAATCTGAGGGCTGTCTTTTCACCTTACTTATAGTTTCCTTTGTTGTGCAAAAGCTTTTAAGTTTCATTAGGTCCCATTTGTTTAGTTTTGCTTTTATTTCCAATATTCTGGGAGGTGGGTCATAGAGGATCTTGCTTTGATTTATGTCGGAGAGTGTTTTGCCTATGTTCTCCTCTAGGAGTTTTATAGTTTCTGGTCTTACATTTAGATCTTTAATCCATTTTGAGTTTATTTTTGTGTATGGTGTTAGAAAGTGTTCTAGTTTCATTCTTTTACAAGTGGTTGACCAGTTTTCCCAGCACCACTTGTTAAAGAGGTTGTCTTTTTTCCATTGTATATCCTTGCCTCCTTTGTCAAAGATAAGGTGTCCATAGGTTCGTGGATTTATCTCTGGGCTTTCTATTCTGTTCCATTGATCTATATTTCTGTCTTTGTGCCAGTACCATACTGTCTTGATGACTGTGGCTTTGTAGTAGAGTCTGAAGTCAGGCAGGTTGATTCCTCCAGTTCCATTCTTCTTTCTCAAGATTACTTTGGCTATTCGAGGTTTTTTGTATTTCCATACAAATTGTGAAATTCTTTGGTCTAGTTCTGTGAAAAATACCGTTGGTAGCTTGATAGGGATTGCATTGAATCTATAGACTGCTTTGGGTAGAATAGCCATTTTGACAATATTAATTCTTCCAATCCATGAACACGGTATGTTTCTCCATCTGTTTGTGTCCTCTTTGATTTCTTTCATCAGTGTTTTATAGTTTTCTATGTATAGGTCCTTTGTTTCTTTAGGTAGATGTACTCCTAAGTATTTTATTCTTTTTGTTGCAGTGGTGAATGGTATTGTTTCCTTAATTTCTCTGTCTGTTTTTTCATTGTTAGTATATAGGAATGCAAGGGATTTCTGTGTGTTAATTTTATATCCTGCAACTTTACTATATTCATTGATTAGCTCTAGTAATTTTCTGGTAGAGTCTTTAGGGTTTTCTATGTAGAGGATCATGTCATCTGCAAACAGTGAGAGTTTTACTTCTTCTTTTCCTATCTGGATTCCTTTTACTTCTTTTTCTGCTCTGATTGCTGTGGCCAGAACTTCCAACACTATGTTGAATAGTAGTGGTGAGAGTGGGCACCCTTGTCTTGTTCCTGATTTCAGGGGAAATGCCTTCAATTTTTCACCATTGAGGGTGATGCTTGCTGTGGGTTTGTCATATATAGCTTTTATTATGTTGAGGTATGTTCCTTCTATTCCTGCTTTTTGGAGAGTTTTAATCATAAATGAGTGTTGAATTTTGTCAAAGGCTTTCTCTGCATCTATTGAGATAATCATATGGTTTTTATCTTTCAATTTGTTAATGTGGTGTATTACATTGATTGATTTGCGGATATTAAAGAATCCTTGCATTCCTGGGATAAAGCCCACTTGGTCATGGTGTATGATTTTTTTAATATGTTGTTGGATTCTGTTTGCTAGAATTTTGTTAAGGATTTTTGCATCTATGTTCATCAGTGATATTGGCTTGTAGTTTTCTTTTTTTGTGGCATCTTTGTCTGGTTTTGGAATTAGGGTGATGGTGGCCTCATAGAATGAGTTTGGAAGCTTACCATCTTTGGCAAGTTTCTGGAAGAGTTTGAGTAAGATAGGTGTTAGCTCTTCTCTAAATTTTTGGTAGAATTCAGCTGTGAAGCCATCTGGTCCTGGGCTTTTGTTTGCTGGAAGATTTTTGATGACAGTTTCGATTCCCTTGCTTGTGATGGGTCTGTTAAGATCTTCTATTTCTTCCTGGTTCAGTTTTGGAAAGTTATACTTTTCTAAGAATTTGTCCATTTCATCCAAGTTGTCCATTTTATTGGCATAGAGCTGCTGGTAGTAGTCTCTTATGATCCTTTGTATTTCAGTGTTGTCTGTTGTGATCTCTCCATTTTCATTTCTAATTTTGTTAATTTGGTTTTTCTCTCTTTGTTTCTTAATGAGTCTTGCTAATGGTTTGTCAATTTTGTTTATTTTTTCAAAAAACCAGCTTTTAGCTTTGTTGATTTTTGCTATGGTCTCTTTAGTTTCTTTTGCATTTATTTCTGCCCTGATTTTTAAGATTTCTTTCCTTCTGCTAACTCTGGGGTTCTTCATTTCTTCCTTCTCTAATTGCTTTAGGTGTAGAGTTAGGTTATTTATTTGGTTTTTTCTTGTTTCTTGATGTAAGCCTGTAATGCTATGAACCTTCCCCTTAGCACTGCTTTTACAGTGTCCCATAGGTTTTGGGTTGTTGTGTTTTCATTTTCATTCATTTCTATACATATTTTGATTTCTTTTTTGATTTCTTCTATGATTTGTTGGTTATTCAGAAGTGTGTTATTTAGCCTCCATATGTTTGAAGTTTTAACAATTTTTTTCCTGTAATTGAGATCTAATCTTACTGCACTGTGGTCAGAAAAGATGACTGGAATGATTTCATTTTTTTTGAATTTTCCAAGACCAGATTTATGGCCCAGGATGTGATCTATTCTGGAGAATGTTCCGTGTGCACTTGAGAAAAAGGTGAAGTTGATTGTTTTGGGGTGAAATGTCCTATAGATATCAATTAGGTCTAGCTGGTCCATTGTGTCATTTAAGGTTTGTGTTTCCTTGTTAATTTTCTGTTTAGTTGATCTATCCATAGTTGTGAGTGGGATATTAAAGTCTCCCACTATTATTGTGTTACTATTAATTTCCTCTTTCATACTCGTTAGCGTTTGCCGTACATATTGCGGTGCTCCTATGTTGGGTGCATATATATTTATAATTGTTATATCTTCTTTTTTGATTGATCCTTTGATCATTATGTAGTGTCCTTCTTTGTCTCTTTTCACTTCCTTTATTTGAAAGTCTATTTTATCTGATATGAGTATTGCGACTCCTGCTTTCTTTTGGTCTCCGTTTGCATGAAATATTTTTTTCCAGCCCTTCACTTTTGGTCTGTATGTGTCTCTTGTTTTGAGGTGGGTCTCTTGTAGACAGCATATATAGGGGTCTTGTTTTTGTATCCATTCAGCCAATCTTTGTCTTTTGGTTGGGGCATTCAACCCATTTACATTTAGGGTAATTATTGATAGGTGTGGTCCCGTTGCCATTTACTTTGTTGTTTTGGGTTCACATTTATACAACCTTTCTGCATTTCCTGTCTAGAGAAGATCCTTTAGCATTTGTTGAAGAGCTGGTTTGGTGGTGCTGAATTCTCTCAGCTTTTGCTTATCTGTAAAGCTTTTGAATTCTCCTTCATATCTGAATGAGATCCTTGCTGGATACAGTAATCTAGGTTGTAGGTTATTCTCTTTCATTACTTTTAGTACGTCCTGCCATTCCCTTCTGGCCTGGAGGGTTTCTATTGATAGATCAGCTGTTATCCTTATGGGAATCCCTTTGTGTGTTATTTGTTGTTTTTCCCTTGCTGCTTTTAATATTTGTTCTTTGTGTTTGATCTTTGTTAATTTGATTAATATGTGTCTTGGGGTGTTTCGCCTTGGGTTTATCCTGTTTGGGACTCTCTGGGTTTCTTGGATTTGGGTGGCTATTTCCTTCCCCATTTTAGGGAAGTTTTCGGCTATTATCTCCTCCAGTATTTTCTCATGGCCTTTCTTTTTGTCTTCTTCTTCTGGAACTCCTATGATTCTAATGTTGGGGCGTTTCACAGTGTCCCAGAGGTCCCTGAGGTTGTCCTCATTTCTTTTGATCCTTTTTTCTTTTTTCCTCTCTGCTTCATTTATTTCCACCATTTTATCTTCTACCTCACTTATCCTATCTTCTGCCTCCGTTATTCCACTCTTGGTTCCCTCCAAAGTGTTTTTGATCTCATTCATTGCATTATTCATTTGTAATTGACTCTTTTTTATTTCTTCTAGGTCTTTATTAAACAGTTCTTGAATCTTTTCAATCTTTGTTTCCAGGCTATTTATCTGTAACTCCATTTTGTTTTCAAGATTTTGGATCATTTTTATTATCATTATTCTAAATTCTTTTTCAGGTAGATTCCCTATCTCCTCCTCTTTTGTTTGACTTGGTGGGCATTTTTCATGTTCCTTTACCTGTTGGGTATTTCTTTGCCTTTTCATCTTGTTTAGATTGCTGTATCTGGAGTGGGCTTTCTGTATTCTGGAGGTCTGTGGTTCCTTTTTGTTGTGGAGGATTAACCCAGTGGGTGTGGTTAGACGATTGGCTTGTCGAGATTTCCTGGTTAGGGAAGCTTGCGTCAGTGTTCTGGTGCGTGGAACTTGATTTCTTCTCTTTGGAGAGCAATGGAGTGCCCAGTAATGAGTTTTGAGATGGGTCTATGTGTTAGGTGTGACCTTGGGCAGCCTGTATGTTGATGTTCAGGGCTATGTTCCTGCGTTGCTGGAGAATTTGCGTGGTATGTCTTGCTCTAAAACTTATTGGCTCTTGTGTGGTGGTTGGTTTCAGTGTAGGTATGGAGGCTTTTGGACAGTCACTTATTACTTAAAGTTCCTTGTAGTCAGGAGTTTTCTGGTGTTCTCAGGTTTTGGGCTTAAGTCTCCTGCCTCTGGATTTCAGTTTTATTCTTCCTGTAGTCTCAGGACTTCTCCAACTATACAGCCCTGATAAGAAAACTTCTAGGTTAATGGCTAAAAGATTCTCCCCCGTTAGGGACACCCAGAGAGGTTCACAGAGTCACATGAAGAAGAGGAGAGGGAGGAGGGAGATAGAGATGAACAGGAGGAGAAAAAGGGGGACTCAAGAGGAGAGAGACAGATCTACGCAGCTGTCTGTTCCCAGAGTGTTCTCCGTAGCCCAGTCACCTACAAAGATTCACAGAATTGGATTGGGAAGAGAAGGGGAAAGGAGGAAATAGAGGTGTTCTGAGGTAGAAAACAGAGAGTCAAGATTGGGAGAGAATAATCTTTGGTTTAAAAATAGGGCTTCTCTTCTTTTTTTTTTTTGTAAGGTTATAGTATATTGAAAATGAAAATTAAGGAGTAGTAGAGGAGTACTAGAGGACTTTAAAAGAAATAAGAGAAAAAGAAACATAGAAAATAGAAGAGAAAAAGGAAAGAAAAAAAAGAAAAAAAAGAAAGAAAAAGAAAAAAAAAAGAAAGAAAAAAAAATTTTTTTTTTTTTTGTTTTTTTCCCCCTAATTAAAAAATCGTAAAAGTCTATGGAAATGAAAGTTAAGGAGTAATGGGGGAGTAATAGTGGATTTTAAAGGAAAATAAAAGAGAAAAAAAATAAAAAATAAAAAAAGAAAAAAAAATTAAAAAAAAAAAAAAGAGAAAAAAGTAAAATTATATCTAGGAGTTTCTCTGGAGCTGTTGCGGTCAGTGTGGGTTCGGCTCAGTTTCAGATAGCTCCTCGTTCCAGCTTACGCTTCTCGATATCTACAGGCTCCTCCGGTGTAGTCAATGTTTCCTAGAGGGATTTTAATCTGTTGCACCAGTCCCTTCTGAAGCGGTTCCCTTTGTTTATTTGGCTTCTGTTTGCCGGTCTCTTCAGAGCCTCATTTCTGCCCTGACACAGGCGGGCGGAGGTGGACTCTTATTCAGGTAGCTAGTTCCGTCGCTCTGCGGGGAGGGGCTTGCGCTGCAGGGAGAGGCTGGCGCTGTGGGGACGGGCTTGCGCCGCGGGGATGGGCTGGGGCTGCCGGGAGGGGCTGACGCTGCTCTCTCCGTCTGCGCTGCTCAGGCTCCCGGCTGTTCTATATGGAGCGCGGCCCGCGAGGGTTCCAGCCCTCGGGTGTTCCACAAAAGCGCGGAAGGAAAAGCTGCGCCTGCTCTCTGCGCCTTCCCCGTCAGAGCGGTCCAGGCAGCCAGGGGCTCGGTGGGCGCACTCTCCCCAGGTGTGGCGCGCCCCCTCCCCTCCGCGGACCCAGTCTCAGTTTCCGCTGGCGCCAGTCGGGTGCGCGCGCCCTCTGCCCTCCGCGTCCCCAGCCCCAGTCCCCGCCCGCGCCGGTCGGGTGCCTGCGCCCTGTGTCTCGCCCGTGACCTTCCCCTCCCCCCTGCCTCCCGCCTCCGGCGGAGCTGGGCCGGTCCGCAGCCTGCGAGCTCCTCTCTGGACCCTCTCGGTCTCCTTGTTCTGTGAACGGCCGGCAGTGTGTTCGGGCCGGTTAATTTACTCTCTCTCTTTTGGTCTCCCACAGTTCATGTTGGCAACTCACAGAAGCTCCCTCCGATTGTCCTCAGGGCACTCAGGCCTGGACCCTACCCCAAGCAATGCCGCCTAAGATTTCCCCGGACGGATCTCCGTCCTTAGCTCTTTTGTCTCACTTTTTATCTTTTATATTTTGTCCTACCTCCTTTCGAAGACAATGGGCTGCTTTTCTGGGCGCCTGATAACCTCAGCTAGCGATCAGAAGTTGTTTTGCGAAGTTTGCTCTGCGTTCAGTTATTCTTTTGATGAATTTGTAGGAGAGAAAGTGGTCTCCCCGTCCTACTCCTCCGCCATCTTGGCTCCTCCCCCCCCTATTTTGAGTTTCTAACTTGGGAGTCAATATATAATTTAAACAATAAATTCCTATTTTATTATTTATTTTCTAAGAATTAAATAGAAGAAATTGTAACACATGCATATGTACTCACCAATGTTGAGTTGTAACTTTATTGCTTTGTTTAGTGGCATTTGAAGAATATAAAGTACATTTTAAGTAGATTTATTTTATTTTGAAAAATACTAATCCTCCACAAGGAATCAGTTCAGTTCAGTTCTGTTGCTCAGTTGTGTCCAACTCTTTGCGACCCCATGAATCGCAGCACGCCAGGCCTCCCTGTCCATCACCAATTCTCGGAGTTTACCCACACTCACGTCCATCGCGTCGGTGATGCCATCCATCTCATCCTCTGTCGTCCCCTTCTCCTCCTGCCCCCAATCCCTCCCAGCATCAGGGTCTTTTCAAATGAGTCAACTCTTTGCGTGAAGTGGCCAAAGTATTGGAGTTTCAGCTTCAGCATTAGTCCTTCCAATGAACACCCAGGACTGATCTCCTTTAGGATGGACTGGTTGGATCTCCTTGCAGTCCAAGGGACTCTCAAGAGTCTTCTCCAACACCACAGTTCAAAAGCATCAGTTCTTCAGTGCTCAGCTTTCTTCATAGTCTAACTCTCATATCCATACCTGACCGCTGGAAAAACCATAGCCTTGACTAGACAGACCTTTGTTGACAAAGTAATGTCTCTGCCTTTTAATATGCTATCTAGGTTGGTCATAACTTTCCTTCCAAGGAGTAAGCGTCTTTTAATTTCATGGCTGCAGTCACTGTCTGCAGTGATTTTGGAGCCCCCAAAAATAGTCTGACATTGTTTCCACTGTTTCCCCATCTATTTCCCATGAAGTGAAGGGACCAGATGCCATGATCTTAGTTTTCTGAATGTTGAGCTTTAAGCCAACTTTTTCACTCTCCTCTTTCACTTTCATCAAGAGGCTTTTTAGTTCCTCTTCACTTTCTGCCATAAGGGTGGTGTCATCTGCATATCTGAGGTTATTGATATTTCTCCCGGCAATGTTGATTCCAGCTTGTGCTTCTTCCAGCCCAGTGTTTTAGGTGCTTCTAAAGATGATAAATTCACTTTTAAAAATAATTTTATCTACTTTTGCCACCAGTAGGCCTTGTTAACTCTCTGGGCTCTTAAAATGCCATTCACCAAAAATAGCAAATTTATGACAGGTTCAAGAAATTGAATTTGTTTTTTTAATTAATTAGTTTTCAAGTTTTTAATCATACATATTATTGCCAAGAAGTCTAATCCTCCAATTGACAAAGTTAATTTTGTAGGTTTAGGGTTTGATCCAGATCATGGATCAAATGCTATATTGCAGCACATTATCCCTTAATAAATGGTTATTTTCACGCAACAGAAGCTCCTAAAAAAAGTTATATTCTACTTTAAACATCTGAATTCTTTTAGAAATCTTTTCAAAACTGAAAAATTCAATTTATCATCCATATGAACTGTATAAAAGGAGCATTTAATCCTTTAAGTGGCATCTTTACCTCCTGAGAGGAAATGGCTTTTCTCAGCTTTATGTTATCCACAGGGAGAATGCTGCCACCATGTAAGGTGGCTCTGTGTGGGCAGGGGGTGGTAGGTGATGATTGAACCCAAGAAATGAAAGAAAGGGAAGTATACAGGGGCACGGGCTAAGTCATGTGAATTCTGCCCTCTGATACTCAATCAAATGTCAGATAATGGCCCTATTATTTCCCCACATTTATATGCTGTTTTTATGGCTCTCATTTCTTTCCTGTAATATTGAAGCAGATTCACAGAACTTCCTGGGGTGTTGCAAATGGAACCTGAACAGTGGCAGTACTGTTCTAATAAGAGCAGAAAAAGAGTGAGGAGGAGAGTTGAAAAGAAAATTTACTCATGGTTAAAGGCATGTTAGTCTTTGAAGACTGTTTTAAAGTAAGAGATTAAGACTGTAGTAACCATGACTTGCCATATTATTTTATCAATATATCAGAACTTACTTTAAGGTTAAATCTATAATTGGACCACCTGGACTATAATGGTGAGGAGTCTTGATTGTGAGTGTGTGTTTGACAGCTTAATTCTCTTCAGAAATTTTCAAATAGAAAGATTTAGGATTCCTTGAGGCACAGAAAGGCTGTGGATTAAGCCTGCCAGGGCAAGAATTTCTTATCTTGGCTTTGCATCTGTCTTGCTTAATCTCACTTTGCTTCTTTGTGCTCATTTGTAAAATGTGAATTGAACAATTAATTTACTTCCCCAAGTTACATCTATGGAACCAGGAAAAATGGTTGTAGAACATTTTGAAAATATAAAGACCTGTGTAAATGTCAGATTATAAAGATGAGCCAGCTAGCCCAATTATCCATTACAACAATTCCCACTCTTTGATTAACCAGATAAAAACTAGTTTTTTTTCTCTTAACATCCTTAAAAAATCAGCAACTTGCTTTGGTAGACTGTCACATTGAATTTTAATGCCAAAGGTGGTACATCTTCTTGATTATATTTTAGCTGATACATACTATGAATTATATTATAAAGCATAGTTTCATTTAAATTAAAGGTTCTGAATTGAGATTTAATTTTTATTTGGGTCTTACGTCTATGTACTATTGTATGCTATATTTTGCCTCTATTTGGTGATTAGAATAGAACTCAGGTCAAAGTTTAATTTTTGTTTTGTTCTGTTTGTTTTAATAATGACAAACTTAAATCACTTTAGGAATGAAATTTTTCCAATAATATTGTGGGATGACTTTCATATCATTCTAGGTAATTATGTCATTTTAGGGAAAGGAATATATTTGTTCTTTGCCCTCTTTTCTACCCAAAACAAATTTGTTTGCTAAATTTGATGGGCATGTAGAATAGAGGTCATGCCACATAATTTGAATTTATAACTTATCCTATTTTTTTAACAAAAAATTCAAATACAATTGGATAGTAAATGGTTAAAGAAGACATTAACCTTCCAGGGTCATAGAGTGGAAACAATGGATCAACTTTCTAAATAGACATTGGTGAATGAAAATTCAAGTAGAGTCCAGATAAATCTCTATTGATAGAAAAGTTATTCAAGATGTTTTTAAAGCCTATTTTAAAATAATCAATAGCCTTAAATTGTTTACAGTTAGAGTGAAATCATTGATAACATGCTATACCTTGTAAATCTATATCCAAGGGCCCAGCCACCTTCAAATTCATATATCTACAAGTACGTGATAAGCAAGTCATGCCTTTGGGTTTAAATGGTCAACTCTCTAGACAGTGGTTTCTACTGCAGGTTCTCCTGAGGAGAGAGACATATTGGGATGTATTCTACCTGTATTTCATGTTTTCATGTATTTCTACCTGTGTATGAGTCGGAATTGTTGTAATCTATGACTACAAAGCCTGTGGTTGTACAGGGCACTGGGCACTTCAAACAGAAAGTGAAAAAAAAAAGACTTTAGTGCCTTAAATGCTTCAATCTTTTGCTATGAAGTCAATGCTGGGTAGATAGCTATAGCAAGTTAAAAAATGAATAGACTTGTTGAAAAGTAATGGTGAATACATTTTATACATTTGCAAAGCCTACATAATGTACAGTAAGTCTCCTATATACAAATGAGTTTCATTCTGAGAGCATGTTCGTAAGTCCAACAAAGTTAGCCAAGGTACCCAGCTAAAACAATTGGCTATATTCTGCTGCTTTTATGCTTTCTTCTGGACATTTTGGGTTTGAAATAAAAATCCTGTACTACTGTACTCTATACAGAACTGTAAAATACACAAAATGCAACAAATTATAAAGGATGCATGCATATGACAATGTATACCTGACATATGAACTAACTTAGATGTTTGGACAAGTGAATTTATTCATATCTTTGAAAGTTTGCAACTTGAAGATTCATGTGTAGGGGTCTTACTGTAAGCTCTGGGCTTTAGTTAATAATAGTAGACAATATTGGCTCATTAATTCTAGCAAGTGTACCACACTTATACAAGATGTTGACGTAGGGAAACCTGGTGTGTGTGTGTGTGTGTGTGTGTTTGTGTGTTTATGAAGGTGGGGAAGTATATAAGAGCTCTCTATATATTTTATTTTTCTGCAACCCTAAAATTGCTCTAAAATAGTTAGTTAAATATTAATGGAAAATAATCTTTAAAAAGAAAATTATACACGACCGTCATGGATTCTTCCTTTTTTGTAATATATTTTAAATTCTTTCCATTATATTATTAACAAAAACCTTTGGGATGTGCTGAAATCTTATTAATTCGTATATCTTATGGTTGTCCCAACCAAAAACATGATAACTTTACCATATTAAAAAATTAATAAAGATAAATTTTTAAAAATATATGTGGTAGAAGACCTAATTTAAATTACCCTGCCCTGGAAAAGAGGGAAAAGGCCAGTCACTCACCTATGAGATTAGAGTGCTGACAGGGCATCATGATTTAATGCTGAATCATCATGTAATTTGTTAATAGCAAATAAAATCTTACATATAACATATCAAAAAAAACCCCTCATCTTTTTCCATGCTTTACATGGAAAATTAATATTATGAAAACACAATTAAATTAACTGATTTCACCTCCTGATGGAAGACTTAAGTACATGTATTCACTACTCATCTCTCTTTGGATACCATGTAAATAAAAGTGCAAAAATAGTAAAAATTAATTCACAGCCAAAAATGGATGTGAATATGTTTACAGATGAAACAAGTAGGAAATAGTACTAGGTATATACTATATATACTATTGTTAATTCCATATTTATTTAAAACTTGTATCTGGGAGTCCAAATTAGTATATACAAACCTAATTTATTTGTAGGTTCCCTAATAATTTTACTAGTTCCCAATTTATAGTTTTTTTTAACAAATAAAAATATTTCAATTAGCTTAAACATAGCTTTGTGTACAAGTAAAAGAACATTTATGGTATGAATTATTATAAATGAATTTAGGAGTCAAAGGCATATGCATTTAAAATTCTGATACTGCTAATTTAACAATATCATATTTTTAAAAATCTAATGAAATATTCTATATGTTAACACATATGTATGATGAGTACATCCAATTAAATTATGAGAGAAGCCAGTGTTAGAACTGTGCAAAGTGCAAAGTCATATAGTTTTAACTCAGTAAAAAGTATGTGAACAGTTATCACAAAACTTCACAGCAAAATGAAAAGATGATTTCATCATGATTTCCAAGCTGAAACCATTGTACTATTGTGATTCCACTTAGAAAGTTATGCTTCTTTAGAGAATCCATTTTTTAGATACACAGGAGATGTTTCCAGCTTAATTCTATCTCTGAAGGTAACCTGAGTCTGACCCACGGTTGGTTTAGTTCATCTTATCATTCTTTTGCGCTTGAGTACTTCTTTGTTGGCAATAAAATCTGATTGGAAATCATTTTCATGAAAAACCAAATCCTAAATTCATTTCCTTCACATTTATTTCCTGTGGAATTGCAACAAAAGGCATAATTAAAAAAAAAAAAAAAAAGAGGTCTGCCTTCTGTGAGAAATTCCTCTAAGTAGCAGTTTTTGCTCTTGGGCTACAGATTTGCTTTTGTGGATCAGGTGGGTTCTCCCGCACATGGCATTTTGGTGGCTGTTTAGAGTAATGGCTAGTACAGTTACAGTCCACCAGTAACAGCAGGAAGCCCTGTGTTCTGTTGGGTCTGCTCTACAAAACTCTGAAGGCAAAAGGAGACTGATTATAACACATGCTTCCTAGGGGACACCATGGAGATGAAGTTGAAAGCCACCATCTGGATTCTTTAAGAGCTATTCTGAGGCATGCCTAATGATAGGAGCTCTGGTTATATACCCCATACTGTCTGGCAACAGCATAATAATTGTTTTTAATACATGGTCTGTAGGTCCTACAGCTTTCTTCAAGTGAACTGTAAAGTTCTGCATTCTCTCACTTTATTAAAAAAACGTTGAGATTGCCTATATATTCCTGAAATAGTGACCCTGGAAAACACACATGGCCAAATAGTTAAACTAAACAACATGCTTGTTTTATATATTAATGCACTCTCCTCTATAAAAAAGCCCAGCCTTTACATGGTTTTAAGTGAACTGTGAAAAGTTTATGCTGTTATTATCCAAGTGTTCTTTAATCCAAGGTTAGCCATTGTAATGTGAGAACAGGCGCCAGTGAGCCCTAAAAGGAAGCAGTAAGGTTCTGTCTGTGTAGCCGGGTGTTTGCCTGCCGTGTGCCTAATGTAGCAGTGTGAACTCATGCAGCTCAGGGGCCTGGGCTAGAATCAAACCTAAGAGGTCTTTGTGGAAAAAAATCTGAAACCGTTCTGGATTTGCTTGGAGTAGGACTCTCAGCTACTTGACTTACTCCATAATGTTTAATGGACCAAGTTCTCACCTGTCCTTTCAAGCTGAAGGCCTAGTCTGGGTGTGAAGCTGAAATTCAGTTTGAGCTCTAGTCCCAGATGAGCTTTGGAAAGCAGCAGAGCGAGAGAGGAATTTGTTTTACTGCGTGCACAGACACCGACGTCTAATTTTTTTTTAAAGTTAGCTTTTTAGGGATGGGATTTAAGCAATGGCATGTACTGAATACTGAGAAGAGCGCAGCATGTTTCTGATCTTCTCTGAGAGCACAGGTGGGCTGCTAGAAGTTGAGACTTGAAAGCTCAGAATTTGAAGAATTTTATTCACTTATGACTATGATAGTCTGTGTTGTGGGGGGAGTTTCCAAGCCAAAAAAAAAAAAAAGGAAAGAACCAGTAGTGGGTCCCCAGTGGCACCAAGGAATTGGGCCTTGCTGCTTCCTCTTGTCTACCCAATCTGTTCGTAGACTCCTAGACGTGCGTTTCAAGTTAAAGCCTTGCAGCACTTTCCAGATACACTATCTCTTTAAAATCATAAATCTGTCTTAAAATGTAGGGTTATCACTTTAGTTTTAAAGTTGAGGACACCCAGCAATCCCACTTCTGGGCATACACACTGAGGAAACCAGATCTGAAAGAGACACGTGCACCCCAATGTTCATCGCAGCACTGTTTACAATTGCCAGGACATGGAAGCAACCTAGATGCCCATCAGCAGATGAATAGATAAGGAAGCTGTGGTACATATACACAATGGAATATTACTCAGCCATTAAAAAGAATTCATTTGAATCAGTTCTAATGAGATGGATGAAACTGGAGTCTATTATACAGAGTGAAGTAAGCCAGAAAGATAAAGACCAATACAGTATACTAACGCATATATATGGAATTTAGAAAGATGGTAACGATAACCCTATATGCAAAACAGAAAAAGAGACACAGATGTACAGAACAGAATTTTGGACTCTGTGGGAGAAGGCGAGCGTGGGATGTTTCGAGAGAACAGCACCGAAACATGTATATTATCTAGGGTGAAACAGATCACCAGTCCAGGCTGGGTGCATGAGACAGGTGCTTGGGCCTGGTGCACTGGGAAGACCCAGAGGGATCGAGTGGAGAGGGAGGTGGGAGGGGGGATCGGGATGGGGAATACATGTAAATCCATGGCTGATTCATGTCAATGTATGACAAAAATCACTACAATAAAAAAAAAAAAACCTCAAAAAAATAAAATTTGTACTTGAAAAAAATAATACATAAAGTTGAGGACAGTGAGACTTAACTGATGTACCCTGTATATACAGAGTATATTCAGAGTATACTTTGAGTTAGTGGCAGATCTAGAATGACTCCAGTCTGTGTGATGCCAAAGTTTACGCTTTGCTTTATCCACTAAGTTCTACCACCCCTAAACTCTCCATGTGCCTTGAACCAATGTGAATGATTGGGGTAGTGAAGAAGAAAGCCAAACACAGTATTTCCATTATTGATAATGTTCCAAACATGCACATAGTATAATTGCAGAATGAAAACTTTAAATTTCACTTTTAACTGGTGATGTAGTTCTCTCTGGATGGTGAAATCGTCAGGGGTTTTCTTCTTTTTTTACTTTTCTATATATTTCTAAGTTTCATGTATTAAGGATGCATTTTTACTATTAAAAGAACACAAGTGATATATGAAAAATTTAAGTCATGCATAATAATTTTAAACTATCCCATGATTCCTCTGAAGAGTCACTGAAAGTTACAGTATAGCTATCCTCCCTATTGTGTTCTTTTTATGAATTGTTTCTTATTGTATGATGTTTACGGATAGAATGAAATGATAAACTTTAATTAGAATAATGTTTTAACGGACAGAGAAGCCTAGTGGGCTACAAATGGGATTTTCATGAGGGAATTATTCTGTAATCACCATGTTTCTTGGCATCTTCAAAGATTCTCAGTTGAGATCTAGCTCAAACTGTCCTATGGCTTGAGTTGATTGGCTATCAGTCCTTTGGAGGCATTTGGTCCCTGGAGAATCTCAATGCCTTCTCATAGTTGAGAGAACAGGGTTTGGCCACACTGTGTAACAGTGTGAGTGTCACATGCTAGTGCTGAAGCTCAGTCCAAGCTTACGTAGAAGTGAGGAATGTATGAAAGGATCTGAAAGTGAAAGTCACTCAGTTGTGTCTGACTCTTTGCAACCCCATGGAATATTACCAGTTCCGTTCAGTTCAGTCGCTCAGTCGTGTCCGACTCTTTGTGACCCCATGAATCACAGCACGCCAGGCCTCCCCGTCCATTACCAACTCTCGGAATTTACCCACACCCATGTCCATTGCGTCGGTGATTCCATCCAGCCATCTCATCCTCTTTG
The DNA here is from genome assembly GCF_033118175.1 of Dama dama. NCBI lineage: Eukaryota > Metazoa > Chordata > Mammalia > Artiodactyla > Cervidae > Dama > Dama dama. Next base: position 38,147,559 of record NC_083689.1, read on the forward strand.
TCCCCTTCTCCTCCTGTGCCCAATCCCTCCCAGCATCAGGGTCTTTTCAAATGAGTCAACTCCTCACATGAGGTGACCAAAGTATTGGAGTTTCAGCTTCAGCATCAGTCCCTCCGATGAACACCCAGGACTGATCTCCTTTAGGATGGACAGGTTGGCTCTCCTTGCAGTCCAAGGGACTCTCAAGAGTCTTCTCCAACACCACAGTTCAAAAGCATTAATTCTTTGGTGCTCAGCTTTCTTCACCATCCAACTCTCACATCCATACATGACCACTGGAACAACCATAGCCTTGATTAGATGGACCTTTGTTGGCAAAGTAACGTCTCTGCTTTTTAATATGCTATCTAGGTTTGTCATAACTTTCATTCCAAGGAATAAGGATCTTTTAATTTCATGGCTGTAATCACCATCTGCAGTGATTTTGGAGCCCCAAAAAATAAAGCCTGACACTATTTCCACTGTTTCCCCATCTATTTTCCATGAGTCCATCGAATTCTCCAGGCCAGAATACTGCAGTGGGGAGCCTCTTCCTTTCCCAGGGGATCTTCCCAACCCAGGGATCAAACCCAGGTCTCCCACATTGCAGGCAGATTCTTTACCAGCTTAGCCAGGAAAGACCACTGGAATGGGTAGCCTATACCTTCTCCAGTGAATCTTCCCAACCCAGGATCGAGCCGGGGTCTCCTGCATTGCAGGTGGATCCTTTATCAACTGAGCTATGAGGGAAGCCAAGGAATATATGATTACCTAACAATTGTTGTTGCACAGAAGAAATATCCTGTGGGCATCAATATTCTACTGAATATTAAGTTGACTAAGGATTTAGGATGGCTGAATTAGTAGTGGTTAAAATGATAACAGGAAACCAACTACTACAAGGCGTGTATGAAACTGTAAGGAATTTCAAGTACCCAGATGCCTGCCTGTAAGCCCCCTATGCATGCATCCTAAGTTTCTTCGGTCGTATCTGACTCTTTGCAACCCCATGGATTGTATCCTACCAGGTTCCTCTGTCCATGGGATTCTCCAGGCAAGAATACTGAAGTGGGTTGCCATTTCCTCCTCCAGGGGATCTTCCTGACCCAGGGATTGAACCAGCATCTCTTATGTCTCCTGCATTGGCAGGCAGATTCTTTACCACTGCGCCACTTGGGAAGCCCCAGCCATAGCATAAATGTCTTTTATTAATTGTTACATTTATGGTCTACAGAGCTGGATTTCATCAGATAATTTCATTTTTGTTTATCTAGTATGAAATATTGCTTGGTTGCATTTTAGCTTTTTTTTATAAATGTATCATCTACAGGGAAATATGAAAGTTGTTTATTAATATATAAGAAGACATTTTTCTCCAGAGGCTTACAATTCATATATCTACATCGGTAACAGTGCCAGACTGAGTAACATGATATTTATTAGTTTTAACATCGAGTAGGTTTTTCTTTTTTTCTCATATGTATTGTACCCTTTTAGTTTGACTTTTCGATTTATGAAACTTCTTCTAGACCTTGATGTGAAAATGCTTGTAAATTTTTAAAATATACTTGGTTTTCTTGAGCGTTGTTAATTTGAAACCATATTTATTTTTCTCTTAATTCTTTGACCTCTACCCACAGAAATGTGGACCTACCCTATTTGTTCTCTTCATGTTTCCCCTCTTGCCTACTATCTTTGATGCAGTTTTTCTTCTGCTTTGCTGAAAACTAAACTTTCTCTTTCTATGCCCTCTCTCTAAGTTATGGACTGCTTTTCTATGGAAAACAGCACTACTTTGAAAAATTACTTGATTGCTGCTGTTGCATCTCACTCTGATTATTTTTCAGTCATTAAATTTTGGTTTCTACTAAAGATATAGTCTTAACCTCTGGCTTCAACATGGAGTAAGTTAGTTTTCTCAGAGTGTCTGAAATACAGGTCAGAGTTGAGAGGTAGTAACTAAAAGCATGTGTGCTCTGTTGCTCAGCTGAGTCTGACTCTTTACGATCCTGTGGACGGTAGCCTACAGGCTCCTCTGTTCATGAAGTTTTCCACATAAGAATACTGGAGTGGGTTGCCATTTCATACTCCAAGGAATTGTCCCCACCCAGGGATCAAACCCATATCTCCTGCATTGGCAGGTGGATTCTTTACAGCTGCACCATCTGGGAAGCCCAGTAACTAAAAGACAGCTATTTAAATATATTTACCCTTTAAAACCTCCTCTTTCTGTATTTGAAACTGTGATCATTAACATCTTCCACTTACTGTCTTCGTTCTTCATCTATCTTATTATAATTTCAAGTACTCTTAAATTTTAGACTAAGTTATATTAAATTCCTGACATTTTAATATTTGCCTTTGTTTTCATCTCCTTTTCTAAATTTTATACATAGCTCTTTATATTCATTTCTTTGTTTCAGTCTGAAGACACAAATGGTTTATTTTCACAGTTTTTCCTCAATGTATTTAGTATTTTCCCTTGTTTAATGAAAGAATCTTAACTAAACATCATTATTTAGTTTACAAGATAATCATGAAATGATTGATTAGATCACAAATAAATGGTCTTTGATTTTGTTGGTCAAATGTGTTTCCAATCATTTTGGTATGTTAATTTGTTGGGGTCTATTGTGTATGGAACATGTTTAAGAGCGGCAACAAAAATGCCAAAAATTTGTCTTTGCTGTAAAATAGCTGGACTGGTTGGGGACTCAGACAATTTTTTCGTGCTGGTCAGTGTAACACCTAAAGGACTTCCTGTTACTTAGTGAAGTTATTTTCTTTGGAATTTGATCCTGTCTATGGGTCCCCTTCTCTTCCCCTTTTAAGGTAATATGTGAGACACCAACTTGGATATATTATGCCCTTCAGAAGAGAATGACTCCTCATATAGTACAGTTAAACACAATGAGTGGCTCTTGTAGTAGGAGGGATCTTAGAAAGGGTTTTAAAGTCTGCTTTGGCTCAGAGCATGAATGCCTTTGAACTTTTCCATTTGTGCTTTATGCAGTGTTAACTTTCTTTTCTTCTAGGTACTAGCGAACTTTAGGTAATGTGCATCTATCATTTTCTCTTGCTTTTATTCCAACATGATTTAATTAATTTCAATTAAATATCAAGACAAAGACTCTCTTTACATGTACTTTAAACATTCTGTCTTCTCCCAGCACTGCTTGTCAGATGGGCAAATTCATCTATTTGTGTGGATCTGTCTTGGCTCATTTTTTAGTTCCTCTTCTATTTATCTTTTCATCTTGCATTTTTTACCTGCTACTATTAATCTTGACATTTTCATTCATTTAGTATTTTTTAAAATGTCTAGTTTTTGCCAAAGAAGTTTGATCTAGCTTTTGTAATGTCTCATTGAGACTTTTGTAATTCCATTTATACAAGATATTTTAGCTTTGGCCTTTAGTCATATTTAGCATTTAGAATGCAATGACTAGATTTACTTAGCTTTCTCCTCAAATTTCTCATTCTTAGGCTATTTATCAAAGGATTTTATTAGATACTACTAAAACTTGGGCCACCCCACTACTGTAATTGTTGACAGGAGTAAGATACAGGCTGATATACATTTTTCTTTTTAAGGAATTTTATTTCATCATTATTTATTCTTACTTAAAAAATCCTTTTGAATATTTTACCTCTTTCCTTTTTCAACATATGTAGTCTTATGTAAAGGGTAGTATATTTCTAGAAATGTCTTTACTTAAATTCACTTTGGTCCACTGATTCTTTATTGAGGAACATCTGTTGTATCTGTGTCAGACTCCTTGGTCTGACACTGAATATGGATTGTACAATATGCCACTTCCCCTATAAGTTTCTGTATCATTTATTTTGTTTTGTCTCCCAGCAATCCAGATGAAATCTAGTTAGAATACTTATTTTTCCTAACCATGTCCTAATTTTGTACCTGCTTTCATCGTACAAACTTTCTTGCTCCCATTTAGACCTCCACTATCCTCTTTCTTTTCTATTATATCTACAATGTAAGGTCTGTGGGGCCAGAAAAACAATGACAAAGTAAATGTCATGAGCTGGGAACCTTCTAGGAGGAAACACCAATGTCAGGCCACATTTACCCTTATTCAGGCTCTTTCAGCTATGCATGCTCATGGTCCCAGTGAACAGCGCCACGTTCTATGGGTGATTCAGATTCACACATACACTTTCCCCAAAATGTCCATATAATGACTTTCTATAGGCAAGCCTTTTTTTCCTTTGTTTTTACTATTGTCTTGTAATATATGCCTTTTATAAAAAGAAATACTGCCTAGAATAACGTTCCATACTGACTGAATGCCATCTGAAATATAAATGATTGGAAGTATAGCCGATTTGAAGTACGGGATAGTGTTCAGAAAGAGAATCTGTAGTGATAATAGGAACCATGTAAACTTTGTGGAGACATTGGGGCCCGAATGTGGAAATGTCAGGAAGGGTGTCCCACATAACAAATGATGTTTCAGAATATGACTCTGTCGTTCTTCCAGTGACAGTGCCAAAGAACAGCACTGGAGGAGCTAAAAGATGTGCCTACAAAAAGCCTCCATGAGTCCTTCCGCCACAAGTTACTACCAACTAATCTAAAGCTGCCTGTATGTCTGCACTTAAGCTGCTCTTTAAGAAATTCTAGAGCTTTCTCTAGTGACTCAGGCACTGGCTACAGCCACGGGAAGTAACAAAAAGGTTAAGCAAACCAAAAAGGCACAGTTTAATGAGCACTTTGTACTTTGATATCCTGGAGGCCATTCCTGCTGAGCCTGTGTCTGCACATTTCTTTTTCGTAGGCCATCCTCCCACACCACTAACTTGTGAAGGAACAAGGGTGTACATCACACACATTACTAGAATGTTACATCTTTGATTTCATTTTAATTCAATAGAGAGTTCCTAGAGAGTAGCTCAATAACTGCTTGAACTTGATTAAACCATGTCACTGGAAAAATTGTCTTTCTGTTGCCAATCATTTACCCATTAATCCAATATTTATTGACTACCTACTCAGAAAGTTTCCTTAAACTTAGTGGGCCCTTTGGATCTATAAGCTTCTGTTTTATTGTTTCCTCAGGAAAATCTGGAAATCCTGGATTGAATCAGCATTTCTTTTTGTCTACATCCTTCAATTTCTCTCACTTTCATCTCTTTATTTCCTTTAGAATAACATTCATATATATACTTAACGTAACTGATAGGGATTTTCCCTCAACTGCTATTCTGTTTACTAACTTTAATGGATTATAAATTTACCCCAGATTTTACTCTTTTTCTTGTAAATCAAACCCTTGAATTGCACTTCATTGTGTTATTTTTTGTGTCCCTTTGTTCTTCATTTGAAAATTACCTGTGTTATTTATCTTTTTTTCATGGATTTCTGAAGTCATAATTATTGCTAGTTGAACTTTGTCATAGATTTGGAAAAATATCCTGTGATTTTTTTATTTTAGTATTTCTTATAGACTCTGCGAGAAACTTACCTAATCCCAGTGCTTCCCAAAAGAATGGCAGGATGGAGTACTTAAGCTAGTGTGCTAACGGCTTGGGGTTTTCAGATCTAAACCTGAAGGAAAGGAAGATGTGATCAATTTTACTTGAATCCCCTTGAATCAAACAGTCATTTCATTTAAAACCCAAAAAGTTGGACTGATATAGACTTTTCTGTACTGAATATTGAATTATCTGATTCAGTTCTACTCCCAAGTGTTGTTCACAGATGGGGCAAGTTTGTAAAGTATTTGCTACAGGTAGAGAAGAAAGCAGTAAAGCAATGGGAAGTAAGGCTTTTGAAATCTTTTGCAAAATCACAATGAGAAGTATTTTATGCCTGTTGAATCTAATATTTAAAAAAATACTCTTTATTTTGCATGACAGGTGGTTAGTTTAATTTCTAAGTGATTCATTAATATTATAATTCTTAAAGGTTTCAGACAGCAACAGATCAGAAAGTTTTAAAAGATGAACAAACTGGGTCTTCACAAAAGGTAATTTGAGAAGCACTGACCTAAATAAGAAACAGAATACTCAGCGGTTAGCTTTTTATTCATGAATTCTGAACACTGTGCTCCTATGATAGTCCAGTCTTTAAATTTTGTTGTAGTTTCTAAATGATGATAGGATGAGAAGAGTTAATGAGAACAAGAGGAAGCAGACCTAGCTCAGAATCAGAGCATGACAACAGACATGCAGATTTGGAAGAGAAATTGCAAGGGCTTGAGTAGCAGCCTTTTGTTGGGCAGTGGTGATCCTGCATTAAGGCGCCAATGGTGACTATTAGGGTTACATTTCCCTCCATAAAAGACATTTAGGGGTCATGTTTGGTTAGTGCCCTTCAGATCTGGCCTTGAGGTTTAGATCAAAAATAAACTTCTGAATCAGTCCCTACAGAAGGCACAGTCAGTGTGAATGGCTATCCTACTCCTAACAGGGACTTGGGCACATTGTTTAAAGTGGACAGTTTTTGTTTCTGGGGGTTTTCTCAGCTACTATTTATTTGCATATTTTCTGAGAAAAATACTTGAATATTTTATGAGGGGTCCTATGGGCCAGTTAATCTGCTTTCCTAATTTCATAGGAAACCTTCCAAGGTAGCTTATAAAGGGCACCCCTTCATTTTCCTTTACTCACAAGGAAACAGTTTGTACTTTTTTTTGCTTTCTTCATGAACACATTCCGAGAGATATGTTGATGTTTCAGAAAAGGACCTTTTCCTGAGAGAGATTTCTAGCATGTAGACAGCTCTGTTAAGAGGAACTAATAATATATTGATTAATGGGAATTGAGCTTGAGGTTATTCTTTTTTTCTTCCTTCATCTACCATTTTACTCTGACACTTTGGGTCCTTGAGTATTGAATTTCTGCTTTGGAGCAAAATTCTACCATATAATAGTCATTTCAGTTATATTTATCTGACGTAGATAAGATACAAATCCTGTTGGATCATGATCTTTGTCATCCATAGTAATCCCCAGAATCAGCCAACTTCAGCAATAGATAACCTTCTCCCTTACGACTTAGTTTGAAAAATACTCTTCTTGCCTTTTACAAAAAAAAAGTAAACCTTTTTAGAGTATAAATAAAACTTTCCCTGAAGATATACCAAGAGGAATAAAAATTTGCCAACTAAATGTTCTCTTAACCAGCTGATACTGGAGGTAGTGACAAGGCAATGTCATGAAAGGACTGAATATGAAAACCCACCACTGGTGGAAGTTGATTGCCTTCCCTGTTCATACAATTTTCTGGGAAATGATATCCTATGTCTCTAATTTCATGTTAAGAGCTTTATAGTATATCTGCCATTTTTTGCTCCTAAACAAAGATGCAACTAAATATTAAATAAGAAGCCAGTATAATTAAGTTTATTCTAATATTATGAATGTGTCAGATTTGCCAGTCTAATTTTTTAAACCAGTTTCTTGACAACTGAACCCTTTTTATTGGCATTTTAGATATCCTGAGTATTTTTCCTCTTAGAGCAGCTATCCTTGCTGATACTCAAAACTGTCTACTTTTAACTCTTTACCTGACACTATAACATCAAACTATGTTTAACACAGTGGAAGGTGGGGCAAATATTCAACTTTTCTAGATAATGCAACAAAAAAGGGATGAGTGATGAAAAGAAAGTCATGTGCTAAATTACAGGTAAATTCCCTCCAGGTTTAAAACTTTTTAGTCAATAATTGTAAATGTCTTCAAATGTAACAAAATTGAATGAAAAATAACTTCTGAAAGAACTTAACCTGATCACATTCTCACTTTGACATTACTCCCCAAAATGTTCCTATTTCCATAATATTTCCCAGTGACTCAGCGGTAAAAGAAATCCACCTGGAATGCAGAAACCGCAGGAGACATGGGTGCAATCCCTTGGTCCAGGAAGATACCCTGGAGAAGGAAATGGCAACCCACTCCAGTATTCTTGCCTAGGAAATCTCATGGACAGAGAAGTCTGGCAGGCTACAGTCTGTGGGGTTGCAAAGAATCAGACATGACTGAAGCTACTTAGCATGCATACATGCATAGTGGATATTAAATTTAGATTTGTAATATATTTTCACTTAATTCAGCTCAGTATCTATGTAAATCTACCTCTAACTCACATTCCAGCTAAAGAACATTGCTGTAAAGAAAGGAAGAAAAACTGAGGGTGACATTTTATAGTGTAATTGAAACAAATAGTTTTATTTCATCTTAAAGTGGGCCCCTTGGTTTTAAGGTGAATTTGTTATCTTTAAAATACTGAAACAGAATTCCTTCATGAATGAACAAACATGAACGCTATATGATTGGAAACTGAAAGAATGAAAGTATTGGTATTTGTGAAAACAGTCCCCTGGGATGTTTTAATATAAAAGGCTTGCTTGGTGCATGTGCTGGAGAGAAATCTCATTCAACCATTAGGGTTCCAGTCATCATCTCTGTCACTCTCTACCATCTCTGTACATTGACCTCAGTAATGGAAGCTGATGGGCAGCTTGCCCAAACCATTGAAAACAGCTGGCTCATATTTTGAAAGCTCAGCACTGACATTTCTGTGGCTGAGTAGAGCTTTCTAGGATGCTTGGGATCCCAGTGCCTTTCTTGTTCTGTCTTCTCAAAGTGCGTCCCTTAGGGCTGGCACCCTTTAGTCATCACCTGCTCACCACTACCACTGACAAGCTGGTATAGTTCAGCCCTAGGACATTTCTCAAGATTTGGCAAACTCTTCTAAAATGCAAGTCCCAGAACATTTTCTATTCCTATCTTCCCCAAACGGGGGTCTTGTGAATTTTGTAGCAGTCCAGTTTTACTAAGATTTCATTTTATCTCTTATTTAGAGCCATAGGTCACTATCTCACACCTTGAAGATGTGTCTGTATCTTCAAGAATGTACTTGTTTGTTAGTTTTTAGTTTAAAATCAGTTTAACATGTCTCTAGGTCTTTCCTTCTGCTCTCCAAGTCAGCGTGGCCAAAGGCTCATTGTAATGTCAGCATATCATACCTTCTTAATGATAAGTTGCTAAGCAATTTAATTCATGCAAAATACATGATTTGTATTTTCTTCTGATTCAGACCACATCAGCATCTAGCCTGTAGAGGTATTCAATATCTTTTGAATTAAGCACATGGATGGAAAACTCATCCTAACCTCACATTTCCATTTTGACAGTATATTTTATTTATTAAAAGAAAAATATATATTTTCTTTTTTTAAATCTAAATGATTAGGATTTGACCAGATTAGTTTCTTATTGTAAAATGCATACATTAATACATTGAAAAGTGTTTTAACAATAGACATTTTATCATAAAATGTTTAAATCTAGAGAAGACTTTATTAATTAAAATTTAGATGAAATTGCACATTTTCTAATTGATTACAGTGTCCTACTCAAGGCTAATCCTCTTCTTCTTAGCTAAATCAAACAAAAAGTTCATTAAAGTACAATGATTATTTTTTTCCATTTTCTCCAAAAATAGTCAAAATACTAACTGCTGTGCTGTTCAGTCGCTAAAGATGTCTGACTGTTTGTGACCTCATGGACATAGCACTCCAGGTTCCCCTGTCCTCCACTATCCATGTCCCAGAGTTTGCTCAAATTCATGTCCATTGAATCTGTCATGCTGTCTGTCTTGTCCTCTGTTGCCCCTTCGTCCTTTTGCCTTCAATCTTTCCCAACATCAAGGTCTTTCTAACGAGTCAGCTCTTCGTGTCAGGTGGCAAAAGTATTGGCGCTTCAGCATCAGTCCTTCCAGTGAATATTTAGGGTTAATTTCCTTTAGGATTGACTGATTTGATCTCTTTGCAGTCCAAGGAATGTCAAGAGTCTTCTTCAGCACCACAGTTTGAAAGCATCAGTTCTTCAGCACCCAGCTTTCTTTATGGTCCAACTCTCGCATCCATACATGATGGCTGGAAAAACCATAGCTTTGACTATATGGACATTTGTCAACCAAGTGATGTCTGTATTTTAATACACTGTCTAGGTTTCTCATAGCTTTCCTTCCAAGAAGCAAATGTCTTTTAATTTCAAGGCTGTAGTCACTGTTTGCAGTGATTTTGGAGCCCAAAGAATGAAAATCTGTCACTGCTTCTACCTTTTCCTTTTCTGTTTGCCATGAAGTGATGGATGGGACTGGATGCCATAATCCTAGTTTTCTTTTTTTTTAATATTGAGTTTCAAGTCAACTTTTTCATGCTCTGCTTTCACCTACAAGAGGCTCTTTAGTTCCTCTTCACTTACTGCCATCGGAGTGGTATCACCTGCATATCTGACATTGCTGACATTTCTCCCAACAATCTTGATTCCAGCTTCTGATACCTCTAGCCTGGCATTCTGCATGTTGTATTTTACATATAAGTTAAATAAGCAGGGTGACAATATACAGCCTTGTCATATTCCTTTCCCAAATTTGAACCAGTCCATTGTTCCATGTCTGGTTCTAACTGTTGCTTTTTGACCTGCATAGAAGTTTCTTAGGAGACAGGTAAGACGGCCTGGTATTCCCATCTCTAAAATTTTCCACAGTTTGTTGTGATCCACAAAGTTTACTTGCCTGGAAAATTTCATGAACAGAGGAGCCTGGTGGGCTATAGTCCAAATGGTTGCAAAGAGTCAGACCCGACTGAGCGCACACACACACATAGTCAAAGGCTTTAGTGTAGTCAATAAAGTAGAAGTAGATTTTTTTTTTTTTTCCTGGAATTCTCTTTCTTTCTCCATGATCCAACAAATGCAGGCAATTTGAGCTCTGGTTCTTCTGCCTTTTCTAAACCCAGCTTGCACATCTGGAAGTTCTCAGTTCACATGCTGCTGAAGCCTAGCTTGAAGGATTTGAAGCATAACCTTGCTAGTATGTAAAATAAGCACAACTGTATAGTTGTTTGAACATTCTTTGGCACTGTCTTTCTTTGGGATTGGAATGAAAACTGACTTTCTCAAGTCACTCACCTGGGGCCACTGCTGAGATTTTGAAATTTGCTGGCATATTGAGTGAAGCACTTTAATAGCATCATCTTTTAGGATTTTAAATAGCTCAGCTGGAATTATGCCACCTCCACTAACTATGTTCATAGTAATGCTTCCTAAGGCCCAGTTGACATCACACTGCAGTCTGTCTGGTTCTAAATGAGTGAGCTCACCATTGTGGTTATCCAGGGAATTAAGACCTTTCTTATATTTCTTCTGTGTAATCTTGCCACCTCATTTAATATCTTCTGCTTCTGTTAGGCCCTTAACTGTTTTTGTCCTTTATCCTGCCCACCTTTGCATGAAATGTTCCCTTGATATCTCCAATTTGCTTGAAGAGATCTCTAATCTTTCCTGTTCTGTTGTTTTCCTACTAACTAAATAATATTAATTTTGTAAATTTAGCTTATTAAACCTCTATGATGTGAAAATAATCATTCATTTAAGAAAAGGTAGTTTAGAATTTCTGGTTACCAAAGAGGAAAAGATAGGGTATGAGGGTGGTGAGGCCCAGATGAGGAGTATTGGATTAACAGATAAAAGCTAAATGGCAACCCACTCCAGTATTCTTCCTGGGAAATCCCACAGACAGAGGAACCTTGTCGGCTATAGTCCATGGATTACAAGGGGTGGACACAACTTAGCCAGTAAACCACCACCACCACATAAAATGCATAAGCAATCATAAGCAATAAGGATTTACTGGGTAGTACAGGGACTTATAACCAGTATCTTGGAATGACCTATACTGGGATATAATCTGCAAAAAAGAAAACAAAAACAACTCAACCCCGAATCACTATACTGTATACCTGAAACTGGGCTTCCCTGGTGGCTCAGTGGTAAAGAATCTGCCTGCCAATGCAGGAGTTACGGGTTCGATCCCTGGGTCAGGAAGATCCCCAGGAGCAGGAAATGGCAATTCACCCCAGTATTCTTGCCTGAGAAATCCCATGGACAGAGAACATTGGTGGGCTATAGTCCATGGCATTGCAAAAAAGTTGTATACAACTTGGAGACCAAACAACAATAGCAACATATCTGAAACATAACATTGTAAATCAACTACAATAAAGAAAGAGAGAAAGAAAAGACAGCTTATTAGTAGAATCCAACAAGTAGGATGAAGTTTTGATTGATTGGGTCACTGATGTTTAAGAAAATGACTTTATGATTTTTCACTTGTTTAGCTAGATATTCTATTCACAAAGAACTACATGGGAAAATGTACAATTGCAACAGAATAAAATATGTTGATAGATTTTAGGTTGTAATTTTGAACATGAATTTTTTTTTCCCTATAGAAACTGAGCCATTTATAGTGTTTGGTTATTAGGAAAGCCTTGAGAATCTTACTTAATTTAAAAAGTACTTAAAATCACTTGAAGTGCAAGTAATAACACCACTCCCTAACTGTCACTTTTGACAGCAGTTTACCGTGAAACAGCCTGATTTTCACTAGAGCTCTTAGGAGCCAAAGCCATTGCAGAAACAGTGAGCTGAAAGATTCTCTTTAAGCCAATATTATTTGATAAGTGAGAAAACTGTAGGTTAGAGAGGTAAACTTTACTCAAGGGGGCGGTTAATAGAGACAAAAAGCTCAGTTGGCCAGCTTTCGGTCTAGATCTTTTGTGACTATATTACATGGCTAAGAACTACTTGAATTATTTATGATTTTTTTTGATTTTTTTTGCACCATCTTCTGAGTGGTAAAAATCATTATTTTTCCTGGAAATATACAAGACTGGAGTATATCAAAGCTCCATGATAATTAACAAATATTTATTAGGAAACATTTATTATTGCTTGTTACATGTCAGGTTTTGTGAAGGATAGAAAGGCACGTCAGACCCTCTCCTGCCCTGTCCAGTAGAGAATCATAGTCCTCAGATTTGAAAAAAATTAAGGATACTGCCTAAAATACCTTCTATCTACTCTGTATCAGTGGATGAAATTTTTGATCTCTATAATAATGTACACGACTAAGGCTAAAAGATGTTTTCAGTGTGATTTACTTTTCTTCCTTTTACATCCCTTTGATTATTTGGACCTGACTTTTAAGACAATGAAATTGTTTCACTTTATAATGTCTCCTTTACATAGCTCTGTTGACCATTTTCTGAAATCTGGCAAAATAGTGTAGATAAGCATACAGTAGTTGGGGACAATATTTTAAAGCAATCAAGAATATTTTGTCAATCATATTAGTTTATCTTTTTCCTTTTCACGCTTAATTGCTGCATACTTTGCAATATATAAAAAATTTTAACCCCATTTAATTCCAATGGCAATCTGTCAGCTCCCTTCAGAGATTTCTCTTTAGTAAAAACAAACAACTAATAGGAATTCATTTGGAATGTGAAACATAAAAGACTCAATGATATTCTCCTACCAAAGCAAAACTGACTTTTGAACAGGGCCTCTGGGAAAAAAAAATTTTTTTTTAATTCACAACGTCTTCTGTTTCTAATTCTAGATAATCAGATTGGGATAATCCTTAGGATCATAATTAATGTCATACTAGCTTTAAAAAGGCATACACAAAGGATGAGAGTAATCTTTTAAGTTAACCACTTAAAATATTTTTCAAATTCTAGTAAGAGCAAGTGATAGTAAGATAAATCCTTATATTCAATATTAAAATTTTCACTTTAGTAATTTTCCTTTAGATACATTTATTCTCCCCTAATGACAACTATAAATTAATATTAACTTGAAAAACTTATTGCCTATTTCTACAGACATCAGCTAACTTGTTCATATTAATTAGCTGACTGGTTTTTAATCATGCATAAGTGAGTTGTTTAAATTAACCATAATATGTTGAGAGAGAAAACCATATAATTAGGAGGCAAAATGAGATTCCTTTAAACCCGGTTGTCAGTTGACATAAAAAGTAAAAGATTATGATTGTTTTAATTTTATTATTAAAACCTGTGGAAGAACAGAACATACCCCTTTTAGCTGTTAGACTGTTTCTGTTAGGTCTCCACCAGGTCATCAAAACAGCCTGTTCCTCAAACAAGAGCGAGCAATTCCTTTGTAAGTCTTAGCAATGACCCTAAAGCAGGTGGTATCATGTCTAATGTTTGTAGATAGGTTAAGAAAGGTGTTTCTGTATGAAATGGAATGGACAGACCCTGATTGCAATTGTGCAGATTTTTAGATGTAATGATTTAGGACTAGTAGACGCAGCTAGGAGAGCGCTTTAAAATAAACCTTCAAGATGAAACTGTTGCTTGATAAACCGAGTTGAACAATCTGTTGTCTGCAAAGGGACTATTACTCTGATGAGGCCTACTAGAGTGGCTTAGGTAAATAGGTTGCCTGAAATTTCCTGAAATAAACAAAACACTTATTTGTAATTTCATCTTTCTGGGACAGACATTAATATTATTAGAATTTGCATCAATAAACTTGAAGTTCTATTTTCTAATTAGTTGATTACTATCTAATAGTTGTCATCACTAATCAAGATTATCTAATAAGATCTATACCAGATATATATATGGAGACATGTTAACCAAATGAAAGCCTATGAATAACTTCACATAGTGTTTGTTATGATTATACCTACAGATACAGATTTATTTATGGTTTGAGTGGAACAGTGTGGTCAAATTTTGAACAGATAAAAGAACTTCAAGTTTTTGCCACCCCCTTAGAATCTTTTAACCACTAGAAAATTTGAAATGAAGAATTATCCCTGCTGGTCACTTGAAAAGTGATTTTCTTTGGTCCAGGTAGAAAACCTGAAGTTCGCTAGGTGGCAGGACAAGAAGCAGGTATAATATAAATCTTCAGTTTTTATTTTAAGCATTGAGCAGCAGCATTCAGCAAGCCCATGACTTAATATTATGCATTTAATGTTATGTGCTGTATCACCTGTAACAACGTAGATGTGTTTGTTTAAAGGCTGATGGATAACTGTGACCCCTTCTCTTTTCTCCTGCTCTCTGTTCATAGTTATGGTGATATATGAGGTTCTCCTTGGCATAGCAAAAGCTTTCAAAAACCTAGTTGCATTCTTTTTGGTCAAAGTTTGAATGCCTTTACAAAACAAAACAAAGAATCTCTCTTGACTGTTTATCTTCCTGCAGTTTGAATTGCACAATTCTTTCCAATTTTTTCTGTGACTTGCTCATGGTCTGATCAGACAAGAGTACATGAATATGAAATATTGTATAAGCTAAGTAACATTAGTTGGATGGAAATTCACCTTTAAATGGAGCAGCAGTGAGATACAAAGTTTATCAAGTCAACAAAGGCAGATTTTGAGAGCTCCTAATATTCCATGCCAAGGAGTTACTTTGCCAAGCCTTCCTATGTGGCTTTATATTTCACTGTATTATCTAAATAGTTAAGATGTAGAAAATAACTATCAAATTATTTAACAGAAATTAGGAAGTTACATAATAGTTATTAATATATTCAACAAATGTTTCTTGTTAGCTTGGTGATTTGAACAAAATCTCTCTACAAATCACAGGATTTATTGGGAAAAATGATCAGTCTGAAAGCAAGCAGAAAAGTTACTAAGAAATTAACCTTTGGCCTATGGTACCACCATTAATGTCCACAAGGAATACTTGTCAGACAAGCATTTTCATGTGATGAAGGTGAGCAGTATTCAATAGAGTGTAGCTATGCAAGAATTCTTATTTTTTTAATTAGAAAGACATATGGATACGAATATTTGACATATTCTTTTGGGGATGAGGAAAAGAGGATACTCCTTGTACATGTTATTCCCTAGTATATGAACAGTGACACAGCAATAATAAACAGGGATAACAAAGGGACAGGGAAAAATGGCACAAATACTATCACTCTCCCTTAAATCTGCGATGCATCAGGGGTTTTTCTGTCTGTTTTCTACTCTGCAGAGATCATGAAAATCAATTTCTGATAATTATTTAAATTAATATTCTCATCTGGCACATGGCTAAAAGTGGCACCCAGGGGTCTGCTGCCTACGGAAAGAAGGAAAGACATTTGAAAATTAATAGTGTCATTGTATAGTATAAAGGTAACTGAAAAGCAAAGTTGTTTACATAAAAATGGGCATTTTAAGGGGAGAAAAACATTAAGCAGTAATAAAAACAGATGCATCTGTTCTTATTTTTCCTTTTGAATGTGTTCTTCCTACCAGTTTCAACAAAGAAGAGAAATTTTTCGAGTGTGTTTATTCCCTATGAGCAGGACATTAACTGGAAATATGTAGAAACACTAACAATAAGAAAAAAAAATTATCAGGGTTTCCAAACTGGTTAGAAACCTGAGATGGTTGCCTAAGCAGTCTGTCATTTGAAGTCTAGTTTTGATTAGTTCTGAGAATATAAACACAAATATGCCTTGTTGAATTTCACCTATACCTTTACTTAATTATTTATTTTTATTTTTTCTTTATTGAAGTATATTATTATACTAATATGGTTTTTCCAGTAGTCATGTATGGATGTGAGAGTTGGACTATAAGGAAAGCTGAGTGCTGAAGAATTGATGCTTTTGAACTGTGGTGTTGGAGAAGACTCTTGAGAGTCCCTTGGACTGCAAGGAGATCCAACCAGACCATCCTAAAGGAGATCAGTCCTGGGTATTCATTGGGAGGACTGATACTGAAGCTGAAACTCCAATACTTTGGCCACCTTATGCGAAGAGTTGACTCATTGGAAAAGACCCTGATGCCTGGAAAGATTGAGGGCAGGAGGAGAAGGGGACGACAGGATGAGATGGTTCAATGGCATCACCGACTCAATGGACATGAGTTTGAGTCAACTCCGGGAGTTGGTGATGGACAGGGAGGTGTGGCATGCTGTGGTTCATTGGGTCACAAAGAGTCAGACAGGACTGAGCCACTGAACTGAACTGAATGTTATCTTAGTTACAAGTTGCAACATATTTTCCTATAGATAATACTCCATTTGTTCAGTCGCTCAGTCGTGTCCAACCCTGTGGCCCCATGGACTGCAGCACACTAGGCTTCTCTGTCCTTCACCATCTCATGGAGTTTGCTCAAACTCATGTCCATCGAGTTGGTGATGCCATCCAGCCATCTCATCCTCTGTCATCCCCTTCTCCTCCTGCCTTCAATATTTCCCAGGACCAGGGTCTTTTCTAATGAGTTAGGTCTTCCCATCAGGTGGCCAAAGTATTGGAGCTTCAGCTTCAGCATCAGTCCTTCCAATGAATATTCAGGACTGATTTCCTTTAGAACTGACTGGTTGGATCTCCTTGCAGCTCAAGGGACTCTTGAGTCTTCTCCAACACCACAGTTCACAAGCATCAATTATTTAACACTCAGTCTTCTTTATAGTCCAATGCTCACATCATTACATGACTACTGGAAAAACCATAGCTTTGACTATACGGACCTTTTTTGGAATTTAAAGGTATTTTATTATAAAATATTGGCTCTATTCCCTCTTCTGTACAATATATCTTTGTCATTTATTTTGTACAGAGTAGTTTGTACTTCTTGATCTCTTATTACAGTCTTTTCCTTCCCTATTTCCCTCTCCCCATGGGTAACTACAAATTCATTCTCTATCTGTGAATCTGCTTCTGTTTTATTAAATTCATTTGTGTTATTTTTTAGATTCCACATATAAGTGATAACATATAGTGTCTATCTTTCTCTATCTGACTTTTTCACTGAGCTTAATACATTCTAGGTCCATCCTTGTAGTTAAAAATGGCAAAATTGCAGTCTATTGTGAATCAGTAATGTTCTATGTATATAAAGGGATCAAATCCAGGTCTCCCACATTGCAGTCATGTCTGACCCTTTGGGACCCTATGGACTGTTGCCTGCCAGGCTCCTCTGTCCATGGAGTTCTCCAGGCCAGAATACTGGTGTGGGTAGCCATTCCCTTCTCCAGGAGATCTTCCCAATCCAGTGATCGAACCCAGGTCTCCTGGATTGCAGGCAGATTCTTTACCATCTGAGCCACCAGGGAAGCCCTATGTATATAAATACCATGTATTTATCCATTTATCAGTAGATTGTCATGTGGTTCTGCCTAAGTGTTCTTCCATATCTTGGCTATTGTAAATAATGCTGCCATGAACATTGAGGTGTGTGTATCTTTTTGAATTAATGTTTTCATTTCCTTCAGATATATCCCCAGGATAGGATTAACTGGATCATGTAGAAGTTGTATATTTAGTTTAGTTTTTGAGGAGCTTTCATGCTGTTTTCCACAGTGGCCGCACCAATTTACATTCCTACTGACAATGTACAAGGGTTTCCTTTTCTCCACATTCTCACTGACATTTCTTATTTGTGGTCTTTTTGGTGACAGTCACTCTGACTGATATGAGGTGATATCTCATTGTGTTTTGAATTGCATTTATCAGATGATTCATGATGTTTAGCATCTTTTCATGTGCCTGTTAATTATCTGTATGTCTTCTTTGTAAAAAAATGTCTATTTAGGTCTTCTGCCCATTTTTTTAATTGAGTTTTTTGTTTCTTGACATTGAATTTGATGAGCTGTTTATATATTTTAGATAATAACCCAATTTGAGTCATATAATTTAAAAATATTTTCTCCCATTTAGTAGGTTGTATTTTTTTTTCATTTATTTTTATTAGTTGGAGGCTAATTACTTTACAATATTGTAGTGGTTTTTGCCATACATTGACATGAATCAGCCATGGATTTACATGTGTTTCCCATCCCTATCCCTGCTCCCACCTCCCTCCCAGCATTGAAACAAGTATACTATCAAGGGTGAAACAGATCACCAGCCCAGGTTGGATGCATGCGACAAGTCTCAGGGCTGGTGCACTGGGAAAACCCAGAGGGATCAGATGGGGAGTAGGTTGTATTTTAATTTTCTCAAAAAGTTTCCATTGAATTAGGTCCCATTTGTTTATGTTTCCTTCTGTTTCCTTTGCCTTAGGAGACAGAGCCAAAAAATATTGCTAAGGTTTGTGTCATAAAGTGTTCTGCCTAAGTTTTATTTTAGAAGTGTTACGGTTTCCAGCTTTATATTTAAATCTTTGATACATTTTGAGCTTATTTTTGTATATGGTGTAAGAAAATATTCTAATTTTATTTTTTACATGTAGCTGTCCAGCTTTCCCAGCATCACTATTGAAGAGAATGTCTTTTCACCATTGTATATTATTGTCTCCTCATTGTAGATTAATTAACCATACTTGTGTGAGTTCATTTCTAGGCTCTCTGTTCTGTTCATCAATCTATGTGTCAGTATTAGTGCTATATGGTATTATTTTTGATTACTGTAGCTTTGTAGTATAGTCTGAAGTCAAGGATCATGATATCTCCAGCTATGCTAAATGTGGATTAAATCTAATTGTTACTGATGTGAAAATAATATCTATACTTTCTTCAATAAATGTTTCAATATTGTATTATTTATAATAGATTTGACCTCTTTTTATCAGTCTTATCTGGGCATAGTAAACACTGAGAAAAGATACTGAGTTCCTGATCTTTCTGTTTTTTTTTTTTTTCTCTGCTCCATATCTGGATCTATTTTATCAGGTTTTTTACTCCTGTGGATTGGCTTATAGATCTCACTCTTGAGGTTGAATGTGTTATCAGCATGGGCGCATTGCTTTGTGTTTTGGGATTGATACTGCATGGAACCAATGGCTGTCCAGTCCTCCAATGGAAAGAAGAGGGAGCAAACTGTTCCCATCTTAAGTCCCCCAGCCTTGATAGACACCTAAACCTCTCTTCTTCCTTTCTCTTTCTGATATCAGACACGCCCTGGGAAAATCACAGAATTGTTGTAAGAGTGATGTGAGGTTATACTGCAGTTTTTAAAATTACACATTTGATGGAAACATTACTTAAAAGGGTGAAAATGCCTTAACAATATCTCCCAAATATACTCAGAGAGATCCTCCCAAGGATTGTGGTTGGGAAGGGTTTGACAGTTAAAACAAAAACAGAGCAAAATTTTTTATTGCTTAAAGACAAGAATGAAGCCAGTGATGAGGCAGAAAAGAGTTCAGATTCAGATCTTTAATTTCACTTTTAGGATCAGATGAACCTAGGTGACCTTTTAGAGAAAGAGTTGTCCCATTTGCTTCTGCATTCCAAAAATGGTGTGGGTTTAGATGGGCATTCCCTCCCCTGCTGGCAATCATCTTTACATCATGGATTTCAAGGTTTTTGTCATGCTTCAGTGCGTGAGCTACAGAAGCCTGGGAAAATGATTTCATTCTTCTTTGAACAAGAAACACTTACAGTTTTCTAACTGTGACCCTTCATGTGTTTCTTTGCTACACGTAAAGTAGAGACTGGATGTTAACAAGATTTAGATTGAATCTTTCTGAAAGCACCTTTGTCCTTGTAATACCCATTGGAGCTAGACATTGCCCATACCAACTTTCCTGAAGCGTGGTACCATGCAGTCTTTGATGTATCCTCTTTGAACATACAGGTTTATGTGAAAGATTCTTGAAACTGTGTGTTTTGGAAACAGGATGAAAAAAGGAGAGAGAAGGATGGGGGAAAGTTTCCAATAAATTAAAAAATGGCTAGCATGTCTGTTGTGATTTTGATTCCTGCCAGTTTGGCTAATGTCTCAACTTTTGAAAAACACTCAGTGGAAACTTTTTTTTTTTTTTTTCCAAATCAGTCATGAGAAATGAAAGGAGAGGAAATGGTTATCTACAAAGTGTAAAGCGCATTTTCTTTGGTGCTGAATTTTAGCCTGGGATGAATTTTTATGACCACATTATAAACCTCTGAAAATGGAGTTTAGTGGAAGTGCTGAAATGGCCTTAAATATATTTTACTGGCAAATATGCTCCTGGAATGATTTTTGTAAAGGTAAAGATATTAATTTTATGCAATCCATATGTATGTGTGTTTTAAAACATTTGAGGGGTTACTTATTTTCAGCATAACTAGCACGTAATCAAAGGTGGAACAGAATAATTTGAAGAGTTTTTCAAGAAGAAATTACACATGCTGCCTGTCAAAGACTCTGCATAATTCATTCCATTCTAATACTGTGATGCATTTAGCTCCTTACAATCTAAGCACCAGGGAAGATAAATCAGTCTGGTATGATTCCAGAATTTCCTCCTAAGAGACCAATACCCATTTCATTTCTGATGAGAGCATTCAATCAAAGTGTGGGGAAAAAAATCTCTTTTTCCAATCAGCATGTATGTGGCTCTAAATCCAACAATTAATTTGAGAATTTAGAAACAACAGAAATGGTTTTTCCACTAAGCAATATTATATTTATTGAGTGATATTTGAAAGGATAATAGAAAAGTTATGGTCTGTGTATGTAGTATTTTAACACAGGACTCTTCATTTGCAGATACATTCTTACAATAAATTATAATTAAAGTTTGAAGAAAAATAGTATCTTCCATAATAGACATCTGATTTTCCTCCATTTTAAGGTAGCGTAGACTAATTTGACCAAGTAGCTATGGCCAAAAAGAACCTTCAAGTTTTTTGCAAGTTATCTTCTGTTGCCACCTAGGCAAGAAATACCAACTGAGAAGACAGTCTGGGAGAAAATTATGAACAGTTTTTACAGGAACTTTTAAAGTAGCTTTTAATTTTGAATACTTCTGAACTTGGATGCAGAAGGAAGAAAGTAAGATAAGAAAGAAGAAGGAATAAAAAGGGAAACCTGCTATTTATATAGATTGTGGGAAGTGTTTAAATAGAAACTTATGGGAAAAAGAAAACTCTTAATAGATGCCTCCTCTAAAGTAGGGTCCCCATGAGGCTCTGTCTTCATCAGACCACACCCTGCTTTCTATTTGCTCTGGGTACCATACTTCAGAAGGGGTGATGACACAGTGAGGTATATTGAAGGAGAGTGATGCAGTTATTAGGTGTCTAAAGACAGTAGGTGAGGACATGTGGGAAAGACTTTACTCAAGCCCACAAAGTAAAGACTTAGTAATGGAATATGATACCTTCTTCAAGTATTGTTGAAAATAAGATTTATGCTGGGTGGCTTTTAGGAGGAAGTATGAGGGCTACTGGTTCTAATTAAGCTAGGTGGATTTCTCCTCAAAACAAATTAAGAACTGTTTAATAGTTAGCATTCTCTGTAGCTGGACTGTCTCACCATAAGCTAGCGAGTGAGTTTCCTGTCACTGAGGCTTTAAGGAGAAAGTGAGGGGTTTAGTATGAATTCATTAATCACGTGAACTGAATACTACATTAGACTCTTCCTGACTGTGACGACCTCCATATCTTTGAGGCAGCTGCATGTGCAGAATCACTCTTTTTTTCCGGGGAGGGAATATGGGTGGAATATGTCAACACTGACATATCCTGAATCTCTGAATTTCCCATGTGAAGTACTTGAAAGTTTGCATGGAAGTAAACAGGTTTCTGAAATAAAAGAAAGTAGATTTGTTCTTTGGGAATGATCACTAAAGGAAACCTAAAATATCTCTGAATCTCATTTTCTACTCTACTTTCAGATAAAAGGGAACATTAAAGTGAGAAACCCTGGGGAGAAAAGAAATGCTGTTGTGACTTATAATAAGGGATCTTTGAATACTGGGAATACCTGGGTGATGTGATCACTTAATGTCTAGATGTCACAGCGACCTGCTATAGACCTGAGGCTCAGTAGATTATCTATCCACTCAGCTTTGACCTAGCAAGCTCTCTGGTGTGTGGGCGATGAGTTTCCAGCAACAACTTGCCTTCTTGTTGAACAGCGTTGGTAAGAGAATTTATTGCAACAATGAGGATAAGGTATTCATTCTGGCTTACTGTGGCCACTTAATAGTTTCTGTTTCTGTTATTAGAAAAGTTGTGATTACTCAGCTACACAAACTATAAGCAAGGTACCCCCCCCTTTTCACAATGGTTGTTAAAACTGACTGTAGCTTCTGTGAATTTGGGTGCTTTTAAAACATCTTGGTACATGGAACTTACTCTATACCAACTAAATCAGCATCTCTGGGGATGTAACCTAGGCATTATTATTAATTTCTCTAGAGGATTCTACCATACAGGGTCGAGATTCACTGTACTGTTTTGGGTATACCATAAACAAAGCCAAATACCTAATTAAAAAAAATAGTTGTTTGATTTAATGTGATAAAAATATCTAGAAATTATATATCTTGTATATACATAAATTAGATATCTTATATCTAAAAATACAAATATGTAGAAATAGCTTGTCACTAATTTAGGTCAGTGCAAGAAATGAACATGGAACAAGGGGAAGCAGAATATTTTTCCAGTTTCCCTTTCTTCCTGGTTTATTTACATTTCAAAATGAATCCTGATGGATGCTTTCCTGAACTAAACATAAAACAATAAACCAGCATGTTCCAATAAATGAGCTCAACACTATTGGAATTAGCAATATATTGGGTTAGTCTGTGAGTTGCTTCATGGGGAGGTATAATTCTTATGAAAGTAAACAGACTGCAGAATATCAACCTGGAACCATTTCTTAGTGTATAACAAGAAGGGATCCCGAGGATAGGGACAACGTATGTCAATATCGAGTCTTTGTCACATATACTGGCCCCCAAATAATCACAAGGAGTTGTAACATGACAGAGTATGTTGACTCGCTCAAAAGGAATAATTTTGTACAGAGAAGTGTGCTCTTATTACTGAACAGCCAGCAGTTGGTATGTTCAGTAAATCATTGAAAATAAATATAAATTTATTAGTTACCAACCAGGGTGTCAATAGTGAAGCAGGCACTACTGCAAATAGAGATGAAAATGCGTGAGTACTACTGCTACTTTGAATAATTCACTGGTAGACGAAATATGTCCATGTGTCAGAACTGTGATATTCTTTCAAAAGAAAGTTATCTTCCTTCTTAGCCTACATCAGTGTGCACCTCTGCTTTCCACCCCCTCCCCCCCACCAAATAATAGTTCTTGCTACTAGACAGGGTAATGAGGAGTAGGGATTTTGTGGTTTGAAGCAGGCTCCCTGAGGAATTTCTTTGAACTACAGAAACCCTGCTACTTGCTCTGTCTTTCTTGTTTTTACTAGTTTAGCACAAATGTTGCCTTTCAATGCTACTGCATGTTCAAAGCAAAACATAAAATTGTGTTAGTTTAAAGGACTCATTAATTTCCTTTGTACTCCAAATCCTCTGCATTAACAATTGCAATATGCTGATTCTATATTCAAACTTACTCCATTTTGGTTGCTATTAACTTCAAAGGAAACCTGAAAAAAGAGTGTAAGAGAATTAAATTCTTGTGTTGAAAAATTAATACATTACTGACAACTGACCCACTTTTTAGTTTCTCCCACTTATGAAATTTTAAAGTTTTTCTATTGTACAACAGATCTGTGGTTAAATCTGTTCCAGTGTATTGCTCCTTAAAGACTGAAACTTGTCCCCATCAAGTCAGTGTCTTTCTGTGAATGCTTGTGGTATGATTGCTTTAATATCACCTTCAGAACTCTGATTATTTCCCTGGTTTGTGTGTGTATGTGTCTATATAAGTATTAAGCATAAAGGCATTTCATATCTAAAATTATTAACTAGAAACAATAACTAGTCAATTCAAGGGAAATGATTTTAATTTATGTTGCTGTTCTTAAAAAGTATCCATTACTTTAAATAATTTGTTAACTTTCACCTTATTAGAGTTGTCACTGGGTATAGATATTGAGCCTGAACTTCTATGATTCCAGTATTAATAATATAAATATGTCTCTATATGTGTGTGTGTAATTCAAATTCTTTTACTGAGAGAAATAACAAGGTTATCAATTTAGAAAAATGAATGTATGTGGTGGCCCCAAATTAGTAAAACCTTAATGAATAAGTTCAAATCATTTATTTCTTTACTATGATGATGATAAACTGATATTTTGCAGTGATCATTTCTGAGAAAGATAAAAGGCAATGCCGTTGCTAGGTGATATCAATAATTCTTTCATATGATACTAAGCAGAAAATTTAAATCCCAAAATTTAATATGATTTTTTTAATATCTATATCTAGCATGCAATTGATATTAATTGCTTATTATGTTTTTTCTTCTCAGCAAAATAAATACCTTTGCTATAAAATCTTCAAAAATCTGTTTTACAGTTTCCTTTTTTTTTTTTTTTTTATTAGTTGGAGGCTAATTACTTCACAACATTTCAGTGGGTTTTGTCATACATTGATATGAATCAGCCATAGATTTACACGTATTCCCCATCCCGATCCCCCCTCCCACCTCCCTCTCCACCCGATTCCTCTGGGTCTTCCCAGTGCACCAGGCCCGAGCACTTGTCTGATGCATCCCACCTGGGCTGGTGATCTGTTTCACCATAGATAGTATACATGCTGTTCTTTTGAAATATCCCACCCTCACCTTCTCCCACAGAGTTCAAAAGTCTGTTCTGTATTTCTGTGTCTCTTTTTCTGTTTTGCAAATAGGGTTATCGTTACCATCTTTCTAAATTCCGTATATATGTGTTAGTATGCTGTAATGTTCTTTATCTTTCTGGCTTACTTCACTCTGTATAATGGGCTCCAGTTTCATCCATCTCATTAGGACTGATTCAAATGAATTCTTTTTAACGGCTGAGTAATATTCCATGGTGTATATGTACCATAGCTTCCTTATCCATTCTTCTGCTGACGGGCATCTAGGTTGCTTCCATGTCCTGGCTATTATAAACAGTGCTGCGATGAACATTGGGGTGCACATGTCTCAGAGCAGAAAAAGAAGTAAAAGGAATCCAGATAGGAAAAGAAGAAGTGAAACTCTCACAATCTGTTTTACAGTTTCCTAATTTAATTTACCATTTTAGTTCTATAAACAAACCAAAAAAATGCATGTAGGCATAAACTCAAATTATCCTACCAGCTTTTCTTTATTTTTTTTCTCCTGTTGCTCCCCAAAGTCTTGAAGCTCATAATTGTGTTTGCAAAATCATTTCACTTGAAATTAGTATATCCTTCTGAACTCCAAGTTTTTGGAGGTGTATTTTTTTTCTGGGGGTGTTGAGCATGCTGTAAAATCTGAAGGGTTTTTATCTTAAAATAATGGCAACTTTGCACTGATGGTTCAGAGGGCTGGTGAAGCCCTTGAGTGCTATGTTCTCTGCTAGAGACAGTGCTCTTGGGAGCCCTACCTGCTGTAATCATGTGATGTGTCTTACCATTCAGCTAGTCAGTAGAATCAAGTAAAACTTCCATGCTAGATCTTACCAATATTTCTGCTTCATCTCTTGCCTAGTTACTCCTTGAATAAGTATTCCCTACAAAGTTAGGAATCAGTGGCTATTTCTCTTCTGTTTATGTTGTTTTATTGTGTTTCTTGAGCTTCCCTGGGAGCTCAGCTGGTAAAGGATTTGCCTGCAATGCAGCAGACCCTGGTTCCATTCCTGGGTCAGGAAGATTCCCCCTGGAAAAGGGATAGGCTACCCACTCCAGTATTATTGGGCTTCCTGGTGGCTCAGACAGTAAAGAATTTGCCTACAGTGTGGGAGGCCTGAGTGTTTGATCCCTGGGTTGGGAAGGTCCCCTGGAGGAGGGCATGGCAACCCACTCCAGTGTTCTTGCCTGGAGAATCCCCATGGGCAGAGAAGCCTGGTGGGCTACAGTCCATGGAGTTGCAAAGAGTTGGACACGGCTGAGCAGCTAAGCACTGCACAGCACATGGTGGTTTTCTGTGTAAATGTAAAAACATCTCTAGTCAAAAAAAAATATATATATGCAACACTGAGTACAATTAAAAAGTTCATGAAATGCTTAACATAGCAGTCAAAGATGAAAAAAATGCAACAAACTCTAATCCTACAGACACTGGTCAGGTGGAAATCAAGCAAAGACCTGCAGTCATAGCAAAGTCACTGTTTAACTCCAAGTTATGATTTGCTCCAGTCCTGTAACTATTTCAGGAGAAGCCCATGCTCTGAAAGTTTATATATGGTATCCCAACACTTATTTTTTATTTTATTTTTTTAATATAAATTTATTTAATTGGAGGTTACTTACTTTACAATATTGTAGTGGTTTTGCCATACATTGACATGGATCTGCCATGGGTGCACATGTGTTCCCCATCCTGAATCCCCCTCCCACCACCTCCCCATCCCATCCCTCTGGGTCATCCCAGTGCACCAGCCTTGAACACCCTGTCTCATGCATCGAACCTGGACTGGCGATTCGTTTCACATATGATGATATACATGTTTCAATGCCATTCTCCCAAATCATTCCACCCTTGCCCTCTCCCACAGAGTCCAAAAGACTGTTCTATACATCTGTGTCTCTCTTGCTGTCTTGCATATAGGGTTATCATTACCATTTTTCTAGATTCCATATATATGCGTTAGTATACTGTATTGGTATTTTTCTTTCTGGCTTACTTCACACTGTATAATAAGCTCTGGTTTCATCCACCTCAGTAGGAGTGATTCAAATGTATTCTTTTTAATGGCTGAGTAATATTCCATGGTGTATATGTACCACAGTTTTCTTATCCATTCGTCTGTTGATGGACATCTAGGTTGCTTCCATGTCTTGGCTATTATAAACAGTGCTACGATGAACATTGGGGTGCATGTGTCTCTTTCAGATCTGGTTTCCTCAGTGTGTGTGCCCAGAAGTGGGATTGCTGGGTCATATGGCAGTTCTATTTCCAGTTTTTTAAGAAATCTCCACACTGTTCTCCGTAGTGGCTGTGCTAGTTTGCATTCCCACCAACAGTGTAAAAGGCTTCCCTTTTCTCCACACCCTCTCCAGCATTTATTGCTTGTAGACTTTTGGATAGCAGCCATTCTGACTGATATGAAATGGTACCTCATTGTGGTTTTGATTTTCGTTCCTCTGATAATGAGTGATGTTGAGCATCTTTTCATGTGTTTGTTAGCCATCTGTATGTCTTTTTTGGAGAAATGTCTGTTTATTTCTTTGGCCCATTTTTTGATTGGGTCATTTATTTTTTGGAATTGAGCTGCAGGAGTTGCTTTTGCTTAATTTACAAAATTCAGATAAAATATTCTGTCAGAAGGATTTAGCTTAGACTATATAAACTTATTATTTTAAAACCAAGCAGTGCTCATCAGTGAAGGTATTCACATATGTGATAGAATGTAAAATGGAAGCTAACATCTCTATGCTTAAATTTCTCCTTTTCCTCCTCCTGATATATCTTGGAAGTACTCTAAGTAGCTCTCCTCATCATCAAAGGTGGTTCATGTCCATATATATATATATTTTTTTATGGCCATATTCTTAACAGCTGTTTCAATCTAGTAAGATCTTCAAATTCTCTTACATTTAGTTTCTTTGGGCATGATACTGAAAATGCTATTCAATTATGCGTCAGTCAGCATCATACAGTTTCTTGCATTTAAGTATTCATTTAAATTTTTTTTTACATTTTTATTTCCCTTAAGTCAATATAAGAATCAAATTTGCTTCATTTGTACATAATCACACAGGTTGAGTGCTGATTTGCAGACCTCTGAATATCTCTTCTGTTGGGCTGTGAGGACAATAATGTTAATATCTCTTTCTGAGAGGTGTTGACTTCAGCAATTCACACTCATGCTAGGCTCAAATTTTCATTATAAGCAGACATCGGCTTTTTAATGTTTATATTTTCCCCACTTGCTCCATCATAATGAACAGCAATTGATGACCTCCAAGCCTTAGGAGGAATTTCTCAGAACTTTACCTGATCAGTTTTCCAATTGTATTTTAGAAGCATGGACAACTATAAGGAAGTATGAATTAAAGAGCTTTAAGGTAGTCACTGTTACCAGATTATCATATTTCCAATGGTTTCCTTCAAATTCCTATCTGTCTGTTAATAATACTTCCCTGTGTTCATAATAATTGAAAATAGCTGAACTTAATATGAGAGCAGAGTCCCCCTAACTGATTTGTTAACACAGTGGTAATTCAGTTAGTAAGTATGAGGGCTAATGCTATCACTATATCTTCTTCTCAGAATTTTCTAAGATTTTTTTGAAATATTTTCAAAACTGTTCAGAAGTAGTTATTTTCATCTCCCTCTTGAAAAGGTTCTCCATACCCCCCACCCTTACATTCTTGCTTCGCCTCAGTCTTTATCTCATGATTTTGATCATTTGTGTTCCTTCTATTCTGCCATTTCCCTGGTTTCTTGTCATCTAAATAAAGAAAAGTGAAACAAAGCCTTGCTCACAATTTTAAATCAATCCTGGAAGACGATAGCTCAGTTGAAGAATTCACCTGCAATGCAGGAGACCCCGGTTCCATGGCTAGGTTGGGAAGATTTGCTGGAGAAGGGATAGGCTCCCCACTCCAGTATCCTTAGAGTTCGCTTGTGGCTCAGCTGGTAAAGTATCTGCCTGCAGTCCAGGAGGCCTGGGTTCAATCCTTGGGTTGAGAAGATCCCCTGGAGAAGGGAAAGACTAGTGTTCTGTATTCTGGCCTAGAGACTTCCAGTCAGACACGACTGAGTGACTTTCACTTCATTGGAAGATTCTAAAGTTCTCAATAGGGTACTCAGATCAGGGAAAGCTTTCTCATTATGTTGTCATGCCCAGAGCTCGCCTAAATGTGATAGGTGAAACTACTATCATCACCAAGTGAACAAAGGTCAATACAGACTTGAGTACCTGGATTCTAACAGGAGACAAAGTGAAAGCTGAGTTGCTCAGTCTCATGTTTATCATTAAAGTACTGAAGGGAGGAGAGAACCATCCCCTCCCTTTCTCAACCCAAAGAAACAGTGGTAGATAAAACTGTGTACAGTTTCAGGACAGCAACTCACTGTGTCTATAGTAGGCAGGGTGGCTGGTATTAGAGTCAAATACTTGACTTTCTCTTTTCCTTCTCTTCCATCAGAAAAGCTGTTGATGTAAGAGTGAGGTTGCTGTGCTGTGCTTAGTCACTCAATTGTGTCTGAATCTTTGCAACCCCATAAACTGTAGCCTGCTAGGCTCCCCTGTCCATGGGAATTCTCCAGGTAAGAATACTAGAGTGGGTTGCCATGCCCTTCTCCAGTGGATCTTTCTAACCCAGGTCTCACACATTGCAGGCAGATTTTCTACCATCTGAGCCACTAGGGAAGCATAATAGAGACTTAGGCAAGAGAAATTTTAAAATTCAAGAGATGCAACTTTTGGGACCTGAAGGGTGGGTACAGAAATGTAGTTTTATTATTATGAGGAAGAAAGCAAGAGAACCAGAACATCAACAATAGTAAGAAAGATTTTGGTTATTCTGTTGATATGCTTCTTTAACTTTAAAAAAAAATGGTGGAAGAAGCTTGCACATGCTTACAGGTTGTGGGGATGTGAGATGAGGAAGACCTGGTGGAGAAAGAAAGCATACAAGAGATGGAAAAATAACCATGAGTAAGTCTCAGAGGGTATTGATCTGAGCAGAGGCAAAATGGTTGATCTTGCAGTGTAGACAGTACTAGCAAGAAGAAGGTTTGTGGGTAAAAACAGTGACTTGTATAGATGCAGGAGAAAAAATTGGGGGCCTCCATTTCTTCATAG
Source organism: Dama dama (assembly GCF_033118175.1). NCBI lineage: Eukaryota > Metazoa > Chordata > Mammalia > Artiodactyla > Cervidae > Dama > Dama dama. The sequence continues at coordinate 38,177,957 of NC_083689.1, forward strand.
AAAGAAGTAGAGTTTTCTGACGTGGTAGGCTTGAGGAGATGAATGAAGGGTTGGAACAACCAATTAGGGAACTGGGAGAAGCTGCTGAGTGGGGTCATCTGAAAAGAATGGTGAGAGATACTAGCATTTTTTAAAAGTTAATATGAAAATTTACAGAGGTGGGGAGGAGAAAAGACAGAGACGTTAGGAAACCACTAGTGCTGAGGAGAAACTGCAGGTTGAAATGCTCAGATCACTGGCTTTTGGAGGCCTGGAGCTCTCAGTCACCTAGTTTATAGAACCCTGAGTTTCTCTTTGGAGATATAGATCAATTCTAGGCCTCTGTTTGGAAGGCGATTTCCTGCTGAGTTCAAACTGCCTTGAGCCTTGAGTGCAATTTGAAAAGTTAGTGAGTAATAAAGAAAGGGCTTCAATGAGGGAGGAAATGGAAAGCCATTTATATCAACAAATTGGTAAAGTCGGTTGGCCTCGAACATATGCATTAACTAATTAGACACAATTTCAATGCAAGGAGTTTGTCTCAGTGCTGTTGCTCATTTGGAACCGATGAAAAGTGCTTTTATTCCGTCTGCTTGTAACTTCAGCAAGTCACCTTTGTGCTGGGTGCTCAGCCGCATCTTTCCAGCTCACTCATCTGTGGCTCAATTTAATGAGACCTACATCTTGCTGTGCAGTAGATTGTGGGAATTATTGTAATGATTATTAAATCATTTTCCCAGTTCTTTTTAATCTTTGAAATGTTTAGTTTCCCAAATCCCAAATCATCTAGTAAAATGAAAAAGGCTTCAGAAGCAGCATAGCCCCCCACCTTTGCCTAAAGTGCACATTTTCCCTCCCATCTCCTTGATATTTACCAACATCCATTATGGAAATTAAAAAGCAGCAGTAACCCACATCATGAGATTCTTGCTATTTGTTTGGAGATCTGAGTTTGAATATGGAGAAAGTGAACCAACACTAAACAAAAATCCTGTCAGGGCAAAATTTTACGTCTACAGTGAGATGGAATATAAAGTCCACAGTTCTATTATTTGGAAGTTCATATATAAGAAAAAGGTTTGTTTTTTTTTTTGGCTGAACTCTGAAGTTATTATTTATGAATACCCTAATTACAGATTGTGAGTTGTTTTAAAAGACATTTGGGAAACTTACTTATGGTCTGTCAGTTATAGCCATGGTGACGCACAGTTTGTCCAGCAAAGTCATCTGTTTCCATAGGTTGTCTCTGATGTAATAATTAATAGTGTCTTCTTTTTACTTTGGTTTAAAAGATTACTTTTATATTCATCTTACCTAGGTATAGCAAGTGTGCATTATATTCAATATAGGATAGCAGGTGGGAAAATAAATCCTACTTGTGAATTTGGATAGTTGATAAACTTAGTTTTCCTTGAAGAGTGTGTTGTAAAATGATCCCTCATACAAAACCTTGCATTTTATAAATGGTAAGAATGCCCGAATTTATACAACTTCTAAAAATATAGAAAAATATGACTGCAAGTACAGTTGTGCCAATCACAACTTGTTACCAAATTTATATTTTATTTACTGCAAATTTAATACATTGAAAACATTGTCAAAAGAATATCTTGAAAATGCTGCATATTTTCTTCCATCAATAATGCTTAATTTTTCCAATGTTCAGAAAAATAAATATTTGATAATACAGTCACCTTTGAAAAATGGACTGTTTTTGAGAAACTCATTAGATTCCTTTATCACTTTTACTTAGAAAATATTGAAATTGCTTCTGAAATAATGAATGTATACTACCAAACTCAAGAGGAGCATGCTATATCAATATGAGCTCAAAGGGCAACTAATGTGTCAGACTCTGTACATAAATTTTTTTCTTTTAGTCATTTCCATGCAAATTCTGAAGGATTAGAAAAGTACAAATGAAAAATGCTATGTTACTTTAAGAAGTTGGCCAGTTACAGTTCTGAGAACAAGATGGAGCCTATAGGGCGTAAGCAGATATTCGAGGTGAAAAAGTGCAAGTTCTTGACTTTCTAAGGAAAAAGAAAAAAACTGTATGCTGAGATCTCCAGTAAGAATGAATCTTCTAAAAAAAAAAAAAAAAAAAAAAAAAAAAGAATGAATCTTCTATCGATAACTTTGTAAAGAATGGGAAAAAATCGTTTCTTTTGCTGGTATCTCCTGGCATCTTTAAACTATAAAAGTTACAATTATAGCCACAGCTCATGATAAACACTTAGTGAAGGTGGAAAGGGTGTTAAATTTGTAGAGTAAGATATTTTGAGAGAGACAAAGACCACATTCACATAATTTTACTATAATACAATACTATATTATTATTAATAATAAATTACAGTGTTTATGACTTCCCTGGTGGCTCAGACGGTAAAACATCTGCCTACAATGTGGGAGACCCGGGTTCAATCCCTGGGTTGGGAAGATCTCCTGGAGAAGGAAATGACAACCCACTCCAGTATTCTTGCCTGGAAAATCCCATGGATGGAGGAGTCTGGTAGGCTACAGTCCATGGGGTTGCAAAGAGTGGGACATGACCAAGTGATTTCACTTTCACTTTCAGTGTTTATAAGTTAATTATCATAGGTGTGTATGCATAGGAAGGTCTCTATAGGATTCAGAATTATCTACAGTTTTAGGCATTTTCTAGGGGTCTTGGAACATATTCCAGTTCAATAAGGAGGACAACTCTATGTATGTACGTATACATTTATTTTCATAAATTTTCACTCTGTCAGACTTCTAACACTTGTATATTTTGGAAGTGGGAGGTCACAAACGCTGTTAAAATTTATTTTATGTTCTCTTAGCAAGTTGTACACAAGTGGTCTAGCACCTCATTATGGAATAGAGGTTGACAAACTTCAACCTACTGGCCAAATATAGTTTGCTACCTATTTTTGTGTGACTCATGCCCTCAGAATGATTTTCATACTTTTAAAAGGTTGAAGAGAAAAATGAGAAAAAGAATAGTATTTTGTGATCTGTAAAATGATAGATCCAAGTTTCTTTGAAGGTTTCATTGGAACACAGCCAGGCATGTTCATCTGTATGTTATCTACGGCTTCTTTCTCCCTATGATGGTACGATTGACTGATTAAAGCATTATGAGCTACAAAGTCTAAAATATTTTCTGTTCTTTTCAGAAAAAGACTTATTGCCTCCTGTATAATATGGTATACTCGGCATCTTTTATGTTGTTCTTGGCTATTGGGGTTTTGGTTGAAATTGAGAGAGCTTAAGTTCCATTTTAACATCTTGTAACATTACATATGGAAACTTGAAATATTGTTACTATCTTAATTTATGATTGTTAAATCAATGTGACATTTTTAATATGACTTGTTAGTTACTACTATTGTCCATTTAGATAGAGATTTTAAAGAACACAAATAATATGCTATGCTTTCTTGTCAGGAATATTCAGGCTGGAAATGTCACAACAGGCCAACAGAATCATTCATAGCATATGGCATTTAACTTCTGTTATGATCCAAAGCTTGGAAATCAAGGCAGAAGTTATTAGGAACTCCAAAATATTGGTGGTTTGTTACAAAATATTGCTGGTTTTTTAGTAGTTCCTGGTGGGATGAATACTCTAAGTGTGTTCACTTGGTTTCAATTCATTTTATTTTTTTCTTAAAGTTTTAAAAGGGTAAAAATTTGTGACCATGGTATTTAAGCAATTTATACTGAAGTATGAGTGCTATCTAAAGAAACAAAAATAGAAATCACAAAATTATAACAGATGAGAAGAAATGCTAGATGGAAGAGTCATAAATAAGACATGGGTAGAAATTCCCAGCAACCCCATCACCAGGGCATTCCACAAAGTAATTTAGAGGACTGTTTCCAGAATTTGAAATTTGGCACAACTGAATATTAACTATTATATGAAAACTCTTTAAGATGTGAAAGTGAAGTCGCTCAGTCATGTCTGACTCTTTGCAACCCCTTGGACTGTACCCTACCAGGCTTCTCCGTACATAAGATTTTCCAGGCAAGAGTACTGGAGTGGGTTGCCATTTCCTTCTCCAGGGGATCTTCATGAACCAGGGATCGAACCCAGGTCTCCCACATTGCAGGCAGACACTTTACCCTCTGAGTCACCAGGCAGATGTTTAAGGTTTAGGCAAAAGTATTACAAATCTGCTCTGACCTTCACTGAATTACTTGATACTTTCAGAGTATATTTTTCATTTTGCATTCTTTGTCCATTAGCTCAGATTTCATTAGGCCAGTGGCACATTCACCACCTTTGTTTTTGAAATCTTACGTGGTCTTCAAGAGCCAATTCAGTTTTACCCCTCACCAACTAAGCAAATTAATTGCACCTTCTCTTTTTCTCTTACTGTTCTCTTATAGTACTTCATTGATTTTTTCCAGTGTTTTAAAGGCATATTTTTATTTGCTATAGTTATTTTCATCTGTATCTTGCTTTTTGAGAGCAGCAATCATGTCTTGAATGCTTTGTCTTCACCAAAATGCTGGTACTTAATAGGTTTCACAGAAGCTAGCTATTGAAAAAAAAAAAAGTGGACTTCTAAGCTTGTTTGAGTTTAATAAATTTTAAGCATATGTCAGAAAAGTGACAGTAAAGTGAAAGCTTTACCATCAGATCCATGCTTGCTCTGTCTAGCTATGTACTCATTTAGAATTTTGTGAGATATAATCAGAGGGTAAATCTTGAGAAGTTTGGAAAATAAAAGAGTATCCTGTTATGCATATATATAAGTTGAATTGAGTCAGAAAGTCCAGAGTCCAGAAGGTCATTCATATAAATCAGCATCCAGAGCACTATGAGATGACAGCAAGTTTCTATAAACACTGGTCTTACTATTTCCATGGAGGCTGAATTGTTGATGGGTTTGGCTTTGCGATTAAGCTTGGCTAAAATACTCTTCAGCAAGACATTGAGTAATTTCCTTTATGGAGTTCTTTCAAGTTTTAGTTATATATATTTCTGCTTCAGAGAGTTTCAGGCCCAGAGTCCTGCATAAAAGAAATAAAATTGCCTATGCAGATGGTAATTGAGTCTCATTTAGCAAGTGCTTACAATCTGACTTAATTTTTGTCACTTTTATCGAAAAAAATGCCTGTATTAAAATGGCACCATATTGTTATGTGAAGTAACTGGTTCTAAAAAAAAGAATTTTTTTCAAGAGTCATAATAGTATTTTCTGACTAGGCATTTAAGTAATATATTGTTGACTGATTTAATGCCAATCGAGTAAGTCAAAAGAAAACATAATAGAGAAATAACAGCATTGTGGAAATTCCTGATGTTTGTTCAAAATCTATTTATTTGTATCTATTCATATCAAATTACCCACATTTTTTTATTTGCAGGCATTTTACAAGCTGAAAAAGAAAAAAATGCTTCACATTGAATATGGTCATTATGCAGACTTATTTGGAATTTCTCCATCTCATTCCCCAAGAATAGCCAAATAATTCAATACAAAAGTTCCCAAGGTATTATTAGTCATTGGTTTTAAATTTTACTTTCAATACTGTTCTTTAGATATCACTTAATTTTCCTACCTTAATTTTTCCAGTTTCTAAAGGCTTTGACTATGACTGCCTCGGAGAGTAAGTGGTAAAAGTTCATCAAGTTTTATTTAAAAATATATTTAAATGTTTAAAATGAAAAGTACAAAGAATACATTGCAGAGAGTCGGGCTTTGTGTAACAACAATATAACTTATTGTACTTGTCTATTCCAGTGGGTTAATCATATTGCTATATGTATCATCCCCTGGAATGGCATGATCAGAGGAAAGAGTACATCTTAACCAGCATCCTGGCTTATTCATGATTAAAAGCCATCTGGTAGACCTAACACCCATGCTGCTGTGTGCTAGTTTGTGTGTGGAGATTGCTTTTTCAGAAACAATGGAATTTGGATAAAGACCTTTTCCCCACTATCTCTAAGGGAGGCAGTGGGAGATGGGGCGTTGAGATGAAAAGTATAAAAAGAGTGAATCAGTTTCTTTGTCATGATGCAAATATTTAAGGTAGGATGTAGAATGTGGCTAAATAATGGTGTAATATTCTATGGATTACTTGAGGTGTCTTTTTTCCTGATTCACATTTCATTTTTATCCCTTGACCTCTCCTCATTTCAGATGTTGCACATGAGCTATCCTTTGTTTTAGGGAAACTTATTACTGTGTAACCAGAGAAGAAAGATATCAAATCTTTTACTTTTATGCCGTAAAACTGTCATCCAGGTGTAAGACAGAAACAGTATACAGTCAAGCAGAACCACCTTTCCTTTCAGAAGAGATGAAGATCCCCTGAATTCAGGAGGGAAGGGAAAGATGGAACAGAGGAGGAAGACATTGGAAAAGGTCTCTTGGGAAGAGATGATGAGGAAACTAAGAGGTCTTTTCTCACAGTTGTCAAGGAGATCTCTTCCTGTAAGTCCTAAGCTCCATAAGTACACTCTAAATGGATCCTACACAAAGAAAGGAAATGAAATGTGAACAACCTGAGTTTACTTTCAAGAGTTCAAGGTCAGCCCTAATTTAGTTGTTTACTCTCTCAGTTGTGTCTGACTCTCTGTGACCCTACAGAGTGTAGCCCACCAGGCTCCTCTGTCCAAGTGATCTCCCAGGCAAGGATACTACAGTGGGTTATCATTTCCTTCACAGGGATCCTCGCTAACCAGGAGTCAAACCCAGGGGTCAATGTCTCCTTCATTGGCAGGCAGATCCTTTACCTTTGAGCCACCAGGGAAGCCCCAACCTTAATTAGCAAGATTATATTTTACCTTTCTAGAAGAAATGGGACTTCCACTTAGAGAGTGAATCAGTTTTTTTAAAAAGTTCATAAGTTAAATTCCCACAGCCTTGATTGGGCTTCACGTACTACTGAGATTTAACTGTCAGTGTCAGTTTAAGGTAAGGACAAATAGCAGATGAGTTTTGAGTGTTTCCTTGCTGCTTTTGCCTTATTGTTAACGCCTTGCTTCTGACTTGCTTCCTCTAGTTTATTTAGCTATAACATAGAATTGAACCCACAGTTTGCACAGTGGCCATCGCCACCATGTTACCTTCCACCCCATAACAGTGTTTTTTCCCACGTACTCTCCTTTCGGTGAGCAAAATTTATTTGCCTTTCTTGTGTAAGATTCCCTTCGGGCACTGTAATGTCATCTCACAAACCAGTTAGATGCAACTTTTGTTTTTTCCTTTTTGACAGATGTGAGGAATAATGTATCAATATTTTATCTGTAATGATTGCTAACTAGGTTATGATTCTCAATTGGATTTCAGAGGTAGATATATTAAAATTCACCGTCTTTGTGTGTGTGGAATGGATTTTAGAGGAAAAAGAAATCTTCACACTTGATTTTAGTATTGCATACCTCTACTCCATGATTTATAGCACGCATCTCAAATCCTTAGCAAGTCAGTTCTTGCTTTGGCATGAACAGTGAACAATTGCATGCTATAGAACACTTTGCTGAGTATTTGCATTTTAATAAGAGAGTTTGGAAAATGTAAAATTTGTGGAAATAGCAGTTGATTTGTTTGTATGAAAATAAAGTAAGAGGAACCCAGATAAACAGACCAATGATAGATTTAAGAGAAGTGTGTAATATATAAAACTGATGGAGATATTCCCTATACTATAACTGTTAAAAATTTTTGTGTTCTTCATACAAGATACATTCGAATTTAGATGAAAGTGAAAGTTGCTCAATTGTGTCTCTTTGTGACCCCATGGACTATAGAGTCCATGGAATTCTCCAGGCCAGAATACAGCAGTGGGTAGACTTTCCCTTCTCCAGGGGATCTTCCCAACCCAGGGATTGAACTCAGGTCTCTCACACTGCAGTTGAATTCTTTATCAGCTAAGCCAAAAGGGAAGCCCAAGAATACTGAAGTGGGTAGCCTATTCCTTCTCCAGTGGATCTTTCCGACCCAGGAATGGAACCGGGGTCTCCTGAAATGCAGGTGGATTCTTTACAAATAAGCTTTCAGAGCAGGATAGCATATATGAATGTGTATATCTTATAAATATATATATGAAAATGAAAAAGTGAAAGTGTTACTCAGTCAGTTGTGTCTGACTGTTTGTGGCCCTGTGGACTGTACCCCTCCAGGCTCCTCTGTCCATGGAATTCTCAAGGCAAGAATACTGGAGTGGGTAGCCATTCCCTTTTCCAGAGGATCTTCCCGACCCAGGTATCGAACCTGGTTCTCTTGCATTGCAGGCAGATTATTTACCATCTAAGCCACCAGGACTGAGCACCAAAGAATTCATGCTTTTGAACTGTGTTGTTGGAGAAGGCTCTTGAGAGTCCCTTGGACTGCAAGGAGATCCAACCAGTCCATCCTTAAGGAAATAGTCCTGAATAGTCATTGGAAGGACTGATGTTGAAGCTGAAACTCCAATACTTCGGCTATCTGATGCGAAGAGCTGACTCATTTGAAATGACCCTCATGCTGGGAAAGACTGAAGGCAAGAGGAAAAGGGGATGACAGAGGATGAGATGGTTGGATGGCATCAGCAACTCATTCCTGTCTGAATGGCTATCTTCAAAAAATCTGCAAACAAATTCTTGAGAGGATGTGGAGAAAAGGGAACCTTCTTGCACTGCTGCTGGGAATGTAAATTGATACAGCCTAATGACTTTAATTCAAAGCAGAGAGAGCTTCACACACACACACATTCACTCACATCCACACACAAACACAAAGTAACTAAAGAAAAAATGTGTGTGTGTCAGTAGCTCAGTCGTGTTGGACTCCGCGACCCCATGGACTGTAGCCCACCAGGCTTCTCTGTCCAGGGGATTCTCCAGGCAAGAATACTGGAGTGGATTGCCATTTCCTTCTCCAGGGGATCTTCCCGACCCAGGGATTGAACCCTGGTCTCCCACATTGCGGGCAGACACTTTAACCTCCGAGCCACCAGGGAACCAGGGTAGAGCTACCCATATAAGTGTGTGTTATCATTTACATTGGGAAAATAGCCATGACATCACTGACTTTCATTCTCAGTTTTATCATACTAAGTTAGAATTATGCATGTTTTCTTCTATAACAGAAATGGTTTAGAAAAATGAAGTCAGGAAGATGATTTTTTAGACATGCTCCTTTGAAAATTCTGTTCAGATGCTAATTATCTGAAACCTGGGGAGTATGTGAAGAAGGAAACAACTTCAGCCCATGGGATGCTCAAATACTAAATTGTATTGCCTCTCACTTTAGCACTGGTGAGCACTGCTTTGTTTAGTGTATTGACTCCAGATGCTGTGACAGACTCAGCTCATTTAAGAGAGCTCAGATTTCCTGCCCAGAGGTTCAGTGGTTGCACTCCATGTGTAATACGTATGCCCCAGCCCCATAACCGACAGCTACAACATGTATATCTGAAATAGTACTTCCATTCTGTTCCCCAGTAGGTACTGCTCAAACTACTGGGGGCTGATGTGTTCAAAATCTCAATAATTGAAAATTAGAGGTAGTACAGTGAAGTATTTTAACCACACCCCTAGAAATATAATTTGAATAATTTTCAGTGGTGAATAATTCCATTTATTCTTGCCCTCATTTAATTCCCTTGAAAAATCTATTAGATAAGTATTGCTATTACCAGTCACTTGCCTAAGATTATATAGCTGGTGCCAAAGCTGGGATTTAAGCCTAGTAACCTGATTCTAGAATCACTGCTCCTTACTGCCTCATGAGCTTTGAAGCTTTTCTGTGATTACTCTGTATCTGTATCTCTGTATCTCAGTTTTCTTAAACCTAAAATTGTTGTTGTTGCTATTGTGTTGCTAAGTCATGTAAGGGATAAATTAAGGTGATAAAGCATGGAGCAGCTGGCACACATTACATATTCAAAGATTAGCTATTGTTATTATTATAAATAGTTAAGTATATGTTATACCAGCTATGAGTCTAAGCATCTTATTTTATGTATCTTACAACCCAGCGGATGGTAGATATCAAATAAAAACTTACAGGAGTGATGTGTGCTACTAAGGAAAAGTGTAAGGTACCTTGGGAAAATATGATGATGGTTTACTGTCATCTTTAGGTCAGGGAAGGTTCCCCTCTGGAGGTGACACATAGGCTGTATTCTGAAAGGTGAATTTAGCACTGGAATTTTCAGACTAGAGAAAAGCAGGGAGAAGAATAATATATAAAAATACCATAGACTCAGTCCAGGGCTGAAAGATACAGGGTCTCCTAGTCCAAGTAAAGATTCTGGGTTTGTCCCAGGAGCAACTGGAGGAAGTTAAAGAATTTCAACAGGAGAGTGATATGGTCAGATACAAATTTAGAGATCACTCTGAATGCTGTGTAAAGAATGGATTAGATCTAGATGAGACTGGATGTGTAGAGATCAATTAGGACATTTCAGCAGCGCCCATGAGAGATTAATAGTGACCTGAACAAGGGTGGTCCTGGTGAATTCAAGAACCTTTGAAGAACAGGAAAAAGAGTGGGTAGGTGAGTTGTGTCCTTCTGCATAGTCCTTTCTTCATGTTTTGTTTTGTTTTGTTTGTTTTTTTAATTTCCCACTTGCTACTAAAATAGGACTCCTGTAACCACCAATACTGGACTGAATCTGTTTCTGGGTTAAACTTTTTCCAACCCAATCCCCTTCTGTCTCACCCTGCAGTCTTCTTTCCAAACTCAGCTTTAAATGTCCCAGCACTGCCAGCAGCCCACCCCCTTCCTTAATTGCACCTTCCCTCTCTTCAAGGAGATTCTGGTACTCTTTTAAGCAAATATTCTTCTACACTAAATTCTTGAATGAACACATACTCTACATCTTAACATTAGAAAAGGACCTTTTCAATAAAAGTCTGTCTTGCTTAGTCTACTTGAATGGAGATGATGTAGTGATTTTGGTTCCATTTACTGACTGAATAACAGATGAGGTGATTCTTCTATGCATTTCAACTAGTAACCACTTTTAATGGGTAAAACTGGAAAGTTCGGTTGAGAGCCTTGACTACTAGACTGATACTTTACTTTTCTTTATCATAGAGAAGTCAGAATGACTTTAGAGCAAAAATACATATTAGGTTACATTTCAGGAAGACCAGCTTGCAGTGGTAGTCAGAATGTTTTGGAGTGGGAAACAGAGTAAAATTCTACACTAGCAAAAAAAAAAAAAAAGTGTGGTGAATGGACAAGTCATGGATTCAAGGTTACATGAATTTATATTTGAATTTTGCCATGATCCTTTAGGGCTTCCCAGGTAGCTCAGATGGTAAAGAATCTGCCTGCAATGCAGGAGAATTGGGTTTGATTCCTAGGTTGGGAAGAGCCTCTGGAGAAGGACATAGTAACCCACTCCAGTATTCTTACCTGGAGAATTCCGTGGACAGAGGAGCCTGGTGGGCTACAGTCCATGGACTTGCAAAGAGTCAGAGACAACTGAGAGACTAATACTAACTATGGTCATTTAATCAACAGATATTTGAATTTCTATTAGCTATGATAATAAGGTGAATTTGGAAAGATAAGCAAGGGTCAAACTACCTTCCAACTTCTGGCCCATGGTATGAAAATGTAGACTTTATTATAAGTGAAGGAGGATGATATTAGAAGCCTTCACAAGAAAAGAACATTATTTAATTTTTTTTTCATTATTTAATTTTTAAAAGATCACTGCAGAGCTTAAGGATGATGGATTGGTGGAACCCGAGACTATGCAAGAAGTAAAAAACCTTAAGAAATCCAATTTATCTTCAATTAAATACAAGAATGTAGAGATCTTAAAACATTAAACTATGATACCAGAACAGAATGCCAATTAAAAGGATTAGATGATCAAATTGAGGAATCCTCCCAGAGGATAGAACAAAAAATTAGAAAGACAGAAAACAGGAGGAAAAAGACAAGAAAATCAGAGGGCTGCCCATCTGATTAGCAGGTCCATCCTCCAAATAATAGGCATTCTAGAAAGAGAAAAAATGGAGAAAATGGAGGAGTAGAAAGTGTCAAGGAATTACATTTTCCAGAACTAAATGTTATGAATTGCCAAACTTAAAGGACTCACCATGTAACCAGCATAATAGATGAAAATGTCAAAACATTTCAGACAGATATCCCAGGATTAAAATAATAAAGTTTCACGCAAATTTTCAGTATTTTTAGCAGCAATACTGAAAGTGAAAAGATGATGAAGCAGTGCTGTTAAAATACTGAGGGAAATGCTATATATTCTAGAGTTTAGAATATTTTACTTTGCTAAATTATCCATTAAGAGTAGTAGGTAAAGAAATTTTTAAATATGCAGGATGTTTTAAGTTTCTACCTCTTACTCTCTCTTTCTCAGAAAGATATTATATTAGAGGGTGTACTACACAAAACAAGGAGTAAAGCAAGAAAGAGGAAGCATGGGCTCCATCAAACAGAGCACAGGCTCTAAAGAGCAGCAAACAATTTTCAGGATGATGGTTGAAAGGGATGCCAGAGTGATACCTGTGTATCAGGTTTTAAGTTTAACCAATCTGGATTGAATTTTGACTGGATAACAATAGAAATCTCTGTAAGAAAGTGAGATGAAATTGAGAGACTGTGTAATGTGTTTGAATTTTTTTAAGAAAAATCTCACAGCTGGTAGACAATGGGGGTTAAATTTATAGTAAGTGTCTAGAATAATGAAACATGCATGGCTTGACTATCAGTAGCATTTATGCATCAGAATAATGTAAATATTGCATAGCTACATAGTCAACATTACAATAAAAATATGTCATAAGGACGAAGGTGTAGGAAGTGAATATGTGGTTTCTGGAAGGAAATGGTAAGAAAGCCAAATCCTCATCTTCTATAGATGGAAGAGAATAGATAATGTTGCAAAATGAAAAATCAAGAAGTAGTATACTATATCAATATAACATTGTTTTATAGATACACCCACACAAGACAACTACCAAATGAATTGAAAGTGATTATTTCTGAGAAGCATGATATGACTATGAACTAAGGGATTTCTTTTCTAACGTAAATGGAAAAATTTTACTTGGTTTATTTCAATCACTTATATGTATAATGGATAAAAGTTACCCTTAAAATTTTCAAACTATTACTCTTTCTGTTTTGTTAAGAGTGGATTTTGGTAAAGAGGCATCAGAAAGGGAGAAGGGAGAGAACTATATAGTCTTCTGGATGATGATATTGCCACTCATCCCAATAACACCAGGTAACTGCAGTAGTAGATGTGGAACATTTTCTAATTTTGTCAGATTACCAGACATTAGAATGGGTGATGGCAATATAGAGTTGTATCAAAGAGGAGGGGAGACTTGCATATGCTCAGAATCAGTCTTGGAAGTAGAGCCAATAGAACTTAGAAATGAGGGAAGTAGGAGAAAAGAAAAAATAATGAATGACTACCACTTTGGTAGCTTGATCAGCTAGGTGGATCATTGCCTTCTAAGGTGATAGCAGTAGAAAAAGAAGTGGTTTTAGGGGAAAGGCAAGGACTTTTTTTTCGGGGGTGGGGGGGCATCATGTTCTGTTGGAGTTGGCTACTAGACGTTCTAATGGAGACCCAAGGAAGGCATTTGACAGCTAGCTACTTGTTAACCTACTTTCCTTGCCTATAAAATTCTAACCTCCTGAGTGCCAGGACTTAGTTATTTTCATCTCTCTTCATAGCTTGTGCAGTCAGGGAGGTAATAGCATTAAATTTGAAGTTTCTGGTTCTCTGTAACTCAGTAGTGATAATGGATTCTTGTTGTTTCAGCCTTTCCCCTTACCTAGTAAAACACATAATAATTCTTGTTGCCTAAGTTCCCTGGAGGAATATTATGAGCATCAATGAGATATCTGTAAAGTATATTGAACTTTTGGGGGAAGAAAGCTGTTTTATAAATTATGAAGTATTAGAGTGTTGACAGGCTGTGAGATGCTGGCTAGAAATATTCTGTGCTTGTCCAATCAAAAGAAAAATGTAAAACATTAGATAAATAAGTGGACCTGTCTTAAAGTTGTAAGGGTTGTCTCTTTTTTCTTTGTCTTGCTCTCCCACCACCCCTCATTGTCTTTATCCTGGAGTAGCACTCAGATAAAATGTTAATCCTAAAGTGTCTGGTAGGAGATGGGAGGGAAAGATTTAATTTATGAAGTGATTTGGATGAAGATAGTATAATATATTACAGTTACCAAAGGTGAAGAGCTGAAAAAAAAATGAGAAAGGAAAGGAAAGTGTAAAAATTTGATGAGGACTGCCATTAGCTGCCTTTTTCTTTTCTGCTCTATTTCATTCCTTTTAGCCTCTCCGCACTGCATTCTGTTTTCTCTTTCTTTCATGTGTTTTGCCCACACCAGCAATACATGAGCAGACTAAAAAGTTTGTCAGTCAGGTCAACATGCTTAAATTTTTCTGATACTTCATATTCTGTGAACATTCCCCTTAATATGAAAGCCCAACAGCATTGCACAGCTTCAGTTTACATATTCTTAGAATCTGATTTTGAGAAAGCAGTAGATTAACACCACATTGTTCTAAGCTCCAGATTTATATGGACGTTTCTTTTTATTTATTTGCCACGAAAAACTAAAAGTGAGCAAGTGCCTTAGGATTTTATAAATGTCAAAGAAAAACAGAAAGCAATTTGACTTAGAGCACAAAGAAATCCCTGCCCTGCTTCTTGCTAGTTTTGTCAAGTTTCTACATTCTCATTTATACAATGCCAATAGAATTTATCTGCAAGCTTATTATGAGGGCTAAATAAGATAATTACTATCATGTGCTAAATACAGTGTTAACTGCTATCTGTTTGTGCTGGTTTTTTTTTTACCATTACTACTTAAACATCTTTTCTCCTTGTATGTTCACTTAATATTTATGACTTAAGAGTAAACCATATCATGCAGTGTTTGTGTGAAATTTCTGGAAAAATAATACTAGCTATTTGTAACTGTACACATAGGAAGAGGTTGGTCAAGAGAGAAGCAGATCAGTTAGCTGAGGGTAAACATTTATTAATCCTTGCCCTCTATCAAAGGTAAATATGTAATAAAAAAATCATGTAAGTTTTAGGCACATTCATAGGGCTTTATAATGAAAGCTGACAAGTTTTTCAAAATGGCCCAATCAATCCTCTACAAATATTCTGAAGCTGAAGGATGTTAAATAACCTTCTAGAAAACCAGTCGGGGTATTCACACTGCACTGGCTATGTATAAACACATTCATCTCAGGCTTAGTTCATGCATGTTACTGTGGAATTTAGTTTTATCATAATACACTTTTCCTGGAAAATCTATAAAATAAATATGGAGAAACAGAACATTTAATTTATTAAGGAAAACTTAGCTTTCAAAACTTACTGAATAATCCAGTCTTAAGATAGGGACACCAATATTCCCTGGCATTTATCAATACCGACTCCAGTTGCCCATCGAGTCAATGTAACATATATCCTAAGCATTTTAAATTAAATGCAGATCTATTGTAAAGCTAATTGAACATCTTGCAAAAAAGGGGAAATGAATCAAATAAAAAGCTGTTCAAGTGCTTCCTTAGTCATACTCAAGCCATTTAAACAGAAGGGTTTGTTAGAGTTGAACTGGTAAATAATAATCAAAGTAGAGAGAATAAGTCAATAATAAATTAGAATTTTAAAAAATTAACAAATAGATCTCAAACTAGTAGTATAATCTTATACTTTAAAAAAACTATAGAGGTAGAACATATTAGACTCAACAAAAACCGTAGGAAACAAAATTAAGATAAAATGAAAATCAATGAGTTTGAAGAAAAAAGCGAATAAAATAACCAGTGAAACCTAAAATTTCACCTGTTGAGTCAATCAAATTGGTAAACTTCTAGTCAGACTAGCAACAACAAAAGCAAAATAGAAGGTAAAGTTATCTATAGCAGAGAATTAAAGAAGCTCACTATAAACCCCTAGATGTTAAAAGAAACATTAAAAAAAAAATCTACTTCTGCTTCATTGACTAAGCTAAAGTCCTTGACTGTGTGGATCGCAACAAACTGTGGAGATGGGAATACCAGGCCACCTTACCTGTCTCTTGAGTAACCTGTATGCACTTCAAGAAGCAAAAGTTAGAACCAGACACGGAACAACACAATTTCAAAATTGGGAAAGGAGTACATCAAGGCTGTACACTGTCACCCTGTTTATTTAACTTATATGCAGAGTACATCATATGAAATGCTGGACTGGATGAATCTAAAGCTTGAATCAAGATTGCCAGGAGAAATATCAATAATCTCAGATATGCAGATGGCACCACCCTAATGGCAGAAAGAGAAGAGAAACTAAAGAGCCTCTTGATGATGGTGGAAGACGAGAGTGAAAAATCTGGCTTAAAACTCAACATTCAAAAAACTAAGATCATGGTATCTGGTTCCATCATTTCATGGCAAAAAGATGGGGGAAAAATGGAAACAGTGAGAGACTATATTTTCTTGGGCTCCAAAATCACTGTAGCCATGAAATTAAAAGATGCTTGCTCCTTTGAAGAAAAGCTATGACCAACCTAGACAGCATATTAAAAAGCAGAGACATTACTTTGCCGACAAAGGTCCATCTATTCAAGGCTGTGGTTTCTCCAGTAGTCATGTATGGGTGTGAGAGTTGGAAAATAAAGGAAGCTGAGGGCCAAAGAATTGATGCTTTTGAACTGTGGTGTTGGAGAAGACTCTTGAGAGTCCCTTGGAGAGATCAAACCAGTCAGTCCTAAAGGAATATTCATTGGAAGGACTGATGCTGAAGCTGAAGCTCCAATACTTCAGCCACCTATGCAAAGAGTCAAATCACTGGAAAAGAGCCTGATGCTGAGGAAGATTGAGGATAGGAGGAAAAGAGGGCAACAGAGAATGAGATGGTTGGATTTCATCATCTATTCAATGGGCATGAATTTGAGCAAGATCCAGGAGATAGTGAAGGACAAGGAAGCCTGGTGTGCTGCAGTTCATGGAGTCATAAAGAGTTGGACACGATTGAGCGACTGAACAACAGTAAGGAAATACCATGAGCAACTCGATGTTTATGAAATCAGCAATCAACTGATTGATGTAAACCACCAAACTACACATGCTCAAAATGACCAGAATGATGAACAAGTTCACATTCACTCGAATGAGTATACCAAATATTGTAAGAATGTTGAGAAATTATAGGAATCATATACTGCCAATGAGAATGTAAAGTCTTAAAATATTTTCAGAAAACAATCTAACAGCTTCATAAAAGACTAACTAAATTTTATAATACAACAGTATCAATTCCACTCCTATATATTCAGTAAAATCTAAGATGTATATCCAACAAAGATTTAGGTTCACATGATGGTAGCTGTGTCTTGCTCCTTGGAAGGAAAGTTATGACCAACCTAGACAGCATATTAAAAAACAGAGACATTACTTTGCCAACAAAGGTCCATCTGGTCAAGGCTATGGTTTCTCCAGTGGTCATGTATGGATGTGAGAGTTGGACTGTGAAGAATGCTGAGTGCCGAAAAATTGATGCTTTTGAACTATGGTGTTAGAGAAGACTCTTGAGAGTCCCTTGAACTGCAAGGAGATCCATCCAGTCCATCCTAAAGGAGATCAGTCCTGGGTGTTCATTGGAAGGACTGAGGCTGAAGCTGAAACTCCAATACTTTGGCCACCTCATACAAACAGCTGACTCATTGGAAAAGACCCTGATGCTGGGAGGGATTGGAGGCAGGAGGAGAAGGGGACGACAGAGGATGAGATGGCTAGATGTAATCATCGACTTGATGGGCATGAGTTTGAGTAAACTCCGGGAGTTTGTGATGGACAGGGAACCCTGGCATGCTGCAATTCATGGGTAGCAAAGAGTCAGACACGACTGAGCGACTGAACTGAACTGAACTGAACTGAACTGATGGTAGCAGCTTTATTTTCAGTAATCCCCAAGCTGGGAACAACCCAAACGACTGTGTATAGATGAGTGGATTTAAAAAAAAAAATCATACTACAGCCGTAAAGTGGAATACTTTTATCAATATTAAGGGATACATTTTTAATAAATGCAATACTGTGGGAGAAGCTCAAAATCATTATGCTGAATAAGAGAGACATGACAAAAAAGGGGCACACAGTGATTGTTTTCATTTATATAAAATCCTAGAAAATAAAATCTAATCTGCAGAGCTAGAAGACAGATCCACGTTTGCCTGTAGGTGGATTTGAAGAGAAAGATGTTTTACAAAGTGGAAGAATATTTTGGTGATGATGAAAATGTTCATTGCTTTGGATGCGATGGTGCTTTCATGGATTTACATATATATTTATGTTTAAGTCTCATATTTTTGTATGCTTTACATATGTACAATTTACTCTACACTAATACCTCAATAACATTGTGAAAAACAAAAAAATAGATCTGAATAAATGGAAAGAAATACCAAATTCATGAATAGAGGGACTCAACTTTGAAAAGCTGTCAAATCCAGCAGATTAGTGTACAATTTCAATGTGATTCCAACCAAAGTCCAACAGCTTTTCTGGAGGAATGTTTAAACATAAGGAATGGTATAGAGCCAAGAGTATTTTGGGATCAATTTTGAAAACAAGCCATGCATAAGATAATGATATGTTAAAAAGTATGGTATTTTCCCATGGGAAAGAAAATATCAGGTTAAAAGAAAAAATCAGATTAGTGGAAGAAAATAAGAAGATTGAAAATGGATTGAAATAGTTGACAGAACTTGACATATGACAGTAAAACATTAAAAATTACTAAGCTTGTAAATGCTTCAAAACATAATGATAAGAAAACTGATAATACATTTTCCAATACAGACTACACTTTGGTATCTTTCAGAGGTTAGTTGTTTCTGAATCCACAGTCTTTTAAGGGTTCTGTCCACATCTGTACCCCTAGGAGTGAAGGCTGTCTTAAGCTTTGTACTCTGCATGCCTCAATTGCCTTGTTACTATCTGGCCACCATTAGCTTTGAGCTGGAATCCCAGATGTCCACACAGTTCGTATGATACTTAACTATATGTTTACCATGATTCAGAGAAACTTGAAGTCTGGTTTCTTATCACCTGGCTATTTAGGGAATTTCACACCAATAATGTGGCTCTGAATTAGTATTATCTCCAAATGTAGGACAGAAAGAAATTAAAGCATAGACTAGAAGATGAACCTTTAGTCCTGTATCTTATATTATTTCAGCAAATACCATTTTCAAATGCAATGTAGAGCACATAGTCTATGTTAATCAGGCACATAGGGAAACAAGATACATTACCTTTAAGAAACATCAGAAATAATAGGCAATGGAAACAAGCTCCTCAACCTATGGATACAAATTGGAAATATAATGTGAAACGAAAAAGGCATGCCCAGATGCAATCACCAAGACTTGGTGATTATAGTGGAAGATCAGAATTATCTTACACTCGTGGTATAAACTAGCCATCTGAGAAATTTGGCAATTTCAAAACCTAAGATGTAAATATTTTATGAGAGTAAATATACTAGCAATACTAGATCTGAACATGTACCTTAAGAAAAACTTATGTAAAGGATGTTTATTTCAACATCAGCATACATAGCAGTAAACAAATTGTGGAATATTCCTGTAATAGAATGCTATGTAAGTGTTAAAAATAAATGAACTAAACTGAAGTATTAGTAAGAGTAGATCTCAGAAATAATGTTGAGTGTAAAGTCAATTATAGAATTATAAAAACATTATTAAACATTTATGCAAAGATGTAAAAAGAACACTGACATGATATTATATATTTTGTGGATCCATACATATTAAATGTATACAAACCAAGGAAGATTTTGATTTTATCTGTCATGTTTTATTCATTGAAAATATAGCTGAAGCAATTACAGCAAAATTTTAACATTTGACAAGTCTGGGATATGGTTGATATCTCTTAAAAATCTTAGTTTTTTCTGTTCTTTTTAAAATGTTATATATATATATATATATATTGTGTATTACATAATTCTTTAAGAAGTCTTAAAGAAAATTTATGAAATTTCTACATACTTGTTGCAAAAGTAATGTTCTTTATAGCTATGCTGTGAAAGTCATATATTATGTGAAAGTTGTTTATTATGCATGCACTCATAAATGTTCTTGGACAAATATATGCAAAGAAGGACATTACATATACAATATTTGTTTTTAAAATAAATACATAATTACCATTATAATCTAAATTTTGTTCAATATTGATAAAATATTAGTTTAATGTATTTTTTATGTTTGTTTTCCATCTAAAGTTCCAAGCAAGCTTAAAATATTTGTTATAAATCTATTTTAGATGAATTTTAAAAAAGACTTTCTGTTTTGGAAAAGTACTACAAAATTCCCTGGACACTCTAGATATGGAAAATAATTTTCTTGCAAAAATTGAGTTAAACTGATGATATGTTTAAAATAGCATTCTCAAATACCAATTTGATATTAGTTTCTCTATTTATTTTTTCTCAATTTGCATCTCCCTAAGCATCTTTAAAACTCACTAGCTATATTCATGCATATAGTAGAGAATGCATGTGTGTGTCTGTGTGTGTTCCTGTGGTGATAAGAAAGAGAGGTAAGTGACTAGAAACTTCTCCATCCAGTTTGCTAAAACTCATATATGACACTGTCTTGATAACAAAGAGAATACATAACAAATACTTAGGTGACAAACTCAAATTATAAACTTTAAGTAAAGGTTTATAAATTAAATATCTTTTATTTTAAGGAAAACACTGCAATTAAGGCTAGTAAAAAGAATTTGGCTTTTGAAAATGTAGACATCAGATTTGTGTGAATCTGTTAATAAACTGATACTTTGGAAATAGAGCTGCCCATTCGGGCATAAACTGCCCTCCAAAATGCAATAATAGAGCTTTGATTTCATTTGGAACAGCAGTGTGTTCAGTGGAAGATTATAGTTTTTCACCTCAGTTGCCTTGAAGAGTGATTAATGAGCTATAAGTGAAAGCAATTGAGTGCAGTTATCGAAATAACTCTTACAGAGCTCAGACTTGTCGTGTCCCTTCCCTTCCTAGAAAATGGATGTGATGGCTGGAAATCCAGCAGCCATCCTGTGATGCTGAGAGCAGAGGACATGTGCTTAAGATGGTGACAGAAAGGATAAATAATAGGAGTTTAATGCCTTAATGACTTTGTAGAGCTGACATACCAGGATTGGAATACATATACTTTGGTTTCACATGAGAAAATAAACTTCTAAATTAAGGGAAAAATATCACTGTAGTCAGGACTCTGTTATAACACTAATAGCTGTATGTGATTATTAATTAATAAACAATTTGAAAAATTCATAATAGTTAATCAAGCTGTAAGAATATGCAGTGAGTATATGCATCCACATAAGGCTGCATATGTGCATTTGTGGGAAAGTGAGGGGAGAAAATAAGAAACTGTATTTTTTTCTAGAAATTTAAGTGTTCCAAAAGAAAATCAGGTGATCATAGTAAAATACAAATTTACTTAGGTAGTTGAAGTGATGAGAATTAGGAAAGATGTGTCAACTAAACTGATAAAGGCAGTAGAAGCTATGGAAGTTAAAAGTTTCTGAAGGATGAGCACATGGGTGCTTAGAAATCCAATTTAAAAGTTCTTTAAGGAATATAGGGGAAAGGAGAGAAATGTCGATGATAAGCAAAAAAAGTGGTTTTTGAAATAGTTTAGATAACATAGGCAAAGCACTTTTCAACTGCTGAAATTTGCAAGCAGAATTTTTGAAGGATGCCAACTTTTACTTATGTTTGGTGAGGAAATAATTTACTTTAGAAATGCAGTGGCCACATCACTAAAGAGCAGGGAAGATCATACTAATAAGAGAAGTGAGGCACCCTATGATTTCCCACAATTAGTTAGTATTGAGTCTCAGACTAGAATTCACTTCCAATAAACATATGACATAGAAGTCATAAGCTGTATTTTCTAAAATATATATTTAATATATTTATTATAAAAATATGGATTTATGTTTAAATACAAATTGTTTATTTTACTTAATCTAATTATCTAGCAATGTAAAATATGATTTGTTTTATGGAGACTTTATCTTATCTGGAATATTTAAATCAATTATTAATTTCTGTTCTAAAAAAACTTTATAGACTAAATATAATTGAGAAAGAGAAAAGTTATAACCTTATAAAACTCAAGTTTTCTGATGCCATTGAGAAGAGAAAACCCAAAATATCTGTTCAAAAATCTTCTATCAATTTGTCAAAATGGTAAAACCAAACTAATACACACACACACACAAACTTCTAAAAGTTACTTAAAGGCATACTACATAAATTAGAAATGACATTAAGTAAGGACAAATAACTTTTTCTCAGAGATGAAGTAATGAGTAATATTGCTTCAAATATGCACTCAGAGGGTAAAAAACTAATTTATAACAAGTCCAGATAAATTTCTCTAACATTAACTTTCACTATAAATCTCAGAAATGTAAAATGCATAGACACAACCAACCAAACGAAAGATGTCTGGTGAATTCTGGTGAAAACAGCAACACATAATCAAAAGATTTCAGAGTCTGGAAAACTCTGAAATACAGTAAGAATTTTGAAAGCTAAGATTAATGTGAAATTTTAACTCTAAAGTTTGTGAGGTGTGGTAAGCTGGAGTAATTACAGTGATTTTGAAAGTACTATTACTAATGGCCTCATCTTGCATTGTGCTCATGCTTTCTTTTCTACAATTTTCTTGCTATTAAGCATTTTTTCCATCTTGACTTTATTTTATTTACCCTCATTTTCTCCATTGTGTTGGAAGTGCATGTTATCTCTTTAAGAACTATATTTCCCTTCTTACTGGAAAACAAAAATAGAAACAAATATATACAATACACACCTTAATGAGATAATAATACATAAACACTTGTGATCAGTGCATAAATGAAAACAAAATATTGCCAGCCGCCAGAGATGTTCCTCCATGATCTGGTGCTCAATATAAATATAAAAGTAGCTGTTATTCTGAATGCTATAGTAGTCACTTTTTTACATGGTTGTATAGTTCTATCACTCAAATGTGTACCCTTATACAGTAGAGGGTTAGTCTTGCCAATTTGGAAAACTGGTTATATTTTTAACTCTCTTTTAATCCAGAAGTTCCTTTTCCATTCATATTTTTTTCTTTGAGTTATCTGTTGAATAACAAAGGATATTTGACCTGTAGAGGTTGCTGGTCTGGATTTAGTTGATTGAATATTAATGATGTGGTTCAACACATTTCTGTGTGGTCTACACATGGGCACTTGGATCTAGAGGCATTTTCCAACTCAGATTCTATGCTTTTAGCAAATGCAGAGGTGGTGTTCTGTTTTTCCATCAGGAGGAACTTAATATTTGGCTGTCTTTTTGTGACATCACAGTTATTTACTATCTTGATCTACTTATTAATTGGGGATTGCAAATCTTCCAGTTTCTCATTTACTAGTAGGAATACTTCTATGAAGGAATTCTTTTTCTAATCTGTTAATTGGTTATCCAGTGTTGAATATGTGTAAGGCAGGATAAATACCATTTTTCAAGATAATGAATTCACTATAGTTCTCCAAAGGGATTGATTAAAAGAATATTAATATATTAATTTAAACTTTGTCATTACTATTTTGAAGCTCAAAAATCTCCATCTTTGGCCACATAAGACCTCTTCACTTTGTCTCTTGAGTCTTTTGGATAGGACCTGGTAGTCTTTGAGTGTGTCCTCACTATTTGGACTAAGATGTTTTAGAGTCAACTTGTATACTTCCTGCCCCACATCTGTAATCTGCCATTTCTCTAGAATGATTTTTATTTTTTTAATTAACTTTTAAATTGCTACTTTAAGAATCAGTCAGTTCAGTTCAGTCGCTCAGTCGTGTCCGACTCTTTGCGACCCCATGAATCGCAGCACACCAGGCCTCCCTGTCCATCACCAACTCCCGCAGTCTACTCAAACTCATGTCCATCGAATTGGTGATGCCATCCAGCCATCTCATCCTCTGTCGTCCCCTTCTCCTCCTGCCCCCAATCCTTCCCAGCATTAGGGTCTTTTCCAATGAGTCAACTCTTCGCAAGAGGTGGCCAAAGTATTGGAGTTTCAGCTTCAGCGTCAGTACTTCCAATACAATCTAGTTATTGTGGATGTCCACTGATGATCAGTTGCTCGTTATATCTAGGCCTCTTCATTGGATTAGCTTACAATAAATTTGTCTGTATTTCAATCTATATCTGTCTATATTTATATCTACAATTATATGCTTGTGATATGCTTCATAAATTGATACTTCAGGAATTGATCATTCTAACCATATTTAGGACTACAGGTTTTTGTCTGAAGTCTCTTATATTCTATTTCTATCATCTTTTCCACGCTGAGTTTCTTGCTCTCAATGGCACAAAGGATGATAGAATTATATCATAATTACTTGGGCTTTCCTGGTGGCTCAGACGGTAAGGAAGCCGCCTGCAATGTGGGAGACCTGGGTTCGATCCCTTGGTTGGGAAGATCCCCTGGAGGAGGGCATGGCAACCCACTCTTGTGTTCTTGCCTGGAGAATCCCATGGACAGAGGAGCCTGGCGGGCTACAGTCCATGGGGTCCCAGAGAGTTGGACATGACTGAGTAACTAAACATAGCACAGAACATAATTACTCATTTTTTTTTAATCCCACAGCACACAGAAAACAGCCTCAGACTAACAATACCAAATATATTACCACTTGTATTACCACAACATTTGCTAGGAAGAGTCTCCAAATATTTTTAACAGCTTTGTTAAGATTCAATTTATATACATGGAATTTGGCTGTTTCAGATGTAAAATTCAGTTGTTTTTGGTATCTTCACAGAGTTGCATAACCATCACTACAATTAATTTTAGTGAAGTTCATTCATCCCACAAAGAAAGATTGTCCGATAGTGGTCACTCCATATTTATACTAATCTGCTTTTCTAAAAATTTTGCCTTTTCTACACTATTTCCTTTTATGGGCATTTCACATTGATGATATCATGTAATATGTGGTCTTTTGTGTCAGGCTTCTTTTGTTTCATTGAGATGAGTCTATGTTGTAGCGTGTACCAATACTTCATTCTTTTTTATTGCTGAGTGTTTCAACATTTTTAGATATGCCACATTTCATTTATCTACTCACTAGCTAATGGACATTTGGGTTGCTTCCACATTTTTACCATTATGAATAATGCTACTATGGACATTTGTGTACAAATCAATCTGTGGTCACATATTTTTATTTCTCTTGGATAGATGCCTAGGATTGGAATTGCTAAGTCACATGGGGAATCTATTTTTAACATTTTGATAAACTGCCAAACTCTTTTCCAAAGCATCTGAATGTACTATTTTACAGTCCCACCAGCAGTGCACAAAAGTTTTACTTTCTCTACATTCTCATCAATACTTGTTACTGTCTGCCTCTGTGTTTATGGCCACTCTAATAGATGGAAAATGGTTCTGATTTGTTGTGGATTGTGAACTTTGTTGTGATTTTGATACATATTTTCCTGGTGAATGTTGATATTGTGCATCTTTGCACTTGCTTATTAGTCATTCTAATATCATCTTTGGTGAAGTGTTTAATCAAATATTTTGCTGATTCTTGAATAATATTCCTTGTCTTATAATTGAATTGTTAGTGTTTTTCATATATTTTGGATACAAGTTCCTTATCAGATATATGATTTGCAAATATCATACTTTGTTGGTTTTTCTTTTGACATTTTTTGTTTTTTTAAGTGTAGAAGTTTAAAATTTTGATGCAATCCAATTTATCTTTCTTATATTTTTCCTGCAACATCACTTTTAATGATTATATAAATTATGATGTTGTAAAACCAAATCATCTGTCCATGGGGATTCTCCAAGCAAGAATACTGGAGTGGGTTGCCATGCCCTCCTCCAGGGTATCTTCCTGACCCAGGGATCGAACCCAGGTCTCCCACATTGCAGGCAAATTCTTTACCATCTGTGCCACCAAGGAAGCCCCATATAAAATATGATGTTTTGAACCAAATCCTCAGTTGTTGGCCACTTAGGTTGTTTCTTTTTTTTAACCATAATGTGTAATGTTATGATAAACACTCCTTCCAACCTCCAACAATTTTTTTAATTGGAGGATAATTGAACCCAGAGATAAACCCAATTTAACTTTTTAAAAAATCATTTATGCTTTTCGTCTTGTTTCTGAGAAACCGGTGCCTAACCCAAGGTCAACAAGATTTACTGCTATGGGTTCTTCTGAGAGTTTTACAGCTTTAGATTTTACTTTTATGTTTGTGATTAATTTCACTTTTATTTTTGCATAGAGTTTGGGGTAGGAGTCCAAATTTATACTTTATGTGGGCATATCTAATCATCCCAGTGCCATTTCTTGAAAGACTAGTTTTTTCCTCCACTGAATTTTCTTGGAAACATCGTTACAATTTAATCGGCATAAATACATGAGTTTTTTTTCTGATCCTCAATTCAGTTCCATTTATCTGTATATCTATTTGTATGTCAGTACCCTGCTGTCTTGATTATTACAGCATTGTAGTAAGTTTTGATACCAGGATTGACACATATACACTACTGTATAATATAAAATAGATAACTAATGAGGGCCTCCTATGTATCACTAGAAACTCTACTCACTACTCTGTGATGACCTATATGGGAATGGAAACTGGAAAAGAGTGGATGTGTGTAAAACTGGTTCTCTTTTCTGTACAGCAGAAACTAACACATACCTACATACAAACAAGGTCATGTCATAGATATCTTTTAACAAAAATGACTTGTAACTTGCTTTAAAAAGTAAAAATACTAGTTTTTATAAAACCTAGGATCATTGATCACAAGTATCATGCATTCTATACTTTGGATAAACACTGTTTAGAAATACCGTTTTGTGCAAATAGCTACACTGGCAAGGAACATGAAATTCCATGATCAGTGTCATCAAACATTTTTATGTAAGACGGGTCATATTTAAGCAATAGGTTGGTTGAAAGGTGTCTGGGATCACAATGGTGGGACTGAAGGTAAAATAAAGGTCATGCAGAAGGAGAAGAAAAATGAAGAGTGGCACTGGAAAACACTGTCTAAGAGAGTGTCAAAGTGTCTTATTTGTGCTGTGAATTGCATTTATCAGTCAACACTAGCTGAGGACACAGCATGACATTTCTTCCTTTGCTGGTAACTGAGAAAGATGAATATGGTAAATCGAGTTTTCCTTAACTACCTTTCTGTTTTTAAACAACCCAGTCTTAATATCAGTAACAACATAAATAGCAATAGATATATGGTTACCATTGTTGGGAATAAGGTAATATTAACAGTTTTAGAGGAGTATGTGCTTCAGCAGAACAGAAAAATTACAATAGCATGCAATATTTCTTTCCAGGTATGCATATGCATACATGTTAAGTTATTCTGTTTCAGCACTTCATGAATCCCTCTCAAGCCAATCCGTGGTGCTAGGGAAAATACTCATGGTTTAAAGCATACTTATTGAATAATTGAAATCTTTTAGAAAAAGTGCTGTTAAAAGGTAATCTGTGCTTATTTTATTAAGTAGGTTTTTACCAAGATCTTTTTTTACTTTAAGTTTGGATCACATATTTCTCAAGAGAATTATCCTCAAAAAACAGAATCCTCAAGGGATTGTAATACACAGTTCCTGGAATATTTATTAGTTTAGGTGAGAAACCTCTGTTACTTCTAAATTTCTAAATGGCCTCTAGTGTTTCCAGTACTCTCAGGCTTTAGTTATCTTTAGTTTTATATTTCCACAAATGCTGAAGAGTCCTCATATTCTATTCAGAGTATCTCATTAGGACATGAATGAATACAGTTTAAAATCAAATTAGTCTTGCAAAGAATATTTTTCTGACTACATCAAAGTGGTAAATATTGCACAAATCATGTTAGCTATTGCATTTATAAAACATCTTTTGCTGATGGCTTCACCTTCAGAGACTATATGCTCTCCTTATATTTAATTAATGTAAAAATATATTGTAATTCAAGCAGAATTCATAGTGTGGTATATAATTTTCAATGCTGTTAACTACCTCATAACAGATAATGTCATGCTATGGTGACTGTACAAGATATCAAGTATAAAAAATTAAATTATACATAGAAAACTATAAAACACTGATGAAAGAAATCAAAGAGGACACAAACAGATGGAGAAACATACCGTGTTCATGGATTGGAAGAATCAATATTGTCAAAATGGCTATTCTACCCAAAGCAATCTATAGATTCAATGCAATCCCTATCAAGCTACCAACGGTATTTTTCACAGAACTAGACCAAATAATTTCACAATTTGTATGGAAATACAAAAAACCTCGAATAGCCAAAGTAATCTTGAGAAAGAAGAATGGAACTGGAGGAATCAACCTGCCTGACTTCAGACTCTATTACAAAGCCACAGTCATCAAGACAGTATGGTACTGGCACAAAGACAGAAATATAGATCAATGGAACAGAATAGAAAGCCCAGAGATAAATCCACGAACCTATGGACACCTTATCTTTGACAAAGGAGGCAAGGATATACAATGGAAAAAAGACAACCTCTTTAACAAGTGGTGCTGGGAAAACTGGTCAACCACTTGTAGAAGAATGAAACTAGAACACTTTCTAACACCATACACAAAAATAAACTCAAAACGGATTAAAGATCTAAATGTAATACCAGAAACTATAGAACTCCTAGAGGAGAACATAGGCAAAACACTCTCCGACATAAATCAAAGCAAGATCCTCTATGACCCACCTCCCAGAATATTGGAAATAAAAGCAAAACTAAACAAATGGGACCTAATGAAACTTAAAAGCTTTTGCACAACAAAGGAAACTATAAGTAAGGTGAAAAGACAGCCCTCAGATTGGGAGAAAATAATAGCAAATGAAGAAACAGACAAAGGATTAATCTCAAAAATATACAAGTAACTCCTGAAGCTCAATTCCAAAAAATAAATGACCCAATCAAAAAATGGGCCAAAGAACTAAACAGACATTTCTCCAAAGAAGACATACAGATGGCTAACAAACACATGAAAAGATGCTCAACATCACTCATTATCAGAGAAATGCAAATCAAAACCACAATGAGGTACCATTACATGCCAGTCAGGATGGCTGCTATCCAAAAGTCTACAAGCAATAAATGCTGGAAAGGGTGTGGAGAAAAGGGAACCCTCTTACACTGTGGGTGGGAATGCAAACTAGTACAGCCGCTATGGAAAACAGTGTGGAGATTTCTTAAAAAACTGGAAATAGAACTGCCATATGACCCAGCAATCCCACTTCTGGGCATACACACTGAGGAAACCAGATCTGAAAGAGACACGTGCACCCCAATGTTCATCACAGCACTGTTTATAATAGCCAGGACATGGAAGCAACTTAGATGCCCATCAGCAGATGAATGGATAAGGAAGCTGTGGTACATATACACCATGGAATATTACTCAGCTGTTAAAAAGAATTCATTTGAATCAGTCCTAATGAGATGGATGAAGCTGGAGCCCCTTATACAGAG
The DNA here is from genome assembly GCF_033118175.1 of Dama dama. Classification (NCBI taxonomy): domain Eukaryota; kingdom Metazoa; phylum Chordata; class Mammalia; order Artiodactyla; family Cervidae; genus Dama; species Dama dama. Next base: position 38,207,489 of record NC_083689.1, read on the forward strand.
TGAAGTAAGCCAGAAAGATAAAGAACATTACAGCATACTAACACATATATATGGAATTTAGAAAGATGGTAACAATAACCCTATATGCAAAACAGAAAAAGAGACACAGAAATACAGAACAGACTTTTGAACTCTGTGGGAGAAGGTGAGGGTGGGATGTTTCAAAAGAACAGCATGTATACTATCTATGGTGAAACAGATCACCAGCCCAGGTGGGATGCATGAGACAAGTGCTCGGGCCTGGTGCACTGGGAAGACCCAGAGGAATCGCGTGGAGAGGGAGGTGGGAGGGGGGATCGGGATGGGGAATACGTGTAACTCTGTGGCTGATTCATATCAATGTATGACAAAACCCACTGAAATGTGAAGTGATTAGCCTCCAACTAATAAAAAAAAATTAAATTATGATTGATGCTTGCAATTTTTATACCCCAAAGATCATTCATTGTATGTGGACCAAAGAAATACATTATTGAATTTAAAATAAATAGAAGACAGCCTTTTTTCCCCCAGAAATGCTGGAAGATTTGCATATGAGAGTCTAGTTTAGGCCATAGGTGGAGGTAGATATTTGTCATTGTTTTTGTAATTTGAATTCAAATTCAGAGCTAAGTATAAAAGAAAAAAGAGTTCTTACTGGGAAGATTTGAACTCTTTGAAAAGCAAAAAAACAAACACAAAAACCTGTCTTATGTGATTTGGAAAATAATATTGTATATCTCAGAAGGGACAGATGAAATAATACAATGTTTTAAAGCCTATCCAAAGTGTTGTAAACATTTTCTGGCCTGGAACTCTATATTAGATAGGAATAAGAGGTGAAGCATTACTTTCAGGGTTAAATATGGTTGACTACTCTTGCTCTGATGAAGCAGGGGTTAAAAGTGACATTCACGGGGTCAAAATTCTTGGGTGCTTTGTGGTCCCACCACTTACTAAGGTTTAACCCCAAGCAAGGTACTCAACTGGGGCTTCCCAGGAGGATTCCACCTGCTGATGCAAGAGATGTAGGTTTGATCCCTGGATTGGGAAGATTCCCTTAAGAAGGAAATGGCAACCCACTCCAGTATTCGTGCCTGGGAAATTCTTTGGACAGAGCTGCCTGGTGGGCTACAGTCTTGTCAGGGGGCAAAGTGTCAGACACGACTGAGTAACTAAACCACCACCACCACTAAGGTACTCTGTTCTTTACCCATCAGTAGATAGCTTTTAGATTTGCTGTTTCTTACAAGTAAATTTCATAGAACTTAAAAGTGCTTAAAATAATGTAAATAGTAAGTGATATTAATATATGTTTTTAGTTTCTAGTTTCAGGTTACTTTCTATTCAATACTATGTTGAATATTCAGTCAGTGCTCACTGATTGAATGCATGTATCAACTGACTGTAGCTTACACTGGCTACTTCCTTATTTTATTAATAGGACAGAAGAGCAGAAGCCAGTGGGTGCTGCCTTCCGATTAATTAACTCCCACAGAGATTGCTGAAGTCCAGATATGCCAGGTTAGAAGGCAGGAATGATGATCATAGGCTACTTTTCATTAAAGCTGCTAATTTTTCACTGAAAGAAAGAAATGGAAGCAGAACAAGTAGGTATTCAGATTCTACTGAGTATCTCAGCTCTTCTTACCTAGAAAAAGTTGGTAATATGAACATAAGTTTGGACCATTAATTAAAAACACAATTCTAGGTTAATCAGGTGATTATTTAATTGTCTATCTTCAGGAAATGATATACGGTAGTTTTTAGGATTTTTCACTGGTAGAAAAACTTCACCTCCCCATACACGGTCCCTGAGGAGGAGCTAATTAGTGACTGTGAATTGCTCATCTAATTTGCTATGCTTCATTGTCATCAACGGACTGTAATTTAGAAAAGCACACTTATTTATGAGTAAACTTTTACACCTATACTGAAAATAAATTGTTAGCTCATGCATCATTGCCAGTCTCTTTTTGTAATTTCTGAGCATAGATTTTAAATCGTTGAAAAACAAATCCAAGGCAATACTTGAGGAGAATGAATTAAATAGCATCACTGAGGCTACTCAGTGTCAGGCAGTGTTTCAGGCCCTGGAAATACAAAGACAAGCACAATAGGCTGACTTTTCTCAAAGATAGCACACAATCAAAATATTTCATTGCAGTCCTTGAGACAACGTATCTTCTATCACCATGACCTTGGTTCCAGCATCATAGCTTCTCATAACCATGGTGACCTGGACTAGTTGCTGAGACTGCGCATGTGTAATGGGCATTAGCTTCTTTTTTCTTCCCACCAACACTGTCAGACAGATACCATTTTGTCCCCATTTTCCACATTCCAGAATGCGATAGGAGACAAAGCAACTTAGAAACAAATTTGTAGTCTATATTTAGCAACTGTAAAGCACTGTATAAAATGAAAACTGCCCCACCCTTATGTACTTCTGGCCCAGTTTAACTTTATCCTGTTTTTTAAAATGTACTTTTAAACCACCTCACATATTATTTATGAGGTGGGAAATGTACACAGTTTCCTTCACTTGCTTCTGTGATGTAGTAGCATCTTGGGTTTTCTTTTAACTTCTAATGACTTCTCGAGATGTTCTGCAGACTCAGCATCTAACTTGCATTAAGTGTAGATTTTCACATGGCTGGAGACAATCTTCACTTCCTCCTCTATCCTCAATCTGGTCTATTCCCACAGCCTTAACTTCTGCCCATATACAATTTATTTACAGTTTATTATCTCTCATTCTGCTCTCCTTTCTGAGTATGAGATGAATGCATTCATCCACCTCCTAGAAATTTCATGGTGGGACTTCAACAATTTACTTGTTATTTCTACCCATATCGTATGATGAAAGAAAACAAGATTATGGTCCTTTTTTATTAAATAATGCTACCATTCATACAATTTCTCAGCCAAATTATTAGAAGTCATCCTAATTCTTATCTTTCTTGTACTGCCCTTCCTATAGCCATCTCTGAAACATTGTCAGAATAATCCACTTTTCTTCATGTGGATTCATGGTGATTTCTTCACCATCAATCCCTAACACTCTAGTTCAAGGTATTTATCAGAACTTTACTAAACTTCTGAAATAGCCTTCTAACTAGTTTGCCTATCAGCAAAAGTCTGACACTGGACTCTCCAATCCACAGAAATCAAAGTTATCTTTTCAACCCTGACATCTTCTAAATGGGTTTTTGATACTCTCAGTGTGGAGGGAAGATGGCTCCTTAAATAACCCACAAGGCCCTTTGTTGTTTGGGTCCTAATAACTATAGTGAGCTGCTTCATTTCCTTGTACTTAACATTGTCCTGCCCATCACAGTTAATTTCCACATGTTGTTTCCTCTGTCTGAAATTATTTTACCTCTCATCTTTACTTGATTAACATAAATCTATCTTATCCATCATATTTCTCTTCTAGTTCCAGTTCAGTCGCTCAGTCGTGTCCGACTCTTGGTGACCTCATGAACCGCAGTATGCCAGGCCTCCCTGTCCATCACCAGCTACTGGAGTCCAACCAAACCCATGTCCATTGAGTTGGTGGTGCAATCCAACCATCTCATCCTCTGTCGTCCCCTTCTCCTCCCACCCTCTATCTTTCTCAGCATCAGGGTCTTTTCAAATGAGTCAGCTCTTCGTATCAGGTGGCCAAAGTATTGGAGTTTCAGCTTTAGCATCTGTCCTTCCAATGAACACCCAGGACTGATCTCCTTTAGAATGGACTGGGTGGATCTCCTTGCAGTCCAAGGGACTCTCAAGAGTCTTCTCCAACACCACAGTTCAAAAGCATCAATTCTTCTACGCTCAGCTTTCTTTATAGTTCAAATCTCACATCCATACTTTACTACTGGAAAACCATAGCCTTGACTGGACGGACCTTTGTTGACAAAGTAATGTCTCTGCTTTTTAATATGCTGTCTAGGTTGGTCATAACTTTCCTTCCAAGGAGTAAGCGTCTTTTAATTTCATGGCTGCAATCACCATCTGCAGTGATTTTGGAGCCTAGAAAAATAAAGTCAGCCACTGTTTCCCCATCTATTTGCCATGAAGTGATGGGATCAGGTGCAATGATCTTTGTTCTCTGAAAGTTCAGCTTTAAGCCAACTTTTTCACTCTCCTCTTTCACTTTCATCAAGAGACTCGTTAGTTCTTCTTTGTTTTCTGCCATAAGGGTGGTGTCATCTGCATATCTGAGGTTATTGAACTTTCTCCCAGCAATCTTGATTCCAGCTTGTGTTTCCTCCAGCTCAGCATTTCTCATGATGTACTCTGCATATAAGTTAAATAAGCAGGGTGACAATATACAGTCTTGACGTACTCCTTTTCCTATTTGGAACCAGTCTGTTCACGTCCAGTTCCAGTCTTACTTCCTGACCTGCATACAGGTTTCTCAGGAGGCAAGTCAAGTGGTCTGGTATTCCCACCTCTTTCAGAATTTTCCACAGTTTATTGTGATCCACACAATCAAAGGTTTTGGCATAGTTACTAAAGCAGAAAAAGATGTTTTTCTGGAACTCTCTTGCTTTTTCGATGATCCAGTAAATATTGGCAATTTGATCTCTGGTTCCTCTGCCTTTTCTAAAACCATATTGAATATCTGGAAGTTCATGGTTCACATATTGCTGAAGCCTGGCTTGGAGAATTTTGAACATTACTTTACTAGCGTGTGAGATGAGTGCAATTGTGCTATAGTTTGAGTATTCTTTGGCATTGCCTTTCTTTGGGATTGGAATGAAAACTGACCTTTTCCAGTCCTGTGGCCCCTGCTGAGTTTTCCAAATTTGCTGACATGTTGAGTGTAGCACTTTCACAGCATCATCTTTTAGGATTTGGAATAGCTCAACTGGAATTCCATCACCTCCACTACCTTTGTTTGTAGTGATGCTTTAGGTCACACCTGAATTGCCTAGTGGTTTTCCCTACTTTCTTCAATTTCAGTCTGAATTTGGCAATAAGGAGGTCATGATCTGAGCCACGGTCAGCTCCTGATCTTGTTTTTGCTGACTGTATAGAGCTTCTCCATCTTTGACTGCAAAGAATATAATCAGTCTGATTTCGGTGTTGACCATCTGGTGATGTCCATGTGTGGAGTCTTCTCTTGTGTTGTTGGAAGAGGGTGTTTGCTATGACCAGTGCGTTCTCTTGGCAGAATTGTATTAGCCTTTGCCCTGCTTCATTCTGTACTTCAAGACCAAATTTGCCTGTTACTCCAGATATTTCTTGACTTCCTACTTTTGCATTCTAGTCCCCTATAATGAAAAGGACATCTTTTGGAGATGTTAATTCTAAAAGCTCTTGTAGGTCTTCATAGAGCTGTTCAACTTCAGCTTCTTCAGCGTTACTGGTTGGGGCATAGACTTGGATTACCGTGATATTGAATGGTTTGCCTTGGAAACAAATGGAGATCATTCTGTCGTTTTTGAGACTGCATCCAAGTACTGCATTTCAGACTCTTTTGTTGACTATGATGGCTACTCCATTTCTTCTAAGGGATTCCTGCCCACAGCAGTAGATATAATGGTCATCTGAGTTAAGTTCACCCGTTCCAGTCCATCCTAGTTCTCTTGGCCAGGTCAAACTGTCCATTTGCCATGTTAGTTTGAACCTTTGTCATAATATAGTTAATAGTTGTAAATTATATATTTATTTAATATTCTGTTACATGAGAAATAATTTAATATACAGTTTTTGTCTTAATTAATAAGCAACTTTATGGCAAGTTTGTTGTATTACCATTATATTATCTGTTGCAAGGTCAAAATCATGTATTTGAATAGGGTTACCTCTGATTATTTTTGGAATGAGATGAAGTAAAAATAAAATAAATAGGTCTTCTATAGTATGATAAATGCAAAACACAATACCTGTTATTTCAAGGTCTCTTGCTTCCTTATCAGTTGGTCTATATGTCTAAATTTCTAAATCTGTGGTTAGATGCCATCTTTGGGTATGATTTTCCCAACTGATAAGGAAGCAAGAGACCTTGAAATAACAGGCATTGTGCTGTTCAGTGTGATAGTCATTAGCCACTTGTGGTTATATATACATAAATTTCAATTCATTAAAATTAAATTATTTAAACATACGGCTTCTCAGTCATACAAGCCATATTTCAAGTGCTTAATAACCAAAACATTGATTGTGCAGCTACAAAACATTTCCATCACTGCAAAAACTAGCATATAGCATTGCCCTAGATAGCTTCTACTAAGGATGGAAATGTTAAGTGGAATTAGAAAAATAACTGAAAGATTTCTGAGGTAAAATTAATTGCTTTCATAACAAAAGCTCTTAAGAAATTAGAAGTAAATTTTAATGAATTTCCCTTAAGCAGTTTGTGCTGGCTTGTAAAATATAGTCATATCTTTCCTGAAGCCCCTTTCTCCTCAGAGAATTCTATTTATAGATATGTGAAAATTTCCTGATGTTTTCTACAAGGTAGACTGAAGACGAAATTAAAAACCTTTCACTAATCCACAGGATGCAGTTGTAATAAAATGGGACTTGATATTTTCTAGCTGTAAATATTTATCTAGAAAGTTGTGCTCTCCTTTAAAATTTAGGATTTTCTATTAGATATGGTTTGCACAGATCAGATCTCCATCCCTTTCATCCCTGTTTATTTTCATAATGGACTCTTTTCACCTCTTTTCTCATCCGTATATTTAAAGGAAAAGTCAGAAGGTGCATTTGTATTTTTTCACAGAATAAAGTTAAAGCTCCCCATGAAATCTTTGGGGGTCATAAATTCAGTCATCTGACATATACTCACAGAATCTGTTCTTTGTTTTGAGTCTTGTGCTAGACTGTGGTGAGAAGGGGAAGTAAGAATTAGTCAGAAGAAGGAGGGCACTGATCAAGACAGAGTATTTTGGGTAGAGGTGAATAACTTGAGCAAAGGACTAAGAAGTGAGAAGAAGTCTATACAAAACTTCAAGTAATTGTGTCTGGCTGAGTTATGGCATAGTTACCACCAGGCACTTTTTATGGATGAAGAAAAGGATGCAGAGAGGAAACATACTCACACTTTTGTGGGGAGTTATTACAGAGATGGAGGCAGAACACAGGTCTTTGGGAATGAACCCACTGTTCATCCCTTTGAAACTTGATTTTTCTAGTAGACTGAAAAGCATCTAGAGACACTCATCAATACACCCTCTGATGCTTGGGAAAAATAGAAATTCTTGAGCATTTCAAACAAATGACTCAGACCTAAGAGTGTAAGGTTTGGGTTGGGAAAGATTGCATAAGATGGAGCACTGAAATCAGAGAAACTGAGCTCAAGCTCTGGCCCTGTTTTCTACTAGCTGTGCAACTTTGGACCAGTCTTTGATTTGTGGGTCTGAGCTTTTCAGTCAGTAAAATATTGCTAAAAACAACAAAATCCAACTCATAAAGGGCCAAACATGAGCTGGATTTTTAGAAGTTATATATAATCTAGGATTTTAAGGTATTCTTAGGGGGTAGCAATGGATACAGATATCCCAGGAGATGAAACCACATATGAGAAAATGCAGGATCATCAAGGAGTTGTATTTGGGGACAGTGAAAAAGTTGGTGTAGCTGGAACATAGGATGTGGATATTTGTGTTTGAGTAAGGTCAGTGGACGGAGAAGGCAATGGCAACCCACTCCAGTACTCTCGCCTGGAAAATCCCATGGGCAGAGGAGCCTGGTGGGCTGCAGTCCATGGTGTCGCTAAGAGTCGGACAAGACTGAGTGACTTCACTTTCACTTTTCACTTTCATGCATTGGAGAAGGAAATGGCAACCCACTCCAGTGTTCTTGCCTGGAGAATCCCAGGGACGGGGGAGCCTGGTGGGCTGCCCTCTGTGGGGTCGCACAGAGTCAGACACGACTGAAGCGACTTAGCAGCAGCAGCAGCAGCAAGGTTGGTGGAAGCTGCAGGAAGTGGTGAGAGATGAAGCTAAAGAAATAACGTGAGGTCACAGAACCAGGAACAATTTCAAGATGAAACTTCATATTATCCCTGTATTGTCAGTACCTCACAGAGACTAGACACTTAAATCCATGCTTTTGAAGTAGAGGGCAGATAAATATGTGGGTAGATGGATGAATAAATGGGTGGATAGGTGGATAGTGAGTAATTTTAGCTGAAGTAAGGACATTATGAACAAAGCTCCTAGTTTTAATCATATTCTTTAGCTTTTTGAGGCACTAGAAAAATTTTTAAAGCAGGAAAATCAGGTGACCAAATTTGCATTTTTAGATTATAGTTGAAGTGGTATGGAGAACTAACAGGAGTGAGGGGGGAATATGGGCACGATAATTACAAAGGAGGTTGTTAGGATATTCAAGACAAAAGATCCAAATGCTGTAAGTTGAGAAGTAGAGAAGAAATGAAATTTAAGAGTATTTCAGTATTTCTATTTAAAGGTGATAGAAAGTATAAACATGTTTACATGGGGCAGGAAACATGAGACAAATGAATCTCCTCAACTGGAAAAATAATGAGAATTTTTTTCAGATAATTTTCCATAATAGGTTATTAAAAGGTATTGAATATAGTTTCCTGTACTATATAGTCAATTTTTACTGTTTCTTTTATATATAGTATCATGTATCTGTTAATTTCCAATTCCCAATTTATCCTCCCCACCTACCCTTTTCCCTTTGGTAATCATAAATTTATTTTCTAGGTTTGTGAATCTGTTACATAAATCAGTTCATATGTGGCTTTTTTAATTCCACATATAAGTGACTTCCCTGGTGGCTCAGAGGGTAAAGTGCCTGCAATGTGGGAGACCTGGATTCGATCCCTGGGTCAGGAAGTAGATTCCTGGAGAAGGCAATGGCAACCCACTCCAGTACTCTTGCCTGGAAAATCCCATGGACGGAGAAGTCTTGTAGGCTAATGTCCATGGGGTCACAGAGTCGGACACGGCTGAGTGACTTCACTTTCACTTTCACTTTATAAGTGACATCATGTGATATTTTTCTTTGCCTAACTTCACATGATATGATAATCTCTAGGCCATCCATGTTGCTGCAGATGGCATTATTTCATTCTTTTTTATGACAGGATAATATCCCATTGTGTATATGTATGTGCAAAAACTATGTGTAAACATATACATATGTGTGTATACACACATATATACGCCACGTTTTCCTTATGCATTCATCTGTTCATGGACATTTAGATTGCTTCCATGTCTTGGCTATTATAATAGTGCTGCTGTGAACACTGAGGTTCACATATCTTTTCAAATTAGAGTCTTCATCTTTTCTGGATATATATCCAGGAGTAGAATTACTGGATCATATGGTAACTCTGTTTTCAGTTTTTTAAGGAACCTCCATACTATTCTCCATAGTAGCCACACCAATTTACATTCCCATCAACCGTGTAGGAGGGTTCCTTTTTCTCCACATACTTGCCAGCATTTATTATTTGTAGACTTATTGATGACCACTCTGACAAGTGTGAGGTGATACCTCATTTTAGTTTTGATTTTCATTTCTGTAATAATTCAGTTCAGTTCAGTTCAGTCGCTCAGTCATGTCCGACTCTGCGACCCAATGAATTGCTGCATGCCAGGCTTCCCTGTCCATCACAAACTCCTGGAGTTTACTCAAACTCATGCCCATTGAGTCGGTGATGCCATCCAACCATCTCATCCTTTGTCGTCCCCTTCTCCTCCTGCCCCCAATCCCTCCCAGCATCAGGGTCTTTTCCAATGAGTCAACTCTTCGCATGAGGTGGCCAAAGTACTGGAGTTTCAGCTTCAGCATCAGTCCTTCCAATGAACACCCAGGACTGATCTCCTTTAGGATGGACTGGTTGGATCTCCTTGCAGTTCAAGGGACTCTTAAGAGTCTTCTCCAACACCACAGTTCAAAAGCATCAATTTTTTGGTGCTCAGCTTTCTTCAGAGTCCAACTCTCACATACATGCATGACCACTAGAAAAACCATAGCCTTGACCAGACGGACCTTTGTTGGCAAAGTAATGTCTCTGCTTTTTACTATGCTGTCTAGGTTGGTCATAACACTCCTTCCAAGGAGTAAGCATCTTTTAATTTCATGGCTGCAGTTACCATCTGCAGTGATTTTGGAGCCCCCCAAAATAAAGCCTGACACTGTTTCCACTGTCTCCCCATCTATTTCCCATAATTAGTATTGAACAAAATCTTTTCATGTGACTGTTGTCCATGTCTAAATCCATTTTGATATTAAACTGTATGATCTTATGTTATCACTTCAGCAACTTTTTTCAGGTAACTCCCCAGTACTCTGTCCTTCACCTGCTAAGCTGTGTTGTGTCTGCTCCCTTAACCCTTGTTGGGTTATAATTGACTGCTCACTTGTGTGTAACCCTTACTAAACTGTGTGGGGCTTCCCCTGTGGCTCTGCAATTCAGGAGACCTGGGTTTGATCCCTGGGTTGGGAAGATCCCCCGAGACGGGAATGGCTACACACTCCAGTATTCTTTCCTGGAGAATCCCATGGACAGAGGAACCTGGAGGGATACGGTCCATGGGGTCACGTAGAGTCGGACAGTACTGAGTGACAAAACGTAAACTGCTTGCTTTTTAAAGGCAAACACTATATCTCATTCTTTCTTTTATCCCCAGCTTCTAAAATGGTACCCAACATACAGCAGGTATTCAACAAATATTTTTAAAATTACTAATGAATATATGAATGAATAAACTTCTAACTAGGGGACACTTTGTCACCCAAAGTTCTAAATACCTTGTTTGGTTACCATTCTGGCATCATCTCTAAGTTTTCTTTTGTGCTGGCTTCTGAGATACTAAGACTCTTTGGAGGGAATTTTCTACACCAATTCCTTCTCAGTACTATTGTTTCTTGGGTTGGATAGTGGAGGGCTTCTGCCTGAGACTTGAAAACTCTAAAGATACCTCAGGTTCAGTATGTGATCAACCCTTATTCAAGGATTACCAGATGAAACAGTGTAACAGAAAGCCAAATCTGAAATGTCACACATGGAAAGCAAAGCAAACAAAACTCTGATGAATGTAGTGCTTTGTAGGTTATACTTCATGATTACTTTTTTATGAGAAGAGGTTCTTAGGTGATTATGGATTACTGGGAAAGAAATATACAATCATATTTTCAGTACCAATTCCATCTATCTTGCAATAATTGAATTTAAGGATAATGAATACTGTATTGTAAACATCATGTGATGTTTTACATCAATTTAATGCCTAAATTCCCTTGTTGCAAATAAATAAAATGCATTGCCCTGAATATTGAAAAAAAAATTTCAAGATAGTTTCTCCACTACCTGCTTTAATAAATTATTTCACAATAGGGATGCATAAAATAAGTACCTTTAAGAAATAGCAGTTTTGTTTTAATGAAGTTTTATATTTTTTTACTGTACAGAAATGTACTTCTTCCCCAGTTTGCACTTAGAATTTATTTATCCTTTTGAATTAGTCAATTTATTTAAATTTTCTGCTAACACTGTGAATATAAATTTTATTAATGTTTTACTGTATTTTTGTTTTAACTTCAGAAATGATGTATCTAAAATGAAAACACTGGGTGGGTGTACATGCCTCTTATGATCTCAGTTCAGTTCAGCCACTCATTCGTGTCTGACTATTTGTGACCCCATGGACTGCAGTATGCCAGGCTTCCCTGTCCATCACTAACTCCCAGAGCTTGCTCAAACTTATGTGCATGGAGTCATTGATGCCATCCAACCATCTCATCCTCTGTAGTCCCCTTCTCCTCCTGCCTTCAATCTTTCCCAGCATCAGGTCTTTTCCAATGAATCAGTTCTTTACATCAGGTGGCCAACGTATTGAAGTTTCAGCTTCAGCATCAGTTCTTCCAATGAATATTCAGGACTTATTTCCTTTAGGATTGACTGGTTTAATCTCCTTGCAGTCGAAGGGATTCTCAAGAGTCTCCTCTGACATCACAGTTCAAAAGCATCAGTTCTTTGGCTCTCAGCTTTCTTTGTAGTCAAACTCTCATATCCATATATAACTATTGGAAAAACCATAGCTTTGACTAGATGAACCTTTGTTGGCAAAATAATGTCTCTGCCTTTTAATATGCTGTGTAGGTTGGTCATAGCTTTTCTTCCAAGGAGCAAGTGTCGTTTAATTTCATGGCTGCAGTCACCATCTGCAGTGAGTTTGGAGCCCCCCAAAATAAAGCCTGTCACTGTTTCCATTGTTTCCCCATCTATATGCCTTGAGGTGATGGAACTGAATGCCATGATCTTAGTTTTTTGAATGCTGAGTTTCAAGCCAGTTTTTTCACTCTCCTCTTTCACTTTCATCAAGAAGCTCTTTAGTTCGTCTTCACTTTCTGACTTAAGGGTGATGTCATCTGTGTATCTGAGGTTGTGGATATTTCTCCCTGCAATCTTGATTCCAGTTTGTACTTCATCCAGCCTGGCATTTCTCATGATGTACTCTGCATATAAGTTAAATAAGCAGGGTGATATCATATAGCCTTGACGTACTCCTTTCTGGATTTGGAACCAGTTTGTTGTTCCATGTCCGGTTCTAACTGTTCTTATGCTCTAGCTGGTTCTAAAAGAATCTGCTTAGTCCCACTGCCTCTCTCAACCTGCGAGTATGGCTAAAGGAAATTGAAGAACTTTGATCCTGAGTGCATAGGTCAGTTTCCCAACGTGATTTTCACTGAACAGTTGTTTCACTGAACTAAAGTTGTACTTTAGAACTAAAACAGTAGTTTCACTGAACTAAAGCTGAACAGTTGCTACTTCTGTGGGTGAAATGCTACTGTGATCCAAGTATAGCAACAGAGGAAGGGGATTTTAGATTAACTACTGTGCTTCAGCCATGTCTGCCGAGACCAGTTTCTCAGTAGCTGAAGGCCACGCCTATAGTCAAGGCATCGAGATAGGACCAAGTCAGGCTGAACTCTCTTTCACAGAACTGTCGTAAATGCATGGAAATTCACTGACAGAGAGAGCACAGGAGACTGAAACTTCGAAGGTAGGGAGACATTTTGCTTCCATTTCTCTCTGGTGGGCTTCTGCATCCCATCCAGGAAACTGAGCTTCAGATCATATTATTTAGCCATAAAAAGGAATGAAATTTTGCTATTTGCAACAACATGAGTGGAGGGTATTATGCTTAGTGAAATAGAGAAAGAAAAATATTCTGTTTACCACTGATATGTGGGATCTAAAAAATAAATGAATGTAACAAAATAGAGACTCACAGAGAGAACAAATTAGTGGTCACCTGTGGGGATAGAGAAGGTTGAAGAAACAACATAGGGATAGGGAAATAAGAGCTACAAACTGCTACTACAAATAAACAAGCTATAAGGATGTATTTTACCACACAGGGAATATCACCAATATTTTATAATAGCTTTAAATGGATTATAATCTAAAAATGTTGAATCATTACGTTGTACATCTGAGACTAATATAATAATGTGAATCAACTATAATTTTTTTTAAAGTTACAAATCAGTCTGTAAATGAAGGATCCCATTTATATATGTTATTAGGTATGCTAAATTCGAATTCTGGAACAGAAGCTAGAACAATTTAGTTTCTTAAAAAGACCTCAACAAATATACTCTTGATTAAATTAAAACCTGCTTTAATGAACCTATTTGAATCATTCTTTATGACCACACATTTATTTTACAAGTACATTCACACTAATATACACACACAAACACACACACCTTATTCAGTTAAAGTTATATTAAAAAGAAAGACTGTGTTTGTAATGACAGGTGAACTATTTTTAAAATGTCTACAAGTGTATTCATAATCTTTCAAGTCAAATCCATGTGACAGATAATACTTATAAAAGAGATATCTTGCAAATGTTTATGCCCTTCTCTCTGTAGTTATAAAAGTGCTTGCCAATGTTTAGTAACTGGCAATAGCTTATGGAAATGTTAGCCAAGCAAGTCTTCTGCTATTATTGGCCGAAGTCAATACATATTTTATAGCCAGTGCTTCAAACTAACCTTTTCATAAAGGTGCGTTGACAAAAGAGTAAACATCTCCAGTTAGAACCTAAGACAGGTATGTGACTGGATAAAGTTGATGCTTTTTATTTTATTTTGTCATTGTGTGATTTATAGGCATATTTTCATATTGTATAAAAGTGCATATAAAACTTTAAGTTACATAGCAGGGGTGTTTGTTAATGATTCACTTTCTCTTGCATATCAGAGATGAAAACGATAAAAATGCTAGGCTCGTATACTTTACAATCAGCCATCCTTAAGGAATTATTCCCCAAACATATATTACTATGATCATCATCCAGCATGTCAGATAATTCGAGTATGATTTTTGCAAATAAGTGTTTTTTATTTTCAAAGCTGTCTTACAAGTTTTGGTAAAATTAGCCACTTTTGCATCATTTTACATTTCTATTAAATTTTGTCCAGATTATGCAATAATTCTACGTTTTCTTTGCTTCATTGCCACTTCTGAGACAATAACAAGATGGAGAGATTTAACAGCTAGAATATTTAGTGACATACAAAACTTTCTAAAGATTTTATGTATGAGAATTGGGCAGTGATTCCATTTTTCCCCTCCCTGACCAATCAAATGACAGAAAATTTTAAGGTACAAAACAACAGCAACTGTTATTCTTTATAAAGTACAAATCATACTTAAATCTCTGGTTCATTTTGTGATATGTACAATGAAAAGAACAGAAACTAATTTAGGATTAATCACACGTCATGAATTTCTAACTATAATAAAATGAGGAAATAGTGCATTAGAATAGTAGGTATGACCACTGCTATTTTAAGTCCACGGTAATTTTAGAGAAGGTACATCACTTTATGGATTAGATATTCTTGTTTCATTACTATGGAGAAATAGCTAATAAGGTAAAGATTTAGGTTAAAATCTATGGACTGGTTTGGGAATTTCCACATATCTGGACACAGAGCTCTTTTTTCTATTTTAAATTCACTTTCTTAGCCCACAGATAGGGAACCTGTGATGTTATCAATGAATTACCTATACTTACAGTTATTGAATCAGTTGCCAATGTTTCTTCCTCTGGGGAATTACCTCTGCCTACCTTTTATCCTAAGAAAGGAAAAAAGCTCTTTCTCTGAAATGTATTTCTCTTGAAGTCAGCATTAAATCTGTTGATGTCAATGCCTCTTATGATTCTAATAAATTATGACCCAAAAGGCAGTAGTCTCTTTCAATGCATTGTAATTCTTGCATCTCTATTTTGCCACAGGTAACCTGGGAATCTTGTATCTAGCTCATCTGATGCTATTTCAACTCAGTGAAGAGTTAGGACTGAGAGGAAGGGATACCTATGAATGTGTCAGTAATTGCTTAGCACCTGCTGACATGAAGAACAGTTGAACTGGCAGTGGCTTGGCAGTTGAGCCTCAAGGTAAAGATGCTTTCAGCTAAAAAGTAGTAAAGCTGGGATGACACCGGAAAGCCTGCAACTGTGTTGGAATGAACAAGAAGCATACAGATTCTGTGTGTGTGTGTGTGTGTGTGTGTGTAATGCTTTTTGTTCGTGCCTCCTTTATTTTGATGAAGTCAAGCCTTCTTCCCTTCTATTTGTGATGGTTTATTCTAATGATGCTTACTAATGCCTGAAGAAAGCATGAGCACTTTGGTCTCAAATTTTTGAAATAGCAAGAGAAATGTTCTTGTTCTACTGAACTCAAACTGACAATTATAATCCTTTAGAACAATATTTATCTTAGGGAAAAAGCATCACAATAGAAATTTTCTTATGAATATATAGCTAAAAAAATGGGTGAATCTTCACTTATGTTCAGCTTTTCTTAGTTCATTTATCATCATCCTCATCACCATTATCATCATTATTATACTGATGAGAATGACCACATTAATGTAGAAGAACAACTTTTCACAAATGAAAAAATACCAGAAATTTTTGACTGAGGATGTATTTCTTGTTTGATCACCAGTGGAATCACAATAAGAAAAAGAAAGGAAATTGTTCCTCCCTTACGGAGCATGGCTTTGTGTTCTAAGTAGAGCTAGCAGGCTATTTCTGAAGGTCTGACTAAACTATACCTGGGAAATGCATCACCATGTTACCGAAGTCATAGAAGGAAAAAGGGTGACATAGTCAATTGAAAAACATGTGTTCCTCTGTGGAGGTGAGTGTCAGAATGGGGAAAGAGCCGTTTGTAGGATTATTCAGGTGGTACAGATTAGAACTCTGGCCAGATGCTGCGTCTTTTGTAGATGGGTGACTCTGCTGAGTGGGTGTTTGGGAGACCTGGCAATTAAATAATGTGACCTTGGGCACCATGCCCATAACTTGAAAGGGATTGCTGAATGGGCACTGTGGCAACGACTCAGACGAATGGGGTCTGGGAGATGGTAATGGATGAGAATCCAAAGGATGCAATGTATCACAGGACCTGAGTAATGCAGTAACACTGCGGCCTGAAGCCTGGGTCATCGTCTGTGAGTTTTCCAGGATATCCCAAGTCCAGGAATTCACAGTGTGTGATTTGATGGGGTCTGAAAGGAGCTCAGGTGATGCCTGAGTTCGGGCTTTGTGAGGATCTTGATTTACAGGCTGTTAAAGCCAGATTTTCTTTACTTCAGAAAAATGGGGAACAGTGGCATTTCTTGCTCTTGGAATATTGTGGGGCAACTAATACTTGCTTAATTAAGAACAATTGCATTAGTATCCTGCTGTGTGCTTATGTACACATCATAATGCTTGCAAAAACCTTGTTAGGTAAGTTTCTCTTGATTTTCTTAGATATACTTATGTGTCTATCATGCTACTCATTACATCAATACTGTAGTTATATAACCAAAAACTTATTTATTTGGTAAATATTTATTGTTTGCCTACTAATATGTCAAGCACTGCTCTAGGTGTTTGAAATAAATAAGAGAAACAAGGTCCCTGCTGTCTAAAATATGAAGAGGCTAAACCAAGGCATTTTGGTAAGAAGGACCATGTACTATTTACCCTATTATTCACAGGTACCTGGAAGTAGAATAAGGCAATTAGCATTTTTTGTACACTTATTTTTTTTCCCTTTAGTAAGCATGTTTGTATTGTATATAGAATACAGCCTTAACAGTAAAAGAGTTTATTGGAACAATTCCAGGACAGCCCTAGTGATCAAAGGATGAGAACTGTGGGACCTCAATCTCTTTTTAACTGTCAGTTATATTAGCTTTGTTCTTTCCTGCTACACACAGTCTCTCTGTACTTGGTGGGACATTTTTAACCAGCATTTCTGGATTTGTTCTTTTCCAGTTTCATGATCTGATAGGCAAAGAGACATTTGTCCCAGCAGTAACTGTCCTGACTTTGGGACAAATGCCCAACCCTGGAAATTTACCAGGAGAATGAGGCCCCTACAATAGATCTAGCTGGGTGTAGTGATCACCTCTATGTTTAGCACACAGGGCTAGCTAGTTCCCAGAAGGCAGAGCCTGAACTGGGTATATATCAGGTAGACTAACACAGCTACCCCACATAATTCTTATAGCAACTCTCTCAACAAGTATATCATATTCCATATTTTACAAAACTGAGTTTTGTCTCAAGGCCATTAAATAAGTTAACTACATTCACTCAGCTTGTGGAGGTGAGATTCAAACCCTGCTCTGCCAGCTAGAAACCTAATTTTTGCTATGCTGTATTATTTCCATGATGCCTGGAACATGATGGCTCCTAAGTAATACTCATTGAATAAATACATAAATAACAAACTGTATGTGGCTAGGGTAATCCAGAAGAAACTATGCACTTCTTACCCAGAATTTAAATTGTAATATATGTGAGCCCATGAATTTTTAGACTTGAAAATGAGTATACTTAATTGATGGATGTATAAATATGTGTATGAACACGCTGTGATATACTCAGGGAACTATGAATTCCAAAGTACAGAAATAATTATTTCAGTGTAAAAAAATATTACTATAAATTCTCAGAGGAAACTTTTAAGTTTTGAAATTTCAAAAATCACTTTTATTTTGACAAAATGAGTCAGCTCAAGGTGGTCTCTGGAATACTGAGAAGAATCTTCTTACTAAAATGGCTTCTCCTAGTTAATTGAGACATGGGCCATCACCGCTGAGACTGCTCTTCCCACACTTCCTTCTGAGCTTGTGTCTTCGAGTGGTTAAGTCTATAGGTGAGTTCTGACTGGCTGGCAGCTGTCTCTTTCAGTAACTATAAGTGAGGATCAGCATAGGTCCTAAATACTGACTGCAGAAGCTTCTCTAAGGTGTCCCACTGTAAGTACCTTCAAAGAGGTAAGCTGCTAAGATGCAGTTTACAAAAACTCAACTTTAGATGACTCAGCCAAAAATAGTCCTACTTGTAGAACTGATTGGCATCCTGGTGGTTACCAGCAAAGACAGTGAGAGAATGGAAACAGGATCAAACTGGACATTCCTTGTGGAATATCTTCAGGCACCCAAACAAATATTATTTTTTCCTACTTTCTTTCAGTCTATTGTATCACAGATCAGAAAACTTTTTTCAATTAAGGCATTTCCTATAAAGCCTAAAATGTTTCAGGCTTTGTGGGCCATAGATTCTCTGCTACAGCTACTTAACTGTTGTCATAGAGCAAAAGTAGCCTAAGCACACATAAGCAACTAAACATGGCTGTGTCCTCCAAAAATTAACTTACAGAAACTGGTAGCAGACCATATTTAGCCCACAGCCCATAGTTTGCTGACCCCTCTCTTACATGTAAATGATTATTTCATCCATGTCATCTCCATACTGCTTTAACTATTTCCTATATGCAGTCCTCTGTATTAGATAGAAAAGAATGTGAGGATATCGGTAGCTTTGGGAAGTTATAAATCTAGCTTGAAAGACAGAAAAGAAAGCCATAATGTCTCTTAAGTAATGCAACATAAAGTTTTTTTTTAAATTTTAAGGGAGAGATCTTTTCCAGAGCATACAGTCATATAAGAAAGGAGGATCTAAACAGCAAAACTTGAAGAAAAAAAAGCATAGAGTGTGTTAAATGTGTGAAAGTGAAAGTGTTCGTCATTCAGTTGTGATGCTTTGTGACCCCATGGACTGTACCTTGCCAGGTTCCTCTGTCCATGGGATTCTCCAGGCAAAAGTACTGGAGTGGGTGGCCATTTCCTTCTCCAGGGGAATCTTTCCAACCCAGAGATCAAACTGGGTCTCCTGCATTGCAGGCAGATTCTTTACCATCTAAGCCACCATGGAAGCTGTATATAAATGTACATAAGTATATATAAATGTTTCAGTTCAGTCGCTCAGTTATGTCCGACTCTTTGTGACCCCATGAACCGCAGCACGCCAGGTCTCCCTGTCCGTCACCAACTCCTGGGGTCTACCTAAACTCAGATTCATTGAGTCAGTGATGCCATCCAACTATCTCATGCTCTGATGTCCCCTTCTCCTCCTGCCCTCAAATTTTCCTAGCATCAAGGTCTTTTCAAATGAGTCAGCTCTTTTCATCAGGTGGCCAAAGTATTGGAGTTTCAGCTTCAACATCAGGCCGTCCAATGAACACCCAGGACTGATCACTTTAGGATGGACTGGTTGGATCTCCTTGCAGTCCAAGGGACTCTCAAGAGTCTTCTCCAACACCACAGTTCAAAAGCATCGATTCTTTGGCACTCAGCTTTCTTTATGGTCCAACTCTCACATCCGTACATGACTACTGGTAAAATCATAGCCTTGAGTAGATGGACTTTTGTTGACAAAGTAATGTCTCTGCTTTTTAATATGCTGTCTAGGTTGGTCATAACTTTCCTTCCAAGGAGTAAGCATCTTTTAATTTCATGGCTGCAATCACCATCTGCAATAATTTTGGAGCCCAGAAAAATAAAATCAGCCATTGTTTCCCCATCTATTCGCCATGAAGTGATCGAGCAGATGCCTTGATCTTTGTTTTCTGAATGTTGAACTTTAAGCCAACGTTTTCACTCTCCTGTTTCACTTTCATCAAGAGGCTCTTTAGTTTCTTCTTTACTTTCTGCCGTAAGGGTGGTGTCATCTGCATATCTGAGGTTATTGATGTTTCTCCCGGCAATCTTGATTCCAGCTTGTGCTTCTTCCAGCCCAGCATTTCTCAAGGGGTACTCTGTATATAAAGTTAAATAAGCAGGGTGACAATATATAGCCTTGACGTACTCCTTTTCCTATTTGGAACCAGTCTGTTTTTCCATGTCCAGTTCTAACTTGCTTCCTGACCTGCATACAGGTTTCTCAAGAGGCAGGTCAGGTGGTTTGTATTCCCATCTCTTGAAGAATTTTCCACAGTTTATTGTGATCCACACAGTCAAAGGCTTTGGCATAGTCAGGGGATGGCAAAAAGCAAAAACAGAAACAAATGTAAGGATATGCTTAATAAAAATTCATTATGACTTGCATCTTGGACAGTATGAAGAAGTTGGGTTCAGATTGTGTAGGATTTTGAGTGCTAGGTTAATAAATTTGAGTTTTATTTTTAAGCAATGAGAAATTTGTGAGGACTTGAAAAAAGCAGGGAAATGATGTAAACTTTATAGAAGTTGAATACGCAGCTTTTATTTACAGAAGATGAATGTGCAGTTTGCAAATAGTTTGAATTGCAGGCGAGAGTTTAGAAGTGCAGAGATAGGTGGGAAGTAATTGGAATTGTCCAAATGAATGGAGTGACTATTTGGATCAAAATATTGGGAAGTGTGGACATCTTTTACTACTGTGATTGTGTAACTATTGCTCACTTAATGCTGTTGTATCATGATTGATCAACAGAAAACTAATAGGATTCTATAACACCAAAACTACCATTTAATAGGAAAACATCTAATCACTTTTTAAAATACAGATGTGTGTCAGAATTATCTTGGAATTCTTTGAAAAATACAAATGCCCGTGTATTGCTGCTTTTTTCTCCAAAGCTCCCGATATGTTTCTAATGAGCAGCCATGTTTAAAAACAATTGGACTATAGGATGATCTTTTCCTTTTATCTAGTTTGTTTCATTTCTCCTACTTCATATTCAGTGCTCCATTTCATTTAGCTTATGTTTTCCAGTTTCTCTGTCTCTTCTTTTTATTTTTTTGTTGTTGTCATTCTTTCTTAATCCTTATCAAGCACAGTAGAAAAGCTTTTGTATACATATATATAAATAGTATGTATAATATATATCTATATATATTTTAAAAAACATAAATTTTTACCTAACTACAAAGTTTGATATTTTGATTCTACTTGTTTGTCTCAGTATGAATAAAATGCTAGACTTATAATTAAAAATATAGATATGCAACAAGCAACAAAGGCTTACTGTATAGCACAGGGAACTGTAGTCAATATCTTGTAATAACCTATAAAGGAAAATAATCTCAAAAATAATATATGTGTATGTATATAAATGAATCTTCTTGCTGTGCATCTGAAACATTGTAAGTCAACTATACTTCATATACTAATGCATATATATGGAATTTAGAAAGATGGTAACAATAATCCTGTATGTGAGACAGCAAAAGAGACACAGATGTATTGAACAGTCTTTTGGACTCTGTGGGAGAGAGCAAGGGTGGGATGATATGGGAGAATGGCATTGAAACATGTAAATTATCATATGTGAAATGAATCTCCAGTCCAAGTTCAATGCATGAGACAGGGTGCTCGGGGCTGGTGCACTGGGATGACCCAGAGGGATAGGATAGGGAGGGAGTTAGGAGTAGGGTTCCGGATGGGGAACACGTGTACACCCATGGAGGATTCAAGTCAATGTATGGCAAAACCAATACAATGTTGTAAAGTAAAATTAATTAATTAATTAATTAAAAAATAAAAATAAATTTAGTCCATCTAAATATGTAAATTTTTTAATCTTTATGCCTGCTGAGTGAAAAAGTTGGCTTAAAGCTCAACATTCAGAAAACTAAGATCATGGCATCTGGTCCCATCACTTCATGGCAAATAGATGGAGAAACAGTGGAAACAGTGGCAGAGTTTATTTTCTTGGGATCCAAAATCACTGCAGATGGTGATTGCAGCCATGAAATTAAAAGACTCTTACTTCTTGGAAGAAAAGTTATGACCAACATGGATAGCATATTAAAAATCAGAGACATTTCTTTGTCAACAAAGGTCCATTTAGTCAAGGCTATGGTTCTTTTAGTAGTCATGTATGGATGTGAGAGTTGGACCATAAAGAAAGATGAGTGCCAAAGAATTGATGCTTTTGAACTGTGGTTTTGGAGAAGACTCTCGAGAGTCCCTTGGACAGCAAGGAGATGCAACCAGTCCATTCTAAAGGAAATGAGTCCTGAATATTCATTGGAAGGACGGAAGCTGAAACTCCAGTACTTTGGCCACCTGATGCGAAGAGCTGACTCATTTGAAAAGACCCTGATGCCGGGAAAGATTGAGGGCGGGAGGAGAAGGGGACAACAGAGGATGAGATGGTTGGATGGCGTCACTGAGTCAATGGACATGACTTTGAGTAAACTCCGAGAATTGGTGATGGACAGGGAGGCCTACTGTGCTGCAGTTCATGGGGTTGCAGAGCCAGACACAACTAAGCAACTGAACTGAACTGATGTCTGCTGAAAAAAAAAAATCTTACCTGAAATCATAAATTCTTCCACGATACTGCCTTTGTTCTATTTTATTGAAGCTATATATATATATAAACAAAAACAAAAAGCAAAAAGAAATGAGTATAAAATGAGCATTAGAGCACATGAGCATTAGAATGATTGAGTATAGTGGGTTAAGAAAAGAAAGAGGTCAAGAAACATTGGGTTGACCAAGCCTGAGTAACTTGGAGAAAAGTACTCATATTTAAAGAAATTGAGAAGTCAAGAAGTAAGGCCAACTTTGGGAGAAATATGATTAATTTAGCCTTGACTATATGACACAAAGTGAAGAAAGAAAAAAAAAATTGAGTCCAATGACATGAGACATTCTGCTCACGAAGAAAATTTCTTATCATTGAGAGTTGCATAATGGGAATATGTAACTGAAATTGCTCAACTCTTTTGTATTAAATTACTCGATCATGACTTATAAAAGCAGACTCACAATTACACTACCAATCTTCTTCGACCAACCATCAGCCCCAAAGAGTAGTAATTCTCTTGTTTATTTTATAAGAGAAAGTACAGAGGAGAACAGATGTGATGGAGAATATTGGTAGCAAAATTAAACCATGGTCTTCACATAATATATTTTATTAAATGTCACTGATCATTGTTTTAAAGATTAATGACTAACTCCTGGTTTGAATTACAGTACATTTCATTACTGATAGGGATCAAATGATGCAAAATTGTAAAAACTGCATCACTCTAAGTCAGGCTTAATAAACAGCAGCATACGCTTTGATGAAGAACAAAAGAGAAACCAAACTAAATCATGAATATCCTAATTACTGGCTAACATGGGAATAAAATGCTAGGTTAGATTTTCAAAATCTCTGTTTTTAATTAGAAGTAATTGAAAACGTCAATTAGTAATCAAATTTAATTCCAAATTGAGGATTAGGGACACTCATATTTTTTAAAGTGATAAAAGGATATTGGTTAATGAAAGCACAGGAAAATGACATTTTAAATGCCTAACTGCTTAATAATTAATAGCATTTCAGTAGGATACGTTTTTCTTTTGCTGAAAAGTTTGGAGAATATCCCAGATGTTATAAAAATTAATCTTAAGACGACTTCTGTGTCATGATTGAGCCCCCACAGTATCTATATTTTGTTGAGTGAGGCTTTCATACAGAACAGTTTGATAAATAAGGTGCCTAATGCCTGATTTTTCCTAGAACCTCACAAAAGACAGACTTTAAGGTACATGAGAGAAGCTCTGCATCCATCTCCCTGTTTTGGTGCTTTGTTTGAGACTATTCCAGACCTACAGATTACCTACAGAAGATGATTTATGCATGGGAAACATAAAGAATTTCACTTTACATTTGAAGTTCAGCAAACAATGGACAGTGGTGAAAGTAGAGAGCAGGGTTTTCTTCTGAATTAAGTAATATGTTCTTAAGAAAATGAAATGTGCAAAAAAGTCAATAGGCTTGAGGCTATCAAGGAAAAGGGGCAGAGTAACATGGTGAAATTCCGTTCATCTCAGTTCATGTTTGGAAGACACCAACTACTGTGTATAAAGATAGGAAATTTTATTTACAGATATTCTTAAGTAGAATACTGAAGAATTTTGACAAGATGGGTTTTGAAATGTCTGAGTGTGCAGAGGTTGGATTCAGAGATAAGAAACTAAAGGTCATGTGAATTAAAAGGGACTACTAAAGTGTCCTCAGAGAAGGATGGGTCTTAAATTTTTATGCACAGCATTGTGACAAATTTGGACATACGTGTTTGGGGAAGGGGCTTCCCAAGTGGCTCAGTGATAAAGAACCCACCTGACAATGCAGGAGATGCAATAGACGCGAGTTCAATCCCTGGGTCAGAAAGATCACTTGGAGGAGGAAATGGCAACCTACTCCAGTATTCTTGGATGGAAAATCCCATGAACAGGGGAGCCTGGTGGGCTGCAGACCATGGGGTTGCAAAGAGTTGAACAGGACTGAGTAACTGAACATGCATGTCTGGGGGAAGACACTGTGGTGTAGTTTAATTACACTGTGTCACAGAGTGGAGATCTAAGTTCCCAGGATAAATACAAAGGGCAGAAGCAGGAGACTAAATACTATGTGAGTTAAAAGTTTATAGAAGAAAAAGAAAATCCATGGCTGAGTAGGGATGTCAGTCTAGGGGATAACAGAATCATTTAATAGGATTTGAATTAAAAAAATATTTCTGTGATTCTACAATTTTAAAGGCTCTTAAAATCACAACATGCTTCATGTGTTGCATTTCTTATTTAAATGAAGAAGTGGGTAAATTTTCTCTGCAGGTTGGTGTAGGGCCTGGCAGGAGTCATCAAGTATTCATGAATGAATGGAGTGACAATAAGTGTTCACTTCTCTGTTTTCTGCTGGGTTCAATCCCTGAGTTGGGAAGATCCCCTGGAAAAGGGAAAGGCTACCCATTCCAGTATTCTGGCCTAAAGAATTCCATGGACTGTATAGTCCATGGGGTCACAAAGGGTCAGACAAGACTGAGCGACTTTCACTTTCACTTTTCTTTGCTGAAAATAAATTAATGATAAAGCTAAAACTTACTAGCTTAAAAACTCAAGTGTGTGATGCCAAACACAGAGAAGTACAGTCCTAGTTTTACCAATCAAATTAAATCACAACATCCAACACACAAACACAACCACCTCACAGTGTAAGAACTGCATTTGGTATTTCATATTACTGAAGTAGTATGCTGCAAGGATGGGTGCAGGGTTGGATTGTCCTGAGCCTAATTCATAGTGAGAAAGAAGCTTCTACATTTGGGCTAGGAAGAGATGATTTAGGAAGTGATTGGCCCTGCTCCTCAGGAAGACTCTTCCACTAGAAGTTCTTAATTTTCTCCTTTTTTCATCAAAATTTTTGAATTTACTTATTCAGTTCAATCAGATAGTGTAAGCCAGCCCTGGGTGTAGTACATCCGGTACTACAGTTTCTGTAGTACACAGTAAGATATTGTTTCTTTGGAGCCAGAAATTCAGCCAGTGTGGGAATAAAGTAATTTTATAGTCATAACTGTGAGCTCCAACTACTTAAGCTGTGGTCTGAGGTTGTGATTTTAAAGAAGGCGGGTTTGGAGAAGCAAAAAATTTCTCAAGTCAACACTGAACGGTTTTTGCCTCTGTCCACCTAGCTCTTCAATGTGGTGTTCTGATTTAAGGAGACTTCCAAAAGTAAAAGGACGGTTTGCTGAAATAGAACTGACCAAATATAGATGGATGTAGGGCTTTATTGGCAGATACGAAGTGGAGGCAAGAACAGAAAACACAAATGAGGGTGGAAATTGGCTACTGATTTAGCAGGCTGTGGAAACTGGATGGGAAAGACAGGGATGCAAATGGCAAGAGAGTCTCTGGAAACAAGTCCAGGTCTGGGCAGAAAGAATGACAAAACAAGGAAAGTTGTATCACCGGTATACACTAACTACGAAGTTTATTCATGGGATTGGTGATTTAAAGGCCAGTACTGGTCCATCTGGTCAAGGCTATGGTTTTTCCAGTGGTCATGTTTGGATGTGAGAGTTGGACTGTGAAGAAAGCTGAGTGCCAAAGAATTGATGCTTTTGAACTGTAGTGTTGGAGAAGACTCTAGAGAGTCCCTTGGACTGCAAGGAGATCCAACCAGTCCATCCTAAAGGAGATCAGTCCTGGGTGTTTATTGGAAGGACTGATGCTGAAGCTGAAACCCAATACTTTGGCCACCTCATGCAAAGAGTTGACTCATTAGAAAAGACGCTTATGCTGGGAGGGGTTGGGGACAGGAGCAGAAGAAGACGACAGAGGATGAGATGGCTGGATGGCTTCACCGACTCGATGGACATGGGTTTGGGTAGACTCCGGGAGTTGGTGATGAACAGGGAGTTCTGGCGTGCTGCGATTCATGGTGTCTCAAAGAGTCGGACATGACTGAGCGACTGAACTGAACTGAACCGTGTATTTGCTCAGAGAATCTGAGCAGTCCCAGCATAGTCTGCAGGGGATGCCTTGAGGTGCCCTGCGCCTGTGAACTAACAATTTGTTTGCTAAGATTTCAGTTCAGTCATCCCCTTCCTTGCCTATTTCACATCCTAACCAGAAAAGTAGTCATCATTTTAACATGCAAAACAATTTTATTAGTTCTATCCTGGTTTATCAAATATAGCAAGTGTGGAGTCTGAGCTCAGATTATGTTCAGGCTCTTGAATTTTTCCTAGAGAGTCATTTGGGTGAGCGTCAAATTAAGTGCAGCTTCATTAATAACCTTAGCAGCCACTGTGGTCTCTAGAGTAGTTACACTAAATGTATTTACATATAAAAGTGATTATTCTTTAGTCTCTATGGAGATATGGAAATGTGCATGGCTAATGCCAACTATTAGGCCCTGTATTAGATTGAAGTAAAACGATACTGAACTATTTCAGGATTTATACCAAAACTTAGAAATACGTTTTAGTGTTGACAAGTAAATGCTACTGTTATTCCACATTAGATAACATCTTTAGCACATGTGGATGTAATTAATCTACTAAAACTTGCTGTTTTGTAATTTGGACAATGGAGAACATCACTTTAACTTTTTCCCAGCTCCAAACTCCTTTTGTTTGAGAGAAGGCAACGTAAAGAATGATGCAATTGATTAGAAAAGTGCATAACTGGCACTTGAATACAAGTGGCTTCTTTCCATCAAGAGAGTTCATTATTTGCCACCATTCAAAGTGTGACATGAAGCCAATAAAGCACTTTGTGCAATTTTCAGTCACTCCTTATCAAGTATATAGTTTCTGGATATGAGCCAGTGCCACAATATTTTCAGGGTATATGTGCTATTTGGAAATTTATTAGATGTGAAAAATATTTTTACTTGTTTAATTCACACTTGAACTTTTCTGATTTTCCAGCCTTTTTGTGGGGAGTTCTAAACTAGTGAAGACACCCTAGCCAGTAGCACTTCTCTTGCTCCATGAAAATTGGTGCTTCATTTCAAAATACTACTAGTTGTGAACATGGGATGGGGAGGGAGGCGGGAGGGGGGATCGGGATGGGGAACACATATAAATCCATGGCTGATTCATGTCAGTGTATGGCAAAAACCACTACAATATTGTAAAGTAATTAGCCTCCAACTAATAAAAATAAATGAAAAAACAAAACAAAATACTACTAGATGTGAACAAATTTAAGACTAATGCTATGCAAAATATCCAGTTTTGCAGTTCATTTCCTAGTAGCACCCTTTGACCTTTGGAATAGTAGACAGATACTGTTCCACTCTATGTCCCTAAAAGTCTCTGGGCTGTTTTATTTTACTTTTTTTTGAGTCAGTAATTAATATCTTTCTGAACTTTGCTTATTGACTGTAGGAAGAAGTATATATCATGCATTATGTTGTCCAGTGCCATGATCAGATTTGTTGAGCTTCCTTTTTTAAGAGTGAAAAATACCTTTCATCATGTAAAAAGTGAGAGCATCGCTTATATTTAATCCCTGTCATATACTGTGTCAAGCTATGGTAGTTTTTACAACTTTATTTTTGCTTTCTTTATAGCTTTTGAAAATTTCTTGGAGTCAATTTTAGAAAAGTAGGAGAAAAAAGACCACTTTTGTATACTATTGGTGTTGATTGAATAAGTTGTTTATCTCATGGTATACTTGAAGGACATTGATTATGGTTAAATCTCATTGATGGGCTAGGTAAACAGAAGCAAATTAGTGTAATTTAAGTATTAATATGACATTGATAGTTACTGTATATACATTAAAAACAAAGTTATCACAATGTAGGCTTGATAGTACAGAAAAAAAACATATCAAATGCACTATTCTCTACAAATTAAAATAACTGTTTACAGACACATCACACTGGAGTGCATACTCACACATATACAAATTGACACTACCAATCATTTCAAATTATATTTTAATAGTTTTATTAGAGATACAAAATGATGTTAACTGAAGAAGGTTGTGAGAAAGGTGGTGACTGAAAGAAGTGGCAGAAGAATAAAGAGACAGATCAAGCATCCTTGAGATCCTGTGAGAAATATTTAGGATCCTATTGAGGTCTTGTCTCCCTTATTGAACTTGACTCCTTGACTTGGATCCCTAGGCAATCTTTATTGTGATATTTAGATTTTTAATTTCTTTTGCTAGAGTTTTGGTATTTTCATGTATAAAGATTCTGTACAAATTAGTTTGATTTATACATGAGTATTTCTTTTAGGAGGGTACTATTGTAAATAATCAGTTTTTAAGAATTTTTCAAGTTCTAGATTTTCACTGCTGGTGTATATAAGGATGGGGCTTCCCAGGTGGCGCAGTGGTAAAGAATCGACCTGACATTGCAGGAGACATAAGAGAATAAGAGATGGTTTTGATTCCTGAGTTGAAAGATCCCCTAGAGAAGGAAATGGCAACCCACTTCAGTATTCTTGCCTTGGAAACCTCACGGAAAGAGGAGCCTGGCAGGCTTCAGTCCAGGTGGTCACAAAAGAGTCAGACATGCCTTAGAGACTAAAACAACATCAACAAATATAAAGTGATACAAAAATAATTGGCTTTCATCCTAGTTGATTGGTTTCTTGAGGGTTTTAGGAAGTCAACTTGAGGAGTGGCTTAGACACTAATGTCCTCTGGAAACATAGATAGTTTGATTTCCTTCCCTATCTGTATACCCTTTATCTCCTTTCCTTATCTTTGTTACCAGCTGGTACTTGAAGTGCAGTGTTAAATACCAGTCATAAGAGAGAATAAGCTTGTGATAGGTTTCACATGATTCATTTAATATGCTGCTGAATTTGGTTGTTAGTAAGGTATACCTTGAACATATAGCAAGTTCTGTTCCAGACCACTGCAATGAAGCAAATATTGTAATAAAGTGAGACACACAAAATTTTTGCTTTCCCAGTGCATGTACTAGTAATGTTTACAATACTGTATTCTATTAAGTGTGCAATAGAATTGTGTCTTAAAAAGGTATATGTCTTAATTTAAAAATACCTTATTACTAAAAAATGCTAACCATGGTCTGTGCCTTCAGTGAATTGTAATCTTTTTGTAGTGGTAGATATCAGGCCAAGTATCAGTGAACATATTTAATAAATATGCACAGAACAAAAGTAATAAATGAACAAATGTAATAAATGAAATGTTTGATGAAAAATGAAAGAGCTTGAAATATTGTGAGAATTACCGCAGTGTGACATGACTCAATGGACATGAGTTTGAGTAAACTCCGGGAGTTGGTGACGGACAGGGAGGCCTGGCGGGCTGCGATTCATGGGGTAGCAAAGAGTCGGACATGACTGAGCGACTGAACTGAACTGAACTGACGCAGAAATGCAAAGTGAGAAAATGCTGTTGGAAAATTGATGCCCATAGAATTGCTTCATGCAGGGTTACCACATACCTTCAGTTTGTAAAAACATATCATCAGTGAAGTGCAGTAAGGTGAAGTGCGGTGAAATGAGGTATCCCTGTGTTTTGCTGAGGATTTTTGCATCATATCTTTATAAGATTTATTGGTCTGTGAGTTTCTTTTCTTATAGTATCCTGGTCTGGCTTTCATATCAGGGTAACGAATGAATGAATGTGAAGTCTCTCAGTTGCGTCCGACTGTTTGTGACCCCATGGGCAGCACCCTGCCAGGCTCCTCTGTCCGTGGGATTCTCCAGGCAAGAATACTGGAGTGGGTTGCCATTTAATGCAACCTCAAAAAATGAGTTAGGAAGTGTTTACTCTTCAGTTTTTTGAAAAAAAATTTAGAAGGAATGGTGTTCTTCTTTAAATGTTTGGTCAAATTCACCAGTGAAGCCATCTGGTCCATGGCTTTTGTTGGGAGATTTTAAATCACTGATTTTAATTTCTTATTAGTCACAAGCCTGTTCAGATAAGTCTTAGTGTGTTTTTGTGTTTCTGGGAATTTTTAAATTTTATTTAGGTCATCCAATTTGTTGGATTAAAATTGTTCAGAGTACTCTCTTATAACATTTTTATTTCTGCAGGATTAGTGGTAATATTTGCACTGTCATTTCCAATTTTAGTAACAGTTGACCTCTGCTTTTGTCTAACATAAAAAATTAAATGTTACTGAAATAAGATAAACTGTATCAGTTTCCTATTGCCACTGTAAAATATTACCACAAACAAAGCAAATTAAGTGTTTTATAATTCCAGGGATCAGAAATCTGAAAAATATTTCAGCAGGTTAAAATCCAGGTGCTGGCAGGACTGTGTTCCTTTCAGTGTCTAGAAGAGAATCCATTTTCTTGCCTTGTCCATCTTCTAAGATGTGTCCTCATTCCTTAATCCATAGCTCCATTCCATTTTCAAGGTCAGAAATAGCTAGTGTAGTTTTTCTTTCTTCTGTATTAGTGCTCTGAAACTGATTGTTCTTTTTCTTCCCACATCCACTTTTAAGAACCCTTGTGATTACATTGGGCCTACCCAAATAAAACAAGATAAATTTCCCTATTTTATGACCATCTAATTTGCAAGCTTAATAGTATCTGAAGTGATATTTCTCCCATGCCATATAATGTAACATAGTCATAGGTTCTGAAAATTAGAAAATGAATATCTTTGGAAGGGCCATTATTCTGCCTACCATAAACACCATCTTGATTTTTGTTTAAGGTTACTTTTTATATATTTTATTTCCATTCAATTTGAAGGTTAAATATGGAGCATAGGACTGTAAACTACTGGGTAAAGATTATGCTAACACCTAATCTTTTCTTTCTATTGATTGAAATTTTATGGTTGATTGGATGGATGAGGAGGGTTTATTCAGGAATCTGACCGAGCTAGCAGAATTCTACTCATGGAAAGGAAGAAACTTTTAGGAACTGTAGATCTAGCTGAGGGTGATGAGGAGTTAAGTTTGAAATTGAATTTAAATTACCAAAAGAATTTTTCTTGCATTGTTAGATAGGAACATGAGGCTTAGGGAAGAGAAATTTGTGAAGATAAAACTTTAGAAGTTGTTCACATAGAGATGGTAATTAAAATCAGGAAAGTTAAAAAATCTTCTTAGAAGTACTTATAAAAAGCCAGTGCCTTACCTAGAAACAGAAGGGAAGCATTACAGGACAGATTTATTCCTCTGCAAAGGAGATGGAGAAGGAGTGGACAGTCAGGTAGGACAACAGCATATAAGAGTGGTATTATGGGTATTTTCCTTGGAAGAAAAGCTATGACAAACCTAGACAGCATATTAAAATGCAGAAACATTACTTTGCTGACAAAGGTCCATCTTAATCAAAGCTATGGTTTTTTCAGTAGTCATGTATGGACGTGAGAGTCGGACCATAAGGAAAGCTGAGTGCTGAAGAATTGATGCTTTTGAACTGTAATGTTGGAGAAGACTCTTGAGAGTCCCTTGGACTTCAAGGAGATCAAACCAGTCCATCCTAAAGGAAATCAGTCCTGAATATTCAATGGAAGGACTGATGCTGAAGCTGAAACTCCAATACTTTGGCCACCTGATGCAGAGAATTGACTTTGAAAAGACCCTGATGCTGGGAAAGATTGAAGGCAGGAGGAGAAGGGGACGACAGAGGAAGAGATGGTTGGATGGCATCACCAATGATGGACATGAGTTTGCGAGAGCTCTGGGAGTTGGTTGTGGACAGGGAAGCCTGTCATGCTGCAATCCATGGAGTGGCAAAGAGTTGGACACGACTGAGCAACTGAACTGAACTGATGGAAATGAGAGGAGAGTATCTCTAGAAAGTTGGGACAGTCAGAAGTTCTAAATTAGAAAGAAAGGTAATTAAGTTAAAGCCTGAAAAGAGACAATTGAATTTAGCTATAAGCATACTACCTTGAGAAAAGTTGGACTAGTGCCTTGATGCAAATATTAGCCACATTTAAGTGCACCGAGGTGAAGGAGGTGAGTAGTTATCTGAAGAGCAACGAGGTGCTATCTAAAGGGTACGAGGAAAGAACACAGGAGAAACCTGGGCACTTGATAAGGCCTGACTGAAGTCACCAGAGGGCCTTGTTGGGAGAGTACAGTGAAAGGGAGGGAAGGGAAGTAAAGACTTGAGTAGAAAAGAAAGATAGATCATCAAGGAATTACTCTAAAACAGGAATATCTCTTCCTCTGAAATCCGAATAAGAATGAAAGAATGAGCAAAAATACAGTCACACAGTTTCCTTTTGAGAGTCAGTCATTTGGGAGTCTCATTTGATCGATCACATTTCCTCTGTGAATAAGGAACAGTGTCTCTGTAAGGAGCGTTTTCTCTGTGAGTAAGGGACAGCAGATGAACGTGGACGAGCAGGGTTGGACAGATTTGTGAGGAGTAAGTGTGAAGTAGCTGCCTCTGATAAGCATGGTGCAGGTCTTTTTACAACATTCGACAGCTCCTGTCAGTCTATCAAATAAACTCTTACTACTCAGTGTTATTTCCCTTAAGATATCAACCCCCTTTGGCAACTTCAGTCATAAAAACATTGTGGTAATCAGACATCTAAGATAATTCCTCCATACTCAACCATAGCGGTAATAAAAATAGTGTTAGTCTATCAGTCGTGTATGACTCCTTCCGTCCCCATGGACTGAAGCCTGTCAGGTTCCTCTGTCCATGGAATTCTGAAGTGGGTAGCTGTTTCTTCTCCAGAGGAGCTTCCCAACCCAGGGATTGAACCCCAGTCTTCTGCATTGCAGGCAGATTCTTTACCATCTGAGACACCTGGGAAGCCCATTCTCAACAACAGATGGGAACAGACTTAATACATAAACATCTTGGCTCAATCTAAAAGAGATTGTGCTATGTGAAAGATCTCTGTGCCACATACTGTATCATTCAATTTATGTAGTATTTTCAACATGAAAAAATATAGATGTTGAGAACAGATTAGTGACTGTCTTTTGTTAGAGATGGGGAGGAGGGTGACTGCATTTACAAGAGGACAAAAATACAAAGTGTCCTTAAGGTGATGATACTGTTAATACTGTAACATGGTGGTAGTTACATAAACTTGCACTTTTGATAAGATTGCATAGAATTATATAAACACAAAGGAGAGTACATAAAACTGATACATTTTAAATGGGGTTAATGGTTTGTAACAATATTGGTTTCCTAGTTTTGTGATTGCATGATAGTGTTGCAAAATCTTACCATTGGGGAATGGGGAATTGGTTAAAGGGTATAGAGTATCTCTGTAATTTCGGAGGATCTTCCTATTTATCTGTAATAATTTTAAAATAAAAAAGATTTTTTTAAAAAATGAGAGCTGCCATTGATCCCCCTCCTTCCTGATATATATACCCTGTATAATCTTCTCAACCTAAATGTGGACTGGACTTTGTGACTTGCTAAATAAATAGAATATTACAAGAGTGATGGAATATCACTCTTGAGATGAAGTTATAGAAGACTATGACTTCATCTTGCTAGCACTTAAAAAAGAAAATTGTTTAGCAGCACCAGATTTTAGCCACACGTGGAATCTTCAATCTTCATTGCAACATGTGGGATCTTTTAGTTGTGGCATGTGGGATCTTTAGTTTATGGCAAATTAACTCTTAGTTGCAGCATGCAGGATCTAGTTCCTGACCAGAGATCGAACACTGACCCCCTGCATTGGGAGCATGGAGTCTTAGCCACAGGGCCACCAGGGAAGACCCTTGCTAGCACTTTCACTTTCTCTGTTGCCTGTTCACTTGCTCATTCTGATGAAATCAGCCGCCATGTTGTGAGCTGCCCTTTGGAGAGATTCTCATGGCAAGGACCCAAGGAGAGAATCCTCGGGTTAGTCTATGATGGGGGAATTGAGCCCCTTAATCCAACAGCCTATGGAGAACTAAATCTTGGAACAAGGTTAGCAAGCATAGAAATGGGTCTTCTCTCAACTAAACCTTAAAATAACAGCAGCTCTGTTAGCTCCTTGATGGCAGCCTGGTGAGAGATCAGAACCAAGGACCCAGCTAAGCTGTGCTTGGATTCTTGACATGCTGTGCCATAATGAGTACTGTTGTTCTAAGCCACTGAATTGTAAAGGAGTATATTATACAGCTATAGATAACTAATATGGACTTGTGTCCTCCTTTAGGGATTTATCTTTGATTGCTATCGGTAGAGAACAAGGTGTAAGTCAGATGCATGGTGAGTTAAGAAGGAGTTTCTTAATAAGAAGAACCTCAGTAAAATGTAGATGCTTCAGTTAATGAATTCAAGCCTTATTTGGAATTTTGGAAGATTAACTAGCAATCTTCTTCTCCAATCTTCAAGTGAGATTTATGTTAAACAGAGCAGTTCTATATTACCCTTTGTTATCAGTAAAACGAAGAATCTCAGACTGTTAGAACTAATCTTAACCTAGGCTTCTTGTTCTCAATTAAGTACTTGAAAAGGAATTACATAAAGCAAGTTTTATCCTAATGGAAACAAAGGGATTAACCACCAGACTCACAGATACATTGAAGCTTGAAACACAGAAAGATCTTCTTTGCATAGACAAGGGCTCACTATATTTTTGACCAGTTAATAGGGGACATTATTGCTTCACACAACATGGCTTAACCCTCCCAACAAATCCAAGATGGGCTTATCCTTTAAGAGAATACTGCTAATTAACAGAAAATTAACTCTATCTCCCAGGTCTCATGCATATTTTATTTCTTTAAGGTTAGATGTCTGCAATAGTCAACTATAAACATGATCAAATGTCAGGAATAAGGAGACTCAGTGATTGTGTGTGTGTGCTCAGTTGTGTCCAACTCATTGGTCAGCTTGAAAGTGAAAATGTTGGTTGCTCATTCTGTCTGAATTTTTGTGACTACATGGACTGTAGCCTGCCAGACTCCTCTGTCCAGGAGGTTTTCCAGGCAAGAATACTGGAGTGGGTTGCCATGTCCTTCTCCAGGGGACCTTCCTGACCCAGGGATTGAACCCGGGTCTCCTGCATTGCAGGCAGATTCTTTACTGTCTGAGCCACCAGGAAAGCCCACTGATTAGCTTAGGTCATTACAATTAAGAATTTATTAGACAGACAGGACATTTTAGGGAGATTTATCCACTTGGAAAAGAGTACAGATACTAGAGACTATCTCCGATGAGGATGCACTCTGAGAGGAATAAGTATTTAAGTTCTTGATATATACTACATGGATCTGCATCCTAAAATAAAGATGTTGGGTTGTCTAGTTCAGGCTCGTTTGTTCTTCTTATAGAGACTCTACCATAAGCCAGATCCTGTGCTAGAAAGTAAGGAGTGAACATAAGACATTTCTGAATTAGACTAACAAAAGAGTTAAACTGTAATAGCTGTGTCAATTTCAACTAGCTAGTGTCAGTCTAAAAATGCAAAACCTGAAACACTGTTATCTAGTGTATGATATATGCATGAACCATTAATCCAAACTCTCTAAACTCTTAGTGACAACCTGCTCACCGAATGGCTGGCATGTTGTCTGTCTTGGTCTTGATTGGAATCATCCTCGTTTTGACTGTCTTCAATTGATTCTATGAGCATTTACTACTGCTTTTATGGAGGAGTCTTTATGTTTGCTGCAAAAATAATTTCATTTCTCAACCTCACTCAAAGTTGGTCAGATATTTAAATACTACACTGATTTCAGGGCTTTCCTGGTGGCTCAGCTGGTAAATAATCTACCTGCAATGCAGAATTCCTGGGTCAGAAAGATCTTTTGGCGAAGGAAATGGCAACCCACACCACTATTTTTGCCTGAAAAATTCCATGGACAGAGAAGCCGGGTGGGCTACAGTCCAGGGGGGTCTTAAAGAGTGGGGCAAAACTGAGTGACTAACACTTTCACTTTATATTGATTTCAGCTGTGTTATTTTTTTATCCTCTGCTTGTATTTTTTAATTTTAATAATTGGAATTAGAACTATTTGGGGGGAGGAGTAAATTAAGGTAAACTCAACTCCAATGACTTAAGTAAAAGCAAAGTGAAGCCAAACAAAAACCAAACAAAAATACCATTTATAGTTTCAAATAGAGAAGACCAAGAGTAGAAATAGCTTCAGGTAGCTACAGTGTTCAGGGCTCAGCCTTGCACTGTTTCATACTGTGCTTTATGCTGAGGTGACATGATCCCAGGTACTTTCACGGTAGCAATGTGACACGGGCTAGGAAAATTTTTCTGCTACATAGTAAATACTTTCAGATTTTAAGACTAGTCAGCCTGTGTCAGAGCTATGCAACTCTGACATTGCAGTGCCAACGCAGCCACAAATATTATATAAATAATCCGTATGCTGTGTTCCAATAAAATTTTCTTTACAAAAAGGGTTATATTTTGCTGAACTATGGCATGATCTTGTTGTAGTTGCTGCTGTTGTTTAGTTGTTAAGTCGTTTCTTTGAAATCCTGTGGACTGTAGCCAGCCAGGATTCTCCTTCCATGGGATTTTCCAGGCAAGAATACTGGAGTGGGCTGCCGTTTCCTCTCCAGGGAACCTTCCCCACCCAGGGATCAAACTTGTGTCTCTTGCATTGGCGTGTGGATTCTTTACCACTGAGCCACCAGGCAAGCCTGCATGACCTTAAGCAGTACCTATTTTTACATCTCTCATCCATGTCGCCTAAGTTTCCCTTGTGGCTCAGATGATTAAGACTCTGCCTGCGATGTGGGAGACCCAGGTTCAATTCCTGCATAGGAACGTTCCCTAGAGAAGGAAGTGGCAACCCACTCCAGTACTCTTGCCTGGAAAATCCCATGAACGGAGGAGCTTAGTGGGCTACAGTCCATGGCGTCACAAAGAGTCCGATACTACTAAGCGACTTCATTTTCACTTTCTTTCATCCATGTCCAAAAGAAAGTGATTCACCTAACCTATATATAGTTAAATAGTTAAACAAAAGTCAGGGACCCCATACTTAGGTACTCCTTCTGGCACTAAACACAAAGTGAGAAAGAGTGTTTAGCATAAAGCAACAGAGGGTGAGGATAGGTTCCCCACAGTAATTCTCCATAGAATGGGGACAGGGTCAAGGAGAGGTGAGCCCCATTGTCACCTGCATCATTCAGCACAGGCTCCTTTACAGGCTGCTGACTGCTCTCTGCCAGCCTGGGGAGATGAGTTCTATGATATTACCCAAACACCTGTACCTCTAAGAATTGTTCTATAATCCACTACATATTTTTCTATGATCCACGAGAGTGTCAAGATTTCCATTTTGAGTTTATTTTTTATGTGTGGTGTTAGAGAATGTTCTGATTTCATTATTTTACATGTAGCTGTCCAGTTTTCCCAGCACCACTTATTGAAGTGTGGTGCTTTTCTCTATTGTATAT
The DNA here is from genome assembly GCF_033118175.1 of Dama dama. Classification (NCBI taxonomy): domain Eukaryota; kingdom Metazoa; phylum Chordata; class Mammalia; order Artiodactyla; family Cervidae; genus Dama; species Dama dama. The sequence goes on from NC_083689.1 coordinate 38,245,329, forward strand.
TCTTGCCTCCTCTTATATGTTATAGTAAATCATATTAATTTCATCAGATTCTTTCCATCAGATTTTTTTCTGTCAAAGTCCCAAAGCAAAATCCCCCATATACACAGGGGAGGGTTAAGTGAGGTACCTGGTAAGGTACTAAATAAAAGTTACAGCCATTATAAAGCAGGTCACCAAATCCTTACCACATTTTCTCTCTCTTTTTTTTTTTTTTTTCAGTTAACTCTAATATCATGTAAGCCTAATTCCTCACCCCATGTCAGTCTCCCCTCTGAAATTCCACCTTCCCATACTTCTTTTCTCCCTCAGACTCTGACACCCAAATCAAAAAAAAAAAAAGAAAAGAAAAGACTTCCAGTGTGCTATACACATGAGAATTCTGACATGTGCCCATGATCTTAATACTATATTTGAGTCTTCTTTGAATCTTATGTCTTTTTTGGAGTTCTATACCTTGTATTTCCTATACATGTATAATCATATGAGTCAGCTGGATTATGTGTGAGAATGCAGATTCCTGGTTCTTCCCCCAGACCTACTAAATCTGACCCAAATAGGGAGAGGACCCAGTGAATTGACATTTTCAGCCACTGTCCCGGGAGATTCCAATAAACAGGCAAATATTACTTTAATTCTGCTTTAACTTCCACCATGTCTCACTAGCATTATATTTGGATTATAATTTAGACCTGGTCTTTACAAATGTGATACAATTGTTGACATTTTCTGACGTATCAGAGAGTAGTCTCCCAATATGACTGCATAGTAGACTCACTTGGCAGCTTTGAAAAATACTGGTGACTCGATTCGATCTCCTCCTCAAATACTGACCAACCACAGGGTGACCCCACTGGGGTAAGAAATGCTTACACTAAAACTTCTATGCAAGCTGTTCTTTGTCCCCCCCCCCCCCCTTTTTTTTAGAACAAGACTTATTCAGCACTGATATAATTAACTGAAAAATTATTGCGATATCCTTTGCCACTCTAATTTTGGAAATTTCTAGAAAGTGATCTGTTCAATTAAAGAAGGAAAACAGTGAGCTCTAAGGTGAAAAAAAAAATGGCTCCACAGATTAAGAATGAAATGGTATCTGCCAATGAGAAGGACTACTAAGAGTTAGAAGATATGAATGGGATGAACAAGTTGTATCACTTCTGTCAACAAGTTGAAAGACAGTAACTCTGGGGGTGGACAGAGAGGGGAACTGCCTGATGTAGCCATGGTTTTCATGGATGCTATTTAACTTTGACATCACATCAGTGTCCTTTGAGAGCTATCAAAATCCTGATGCTCAAGATACACCGCCCCCCACCCCCCACCCCCGCCCCAACCAGGCCAATCTTGTCAGATTTGGGCTATTGGCATCTAGGAAATGTTGAAATTCCCCAGGTAATTCCAGTGTGAAGATTTGGTTTTGGAATCATATTCTCATGATAAGCAAGATAAATTTGACATGATTTTGAGGAATTAAAGGAAAATAAGGAAAGGTAATTATTTTGACTTTGATGCTAGGAATCCAAGAGATTCTGACCAGGAAAATAGAAATTCTATTATCCTTTGCTGTTTAGTTAACTGTATTTACATGGTTAAGGAAAATAAAATTCATTTTGTTTTTAACTTCTAGTGTCAATTTGTAGACAATGTTGTAATAGAAATTCTATCTTGGGTTAATTATTTCTCATTCATCACTTGGCAGGGGTTTACATATTTTAATATTCTCTTAAAATGTTTTTGAAAGATAAACAATGAATATTTATAACATCATGTGTTTTGGACTAATATAAATTAAGAATAACAGTATCCCCTCACTTCATTCTATCCCTGGCTCAAATGTAAATTCCTCAGAGAAACCATCTCCAACACATACATACTCCAACCACATATGAAATAACAGCCTCCGTAACATTCTTACTTTTGTTCCCCTTAATTTTCCTTCATGGCACATATCAACACCTAACTTATTATGCATCCATTTTTGCTTCTCATTCCCACTTTTCTGAAAAGTATGCTTAGTGAAAAGAAAAAAATAAAGTTTACTGCTTATATCAAGCAAGAGTGGATATTTAGAAAACACTCAATAAATATATACTAAATAAATCAATGGATGGAACTGAAAAGTCTACAAGACTTTTCATGAACTATGTCTTGTTCCTCTTTTGTTCCACTACCAATCAGAGGTTTTTTTTTTGAATCTGGTTACAAATATCCACAATTCCATGATAAGAGAGAGAATAGGTCTGTTCCAAGGAAGCAAATTTAGTTGATTTAACTGAGCTAAGACTTCTTAAATTTATATAATTATACTCATTAATACTCAGTTATTTCCAAAGCTCTGGATAAGGTAGCAAGAAACTTAAGTCTTGCTGCCTGATACCTATGATATGACTACTGACCTTACTGTATTCATTTCTGCTTCTATTCAAACCACTGCCTCCTAGCCAAGTTTAAAGTGAGATTTAAAAAAAAAATCTAGATAAAAGATTTGAACATCAACCATCCATTATATAAGAAAATGTGCGATTCTCAAATTATTAAAAAAAATAGCTCATACAAGTAGTTAGCGCATTTCAGAATTTTATTCAGTTCATTAATACAGGATGACAAAGGTGATTCAATGAGGATATGAGAAATTCAGATTTATAAGGTCAATGGAAAAAGAAATTTGGATTGAGTTGGCTTGGTCTGATAAAAAAAAATCTCATTAATATCTTACAAGGCAATAAGCTATAACCTTTGGATACCTTCTCTATCAAATGGGAAAAAAAAAAGTCACACCTGGTTCATTTTCCACAAATCAATCTCTGACTTTACAGAGTTATAAGATGTATGAGCCTTAATCAACTGTGAATAGTAAATCAAAATTATATCCCATGAGAAAATCAGATGACCCTCAGGAAGTCTTATTATAAAATACTGTAGTAAAACATTTTTAAAAATTATGTAACTCTTCTTTTTGCATTATTTCCAAGATTTGGTTCTTTTATTTCCCTGAACTAGGTAACTAGTCCTAAGTGGTGTGGTGGAAAAAATATACTAAGTGAAATAAATCAGACAGAGAAAGACAAATAATGTACAATATCTCTTATATGTGAAAAAATTAAAACAAACTTGTGAATATAACAAAAAGTAAACAGACCCACAGAAACAGAGAACAAACTAGTAGTTAACCAGTGGGGAGAGGTAAGCGGGGAGGGGCAATAAAGGACAGGGAACTAAGAGGTACTAATCATTATGTATAAAGTTAATAAACTCCAGGGATATATTGTACAACACAAGGCATATAGCTAAAAATTTATAATAACAATAGATGAAGATAAGAATCACTGTTATATACCTGTAATTTATATAATACTGTACATCAACTGTATCCCAAGTAAAAAATGCATTAATTTTAAGAGGAAGAAAATGATGTTGAAACATCAGAGATGCTATAATATTTGAGTATTTTAGAAAAAAAGAGTCCGAGGTCATCTCACTTGAAAGCAATGGGTGTAATTTCTTTTTAATTACATGTGCCTCACCCTTCCCAAGTGATAGAAAGATGAGCAAAACATTTGAAAGTATTCTGATTCTCAGAATTATGTTGTAAAACACATAGTACTGCTTCTTTTAAAAATTAATTCAGTCATTTATATCTAGTTGTATATAATTGCCTAGTATACTTGTAATAGCCAGTTTTTTATAATAACTTTAACTGGAGTATAATCTATAAAAAGATTGAATCACAATATTTTATACCTGAGGCTAATGTAATATTGCAAATCAAATCAACTCTATTTTCAATTTTAAAAAAGTAAAAATTTGAAGAAAGCTAAAAAAAAAAAAAAAAAAAGGTTTCTGGGCCACAAGAACAGGCTTTATCCAAGGTGCTACAGAGTACTAAGACTTTTTCTTTTTTGGAGGACTTGCCTGGGCATGACTTCCATCATTCCCTCTGTTGTCTTGGGCTCTGTGAAGCCCAGGGTTGAGTGCCGATGCTTCCACCTTGAAGCCCTCCTACTCTATTATTTGTGACTTATGCTAACACTAATCAGGCTTCCCTGTAGCTCAGACAGTAAAGAATCTGCCTGCAGTGCAAGAGATTGGGGTTTGATCCCTGGGTCAGGAAGATCCCCTACAGAAGGGCATGGCAACCCACTCCAGTATTCTTGCTGGAGAATCCCATGGACAGAGGAGCCTGGCGGGCTACAGTCCATGGGGTCGCACAGAGTCAAGCATGACTGAGCAACTAACACTTTGACTTTGAATCATGCCACACGTGCAAGTGCTTGTTCTGTGCTATCTGCGAATGGTTACATGACTGTAAGCCATATCTTTCTCAAAACACTGCATGCCACTTGAGGCGAACATTTTACCCAGCCTCTGTAGAGTCAGGCAGTGGGATTTAAGTGACTATAAGGTCTCCTAGAGCAGGACCTTGACTCATCCATCCCTGGTCTAATTCTAAAAAATGTGCAGAAAACCACTGCCCCCTTTTAAGGCCAAATTAAGGGGAAATTACAGTAAGTGAATTATTTACTGGTGACTTTTCTCTTTCCTCATCTCTTCCGTCTTGTAGTCCTTCTCTTCCTTCCTGCCTGGTACCCAGCAGTTTCCTTTGTTCTTAAGGGCAGTTAGTGCGTCACCTGCTTCCTCTGGAAAGTGCTTAAGTCTCCGGATCGCTTACAGTCCACTAAGCACAATAATTGCTATGTCCTTATTGGCTACACCTCTTATGAAAATTTATATCTATATTAGGAAAAGTGTTAAGTGTCACAGTATTTCATGTGTTTGGCAGAAGGTTTATTATTATTTTATAAAGACATTGAAATACAAAGTGGGTTGCTTAGCATCATGAAGTGGGTCAGCCTGGTATAATGGCTCTCATCCTTAACCTAGGGTTAATTCTGCTAGAAATGTGTATTTAGCACAGAATTTGTGGGCTCTGTAGTTAGGATGCCTGAGATTGACTTTGAACCTTGTTCTTGACTATCCCAGTGATTCTGAAATGTGGTTTCTGGACCAACACCATCAGGATAATGTGGGAATTTATAGAAACAGCAAATTCTTACACCCCACACTCTAGATCTTCTAAATCATCAACTCTTGGAGTAGAAACATATATTCTGTGTCTTAGCAAGTTTTCCAGATCGTCCTCCATGATAAAGTTCGGGAACCAAAGGACCACACTATGTGTGTCAGCCTGAATAAGATGTAACTCCTTCAAGTAAATCAGCCTCTCACTGGTAAAAAGGGGCTAATAATACTACCACTACTTTGGCAGGAGTCCTAAGAAATACGTGAAAATAGTCCATGTAAGTATCTTTGAATAGTTCTTTGAATTTCTTTGAATATCTTTGAATATTGAACTATTCAATACGTCTTACTTACTAGCTGTTATACTCTGACCCTTGAGCCATTTATTATCTACCAATTGCCTGGAACCTGATATGGCTTTGCCACTCTTCTCAACTTTGTCTCATTTAACCCATGTTCTTAAAAGTGGAGAAAGAAGTTCTAGAGAGAATAAATCAATCAGTTTGGGTTCTAGGTAGTATGGATGCTGCTAGTTCTGTATGTTTAAAATTCTCTAACTTTTAGTTCCTCCACCATGAAATTGGGATGATAATTTCTTTGTGTGGTTGTTAAGAATACAATCTGACTGAAGGTGTAAAGCTTCTATAGTAGGGGGCATATTAGGTGTCCAATACACATAGCTGCTGCTCCTTTCTTCCCTCTCCTTTTGACTCTCGACTCTTTTCCCTCTCATTGTAATTATTTGTGTTTTGTTTTACAAGACTCTAAGGCATGAATCTGGGTGTCCCCAGTGGCTCAGTGGTAAAGAATCCACCTGCAATGCAGAAGACACAGGTTCAATCCCTGGGTCGGGAAGATCCCCTGGAGGTGGGCATGGCAATCCACTCCATGGAGAGAGAGTGGAGAACCACATGGACAGAGAAGCCTGGTGGGCTACAGTCCATAGGGTTGCACAGAGTCAGACTCAACTGAAGTGACTTAGCACACAGGCACTCAAGGCATGATACAAGATGGAACCCAAGTTTTTCAAGTAGTTATTCCCTTTCTCAATAGATCCAAATTCGATGCTTTTTATCTAAAAGACCAGGTTCTTCAAGAAACAGTCTGAGATCAGAGTTTGTATGCAGCATGTTTATTGGAAAGAGTTTTCAGAAACAGTACCTGTGTGGGAAAAAGGAAAGAAAGAATGTCAGAGGGAGAAGTTGAACCACCATGTAAACACAAAAGAAGTCTAAGCCAACCCCAAGAGTAGTTATGAAATTGAGATGGTTCTTCAAGAGTTATCCTAGATTTAAGCAAAATGCCCTAGCTCTTGTATCATTGCATCCATCAGTCAAGAATATGGGCTGCTTAGGCAGGGACAGATGAGTGCCTGGGGCCAAAAGGGGTCCAGGGTGGCCTACCTAGTATCTACTATACTTAACTCTTATACCACTGTTTCCTGCTTGCTTCACAAAGTAAGTCACCTTAATTTGGAAAAGTTCCTCCAGAAGTCTGGTGGTTCCCTTTCCCTGGAAAATCTCAGGAAAGTAAGATTAATGGGATGAACTATGACTTTGATGATGTAGCCAGTCTCAGGCCTGCAACTGACACACATCATCTCCCTTCATTCTAATTTCTTCCCATCGCAATATCTCCACTGGGCTTTATGGCTTACATAGTAGAGTAATACAGATCCTGGTCTCTTAGAGATCTGAGAATCTGCTATTGGGTTTGTGCACTTACCAAATTCAAATGGATGTCCCCATTGGGTAACAATAGCCTCATGTCCTTGCAAAGTGGTCATCATTTCCTTATCTTTGGTCTCTTGGCAAGGAGAGGTGGCAGTCATAGCTTAAACTTTAATGGACTAATTATTGTGCCCCCTGTTTGAAGTATTTCCCCTGGGAGCAAGGAATTCTAAATCCATAGAGCCTGAAACTGAAAAGAAGCACAAAGAATTCTAGTGGGTAACTTGGAGTTATGGCAACTGAGCCATTGCTACTTTCAACCCTTCATTCCAGAACCAATATCCATTCCATCTACCAAAGACACAGCTCCTTATAGTAGTTTTAGATTTAAGAAATATATTGCATCATGCAGATCATTGTCTCATCTTTGCAGTGTGTTTTCTCTGTGTTGGTGCTTCAGACATACTTTCAAGTTGCTGTTCCCCTTCTCTTTCCATTGCTCTTATGGCACCTTTGGGTGGTCTAGTATATGATGGCATGAGTGCATCCCATGGTCATGGTACTACTACTGTACTCTTATGATAGAGATCCTTTGATTTAAGTTTAGATACCATGGAGGTGGATTAAAAACTCTGTAAGATCTTGGGCAGTATTCCTGGCTAAGGCAAACCATAGCCATCATATAGCTCAACCCCAGACATATTAATAGATACCCATCTTGGAGTAGAGGGAGTTCAATGTAGTCAACCTACCACCAGGTGCCTAGTTGTATTCATGAAAGAATGGTGTTATATCAGCAACTCAGAGTTAGTCTCTATTGCTGAAAGTTTTGATATTTAGTAGCAGTAGATATTAGATGAGCACTGGTGAGGAGTATAGGCAGTTGAGCCCATGAAGAACCTCCACCCTGCCACCATAGCTATTGTATTCACAAGTCCATTGTGCAAGCACTGGAGTGGCCAATGGCAGAAGCTGACAGATAGCAAATGGTTGAATCACTCTTCTATAGTGTTTAACATGTGACACAATAATCTTCACCATTCACGCACTGCCCCATAGGTGCATCCACATGGTCTTTCCCCAAAATCCTTGTTTCTAATATTCTGGTTTTTTCTTCTCAAAACTCTGGCCATCTGCCTAAGCCTTTCACTGCTGTCCAGTAGTCCAAGTTCGTTGCTATGCTTATTACTGCCCATTGGAGGATTTCTCTCCACCAGTGTTTTCCTGAATTGAGCTATACTTTACTATCAGTCATTTTGGTACTTGCATATACATATTTTACTGACCTATCCACAATACAAGTTGGACATTTTTCTTCCACCATTCTTCATGCTGGGCCCATCACCTTATTCTTAGTGCACCTCCTGATCTTAGGCTCAACCTTTAGATTCTCTATCAGGGCCCAGTATCATACCAAGAACTGTTTTTCAAATGGTGTATATGTTCTCTATTACATAGTAGACCTGTGTGATATTCTGTGAGATGTCCAGATAGTTCAAAACCACTTGTATTATATTATTGCTTAAGTTGGGAAAGTTGACATAGCCCTCATCATATTGTAATACTTTACTGGTGTCTCTGATTTTCACACTAATGCTCAAGTTGATAGTCACCCTTAGCCTTCCTTTTTATTAAGTGCAATCCTAGTATTCAGCAACAGTCATCCAGTTCCAATATACTTGCAATGATTGCTTCTGAATCTTTTGAATGCCTGGTATAGTATGTTCATCCACCTTTAACTGACAGAATATTGTATCTCAACTTTCATCAACACTTAACACCTTCATGATTGTAGCATGCCAGGAGTTACCACTAGCAATTGGGTCTTCATTGTGTGCAGTGTGGAAGGTAGTAAATCTCATTATATTTAATTTAAATGTACTTTTTAATAAAAATTTTGAAAGAAAATTCAAGAACAATAAAAATAACTTTTTTCTCGAAACTTCTGGGAATGTGTCACCAATAGATTATCTCATCACTGCCAAATATTTTGTGGATTGTTTTACAAACAAGCATATTATCCTATTTAAGCTCAATACAACCATCACAATCAGGAAAATAGCAATGAAACATTAGTACCATCTCATTTTCAGACTCTATACAAATTTTATGAATTACCATTAATTAGGCCCTTATAGCAAAACTATTCAATACAGAATGATATACTATATTTTGCTGTCATATTTCCTCAGTTTTCTCTAGTCTGGACTAGTTCTTTCCTTGACTTTCTTGATATTGATATTTTTGAAGATTATAGGCAATTTATTTTGTAGGATGCTTCTCAGTTTGGCTTTATTGGATGTTTCTTCCTCATGGATTTGGGTTCTACAGTGTAATTTGGAAGGAATATCAAAGTGATGCTATTATTCATTGTATCATATCAAGTAGTGCACAAATTTGATTTGTCTCATTGCTAGTTGAATAATTTGATTCCTTAGAAGGATCTCCATTATAAAACTATTCTTTTATTCTTTGGTGTTAATAAGTATTTCATTAGGAGATATTTTTGGTCTAAATACATATCCCACTTTAAACTTTTAATTTTTAGTTAATATCACTATATACTCATGAATTCATATTTTATTCATTGGTTTTAATTTGTTATCACTACTACTTATGCTGATGCTCAATTTGCTCCAGATTTTGCTAGTGGAGCCCCTTCAAGCTGATTTTTTTGCTCTATACATCTCATCATCTTGAGTCCTTCCTTATTTTGTCTCTGAAAGGTGTTCCACATTCATCTGTTGTACATCCTCTGTGTCAGTCCTGGAATTAGTCATTTCTCTAAGCTGTTCTGCTGCTTTTACGTGGAGAATTAAATTTAGGAGCAAAAATGTGTGTGGGTGTTAAGTATACACATTGCTATTGGGGTATCACATTGCTATTGGGGTGTCACTATCAGGTCCTCTCACTAAACAGAGCTAGAGAATGTCTATAGAAATGTATATATTTAAATATTTAATGTATTTATATATAAATATAAAATTATAAATATATATATTATAAATATATATTAAGTATATAAATATATATTTCTATATATATTCTCTAAAATATATATAAAATATAAATATATATTATAACGCAGGTGCATACTCAGGCTTCCCAGGTGGTGCATTAGTAAAGAATCTGCCTGCCAATGCAGGAGACTCAGGAAATGAGGGTTCAATCCCTGGGTTGGGAAGATCCCCTGGAGCGGGAAATGGCAACCCACCCCAGTATTCTTGCCTGGAAAATTCTATGGCCAGAGGAACCTGGTGGGCCATAGTCCAAAAGGGTTGCAGACAGTCGGACATGACTGAGCACGCATGCATAATATCATAACCATTATATCACTAGATAATTATATTTATATAGACAGTATATACTCATATACTCAGTGCATTTGCTTATTTGATCAGCCCCTCTCTGTATAACCAATTTCCTGCTTCCTTTCAATAACACCCAGGCAGATACCCTACCTACCTCACTTTGGCTGATTCCTGAATCCAAGCTTCTGTTGTATCACCTCTTATACAAATACCCTCCTCACTGGATTTCTAAAGCCATTACTGGACTTGAATTGCTGCATTAGCCCTGGAGGGATTTCTTCTTACCCTTCACCAGTTTCATTTGTCCATGCTGGGCTGACCTCCCACAGCTCCAAGCTAAATCCCTCCCCACTTCAGACATACTATTCAGGCCAAGCTCCTCATTTTGTCTTCCTCACCCCACTGAGCCTCTGACTCTTCCCCTGTGCCATCCTCTGCCTGAATGCTGTGTTGAATTCCTGAATTGCTCACGTTCTAACTCATGGTGCTTGGGACCCTTAGTCCTTACATCTTTCTCATTTTGCTTCACTGTCAGTTACTGCCTAGTTGAGGGTCCATATTCAAGGAACACTTAAGAACCAACACTCCTTGCCTGGGTGTCTGGAGTGACTTATTCTGAGATGAAAAGTTGCTTGCGGGAATTTTCTTGTTATTCCTGGAAATAACACCTCTAAGGGACTGAGAGAGGCATTCAAGGTCAGCGGAGACTCTGCAGCTTTTATTCCTTTGCATTATTCTGAACCAAAGTATGCATATGAGGTCTTTGACCTGTCACATCAGCCAGTCATTGAATGCCTGCTGCACCCACGGAGGTGGGAACTTGAGGGTGATTAAGTCTTCCTGAGAGGAGAATTTGAGAAACAAACCACAGTATCCACTAGATTTGGCTTCTGAAGCTGGATCGTGATAGAATCAATTGAGTTAGCTTTCCAAAAATAGAGATTCTTAGACTACATCCCCAGAGAGTGTATTTCAATAGCACTTGGACAGGGCCTAAGGAATCTTTTTTTTTTTTTCCTTTTTTTAAGTCTCCAGATGATTCACTATTTAGCTACAGTTGGACTTAGTTAAATATAATGATTTTCTGTGGCTGAGATTTTTGTTTTCATAGTAGGCAGAAGGCACTTGAACTTCACAGCTTTAAGTTCCCAGAACTGTTCTCCTTGGTTGCACTTCATGCCCTCTCTCCTGATGATTGAGGGCCAGTGAGTTGTTTTCTGTGGTCATGAAATGATATTGCTTCAAAAGTGACCACACTTGCCATTCACATCACACAAGAGATCAGCGTTACATGTTTCAGTGTTCTTGTGTCAGCTTTAATGTAGTACATCAAATATTCTGTAGTTGTTAAAAAAAAAAAAAGCTGTAGATGGTGTGTTGTATAGTTCTTACTTCCGTACATGTTGAAAATCATGTCACTGATGCTTTCAATCCTGTGTTATTGGTTCAGCACAAGACATGTTCGGTGATAGCCTTTTTCTACTCTCAGAAAGTTCTTATGAACGTCAACCAGACGGGAGTCATCTTAGACCAGACACAATCCCATAGCCAAGACATCTCCAAGCCTCTTAAATAGAGAAACAGCAGGAGGGATCCGTGTCCTTGTGACTTTGTTAGACGTTCTTTGCAGGGAAAGCTAAGGTGTGCATGATAGCACTGTATGTGGAGCCTTTATTCTCAGAAAATTCACTGAGCAGAATGAACAAGGCAGGAGCAGGGGAGGGCTCCTGGAGGACTCATTTCCACAGCTAGGTGGATGTCTGAAACTGTGGCAAGTCTAGAGAAACTAGAGATCTTCGAGCAGAAGTTCTAAACAGTATGAGCAAATGTAGAGATTTCCATGCTATTTCTCTACACAACTAAACCTCATGTTCTCTCTGTGGTGGTGGTAGTCCACCACCCATAATCCTCTGGTACCAACAGAGTTATTTTGAGTTTTATGACACTTCATGAAACATATCTTGGAAACATTTTGAAAGGTTTCCCTCCACGATAGCCCTCCTTCCTTCCTATCTTCTCCACTTTGTAGCACAGTACAGGTTCGACTGGGGCTTTCCTGGTGACTCAGTGATAAAGAAGCTACCTGCTAAAAAAAAGCTATCTGCTAATGCAGGAGATGTAGGTTTGATCCCTGGGTTAGGAAGATTCCCTGAAGAAGGAAATGGAAACCCATTCCAGTATTGCCTGGAAAATTCCACGGACAGAGAAAGCTGGTGGGCTACTTGCAAAAGAGTCGGCTATGACTTAGCAACTAAACAACAATAATAACAGGTTCCAGAGAGCAAAATTCGAGTACTATAGAAGCATTATGAGAGAAAGCTCATGTACTATGAATTAATAGTTAATTAACATCAGTCTTTTGTTAAGGCTTCCAAAGAAAGATTTTCAAACCAAGTCAGGGGCTCCCCCTGTATATTATGAAATTTTTATCTAGATATATTTTTGAGAACATACAGACCTTAAAAATAATGACCTATGTTTCCATCATAAAGAGATCTTTATTCCATCCATCAGCTATTCAATGCATTGTGAATTTTCTTTGTGTGTTATTTCTCAGTATAGAATTATGGAATCCAAAGTGCGAAATACATTATTCATCTATTATGCTGAAAAGATAAATGGCAATTGACATTTTGTACACACCAAAGTTTCTTATTTCTAGTCATTCATACAGTGAGTGTTTATTTGGTTTTCACTATACTGCAGGCACTGTGTGAGATGCCGGGGAAAGGGAAGATGTTTAGATCCAAGGTTAATTGCTGAATGGCTTTTGAATCTCCTTGACTATTTTTAAGCATCAAAACAATATTTTCTAAATTATTTTTATAAAGTGAGAAAAGGTAACTAAAGTATAACAAGATGTAATTTTTAAAAACATTTTGTTTTTCCTCAGTAGTTAGGAAGACAAAAAGCTGACTGAAATCAATTGAAAGGAAAAACAACTATCTTTACCAATTTTCCCTCAGAATGTAGCAAAAATTTTACAGAAAAATGAAAATCAATCCAGAGGGGTTGAAATATTTGAGGTTTCACAACAGTCCTGAAAAGTCAGGGTTTTATAGTGATATCTGTGACAGATGGAACCGAGTGAGGATTAGAAATAAGATTCAGTTCAGATTCAGTCAGGGAAATATACTGGAGAATACTATTGACGAACTGGAGAACATCACATATAAAGAAACATGTTCCAGATAAAAAGGCTTTAAAAAGCTCAGTTTTGAATACCAAATCTGTTAATTTTCTCTTCCTGTGTAACAAGCTACTATAAACTTAGTAATGTAAAACAATACATATATATCACCCCATAATTTTTGTGGGTTAGAAGTTTGGGCAAGGTCAGTTGGGTCCTCTGCTCAAGTGCTCCTCAGATTGCAGGCAAGGTGTTAGGCAAGCCTGGGATCTTGTCGAGGGTTGGAAAATCTTTTGGAAATTCATGTAGTTGGAATTCACTTCTTTGCAGATGTAGGGCTCATGGAGGCTGTATCTTTAAGGCCAGCCCTTCCCTTTTATTTTATTTTATTTTTTTGACTTTTACTTTCACTTTCAATATTTGGATAATAGTCCTTAATCAGATATGTCTTCTCCACATGTTTTCTTTCAGTCTATGGCTTGTCTTCTCATTATCCTGATACTGTTTTCACAGAGCTAAGTGAGTACATTGAGTGAAGTTCAGCTTATCAATTATTTCTTCCATGGATCATATTTTTATATGGAAAATATATGGAAAATAAATGGAAAAAATAAAAACAAAAAAAAAGAAAAAAGAAAAAAAAATCATCTCCAAATGAACCATTCACCCAGATGTAAAATAAAGGGCTAGAGAACTTCTAAAAGAGGCATAGGAGAAAATCTAGATGACTTTGGGTATAGTGATAATATAAGCCCTTCTCTTTTAAAGGGCTCAGCTGATTAGGTCAGGTCAACACAGAATAAGGCAAAAGGAGAAGTGTGGGCAGAGGTTGAGATGGTTTGTTAGTATCACTGACTCGAGGAACATGAATTCGGGTGAACTCTGGTAGATAGTGAAGGGCAGAAAAACCTGGCTGACTATAGTCCATGGGGTCTCAAAGAGTCAGATAAGACGTAGTGACTGAGCAACAATACAGGATGATCTCTAGTTTGATTAACTCACAGTCAACTTATTAATAGCCTAATCAGTCATGTAATATCCTATCCTACTGATAAGTCTTGTCAGGGAAGGGTATTATACAAGATATGCAAATCAGGGCCTGGGGAATCTTAGAATTCTACCTATTGGACTATCTGAAACATTTTTAAGGAAAAAAAAAAAAAACACTAAGTTGTAGGTAAATATGGGCTAAACTTTTTGGAATTTGAAATTTTTCTGCTTTTACTCTTTGAATGTCTTGATTGTTTTCACCCAAAGCAACCAGCTCAATATATGATCAATCCATCTCAGTTTCAGCCAATCTGCCTAATCTAGGTGTATTTGTCATCTGTCTGGGAACTGTAGACAGTATCCGAAGAGTTTTCTCTAAGGGCTAATTTCCCTTCAGAGTAATGAGAAGGCCAGTAGGAAATTCAGCATATAATTAGCAGATGCTGACTGCGATATACTCATTCTTTGAGTGATTCAGTGCACAGTCTCTGTTTCTGGCTCCGTACCCTTTGACAGATGATCCGTGAACCACAGAGTAAAGCTGTCAAGAAATCAAAATAGAGTGACTTCTCTTCATGCATAGAATATTGCCATATGTTGCCAGAGAAATCAATCAGAGATTCCTGTTTTTTGGTGTGTGTGTGTATTTCCACCATCCTTCCTTTCACAATTAACAGGTCTTGAGAGAGTTTTATCCTCCTTAAGTATGCAGCAAAAGATGTACCAGCTCAAGGAAAACAGCAATCTTTATGTTTCCTTTGACCGCTTGCTTCTTTCCATATATTGTTGACAAGTGGCATATCTTAAATTCCTTTTCCTACTCCCTTCTTCACATGACTAATTTCTACACATGGCCCATACCTCATAATGTGATGGAATCAAACTTTACTTCTAACTAAGCCTCAATTTTAATGCTGCCAGGCTGCTTTGTTATAAGAAGACTGGACTGAGCAGGATTTCCATAGCTCAGTGTCAGCATAATCTAATCTGTTTCCTGGCTGCAATGTTACCATACAAAATGGAGATCAGGCAGAATTCCAGGAGCCAGAGTCATAACACCTGGCAGCTAGCTGTTTTGCCAGAGCACCAAGGAATGATGGAATTAAGAAGTGCTATAGTCAGCTCACATAATGAAGATAAAAATGATAATTAGCCTTGTGGTAATTTGAATTATTCAACTAAATCTTAGTTTCACTGTAAGATGGTTCTAGCAATCGATTGTGAACAGTTGAATTTGTTGGGATTTTGTCATTTTAAGAAATGGAGAGGGTAATGGCATTTTTTTTTTCAAAATGAAAATAAATTGACATAATTTTACATGTAGAACTTGCAGTCCATGTAGGGTCTGAGCATTAGGCATGGTCCCAAGTAAAATTCAGTAGAAATGAGCAAACCACAGCTCTTAAGCAACCTGAGCACATCTTGTCCTAACTTGACCACAGCAAAATTATCTGTTATAGTCATGTATACCTAAAGGTGAGCTGACATTATGAGAGTAGCCATCTTATACTTTTTATAATTTGTGGTCTTCTTTTCTTAAATATTGTTAAAAATTATAACTAACAGCTTAACTTTCAATTAAAGCAATTGATAAAAATACTCATATGTATTTTATCTGAGCTGTAACCGCTTAAGTATCTGATGATGGGTGAGTTTGTTTTGTCACACTGTCAATCTGAGTTCTAATTCATCACACAGTAATTAATAACCAACTCCAAATCTTTCAACAAATTCTCAGCATCTGTAGGATTTGAGTGGGAGCCTCAAGCTCAGAAAGGGGTTTTCGTACTAGGAAAGTAGAACTGAATCTTTATTAGAAAGTTGTTCAGATAGGGATCTAAAATGACTCTGAGCAAATCCATGCCCATTCAATGGTTGTTGAAGGAAGTTCAATGGTAAGTGATTTTAAGAAGTCATCTGTTATCAATGGAAGTGTGCATATAAAATAATCTTTCTGGGGCCAAAATGTCACATATATATTTACCAATAAAGAGCATAAAGAACCCAGGCACTTACAAATACCTGAGGAGGAAAAATTATCTCAAGTAATTATTCTAAATATTTCCACAAATTGTGAGTCTATATGATTTCATGATTAGTAACGGGGCTCTGAATAAGAACTGACTGACATTCTATCGTGTCTCTGCAACTTGCTAATTGTGTATCCTTGGCAAGCTTCCTAAACTTTCTGTGCTTCATTTCTTAATGTGTAATAATGGGGACACTAAATAGTTTCTTCCCCATCAGAATACTGGGAGAATTAAGTGGTTAAATACATGTAAGATGCTTAATAGAATGCCTGAAGCACGACATGTGTGCATGAAACACAATCTGTGTGTGTGCTTAGTCACGTCAGTCGTGTCTGACTCTTTGTGACACCATGGATTGTAGCCCACCAGGCTCCTCTGTCCGTGGAATTCTCCAGACAATAATACTGAAGTGGGTTACCATAGCCTCCTCCAGGGGATCTTTCTGAACCACGGATTAAACGTGCGTCTCCTGCATCATCTTCATTGCAGGTAGATTCTTTATCGCTGCGCCACTAGGGAAGCCCGATACACGATAATGACACATTGAATGTTAGCTGTTGTTTTCATTATGTGTAGGCTCTTTTTGTTAGACTGAGCCTTCGAGGACCGTGTGCTGTGTGCCTGGCACGAGGCTAGGATTCAGGGATACAACAATGAATGAGAAAAGGCCATGTCCATACAGAGCTTATCTTCTACTGGGGAAAACAGTAGACCAGTGATGCTCCCAAGCTAGCATGTATCAGATTCACCCGGAGAGCTTGTTATTAGCAGATGGTTGGGCCCCACCCATGGAGTTCCTGAATTAGTGTGCTTAGGGAGAAGTCTGAAAACACACATTTCTGACAAGTCCCCAGGTGATGCTGGCACTGCTGGCTTGGAGACCAAATTTGAGAACTGTAGCCTAACATAATTTCAATATAATGGAGGTAATTTATCTTGCAAGGATATAGATAGGGTGTCACTGTAATACTGTCATTTGAACTAACATGGGGATTTCAAAGACTATAACAAGATGATGCCCAAGATGATTTCTGAAGACTAAATAGTAACCAGATGAGCATTAACAAGTGTGGAAAAACACAAGAAGTCCCTGTTGCATGTAGAAAGCTTTCAGGCACCCTTTTAGGAATACGCCTTTATTATCCAAATATGATTTACTTTCTTTCTAAAAACATTTAAAATAGGTCTATGATATTTATACTTTCATAAGGAAGCCCAATGTGAAATACTTTTGCCTTGAAAGTGGATTTTAAAAATATAAATTAAAAGCAATACATAATCTAAATTTTGATCTAGAAGATTAAATTCCAATATGTTTCTCTCATTCATAGTTTTTCAATGATAAGTTTAAAATTTTGTTGGCATGTATTTTTGTAACTGGTAAAGTTTTGTGTAATCATTTAATATGAAGCAAAATATCATCTTATTGCTTGTAATTTGTGTCTCTGGCCTAACAATGTAAAGTAAGTGTTCAAAATGGGTGCTCATTTTATGACTAGTGACTTCATTGTTTTGTAAAAACAAATTGCATTTGTTTTGTATCTGTTTTATTGTTGTATTAAAGTTGTATTTTTGGAAAATAAAAAAAGGTAGATTATTAAAAGCAGAAAAATAAAAGGGTAGATTCTACCACAAATTTCCACTATCCAGGAGTTCAGTTCAGCTCAGTCATGTCTGACTCTTTGTGAACCCATGAACCGCAGCACGCCAGGCCTCCCTGTCCATCACCAACTCCCAGAGTCTACCCAAACCCGTGTCCATTGAGTCAGTGATGCCATCCAACCATCTCATCCTCTGTTGTCCCATCCTCCTCCTGCCTGCAATCTTTCCCAGCATCTTCACATCAGGTGGCGAAAGTATTGGAGTTTCAGCTTCAGCATCAGTCCTTCCAATGAACACCCAGGACTGATTTCCTTTAGGATGGACCGGTTGTATCTCTTTGCAGTCCAAGGGACTCTCAAGAGTCTTCTCCAACACCACAGTTCAAAAGCATCAATTCTTCAGCTCTCAGCTTTCTTTATAGTCCAACTCTCACATCCATACATGACCACTGGAAAAACCATAGCCTTGACTAGACAGACCTTTGTTGACAAAATAATGTCTCTGCTTTTTAATATGCTATTTAGGTTGGTCATCACTTTCCTTCCAAGGAGTAAGTGTCTTTTAATTTCATGGCTGCAATCGCCATCTGCAGTGATTTTAGAGGCCAGAAAAATACAGTCAGCCACTGTTTCCACTGTTTCCCCATCTATTTGCCATGAAGTGATGGGACCGGATGCCATGACCTTAGTTTTCTGAATGTTGAGCTTTAAGCCAAGTTTTTCACTCTCCTCTTTCACCTTCATCAAGAGGCTCTTTAGTTCTTCTTCACTTTCTGCCATAAGGGTGGTGTCATCTGCATATCTGAGGTTATTGATTCCAGCTTGTGCTTTCTCCAGCCCAGCATTTCTCATGATGTACTTTGCATGTAAGTTAAATAAACAGGGTGACAATATACAGCCTTGACATACTCCTTTTCCTATTTGGAACCAGTCTGTTTTTCCATGTCCAGTTCTACCTATTGCTTCCTGACCTGCATACAGGTTTCTCAAGAGGCATGTCTGGTGGTCTGGTATTTCCATCTCTTTCAGAATTTTCCACAGTTTATTGTGATCCACTCAGTCAAATACTTTGGCATTGTCAATAAAGCAGAAATAGATGATTTTCTGGAGCTCTCTTGCTTTTTTGATGATCCAGAGGATGTTAGCAATTTGATCTCTGGTTTCTCTGCCTTTCCTAAAACCAGCTTGAACATCTGGAAGTTCATGGTTCACATATTGCTGAAGCCTGGCTTGGAGAATTTTAAGCATCACTTTACTAGCATGTGAGATGAGTGCAATTGTGTGGTAGTTTGAGCATTGCCTTTCTTTGGGATTGGAATGAAAACTGACCTTTTCCAGTCCTGTGGCCACTGCTGAGTTTTCCATATTTGCTGACATATTGAGTGAAGCACTTTCACAGCATCATCTTTCAGCATTTGAAATAGTTCAAGTGGAATTCCATCACCTCCACTAGCTTTGTTCATAGTGATGCTTCCTAAGGCCCACTTGACTTCACATTCCAGGATGTCTGGCTCTAGGTGAGTGATCACACCATTGTGATTATCTGGGTTGTGAAGATCTTTTTTGTATAGTTCCTCTGTGTATTCTTGCCACCTCTTCTTAATATCTTCTGCTTCTGTTAGGTCCCTAACATTTCTGTCCTTTGTTGAGCCCATCTTTGCATGAAATTGTCCCTGGTATCTCTAATTTTCTTGAGGAGACCTCTAGTCTTTCCCATTCTGTTGTTTTCCTATATTTCTTTGCATTGATCACTGAGGAAGGCTTTCTTATCTCTCCTTGCTATTCTTTGGAACTCTGCATTTGAATGGGTATATCTTTCCTTTTCTCCTTTGCTTTTCACTTCCTTTCTTTTCACAGCTATTTGTAACTAATATTAATATTTGGTGTCCTAAAATTCAAATATTTCTGTATAAAAATTCAAGGAGAGAAGCATGGAAATTATTATTTAAATTATTAGCTTATACTATGTATTATTTTCTTTTAAATTATATTAGTTTTATCTAAATTTAACAAAGTAAAGCATTGAAATGAAACAAACATTGGTAATATTTTGAGAAAACAATAAGTTTCTTCAGTATAAGAAAGATTAGGTTTTGAAAGATTCCTGTAAGATTCAGTCAGTTCAGTCGCTCAGTTGTGTCTGACTCTTTGAGACCCCATAGACTGCAGCACGCCAGGCTTCCCTGTCCATCACCAAATCCCGGAGCTTATTCGAACTCATGTCCATAGAGTCGGTGATGCCATCCAACCATCTCATCCTCTGTCATCCCCTTATCCTCCTGCCTTCAATCTTTCCCAGCATCAGGGTCTCTTCCAATGAGTTAGTTCTTTGCATCAGGAGGCCAAAGTGTTGGAGTTTCAGCCTCAGCATCAGTCCTTCCAAGGAATATTCAGGACTGATTTCCGTTAGGAGATTAGGAAAAGGAAAAAAAAAAAAAAAAAATTGAGATTGGATTTATTATACTGCTTCAACTGTAGAGTGTATTTATTGAATTTTACATATGAATGATAAGGAAATTAGTATACTTAATCCAACCTTCTTCATCTTCATCCTTACTTTGATTTCTGTTACTCATGTTACTATTTTCCATGGTTAATTTTTTTTTTATAATATTTATATCCTCTTTGCATTAGGCAGTAAACTTTCAACAGTTAGTCAAGGTATGAAATCACAGTGGCTTATGTAATGAAAAAGGGTCACCACTCAGATGTGCTGGATGGATCTAGAGTTGTCTGAAAATATCTTCAGCTTTTCCCACTGTGTGGATGTTGAGTTGTCCTCTTGTCTCTGTCCGGGTCCCAAGATAGTGACCAATAATTCCAAATGGCACTTTTGGGTGACAACTCTGAGCAAAGAACTGATTATTTCTGTTTGTCTCTGGTCTTGGGTAGGGTTGTAAAGAGAGTTGAGGCCACCTCAACTTTCATCTATTGTGTATGACATTTTTCCTGCTGCAGATCCTATATGATTTTTTATTCATCTCGCAACTTCAACACCTTCCTGAAGATCTATTTTCTTGTGTATTCTTTGCCAAATTTTGGCATGGAGGACCTCATATGCCACATTAAATTTTTCTTTGTGACTAGGGACAAGAAGTGTGCTTACTGGATATTTGTTCCCTTATCATTGCCTTTATCTCTTTCTTTGTCTTTTTGTCTGTAATTTTTCCTTCCATTTCTAATTTCCTCAAGGCCATGTATCAATACTGTGTGTTTACATCTTCAGTCATGTTCATTGTTTAATCTGTGTAGTAGAGGATAACCCTGTGCAATATATTTGTTTTTCTTTTCCATTTCTTTTCTAATTTCTAGTAGCCAGTTTTAATTTCTTTTATATATTGAAATCTCTTCTTTAAATATTTGTTTCATTTCCTTTTCACTAAGAAAGAAAATTTTGTAATATCAACTGAATATCAAAGAATATCAAATTCTTTGAATTCATTTTCTATTTTCTAAGATACTTCTTGCTATACTTTAGAGTGTTCCTCTACTTTTTGTGTATGTTCTTTTCTTTTCTTCTTTCCCTAGGATTTTTTTTGTTTGTTTGTTTTATATTTGTTTAGTAGTTCTTATGTAGGGGCCAGTGACACTTTTCCATCTTTGAATGAGCCAGCTATAGGGAAAAGGAATGAAACAGTGAACAGCTTCCAGTGGCTTTATGTACACAATGTTTTCTCACCATTGCTGTTATAAATATTTACTATGACCTTTCACCTCAATTTTGTTGTATTTTTTGGAGTTTTTTTTTCTTCATTATCTGAAATCTGAACTTATTATGCATGGAGAACAAAGGGAAAAATAGGCATATTGTTATGAGAAAGTGATCTAAATGCTTGGTCAATATATAAAACTTGTTTAATAGGAATTGTATAACATGGTATTATAAGTGCTTTGAAACAATGATTAAAAAAAAACCCTCCAGGGAGTCTCAGTTTTACGAGGCCTCAATTGTACACAAATTGGGAAAATTTAGAGGAAAATCAAGTCAAATAAAAAATTAGCTGCAAACGTGAACATTTATTTAAGATGAGAAAATAAATTTTAATAAACTGCAAATTTTAAAAAGCTACCCAATACCAGTAAAATTATAAAACCCAGAAAAAATTATATTTTAATTAAGTAAATGCCTCATATGCCTTTATAGTATTTCTTTTCTATTTATTTTTGGCTTTCAATTTGATTGCCATTTCATATGATTATGATTTCATATGAATGTGATTTAATAATGTTTTCTATAGAGCATAGAAAGAGAATTTTTGATTGTCTTTTGAATTTTTTTTACATTACTGATAACTCAAAAATTTTCTTGCAACTTCACAACTTACTGTAATGTCAGGTAAATACTGTACTATTACTATCAAATATGGGGGGAAAAGCTTTATCAAAAGTTCTTTTTTTTTTTAATGAGATATAAGAATTGAAGGAACTTTCCACAAGCTAGCTTTTTGTGCTCTATTGCTATGTATTTGAAACATTTCCCCCCTCATTATCCTCCTTCTTTCAGTGCTAATCTCAGTAGGACCAATTAATCGCTCCATAAAAACTGCTTTGCATCTTTTGGTCTCAACAATGAGGGAGATCCTATTGTGGGTTATGAGAATTTCCTGGAAGTCATACCTATACCACAATGACTAGGAAATGCTAAAATATATACTTGGACCTGACTGTGATCTATATGCGCAGATATAACTAAATCAGACTCAATTGTTCTCAGCTCAACTACTTCATAGCCACTCCAAATGTGATGTGACATAAGTAGAAGTATGTTGGACAGTAAGCTGGAACAGAAACAATAAAACAGTAAACTGGAATAATCTTACCTAATTTTGGTTAAAGTGTCTTGTGTTTGCAAATCCTACAAAAACATATAGAGTGTATTGCTAGAAGGGGTCCATGCAAGGAGGAGGCTCTGACATTTAAGCTTAATTACCATGTTGGTTAATTCACATCTGAACTAAAGGCAGACATGAAAGTGACTTGATATTTGACTTGATATTTGAAACCAATTCAGGCAAGTGGTAAATGCTATAAAAGAATGAAAGATCATCATTACCACTGGTATTAGGATAAGCAGATGTCCTGAGAATACACAAGATGAATCTTTAGGGAAAAGTCCTGTTCAATTTTGCAAATTGAATAATACACTTAGGGAGTTTACAGTAATGTTCATAATTTTATATGAGAGGTATTTACAACTAATTATCTTTGGTAGGAGCAGGAATAAGAGAAGAAATTATCCCTTCATTTCAACTGATTTTTGAGAAACAGATCTTTAAACTTCCTGTCAAAAAATATTTTTAATTGTTATTTTATTATTTAAAAATTGTCATTAAAATATAATCTAATATTTAACTCTTATTTCCTCCATTTACTTTTTCTTCCATTTAATTTTAAGTACCTCAAGGGAATGGGCATTGCTTTATCATTTTTTGTTTATTTATTACCTCTAGTGCTAGACTTAAAATTGTTCTTGTTTAGTTGCTCAGTCATGTCCGACTCTTTGCGATCCCATGAACTGCAGCACGCCAGGCTTCCCTGTCCTTCACTATCTCCTGGAGTTTGTTCAAACTCATGCCATTGAGTTGATGAATCCATCCAATTGTCTCATCCTGTGTTGCCCCCTTCTCCTCCTGCCTTCAATCTTTCCCAGCATCAGGGTCTTCCAGTGAGTTGGCTCTTCACATCAGGTGGCCAAAGCCTTGAACTTCAGCATCAATCCTTCCAGTGAATATTCAGGGTTGATTTCTTTTAGGATTGACTGGTTTGATCTTGCAATCCAAGGAACTCTCAAGTTTTCTCCAGCACAGTTCTAAAGCTTCAATTCTCTGACATTCAGACGTCTTTATGATCCAACTCTCACATCCATACGTAACTACTGGAAAAATCATAGCGTTGACTGATGACTTACAATGGTCACTTAATAAATATTGTTTATCTGATGGTATGATATTTCTGCATTCATTTTCATTTATCTTTTATATTTTCCATTCTCATAAATCTAATGACCTTGCTTAACCCTTTGCTTGGTCTCTCCATGATATTGTTTTTTCTGATCATACTCATTTTAGATAATTTTGAAATATTAAAAATATAAAGACAGAGTTAACAATCATGTTGAATAGCAATCACTGTTCTTATTTTAGAATATTTTCTCCCAATGTTTTCCCTATGAATTTTGCAATGTAGAAATCATATACATTTAAGATATGGCGTGTTCTCATCAAATTAAAATCTATGCATAATTTAAAAATTCAATAAAGCTAAAACAATTATAGTAAAACACTTCATTCCCCCTTGAATCTCTAGTTCCCCTCCCCAAAATATTTTCACCTTTGGGCCTTTTCTTATAGCGTTTGGTATTTGCTTCCATATTTCTAAGAGGAAAAATATTACACAACTCTTGATTTCTGCTTTTTTGGCATTATGTAGTAAATCTTTGGAGAAGGCAATGGCACCCCACTGCAGTACTCTTGCCTGGAAAATCCCATGGGCAGAGGAGCCTGGTAGGCTGCAGTCCATGGGGTCACGAAGAGTCGGACACGACTGAGCGACTTCACTTTCACTTTTCCTTTCATGCGTTGGAGAAGGAAATGGCAACCCACTCCAGTGTTCTTGCCTGGAGAGTCCCAGGGACGGGGGAGCCTGGTGGGCTGCTATCTAAGGGGTCGCACAAAGACGGACACGACTGAAGCGACTTAGCAGCAGCAGCAGCAGCAGCAGTAAATCTTTGGTCTGATTCAGTAGGGTTTATTTTGTAATCTCTCTCTTTTTCTCTTACTCCAATAATTTGATGGAATCAGCACAGATTTTCTCACAATCAATGTTCACTATGACTACATAAATACTTCTCATTACTGAACCAAGGACCAGGCAATGATTATTTTCCTTCCTATATAACTTCAAAAATAATTCCTTCTTTTCTAATTTCTTGATTTCAATGGAATTTATTAACTTAATTAAAATACTTAACTCACTTGTTCCATGCTAATACTTTTCTTTCTTTTCTTTCTTCAAAAGGGTAAGGGCAAATCATTACTATTGCATTTTGTTTTGTTTTCTGGAGCCCCTTCTTGCAGCCCTCTTTCCTCCTCTAGTCTGGGCTGCTCTGTATTAAGAATTTGCTAATACCATTTGCATCTTTATTTTGTTAATGGTTTTCTTTAAATCTAAAATTAAAATGTTTATGTCATTACATCTTTTCCACTGTAATGTCTTTCTTTACTTTTTGGCTTTCAAATTACTATTGCAGGGAACCACTATTTATTAAACATGTAATAGCAGAACTGCCCTGGACGAAATGAGGATAAGGCTTAGAGCCTGACCTGTTAGGCCTCCTTTCCCACTTACCAGTTTATTGCCTCAGCCTAAAATTGCCCTTTAAAACTCACTCTGCAATAATGGATGGAATTTCTTTCAATTGTGCTTTAAAGTGTGCACAATGTTACACTTTCTCAGTAGAGGCTGTTGGACGGATATTGTAGGAGGAAAGACTTCTTTGTGGGTTCAGCAGCTGGTCACTGATCATCAGCAGTATATTCTCCACCAGTTGCGGCTCAGTTGTCCTCCAGGCTTGTTCCCTGTTCACTTATTGACTTTGGTCCAGCTCTGAGCTGGACATCGCAGTGTAATTCTCTAGCATCCAGTGGGCTGCAGCTGTGCCTTCTCCACTGAGGTTTGGTCCTCAGCCTTGAAGAGAAGACCTCTTTTCCGTTTCCCTTCCTTGGATCCTCTCAGCAATTCAGTGCCCTTTAGCATTCTCCTTCCATCTTAGAATTACTCTATAATCCTGGTTTAATAATTTGTTGTGTGAAACTTATCCTGTTTAAATCACTGAGTGGTTTCTGTCCCCTGGTTTGACCTAGATTTTTATACCTCTCTCTTGAACTTTTAAATCCTTCAAGGAAATCAAAAGCTCCCAAGAACATTTTGAAACTGGCAATATAAAAATATGTCTATTTATTTGAATTACAGTGTATGCATACAGCAAATTCATTCTGAAAGGGGGATTCAACTAAGGTTTCCTAATACCAAGTAAACCTTTGTTTCAATTGGACTGGCGTAGCTGGAGCTTTGAACTCTTTTGTTGAAATCAGTTTTCACATACCAGAAAGAGCAATATACTAAACAAGGACTCAGCAGACCAAACTTCTTGTATATGGGTTCTATGAGAATAGAGCAAATGCTGAATGCAATGAGTTTCGTTTTCCAAATCTGTGATAGAAAGAAATTGAGCTTGGTTTTATGATGCTCAGAATTCTTAATCTTTATCCTGGAAAGTATTTCTAATGGTTCCGTTACACTCTAAATTCTCTCAAAGGTAGTGTACTCCCTTCTTTGTGAACTATTTTAAACATTTTACAGTAAAGAGATTCAAGTCTAAGACTCCCACCATCACAGAAGGTGACTCAGTACAACCTCAGGAAACGTGAAAGTAGAATTACCAGAAGAGTGAAAATCTTGCTGCTGCTTCCAATGCTGGTGGAAGGATGGAGTGGATTTTCAGTTTGTTTTTTTCTTCCCTGAGATTTTAATGTTTGTGCTGAACTTCGCTAGGGGATTTCCAATGATGATGGAGTGACCTCCATGGGACAAGGATCCTAGAAGCCTTAACAGGGTTTCTATAATGATGCTTCAAAAAATTGTAAAACATCTTTACTTTAAAAGGATTTTTTTCTTATCATAAAATAGGAAAATTTAAATGTGAAAGTAACAAACATCACCCTTAAGTCTACCATCCACAAAGAGGCACTGTTAATTTTTGGAAACATGTTCTGTAATTTTGTCTGATGTATATATATTTGCCTATAGCTTATGCTATAAGCCAGGCATTGTTCTAGATGCTGAAAATAAATAGAAGTAAATGTATAGAAGAAAATACATGGAGGTAAATCAGAGCTTCTCTCCACAGGGTGCTCACATGTGCATATCTGTGTGCTCAGTCGCTTCAGTTGTGTCTGACTGCAACCCTGTGGAACATAGCCTGCCAGACTCCTCTGTCCATGGGATCCTCCAGACAAGAATGCTGCAGTGGGTTGCCATTCTGTTCTTCAGGGCATCTTCCCAACTCACTATATAAGTAATTTTGCTTTCTACATCTTAAATTTAATAATTTTTGTAAACAGTTTTCCAACTTATTAGATAATTTCTATAGAACATGAATGATATTTAATTATATTCAGTCATATAATTTTTCACTTATTGCTGAAAAGTTATTTCAAACTTACATAATCATTCTGCAATAAGCATAATTACACAGAGATTGTTGTGTACATTCTTTCCTTAGGTTAAATTTCTAGAAATAGAAATCCTAAGCCAAATAAATAATATTTTTGAGACTCTTAATAGGTCACCAAGTAACCTTGTGAAAGATTTTAAAAATTACAGCAGTGCTCCCCCCCCCCCCCCAACATACCTTTCTTGCAAGAGTGTGTCTGGGCAGGTTATCTTATGTTTGTTTCTCTGTACCTACTCTTCACTGTGCTCCACAAGACTTTGTGCCCTGGGAGTCTGACCTGTAAATCTCCGTTCCTCTCTGGCCTCTTGCTGAGTTCAAGCAAAGTACGCACCAGCTGGAGATCAGCAGGAAGGAGGAAAGTGAGGTCATGTGTTTATTCCCTTCTCTTTCTTCCTGCTGGGATGCTAGTGGCTGTAGGGTAAAGGCCATAGCTCCAATCACTTGCCCTGAGTCGCATCGTCCTCCCTCATTCCAGGGGATGTTGGCAACTGCTCTTTGCCCTTGCTCCTGCCAGCCTAGATGTGGCAGTCACTTCCACTATTCCCATTTTAGGGATGCTTTTCTTTGTTACTGCTTGAAAGCTGTGCTCATACCTTTTATAAATGTGCTCTTAATTTAAACTCCCTTTGATTACTCAGTTTTAGTATACTTTTTCCTGCTGGAATCCAGGCAAACATAATGCCAATTTAAATGCAATTCTTTAATAAAAGGTGGATAATGTCAATATATGTAATTATTAACCAACTAAATGTCATGCAATTATATTTTAATTTTAATGCTGGTTACTCTAGAGATGAA
Source organism: Dama dama (assembly GCF_033118175.1). Classification (NCBI taxonomy): domain Eukaryota; kingdom Metazoa; phylum Chordata; class Mammalia; order Artiodactyla; family Cervidae; genus Dama; species Dama dama. Next base: position 38,273,113 of record NC_083689.1, read on the forward strand.
TATCTTTTCTAAGCACAACTTTTTTTTTCCTATGGGGGTTTGTGCATCATCATTTTTCTTGTTTTTTTTTGGGTTGCTATCTTTTTTCTCATTGATTTTATTGAGCTCTTTACATATTAAAGACACTAATACCTTGTTATAATGATTCAAATATGTTTTATTCATATTACCATTTAGCATCAGTTGGTAAAATGTTATAGGTATATATAATAATGCCAAAATGTTGCTTTGCTTTTAGAGCCAAATCCATCATCTTTTCCAATAATCTTTCAAAAATAAACATTATGGTAATAGAAATTGTGTTAATGCCATGAATGCTTTAGACTATATGGGCATTACATGGCTGTGACAAAGATAATTATCTCAGAAAGTTTAGAGAAGCTTATCTAGGTTTCACTTGCTCATCTTTTCCTATCTTGTGACATATTACTTTACTGATTTATTTCCCAGTCATTTTTGTCCAGTTCTTCTGGTCTGCACAAATGGTTCAGATTTTTTTTAGTCAGGATAATACCTGCTTTTTGTTTTCTAACCAAGTCACACATTTTTCTACTGTGTTTCTTCTGCAAGTTTTATATTAGGCGTCTGTGATCCATTTTTAGGAAATTTTTGGTTGTGTCCTAAAGTTAAGATTGAATTCTGTTTAATTTTGTTCTTTTGCACTTGAATATCTGTTGTTTCAGCACCATTTATTGAAATATTGTATCTATTGAAAAAACTGTTTATTAAAAGCATTATTTATTGAAAATACTGTTTATGACAGTTTCTCCATTATCTGTATTATGAACACAACAATAAAAAATTGTTATTTGGCATTAAACAGTCAAATGATTATAAAAATGCATTAATGAAAGAAAATATATATACACAAGAACATATATATAGGTATATGTATATGTGTGTGTATATATATATGTATGGAGATTTATAGCAATGTTTTCACTTTCATTAAAGGATACTTTCATCAGATATATAGTTCTTAGGCAATAGTTTTCTTTTTTGCCTACACTGTTTCTGATTAGAAATTGACTATCATTATTGTTGCTTTCTATGTGATGTGTGGTGATTATTTTTCTTGCTGCATTCAAGATTCATTAGTTTGGGACTGGATAATTTTGGTGACTTCTATTTGGGTCTGCTGTTTCTTAGTTTTGCTGTCTCAAATCTGTCCTTGGGCCCATCTAGTGAAACCTTCCCTTCAGGTATTTAACTTTTAATCTCTTGAATTATCCTGTGGTTCTTGGTGTAGTTTAAATTTTTCTGTTGCTAACCTCTATTTGATGTCATAGTGATAACATGTCCTTTATTTAGGTCAGCAGTTTTGAAACATCCAAAATGGTTTCACTGAGCTGAAGAAGCAGAGGATAGACCATTTTCTATTTTGCTTCTTGAGTATGGGTATAGGTCACATTTATTGATTTTTGATTGAAAAACAACACTGTCAATAGTATGTTGGAGCAACTCTGGATTCTTTTTTAAATTTTCCCAAAGTTTTTGGGTTTTTTTGTTTCCTTAACTTGCCTCAACTTAAATGGTAGAATTCATCTTCCTATAGTAGTATATAACCATTGATATCTCTGCTCAATTCTTTCTCTGTGTTCCTAAAGATATCCCCTGTGTCTGTGTGATGGAGTGCTCAGCCACTGACTTGGGCAGAGGTTACACATGCTCAGACATCTTAAGGCTGCAATGTTTTTCCTGTCTGCTATGTATAAGGAGCATACTGAAAGTTTTCAAGTTCTCAAGTTTCCCCTGGCTTTCATTTTTGTTGGGCTTCCTGACTTTCCCACACTCATGTGCAATTTATTGATCAGACAAATCTGTGGGAAGTTTATTATCTCAGCTCTTCTATTGCTCTCTCAATCCATGACCTCCTGGTTGGTTTACCACCTGCCCTGAACCAAGATCATGACCTCTGATTTCTGCTGTCTCAGTTCAGTAAATTGATGGTCTGTCTGAGTTCTACCTCCCTGCTGTATGCCAGGAAGTGCTCCCCGGCAGAGATCCAGAATGTGTAAGGCAATCTGTTTTGTGTCTTTTCTTTATCTTTAATATCACAAACCTTTGTTGCCTATAGTTTCGTATCTTAAGACATTTGCCTCATATATGTTATGAGTTGCTCTTTAGAGTGAAGGACAAATTCAGTGCCAGTAACTCTGAACATGACAGGATGGGAAATTTAGTGATCAGATTTTATGTATAAATGACTAAAATCATGGAATGTCAGTTTTATTTTATATTTTTGAAATAGTCTATTTTCAACAGTATAATGCTTTGTATTGTGTAAGTATATATATTTTTTATTCTCAAATGAGCATTATCCAACCCCTTTTGTCTATTTCCTAAAATTCACATATTTCTAGATAATATTAACTTTCATATCACCTCAAGACTCTGGGGGGCTTCCCAGGTGGCGCTAGTGGGAAAGAACCCACTTGCCTATGCGTGAGACGTAGGAGACATGGGTTCGATCCCTGGGTCAGGAAGATCCCCTGGAGAAGGAAATGGCAACTCACTCCAGTACTCTTGCCCGGAGAAGCCTATGGACAGAGGGGCCTGGCAGGCTGCAGTCTATGGGGTCACAAAGAGTCAGACACAACTCAAGTGACTTAGCACGCATGTACACAAGACTCTGGGGAAATTGTTAGAGGTGATAACTGGAGCAGAATTTGAGCTGTAACATTAACAGCACCACCAGTAACAGTATTATCAAAACAGTTATCAAGGATCCATTATATCTTGGACATACTTTGAAAGCTGGGAAATCAAATACCTGAAAAGGCATACTCCTTCTTCTAGTGTTTACAGTTTATTAGGGGAGAAAGAAAATACATATTATAAGATATATGATAATTGAGGTCACCTAATATTAAAAACTTTTTGACTTAGTAGTGAAATATTAAGTGGCCATATAGAAAAAGTCATACGGATTTCATGGGAAGATACTGAACAGATAAAATAGGTCTTAAGTAACCTTTATTAGGGAGTAGGCTTCCCCGGTGGCTCAGGCATAAAGAATCTGTCTGTGATGCTGGAGACCTGGGTTTGATCCCTGGGTCAGGAAGATCCACTGGAGAAGGAAATGGCAACCCACTCCAGTATTCTTGCCTGGGAAATCCCATATGGACAGAGGAGCCTGGTGGGCTATAGTCCATGTGGTCAAAAAGAGTCGGACATGACTGAGCAACTAACACACAACACAGGCAGTAAAATTAATGAATATTGTGATAAGGTTTTAAGATAAATGAGACAATACCAAACACTCGTAATAAATAGTAGCTAATTTGCACCTTCAACATTGCAAGAAAATAGGGGATGGTGGTGACTGTGTGTAGTAGAGTGTAAATTACCTTACAAAAGAGGAACCACAGCTCAACTTCTGCTGCTTATCGTCTTATTACTTAATGGCAACCCACATATTACCAGACATCCCCAGTTTTCCAAAAATCTTAGAAATCTAACGTTTTTATGCAAAATCTCCCAATTTTTAAATGTCAGCAGCCAATAAAATATTTTATCACCATGGAGGCCACAGATACCATGTCTGAGAATGAATTTGGTGTTCAGGGTACCAGTCTGTGACCTCAGAGTTCACACATTCTGAACGATGGATTAAGTCTATGGCAAGAAAATTTGTCTTAAACGTGTTTTCTGATAGCAATAATGATTTTAATGGCTTAACACAGTCAGCTCTGCTACTTCCCTGTAGCATTTGATATTTGCTATTACAACAAGCATAAAATAATGGAAATACCCTTATATCCTTTAAAAAACAGATGCATTTGAATTTTATTTAGAAATTCATGACTAAAAGTTGTAGACAAGATCATTATTTTTATGTACTTAGTGTTTGGATTCAGGGCTCTTTGGGTTTAGAAAATTAACATATTTTAAAAGGGAGAAAAAAGATCCCTTGCAAATACCAACTCAGTGTGGCATAGTAGATGCAGTGTCTCCACAGGGGCCAAAAGCTCATCACTGAGTATCGTACCCAAATATTTTACCAATTTAAAATGCATATTATTTACCAGCTAGATTGCAGCATCTTTGGTAAGCCATGAAATCTATAGTATCCATCTCTGTCTCAACATTTTAAAAGTGTACTTTATCCTCAGTTAACCTAATAGAGAATAAATCCTTTAACAGAAGTAATGCCCTAGATAAGAGATGCACTGTTTGAACTGCCTTACTGCTCAGTTTAGACCTTGGAGTATATATCATTTGAGATTCAAAGCACAGTCACAACTGGGAAAGGAGAGAGAGAATTTTGTCAGTTTCTTCCATTTCTAGAAGAATATTTAAAGCAACATTTTGATTATTATTTAAGTGTAAATGAATTGAAACTACATTAATATTGCTTTCTTCAAAAAATGTGGAATTAAATACAAGGCAAGATTAAACAGAGAAGTTAAGGGTTCCTGCTGAAGCTGAGCTGAGTACTGATGAAGTCCCATTCCTAAACAAATACAGCCATCATTTCAGGACAGTTTTCTCTTGTGTGTGTATCTCTGTGTGTGTCTGCAAGTATTTGCACATCTTTGTGTGTGTGTGTGTGTGTGTGTGTGTGTGTGCGCGTGCATGTGTGTGTCTGTGTGTGTGTTTCTTGCAGCAGTTTATCTAGTAAATTAGCTAAATTAATTTTGTTAACTGTTTAAAGTAACATCTCTGCAGTTGATAACATTTTAACAGGTTCTGGTCTTGACTTCATTTCTTTTGAGCTTAGACACTAGATAAGAGTGATATAAGAATAAGTAATCAGTGTAACTCTGAGCTCCATTTCTTCCCTGGTGGCTCAGATAGTAAAGAATCTGCCTGCAATGGAGGTTAGAGCCCCGGTCAGGAAGATCCCTGGAGAAATGAATGGCTACTCACTCCAGTATTCTTGCCTGGAGAATTTCATGCACAGAGGAGCCGGGTGGGCTACAGTCCATAGGGTCGCAGAGTTGGACATGACTAAGTGACTGTCATTTCTGCTTTCTATAATTGTGGACTTTTGAAACTTAATCTCTTCTTAATTGTATCTTTTTAATCAAAGCCCTAGATGGCTAATCATGTTTTCAATTGATTTCTTTTTCAGTAAATCACAAAATTATTTGATTGAGAATTACTTTTTGGTTTTATTCTCTTGATTCTTTTCCTTTTGTCTCTTTTTCTTTGTTTCAATTATAAGTTCTTTTTGAAGGAAAGACATGGATAAATAATATGAAAATTGCCTTTAAGTAGAGAAGATTTGTTGTCATTCATTCGGTCAGTCATGTCCGACTCTTTGTGACCACATGGACTGCAGCATCCTAGCCTTGCCTGTTCTTCACAATCTCCTGAAGTTTACTCAAACTTATCCAGCCATCTCATCCTCTGTTGTCCCTTTCTTCTCCTGTATTCAGTCTTTCTCAGCATCAGGGTCTTTTCCAATGAGTAGGCTCTTTGCAGCAAGTGGCCAAAGTATTGGAGCTTCAGCTTCAGCATCGGTTCTTCCAGTGAATATTTAGGGTTGATTTCCTTTTGGATTGACTGGTTTGTTCTCCTGCCAGTCTTTGGAACGCTGCATTCAAATGGATATATCTTTCCTTTCCTCCTTTGGCTTTAGCTTCTCTTCTTTTCTCAGCTATTTGCAAGGCCTCCTCAGACAACCATTTTGCCTTTTTGCATTTCTTTTTCTTGGGGATGATCTTGTCACTGCCTCCTGTACAATGTCACTAACCTACATTTATATTTATTCAGGTACTCTGTCTATCAGATCTAATCCCTTGAATCTATTTGTCACTTCCACTGTATAATCGTAAGGGGTTTGATTTAGGTCATACCTGAATGGTGTAGTGGTTTTCCCTACATTCTTCTATTTATGTCTGAATTTTTCAATAAGGAGTTCATAGTCTGAACCAGAGTCAGCTCCTGGTCTTGTTTTTGCTTACTGTGTAGAGCTTCTCCATCTTTGGCTGCAAAGAATATAATCAATCTGATTTCAGTATTGCCCATCTGGTGATGTCCATGTGTAGAGTCATCTCTTGTGTTGTTGGAAGAGGGTACTTGCTGTGACCCATGCATTATCTTGGCAAACCTCTGTTAGCCTTTACCCTGCTTCATTTTATATTCCAAAGTCAAACTTGCCTATTACTCCAGGTATCTCTTGACTTCCTATTTTTGTATTCCAATCTCCTATGATGACAAGGACATGTTTTTTTTTTTGTTGTTGTTGTTGCTAGTTCAAGAAGGTCTTGTAGGTCTTCAAAGAACCAATCAAGAACTTCAGCTTCTTCAGTATTAGTGGTTGGGGCATAGACTTGGGTTACTGTGACTTTCAATGGTTTCCCTTGAAAATGAACTGAGGTCATTCTGTCATTTTTGATATTGCACCCAAGTAGTGCATTTTGGAATCTTCTATTGACTATGAGGGCTACTCCATTTCTTCTAAGAGATTCTTGCCTTCAGTTGTAGATATAATGGTCATCTGCATTAAATTCGTTCAATCCCGTCCATTTTAGTTCACTGATTCCTAAAATATCGATGTTTACTCTTGCCATCTCCTGTTTGACCACACCCAATTTACTTTGATTCATTTCAAGTTCCTATGCAATATTGTTCTTCTTAGCATTGTACTTTACTTTCACCACCAGACATATCCACCACTGGGTGTTGTTTCTGCTTTGGCTCAGTCTTTTCCTTCTTTCTGGAGCTATTTCTCCACTCTCTTCCTGTAGCATATTGGACACTTCCTGACTTTGGTGGTTCATCTTTCATATTTTTGCCTTTTCATACTGTTCATGGGGTTCTCAAGACAAGAATGCTGAAATGGTTTGCCATGAGTCTCAATAATTTGATTTCATATGCAACACATTATTTTGCACAAAGAAACATCTTTGTTTTTTTTTGTAAAACAACAAAAACTTCTTTATTGTTTGAATTCAATTAAGCTATATTGGTCATCTCTTTTTAAATGTGAAATCAGGTGCATAATCCACTCATTGTGTCATTGGTTTAATTTCTTGAATTATAAATACAATTAGAGACAATCTATGTAACTAAAGTTTGGGGAACATGGATTGAAATACATATATGCAATTAAATACTTCCATGGTAGCTCAGAAGGTAAAGAATCTGCCTTCAATGCAGGAGACCTGGGTTCAACCCCTGGGTCAGGAAGATCCCCTAGAGAAAGGAATGGCAACCCACTTCAGTATTCTTGCCTAGAGAATCCCATGGACAGAGGAGCCTACTAGGCTATAGTCCATGTGTTCATAAAGAGTCAGACATGACTGAGAAACTAACACACAACAAGTAAACACTGTTTAACAAATCTTCATTTCTCATTGATTTCCATTGGTTACTTCCTAATTGCATTCTTTAAAATATTTTAGGAAAACAAAGTTTTCCTAAACCTGAACTTGTTTGAAGGAAATACTATATATAGAAGATATATAAATTATTTTATGTTCTTCAAAATGCCCTTAACTGCTAGTTTGGAGGTTTGCTAATCTTTTAAAATTGGAATTAAATATATCACAGTTGTGAATAAGAAAGACAGTTCCATTAGTTAAAGCCTACAAGCCACTCTATATCTTAAATGATCTTGTTTTGATTTTGTTTTATTTCTGCTTTGAAGTCTACTTGTTACACTTTTATTTGTGCATAGGATGTCCTTTTTCCCACAAATTCATATTTTTACCATATTTTCCCATAAATTCATCTTTATTCTCATATACCCTCTTTCTAAGTCAGGAGAAACGTTTACAACTCCAAATTTTCACAGTATCTAGAAATTCTGTTTGAGTCTATAATGGCAAATTTGAATTTAACTATTGATTGTATACCTTGATTTAAAAATGTTGTGCCAGTGATATTTTATATATTGGGTACTTAGGTAAGAGTCCATTTGATTAACTGAATATTTAGAATGTCTTCTCCCATAGTGATGGTGCACAGCATGACTTTCAGATCATTTTTGGTGAAATAAAGAGTTTCTTTGAAAGTATACTGAGTGCAGTGGGATTGAGAGAGTAGGCAGGTCCTTGGAGAAGCACACTTAATGAATAATTAAATACACTTTTATTTCTATCTTCCAATGTCTTTGAGTTTGGCTCAGTGGGAAACTCTTCTTTCCTTGCTCCAGAAAGCAATGCTAGCTGATATCATAATTTTAAACAATATTTATTTATTTATTTATGCTGGGTCTTAGTTATGATGTGTGGGATCTTTAGTTGCATGCTCTGGCATGTGGGATCTAGTTCCCTGACCAGGGATCAAACCTGGGACCACTGCATTAGGCTCATGGAGTCTTAGCTACTGGAAAACCACACTTTTATGTTCTCTTCTAGATAACAAACAGCTAAGTCCTAAAACTACCTTAAGTTGGAAACAGTGATTCCATTCAATTTTTAGAATGTAAAATTTAAGATACTGATGAAACTACTGGTTTTGGTTTCAAAAAAGATCAGAGCTGAAGTTCTTAGTTGGTCTTGAAAATTAAACTTGAATCTTTCTCTCCTAGAGTATTCTTGTAGCTTCTTCATTGGTTTTTCGCAGGACTCTTGACTGACTGGCTGACAATGTGCTTAGCTCTATTCCTTGTGTTATCTTTGCATTAATTTCTTAAGTCTTATTATTTTGTGATAAGCACCTAGGTTGTTCCTGCTCAGGTCTTCTGCTGTATGGCCTCATCTCCTCCATGGGAAACTCATGTACCCATCTTGAACTAACTCAGAATTAGTCCCAATGCAACAGAAGATTGATCCCAACATGGACCATATACTTCTATCTGTCTCTGAAGGCACTAGTTAGCTCTTGTCTTGTTCTCTTGATCTTCTTGTTCAAGTTGTCATTCAGGCATGAAGTCGTGTCAGATTCTTCAATTCCAGGTCACGTCTGACTCTTTGGGACCCCAAGGACTACAGCCTCCCAGGTTTCTCTGTCCTTCACCATCTCCCAGAGTTTGCTCAAACTCATGTCCATTAGTCCATGATGCCATCCAACGATCTCATCTTCTGTGGTCCCCTTCTCCTCCCTTCAATCTTCCCCAGCATCAGAATCTTTTCCAATGAATCAACTCTTTGCATCAGGTCGCCAAAGTATTGGGGCTTCAACTTCAGCATCAGTCCTTCCAATGAGTATTTAGGGTTGATTTCATTTAAGATTGGCTGGTTTGATTTCCTTGCAGTCCAAGGGACTCTCAAGCATTTTGTCAGATGCAAATTCTTAGCTGCTTTAGTTTTTATAAATGATGGTCAGATGTTAATTCCTGTATCACTCAACATTTCAGAATTTGCAAGGCCAAGATTCAAAATCATTCCCCTGAAGGTTTTCTACTTTACCCTAATGTGAAGGTGTGTGATGTGCATCTCCCTTGAATCTTCCATGTGGAGGGAGAATACAGGAAAAGCACTGTGAAAGATCTTTCTCTACAAAAATCCTCTGTCTTCACTTTATCACTGACTCCATATATACTCTTGAACTTTAGAAACTTTTCTGGGGATGTTTGATCATAAGTTTGCCTGGGGGTTTATGGTATTGTTTCACACATATTTCATTACTATTCTTTTATATAACTTGAGTTTGTTTTAATAAGGAATTTATAGTTTTCAAAAGCAGTAAAGCAGTAATCAAATGGTATAAGATTTAATTAAGAAATACAGGGGAAACCCAACATAAAAAGCTTAACTTTATAAATTTAAGAATTTAAATAATTTTTTTTTGAAAATTAATTTTTCGACATATTACTATTAGAGAGTTGACCTAGAGTTCAAACAGTAAAACTCATGACTTTATTGAAAATCTTGGAAAATTACCTTTCAAATGATCTATATAAATGACCTTCATCTTCAATTTCAAGGAGAAATTGAAATCAGATTCTGTACCTATGTTGAATATTAATATTCAGCATATTCTCAGTGATATGGAATATATTGTCTATTTAGTGATTTGTATAGGTAATTGTTCTTGTGCATGCTCATGTTTGAAATTAACTGAAATAATAGAAATCAGTACTATTTATATATTTTTGAGTAAATAGTCATAGTTTTTGACATATAAATATTATTTATCAAATAATATCATCAGAGATCATTTAACATGAGACTTTTGCTTTATACATAAAGATATAGTAATGACAATACCTATATTTTTAAAGAACTTTGCAGAATATGGGAACTCAGGGTAGTTATTAACGTTTTTCAAAGTCAGTGAGACCTGCATTAGAACCCACATTTTCAAATGCTCAGCCTACGTCTTTATAGTATTACACAAGGATTGGTAATTCATAATTCAATTAGGAAAACTGAGTGGTAAAATTGAAATATTTATACTAAAAAAATATAAAGTATATTTCTGTTCTAGACTTCTAAGGGGCAACTACAAAGATACTGGTTATTAACATGATAAAAAATACCATGGTGATTGCTTCTTAATTCCAAGAGCAAACCCAACTACATCTATATATTAATAAATTAAAGGAGAAGGCATATAATGTAATGAAGAGTGTGTACCTCGACTTCTAAACTATTTAGGCGATAAGATTTTTCAGTTTTAAGAAAAATAAATATGTCACTTTCTACCAAAGATGTTAATAGACTATTTAGAAATAAACTTTTCCATAATTTTTAGTTTCCTGTTTTCTGTCAAAGTTGTCATAAAAATGACTATTCCATTAATCAGCATATTGATAATCAGAGAGTAGAAATACATGCATTTTCTTTTATAACTTGTTTTCTTATTTTGGTTTTGATTACCTGTGCAAGACAGTGAAAATCATTCTGCAACAGCCCTTTTGCCGTTCACTGCTGTTCTTAATCCAGATTCTGAGTCAGACTGCTTAATAGGTGAAGAGAGTAAAAATGAAACTTAAAATAGCTAGAGAGAAACACACTGTAAATACCCGAGGGGTTTAAAAAAGTTTGTAGGCTACTTATGTGCAAATGAAGGCATTTAATTGTAATGTGTCTTCAGTGATAAATGGGGGGAAGTCTTGAATAAATTTCCCATTATAAAATGAGAAATTGTCATGCTTTGCCCTTTTCATTTGTTCCTTGAGAAAGGTGAACTTATCTAAAAAAAATTTATACCAGCAGAGCTGCTTTTTTTCAGCTAATGAACTATAGTAACTTAGGAAATGGCACTATGTTGGATGGTGGTAGAGGACAGGAATAATAACACTTTTACACTATTAAATTGATAATAGGATTTTTTTTTAAACTAATTTTATTCTCAATCACTTTTTCCTAGAATATAATAAAAGAGGTCACAGAGTTGCATAAGCTCCAACAAAAGCCTAGACAAACTCTTAGTGTCCTATAAAGGACCACAAGTCCCCAGGGTGGTAAGTCATTTTCAGTTTAGAAATAATCTTTTTGAGCTCAGAGTTAAGAACCCACTAATGTACCAGGAACTGTTTTCTGAAGTGTCAGCATAGCCCATGGTGAGTTCTGGAAAAGAAACAATTCATTAAAGGCCTTGTCTGGTCTTAAGCTGTAGCAGACAGGATGTAAAATTGATATATTAGAGTAGGAAATGGGATATTTTTAGAGTATCAGCAGTATTCCTCCTGCTCACACACAAGAAAGTTCTATACAAGGATAAAAAGAGGGAAATTAAGTATGACGTGAGTAAGAAGCAGTTGACAAAGAATGAAAGAGTCAAGAGCACAAACACAATTACAAGAGAAAAATATTCTCTTTTCTATTCTATGTTCTAACATTATAATTAATTCCAACTTCATATTTCCTATTGCAATTAATGTATTTATGTTGCTATGAAAATAGCTATTGTCATTATCCATTTTTTTGCTCTAATCAACACTGCAAATGCCCAAGGATTTCTTTTTACTGATAATATTAAATGGTGAGACACATTTACAGAAACAGTTCCAAAACCACCTTTTTAAGTGAATCGTTTTTCTTCTAAGAACACATACTGCAGATAATCTTTAAATTCACTTAGAGGCCTGACTGTAGAATATAATAAAAATCAATTGTTGAAAAAGAAATCAACTGCCGCATTTCATAAAAGCAGTTCAGCTTTACCAAATAGAGGCTTTATTGTCTTGCTCTGGGCTAAGGTTCATGTTAGACAGTGCAACATTGCTTTCAATCTCGGTAGTCTAGTTTCACAAACACAAACCCAAAGAGTGATCTCTCTGAAGAGGTGATATTAGTTTAAGTAAAACCACAGAAACATTTTCTTGGGAGGAAAAAGGTTTGAATGGGCCTCACAAAATTAATATTAAGTTTTCTGTCTTCTGCCTCATTACTTTGGTAGATGACTTGCCTTGAAGGCAGCGAAGCAAAGAATCAGCAACATGGGTCTTTGCTATTTCTGCAGTGCTGCAGTGTAGAGTTCCTACAGTTTATTCAGAAATTATGTTATGTTTAATGCACTTCCTTAGAATATCTGTGAACAGAACTAAAAATTATGCCTTGATTATGATTCTTCAAGGTGTTGGTATTTCAAATTGTGAGTGAAAACAATGGTGATTAATAAGCAAAACCAGAAAACCAGCAAATACTAAAGGAAGAGTCATTGTTTATACATTATGTGCACTCTTTGCCTGTGTGAACAAAAATAGGTACAAAATTTATTGTTCACCTGAAAATTCTGGAAAAAATCATGAGATAATATTTACTACTTTGAAACTCAAATTGGAAATAGTAATCATATGTCAATCAATAATTTTCATTTTTCAAAACAGAAATAAGTTTGTACTCTTCCCTGAGAACTTAAGTGTTTCCTTTATTTAGTGTGGACATTTGCATCAAATGGCCCTTTCAGATATTTTTAGGGCCTTCACATGTTTCCTGAACTATCATTTATGAACTGTAATCCTGAGGGCCCTGTGGGTTCTGAAGTGCTTGAATGAAGTAACTCATGTAAGAAGGTGAGCGAGCTGACGTATGGCTAGGGTGTTTCTCTTTAGCTTGCTTTGACCCTATGGCATATTATATTCTTGTTCAGTTGCTCAGTTGTGTCTGATTCTTTGCAACCCCATGGACTTCTCTGTTCTGTGGCGCAACGCCAGGCACCTCAGTTGAAAGGTGTCAATTCTTTGGTGCTCAGCCTTTTTCATTGTCCAGCTCTCATGTAATATATGCCACAGCTCTCTATGGCATATATTACTGTATTATCTTAAACGACCCTTGTCTCTGAAGTATTGTTAATTGGCTCATTGATGAAGTCATGTGAGGAGTTGTGCCTACAAATGAAACCAAAAACTCCAACTTCCCATTTCTGGATTTTAAATCCCTGTGTCTTTAGAGATACTGCTGAGAAATAAGGAAGTAATTTATCTATACAGGTCAAAAGCTAAGAGCTCACTTTCTTGTGTAATGGGCATGGCTACCAGATAACTAAACACAATCTAACAGATACATCATCAGCAACATAATGGTTTCTTAAACATTAGCTCCAGTTACCTTTTCCTGATCCAGTGTAGAATAATATGTGCATATATCATATATCTGCAGTATCATGATTTATAAGAAATATTTCTTTAAAATATTTATTTTTATTTATTTGGCTGTACCAGATGCAAACTCTTAGTTGTGGCATGTGGGATCTAGTTCCCTGACCAGGGATTGAACCTAGCTCCCTGCAGTGGGAGCACATTCTTATCCACTGGACTACCAGGTAGAAATATTTATTTGGTCATTCAGATGAACAAAATGTATTTCTCATATATATTTGTTCTTCATTCGCAGTCGCTGATGGAGAAGGGCATGGCAACCCACTCCAGTATTCTTGCCTGGAGAATCCTCATGGACAGAGGAGCCTGGAGGGCTACAGTCCATAAGGTCACAGAGAGTCCTATAGGACTGAGCAACATGCATGCACGGGCGCATGCAGGCACAGTCAGTGACTCACAAAATCTCTGTAATTTCCTAAGGGTTGAGAGTGATTGAGGTATATTTTGTTATGTTAAAGAGGCCACTTTGGGAAAGCACCTAAGAATGGAATCAGTTTGCAAATGAGTCAACCAGGTGATAGAGGGTTGGAACTTTCAGTCCCACCCCCTGACTTTTGGGGAGGGGAGAGGCACTCCCCCATCCCAGGACAAAGAAATAACCAATGGCCAAGGATGTAATCAATCATGATCTTTGTAATGAACCCTTCATAAAGCCCCACAAGGACAATTTGGAGAGCTTCTGTGTTGGTGAGTGAGGAGTCTAGAGAGTGAATTTGGAAGCTCTGAGATTGTTTTCCTGTACCGTACCCTGTGTGTTTCTTCCATCTGACTGTTCCTGGGTTTTATCCTTTATAATAAGTTGGTAATCTAGTTAGTAAAATGTTTCTCTGCATTCTGTGAGGCCCCCTAGTAAATTAAGCAAACTCGAGAAGATCTTGAGAGCCTCTGATTTATAGCCAGTTGCTCAGAAGTACAGGTTAACAACTTAGTCTTGGAATTGGTATCTCGAGTAGGAGGAGGTCATTGGAACATCCATTCTACAGCCCATAGATTAGAAGCACAGATTAACAGCTAGTGCTCACAATTTGTGTCTAAAGTGGGATGTGGGGGAGTCTTGTTAGGACTGAGCCCTTAACCTGTGGAATCTGATGTTGTCTCTAGGTAGGTAGGACAGAATAGACATCCTGCTGGTGTCTGAGAATTGATTGTTGGTGTGGGTGGAACTCTTCAGCCTCACATGGGAAACTGACTCTCAGAACACACAACATAGACTTTGAAGTTGATTTTCCCTTGATTTCTCTTCTATCCTGGAAGAAATTTTACACCAGGTAAGTGATTTGCTGTAGTTCCAGATGCTGTTTATTCTGGTTTTTTTTTTTTTTTTTTTTTCATTAAACCAGGACTATACTTCTGTATTCCCATAGGCACTAGTTTATTGGACATTATTTTGTACCCATATTGTCTAATTCTCTATAGATATTGCTGGTTAGGAACTTGTATGAGTTAGCACTGTATGGTGCTAACATATTGAGGTGAATCAGTGGACATTCAGAGTGGTTGAATTATACCATCAGTGAATGTGATCAGTGAACTTAGGTAGCAATAGCACTTACTCCTATGAATCTCCAATGTTATCAAACTGTTTTTGTGATTGAAACCATTGAAAGTAACCCAAATTACGGGTGTTAGATCCTTGACCACAATCCAGGTATCCTTTATCAGGAAGATCCCCTGGAGGAGGGCATGACAACCCACTCCAGTATTCTTGCCTGAAGAATCCCATGGACAGAAGAGTCTGGCAGGCTGTGGTCCACAGGGTCACAAAGAGTTGGACACAACTGAAGTGTCTTAGCACACATACACCCTTTATTGAACTGCTCTTATTGTAGGATATTTTACTCAGCTTTTTTTTTTCCCCATTGCCTTGGGTTCTTTTGAGACACTGAGGCTGCAGCAAAATAAGTGTAAGTTTCTATGATTTTGGGAATTCATGATTTTTTTATTTCCTTAAGTTATTTTGCTGAAAAACGTTTTCAGCAAACTGTATATATCCTGTAAAAGTCTTGAAATCTTCTCAAGCAATATTTTTGCTGAGCCACATTGGGGCAAAGTGGGAGGAACCCTGTATGCTCCATGCTCTTTGATCTTCTAAAAAAAAAAAAGAGAGTAATTATTTTTTCAAAAGCTATAAAAATCCATCTGTAAAAGTTTTAAACTAGCCAAACAGAAAGCTATAAACTTCAAAACAAAAATCAGACCACACGAGTCATCCAGAACCAAACCTAGGACTTTAAATAGCCCTAAAGCAACCCATGGAATCAATAGATTGTATATGCACCTAAAAATCTGGGAGAGCTAACAAAATTTACTTTATTCTTTGACTGGTTAATTTCAAGAAATAAACATGCCTCACTTGTCTTCCATAAGCATATCTGTTTTATTCAGAGCCTCTTTAGGAGCTCCTCAGTGTTGCTCAAACAATCTTTGACTTACAATTTAACTCCATAGAAAGCCATAGGTTGGGAAAGGGATGATTTCTGACTCTCTCTTGGCTATCATATCTTACAATGGATTCCAAGGTATTCACATTCAGGTACAATAACTAGCATAGTGATGACTGTAAGAAATGCTGGAACATGTGACATAGGTCTAGTGGGGTGGGAGGGACCATCAATTGAAGTGATTTCAAAGGAGACTTGTACGAGTTATTAATTAAAGCTTAATTTAAGCAGATGTTGCTGAGTCAGAGGCTCTGCTTACTTCTGATGATCTTGTCATTCAAATATAAGAAGTCACACAGGCTTCATTGCTGTGGATCTAAGCAAATGGTCTTTTGGCCCTGTCCTTCACCATCTCCTGGAATTTGCTCAAATTCATGTCTATTAAGTCAGTGGTGCTATCTAACCATCTCATTCTCTGATGCCCTCTTCTCTTTTGCCTTCAGTCTTTCCCAGCATCAGGGTCTTCTCCAATGAGTCGTCTCTTCGCATCAGGTGGCCAAAGTATTGGAGCTTAGCTTCAGCATTAGTCCTTCTAATGAATATTCAGGGTTGATTTCCTTTAGGATTGACTGGTTTGATCTCCTTGCTGTCCAAGGGACTCTCAAGAATCTTCTCCAATGCCACAGTTTGAAAGTGTCAACCGTTTTGCACTCAGCTTTCTTTGTGGTCCAACACTCATATCCATACATGACTACTGGAAAAACCATAGCTTTGACTATACAGACCTTTGTCAGCAAGGTGATTTCTCTGCTTTTTAATATGCTGTCTAGGTTGTTCATAGCTTTTCTTCCAAGGAGCAAGTATTTTTTAAATTCATGGCAGCAGTCACTGTCCACAATGATTTTGGAGCCCAAGAAAATACTGCCACTTTCAATTTTTCCCCATCTATGTGCCATGAAGTGAGAGACCAGATGCTATGATCTTCGTTTTTTGAATGTTGAGTTTTAAGCTAGCTTGTTCACTCTCCTTTTTCACCTTCATCAAGAGGTTCTTTTGTTCATCTTAGCTTTCTGCCACAAGGGTGGTGTCATCTACATATTAGAGGTTATTGATATTTCTCCCAGCAATCTTGATTCCAGCTTCTCCACAGAGGGGTTGGTGAGGTTACACTTGGGTTTAATAGGGGATTCTATATATAAAATAGAAACTGAATTACTAAGCAAGGGTCTTTCTCAGAAGCTCAGTGGTTACTGCTGGCAACAGATGAATGCCAGGAATCTAGGAGGAAAACTTGCATGTTGGCTAAGTCACTAGGGCTCAAATGCAAGCTCTGAACTCAAGGCATAACTTTAGGCAAGTTGTTTGACTCTGTGAGCTGCAGTTCCTTATTTTTAAAATAGAAATATAAAGTATGTAAACAAGTGAAAGTACTTGTAGCAACAAATGAACAGTCAAATGATATTGTTTAAATACTGCTTTGGTAAAATTGCTATTGTGTGTGGTTTAGGCTGTAGGTATAGGGCTTAAGTGATGATAGTTGAAAACATCATGATAAATATAGTGATATTGGAGATCTAGTACCACCTTTGTGTTTCCCACTGGCAAATGAGCAGACAATAAACAGCAAGGATGAGATGAAAGCCATGAACATTTTGATCTAAACCTTCTTTTGTACCTAAGCATAAATGTGTTCCATACTCTCACTGTTCTCTTATTGATACTTCAACTCCTCTCTTTTTATGTTTCCCTGTTCCAGTTTCATCACTTTTGAGAAGGTCAATTTAAGTTTCCTTTCTATGTTCCTCCTCATTTCCTCAGCAAGTCCTGTTGTGTATACATGTGTGTGTATATGTGAATATAGATGTATTAATGATGAAAAAAAAAGCATAGATTTTTTTACATTAATAAGATATTTTAGAGCAGTTTTAGGTTTATGGAAAAACTGAACAAAGAGTACAAAGAGTTCATATATATATGTACATATATATATATGTATACACACATATTTATTTATTTATTTTCTTTTCTTTTTGGACCACATAGCCTAGCTTTTGGGATTTTAGTTACCTGACCAGGGACTGAACCTGAGCCTATGGTAGTGAAAGCACAATGTTCTAACCTTGGGCCTTCAGGGAATTCCCCCATATGTTCTTTAATCATTCCTTTCTCCCACATTTTTTCCCATTATCTTTACATCTTGTATTAATAACATACATTTGGTAAAAATAAGGAGCTAATACTGTTCCATCATTATTAACTAAAGTTTATGGTTTAAGTAATTGTTTGCATTGTATATTTTCTGGCTTTTGACAATGTGTAAAGTAAAGTGAAAGTCTCTCAGTCATGTCTGACTCTTTGCATGGACTATACAGTCCATGGAATTCTCCAGGCCAGAATACTGGGGTGGATAGCTTTTCCCTACTCCAGGGGATCTTTCCAACCCAGGTATTGAACCCAGGTCTACCACTTTGCAGGTGGATTATTTTCCAGCTGAGCCACAAGGGAAGCCCATTTGACAATGTATAATGATATGTATCTACCATACAGTATCATACAGGCCAGTTTCACTGGCCTAAACCTTCCCTATGGTCCATATATTCAACCATTCCTTCCCTATAACCCCTGGCAATCACTGATCTTTTTATTGTCTCTATGGTTCTACTTTTTCCAAAATGTTATATGGTTAGAATCTACAGTATATAGCCTTTTCATAGTGGTTTCCTTCCCTTACTGACATGCATTTAAGTTCCTCTATGTCTCCTTATGGCATGATAGCTCACTTCTTTTTTATCACTGGATAATATTGTATTCTATAGATATACCACAGTTTATTTATAGACATATTGAAGGGTATCTTAGTTGTGTCTAAGTTTTGACATTTATGAATAAGGCTGTTATAAACATTCATGTGCAGGTTTTTGTGTGGACCTAAGTTTCACTCATTTGGGTACATAGAAAAAAAGAGCTATTGCTGCACTGTAGGATAAGAATATGTTTAGTTTTGTTAGAAACCACCAGAAGGTCTTCCAAAGTGGCTGCACCAGTTTGCATTCCCACCAGCACTGAACAAGAATTCCTGTGATTCCACATCCTCACCAGCAGTTTGTATTGTCACTGTTGATGGATTCTTGTAAACAATCCACTTTCTTGAGGTTTTCATGGATGCAGTGCTAGTTGCTCTAATGAAAAGACCTGAATCAATCAGTGATCTAAAGTTTATTTCTCGCTCCTGTGATCATCTATTGTGATGTGACAGGGGGCCCTGCTCTCCTCAGTCATTCAGAGGCCCAGGCTGAGCGTGGCTTTGCCATCTTCAGTGGGTCTTCTTTCAAGGTCACTCTTCTCATGAACACCCAGGCAAAGAGGGGGAAATATACTAAGGAGGCACAGCCACCTTTTAAATGTTTCTTAAGTGGTAGGAACTAATTCTGCACCATTCCCATGTTGAAAACTAGTCATGTGGCTATGCCTAGCTGTAAGGTCAGCTGGGAAATGTAGTCCCTGTCTGGCCAGTGGCTCCTGAGCAACAACTTAATTAGTAAGAAAGGTCACAGCAGATTATGGAGGGAATCTAGTGATCCTCCACACATTTGCTGAAACACTTAATTATATCAGTTGTGACCAAAAGAATTTTATAGTTCCCTCATGTTAGGCACTAATGACGGTACAGTTAAGAAAGAAAAATAACAAGGATTTCCTGGAGTCAGTGATAATTGGGCATAACTCTGTCCAAGACATACTGCGATCATTGGCTTTTATCATTAGACTTCATCAGTAATACTTTTCCCAGTGCTTGAATAAAATGATTGGGTATCCCATTTTCATATCTTATAGAAAGCAGTGGTTCTGAGGAGCAGAAAGCTCTTCTAACTTAATTGGAAAATAAAAAACAAACAATATACTTTTTAGCATATTGGTTCTGGTTAGGGAAGAGGGGGGAAGCAAGAAAATAATTACAGATTTCTAAATCCAATCATCTCTGTGTACTCCTGTTGCTATTCCCCTCCTTATGCACACAGTAATTTAGGTTTTGTTTTGACAAGAACATAGAGATATTCATAAACTGAGAGGCAATATTTAGAGATTTATTGAGTATCTTGTCAGAAATAAATAAGTGCCTTCAAGTTTTGAAAGCATGGTTTAGACATTAGTTGACTGGAATCATGGAGACTATTTACAAATAAAATTTAAATAAATTCATGCCTTTAAAAGGTAATCCAAATACATGTTTAGTTGACAAGCCCTCCCATCTGTTTGGCCTAATATGAAACCAAAAAACCAATTACTCAATAGTTACTTAACCACACCAGTAGATTAGCTGATATCGATTAGCAATTTAATTTGTAATCTCCCCTTTCTTTCTTACAGAAAATATTCTTTATTGATATACTTCTATATTCCTGTTTGAAAGCAAAGAAGCAAGGGAGAAAGGAAACTAGGAAGGAAGGGTTGGGTAGGAAGGGTTGAGTTAGAGGGAGGGAAGGAGGGAGGAAGGAAGTGATAGCTTTAAACTAGATGCATGAGTTTTAAAATTGCAAGGAAGCACTTGTTACTTGTCATCAGTGTAATAATTGTTCATTCAACATGCTAGCAGTTCTCTAAAAGCAGTAAAATACTATTGGCAGATGACTTGTGTTTAATTTATAGTCTGCATTTGGTTTATGCCAAAACTCCAACAGAATTTTAAACTCTAGTTTTTTGAGACTCCACCTTCCTAAAGAATCATTGGACAGAGATTCAGCTTGAATTGACTAATTCTGTCTTTCTGTGGGAAGATACCATGAATATACACTTGAAATTTTACTAAAACAATCAATTATTTCTGGCTGCCAGACTATCTTTAGCCTTAATCTTATAAATAAAAGCAATTTCTGAAATGAACCACCATATGATTCTGAAGGCCAAATCTGTGAACCAGACACTTAAGCTCTGGCAAAAATTAACCTGCATACCAGGTTTTGAATAACTGGTTGTTAGTATTAAGTAAACCAATGCTGATATATTTTAAAAAGATGGGCATCCTATTCAGATATTTTATACTACACATCTCTTAGGATCTAAGAGATTTAAAACGCTCTCAGTAATAATTTCCTCAGAGAGAAACCATTTGTTGCAGCTGTGAGAGAGAATCAAAATAAATGTTTTGAATATGCATTTACTCTAGAGCTATAATTCGCTCTTGAAACCAGAGATGTTGGCAGCACTGCTTTCTGAAACTATGGCTTTGTCTCTAATACTGATTCCTTAGAGAGGTACTCAACTTTTTTTCTTTTAATTGAAATATAGTAGATTTATAATCCCAGGAAATTTGGAAAACTCAGCAGTGGCCACAGGACTGGAAAAGATCAGTTTTCATTCCAATCCCAAAGAAGGGCAATGCCAAAGAATGCTCAAACTCCCGCACAATTGCACTCATCAGACACGCTAGAAAAGTAATGCTGAAAATTCTCCAAGCCAGGCTTCAACAGTATGTGAACTGTGAACTTCTGGATATTCAAGTTGGATTTAGAAAAGGCAGAGGAACCAGAGATCAAATTGCCAACATTTGTTGGATCATCAAAAAAGCAAGAGAGTTTCAGGAAAACATCCACTTCAGCTTTATAGACTACACCAAAGCCTTTGACAGTGTGGATCACAACAAACTGTGGAAAATTCTTAAATAGCTGGACCACCTTACCTGCCTCCTGAGAAATCTGTATGCAGGTCAAGAAGCAACAGTTAGAACTGGACATGGAACAACAGACTGGTTCCAAATAGAAAAAAGAGTACGTCAAGGCTGTATATTGTCACCCTGTTTATTTAACTTCTATGCAGAGTACATCATGAGAAATGTTGCATTGGATGAAGCACAAGCCAGAATAAAGATTTCTGGGAGAAATATCAATAATCTCAGATATGCAGATGACACCACACTTATGGCAGAAAGTGAAGAAGAACTAAAGAGCTTCTTGATGAAAGTGAAAGAGGAGAGTGAATAAGTTGGTATAAAACTCAACATTTAGAAAACTAAGATCATGGCATCTGGTGTCATCACTTCATGGCAAAAAGATGGGAAAATAGTGGAAATAGTGACAGACTTTATTTTTTTTTGGGGGGGGGGGTCTTCAAAATCACTGCAGATGGTATCTGCAGCCATGAAATTAAAAGACGCTTGCTCCTTGGAACAAAAGTTATGACCAACCTAGACAGCATATTAAAAAGCAGAGACATTACTTTGCCAACAAAGGTCCATCTAGTCAAAGCTATGGTTTTTCCAGTAGTCATATATTTGTGTGAGAGCTGGACTATTAAGAAAGCTGCTGCTATCACTTCAGTCGTGTCTGACTCTGTGCGACCCCATAGACAGCAGCCCACCAGGCTCCCCTGTCCCTGGGATTCTCCAGGCAAGAACACTGGAGTGGGTTGCCATTTCCTTCTCCAATGCATGAAAGTGAAAAGGGAAAGTGAAAGTGAAGTCGCTCAGTTGTGTCTGACTCTTCGCCACCCCATGGACTGCAGCCTACCAGGCTCCTCTGTCCATGGGATTTTCCAGGCAAGAGTACTGGAGTGGGTTATCGTTTCCTTCTCCAATAAAGAAAGCTAAGTGCCGAAGAATTGATGCTTTTGAACTGTGATGTGAAGACTCTTAAGAATCCCTTGAACTGGATAGCAAGGAGATCCAACCAGTCCATCTTAAAGGAAATCAGTCCTGAATATTCTTTGGAAAGACTGATGCTGAAGCTGAAACTCCAGTACTTTGGCCACCTGATAGGAAGAACTGACTCATTTGAAAAGACGCTGATGCTGGGAAAGATTGAAGGCGGGAGGTGAAGGGGACGACAAAGGATGAGATGTTTGCATGGCATTACCGACTCGATGGACGTGAGTTTGAGTAAACTCCAGGAGTTGGTGATGGACAGGGAGGCCTGGCATGCTGCAGACCATTGGGTCACAAAGAATTGAACATGACTGAGTGACTGAACTGAACTGATTTATAATATTGTGATAGTTGAACTTGTATAATAAGATGGTTCAATAATTTATAGATTATACTCTTTTTAGAGTTTTGATCGAATATTGACTATATTCCTTTTACTGTATATCCTTGTAGCTTATTTGTTATATATATAGTAGTCTGTATGTTTTAATTCCCTAACCATGCCTTGCCCTTCCACTCTTCCCTTACACATTGGTAAGCAAGTTTGTTCTCTCTTTATGAGTCTGTTTTGTTATATTCATGTTTTGGTTTTATTTTTTAGGTTCCACATGTAAGTGATGATGTACGGTATTTGTCTTTCTGTCTGATATTTCACTAAGCATAGTGCCCTCCAGGTGCATCCATGTTATTGCAAATGGCAATTTTTTTCTTTTTTATGGCTGAGTAATATTCCATTGTGTATATATGTGTATATACCACATTTCTTTGTTCACTTATTTGTTGATGGACACAGTTTGCTCTGTATTTTGGCTACCATAAATAATTCTTCTATGAACAGTGAGGTGCATTCATCTTTTCAAATTAGTATTTTCCTTTTATTCATACATATGCCTAGCAGCAGAATTGTCAAATTATAGTTGTCTTTTAAGCATGTTCCATGTTGTTTTTGTTAGCAGCTCTATCAATTTACATTCCCACTAATGATGTATGAGGGTTTCCTTTTCTCTACATCCTCATCACCATTTTTCATTTGTGGTGTTTTTGGTGATGGCCATTCTGACGGGTGTGTGCTGCTGTCTCATTAAGGTTTTGATTTGCATTATCCTGGTTAGTGATGGTAGGCATCTTTTCATGTGCCTTTTGGCCATCTGTATGTCTTATTTGGAAAAACCTCTATTCAGGTATTTTGGAAGTCTACTCCACTTAAGATTGTATGAAAATGTGCAGAGAAAGAACATAGAAGCATGATTTATGACATAGTGCTTCACTGTGGGTCTCTGCACATTATCTTGTTTACTAATTTTTCTCCATGTATATCTTGGCAGATTCTCTCTATCACTCTATTTCTTATTAGAAATATTAGAAATATCATGGCAAATTTGAGATATTTCAGGAGCATGGCATTTTTATTGTTCCACTGCTACCTAAAGAGGCACACATGCTTAGTTAATTAGTCATGTCAGACTCTTTGCAACCCCATGGACTGTAGTCCACCAGTCTCCTCTGTCCATGGAATTCTCCAGGCAAGAATACTGCAGTGGATTCAGTTCAGTTTAGTCACTCAATCATGTCTGACTCTTTGCCACCCCATTGACTGCAGCATGCTGGGCCTCACTGTCCATCACCAACTCCCAGAGATTGCTCAAACTCATATCCATTGAGTTGGTGATACTATCCAGCCATCTCATCCTCTGTTGTCCCCTTCTCCTCCTTCCTTCAATCTTTCCCAACATCAGGGTCTTTTCCCATTAATCAGTTCTTCGAATCTGGTAGCCAAAGCTTTGGAGCTTTAGCTTCAGCATCAGTCCTTCCAATGAATATTCCTTTAGGATGGAATGGTTTGATCTCCTTGCTGTCCAGGGGACTCTCAAGAGTCTTCTCCAACACCACAGTTTAAAAGCATCAAATCTTTGGCACTCAGCTTTCTTTATAGTCCAACTCTCACATCCATACATGACTACTGGAAAAACCATAGCTTTGACTAGATGGACCTTTGTTGGCAAAGTGATGTCTCTGCTTTTTAATATGCTGTCTATGTTGGTTATAGCTTTTCTTCCAAGGAGGAGGCATCACTTAATTTTAATTTTAATAAAGAGTAGCCATTCCCTTTTCCAAGAAGTGTTAGTGGCTCTCCTTAAATAAGGTCAGTTTGAAATCAGCCAATTTGTTTTATGAGGCTGCTTCTGAATAACCAACTTTTGAGTATTGAGACTGTTTTTTCTCCTTTAGTTCACACAGTGGATCCAGATTCCTATAGTCCCTATTCTGTAGACTCCAGTATTCTCTTCTGTAGTTCAGGAGGCAATAAAGTTCATGTTGATGGGATCACAGCATTTCAGAAATGGCATCTATCAGAGTTAGGAGAAGAGAAATTGTCTTTAAAAATTAACACTCAGCTATTAGCTAGTTTAACTGCTTTGTTTTCAGGAAAAATGGTATTTAAACTTACAGTATGTATTTGAATATTTCACAAAACAATTATTTTTAATGTTGGTTCAAATTTTATTGACGAACGCATTGATCAAGAAGGCAAATCAAATTGCAATCTTTTCAGTTTCTTACACAATAATGATCTGGAATTAATCTTCTTATCTGGTATACAGTGTTCTTACTAGATGGCTAAATAATAGCTCCTCACACAAAGGAGGATGAAATTTGAGGATCATTTCCAGTCTAAATTGTAATCGTTCCCTGTCTATTAATGTAATAGTGAGAGATGTAAAACTTTAACAAGCTTCTTCAGTAACTCTAGTAATTTACAAGCAATAGTAAATAGCTATACCCCATACTGATACTTTTTTTGTACATTACTTCAAGCACTCATTTTATATCCATAAACTAAAACCAGAGAGAAAAAGGTGGTTTAGGTTCTTTTTAACATTTTGCCTAATTATATTTTATGTATATACATAAAATAGAGGTAAAAATAATCATTAAAAGTGTTGAGTATTTTAGATTTCTCCCAAACATTTTCACAAAAGAACTTATCATTTGACCTTCACAATAACCATATTGGAAAGCAAATGTAATAGAATTAGCCCCTTTGATTACAGATGAGATAACTAGGGTCCAGAGAAATTGTGTGACAAGTATTAGTCACAGAGAAAATAAATGACATAACAGAAATTGAATCCAGGTCTTGTGATTGAACTTCTATGTCTTATAAGCATCCTATTAAAAACAAATAAAACTTACCTCTATGATTGAGTCAAACTCTGGTCTTTTTCCTTTATCTCACCAGGTTGCTTGAGTAGTCTACATGTAAAGCCTGTTTCCTCATGCCCTGCTGACTCTTGAACCCTTTTATAATTAGGTTTCTTCATTGTACTGACTGCTTTCTTCATGAAGTTATCACTGGTTTTTTATGATTTCCTTCTTTTTAAAAAAATGATCTATTTTTGACTATGCAGTCTTCATTGCTGCCTGCAGGCTCTTCTCTAGTTCAGGCAAGTGGGGGCTACTCTTTGTTGTGGTGTGGGCTTCTCAATGCAGTGGCTTCTCTTGTTGCAAAGCACAGGGTCTTGGCCCATGGGCTCAGTAGCTGTGGACACAGCCTTAATTGCTCCAGGGCACATGGTATCTTGCTGACCAGAGATCTAACCCATGTCCCCTGCATTGGCAGGCAGATTCTTAACCACTTGACCACCTGGGAGGCTATAATTTCATTCTTTATTTACTTTGAAATCTCTTTTTCTTCTTTTATTCCTTCCTTCTCCGGACCCCACCTCCTTTCCCTCCTTTCTTCTTTCCATCCTCCCCTGTTTTCTAAAACATTGTACTCTTGTTTTTGTCTCTCTCAGATTCCTTCACTAGCCATCCTAGAAGAAAAAAATTATCCATATGTATCAGAGAGTCCTTCCTAGAGCAACTGCTGTGTCCTTAAGAGTACCCATAGTCTCCAAAATTTGCTGAGCAGACTCACAAGAATCAGCAAAGATCCTATACTCATGGTTAAAGTTTATTATGCCAAAAGGTTACAGTGTAAAATCAGCAAAGGGAAAAGGCACAGGAGAACCAAGGCATAGTCTTCCATATGTTCCCTCCCAGTGGAGTTGCATGGGGACTGGCTTCCTTCATCCAACAGTGATGTTTTTAACATCAGGTATACAGACTCCAACCCCTCAGAGTAAAAGTAGGTCCTCATCATACATCACATGGTTAGCATAAACTATCTGATTAAACTGCTAATTCATGGCCCAAGACTTCAAATATACAAAAATACTTGTATCAGCCAGAATATTCCAAGGTCATTTCTTAGAAGTTTGTGAAGGGCCAATCATGAACACAAGCCTTTTTTTTTTTTTTTTTTTTTTGTGAGTTGGGGGGAAAGGCATTGAGTTTGAAAAACTCAGCCTGCTGAGTTAACCTCTTCCTGCATTTACCCCACTTACAGATACTTCTGTCTTATGTTTCAACCCTGATATTTTTTAATTTTCTAACTGGATTTAGAAAAGGCAGGGGAACCAGAGATCAAATTGCCAACATCTGTTGGATCATTGAAAAAGCAAGAGAGTTCCAAGAAAACATCTACTTCTGCTTCATTTACTACACTAAAGCCTTTGACTGTGTGGATCACAACAAACTGTGGAAAATTCTTAAAGAGATGGGAATACCAGACCACCTGACCCACCTCCTGAAAAATCTGTATGCAGCTCAAGAAGCAACAGTTAGAACTGAACATGGAACAACAGACTGGTTCCAGATCGGGAAAGGAGTATGTCAAGACTGTATATTGTCACCCTGCTTATTTAACTATATGTGGAAAACATGTGAAATGCCAGGCTGAATGAAGCACAAGCTGGAATCAAAATTGCCGGGAGAAATATCAATAGGCAGATGACACCACCCTTATGGCAGAAAGCAAAGAACTAAACAGCCTCTTGATGAAAGAGAAAGAGGAGAGTGAAAAAGTTGGCTTAAAACTCAACATTCAGAAAACTAAGATCATGGCATATGGTGTCATCACTTCATGACAAATAGATGGGGAAACAGTGGAAAGTGACAGATTTTATTTTCTTGGGCTCCAAAATCACTGCAGATGGTGACTGCAGCCATAAATTTAAAAGATGCATGCTCCCTGGAAGAAAAGCTATGATCAACCTAAACAGCATATTAAAAAGCAGAGACATTACTTTCCCAGCAAAGGTCTGTCTAGTCAAAGCTTTGGTTTTTCCAGTAGTCATGTATGGATGTGAGAGTTGGACTATAAAGAAAGCTGAGTGCCGAAGAATTGATGGTTTTGAACAGTGGTGTTGGAGAAGACTCTTGAGAGTCCCTTGGACAGCAAGGAGATCCAACCAGTCCATCCTAAAGGAAATGAATCCTGAATATTCATTGGAAGGACTGATGCTGAAGCTGAAACTCCAATACTTTGGCCACCTGATGCAATGAACTGACTCATTTGAAAAGACCTGATGTTGGGAAAGATTGAAGGAGGGAGGAGAAGTGGACGACAGAGGATGAGATAGATGGATGGCATCACTAACTCAATGGACATGAGTTTGAGTAAAGTCTGGGAGTTGGTGATGGACAGGGAGGCCTGGTGTGCTACAGTCCATGGAGTGGCAAAGAGTCAGACATGACTGAGTGACTGAACTGAACTGATTTTTTGATTGGACCAAAGATGATCACACCTAGCTTAAGTGTAGGTTATTTATGAGATAGTTGGAGCTTCCCTGGTAACTCCATCGGTAAAGAATCTGCCTGCAATGCAGGAGACCTAAATTTGTTCCCTGGGTTGGGAAGATCCCCTGGAGTTGGAAATGGCTACCCACTCCAGTATTCTTGCTTGGAGAATTCCATGGACAGAGGAGCCTGGAAAACCACAGTCCATGGGGCTGCAATAGTCAGATACAGCTGAGGGACTAAAACTTTCACTTCACTTCACTTGAAATATATATAGAGAGAAAACAGGATTGGCATGGGAGAGATCAGACTTAGCAATATATTTTTGTGTCCCCTTGGGCAAATTAAAATCTTTAATAAACACACATACTCAAAAAATATTAGTTTTTGGACCTGTCTTACAATTGTCAGATATGATTCTCACCTTCCCATAGTCATCACCGTGGTCCTTGCTGTGTCTTGCCTTGTTACTACTTATAATTGATCTTTTTGACTCCAACCTGAACATCTGTGTACACAGCACTCTCCTCGCACCTGGCCTGCTGCTGTGACTCTAATCCATCCTTTATATGGCTGAACAAATTCTGTTGTTAAAAGGCATCTTTGATCACTCTAGTCTTCTTATCAAAACGCTTCTATGCTTTCTGGTTGCTCACAGATGAAAATTTACTCTTCTTAGCCTGGCAGTCCATCTCCTCCACAGTCTGTTTCTATCCTGTATTTAAAGATTTGTCTTTCTTTACTTTGTTTATGATGCATGCTTTATTTGAAATAATTTTAAAGATTTTACATAGAAAAAATGTTATGATTTCTGGTTTGGGGGGCTTTTGTTTTTATTGTTTACTTGTTTGCTTTTTGTGGTCTTATGTACAAAGATGCTTTCTAATCAAGATCATAGAAAGGCTGTCTATTTAAAAAAAAATGTGGTTTTAAATTTATATTCTGCTACTGTAACATATCTGCAGTTTCTGTGGGGACATGGTTTTTAAAAGATGTGTGGTTTTATAGTCTCCAGATTTTCCCAAGTCTTTAATGAAATTCTTTACCTCACTAAGCTGCAGTGCTGCAGGTATCATAAAATTAATTTCTCTGAATAGACAAGTTAGCTTGTTGACTTTTCATTGTTTTCCTTTAGTATATTTAGACATTTTACAAAAAAAATAGCTTAAAATTTCATGAATTTTGCATGTTGATATCCTACATTTCGTTTACCCTAAAATTGTCCTTTTCAAAAACATTTTAGCTTTTCTATCACATATTTCCCACACATATGTTTAAAATAAGCTTAACCTGTTAAGTTAAACTTCACTGAAATTTTAAGTGGGACCTTAGTATTGTTCATTCTTTTATAAAGGGCTTTTTAATGTATTTCATCTCTCCATAAAAAAAAGTACAGTGTGCTATTCTGGTTAATTAAGTGCTAGTTTATGTCTTGTGTTAAATTTCTATAAATTTAACTTTTCTAATTTTTTCATATAATTGTTAGTTTTAATGATAGGCAATTTTTGTCAGTTTCTTTAAGAATGGGATCCATATACATTTTATCTTGTTGGTATACAGAAAAATTATTGCTTTTTTCCATATCAATCTTATATCTGAAATATTTCATCTAAGATTGCTATCCTATTTGGGCAGCATTTGAAACATGACAATTTAGTCTAATAGTTTATTGGAAAATTTCCAAATCCAAAAAGAGCAGAGTCTGTACATCTTTAAGAGTTGAGGCAGCAGGAGCATTTGTCTTGTCAGAAAGGATACTTTGAGAGCCAATGAGTCCCAATTTATTTTTCTTGAGTTCTTGTCACTCTGCTCAAAAGTAAAGGTCAAAAGAGAGTTTGAACAAGAGAGCTTCACTTGATATTAGCCCAACTATTGTCCAAAGGATTACGCAAGAGGCAAAATAAAAATAAGTTTGTACTAGCAAAGTTAACAGTTGATTTCTACTCCTGGTGGGATAAATTGCATCTGCCATAAAGCTGGTTTTATTTTTTGTTTTGTTTGAAGAGAATACTGCAATGAATATCTCTTTTCATGTTGCCTTAAGCCCATGGATAAGTGTTGCTTTAGAAGACAAACCAAAATGTGTAACTTCTGTATCACAAAAAGTGTGTATTCTAAAAATTTTAATAGAATCTGCCAATTTTCTCTTTGGAGTAGCTATAAGGAACGCTTTTCATATAATTCTTGTTGTACAAATATATTTTCTCTCATTCTCTTTAACTCTTGATATGATCAAACTTAAAAAAAAAAAAATTCCAATCTGGTGATTAAAACTCCTCAGCATTCTTATATTTAAAATAAAGTTTCACAACTTATTTATGTATTTGTTTTATTTTGTTTATATTAGTGTTAGTTTTGAACATGTTATTCCCTTTCATTAGGTTATAAATGCCTTGAGGGTAGAAAAAAATGTTTAACACAGAGGGGGCTGTTTGTAACACCTGATGCATGCTTTCACGTACAAATGCCTAAAAACACAATTTTCTTAATTGTCTTCTACCTCCTGATATGGTGCTTTGTTGATGTAGTATCCAGTAGTTGTATGGATTTCTAAGATCACGTGACAAATTCATAAGGCTAACTCAATCTTGATTTCCCAAAGCATTTTGTTTTCTACTACTACTTCATATTTAGGATGAAGTTGCCTTACATAAAATTTAGAAAAGTTGTTCGTTACCTTCTGCCATATCACCACTGTATTCTATCTACAGTGGCTTACTATTCCTCAGTCTGCAACCTATACTTTTGTTGGTACATGTGTGTATAGATGTACAGAAATCCTTTTAAGTTTTTTTTTTTTTTTTTAAGAGAACAGAAGAGGACAAGATCAGCTTTTCAGTATCTTTGGGAAATTGCTTCATAATTACCTTTTCAAATAAAAGGTTTAACTCTTTTCAGAAATATTTCTAATTTTTTTTCATTGAAAATTTAATGTTGAACCCATTATATGAAACAACCTGCTTTTCTTGAAGACAGAGAAGTGTTTTCAATAAAAAGAGAAACTGGATTTCCAACTGAGAATATATTTTGGCTCCAGATGGTCACACTCTGAAACCTTTAAGTTGGATAAATTATCCTAATGATATATTCAACTTTGTACTCCTAGACTATGAACTGCAGAGTGTTTGGAGATTGTTCACCAAGAAGTTGATCTGTAATGTTAGAAATGATGCAACTTTATTTAGCATTTTTAAACAATAAAATATGCTTCCTAATTTCTCCAATGCACCACACAAATAGTACCCAAAAAATCTTTCCTCAAATGGATATGTGATATTGTCATTTAAACTGTGTTCTTTGGTACACAGGTTGTTATTATTACTCATAGGTATCTGTAGTACTTGAATGAAATGTCCCCCTACCCAGTTGCCCACTCACCTGACTAAGACAGTATCATTTTTCAAAGCTATAAGATTAATCATAGTGAAAATAAACATTTAAAGGCAAGTAAAGCTGATCTAGGTAAATATTACCCATTCTCTATCAACCAATATTTTTTAGATAGCATTTTTAGATGCAAAATCCTTGTGTTATTAACACCCTTGCCTGAAGGTTTTGCTTATTGTTAAGCAGTTACATACTTCTGAAGTGGCTTCACTCTATCCAGATTTTTCATAGGACAGTCTATTTCTTCTTTGGAAAGTGAGCTGATCAGAGTATTAGAAAACAGGAACTAACTGAAGTATTAATAATATAACGTTTCACAATATTCCATGGAGGATCCAAGCTCTGTTCAAACAGGGAAAATCATGTACTTCCTAAGTTTAGACCAGAAAGCTGTCACTTTCCTAGTCCCTCTTCATTTCTTTCAGTCAGAATGGTATGAGAGTAAAGCTGATTCATCATTGTCCATCAGCTTGCTTGCCTCTAATTTTAGTCTGTTCCTGGAGTGTTGGCATCTTCGTCTCCCCCAGCTCCTCCTCCTATAGTTAACAGCAGTTAACTTTCAGAGAAAAACCTTTCTCTTTTCAGAAACCATAGAATTCTTAATCATGAAATTTTGAGCTTCATGTACAACCAATCTATCTGCCAAAGAGTGACTATAATTTTGGTGCGGAAAATTCTTGCTTCGGGTAAATTTAAAACAAGAAAATAAAGACTAGGACAAGGCTCTGTCTCAAAAGTGGGAGAATAAGAGGTGTGGAGATTTCACAGGGCAGTGATGAATTTTCACTTTTAGTCACCAGATTGCTACAGATTTGTTAGACATGGCATCTCACTTTAGGAAAGGTGGTAAAAAGTGAACTCACTTTTGAACTGAAAACTGGACTTGGAATTTCTGTGTTTGAGTGCTAATTGTGATATGTAACACTCAATACTTTTCTCTTTACTCTGCTTTTGTATAAACACGTTTTAAATTCACTGAGTAGGATCATATGCAAAGCAGATTAAGACAGACATAAGCCTTTACACACAATACTGTTACAAGTGCTACTAATATAATTACTAATACTTGTAACAACAGTAACATTTCGGGCATTTACTATTACTAGGAATTGTGTGGTAAGCACTTGATATGAATAAATCTGTTAGATTTCACAAAAAGTAGCAAGTGGAGGATAGGTAGTATACTTTTTGGTAATTATCTTGTAAGTTCAACAACTATGACTACGGGGTACATGGGTCATTATTACGTTACAACTAAGATTTTGCATGTACCATTCATTCAACAATGATTCAGTGTGTTACTGCTATGTGACAGCCTTGGGCTTGATACTTTGGATATCTAGAAGCAGTAGAGGACATAAGGCGTGAAAAGTGCCAGGGTTAGGCAAACCTTAAGCCCTTGGTCAGTTACACTTGATAAATTTCACTTATACCAGAGCAAGGCTTGTGGATTAAAAGATGGAAATAATTTTCAATTGTAAAAATATGAAAAAACATAGTCTATGGAGATGACATCTAATTTGAGAAGGCTGCAAAATGTGGCTAGAACAAAGATAGGTAGAAGGAGATTAAAGGAGCCTTTCATGCTAAGGGAATTAATTACAGAGTGCACAGGCAGGCTGGGATCAGAGGGCATGTGCAGGTCCTGACAGGCAGCCCAGCTTTGTCACAGCGTGGAGGAGAAGTGGAGCTGCGGTTGGCTGAGATCAGTTCAGTGAGGACCTTTAGCACTAAGCCACATATCCTTGACTTACTTGGTAGGATTCAGAGAAATATGAAAGGGTTTGATAAAAGGGAAGATGTAATACTGTAAAGGTTTTGCTCTGGAAGTGGTAGGTAGAAAAAGGTAGATGGAGGGAAAAAAAAAAACAGGTCAGTTAAGAGGCCACAATCAGAATTCAGGTATGAGGTGACAATATTTGCATTAGGTGGATGCCTGTGGAATTAAAAGGAAAGGATCTATATTCAAGGTAATAAGAAAGACTAGCTGGGCTTGAAGTCTGGGGGGAATTTAGTGGGCAAAAAGTAAGAAATCATATGTTTACAAATGTAAGATCTACAAACAAAAAGCCTGTTATCCTAATATAAATCATCCTGCATCTCAATGGCCAATGTATCTTTTGTAAGACGTTGACTGCATGTTTTTCCCTTTCAGAGTATATTTTTCTGTTTCCATTTATTAAGGAATTAAATGAACTCCTTTGCTCTATCTCATAAGTAGCCTAATAGTTTAATATTCTGCATTCAACTTTCATTGAGATGGTTTTATAAACAAATATTAGCTTTTTGTACTTTACTGCTTGCACAGGATCTCATGAATTTTAATTTTTAATTAAAAAGTGACTCACTGATTGCTAGATCCTTTTCTATTATTCTTTAGCTTATTTGTACCATCTAAGCATCTTTCCTCATTGTTTTCTCTAAGTCTACACCCTCAATGGACTTCCCTGGTGGCTCAGATGGTAAAAGCGTCTGCCTACAATGCGGGAGACCCGGGTTCCATCCCTGGGTCAGGAATATCCACTGGAGAAGGAAATGGCAACCCACTCCAGTACTCTTGCCTAGAAAATTCCAGGATGGAGGAACCCTCAATGAAGTCCTATGGTTAAATCTAGCATTAAAAACAGTTTTTAAAAACAGTTTTCAAAAGCCAGCAAATTTTTCTTTGTATCATGTTTGATCTTGGTAGTTGAAAAAAAAGGCCTTTATGTTCAAAATGTATGGTTAACCTGGCAAGCAACAACTGCTTTCTTTATAAAGTCTTTATGCTTCATTGAGAAAGAAAAGATTGCAATTAATTTTCTATTATTTAAGAGGTCTTGAAGTGGAGAGATAACATTATCCCTGCCTAGAATTTTTTTTACTTGGTTAGAAACCTGGCAAAAATATGAAAATTAGAAAAGCAAATAGATTCTGCCCATGAGATGTTGCACATCAGAATGACCCAGCACTTACTAAGTCAACTCAAGGGAAATTTATAGGTGAAAACTACTTTTAATGGCTTCAGATAGGAAGCTATCCTGAATCCCTAAAGCATTGTATGAGATACCTGCCATACCTTCAAAACATTGATCAATCATATGAGGGTTATGTGTAATGAGCGAAGTCAATAGGAAAAAGATTAGACAATATAATTATTCAAAAAAGAGAGTATATATACATATATTTATACTTGGATATAGGATAATGTTGATATGCAGAGATAGAGTGAGTTTGTTATATAGTATAAGATGTAAGAATTATTGAAGAGATGGTCCTTTTTATTATGCAATTAAATGTCTTCAAATCAGGTATAAATTGTGTATATTTATAAATATAGTGTTCTCTACTATTTATAAGGGACTTCCCTGGTGGCTCAGATGGTAAAGGATCTGCCTGCAATGGGGGAGACCCAGATTCAATCCCTGGATTGGGAAGCTCCCCTGGAGGAGGGAATGGCAGCTCTAGTATTCTTGCCTGGAGAATTCCATGAACAGAGGAGCCTGGTGGGCCATAGTGCATGGCATTGCAAAGAGTCAGACATGACTGAATGACTAACACTTTCACCTTTCATTCTATTCGTGCATAGTTTCTTTTAAAATAATTTCCCACTCTGATGAAAAGTTCACAATTGATGATATTTAACAATGTTTCTCATATTTATTTATTTTTTTGTTTCTCGTATTTATTTTGGAGATGCTGACCATTTAGTCCACAAGAAACATTAGATTTACAATAGCCAACCAAAACAAAATTATGGTGGGTAGCTTGGAACATATTCCTCAACTCCATTGAGAGAAAAAAATTATTGGAAACATTCTTTCCTACCATAAAGGGTTGCTCTGAACAACTTCTGGTTACTCTGTTTCCATTGATTATTGGTGAGTGGTTGGTGGTTTAGTCGCCCAGTCCTGTCCAACTCTTTGCAACCCCATGGACTGTAGCCTGCCAGCCTTCTCTGTTTATGGAATTCTCCAGGCAAGAATACAGTAGTGGGTTGCAATTTCTTTCTCCAAGGAGTCTTTCTGACCCAGGGATTGAACTTGAGTCTCCTGCATTGAAAGCAGATTCTTTACCAACTGAGCCACCAGGGTGAGTGGTTAGGTTCTGACTGTACATACAGCAGGATGGAGCTTCTTGGATTCTGAATAGCTTTTACTTCCTTTGTTTATCCTCATCTCACCGATTTGGCAAAAGGGGATTTCTCACATTCACTCTTCCATGCCAATCATTGGTCCTGTCATGGAGGGAGACATTTCAGATAACACTTGCAAAGAGTCTTCAAGAAAGAGTATTGCTTGCTTTTAGGTGCTCCATTCTGAGGAATTGAGGAGCCAGGATAAACAAGACTTGCTTATTTCCCTCCCTGAGTCAGAGGCATCAGCAGGACTTACTGACTTGATTGTGTGGGGTTGGGTACCCATAAAGCAAGACCCTTCAGGTGAGGAAGCTGGGCTGAATAGAGGGCAGAGAGGAGAAATAATTGAAGTTGCCAGGCATTCAAGTGATACAGGCCATATATAAACTATTTCTACTGCCCAAAGTTGGCAGAAGTGTTCCTGTTCAACACATGCGTGGGTCTTTCAGCTGATAGTGACCCAGCTTTTTTAGCAGATGTCAGTAATAGCAGGGCCACATCTGGATAATATTGTTCTCCTCTGAAAACAGGTAACCCCCCGCCCCCCAACAAATCTACCTTACTGAGTTTATGACTGCAAGTAACTCTCTTCCACACATTTGGAATTTGTTGTTTGGAAATGACCATAACACATTTAAATATTTAATCATATGCCAAAATGTTTGTTTACAAAATCAGTTTCTCTGTCTCTTTTCCAGTGTTAGTTGCTCAGTCATGTCTGACTCTTTGTAACCCCATGAACTGAAGCCTGTCAGGCTCCTCTGTCCGTGGGTTTTTCCAGGCAAGAATGCTGGTTGCCATTTCCTTCTCCAGGGGATCTTCCCAACCCAAGAATTGAACCCAGGTCTCCCACACTGCCTGCAGGCAGACTCTTTACCATATGAGCCACCAGGGAAGTCTCTCTCTATATATATGTATATGTGTGTGTATACATATATATATACACACATGTCCTATACACATACATACACACAGATATATCACATATACATATTTTGAACCAAAACAAATATATTTCTTTCTTTTTACACAAAGCCACCCTTCTTAAATGTGTTTCCTAAAATGTTACTATTTTCTAAAGGCAGAGTCTATAGCAAACTCAAGACACTATGCTTTAGTGTATCAGTATTATTAGTTACCATAGTAAGAACAGGCAAAAAGAAAAAAAAAAAATGTATTTAGGATTTTCTTTTAAGGTGTAGATGAGATGGGGAGAAGCCTAAGGTATTTCACCCAGTAAAGTGATCCTTGTGCTAGCAAGAAATAATTGTGCTGGTCACATTGAATCATGATCCATTCCAAAGGGACTGAAACTCTTTCATGAATGACAACTTATTCTTAAATATTTTTCTCCTTGAATTTTTATAGTCATGGTACCAAGAGAATAGATATAATTAAGGTTGAAATGAGATTTCTATTAGAAAACTGATTACTAAGATTTAATATTTATCCCAGCTATACTGAACGAGAATCAGTCATATCCCCAGTTTGTTGCTCCAGATTTTTCCGCTATAAAAATTTTACTCTATTCCTCATGACATTTTTATGGTAAAAATTATCATTTTGGCAGGAATAACATTTGTTAGCACATGATTTGGGGTTTATTTGGAAAAGTATAGCTGGACTAACATACAAAGTTGTTGACATTCTTGGTTTGTCCATCACTCTCATTAGAGAAAAAATAATATATGGAAGCATTTTTAGATTTATATATTGTAAGATTTTGATCTGTTTAGCAGTTTTCTTATAATAGAAACTAAGGCTTTGACTTTCATATGTACTCAATCGACCTATTCTACCCTCTATTTTTTCTTCTTTTTTCCTTTTTGGCCCTCCAATCTAGAAAGCTTAATTTTAAAAACTTGCAGTTGGGCAGACAGCTGGTCTTTGTAGAAGATTTAACACTTTGGATATTTTGAATACAGTTTTGTAGCTGCTAGAAACTGAAATATAAATAAAACAAAAAAAAAAAATGTGAGTGAGAAGAACATCCCATAACGAAGCCAGATCTCTAAGGATTCTTTTTCAAGTGAAGGCATTATTTCCCTCTTGGTTTTATAGTACAAACATGGAATGCATTCATGGATCATATCAAACTGATAAAGCTCAATTTCAAGAATGTATAAATACAGGATATTACCAGTAGAGAATTCAGAGTATATTATAACTCAATGGGAACCTCTTGTGAATATTTTTTAACATTTCCATTGTAGGAGTTTCAATAATAAATGATTTACAACTACTATCTCAAGATTATATAGAGCAATAAAATCAACATGATAACACAAAGCTTCTACCTTGGCCCCAAACATTTGCCAATGACATTTCCTCTATTTCGGTTTAAATGTGGTCCTGGTGTCCCAATTTGGAATTCAGAATTGATTTTCCTATAGAAACACCATAAGAAATTATGATAGGTTTCACTGAATTAGTACAATTATTACATGGGTATATGAGTGAAAGTAACACTGATGCTAATTGAACATACTAGGCAATGTTTCAGGTACCATATATGCAATTTACCATTCAGCATTCACTTTAATGCTCTTACAATAGGTACTGCTGTTATCCCAGTTGTATAAATGAAGAAACAAGTAGAACAGAAAGTTAAATAATTTGTCCGAGAGTATCCAGCTTGCCAGAGGAGGAGATGAACTTTGATGTCAAGCTGGGTTAATTGGTAGGCCAATCTTGAATGCCTCACTAAAACATCACCATGAGTTACAGAGACTTTGTGTGTGTGCTTTTTTGAGGGATATAATCATTTATTCATATAAACTGTTTCTCTGAGAAAATAGCTTCTGAAATTTTGAGACATAGCCCGTACGTTTCAGGAAGAATGGAGAAGTATATTACGAGACTTAGTACTTGGAATTGTGCTAAGTAAGCATGAGGAAAACAGATTGTCAAATGACTTTATTGAAATCTATTGTAATCTTTATCACCTGTTTTATCTCTATCCATGCACTATCTTGTTTAATGTATTGAGTGGTTGGCAATCCATGCACGTTATACTCAACTGCTTACTCATTGCTAGAGAAAACTAATCTTGGCAGTGTTTATTTAGGCTGTACCATTTGCAAGGAACACTTGGAAAATGAGCAGCATGATATAGTGGTTACCACTACAGGTTTTGGAGACAAATTCTGTTAGTTCAAATCCCACATTTGCTATTTATTAGTCATGTCATTCTGGGCAAGTTACTTAAATTCTCTATGCCTATTTCTTTATCTGTGAATGGGGATAATAAGTTCAGTTCAGTTCAGTCACTCAGTTGTGTCTGACTCTTTGTGACCCCATGAATTGCAGCACGCCAGGCCTCCCTCTCCATCACCAACTCTTGGAGTTTACTCAAACTCATGTCCACTGAGTCAGTGATGCCATCCAGCCATCTCATCCTCTGTTGTCCCCTTCTCCTCCTGCCCCCAATCCCTCCCAGCATCAGGGTTTTTCCAATGAATCAGCTCTTCGCATCAGGTGGCCAAAGTATTGGAGCTTCCGCTCCAGCATCAGTCCTTCCAATGAACACCCAGGACTGATCTCCTTTAGGATGGACTGGTTGGATCTCCTTGCAGTCCAAGGGACTCTCAAGAGTCTTCTCCAACACCACAGTTCAAAAGCATCAATTCTTCGGTGCTCAGTTTTCATCACAGTCCAACTCTCACATCCATACGTGACCACTGGAAAAACCAGAGCCTTGACTAGATGGACCTTTGTTGACAAAATAATGTCTCTGCTTTTTAATATGCTGTCTAGGTTGGTCATAACTTTCCTTCCAAGGAGTAAGTGTCTTTTAATTTCATGGCTGCAATCACCATCTGCAGTGATTTTGGAGCCCCCCAAAATAAAGTCTGACACTGCTTCCCCTTCTATTTGCCATGAAGTGATGGGACCAGATGCCATTATCTTAGTTTTCTAAATGTTGAGCTTTAAGCCAACTTTTTTTTTTCATTTATTTTTATTAATTGGAGGCTAATTATTTTACAGTATTGAAGTGGGTTTTGTCATACATTGACATGAATCAGCCATGGAGTTACATGTATCCCCCATCCTGATCCCCCCTCCCACCTCCCTCTCCACCCGATTCCGCTGGGTCTTCCCAGTGCACCAGGCCCGAGCACTTGTCTCATGCATCCCACCTGGGCTGGTGATCTGTTTCACTTTAGATAATATACATGTTTCGATGCTGTTCTCTTGAAACATCCCACCCTCGCCTTCTCCCACAGAGTCCAAAAGTCTGTTCTGTACATCTGTGTCTCTTTTTCTGTTTTGCAAATAGGGTTATCATCACCATCTTTCTAAATTCCATATATATGTGTTAGTATGCTGTAATGTTCTTTATCTTTCTGGCTTACTTCACTCTGTATAATGGGCTCCAGTTTCATCCATCTCATTAGGACTGATTCAAATGAATTCTTTTTAATGGCTGAGTAATATTCCATGGTGTATATGTACCACAGCTTCCTTATCCATTCATCTGCTGATGGGCATCTAGGTTGCTTCCATGTCCTGGCTATTATAAACAGTGCTGCAATGAACATTGGGGTGCACGTGTCTCTTTCAGATCTGGTTTCCTCAGTGTGTATGCCCAGGAGTGGGATTGCTGGGTCATATGGCAGTTCTATTAGTTTTTTAAGAAATCTCCACACTGTTCTCCATAGCGGCTGTACTAGTTTGTATTCCCACCAACAGTGTAAGAGGGTTCCCTTT
Source organism: Dama dama (assembly GCF_033118175.1). Taxonomy (NCBI): domain Eukaryota; kingdom Metazoa; phylum Chordata; class Mammalia; order Artiodactyla; family Cervidae; genus Dama; species Dama dama. The sequence goes on from NC_083689.1 coordinate 38,313,414, forward strand.
TCTCCACACCCTCTCCAGCATTTATTGCTTGTAGACTTTTGGATAGCAGCCATCCTGACTGGAGTGTAATGGTACCTCATTGTGGTTTTGATTTGCATTTCTCTGATAATGAGTGATGTTGAGCATCTTTTCATGTGTTTGTTAGCCATCTGTATGTCTTCTTTGGAGAAATGTCTGTTTAGTTCTTTGGCCCATTTTTTGATTGGGTCATTTATTTTTCTGGAATTGAGCTTCAGGAGTTGCTTGTATATTTTTGAGATTAATCCTTTGTCTGTTCCTTCATTTGCTATTATTTTCTCCCAATCTGAGGGCTGTCTTTTCACCTTACTTATAGTTTCCTTTGTAGTGCAAAAGCTTTTAAGTTTCATTAGGTCCCATTTGTTTATTTTTGCTTTTATTTCCAATATTCTGGGAGGTGGGTCATAGAGGATCCTGCTGTGATTTATGTCAGAGAGTGTTTTTTCTATGTTCTCCTCTAGGAGTTTTATAGTTTCTGGTCTTACATTTAGATCTTTAATCCATTTTGAGTTTATTTTTGTGTATGGTGTTAGAAAGTGTTCTAGTTTCATTCTTTGACAAGTGGTTGACCAGTTTTCCCAACACCACTTGTTAAAGAGGTTGTCTTTTTCCCATTGTATATCCTTGCCTCCTTTGTCAAAGATAAGGTGTCCATAGGTTCGTGGATTTATCTCTGGGCTTTCTATTCTGTTCCATTGATCTATATTTCTGTCTTTGTGCCAGTACCATACTGTCTTGATGACTGTGGCTTTGTAGTAGAGTCTGAAGTCAGGCAGGTTGATTCCTCCAGTTCCATTCTTCTTTCTCAAGATTACTTTGGCTATTCAAGGTTTTTTGTATTTCCATACAAATTGTGAAATTATTTGTTCTAGTTCTGTGAAAAATACCGTTGGTAGCTTGATAGGGATTGCATTGAATCTATAGATTGCTTTGGGTAGTATAACCATTTTGAAAATATTGATTCTTCCAATCTATGAACACGGTATGTTTCTCCATCTGTTTGTGTCCTCTTTGATTTCTTTTATCAGTGTTTTATAGTTTTCTATGTATAGGTCTTTTGTTTCTTTAGGTAGATATACTCCTAAGTATTTTATTCTTTTTGTTGCAATGGTGAATCGTATTGTTTCCTTAATTTCTCTTTCTGTTTTCTCATTGTTAGTGTATAGCAATGCAAGGGATTTCTGTGTGTTAATTTTATATCCTGCAACTTTACTATATTCATTGTTTAGCTCTAGTGATTTTCAGGTAGAGTCTTTAGGGTTTTCTATGTTGAGGATCATGTCATCTGCAAACAGTGAGAGTTTCACTTCTTCTTTTCCTATCTGGATTCCTTTTACTTCTTTTTCTGCTCTGATTGCTGTGGCCAACACTTCCAAAACTATGTTGAATAGTAGTGGTGAGAGTAGGCACCCTTGTCTTGTTCCTGATTTCAGGGGAAATGCTTTCAGTTTTTCACCATTGAGGGTAATGCTTGCTGTGGGTTTGTCATATATAGCTTTTATTATGTTGAGGTATGTTCCTTCTATTCCTGCTTTCTGGAGAGTTTTAATCATAAATGGGTGTTGAATTTTGTCAAAGGCTTTCTCTGCATCTATTGAGATAATCATATGGTTTTTATCTTTCAATTTGTTAATGTGGTGTATTACATTGATTGATTTGCGGATATTATAGAATCCTTGCATTCCTGGGATAAAGCCCACTTGGTCATGGTGTATGATTTTTTTAATATGTTGTTGGATTCTGTTTGCTAGAATTTTGTTAAGGATTTTTGCATCTATGTTCATCAGTCATATTGGCCTGTAGTTTTCTTTTTTTGTGACATCTTTTTCTGGTTTTGGAATTAGGATGATGGTGGCCTCATAGAATGAGTTTGGAAGTTTACCATCTTTGGCAAGTTTCTGGAAGAGTTTGAGTAAGATAGGTGTCAGCTCTTCTCTAAATTTTTTGTAGAATTCAGCTGTGAAGCCATCTGGTCCTGGGCTTTTGTTTGCTGGAAGATTTCTGATTACAGTTTCGATTTCCTTGCTTGTGATGGGTCTGTTAAGATCTTCTGTTTCTTCCTGGTTCAGTTTTGGAAAGTTATACTTTTCTAAGAATTTGTCCATTTCTTCCAAGTTGTCCATTTTATTGGCATAGAGCTGCTGGTAGTAGTCTCTTATGATCCTTTGTATTTTAGTGTTGTCTGTTTTGATCGCTCCATTTTCATTTCTAATTTTGTTAATTTGGTTCTTCTCTCTTTGTTTCTTAATGAGTCTTGCTAATGGTTTGTCAATTTTGTTTATTTTTTCAAAAAACCAGCTTTTAGCTTTGTTGATTTTTGCTATGGTCTCTTTAGTTTCTTTTGCATTTATTTCTGCCCTGATTTTTAAGATTTCTTTCCTTCTGCTAACTCTGGGGTTCTTCATTTCTTCCTTCTCTAATTGCCTTAGGTGTAGAGTTAGGTTATTTATTTGACTTTTTTCTTGTTTCTTGAGGTAAGCCTGTAATGCTATGAACCTTCCCCCTAGCCCTGTTAAGCCAACTTTTTCACTCTTCTCTTTCATTTTCATCAAGAGGCTCTTTAGTTCCTCTTCACTTTCTGCCATAAGGGTGGTTCATCTGATAGTTCAATATTTGTTCAAAACTAAACTAGTTCAAGTTAGTAGAATTGGTAAAGGATTAAATTAGATACTATTTGTAAAACATTTTAGAGCAGTGCCTAGCTCACAGGAAGCAAAATATTATATTTGTTTAAAACAAATAGAGTTATTTTGATAACATTTAACATCAATTTTTGATAAAAGTTTTAAGCAAATAAAGAGACTAAAAAGGACATTTACAGACTCATGCTTAAGATCATAGTTAATGGTAAAAGAATGAATGTTTCTCCCTGTAAATTTGAGAATAAGACAAGGGTATTTATTCTTATTACGTCTACCTAAAACTGTAATGGAGATTCCAACCAGGCAATGAAAATAAATAAAAAGTATCCAGTTTAAAAGGAGGAAAAAAAAACTGTTTATTTGTTGATGACATTATGTCTATATCTATATGTATATAGATATAGATATACAATCCAAAAAGTCTTACCAAAATCATTAGAATTAGTAAATACATTTAGCAAATTCAAAAGATATAAGGTTAATAACTTATTACAAGGGTGCAGCAATCAAGATAGTTTGATATAGCATAAGCCATATAGAGCTGTGGAACAGAATTGAGAGTCCAAAAATAAATCCTCACATTTACAATCAAATGATTTTAACAAGGATACCGAGACAGTTCAACAGAGAAAGAATGGTATTTTCAACAAAGGGTGCTGGGACAATTGCACATCCATAGGCAAAAGAATTAAGTGGGCCCCTATGTCACACCACATACCAAAATGAATTCAAAATGGATCAAAGACCTAAATATGAGATAAAACTCTCTAAGAGTCTTATAATAAAATATAGGCATAAACATCCATAATCTTGTATGATGTAATGGTTTCTTAGATATGACAACAAAAACCCATACTTACAAATAAAAAATAAATTGAACATTATCAAAATGAAAAATTCTGGTGACTCAAAGGACACCATCAAGAAAGTGAAATACAACTCAGAGAATAGGAGAATAGTTTGCAAATAACATATCTGTTAAGGATATACATAATTCATGTAGCTCAAAAATAAAAAGAAATAACACAACTAAAGATGGACAAATAATGTGAATAGATATTTTCCCAAAGAATATATAAAAATGGCAGTAAGTGCATGAATATATCAGTATCATTAAACATAAGAGGATTGCAAATCAAAACCACAATGAGATACCAATTCAAAAAAGACAGATAATGACATATTTTGACAAGGGGATAGAGAAATTAAAACCCTCATAAACTGGGAAATATCATGTGATACAGTCACTGTGGAAAACTGGGGCAGTTTATCAAATGATTAAACCTAGAATTATAATGAGTTCCAGAAATTCTGCTCCTAGATAAAGGACCAAGAGAAATGAAAACCTATGTCCACCCAAAAACTTGTATACAGATATTCAGAGTAGCAGGCGATTGGTTAAACAAAATATAGTAAACACAAAAAATAATGTAATTCATCAATAAAAAGAAATAATATGCTGATACTCATAAGAATATGTGCATTTCTCAAATAGATTATACTGAGTATAATTCAGACAAAAAAAGCTATCCTGAATGACTGCATATGCATGTTCTTCTCCAACAGTCAGAGGGGCTATCATTGAGTGATTGCTGGCAGCCACATGGAAGGCTTAGTACTCACCAGAAAAGGCCCTGAGGGCACTTTCTGAGAAGCTGGAAGTCTGCCTACAATGCAGGAGTCCCGGGTTCGATCCCTGGGTCAGGAAGATCCTCTGGAGAAGCAAATGGCAACCCACTCCAGCACTCTTGCCTGGAAAATCCCATGGACGGAGGAGCCTGGTAGGCTACAGTCCATGGGGTCGCAAAGAGTCAGACACGACTGAGAAATTTCACTTCAATATATATTTTATATATATTATTATAGATGTACCAGTAAGTATATATATATATATATATATACATATATATCAAAATTCATGATGATACACTTTAAAATCAATACTTTTGTTATTTATAAAGTGTTCCCTGGTGGCTCAGCTGATCAAGAATCTGCCTGCAATGCGGGAGACCTGGGTTCAATCCCTGGGTTGGGAAGATCCCTTGGAGAAGGAAAAGCACCCACTCCAGTATTCTGGCCTGGAGAATATGGGTCCATATATGAGAATATATGGTCCATGGGTTTTCAAAGAGTCAGACACAACTGAGCATCTTTTGCTTCATACTTTAAGAACATTGATTTAAAAATGAAACCACAGTACACAATAAAACAGAGAAAAGGCTTAAAATCAGTGAGTTGAAAGTAGATGTAGGAACTAGCTTTTAAATTTTTCTTATTTAATTTATCAGGAGACTCAGGCCTTGGGATGTAAAATGCCTTTCATAATGCTAACCTAACAGGTCAGCAGACTTAGCATTAGAGCTGAATTCTGACATTTTTCATTGCTGTGTACAAAGTGCAGGTGATATTGGTAGGTTATAACTCAGGTCATGTTTTTTAGGGTGCAAGTGTTATATCCATTAGTCAAGATTTAGAGGGAAATTAAGGCATAATTAGAAACTTTATCCAGTTTTATTATAAGTATATCAGAAAGTATGTATAGTGCATATGAATATGAATATATGGAAAGAAGTTCTCACATTGCTATCTAGACGGGCTGAGAAAATGTCTAGGGCTTGCCGCCACAGGTCCCATACAATTGGTGACACAGAGTAGGAGAATATGAAAGGAGGATATATTTCTCCAAAAATATAGTTTTATCATAAATACAGTTGAGATTAAATTTCCCTATAGATTAGAATGTCATAAGCACTAATATTTTAAAAATAATGATATTAGGAAAAATACAGAATCTTACTATAAACAAAAATATTAAGTAAGTTTCAGTTCTGAAAGTAAGATATTTATAGAACAGTAAGAATTAATTCAGGCTTGTTTTGGTATTATAACAATTTATGAGCTGAAAGTATCAGACAGATGTCTAAAACAATTTTGAAGCTAGAGCTCCATAAAGGATACGGTACTTTCCTTTTTTACAAGATTATTTTCTTTGACATACATTTAATTAGCTCTCCAATTCTCAGAATATTTATATGCTGCTTCTATTTTGACCCAGTCTAACAATATAAGAATTTAAATGTTAGATGTAGGAAGTAAGAGTTAAAATACCTTTGGGGTATATCTGCAAAAAGAAGGAAGGAAGGGAGGGAAGAAGGAATATGAATGGAAAAAAGGAAAAGATTAAGTCTAAATGGACATAGAGATTCCTTCCAAAAAAAGTGGACAAGTTAGTTTTGCCTAGTTCAGTGCCTTTTCTAAAATACACCCAAATAAGCATATGCTATTTATAATTTAAAGAGATGAATTAATATGCTGAAAGATGAGATAGTATGACTAATGAAGATGAAAAGGAAAACATTTGAATTGCCTTTTTGCCCTGAATAACTGTATGGCTTTAGAACCTTGGGCAGAATTAACTATGTTACTATCACTAACCCCAGTCTTGTCAGAGCATTTTCAGTGGAATGCTACCCACTGTCAGTTATGCACTTAAGTGACAGAGGGAAAAGAAGCAGCTTTGTCTGCAAGGAGGAGGGTGGTTTTTCTTCAGCTCCTGGTCTCTTCTCTGACACATCCTGCCCAAAGCTTTCTTCCCCAAGGCCTGAGAAAAGGGCCTGGACAGGCTATCAGGAGCAATGCATGTGGGCTAGTATCCTTGACAAAGCAAAGGGGTTTTGTCCTGCTGAAGTTGTTTCTATACTGAAAAGTTGGGAAATTATTGATTTAATATATGATCAATGACTAAAAATCCATTCATATAAACAGTGTAGTGATTTCTCTATGACCATAAAAGCCTAGAATACTTTAGCACAAATCCAAAACAAAAGTCAGCCTGAATGATATTTTTGTTTGCTTTAATTATTGACAGTATATCTATATCTAGGACAGATCTATTATCTATACTATAAGTGGATAAAATTAAAAAAAAAAAAAAGACGCTAGAACAAGACGCTAGAACATAAGTTTTGCTTTTCACTGTGAATATCTCTCAGAGTTAGGAAAACATTTTCAACTGTAGGATGGAGAGAAAAAAAGTAGTTTCTGAAATTACAAATGAAAAGGTAATTGTTGTGGAAAAGCACTCAAAATATTACCATCTCTCTCTCTCTTTTTGATGATTAACAGCTTCTTAAAAAAGGGAATGACTTGACTCATGCCAACTACCTGTATATAGTCTGATGAGAAACAGAGATGGCAGGCCCCTTCTGTTTTCTTTTTCCCATTGAATTAGAACTACTGGGAGTCTTGAAATATCAGACTGATTTATTTTGCCTAAGTGAATCTGTAATGTTTACTCCAAATGTCATGTAATTTCATTTGGGGTTTTCTTGAGCCACGGACTGCTGAATGAGTCTATTAAGCTGGGTCACCTTGCTGTGAGTTTGCTAGCTAGAACACAATGAGAGAGACACCCAAATAGTGATAGAATCATGAGAGGGTTGGAGGCACTGCGGATGCAAGAACCCAGTTTTGGCGTTCTTGTTAAAATGCCTGAGCCAAATGCTTATACTGCCTGGAGCCTGCTTGTTTTGCAAACTGTCGCATACTCTTTTAGATGACATTACATATGGAGCCATAAACTCAATCTAGCAATTTATTGGCTTCCAGTTTTTCTTCCAGAAATATCAATCTCTTGCTGAATATTTGAAATTTAATGTCTTTGGATGTTCAATAGCAAGTGGTAGCCCTGATCATTTAGTTTGTCTGACATCAGAGAGGAGAGAAAAGGTTGATGTTAAACAGGAGATGCTAGGAGAGAGAAATCATTGAAGTTATTTGCCTTTGACCATCAGCAAATGAGAATTTGTTCCCCTTTCAGGGTCTACTTTGTAATATGGTGGCTCTTCAGTGTCACTGCCAAGAAAGGAGAGTATGCCCCTATATTTTTCTAGCTTCAAAATCACTAGGGAAGTTGAAGTTGTAAATAAAAAAAATCAGATTTAAATTTTATTCTGCTCAAATTTTGAGCCTCTGATGAATGAAAAACATATGCTTTTTCCAAAGTTGTTTACTTGGCATGATATGTGTTTAGTTACTTAGAAATTAAGACTCTGTTTGAGCTAGATGCAGTATGATATTTAAGTAGTCTGTTTGGGACCCAAAGTCATGTACCATCAAAATGTTTTAAATGATGGTGAGATTCGTAGATCAATCAGTAAAGATATATTCAACCCACTACAGACATTGTGGCTAGAATCTTGTTATCACATCTTGAACTTACTGTAAAGATTATATTTCCATAGAAAATGCACTTACAGATCCATACTGAGTTGATGAGAAAGTATCATCTCTGCTAACGCCTTCGACAAGGGGGGTGATGAGTTGAATAAAATTTAAATCTGATTTTTTATTTACAACTTCAATTTCCCTAGTGATTTTGAAGCTAGAAAAGTATAGGGGTCTCATACTCTCCTTTCTTGGCAGTGATACTATCGAGCCACCATATTCCAAAGTAAGACCCTGGAAGGGGAACAAAATCTCTTTTGCTGATGGTCACAGGCAAACAACCCCAATGACTTCTCTCTCCTAGCATTTCTTGTTTAGCATCAGCCTTTTCTCTCCTCTCTGATGCCAGACAAATTAAAAGGTCATAGCATTTCTTCCAAGGAGCAAGTGTCTTTTATTTTCACGGCTATAGTCACCATCTGCAGTGATTTTGAAGCCCAAGAAAATAAAGTCTGTCACTGTTTCCATTGTTTCTCCTAAAAGCTATGACAAACCTAGACAGCATATTAAAAAGCAGAGGCATTACTTTGCCAACAAAGGTCTGTCTAGTTAAAGCTATGGTTTGTCAAGTAGTCATGTATGGATGTGAGAAAGAGAGCTGAGTGCTGAAGAATTGATGTTTTTTGAAGACTTTTGAGAGTCCCTTTGACTGCAAGGTGATCCAGCCAGTCAGTCGTAAAGGAAATCAGTCCTGAATATTCATTGGAAGGACTGATGCTGAAGCTGAAGCTCCAATACTTTGGCCACCTCATGCAAAGAACTGACTCATTGGAAAAGACCCTGATGCTGGGAAAGAGTAGAAGCAGGAGGAGAAGGGGACAACAGAAAATGAGATGGTTAAATGGCATCACTGACTCGATCGACATGAGTTTGAATAAGCTCTGGGAGTTGGTGATGGACAGGGAAGCCTGGCATGCTGCAGTCCATGGGGTCACAAAAAGTGGGATGTGACTGAGCAACAGAACTGACTGACTAACAGGTCACTGGTCGTAGCTACCATAGTTGGGGCAGGGTGTATGGCTCACAGGCAGGGAGTGATGGCTAGACTTGGGTAGTAAGGATGTGTGAGAAAAGTAGCCATCTACAGGCAGACAGCAGTAGGAGGCTGCCCAGTTCAGCTCACAAGCCAGGGCTTAGATTTCTTTGCTCAGGCATGAAGTATTTGTTCATGCTTGGATCAGCATTGGATTTACAGCCTCTCACCTGTTTTCTATCCTGTTCATCTCTCACTAGCTTCCCTGGTGACTCAGATGGTAAAGAATCTGCCTGTAACACAGGAGACCTGGGTTCAATCCCTGGGTTGGAAAGATATCCTGGAGAAGGGAATAGCACCCCACTCCTGTATTCTTGCCTGGAGAATTCCATGGACAGAGGGGCCTTGTGGGCTACAGTCCATGGGGTTGCACAAAAGTCAGACATTACTGAGTGAGTAACACATCCCTGTTTTCTATAGATTAAAAAAAATTCTTCTAAAATACTTCTTTCTGTGATTCTATAGCATTTCTTCATTTAGCGCTGCCCTGGAATGATAGTCCAAAAACTCATTTTACATCTTACAATGGGGAAAAGACAGTCTCTTCAGCAATTGGTGTTGGGAAATTGGACAGCCACATGTAAATCGATGTAGTTAGAACACAGAATACATCCTTACATCAAGCAAAAATAAACTCAAAATGGCTTAAAGACTTAAATTTAAGATGTGACACCATAAAACTCCTAGAAGAAAACATAGGTAAAACATTCTCTGACATAAATAGTACTGATGTGTCCTTAGGTCAGTCTCTCAAGGCAATAGAAATAAAAGTAAAAATAAAGAAATGGGACCTAACCAGGCTTAGAAGATTTTGTACAAGGGAAACCATAAACAAAATGAAAAGACAATCTGTGCACTGGGAGAAAATGTTTGCAAATGATATGATAGACAAGGGCTTAATTTCCAAAATATAGAAACAGCTTATACAATTCAATAATTAAAAAAATCCAATTGAAAAATGAGCAGAAAAACTAAACAGACATACAGATGGCCAATAGGCACATTAAAAGATGCTCAACATCACTAACATTAGAGAAATGCAAATCAAAACTACAATGAAGTACCCCTTCACACAAATCAGAATGACTATCATTAAAATGTCTATAAATAATACATGCTAGAGAGGGTGTGGAGAGAAGGAAACCCTTTTACACTGTTGGTGGGAATGTAAATTGGTGCAGCCACTAGAAAAAATGGTATGAAAGTTCCTCAAAAATCTAAGAGTTGCCATATGATCCAACAATCTCACTGAGTCTATACCCAGACAAAAGTATAATTAGAAAAGATATATGCACCCTTATATTCATAGCAGCACTGTTTGCAATAGTGAAGATATGGAGACAACCCAACTTTCCACCAATAGATGAATCGATAATGAAGATGTGATTCTCTCTCTCTTTATATATATATGCACACACATTTATACATACTGTGGGATACTACTCAGTCATGAAAAATGAAATGGTGCCATTTCAGCAACCTGGATGGACCTGGAGATTATCAGACTAAGAAAAGTGAGTCAGAAGGAGAAAGACACATACCCTAAAATACACTCATATGTGGACTCTAAAATATGGCACAAATGAAAATATCTACAAAACAGAAACAGTCTCACAGATTTTGAGAACAGATTTGTAGTTGCCAGGGGAGAAGGTCATAAGGGAAGGAAGGATTAGGGTTTGGGATTAGCAGATGCAAATTTTTATATATAGGATGTATAAACAACAAGGTCCTACTGGAATTATATTCAATATACTGTGATAAACTATAATGTAAAGAATATGAAAAGAACATATATGTAAAACTAAATCACTTTGCTGTATAGCAGACATTAATACAATACTGTAAATGAACTATACTTCAATAAAATTTTTTAGAAAGTTTATATTTCATTAGAAAACACATACATGTAAACAAAGATAGGCAGTAATGTATTACTGCATTCTGGATATTGTAAGAGAAATGACCATAGGCTATTTTATCTGTTTTCTATTACTGCTAAAAAAAAACACAGACTCAGTGACCTAACACAACACAACTTTGTTCTCTTATGGTTCAGAAGTCCTAAAATCAAAACACTGACAGAGTGCATTCTTTATGTAGATCAATGGGAGAGTCCATTTCCTTAACTTTTCTAACTTCTAGAAGCTGCCTGCATTCCTTTGCTTGTGGCTCTACTCTCCATCTTTAAAGTCAGCAGCATGGCATCTTCCAGTTTCACTCTCTGTCTTCCTGCTTCCATCATTGCATTACTTTTTCTGACTCTGACCATCCTACCTACTTCTTATAAAGACTCTTGTGATTATATTGGGATCATCTGGGCACTTGGAATTGGACTTTGATATTTTGTGGGGAAACAGTAACTAATGTACCACAGGTATAGTGGAGTTCAGAGGAATGATATTTTGCATTTTAGGAGTGGGTGGATGTAGGATATTAGAGGAGACTTCTTTGAAGTATAATTGTTTGAATCGAGATTTGGCCATTGAGTAAATACTCACTTGCAAATACAAGGTATTCAGAATGGGCAGTGTGAAAAATTCTCACTGGGAGGACAGAGAAAAAGTAATGCTCAGAGAACTGCAAGTAGTTTGACTTGCCCAAAAGATAATTTTGAGGGGAAAATTCCCACAGGGATAAAACCGGAAGTAGGTGCTTGGATGTTTATACAGAAGCTTATGTTTCACAATAAGGTGTCTAGAGTAGGACTGGCACTCTGCCTTGTGAAGTCTAGTCATCTTGAATTCCTGAGCTCTCAGTTATGTGTTCTAATTCAGGGAAACCAATGGCATCTACTTGTGTCCCCTCTGTCGGCATTGCAACCCGGAAGGTTTTCCAGGTAGTAAGCTGCTGCCAGAAAACTAAGATCTTGGCATCTGGTCCCATCACTTCATGGGAAATAGATGGGGAAACAGTGGAAACAGTGTCAGACTTTATTTTTGGGGGCTCTGACATCACTGCAGATGGTGATTGCAGCCATGAAATTAAAAGACGCTTACTCCTTGGAAGGAAAGTTATAACCAACCTAGATAGCATATTAAAAAGCAGAGATATTACTTTGCCAACAAAGGTCTGTCTAGACAAGGCTATGGTTTTTCCAGTGGTCATGTATGGATGTGAGAGTTGGACTGTGAAGAAAGCTGAGCACCAAAAAATTGATGCTTTTGAACTGTGGTGTTGGAGAAGACTCTTGAGAGTCCCTTGGACAGCAAGGAGATCCAACCTGTCCATCCTAAAGGAGATCAGTCCTGGGTGTTCATTGGAAGGACTGATGCTGAAGCTGAAACTCCAATACTTTGGCCACCTCATGCGAAGAGTTGACTCATTGGAAAAGACCCTGATGCTGGGAGGGATTGGGGGCAGGAGGAGAAGGGGATGACAGAGGATGAGATGGCTGGATGGCATCACCAACTCGATAGACATGGGTTTGAGTAAATCCTGGGAGTTGGTGATGGACAGGGAGGCCTGGCATGCTGTGATTCATGGGGTCTCAAAGAGTCGGACACGACTGAGTGACTGAATTGAACTGAGCTGAAGCTTCTGCCATTGTTTTGTTTCCTATATCTCATTTATTCCCCATCTTAGGAGTCCCAGTCCTCTATTGCCACATATCTGATACATTGAGTTCTGATGTTTGAAAAAAAATTAAGAAATAAATTTCATAGTGCTGTAATATCTGCTCTAGCTGAGACTGAACTTCCTTGCCCCCAGTTTAAAAAAAAAAAAATAATAACGAGAGTAGAAATGTAGCTGAGTTCACCTTTGAGGACAGAATTCCTTTGTTTTAAGAAAAACAGCTTAATGGACTTTTCCATTATGCTAATTAAACCAGAGGCATTGGCGATTTTAAGAAAATGAAGATGTTAAAAGGAGGTGTTTGTGTCACATCTACAAACAATCTACTTTTAGAAAACAAATTACTTTCTTCTGTGAGGGCCTCAGTGTGGTTGAAGGTCTAGACTTCAGGGTGAGGAGGCTCATTGAGTCATAGCCCCAGATTTGGCAGTGACCCCTATAGGGTTTAATAAACTAGGGGTTCAGAAGTAAGATATTAAGGAAGTGTCTTGACTTGTGAATTCTGATCATAACTTAATTCCAATTTTCTTTCCTGAGGTTCAATTTCCTCCTTTTATCTTGAAGTGCCAGGGAAGTTTTGTTAAACTTCTCAATCAAATCTTACTTGAAATCTAGACTGATCGAAGTTTAAGGAGAGATCTGTGTCTAAATTTGGGTAAAATGATACAGAAGGAATGATGGCAGTCTGGGATGACTGGTGTATGATGTCAAGACACGATTGACAGACAATCTCTTAATAGATGTCTTCAGGAAGACCAGTGGTGGAGAAGACAAGGTACAACCTTCTCGTGTATATGAAATGTTGAGTAAATTCCATGAGGATTCCTGGAAATACGTGGAGAGGGAAATCCAAAGTTGGATTTCCTAAGAAGTCTGATGAGAGCTTTCACTATTTTTATTAAGGGAAATGCCTGGAGACCTACAGGCCGTATATCTCTATTAACATAGCCACCAAATAATAAGTAATGTGGCTTAGATATGAATTCCAATCTTCTCATTGGTGAAAGCAATCCATGTATGGCTAAAGAGTCTTTGTCTTCAGCATATCCAGATGCTGGTTTTTGATTATCTTTTTTTTCAGGTCATTAACTAATATTCTTGATTCTACATTCAGTCCAGTCCAGTTGCTCAGTTGTGTCAGACTCTTTGCTATCCCATGGACTGCAGCATGCCAGGCTTTCCTGTCCATCATCAATTCTCAGAGCTTGCTCAAACTCATGTCCATCGAGTTAGTGATACCATCCAACCATCTCATCCTCTGTCACCCCTTCTCTTCCTGCCTTCAATCTTGCCCAGTGTAAGGGTAGTTTCTAGGGAGTCAGTTCTTTGCATCAGGTGGTGACAGTATTGGAGCTTCAGCTTCAGCATCAGTCCTATATTACCATACTACTTTTACTAAGCAGCATCAGAGTCATCACCTTCTTGATTTAGAGTGTTTCTAGTAACAGCTTAAAATTCTTAATCTCCCTGAATAAATTATTTGCATATCAGACTTTAATTGCGGAGCCTTTATAAACTGTATATTTATGGCTATGGCTACTGCTGGATTTAAATTTGTTATTGAACAGATTTATATGGTTTGGGAATTTAATGATATTCCCCTCTTCTCTGTTATTACCTATAAATATTTATTGTAGCTCAGTCAGAAATGACTGACTTTGTTCTATGACAATGGAAGTAGTTTTATAGAATTTTTTGTGGTGCCTTATAGAAAGAATATCTTCTAGGATTAGCATTATGTTTTGGTATAAAAAGAATCACTAATTCCATATTACTTGTTGCAATAGTATCAACATATCCAATAACTTCAGTGTAATGCTTATATGTGATTTGCAATTTCTTCTAGCTAACAAAATCACTGGGTTTAATACTAGCAATAGCTATAGAAGGATGCTATCTCTAATAACCTTTGCATGATTTTTAAATGCCACTGCTGCTTTATGTCATTCAGAAAGGCATGCTGGCAGTGAAATTTTTCTCTAGGGTGAAAGTGCCAGTGACCTCTTTCCCTTCCAAATAATGTCTCTTGTAAGGCGAATGTATAATTTCTACTTTGCAATTTCTCTGACACTGCTCAACCTACTACAGTTTGCTTTCTGACACTTCCATTCCATGGAGAGAGTACCAACAATATCAACCATAACAAACTAATTGCAAAATCTGTCATTTTATACTCCTTTCTGTATTTGGCATCTCAAACACATCTGACACCATTGTACACTTTGTCCCTCTTGCAACTCTCTCTCCTCTCAACTTCTATTGAACCATTCTTTTATTTTTATTATATAGTTTGAGTAATTCCTTTCTGATATCTACACAGTTCTTACAATTCATGTGCCATAGACATTGTCTCTTCTTATCCTGTCTTAATCTGCTTGCTTTACTATAACAGAATTCCATAAACTAGGTAGTTTATAAACAACAGAAATTTATTTCTCACAGTTCAGGAGGCTGGAAATCTGAGTTCAGGGTGACAGCGGGCCAGCAATTTTTCTTCTGGGCTGAGGACTTTTCACTGTATCCTCTTATGATGGAGTGGGGCAGGGAGCCCCTCCAGATTTCAATAGAGGCACTAATCCCACTAATGAAGACAGAGCCTCCTGACCTACCTACCCCCCAAAGGCCCCACATGCCAAGTCCATTACACTGGGCATTAGGTTTCTAATATATGTATTTTGTGGGTACACATACATTCAGTAAGTAGCACTCAAGGGTCTACCAAAATCTTTATGCCCATGTTTTCTAGATCTGTACCTTTCATTCAAACATTCTTCTTTGAATTCCAGAGCAGACTATTTATTTGCAGTTTTTATAACTCTTCATGCAGAATCTTATCGATATGGATTTTATTAACCCTCTTCCTAAGTCCAAATGGAACCACTATTCACCCAACCCTGATGCTTGGAAAGATTGAGGGCAGGTGGAGAAGATAGTGACAAAAGATGAGGTAGTCAGATGGCATCACCAATTCAATAGACATGAGTCTGAGTGTTCTCTGGGAGATAGTGAAGGACAGGGCAGCATGGCGTGCTGTAGTTCATACTGTCGCAAAGACTCAGACATGACCTAGGGACTGAATTCACCAAATTCATCCAAAATCCAACTTAAAACATTAGAACTTGTATGCTATAGAGAGCAGATCCTGACACCAGGACTGAAGTGCTAACGCTTTATTTGAGAAATGCAAGGCCAGGATGGCGAGGATGAAGACAAAAGGAACACAAGATATGGAAATATGTAAATCATGTGGTGAGACACATTGTTAGGTTGATACTTTCTTTGCAACAGACTAGAAAGGGAGATAGCAAATCCTTCATAAAGTGTGTTTCCTGGGCCGGCAGAACTTCTCTGAACATGCCACAAGTTGAAGTCATGCCTTGAAGTGCTCTACAGAACAGAAAACAGAGGAGAAATTTAAATGCCTGATTCTCTCCATAGTCTCACATATTCCATTGCTCAGTATTCACACTCTGAGGAACTAATTTTCAGACTGCATCATCTAAGCTCTTGGTGGTCAGTCAAGAAATCAAGTTTTCTCCTCAGGTGGAAAACCAACCCAGGGAGAAAGGAAGTAGGTCATTAAGGAACTCTGAAAAAATTCACTTGTGTCAGCAGCATCCCTATCTATTCTGAATTTATTTCTATATCTCAATCTCTTGTTGTTCAGTTGCAAAGTCACATCCTACTCTTTGTGACCCCTTGGACTGCAGGACACTAGGCTTCTCTATCCTTCACTATCTCCCAGAGTTTGCTCAAACTCATGTCCACTGAGTCCATGATGTCATCCGATCATCTTGCCCTCTGTTGGCCCCTTCTCCTCATGCCCTAAATCTTGCCCAGCATCAGGGGTTTTTCTAATGAGTCAGCTCTTTGCATCAGGTGGCCAAAGTATTGGAGTTTCAGCTTCAGTATCAGTGCTTTCAATGAATATTCAGGACTGATCTCCTTTAGGATGGACTGGTTGGATCTCCTTGCAGTCCAGGCGACTCTCAAGAGTCTTATTCAGCACCACAGTTCAAAAGCATCAATTCTTCAGTTCTCAGCCTTCTTTATGATCCAACTCTCACATCTGGTACGTGACTCCTGGAAAAACCATAGCTTTGACTATATGGACCTTTGTTGGTAAAGTGATAATGTCTGCTTTTTAATATGCTGTCTAGGTTTGTCATAGCCATCCTTCCAAGGAGCAAGCATCACCATTAGTTATTTATTCACAGCAAATATTCTTTGAACTATTCTTATGTATCAGACATGACACTATGTTCTGATGATGCAAGAGTTAACAGAACAAGCAAAAATCCACCTCTTAGAACTCATATTCCAATAGCAGAGATAGGCAATAAAGTAATACATAAAATGCATAAAATGATGGCTAGTCAGAAGTAACCAAAAAGATTAATTAGAGAAGAGTGATAAGAACCATTTGGGGTTGCAATTTTAGATAGGATAAAGAGGTGACTGTTGAGTAAAGACCTAGAGAAAGTAATGAAGCCTGTCATCTTGGGGAAAAATCAGATCAGGCACAAAGGAAAGCAATTGCAATGACCTTGAAGGATGAGGAGACTTGGAGGGCTTGAGGAGTGACAAGGAAACACGGAAAGCTGGGATAGTTAATAAAGGCATAAGAGTAGAAAATGAGATTAAAAATATAGTAAAAGGCCCAAATATAGGGACATGTAGACCACTGTATGACTTTGGAACAGCAAGCCAATTAAACATTTTAAATGGAAAGCAAAGAACGGCTTGGATTGTTATATTGAGAGTACACAGTAAAAGGGCAAAGACCAAAGTTAGGAGACTACTAAGACTGCCAAAGTTAGTAGGCTACTGTAATAATCTAATGTGAGGTGATATTGGCTTGTTTAGGGTGGTGGTGATGAAGGTGATGAAAAGGTAGTTAAATTCTCCATATATTTAAATAACACAGCTGAGAGTTGAGATGTAGAGTATGAGAATCTGGCATAAGCAATTGACAGGGAAAGACAGGGGGGTGGGATTGGGAAGGAGTATAAGGAGATCAGTTTGGGGCATGCTAAGTTTGAGATGACCATGAGTTACCCAAGTAGGAATGTCAAGTACACAGTTGGGTAATTGAATTTGGACTTCAGGGAAAGGTCTTTGCTGGAGAGAAACATTGAAGAATGACTATCATGGAGATGGTAGTTAAATCCATACAACTGGATGGCTTCCTTTCTTAGCTCAGAGTGAAAGCCGAACTCCTATAATCACCAAGGAAGAAGTTATAAATAGAAAATGTTCACAGACAAGGGACATTTTGACATCTAATGATTAAAGATTTGAAGGAACCAGAGAAAAGACTGAGAAAGTGTTAGCCGTTCAGTGGACTCTGACTTTGCGTCCCATGGACTGTGGCCCTCAGGCTCCTCTGTCCATGGGATTCTCCAGGCAATAATACTGGAGTGGGTTGCCATTTCCTTCTCCAGGGATCTTCCCAACTCAGGGATCAAACCCTGGTCTCCTACATTGCAGGCAGATTCTTTACCATCTGAATCACCAGGGAAGCAAAAATGAGAAGGAACGGCCAGTCAAGTAGTGTTAGTTGCTCAGTCACGTCTAACTCTTTGTGACCCCATGGACTGTAGCCTACCAGGCTCCTCTTCCAGGCAAGAATATTGGAGTGGGTAGCCATTCACTAAAACCAAAGATCAGCATCCTAGGGTACTGATTAAGGCAAGTTAGTCTTAAGTAATAAAATGACAACAAATATTTAATGGTTGAAACACAGCAGATATTTGTTTTTCCATGACCTAACGATTTAAGCCAGATGTCCTGGAATAGGGAATGCCTGTCTTTCATGAAATGAGTCAGCTACTCAGGATTTCTCAAACTTATGCCTGGTGCCACCATCCCCCGGGGATTCACTGTTATTTTCAGTTAACAGTTTAGGAAGGTTGCTGGAGGATTTATATTCACTTCCTACTTTACTGGACTTGGAAATGGTATGTACCTCTTCCACTTATGCTTCCATATCTTATTACTCAGTCTTATGGTCACACCTACCTGCAAGTGAGGTTTGGAAATGTGGTATTGCCATGTGTACCGTAATAAGAAATAGATTTTTTTAAATGTATGAATAGCTAGCAGTCCATGGCATCACCAATGAAGACATTTTTCCAAGTTGCCACTCTGAATTTTAATTTTTCTTCAATTGCTATTTTCCCATAATGGAGTCAGTCATTGACAGCATTTATTTTGTATCCCTGATGGCTTTCACATTGACTAGGCACTTAGAAGCTCAACAAATATTGTTGAATATAAAGGTGAAAGCATTCAAGTTAGAAGATGTTTATAATTTACAAAATAAATGAGTAGTCAGGTACAGTCTCCATTTCTTTGGGTAATGTGAGGCTCAGAGAAATGTCTGGCTAAAAACCACATAGCTAGTAGGTAATGGATTTGGCCCTTGAACTCAGGTTCTCTGATTTCAGGAATATGAATAACTTTGATCATGCTTCTCTGTTTTGATTCAGTTGCAGGAAACCTAAAGTGAAAATGAAATATTTAAATAGCTAACTCTGAGGTGTAATTTACTGAGAGTTTTACTCTACCCACTATATAAGTATTGATCTTGGATTATGACACAGACAATGAGCTATTCTGGTTCTCTAATGACATTATGTTGAGCGGAGAGTCTGGTGGCACAGACATTGGCATTAAAATTTAAAATTACTGAGGCAAGCTGGAAAAGAAAACAAATGAAATTCAGCAGGGACAATTCAATTAAAGGACTACAGTGTAGAAGGAGGAAGAATATAAACAGAGAAGTAATCTTAAAACAAAGTAGAATGCAATGCCTAATAAGAGAGTTTCATGTGAAGTGTCAGGGAAGCTCAGTGGAGAAAAACTACATCTCACCTTGATTCAAGTCATGTTATGCTAAGTCACTTCAGTTGTGTCTGACTCTTTGCAACCCCACGGAGTGTAGCCCACCAGGCTCTTGGTGTCCATGGCATTCTCCAGGCAAGAATACTGGAGGGGGTTGCCGTGCCCTCCTCCAGGGGATCTTCCCCACCCAGGGATTGAGCCTGAGTCTCATGTGTCTCCTGCACTGCAGACAGATTCTTTACTGCTGAGCTACCGGAGAAGGCCCCTGATTCAAGTCAAGGCTGCAGCAAATGTTGTGCTACTGGAGGGATGCATGTTCTAGTTTTTGTTTGTGGGGCCACTAGTGCCTTTCACAGGAAGTATGCTGTGTTCTGTTTCAAGGATCAGGAAAACTTTTACGATGGCTCTTGAGGTATCAGTAGTATCTTACAGGGCAGTGAGTATTTTCAGTTGTGATATCGTTATTCGCAAGTGACAGAAAACCTCTCTCAGAGTGATTTAAAAAATAAAACAAGATAATTTGCTCATGTCATTAAAAAGTACTGAAACACATGCTTGATCGAAGTCTCAAACTAACCTCCTCATTTTTGTCTTGCTATTCATGGATGAATGTTGGCTGCAGGTCATCAGTCTCTCTTGTGGTGGTTGAGCCTTTGTAGCAGTTTCCAAGCTCCAGATGTCATTCCTCAGAGTGCATAGCAGACCTGGACACGTGTCCGGGGATTCCTTGCCTAAGGCCTGGGATTCCCTCTGGGTGCCTGGCTGGGATCAAATGTTTGACTCCTAGACCTCAGGGAGGAGCCCCATCTCTTGAACCAAGTAATACCCAAGTAGAAATGATCAGTGTTTAAAAGTAAGGGAGATGCCCCAGAGTCCAGAGCAGAAAGAAGGGAATTTCAGGCATAAGGAATTATTTTAGCAAAGAAGTGTATCAGAGCAAGATTAAGGTGTGTTTATTATTTATTATTATTAAATAATATTATTTATTATTATTCTGTTCAGTGCCTAGAGTAATTATTGACAGATAGTGCTCAATATATTTTTATTAAATAAACAAATGAATAAGTTCATGAATAAAAAAAAGATAGTACTCCAGTTTGGTTAAAGTATATAATGTACAAATAGGTTAATGTAAAGTAGGCAGTATATCAGTGGCAATAAAAACAAAATTTTTAAAACCACATAAAGCAACTCTCATTTTTAACTATTCTTGGAGAGTTTTCCTACTGACCAACTCTTACCCACTGAACCAGCTGTGCTTCACTGCCCTCCTTGCTCTTGGATGACTTCCTACTGCTCAGGAGTGCCTGTAAGAAAGAACCCTCTCTCTCTCTCTCTGTCTCTCTCTCTCTGATGCTAGCCTAAGTCAGCTATGAATATGAAGGTATATTCTTTGCAAAGTTTTTCATGTATTGCAAAACAGAAATGAAATGCATTACGGTCAGCTGCTATCTGAGATGATCTGCGCCTCTGGTCTCCTCCATTAGCCAGGGTAATTGGGCAGAGGCTGTACATAGATGCACAACAGCCGTCACTGCCACGGGACAGGTGCGGTGGAGGGATCTAGGAGTTAGGGCTGAGCATTAGCTGAATTAGTCAGAGGTGGGTACTTTTTTTTAACACCAAAGCTAACAAAACCCTCCTCCAAACTGTTTACATTACAGTAGTTGTAATGGATGAGGTTTAGATAACACCATGATGAGAACGGCGTGACATGTATGTCCAAATAGATGCTGACTTTCAAAAGAGTCATCTTGGCACATTAGACACGTATTCAACTACACTGTCCTTGCTCCTATTTGAGAAACTCTCTTTTTAGTGTAAGTTTCAATTTATAACTAAATAAGCAGACCTATCATGTTATTTCATTTTATTTTTTATTTTGTTTGATTTTGAATTTGCTTACTTTTATATAGCAGTGGAATAGGTAATGCACTCATTAGTCACCAAGTTGTTAATGTCCAATGACTAGATTGTGTTTAAAAATTAAATCACTTTCCACATCAGTGATGAGTCCATACCATGAATATTCAAGTCCATACTTGAATACTGTGTTGTGGGATCACGAGAGAATTCAAAACAAAATTCTAAATCCATCTTGACCAACAGAAAGTCACCTGAGAAAGAAGACCTTGCTTCCCTACCCTTCAGAGCCTGTTGTGGAAGAGATGGAGTACTCTTCTTTGTTCTTCTTCATCCACAGTCTTAGACAGCCTCTCTGTCCCGACCTTGGGAGTGGAACTTTCTCAGTGACCCTGCTGCTCCCAGCCAGTCTAGGTCCTGGGTAGTCATCTGCTTCTCACCAGACACAGAGGTTTTTAAACCTGTGCCCTTGCCCCAGCCACAGTGACTCTTCACAGTTATCTTCTGGGTGACAATTTTTTGAGGCCCATGCCTCAGTTGCTCAAGGTTTTTGCTCCTGAAGGAAGAGAGTTCCAGGCCAGGCTTCATGGCCTCTCCACAGCTGTGTTTGCTTTTCTGCTCCAGGCAGCATCACTAAGAGGCATCTTTTCTGTCCCAAGGTTTGTTGCCATTGTGTTTTTTTGATTTCCTTGAGTTTTGACTGCTTGGATCTCCAGGCAGTCCAAGGGACTGTCAAGAATCTTTTCCAACGCAACAGTTCAAAAGCATCAATTCTTCGGTGCTCAGCTTTCTTTATAGTCCAACTCTCACATGCATTCATGACTACTGGAAAAACCATAGCTTTGACTAGACAGACCTTTGTTGGCAAAGCAATGTCTCTGCTTTTTAGTATGCTGTCTAGGTTGGTCATAGCTTTTCTTTGAAGAAGTAAGTGCCTTTTAATTTCATGGCTGCAATCACCATCTGCAGTGATTTTGCCCCCCCCCCCCCCACCGCAAAAGTCTCTCACTGTTTCCATTGCTTCCCCATCTATTTTTCATGAAGTGATGGGACCAGATGCCACGATCTTAGTTTTCTGAATGTTGAATTTTAAGCCAGCTTTTTCCCTCTCTTCTGTCACCTTCATCAAGAGGCTCTTTAGTTCTTCGTCACTTTCTGCCATAAGGGTGGTGTCATCTACATATCTGGGGTTATTGATATTTCTCCCAGCAATCTTGATTCCAGCTTGTGCTTCCTCCACCCTGGCATTTTGCATGATGTACTCTGCATATAAGTTAAATAAGCAGGGTGACAATATACAGCCTTGACGTACTCCTTTTCCTCTTTGGAACCAGTCTGTTGTTCCATGTCCAGTTCTAACTGTTGCCTCTTGACCTGCATACAGATTTCTCAGGAGTCAGGTGGTCTGGAATTCCCATCTCTTTAAGAATTTCCCACAGCTTGCTGTGATCCACACAGTCAAAGGCTTTAGCATAGTCAATAAAGCAGAAATAGATGTTTTTCTGGGACTGTCTTGCTTTTTTGATGATCCAACAGATGCTAGCAGTTTGATCTCTGGTTCCTCTGCCTTTTCTAAATCCAACTTGAACATTTGGAAGTTCACAGTTCATGTACTGTTGAAGCCCAGTGTGGAGAATTTTGAGCATTAGTTTACTATTGTAGATGAGTGCAACTGTGCAGTAGTTTGAGCATTCTTTGGCATTGCCTTTCTTATAGATTAGAATGAAAACTGACCTTTTCGAGTCCTGCTGAGTTTTCCAAATTTGCTGGCATATTGAGTGCAGCACTTTTACAGCATCATCTTTTAGGATTTGAAATAGCTCAACTGGAATTCCATCACCTCTACTAGCTTTGTTCATAGTAATGCTTCCTAAGGTCCACTTGACTTCACATTGCAGGATGTCTGGTTCTAGGTGAGTGATAATACCATCATGATTATCTGGATTGTGAAGATCTTTTTTGTATAGTTCTTCTGTGTATTCTTTTCTCTCTTTTTTTTTTTCCTTCTGTATATTCTTGCCACCTCTTCTTATTATCTTCTGCTTCTGTTAGGTCTATACCGTTTCTGTCCTTTATTGTGCCGATCTTTGCATGAAATATTCCCTTGGTATCTCTAATTTTCTTGAAGAGATCACTAGTCTTTCCTATTCTGTTGTTTTCCACTATTTCTCTGCACTGATCACTGAGGAAGGCTTTCTTATCTCTCCTTGCTATTCTTTGGAACTCTGCATTCAGATGGGAATATCTTTCCTTTTCTCCTTTGCTTTTCACTTCTCTTCTTTTCTCAGCTATTTGTAAGGCCTCCTCAGACAACCATTTTTCCTTTTTACATTGGGGATGATCTTGATCACTCCCTCATGTACAATATCACGAACCTCCATCCATATTTCTTTAGGCATTCTATCAGGTCTAATCCCTTTAATCTATTTGTCTCTTCCACTGTATAATCATAAGGGATTTGATTTAGGTCATACCTGAATTGTCTAGTGGTTTTTCCCGACTTTCGTCAGTTAAGTCTGAATTTAGCAATAAGGAGTTCATGATCTGAGCCACAGTCAGCTCCTGGTCTTGTCTTTGCTGACTATATAGAGCTTCTCCATCTTTGGCTGCAAAGAATATAATCAGTATGATTTCTTTATTTACCATCTGGTGATGTCCCTGTGTAGAGTCTTCTCTTGTGTTGTTGGAAGAAGGCATTTGCTATGAGTAGTGCGTTCTTTTGGCAAAACTCTGTTAGTCTTTGCCCTGCTTCTTTTTGTACTCCAAGGCCAAATTTGCCTGTTATTCCAGGTATCTCTTGACTTCCAACTTTTGCATTCCAATCCCTTATAATGAAAAGGACATCTTTTTTGGGTGTTAATTCTAGGAGTCTTGTAGGTCTTCATAGAATTATTCAACTTCAGCATCTTCAGTATTACTGGTTGGAGCATAGACTTAGATTACTGTGATATTGAATACTTTTCTACTTTACCATGCACTAAATGGAAGCTGTAAGTCTGCTTTAGTCTTATCCATAATTGTTTTTGTCAGTCAGTAATAAAGCCAGTTGGCCAATCTAAACAGCATATTAAAAAGCAAAGACATTACTTTACCAATAAATATCTGTCTAATCAAAGCTGTGGTTTTTCCAGTAGTCATGTATGGATGTGAGATTTGGAGTATAAAGAATGCTGAGCCCTGAAGAACTGATGCTTTTGAACCATGGTGTTGGAGAAGACCCTTGAGAGCCCCTTGGACTGCAAGGAGATCAAATCAGTGCATCCTAAATGAAATCAGTCCTGAATATTCTTTGGAAGGACTGATGCTGAAGCTGAAACTCCAGTCCTTTGGCCACTTAATGTGAAGAACTGACTCCTTGAAGAAGACCCTGATGCTGGGAAAGGTTGAAGTGGAAGGAGAAGGGGAGGACAAAGGATGAAAGGGTTGGATGGCATCACTGACTCGGGGGACATGAATTTGAGCAAGCTCCAGGAGTTGGTGAAGGACAGGAAGCCTGCTGTGTCGCAGTCCTTGGGGTCGCTAAGAGCCGGTCAGACATGACTGAGTGACTGAACTGAATAAAACCAGTTAACTTTAGTTTCAATTTTTAATGACTGTCTCAAAATAATGGAAAGGTCATTATTTCACATGGATAATCATTTTTTTCTTCTTATATCATCCTATATATAGCACAGTCATACCCACCACACCCCCACCCTAACAATCCTGAGACCCTTCTATGTAGGTATTCTCTGGAGCTACACTTTTTATTTGCTAGACTACATACTATATCCTTTATGTAATAAAATGATGGGAAATGATCCTATTCTCTTTTTCCTTTCTCTAAATATTATTTCTCTTATCCGTTGGCTAAGAAAGTCTCTTTTATGTTCTGTTACAAAAGATTTTTCTTAATATGTCTTTTGAGGACTTCTCGTATCCTACAAGTTATTACTTCTCTTGACTCAACTTCATTTCAAAAGGCACTTCTTACATAAGCTCTAGAGTACTTTTTTCAAGTCTCAGACAAATAATAATTGCTGACTTTCATGAACTCCCAGATCTCTTCATGGGTGAAAAATGCTGGTGTATATTTCAAAATCTTTTTTTTTTTTTTTTAATGTGGCCTCCTTTTATTTCCAGTTCTAATTTTTAATAAAAGTATCAAGTAGGTACTTGTCAAGGTTGACTTCTCTTCTCCACTCCAGTCTATCCTGACCTCTCCTGCTTTATAAAAACCTTGTTCAAAATGTTATTTTCTCTGTAATTAAGACTCTTCTATTCATATTTACTTTTCATATGTTTGTACCATCCTTCCAGCCTTATTTTCCACTTGTGATGTGGTGAAGAGAGATCCGAACTGTGAGACAGGAGACTGCATTTTAATCTGAGTGTTGCTACTTTCTGGTGATGGTTTTTTTTTTTTTTTTTTTGACTTAAAGACTTACTTTTTTTTTTTCTCTCTCTTTTCATAAACAGTGCCTTTTTCAAGTCTTGACTAGTGAAAGATGTTTTGTAGCTTCTCCAGGATTAATATATGCCATTTCATTATTTTCCTATTAGGAAATTATGCTTGATTATGTACTCCATTACATTTTCAGATAAAAAGCAACCTACATTTTTTTAACTGAAAATAAAAAAAAAGCAGAGACATTTTAATGTTTCAGCTGTTCTGCTTATTGCTAGATTCTTGGTTTAAAGTTGCTGGATGGTTAGATATTATTTCAGACTTTTATCTGCTAGCAGGGGAATGATGAAATGTGATTGGCTTCATGTGAATTGTTTAAAAAAAAAACTCACATTGGTTGCATAACTCAGTACTTTTTATTAAGAAACTTGGACCTATAGAAAAAAATAGTGTTTTAAAGGCATTTTTTTACAGACTTTATTGTCTTTTATATTTCCCTCCTGGTCACTGTGTACTTATTTCTGTCTCCTGCCATAATTTTTTTTTAATTAATAGATTTTATTTTTTAGAGCAGTTAGAAAATTGATCAGAAGGTAGGGAGAGTTCTCATATGCCTCCTAGTTTTCCCCTGCCAGAATTTCTCTTAATATTAACATCTTGCACTTGTGTGGTACAATTTTTTTTTTTTTTTTTTTTTTTTACAATTGTTGAGCCTGTACTGATTCATGATTATTAACAAAAGTCCATAGTTTACATTAGGGTTCACTCTCAGTGTTGTAGATTCTATGTATAATGACATATAATCCACTATGTATTACAGAATCATACAGAATAATTGTCTTGATGCTCCAAAAATCCACTGTGCTCTACTTGTTCATCCTTTCCTCTGCCTATCTGAGCCCCTGGCAAACACCAGTCTTTTTACAGTCTTCATTGTTTTCTTTTTCATAATGTCATATAGTTGGACTTACACAGTTATGTAGCCTTTTTAAAATAGGCTTTTGTCCCTTAGCAATATTCATTTGTTTTCTCCATTACTTTCTGTGGCTTAATAGCTCATTTTTCATCCGTGAGTATCTCTTTCTATTACCATGTGGCGATATCAGTTTTTTGTTTATTTTTATCCATTCACCCTCTGAAGGACATCTTGATTGTCTTTAGTCTTGACAATCATTAATGAAGCTGCTACAGAGATACCATCCTTCATCTTTGTAATGAAACATAATCCCTAACCTTCTTCACTCTGAAGTCATTAAGATCTTCACTCTCCTGTTTCACAGCTTATGGAGTCAGGGGCAGCATATGACCCGAGGTGGACATCTCTTGCATTGTCCAGTGAATTGACAAGTGGCTTTATGGGACCTGATGTTAGAAGTCTGTACAGCTTGTAATAGGCATTATAAAAACCAATCTGAACCTCTATCTAGGAGAGTTTGAATTTGAAATATTCAGAAAACTAGTTTGCTGGCTTAAAATTCTTCTGTAAAGAGAAATGGATGGATGGATGTATACTGCCAAAAATGACTATTTAACTGAGTTACTAGACTTAGGAATGAGAAGTGACCACAAAGAGAAGAGACAATTAAGCTGGAAGACACCTGTGCCAATGATAAACCTCAGCAGATTTACAAACTTGTCTGGAATTGCCCACTACTAAAGCTTTGGTGGCAGTCACCTCACTAAAGGCAAATTTGAAGGATAGTGGATAAAACGGACCACA
This sequence comes from Dama dama, assembly GCF_033118175.1. Taxonomy (NCBI): domain Eukaryota; kingdom Metazoa; phylum Chordata; class Mammalia; order Artiodactyla; family Cervidae; genus Dama; species Dama dama. The sequence goes on from NC_083689.1 coordinate 38,340,725, forward strand.
CTTAAAATCTCAAGTCTCAAATATACTTGGTAATACGCTAGGAAATTTCCCCTTTAATTCCTTTGTGGATTTGTCCAGAATTCCATTCTTTTCTCTAGATTTATTAAAAAGTAGCCTGTTAGTTCTTACTGAAGACTGTATTAATAAGAGTTGCTGATGCAAATAATTGGTTAAGACTATTAAGAGAATATGACAAATAAATCAAAAAGAAAAATATTTTAAAAACAGTAAAAGTGAGTCTGTTTTGCAAAAAGAAATGCTTTACTATCATAATGCCTTCTGTAAAATGTCTCTCAATTTTATTTTCCAATTCTATGGAAAATATTTTGGTACTTTTTCCAAGGCACACTGTATGTTGGGCTTCCTTTGTGGCTCAGTGTTAAAAAAAATCTGCCTGAAATGCAGGAGATGTGGGTTCCATCTCTGGGTGGGTAAGATCCCCTGGAGAAGGAAATAGCAACTCACTCCAGTATTCTTGCCTAGGAAATTCCAAGGACAGAAAAGCCTGGTGGGCCCGTGGGGTCACATAAGAGTTAGTCATGACTTAGTAACGAAACAACAACATACTGTATGTCATTTCTACTTCCTCCCACTTCTCCCATGAGGTTCAGCTGTCCCAGATAATTTATTAGTAAATAAATCTAATTGAACACTAGATTCTATGTATCTTAATGAATGGGACTAACATTAATATTTTTGATAATATAAGGAATATTTTCAAGGCAGAAGGAATAAGAAGAGTGCTGACACTGCTGATTAAAGCTAGCTTTTTCTAGTCCCTCACTCCTGGTGCTGGAATCATTTGTTCATTTAATCTTCCAACAAATGTATGTAGACTTGAGTCAGAGAAGAATTAAGAGGTACCAATTAGGCAGTGATTTGAAGTTGGAACAAAAATGGAAGTTAACTATGATGCCGTAGAGATAGGCAGTCAATGAGAAGAGCCATGTGTGACTGACAGAGGAGCTTGTGCAGAAGAAAAGGGTGAATAATGAAAGTACATTCCACAATGCCTCTTTGTGGGTCCCTCAAGGAAGGTGCAAAGTGATATCCCAGTTAATCAGAGCTCACTAAGAGAGCCCAGAGAGCTGCCTCCTATTGGCTGTGTGTATGACACAGAAAGTGCATCTTCTCCACCCCACCCTCCCCCAATCCCTAACCTATTTCTCTTCCAATTGTTACAAATGAAAAAATTTCAGGCTAAAATGATTCAGCTGAACTGTGTCTAAATCCTTCTCTCTCTCTCTCATTCCAAATTTTTGAATTATTTCCAATTATGGCTATTCCTGGATCCTAGGGCTAATGCCTAACTTCCAATTTTATTAAATTAGCTTGACATGACTTAGGCTATTTTAATTCTCCTAGAGTCCTTCCTTAACTCCTGGTGAAGCAGTTTTAGCTTCAAATACAGAATTGAAGCAGGTGTACACGACAAAGGATTAGGCAATTGCAGGTACTTTATATGAACATCCCGCAAGGTGTTCATGGGGTTTCCAGCAGCTAAATGGAACTGAAGTAGTCTTGCAGAGAAGAAGGTAGAGGGAACAGTTTGTCTTTTGTAATCTGCTTGTGAGAATAATATTTGCACAGTTTTTAGTTCTGTTAACAATGAAGAGTATGATGGAATTTTTACACATTATGAATATGCTTATTCTCACATATGCTTGACTCCATGCTTCATGTTGCTTATAATCCTAATTCCCTTTGTTAGGATCACCTGTGTCCTTAAGTGAGCAGAGCAATGAAATATCATTTTATGGAAAATTCTTGCAACTAGCCACATCCCAGAATAATTTCAAGTAATAATGTTAAATGAGGTAAAAATTACAGGGAAATGTAGTTTGAAAATGTTGCCTAATGAATGAAAAAAAATATTTGAAGCATTAACAGTAGATTAAAAATTCAGACTCACAGATGAAATTTGAAATGATTTTGAATGTTGCATCAAAGCAAGTCAAGAGCAACCCCTACTCCCAGGAAGTGCTTGGCTTTGGAGGAACATTCAGAGCTATTTTAGAAGAGTTTGAAGGCAAAATGGGTGGCCTCCTTTTAGTTATGTCTCATTTCTGACTATTACTTAGGAAAGAAATGGTTGTTAGGGAAAAAAAAAAAAAGTTTTATTACTGGCTGCCCAGGGTGATGAAATTCCCTCTGAGCCCATAATACCCATTAGTCCTTCTTTTCTACCAAACTCAATATCAAAAACAAAAAAAGGTAAATCATATAGGCACACACACAAAAACCAACAACCAGTGAAGGCAGAAAGAAGTAAATTAACAGGAATTTTACTTTTTTACTTAAAAAGATGATCCTCACATATTTCAGTGTTTGTAAGGGCTTAGATACTGAAATAAATCCTATTTCCTAAACATCTCCCTCTCAAGCCATCCCTATAAGCTTGCAATGTTGCCTTGAGCTCATTAGATGGTACTGCTGTTTATAAGGATAATTAAGAATGTAGGGCTCCTTTGTAAAATTTCTTAACAAAAGAGGTAAATTTATACAGATATGACACATTTTTGTTGTTGTTGTTCAAGTTAAACCAAAGAGCTACAAATGAAGTACTGCATGCAGTAGTTACATCAGGACAGCTGCCAAATAGACATACACGATAGTCAGAGAGGTTGACCTGCTTGGGAGAGGTCAGCAACTCCCTGGCAAGTATCTTGGCCACCCATCACTCAGTAACTGAGGTATTGATTCTGAGAGTTTGCTCTTCAGGCTCCACCCTGTCATCGATGTTTGTCTTCATTATCTGTTTCATCTGGCAGCTCTTTGGTGTGACTGCAGTTCTGTTTCTAATAGCTGGCTTTTAGAATCACGGGGCCTTGAGGTTAGAAGGCATTTTGCAGACCACCGACTGCTATCCATCATTAATCCATTAACTGAGCGCCTTGTGTAGGATGTGGAACCTACTGCCATCCTTTCTCTGCTAGAATGCCTTTGGGGTCAGGGGCTCACAACTCCATCGTTGAGGAACTTTCGTTGCCAGGAAGCCACTTTTTAGAATTGAAATCGGTATCCTTAGGGCTACCTGTGAGTGTTTAAATGACCTGCCTAGGTCAGCCTGCTTATTGGGTAGCTTGTTAAATTTTCAGTTGATCTACATTACAGGAAAAGTCAGGGCAGAGAGTTGCCTTCTTTGTCTCCTGAATTGTTGTATAGTTTCTGCAGCAAATGAAACCAGATTTAGAGGGTAGGCTGCTATGGTCCATAGGGTCACAAAGAGTCGGACATGACCTAAGCAACTTAGCACACAAGCACGCTGCATTCAGAATTTGGATTTCCTTAATTCCCTGCTGTCTGGTCCCTACTTCTTTCTCCTAGATGCACAGCTTAGGTTCACAAAGGAGATACACACACACGTGGATAAAGTGGCACCCAGTAGTTGTAGGAATCTCTTGCTTTTAACCCCAATGCCATCTTCCTAGTGAGATGATTGAACTCTGTAAAGAACTCTTTTGCCTACAGAAGGCAGCCAACCTTCCACATATACACACATTTTCATGTATGAAGGGTAAATAAAAGCTAGTTTTGAAAATTTAGAAGAAACATTTTTTTCCCTAAAATTTAGGAATTAATCTACCTACACTAGCAAAATATCCTCTAAGACAAAAGCAAACAACGGTAAAATTCCAAAACAGACCACAGCCTGAAAAAGCAAAGGACCAATTCTTTGACCTGGTTCCTTTGACCTCTCTGCCTGTTGTGGCTACAACACTACAGAGGTACCAGGTGTTAGGTCCTCATCTACTCTTTGGGGCTTTCACAGCAGATAGCATATACGCCCCCCCCCCCCCCCGGTCCCCCCCAATATATCATAGTGATAGGCAAAGAAAATTACTCAGAGAGGCCCTGAAGAGTCATGAATCAGTTTTTGGCACAAGTCTTTTTAGTCATGCCTGAGCAATTCATTTAAATGCCTTGCCTCACAGCTGAACTTTGTTAGGTAACTTCTGAATTAAGCTACTAGTGAATGTTATCAAGAGATAAGGGCTTTATTGGAATCTGTCCCTTATAATATTCAATAGAAGTCCCACTTGGCTTTTTTAGTTTGCTGTGAATCGCTGAAGTAAGATAATTTTCATGTTGTTCACTAGAACAATTCAATTTGAATGAATAATAAATTGTTATCCTTAGAAAACACAAAGAGGACACAGCATCTTTAGCATTAAATTCAGGGAAGCCCATTATCTGTGCCTTAAATCTGATTCCTCTTCACCGTTTGGTGTGTAACCTTCAACGAGGCATTTAAATTTAAAGAAACCGAAACTGTCTAAAACCTGTAGATAATTTCACAAACATACTAGTTATTAAAATGATCTACATAAGACTTAGAAATATAACAGCTGAAGAGATAGGAAAAAATTAACTTTAAAACCATGGGAAGGAAGGCTCTTGGCAACTGGTACTTCTCCTTGGGCCTTAGAGAGGAAATCTGTCATTTTCTTGCATTTTCTAGTCTCTGAATTGCTTCCTTCATTGGATAAACTCTCTGCCATATGTCACGTTAGGAAGCAGAGCCCACCTCCCATCTATGAGCAGGGAAGTGCACATCTTCAATACTTCAGGTAGGTTTCACCCATCAGAATCTGAATCTGGAGCTAATTGTACAAAAAGGCAAAAGCAGGAGACAAGTTGTTCTGAACATTGAGATGTCAAATCCACCTCCAGCCCCAAGGGTGGTCATGTGGAAACAGTCACAATATCCTGTTCAAGGGGTGGTACTGGACCAGGTCTGTGTCTAGTGCCCAGAGGAAGCTGCAGCTGTGTTCTCACCACACTGATCCTATGGTGTGATTCTCAATAGGGTCCTAGCTGCATGTATTCATGTTTCCTTAGCCATTCTGAGTCTGTGAGTTACCCTGAATAGATGTATATTTTAAATATAAAATATTTATATTTATTGGTACATACTTCAATTTTTTAAATTCTGTTTAAATCCATCAGATTTAGTTCCTGTTGCTTGCAATCAAGAGTCCTAATGGATTCAGTACTGGACAGACTACCATGCATGATTGAAATCAGCCCCTCCAAGGACACATGAAACTTTAAGAATTTTCTTTCTTTTCTTTTCCTTGTCCTCCCCAAGTACAGTCATTCTCCACTTTTCTCCCACACCAATCCCACTGGGCAGAAAATGGACATGTAATAATTTAAGACTCTGAAAAGCTGGTTGAAACTATTGCAAATGGGCTATTGTATGCTCTTAGCATTCAAAATAGACATTGTTGAATTGTCAGTGATTTAATATTTAGAAGTAATAGATTTTACATACTGGAAGAATCCATTTAGTATATCTTTGTACATATCATAAGAGGACGGGAAGACTTTAGAGCTGTCTCTTCTTTAAAGGGACAGTGTCTCCATTTTAAAGGCTTATATCAATGAAGAGACTGCTGTTATGACCAACTCATTATATTTTCAATTTTGTTCACTATCTGACTTATGGTTGACTTTAGTATTGATCTAGTAATAAAATAGTCTTTTTCTCTTAGCTTCCTCTCACCACCAATTGATACCCCTTGACAACCAGAGGGCTCTAATTGTAATATGTATTATATTTTATATCAGTACACTATATTGATTTTGGGCTTCCCAGGTGGTGCTAGTGGTAAAGAAGCTGCCTGCCAATGCAGGAGACAAAAGAGATTCAAATTTGACCCCTGGGTCAGGAAGATTCCCTGGAGGAGGGCATGACAATCCATTCCAGTATTCTTGCCTGGGGAATCTCCTAGACATAGAGAAGCCTGGTGGACTATGGTCCATAGGGTCACAAAGAATCAGACACAACAGAAGCAACTTAACACACACACACACTGATTTTAGTCCATGTTAGACTTTACATAACTTAGAAGGTATTATGACATATTTTGGGTGAGAAATAATATTAGCATGGGTGCAGAGTTATGTCATGTACTCTTACCCTCTAAGACCTGGATGGTTTTCTTGTTTCTTTTGCCTTTATTCACTCTACTTTTGGGCTTCCCTGATAGCTCAGTTGATAAAGAGTCCGCCTGCAATGCAAGAGACCCCGGTTCAATTCCTGGGTTGGGAAGATGGGATAGGCTACCCACTCCAGTATTCTGACCTGTAGAATTCCATGGACTGTATTGTCCATGGGGTCACAAAGAGTCAGACACAACTGAGCGACTTCATTTCACTTCACCCTATTTTTATTCCTAAGAACTCATTGCATGTTTAAAATGAATGTTGATAGAGGCAGGGAGGAGATGGTAAAAACATCAATAACTACTAATACTAGCTAATATCTAGTGTGTTGTACTCTATATCAGGCACCATACAAAATTGGGCACATACTGAGATCTGTCCCATGAAGTAGACACTTGTCTTCCTATTTCTCATAAATGGTCTGAAACTTGGTAAGATTAAGAGGCTGTCCATGTTCATGCAGTGAGTGAAAAACCTAGGAGTCGTGTCTTTAAATTACAAACTAAAACTCCTGGTCCTTTTGCCTTCTTATGGAGTTGAGGTCCATTCTCAGAGCATGTGTTTCCCCAAGCACACCTCAGTGGCAGGATCTTCACTGAAATAATGGACCCATAAGCAGGAACCATGATATTTATCTTTGTAACTCTGTATCTTAAACATTTTTGCATCATAAATCCTTAGAATCAAATAAATATTGTGTATGTCTGTATACACATACAATATCTATGTATTTATACACAATCACAATTTTGAATTCATTAACTTTATCATAAGATCTTGTTTTAGGCATCTGTATATTACCTGCTAGGCTTCCCAGGTGGCTCAGTGGTGAAGAATTGCTGCCAGTTCAACAGACATAAGAGACATAGGTTCAGTCCCTGGGTCTGGAAGATATTTTGGAGGAGGGTATGGCAACTCATTCTAGTATTCTTGCCTGGAGAATCCCATGGACAGAGGAGGCTGGCCCAGTACATTCCATGGGTTCACAAAGAATTGGACAGGACTGAGCAACTGAGCACAGACACATATATTGCCTGATATGCTGCAGGAAGTTCAGTTAGTGAATGACAAATACTGTTGCTTATAATGTACAGGTAATATCCCAAATGTCATCATTTCATGTATTTTTATTGCCTGTGGTCATAGCAGCTTTGAGAGTTGTCCTCAGGGTTCTGATACGCACTGCTAACCATTATTATTGAGAACAGATGACTTCCCCCAGGGAGCAGGCTTTTATGATAGACAGAAGAACTTATCCAAGTCCCCTGGACTGTATAACACGGCTCATTTTAACACTCATCACTGTCAAAGAATACTGTTATTGCTGTCAGCTTTATTCAATGAATGTGAAATTTTTCATACCAGTTAATTCACTGAAGACAATATAGCAAATGTTGAATTCTTCCTCATCAATACAATATTTCCTCTCCATATTTTGGGGGGAGTCATCTTGTCTGTCATTCAGAAACATGGCCTTTTAGGTCCACATATTCCCAAAAGATAAAATTCATGGGATTTTAACTATTCTTTAAAATATATATATTCATCACAGTCTAATTTGAGAGGTGAAAACATCAGAGAGACAGAGATATTTATCACAGGCAGTACATTTCCCAGTAGTTAAGACATCCTGTGTATTGGATGCTGTGAACTTCACAGCTGCCTCATCCATTTTTCCTGACCAAGACACACATTTCCTCAGCTGTGAGGGAGAGAGCTTTGTTGTCTGTAGACTACTTACAGCTGAGTTCTCCTCAGTGCTTGCCCTCTGTCAAAGAGATGCCTGTCCCAAAACCACACCCTATCTTATGACTGTTTGATTTGTTGTTTAGTTGGTAAGTTGTGTCTGACTCTTTTGTGACCCCATGAACTGTAGCCTGCCAGGCTCCTCTGTCCGTGGGATTCTCCAGGCGAGAATACTGGAGTGGGTTGCCATGTCCTTCTGCAGGGGATCTTCCTGACCCAGGGATCAAACCTGCATCCATTGCATTGCAAGGTAGATTCTTAAACCCTGACTTCTTAACCACCAGGCAAGTCCCTGATGGATTGATAGAAAGGTACTAAGTGCTGACTGTTTGTCTCAGTTTGAGACAATTCTGAAAAGCTACACCAGTTCCACAGCCTGGAGACCTGGCTGAGGCCTCACTTGGAAATCCAGTCATGTTTCCATTTCTCCCTCTGTTCAGCCTTGTTTTGCTTTCTTTTTTATTATTATTATTTTTTAATTGTGGTAAAAGTCACCTGTGGCTTCCCTGATAGCTCAGTTGGTAATCTACCTGCAATGCATGAGACCCTGGTTTGATTCCTGGGTCAGAAAGATCTTCTGGAAAAGGGATAGGCTACCCACTCTAGTATTCTTGGGCTTCCCTTATGACTCAACTGGTAAAGAATCTGCCCACAGTGTGGGAGACCTGGGTTTGATCCCTGGGTTGGGAAAATCTCCTGGAGAAGGCTACCTACTCCAGTATTCTGGCCTGGAGACTTCCATGGACTGAATAGTCCATGAGGTTGCAAAGAGTCGGACATGGCTGGGCAACTTTCACTTCCACTTTCAAAAGTCACATAATACAAAACATACTATTTTAACCATATTTAACTGTACAGTTCAGTGGCACTCAGTACATCCACATTGTTGTGCAGTTCTCACCATCATCCATCTCCCAAATTTTTCACCTTCCTAAACTGAAACTCTGTCCCCATTAAACATCAATTCCACATTCCCCTTCCCCACCACCACCACCCACACTCTGGCCCTTGGCATCTCCCAATATACTTTCTGAATCTGAATTTAACCATTCTAGGTATCCTGTATGGGCTTCCCAGGTGGTGCTAGTGTAAAGAACCTGCCTGCCAATGCAGGTGATGCAAGAGACAGGGGTTTGATCCCTGATTGGGAAGATACCCTGGAAGAGAGTATGGCAACCCACTCCAGTATTCCTGCCTGGAGAATCCCATGGACAGAGGAGCCGGTGGGCTGCAGTTCATAGTGTTGGGAAGAGTCAAATGCGACTTGGCATGCACTCACATATGCAATGCATATTAGAATGCATTTTTAAGGTTAGAAATGTATGTCCTACAAATAGATTAATTGATTCACTACATCACCTCCCAACAAAACTCCTGCATGCAAATAGCAGTATCAGAGTCTATTTCTCAGGAAACCAACCCAAGACACATTAAGGAAGATTTTGAAACTGAGAAATGCTAGGATAATATTCTTCTAGGCTGAGAAACTCTTGAAACAGTCATCCCCTGGTAATGGAATTTTCTTTCTTTGGTGACCAAATACTAAGCTGCTATGTCTTAGGAATATAGTTGCCTGTTATAAACTGTCTTTATACTCCAATTGTAAGTCATGATATGTTTGAATGTTATTTTTGATACATAAGAGTATTAATGCCTTATCTGAACATTTAAAAAAAGGTTAGATGACTTAATTTTCAGTGGGGAGCCCAAACCTTAGCAGCTCAATGCTTTCTTGTTCAGTCTTACTGATAGTGTGACAGTCACATGGTCCTTTAAGTGTTCAGTGGCTGTTTCTTTGGACAGGCTATGGCGACAAGACAGACATTCAGTTAATGTTGTTGTACTGTGTTTTCTGTGGCCAGCCAAAGAAGGAGAATTTCTCTACTGGCTGGACAGGAACCCATAATGGTCCTCATTCTTTCTCACCAAAATTCTGACTGGAGGTGGTGAAAACATAACTTCTTGTTTTAACTGACCCTTTCTCCCACACTGGATGACGGAACATGGTTACAAATAATGCTTGTGTTTGTTCCATACATTTTGAATCTCGTTCTCTATATAAAGATCCTACTCATATAGGACAATATAGTTGCAAAGCTGAGGAGGGCATGGCAACCTACTCCAGTATTGTTGCCTGCAGAATTTCATGGACAGAGGAGCCTGGCGGGTTCCACGGTTCATGAGGTTGCAAAGAGTCGGACACGGCTGAGACATTAACACTTGCAGTCACAAATCTCGAAGCAGAAATTATCATCTGACGAAACCATGACTGCTTGGTATATTGATTATATTTTAATGTTAATTATAGAACCTGAAAGGAAAAATAAATAGCATCAATATGGATAGTTATAAAGCAGAGTAAGATGTCAATTTCCGGCTTAGAGTCCCTCTCATGAAGGTAACTACTACTGATATTTTTTGAGGGGAGAATCTTTCTGGGGAACAAAATCATACCCACATGGGGCATGTACTCTCATGCATACCCAGTGCAGAAATGCCCCAGTCAGTGGCCACTCGAGTTTGGATACCACCCTATGTTAAGAATTCAGGAAAAGAAATTGTGAAAAGCCCTGTGCCGAGTGTGTCCCTTTGTATTGTGAGTTCTAGAATTATCACACCAGAGTCTCAGTAAGAGATGCTGCCTTGAGCACAGGTGAATTCAGTGAGCAGTTTGCTTTTACCTTTCATTCTGTTTGTTTTCACCGTTTGTGACTCCAGCCATGAGGAACAAAGCTGTTTTCTGCAGATAAAATGCCACATAAACAAGTTGACAAGGGTAGGAAACATATGGCAAAGTTGGTGCATGTTGTTAAATGTAAATACCATTTGAAATCATCTTTTTAATTACTGCACACTTGGCTGTGATGATGTGAAACCAAAATATCTAGTTATTCCATTAAACAGTCATTCAAAAAAAGAAAAGAAAAGCAAAAAAGGCAGCTGATTCAGTATATTTGTATACATGTGAGAGTGGGGGTGAGGGATGGGGACTAAAACTTCTATGATGCTTTAGGCAAAACTCATGATTCACTGAAATTTCTACATTTCAGCCAATTATTTATTGTAAGCATTAGAGATAAATAGAATTAAAAAAAAAAAGCATGAGCTCAATATGTAATTTGCTTTCTTATTAGTATGGAATTTTATTTAGAGCCTTCTTAAGTGCTTATTTAATCATTTATTTATTTATTTACTGAGCTTTGTCTCTCAGTACAGGTCATGAGATTCTCACTACAAGTATGCTGGAGTGGTTTGCCTTTCCTTCCTCCAGTATCATGTTTTGTCAGAACTCTCCACTATGACCTGTCGGTCTTGGGTGGCCCTACAAGGTGTGGCTCATACTTTCATTGACTTACCCAAGCCCCTTTGTCACAAAAAGGCAGTGATCTGTGAAGGGAATCCCTTCATAGATCATAAGGAAAAGAGGGTGTAGAGGATGAGTTGGCTCGATGGCATCACTGATGGAGTGGACATGAACTTGGTCAAACTTTGTTAGATGGTGAGGGACAGCCTGGCGTTCTACAGTCCATGGGGTTGCAGAGAGTTGGACATGACTGGGCGACTAAACAATGACAAACTGAGATTTGAACTTGTACAAAGCTGAGTTTTAGTTGCTGAAAATACACGGCACAGAAGCCAGTCAAGGTTCTTGACCAATACTGCAAACATTTACTAAGGATACAGAATGATTAACTTAAAAAATATTTCTCTAACTGGTTTACTGGATGGTCCAAATATGGTGGCTCAATTTTTCTAACCGCTGACATTTAAGATGCATCTAGTCTAGTAAGAGAAAGCTACAACTACCAAGTCCTACTTTGCAGACTTGGTTCTCAGTTAATTAGTTAATAGATGCCTTACCAATGCAAATGGTTTTCAATAATCTTGGCATTATATTATACTGTGCAGATTTAAAAAGTATTCTTAGTGGGTTAAAACACATTTGACTTCTGTGTCTGAAGCCGACTTGCCACATTTTCTACACTGTAGCAATTAACTGAAAGTGTTCATAATATAATGTAATTATCAGTTAGTTACCATTCAGTTCAGTTCAGTCACTCAGTCGTGTTCGACTCTTTGCGAACCCATGAATCGCAGCACACCAGGCCTCCCTGTCCATCACCAACTCCCGGAGCTTACTTAAACCCATGTTGATCGAGTTGGCGATGCCATCCACCCATCTCATCCTCTGTCGTACCCACCTCCTCCTGCCCCCAATCCCTCCAAGCATCAGGGTCTTTTCCAATGAGTCAACTCTTCACGTGAGATGGCCAAAGTATTGGAGTTTCAGCTTTAGCATCAGTCCTTCCAATGAACACCCAGGACTTATCTCCTTTAGGATGGACTAGTTGAATCTCCTTGCAATCCAAGGGACTCTCAAGAGTCTTCTCCAACACCATAGTTCAAAAGCATCAATTTTTCAGCACTCAACTTTCTTCACAGTCCAACTCTCACATCCATACCACGACCACTGGAAAAACCATAGCCTTGACTAGACGGACCTTTGTTGACAAAGTAATGTCTCTGCTTTTTAATATGCTGTCTAGGTTGGTCTTAACTTTCCTTCCAAGGAGTAAGTGTTTTTTAATTTCATGGCTGCAATCACCATCTGCAGTGATTTTGGAGCCCAGAAAAATAAAGTCAGCCACTGTTTCCACTGTCTCCCCATCTATTTCCCATGAAGTGTTGGGACCGGATGCCATGATCTTACTTTTCTGAATGTTGAGCTTTAAACCAGCTTTTTCACTCTGCTCTTTCACTTTCATCAAGAGGCTCTTTAGTTCACTTTCTGCCATAAGGGTGGTGTCATCTGCATATCTGAGGTTATTGATATTTCTCCTGGCAATCTTGATTACAGCTTCTAATTCCTCCAGCCCAGCGTTTCTCATGATGTACTCTGCATAGAAGTTAAATAAGCAGGGTGACAATATACAGCCTTGACATACTCCTTTTCCTCTTTGGAACCAGTCTGTTGTTCCATGTCCAGTTCTAACTGTTGCTTCCTGACCTGCATACAGGTTTCTCAAGAGGCAGGTCAGGTGGTCTGGTATTCCCATCTCTTTCAGAATTTTCCACAGTTTATTGTGATCCACACAGTCAAAGGCTTTGGCATAGCCAATAAAGCAGAAATAGATGTTTTTCTGGAACTCTCTTGCTTTTTCGATGATCCAGCGGATGTTGGCAGTTTGATCTCTGGTTCCTCTGCCTTTTCTAAAACCAGCTTGAACATCTGGAAGTTCACAGTTCTCATATTGCTGAAGCCTGGCTTGGAGAATTTTGAGCATTACTTTACTAGTGTATGAGATGAGTGCAATTGTACAGTAGTTTGAGCTTTCTTTGGCATTGCCTTTCTTTGGGATTGGAATGAAAACTGAACATTAACCAGGGCAAACAGGCTTTCCTTGTGGTTCAGACAGTAAAGAATACAGGAGACCTGGGTTCACTCCCTGGGTCGGAAAGATCCCCTGAAGAAAGGAATAACTACCCACTCCAGTATTCTTGCCTGGAGAATTCCAAGGACAGAGAAGCCTGGTGGGCTACAGTCCATGGTGTTGCAAAGAGTCCTATACAAATGAGTGACTGAAACTTTCACTTTATCACTTTCAACTAGGGCAAACAAAGTTAATTTCAAATAAAACAAGATATCAGCCACCAAAAATGATGTTTAATCAACAGGCTTGTTTTTTTTTTGTTTTTTGTTTTTTTTCCTTTCACTCTTTCTCTACTCCTTCCTTACTCCTGCTGGGTGACTTTCATGACTACATCAGCAGAATGAGGTTTAGAAGAAAAGAAGCACATGTGATGCTCTAGGCAGCACCAGGCCTTCCCAAGGTGAGAAGCAGGCATCCGTCTTCAGGTTCACATCTCCCTCTAGAATCTTGGTGATACAAGCCATGTTCTTCTAAGAACTCTTCTCATTCCTCGCCATGTGGTGGGACCTCTGGGGCTGAGTCTTTGAGTTCTGTAGCTTCCTGAGCTCCAGCCTGAGGGAAATGCTTATCTTTCTCTTTGCATCCTCCATCCTTGAGTGCTTCTCTAGCAGGTGGAAATACCTCTCCTGGGTTTTATCTGAATGGAGAAGGAGGATGAAAGTATAATTACTCCTTACTTTTATCATTTCCCTTTGAAGAATTCTGCCTCAAAGTTTTAGTCTTAAGTAGCTTAGATGGGGTGGTAGTCAATGGACTTATCTTGCTGTTGATTAGTAAGTCCTGCACGGATATTTTTAGTACCTCTCTTTCAGAAGTCTGTCTGCCCATTGTGCTTTGTCCTCATCCTTTGGGCTTTAGTGAAAATTTTCAGGCAACAGAAAAACTCTCATTTAATATGTTATTACCTATAATATGTAGTACTTGGATGCAGTACTATAAAATGCAGTGCTTGGATGCAATCTCAAAAACAACAGAATGATCTCTGTTTCCAAGGCAAACCATTCAATATTGCAGTAATCCAAGTCTATGCCCCTACCTGTAATACTGAAGAAGCTGAAGTTGAATGGTTCTATGAAGACCCACACAACCGTTTAGAACTAACACCTAAAAAGATGTCCTTGTCATTATAGGGGGCTGGAATGCAAAAGTAGGAAGTCAGGAAACACCTGAAGTAACAGGCGAATTTGGCCTTGGAGTACAAAATGAAGCAGGGCAAAGACTAACAGGGTTTTGCCAAGGGAATGCACTGGTTATAGCAAATACCCTCTTCCAACAACAGAAGAGAAGACTCTACACATGGACATCACCAGATGGCCAACACTGAAATCAGATTGATTATATTCTTTGCAGCCAAAGATGGAGAAGCTCTATACAGTCAGCAAAAACAAGACCAGGAGTTGACTGTGACTCAGATCATGAACTCCTTATTGCCAAATTCAGACTTAAATTGAAGAAAGTAGGGAAAACCACTAGACCATTCAGGTATACTATATCAAATCCCTTATTCTGGTACAGTGGAAGTGAGAAATAGATGTAAGGGACTAGATCTGATAGACAGAGTGCCTGATGAACTATGGACGAAGGTTCATGAGACAGGGATCAAGACCATCCCCAAGAAAAACAAATGCAAAAAAGAAAAAAGGCTATCTGAGGAGGCCTGACAAATAGCTGAGAAAAGAAGAGAAGTGAAAAGCAAAGGAGAAAAGGAATGATACACCTATTTGAATGCAGAGTTCCAAAGAATAGCAAGGAGAGATAAGAAAGCCTTCCTCAGTAATGAGCGCAAAGGAATAGAGGAAAACAATAGAATTGGAAAGACTAGAGATCTCTTCAAGAAAATTCAAGGGAACACTTCATGCAAAGATGGGCTCAATAAAGGAGAGAAATGATGTAGACCTAACAGAAGCAAAGATATTAAGAAGAGGTGGCAAAAATACACAGAAGAACTATACAAAAAAGATCTTCACGACCCAGATAATCACGATGACGTGATCACTCACCTAGAGCCAGACATCCTGGAATGTGAAGTCAAGTGGGCCTTAGGAAGCATCACTTTGAACAAAACTAGTGGAGGTAATGGAATTCCAGTTGAGCTATTTCAAATCCTAAAAGATGATGCTATGAAAGTGCTGCACTCAGTACGGCAGCAAATTTGGAAAACTCAGCAGGGGCCACAGGACTGGAAAAGGTCGGTTTTCTTTCCAATCCTTAAGAAAGGCAATGCTAAAGAATGCTCAAACTACTGCACAATTGCACTCATCTCACATGTTAGTAAAGTAATGCTCAAAATTCTCCAAGTCAGGCTTCAGCAATATGTGAACCATGAACTTCCAGATGTTCAAGCTGGTTTTAGAAAATGCAGAGGAACCAGAGATCAAATTGACAATATCTGATGAATCATCAAAAAAAAAAAAAAAAAGAGAGATTTAAAAAAAACATCTATTTCTGCTTTATTGACTATGCCAAAACTTTTGACTGTGTGGATCACAATAAACCTTGGAAAAATTTTCAGGAGATTGGAATACCAGACCACCTGACCTGCCTCTTGAGAAATCTATATGCTGGTCAGGGAGAAACTGTTAGAACTGGACATGGAACAACAGACTGGTTCCAAAGAGGAAAAGGAGTATGTCAAGGCTGTATATTGTCACCCTGCTTATTTAACTTAAATGCACAGTACATCATGAGAAATGCTGGGCTGGAGGAAGCACAAGCTGGAATCAAGATTGCTGGGAGAAATATCAATAACCTCAGATATGCAGATGATACCACCTTTATGGCAGAAAATGAAGAAGATCTAAAGAGCCTCTTGATGAAAGTAAAAGAGGAGAGTGAAAAAGTTGGCTTAATGCTCAACAGTCAGAAAACTAAGATCATGGCATCCAGTCCCATCACTCCATGGCAAATAGATGGGGAAACAGTGGAAACAGTGGCTGACTTTATTTTTCTGGGCTCCAAAATCACTGCAGATGGTGATTGCAGCCATGAAATTAAAAGGCGCTTAGTCCTTGGCAGGAAAGTTATGACCAACCTAGACAGCATATTAAAAGCAGAGACATTACTTGGTCAGCAAAGGTCCGTCTAGTCAAGGCTATGGTTTTTCCAGTGGTCATGTATGGGTGTGAGAGTTGGACTATAAATAAAGCTGAGTGCTGAAGAATTGATGCTTTTGAACTGTGGTGATGGAGAAGACTCTTGAGAGTTCCTTGGACTGCAAGGAGATCCACCCAGTCCATCCTAAAGGAGATCAGCCCTGGGTGTTCATTGGAAGGACTGATGTTGAAGCTGAAACTCCAATACTTTGGCCACCTGATGCAAAGAGTTGACTCATTTGAAAAGACCCTGATGCTGGGAAAGATTGAAGGTGGGAGCAGAAGGGGATGACAGAGGATGAGATGGTTGGAATGGCATCACGACTCAATGGACATGGGTTTGGGTAAATTCTGGGAGTCGATGATGGACAGGGAAGCCTGGTGTGCTGCGGTCCATGGGGTTGCAAAGAGTTGGACACGACTTAGTGACTGAACTGAACTGAACCTCTAATATAATTACAGATAATCACTAGTGCTATGTGGGGGGAAAAAAAAAAAAAAGAAGTCAGATAAGGGAAAAGAGAGTAACAAAATAACTTTCCCAAGTTAGAGAGGGAGGGGGGAATTACCTTCTCCCTTCCTCCTGCTTCTAGTTTCCTGCCAGGACCTGTCTGTGGCTCTGGTGGGGAAACCTGAGAATGCAGCCTGGAGAGCTCAGATCCCAGGGTACAAAGGGAGAGCATGGACCCGAGGGCTCAGGGGCAGTGATTAGGCCCACTCCTCCAGCTTCACTGCTTTCTGACCGTAACTTGGCAACTCAGAAAAGCATCAGTTTTTAATTGTTTAACTGCTTTGGGTTCCAGTAAGTTTATCTTTTTGAATTAGAAAAAAAAAGTGATGTAATTTCAGCTCAGAGACTCAACAAGCTTTAGAAGGATTGTTTCCTCCAATGAGCTTTGTATGAGGGTCCTTCAGACAGAAGGCACGATGCTTTAGAGAACTCGGAGAGAACATATGGCAACCTCTTTAATCTCTGTGTGTTTATAAAACCTTGTGCATTTCAAGTTTTTCATAGTCTTTAATTCATGAAAATATGTTTTTAAAATATAAAGCAGTCCCCCCCCCCCACTCTGGTAATCTCTTATTTATGAATCAGATATGTATATTAAATGTGGGTTTCCCAGGTGGCACTAGTGGTAAAGAACCGCCTGCCAATGCAGGAGACATAAGAGACTCGAGTTCAATCCCTGGGTCGGGAAGATCCCCTAGAGTAGGAAATGGCAACCCACTCCAGTATTCTTGCCTGAAAAATCCCATGGACACAGGAGCCTGGCAGGCTACAGCCCATAGAGTTTCAAAGAGTCAAACAGGACTGAAGCAACTTAGCATGCATACTTAGATATAAGAAGATGTGTTTCCATACACTAAGGAGTATCCAGTAATATTATGAAATAGCAAAATAAAGTTTAAGTTTTTACACTTTTCAAACTTCATTTTCATTCAATTCTTTTGCAATAAAACATAGATTTAATTATATGTAACTAATTAGAATTACAATTTTAGAATTTCACATTCATTAATAAGATACCATTTTGTATTATAGTATTTTTCAACACCACACATTTCTCACATCAAGTAATATTTTTTATAACTTAGGTTAGACTTTGCTTCTTTGTGGTAAAATTATTTTGTAAAACTTTATAGTCTTCAGAAAAGCCAGTTTCCTTGACTTCTTCAGTGAGAATTTTATGCACGATCCTTTCTAATTCCTCCTAGTCAGATTACAATTAACCCCCATATTATTACTTCAATTATCAGAGGAATAGATGTAAAATTTGTCATCAGTTTTCCATTCCAATTGAAAAATTTGTTGTGCATATGTCTTACCATTCTGTCTTATGTCTCCAGACTTCTATTATTTGTTCTACTATCTGGGAACTAGAAATTTTTTCCTGAGTGTTTATTCCTATATATATATATATGTAGGAATTTATATAAAGATATAAATATATTTATAACTTAGTTATATATATGTATATGTATATGTGTGTGTGTGTGTGTATATATATATATATATATATATATATATATATGATTTTTGGCCCATAAAATACAATTTCTTTAGCATTTCATTAAAATTGTGTGTTAAAGTTTAACTCATAGAGCTCATGTAAACAAATCCCAGTCCTTCTCCCCACCTAAAAGAAAAGAAAAAAATTGTTTTGATTAAAAATGCTTCTTTTGGGGATTTCCCTGGTGGTCCAGTGGCTAAGACTCTGCACTCCCAATGCCGTGGGCAATCTCTGGTTGAGAAGTTAAGATCCCACATGCCTCAACTAAATAAATAAATGTAAATTAAAAAAGAAAAAAAGAGGCAAGGAACTTGAAAAAAAAATGCTTATTTTGTAGACTGGTTAAATTGCCATTAGTTAAGAAACTGCATTCTGGGTCTTGTTTTAGCCACTTGGAATACAAATAATAACATGCAGCTCCTATGCTCAAGGAGTTTACATTTTTTTTTTTTTTTAGAGTAGGTCATCTTCTTTACTTGAAACTTGAACTTCAGGGTTCAGAATTTTTAAGTGTAAAGGTAAGTGTCATTAAGCACATTCACTGTTGTCTTTTCACCACCACCATACATCTACAGAACTCTCTTCATTTTGCAAAACTACAACTCTGTGCCTATTAACCAATAACTCCTCATTGCCCCCACCCAGCCCCAGCATCAAAGAATTGCTGTTTTATTTTTCTGTTTGAATTTTGACTACTCTAGGTATATCATAGAAGTGGAATTTTATATTTGTCCTTTTATGACTGACTTATTTCACTGGGCATAATATTCTTAAACTTCATCCAGGTTGTACCATGTGTGAGAATTGCCTTCTTTTTTAAAGTTAAATAATATTCTACTTTATGTATACACTGCATTTTGTTTATCCATTCATCTGTGGGTTTCTTTTGCATTGACTATTGCAAATAATGCTGCTGGGAACACAGGAATACGAGTATCTTTTCAAGACCTTGACTTCAATTATTTTTGAGTATATGCCCAGAAGTAGAATTGCTAGATCATATTGTAATTCTGTTTTTAAGTTTTGAGGAACCCATGTACTGCTTTCCTTGACAGCTGCACCATTTCACATTTCCACCAGCAATATATAAAGATTCTGCTGTCTCCATATCTTGAAGCACTTTTTATTTTCTGGTTTTGTTTTTTGTTTGTGTTTTTCTGATGATCGCCATTCTGTTCATTGTGAGATGGTATTGCATTGTGATTATGATTTACATCAGTCCAGTGATTATTGATGTTGCATATCTTTTTCACCTGCTCGTTGGCCGCTTGTATATCTTCTTTGAAGAAGTACCTGTTTAACTCATTTGCTCATTTTAAAAATTGAATTATCTGAATTTTCGTTACTGTTATTTCAGGCCTATTTAAACATTATAAATTGGTTAACTAATGCATTATTTCAGTAAATATTTGTTGAGTACTATTTATGTATTTAGTGTTAATTATCTTAAGACTTTTTATTAGGAAATTTATTTTGACATGATATATGGAAATGCACTCCATTCTGACTTGTCTCCAAATAATGTAACTTCTCTTGTGTTGTTAGAGTTAAAAGCAGTGAAGGAATTACTTTTATGAGGCAAGAGAGAATCTTAGAATTTTATCCTTGTAATTGATGAAGGCACCACCTGGAAACCTTATGGTGCTCTAGTGTTTTAGGTTCACATTTAACTGTGGTGGATGAATTATAGGTAAGTATAAATTACTTTTTACATAGAGCAATTTTCAAGCAATATTCCCTCAAGCTAGTGATAGCAGAAATTAGTGTTTTAATGGGATTGTAACTATCTGGGCATCTGCTCATGATCATTTTTGAAATCTATTACATTTTTGGATAAATAGCGTGATGGAAAAAAACCCTCTCCAAATGTGACATGTCAATCCTGATGAAACTAGTCTTAATTAAAGGGAAAAGATCAAATAGCTTTGTAAAGTCTTTTCTTTCTGTATGATTTTGCAATAATAAATAGAAACCTTATTACTGCCAATTATATTTTTGATATAATTAAATTATTAGCTCTTTGATCTTTATTTTCTCTAAAATAGGGGAGGGGGAAAGAAACTCTAATTTATCTTGAACTTAATTGGGAAAGTGTGCCTTAGAAATTTTTAAGTCATCAAGTCCAGTACTTATTTGTTCTCACAGGTTCACCTCGAGAGCTTGTTTAATTGATGAGCCCCACCATACAAGAATTTGATTTAGCATAGAAAGTGTTAGTTGCTCAGTTGTGTCCGACTCTTTGTGACCCCGTGGACTGTAGCCCACCAGGCTCCTCTGTCAATGGGGATTCTCCAGGCAAGAATACTGGAGTGGGTTGCCATGCCCTCCTCCAGGGAATCTTTCCAACCCAGGGATTGAACCCAGGTTTCTCACATGGCAGCAGATTCTTTACCATCTGAATCAAAAGGGGAGCCCTTGATTTACCATATTTGGGACTAAATCCTAAAAAGTAATTTTACCCAGTACCCATATGTATTCTGATATAGCCTGTTCATTATTATTTTGTATAATAATTAGTTTACCAGCTTAATTTATAGAGTTATAAGAGTAAATCTTAGACTAGTAAAGTTACTTGGCCAAGAGCACATCAATAGTAACTGAATAAGTTCAGGATGAAACACAGTCTTTATTATTCTGAAACCATATGTGACTTGTCAGTGTTGAAAAAATTAAATACATTATCTAACAATTAGCTACATATTATACTGAAACCATTCCTATTCTTTTTCATTTTTATAATAAACTTGATAATCTGTCAGAGATTCAGCTTCATCAGTATAAATGTTGATCTTCCTTATAAATATAGATGCTAGAAGATGACCTAGGTAGAATCAAGATGGAATCTCTGCTTTACTTCAGAAGTTACTTAGTGAATTCATTTACTACATGAAATTTTATAAAACTTAGTATTAATTTTTTTATAATGAAGTACACCCTAAAGGAGACGTTTGTTTGCTAATGTGGATATCGGGTATCTGTGCATGCTGTTATCGTTACCATTAGTGTAGCATAATGCTTCAGATATGCAATTTAAAGCCAGATTACCTGAGAGAAAATCGTGAACCTATTATTAATATTTAATATCCCCATAACTTGGGCAACTTTCCTGTCATTTGTGGACCTTTATTTTCTTATTTGGAAAATGAGAATATCATAATCATTATATCTCACAGAATTATTATGAGAGTTAAATTAGATGAGTCATATAAATAATTTGAACAGTAGTAGGAACATAGATTCTGCAGAAAATTTAACTCTATTTATCTGAATGACAATGTAACTTATCCATGGGTTAAAAATATCTTTATACTTGAATATTATGCCTGAAAGATGTAATTATTCTAGGTGAATGAGTCAGGAAATTATTGTGGGAATAGATGGTATTTGAAATGCAAAAAAAGAAAACACACACACACAAGTATTTCTGAAAGGCATGTGGAATAAAAGAAAATGAAATTTCTTCCTTAATAACAGGTTTTCTTCTTGATTATTTTAATAGAGTCCATTGTAACTGCTAAAAGTGGTGTAGAAAAAATCTCACTTTGCCCATTAGAAAATCTTTTATGGAAAGTTCCCAACTCTTATGTATGTTTGATCCTTGGCCTCCTTGACCTTCCTATGTAGTATCTACCAAGTTCAAGCAAAGAGATGAGTTAATAATTAAATTGAAGGTAGAACTTGAATTATCAGATCCCTTATTCACATGTATCTGAAACACCAGGTGAAGAACTGCTTTAGAAAACACTCTTCAACTATTGCTATTGCATCTTGCCTCAGAGGTCTGAAAACTCATCAATGATATCAAGATTGGGTAGTTTGTCATTTTGATACATTTAATTTGCTTTAGTTCAACTGATACTTCTGTTATCAGTGTCTAGTAATTTTGTTATTTGACATTTCTTGAAACTGACTTGCAACATGTATCTCTTTTTCTTCTGATATTAACTAATTCATCAGTTAAAGATGGAAACCATTTTGTTTTCCTCACTTCATTATCATTTTCAATCACACTTAGATACTGTAAAATTGGATGGATTTCCTCTGAATTTTAAATACCATGTTTGTCTGGATATGCTAGGTGTCCAAGCATCCACAACTTGGGAGCTTTTGAATCAGCGTTTCTAAAACATCACTGTGTTTAAAAGCTACCTGGGATATTTGTTACATCTCTGATTCCTAGCCTCCTAACCCCTGAAGACTCTGACTTGAGATAATAATTGGGTTGAGAAACTTAAGTTTTTAATAGAAACCAGACAGCATTTAAGGAAGGGGACCAGGGTTGATACTTACAGAAACTGCTAGACTAAAACTTAATCTTATATTAGAAAATCAATTATTGCTTCCTACTCCCGTTGAGAGAGGTTCAGATACTTACTTCAGATACAGGCTCTCTCTCTCATAAAATAGATTGTTCTGACGTGAGGCTTCACACTGGGCTGTAACATGGGGGTAGTTCAAAGAACACTCTCTTTGTTGCTTTAACCTTGACTTTTATCCCTGGGTAACCCTTGCAAAGCCACTTAAGTTCTCTCCTTTTCTATAAATAACAGTATAAATGACTGTCAGAGGCATTTGGGAGGATTAAGAGAAATAAGAGCTGTCTGAAATGATGGTGTCGTTGTGCCTGGTATATCCTGAGAAATCAATACCTGTTAGTTCTTTTCCCATCTATCTGCCTCATTTCTGCCACTTACCTTTCTTGACTCTGTCTGAGTCCTCATGACCTCCGCCTCTGGAATATTTACTAGCATTTAAGCTACTTCTTTGCCTTGATCTTTTGTTTCAGTGTGATTTTGGCTGTTGGTTTCTGAATCTCTCCTCTTCTTGTCCCATTAGTTCAAATGAACTCATAACTTTGACACCACTATGCTACTGTCATTGAATACTGAACTTAAGTTCTGAATTTGACACTATTCGTACATGCCAATTAAGAACTCTTTAGGTGGAATTAAGATCCAAAAACCAGAGTAATAAAAACGTTATTTACTAAAAATCTCTATTGCTCTGTAAACTCTATTCTACATTGTCTTAAGTAGGTCTCCTGTCTAGTAGTCTATTTTTTCTGGGAAATTAAAATATAACACCTTTTTTTTTCCTTCTTCTTAATGACTGCTTAACAAAAAGCATCTCTTGCATAAGTGAAGGGGCCCTAGTATTGGTCACGATATCAACTTGGTTCAGTTCTCTCAAAGCCCAGGTTACTGCTTCCCCAAAATAATAATGTAAACATTTATAACCTCTTGTCTCCTAAGAATTAAGCAGCTTCTAAACAGAACTTGCTTTCAGGGAGTACTTTGTGTTCGGAGAAACTAGTTCATTAGTTTGAAGAGAAAGCTCACATTTCAAAGTATAGAGACATAATAAATCTATTTTTGGTGTAGTTGAGTGCTCCTAGAGAAAGTTATTATAGAGATGCTACATTGATTTCAAGACTTTAAAATGCAAGTGTATATCATGGAAAATGCCAAAAAGCATTGCATGACTAAGTCCCCTCTGCTCAGAAGCTACAAATTATATTGAACTAAACAATCACACTGTACTGAAGCATGGGGGTTTTCACATCTCAAATCTTCTAAATAGATCTATTTGGGATGCTTGTTGAATCTGAGGTATATAATATGACATTTATACAAATATATGCACCTACCTATATGCCTATATATGTTGATAACTGTATGGATAAATGATTTGATTATTCAACATCAATGCTTTTATTCACCCCTTCAGGCAAATGTCACATGCTGGTTACATGCCAAGAAGTATAACAGTTTTTCAGGAAATACAAGGAGAAAGTAAAGAAGTTCAAGAGAATGTATGGAGAATGTATTCTCCAACTCTGTTGATGAGGCTGAAACTTGGTATATTTTTGCAGGATGATTGGGCAGAATTATTTGAAATGTATATTTCTTTTATTCTACATTGCACTTCCATTTCTGGACGTTTCTTTGATGGTGAAATGTGTGTGTGTGTGTATGTACATGTGTAAAGAGATAACTGAATTTTAATTATATCATGCATAATAGTAAATGAGAATTAACCCAAATACCCCTCAGTTGAGGAGTTATTAAATACACATGATGTAAGAAACTTGCAGTTTATTATTCATAATGAAATAATTCCATACTATGAAGGTAGGCTTACAAAGTAAAATAAGAGTTGTTGAACAATATGTATATCATGGTTACATTTTTGTTTAAACAGTCATACTATCAGAATAAAAATAATAGTAATATAAACACACTAAACTAGAGAAATATTAAAACTATTGAAGGGAATTATCTCTAGAAGATAGGATAATGGAAATTTAACTGTCTCTAAATGTATTTCTATAATATTTAATATTGTAACACTTGTAATATTTTTTGTCCAGAAAGATAGCAAAGTTTTTTTTATGTCTTTTTTTAAAAATATCCCCTTAATGGCCTACAATCTCATATGAGAAGCAGATGTGTGTACTAGGCTTTATGGAGTTAAGTCACTTGTTTTGAAGTCAAATGCTCATCAGAGATGGCGGGACCAGAAGCCAGTTTCTAACTCCTTAGGCAACAGCGTAGCATGTTGTCCAAGTGTGTGTCCTTCCCAGCTTTGTAGGAGACTAGGAATGCTTACCTATATGATTGACATTCTAGGATCAACAGTCATTCAAAAATATTGATATCTGTAGATGTTTACAGCCTCTAATTAAAGAGAAGCTATACTGGAAGACAAGATTGGCTGAATAATTATCAAATTAGTAACCAACTAAAGGCTATTATTCTTCAAAAAATATTCAAAATGTTTGTGTAATTTTTTAAAAGTAATTATTTTACTTTTAACCTAACATGATGGATTGGAATAATCACAGCTTTAGAAAGGGAAAATTGTAGATATAAACTTTCAAAGATGGCAGGGGATAGAGGTCTCTCTTGCTTTAATGCGTTACAGTATGTAATTTTTCCTTTACCAACATTGCAAATGCATTTAACTGTCAAGGAACTTAAATGTATAAGCATTATGTTTCACTTGGAGCTTGAATGGATGAGGATGAAAGATAGAATGTGTTTATTTGAAAGGACTGTATTTACTCTTATTTTCAACAATGTTTTTATGAAAGCAGGAAATTTAACCTGTCTGTGGATTGTGGTCAAATGTTGCCTCTCCTCAGGGTTAAATTTCTGTGTGGATATACCTGAAAACCTACATTTCTATATTTATAGCTCTTACTGCTGTCTCTAGAAGTCTACCATATTCCTGTGACTTTTACAATAAATGCTAGAAAGTAAGAAGTCACTGTTCCTTGCTCTATCACCTTCTAAGTCTCCATCATCTTGAATCTTTTAATCTGCAGCATGGAATTCACTGCCAGCTAGCAGACTTATGTTTCTGTGACCATAAGCAATGATCTAGTAATTTGCCCATTTTCCTAAGCAGGCAGGTAGAAACTATTTCTGTTGTAAATGGCAACTGTAATAAATAATAGGATTTATTCAACAAATCCTCTTTATATCCCGCTGAGTAAAGCAGAACTATCTTAATGCAGGGAATAAGGGGGTAATTTTGTTGGCAGAGTCTTGATTTTATTACCTTGCACTCTCCTTAGATTCTCTGAGTCATATCCAGCTGAAAAATAATCCTTTTGGTTCAGAGCTTGCAAAATCTCAGCATGCCATCTTAGCACAAATGCGCTAAGGTGAGGGATGGAGATTCCTGCTGTTTGGAGACTACACAGGTTAAAGGCTGGCAGATTCTAACATGAATGGTGGCCCCTTTTCAGGTTGTGACAGAGATATCAAGTAGGACTCCAGAGTGATTGGCAGTCTGCCTCAGTTTTTCTCTGGAGTCCTTCAGAAGCCATCCACCTCTTAGGACATATTCTTTGTCATTGCCTCTGAAGAGGCTTCCACTCACTGGGTCTTAAAGAAATGTACATGGAAGCATGCACATGTGTGTATGCAAACACACATATGCTGACCCACACATACACACATGCATGCATACATATGCACCCACACTCCTTGCTGGTACCTTTCAAAGCACCAAAGTCCTGAGTGTGATTCTTAGGTGACGGATGGATTTGCCTAATGGTTCCCTTGTCTTGCCTTCACTAGGTTTTGGTGTAGAATGGAAATGAACTAACATTTATTGATGAATTATACACTAAGCTCTGTGTTAGGCTTTTTATAATCCTTATCTCATTAAATGAGCCTATGAAGTAGATGAGGTAGCTAATATTATCCCCATTCTCTGAGAGAAGAAATTGAGGTTCACAGAGTTTAAGCAAATTTTTTCAATTTCACAGAAGAGCTGACATTCAGACTTCTGAGGTTCCTAGCTCTAAAATTCATATACCTCTCGTGGCATGATACCTCATAAATAAAGCAGGATTTGGGATTATGATGCCAAAAAAAATATTTTAAAAATATTATGGAAGAAAAAGCCAAAGTTTTTTTAAGAACTGGTAGAATTTCCTTTGTTACACTTTATTATATTTACTGAAATGAGCCTATATATTTTATCTACAGAAAAGACATTTAAAACACTCAATTATGTTTACATTGAATAAGCCAATAATTTACCTGGTAAATTTATCAGGTAGCTTTTGCCATCTCCTTTTTACCAAGGAAGCTGAGGATCAGAAAGGGCATGTGGTTTGTCTAGTGTCATAGAACTTACAGGTAACAGCGCTAGAAAAATCTATGGGAAAAGAGTCCTTATCACGCTCCATTAACCCCTTGAGAGCATTTCTTACAGGCCTCACTTTGTTATAGAGATCTGATGCTTAAGGCAATAAACTCTGGCCCACCCATTGTTTGAGTATTCACCTTAACTTATGTTCTAGTTCTATTTGGAATTGTAAGGTTGCCTATTTCTATTTTTTTTTTATCATTTTTCAAGTTTTTAAAAGCATTGGGTCTTCTGGACTTTGGGTAGAATTTCTGATCCCAAATATCCCATTGGAGAATTTTTGTTTTTGTTTTGTTATTATTGTTTAACTATTTTGTTATAGTTGTCAAGTTGCTGTGTGGTATTGAGGTGTATTTTAAAAATACTAATTAAAATATTTAATTATATTCATTATCTCTGATAATGATGTTCCTTTATGAGAAATAAAATGAGGTGTATCTAACTATACAAAGTAAAAAATTATGAAAATCCCTATTCGCATTCTAGACTTTTGTATAAGCTGCCACTCAATAACTGGAACAATACAGCATGCTGCTCTGGTGAAAACAGTCTTGTTACTTTCTTCTAGATCCCTTATAGCATTGCTTGGTCATATGTTTGGATCACCTGCCCTGTCTATCAGGCATCAACAGACAGCTGTTTTCCTAGCACAGAAAGATATTCTAGTTTGTGTTTTTGCTGTCTACTATTTGATAAGAGCAACTGACATTGGAAGTCACATGTGAGAAGCCATTGAGGAGAGAAAGGCATGGCATTTTCAAAATGTCCACCATATACCTTACTCCATTTTAGACTGTCAGCCCTATCTCCCCTCTTTTGGTATGTGCATGACCATAGGAGGGTTAAGTAGAAGTGATTATTGGCTAACATCTTGGTTATTAGGGGTTCATTGATATCCAGTTGAGAGCCAAGAAAGATCAGGTGCTCAAATACTGGAAAGAAATAAGGGGAATTGGGAGTAGAGAAGTGGGACCAAGTAAAGGAAAATCATGGTTAGACAGGAGGCTGGAGATTCACTCTCACCCCATTAGGACTATTTTCAAAACACTGTGTCTGGATCTTCCAGGAGAGAGCCTGGGTTTCCTTCATTGCTGCCACCATAAGAACGCAATTACATGAAACTCTTTCTGGTACCTCTTTCTGCATGAACCAGTACTCAGGTAATTAAAATGTCAGAAAGACTTACCAGGTGTAACAAAACAGTGATGCTTATCTCTTTTGCTTTCAACTCTTAAACAGCAACTAGGTAAAGAATGTCTTAGAATTTAACTGTTGTGTGGCTTTACTTTAGAAATACTTCACAGTTGTGAGTTGGAGTACAACATGGTGCAGTGTTGAGCAACAATTATTGGTCCCATATATATGACATAAATGTTATCTTTATTGCCTATATTTTCTATATCTTATGGGGAAATGGAGGAGGTTGTCTTGGTAGAAACACAGAGACAGCTACAATGTTGTTAAGGTGAGCATGAAGGATTCCATCTATCTGCATGTATATTTTTGTAATCTATCAAATGTAAGTTTAATATATTTTGAAATTGAAATGAGCAAAAGTGAACTTTTTTGAGTTAACTATAATTTGTCAATTCAGAAAGTAGTGTAAATGAATGTAACATAACAGATAAGTTTTTGTATCTTGTTTTGCATCTTTCAGTAGGGGATGATATAAAAGATGATATAAAAGAAAAGATTTCAAACATTTAAGAAAAGATGAAGCTATTTCTCCTCACCATGAGATTCTAGGAAAAATTATTTAATCTTAGAAGTCTTTCAGAACTTTTGTATTGACACCAGTACTCCTGGAAGAGTCCTTCATTTAGAGTCTTTTTAGCTCAGCTTTACATTTTTAACCAGAGAAAGCTAATCAGTTCTGTGGTACTCACTGTTAATCAAAACAAAACTCAGTCTAAGAATTATATGACACAGGAACCCTGGGTTCAATCCCTGGGTTGAGAAGGTCCCCTGGGGAAGGGAATGGCAACTCATTGTAGTATTCTTGCCTGAGAATTTCATGAACAGAGGAGGCTGACAGACTACAGTCTCTGGGGTCACAAACAGTCAGACACAACTGAGCAACTAACATTTCCACTTTCAAGAATTCTATCAGTGTTGCTACAGAGTAAGTTTACCTTCTTAACTCTCATTTTTATGTAAAGGTCAGATATTGAGGGAAGTGTACATATCAGAGGTGGTGTTTTTATGAAAACAGAGAGAGTGAGGAGAGTTATATATACAGGGAGGTGAACCAAACTTACCTGATTTAATTCATAAAGCACTGGTTCATGGCAACTGATATACTGAAAGGGAGCAATTAACAAAGCCATAGTTAGAAGAGAACAAACATAAATATGATGAAGTACAATGCATTTTAGTGGATGCGACTTTTACACTAAGGGCTTTGATAACTCTCCACATTTTTAAATATTCTCACTTCTTGTAAAATATCAACTCTTTCTTTACCAAATTATGACTTCTCAGCTACCAGGAAGAACTGGGGAGAGAGGAGATGACTAGTGAAAATGTATATCCTCTGATAAACATGGAGTTCAGTTCAGTTGCTCAGTCGTGTCCAACTCTTTGAGACCCCATAAACCGCAGCATGCCAGGACTCTCTGTCCATCAACAACTCCCGGAGTCCACCCAAACCCATGTCCATTGATTAGGTGATATCATCAAACCATTTCATCCTCTGTCATCCCCTTCTCCTCCTGCCCTCAATCTTTCCCAGCATGAGCGTCTTTTCCAATGAGTCAGCTTTTCGCATCAGGTGGCCAAATTATTGGAGTTTCAGTTTCAACATCAGTCCTTCCAATGAATACTTGGGACTGGTCTTTAGGATGGGCTGGTTGGATCTCCTTGCAGTCCAAGGGACTCTCAAAAGTCTTCCCCAACACCACAGTTCAAAAGCATCAATTCATCGGCACTTAGCTTTCTTTATAGTCCAACTCTCACATCTATACATGACCACTGGAAAAGCCATAGCCTTGACGAGACAGACCTTTGTTGACAAAGTAATATCTCTGCTTTTTAATATGCTGTCTAGGTTGGTCATAACTTTCCTTCCAAGGAGTAAGAGTCTTTTAATTTCATGGCTGCAATCACCATCTGCAGTGATTTTGGAGCCCAGAAAAATAAAGTCAGCCACTGTTTCCACTGTTTCCCCATCTATTTGCCTTGAAGTGATGGGACAGATGCCATGATCTTAGTTTTCTGAATGTTGAGCTTTAAGCCAACTTTTTCACTCTCCTCTTTCACTTTCATCAATAGGCTCTTTAGATCTTCTTCATTTTCTGCCATAAGGGTGGTGTCATCTGCATATCTGAGGTTATTGATATTTCTCCCAGCAATCTTAATTTCAGCTTGTGCTCCCTCCAGCCCAGCGTTTCTCATGATGTATTGTGCATTTAAGTTAAATAAGCAGGGTGACAATATACAGCTTTGATGTACTCCTTTTCCTCTTTGGAACCAGTCTGTTGTTCCATGTCCAGTTCTAACTATTGCTTCCTGACCTGCATTCAGGTTTCTCAAGAGGCAGGTCAGGTGATTTGGTATTTCCATCTCTTTCAGAATTTTCCACAGTTTATTGTGATCCACTCAATCAAAGGCTTTGGCATGGTCAATAAAGCAGAAATAGATGATTTTCTGGAACTCTCTTGCTTTTTCGATGATCCAGCAGATGTTGGCAATTTGATCTCTTGTTCCTCTGCCTTTCCTAAAACCAGCTTAAACATCTGGAAGTTCATAGTTCATGTATTGCTGAAGCCTGGCTTTGAGAATTTTGAGCATTACTTTACTAGCATGTGAGATGAGTGCAATTTTGCGGTAGTTTGAGCTTTTCTTGGCATAAACATGGAGAGACCGCCTCTAATCATTGAAGATGATTTTAGCTTGTTTTAGCTGCTAAATCCAGGTGACATAATTGCAAGTCATATAATGCAAACTCAACTAAGCGTTTATTTTTTTTTCTTAATTAATTTATTTATGTTAATTGGAGACTAATTACTTAACAATATTGTAGTGACTTTCGCCATACATCGACACGAATCAGCCACGGGTGTATATGTGTCCCCCATCCTGAACCCCCCTCCCTCATCCCTTCCCATCCCATCCCTCAGGGTCGTCGCAGTGCACCGACCCTAAGCACCCTGTCTCATGCATCGGACCTGGACTGGAGATCTATTTCACATATGGTAATATACATGTTTCAATGCTATTGTTTCAAATCATTCCACCCTCGCCTTCTCCCAAAGAGTCCAAAAGTCTGTTTTTATCTCTGTGTCTCTTTTGTTGTCTTGCATATAGGGTCCTTGTTATCATCTTTATAAATGCCATATGTATGCATTAGTATACTGTATTGGTGTTTTTCTTTCTGACTTACTTCACTCTGTATAATAGCCTTGAGTTTCATCCACCTCATTAGAACTGATTCAAATGCATTCTTTTTAACAGCTGAGTAATTTTCCATTGTGTGTATGTACCATGGCTTTCTTATCCATTCATCTGCCATTGGACATCTAGGTTGCTTCCATGTCCTAGCTATTGTAAACAGTGCTGCGATGAACACTGGGGTACATGTGTCTTTCATTTCTGGTTTCCTCGGTGTGTATGCCCAGCAGTGGGATTGCTGGGTCATATGGCAGTTCTAGTTCCAGTTTTTTAAGGAATCTCCATACTGTTCTCCATACTGGCTGAACTAGTTTGCATTCCCACCAACAGTGTAAGAGGGTTCCCTTTTCTCACACCCTCTCCAGCATTTATTGTTTGTAGACTTTTTGATAGCAGCCATTCTGACTGGCATGAGATGGTACCTCATTGTGGTTTTGATTTGCATTTCTCTGATAATGAGTGATGTTGAGCATCTTTTCATGTGTTTTTAACCATCTATATGTCTTCTTTGGAGAAATGTCTGTCTAGTTCTTTGGCCCATTTTTTGGATTGGGTCGTTTATTTTTCTGGTATTGAGCTGCATGAGCTGCTTGTATATTTTTGAGATTAATTACTTGTCAGTTGCTTCATTTGGTATTATTTTCTTCCATGCTGAAGGCTGTCTTTTCACCTTGCTTATAGTTTCCTTTGTTGTGCAAAAGCTTTTCAGTTTAATTAGGTCCCATTTGTTTATTTTTGCCTTTATTTCCATTACTCTGGGAGGTGGGCCATAGAGAATCCTGCTGTGATTTATGTCAGAGAGTGTTTTGCCTATGTTTTCATCTAAGGGTTTTATAGTTTCTGGTCTTACATTTAGATCTTTAAACCATTTTAAGTTTATTTTTGTGTATGGTGTTAGAAAGTGTTCTAGTTTCATTCTTTTACAAGTGGTTGACCAGTTTTCCCAGCACCACTTGTTAAAGAGATTGTCTTTACTCCACTGTATATTCTTGCCTCCTTTCTCAAAGGTAAGGTGGCCATAGGTGTGTGGATTTATCTCTGGGCTTTCTATTCTGTTCCATTGATCTATATTTCTGTCTCTGTGCCAGTACCATACTGTCACTAAGCATTTTTAAAGACAGTGGTGAATAAATCAGTAGATAGCATCGGCCACACACAAGAAACCACTGTTTCCTCATTGAACTAAACACAGTAAATTACTTTATGGAGAATCCATTTGCTTATTATATTCAATCTTTGCTTATTATTATATTTTTATATACCTTACCTTTCGTGCTTTACTATTTCAAGGTAGCAAAGATGTACTAGGATCAATAATGTAAATGGAATTTTGAGTTATTGTGGTTTTGGTTAATTAAACACTTTTTCTCTAGGGAGAGCTCTATGAATTAATAGTGTTAAAGAGTTGTTGTATGGCTCTACCTATATATGTGTGTGTGTGTATGTATTCATTGTCTTCAGATGATGGTTACTTAATTTTCCCAAGTCTGTGCCTTTCTCTGTTCCTTTTCATTTCTTTTAGATGAATCTTAGCACTTAAGCAGAAATTAAACTCAGGAAAGAAAAATAATGCCATTTTAAGCTGTCAATTTGGCTTCCTTAGGGATCATTCAAATTTTAAAACAAACAACTGGAAGAATTCACTAAATAAAGGTCATGAGATTTCTCTGGATATCTGCCCATATCATATTTGTTTTCCATGATCAAATATTTGGATATCCAATTAGACAGAAGTAATATGTTGAACTTGTGAAATTAACAAGAATTTTGTTGTTGTTGTTGTTTAATGTGCTGGTTTGGTGAGTTATTATGCAGAAGACTATTTTCTAGATGGAAAGAGTTATTATGAAGTTTTTGTCTATGACCTTCCACATTACATGCTACTTGAATTCCCACTGAGATCTCCCGTTAGATGAGAACTTTAAATGTTCCTCCTCAGTTCTGAAGCCTTATGTTTCATTCCCCTCTTTGGGCCTGGTGTCATTAACCACACAGAGGCAATAGGCTTATAGTTCTTAAAGAGTTCTAGTTTCTTGACAGTTTGAAAAGCTACAGTGACTTTCTATATATGCCAAAAATAAATTGTCTATCACAGCTAAAATATGTCTAATGGTTATAAGTAACTTCTTTACAAGTAACTTCTCTGATTTGTGAGATGCATGATAAGGCCATTATACTTACAGTGATGATTGTTGTGACAAATAGTTTGTAAGGACATGACATACGGCCACATCCATATAAGGATCTGGAAATAGATCAATTAGTCATGCATGAGATATCAAGCTTATTTATTATCATTAATCTATTAAGTGAACTAACTAAACCAAGCAGTGATATTTACACGTAAGGATAATAAAGGTTCATTTCAAAATAGTCTTTACCAATACCTCTTTTCTACAAATAAAGTTACTCAAGTTCGGGAAAGATTCTCCTTTAATTTTCTGCACAATTTAAAAGTTAAATTATGGGAATGCTGTGGTGGTCCAGTGGGTAAGGACCTGCACTTCCCATGCAGGGGACCTGGCTTTGAGCACTCCCTGCTTGGGGAAATAAGATCCTACAAGGCATGTGGTGCAGCCAAAATGAAATATAAACACAATAAGTTAAACTATAATATTAAATATGCTGGCAAAGACTATGCCCCAATATAGGTCATTATATTGGAAAGTTGTTAAAATGCCTGATTTGTGCTTGGTCCCTTATACATATCAACAAATATTTTCTTATTCTGAGAATATTGAAATTAGTATGAACTTCAGTTGACTTCTATACAACATATTAAATATTTTTCAAAATATTTTGTAATATATCAAATAATATAAATTTGGTATATCACTAAAATGAAGTGGGCAAAAGTAAATATCTGTTGAATAAAATATATTTTTTTAATTCAGAAAATCTTGTAAAAGAATGTAGCAGATCATTTTTAGTGTTTTGTATCTTTGGGTAGTAGATGATATGAAGGAAGTTAGATTTCAAACATTTCAGAAAATATGAGGATATTTCTCCACATAATCAGATTATGGGAAAAATTTATTTAATCTTAGAAGGCTTTTATAACTTTGGTATTGATTATGAAAACTATTGCAGTGAATAAGAAACTATGAACGTAATGAAAGAATTCACTTTGGATCCATGAACATTTGAATTTGAGCTTTAGGCAGTCAGATAAAAATGATGGGAAAGAAAGATAAACACATGAGACTATGAGAATGATTTAACTTGGTGGAAAACTAAAAACCAAAGTATAACATTAAAGAAGGTTTACTAAAAGCTAAGGGCAATGAAAAGGAATTTTAATGTTTGATTTGATGTTGTTGACTTAAAAAATATTCCAACTTAAAAGTTGAGAGTTACGTTTTATTTGGTAGGATGTTTTAGGACTTCAGATCTGGGAGGCAACATGTCAAGAAATCCTAATAGAACTGTTCCAAGGAGGTGGCGGGGGTGTAGCCAGGATATATAGGAATCTTGAAACAAAGGACAAGTAATAGGAATATCAAAAGATTATTCTTAAAGAAAAACAGATTTCACAAGTTAAGGAATTTAGGATTTTTCTATATATGGGAAGATGCTCACTGAAATTATTCTTTTGGTATGCACCTCAGTGGTGACTGCAATGGCTGATGACGGTGACATCCTTTGTTTACTGATATGGCAGGAAATCCTCCATTTCTTGATGTTTATATATAACTTATGACCAGTATGCAAATTAATGATAACTCCATGAAAAGAGAAATTTTCCATTTGACATTTGCTTTTGTATCTGGCTTGAGGAAGAGAGATATTAAGGTGAAAGTACATGCTGGTTTAGATTTTAAGATAAAGACATATTCATTGCCTTTCTGAATAATATGAAATCAAACATTTGATGGATACTTATGAAGTTTTATTGGGGTCCAATTCAAAATTGTAGAATATTTAACATATACAATGTGATGACTTGATGTACATATACTTTGTGAAAAAATTCCTCCCATTGAGTTAATACATCCTTAATATGCATTTTAAATGAATGTGATATTTTCAAGGACTCAGTTGTACTTGATTTTGGTTCAAGATGCAACATTCCACATTAGCTGGATGATGGCTGTTGTGGTTCAGTTGCTCAGTTGTGTCTGACTCTTTTGCAAAGTCATGGACTGTAGCCCACCAGGCTCCTCTGTCCATGGGATTTCCCAGGCAAAGAATACTGGAGTGGGATGCTATTTCCTTTTCCAGAGGACCTTCCTGACCCAGGGATAAAACCCACGTCTCCTGCATTGCAGGCAGCTTCTTTACTGCTGAGCCACAAGGGAAGCCCCAGTTAATTGGAGATTAAACTGCATTGGTTAAGAGTGAGTAGAATCTAATACCGATATCAAGGATATAAATGTCTTAAGAGCCAGAAGAGGTGGAGACTTCTATGAGGAATACTGGTGGAGAGAGCTAGTGGGTGTGTAGGTAGGAAACTTTGAGAGGGGGATGGGATCTGTCCTTCTCCTTCAAGACAGTAGTGGGGACCACTGCAAAGAGACCACAGTGCTCTCTTCAGGGAGCAGGGACATTGTACTTGCATTAGACACGCACTTGAGTAAAGTGACTATAACAAGACTTCATCTTCTAACTATGACATAGTAGTTAACACTTTACAAGAAATAATTGAATGTACAGCAAATTTGAATGTATCACAAAGGCCAAGATCCTGGAGAGAAAGAAGATGCATAGAGGTTTACCCTTATCCCTGTTTTTCAGCTTAGGGCATTTGCCAATTACTAGTGTTAGGAACGGAGAAGGCAATGGCAACCCACTCCAGTACTCTTGCCTGGAAAATCCCATGGGCAGAGGAGCCTGGTAGGCTGCAGTCCATGGGGTCGCTAAGAGTCGGACACAACTAAGTGACTTCACTTTCACTTTTCACTTTCATGCATTGGAGAAGGAAATGGCAACCCACTCCAGTGTTCTTGCCTGGAGAATCCCACGGACAGTGGAGCCTGGTGGGCTGCCGTCTATGGGATCGCAGAGTCGGACACGACTGAAGCGACTTAGCAGCAGCAGTGTTAGGAAGAAATGCAGAAGAAAAAACAGTAGCTCAGAGCATATGCAATGTCCCTGGGCTAAAGAGAAAAAGAAATATTCGAACAAAATGTTTCTCAAGTTGTCTATGAAAGCAGCAGTTAATGGGACAAGATTCTGGAGAGAAGATATGTGTATGCATGGGATGAGACACAAGGAACTAAAAGAAAATCAGTTAAAACTAGTATGATAACCAGAGATTTATGAAGTCTCACAGTGCTGTAGAAACAAAAAAGAAATGCTAACTTTAAGCTTTTAGGCTTCATTTAGTAAGAATGGTCAGCGTAAATGCCTAAGGCTTTCAGTTGAAATCCCTGGTGATTTATTACAATTGATTTAAGGGCAAATCTTAGATAGATTAACCTTCATAATGTCTGAATGTGCCCTCAACTAGATATGCCTATATTCTTTCTGTCTGCAGAAGTAGCATCCTTTCTCTAGAGATCTGTAACAACACCTAGAATTTTGAAACATTTTTACAATAAGCAGCCAACATTCAGTAAACTACCAGGGATTTCAAGATTAAGGGTCAAATAACCAAAAGCCAAGAAATAGACCAACAGCTAATCCAGGTATCGATACCATGAGAGTATGGGTTTCAAAATAACTGTGATTAATTTATTAGCTATAAATAGACATATGGAAAAACTGAACTAGAATCTGTAAAAAAAATTTTTTTAAGCTAAAGAGAGACAAAAACTTGTAAATCTAGGTCTGTAGAAGATAAATTAGAGCATGAGAGAAAAAAATGATTGAAAATATAGAAAAGAGCACAAAAGCCATGAGGAACTTGAGGTAGCCATTCCCTTCACAAGAGATCTTCCCAAACTAGGGTCGGATCGACCCAAGTACCCCACATTGCAGGCAGATTCTTTACCTTCTGAGCCCTCAGGGACACCCCAAGGATACTGTAGTGGGGTGGGGAGGGTGGGGTGGTTATTCCCTTCCTAAGGGGATCTACACAACCCCGTGTCAAACCCTGGTCTCCTGTATTACAGGTAGATTCTTTACCATCTGAACCACCAGGGAAGCTTACAAAAGTCTGATGTATGAATAAAGAGATTTATATAGAGAGAATAAAGGACAGAAGCAGAATTGAAGGGAAAATATGACAAGAATTCCCCCAAATTGATGAAATAATCCAAGATACAGATAAAACTGTAAATGACGAGAGTTAACACAAAGGCAAATCCTTGTTTCTATAACTTCATTCTAATAATGAGAAATTATCAAAGAAAATGATGAATAGTCTACAAAACAATTTTCAGCATTTTTAAAAAGTGCTGAGATTATAAAAGGCAAGAGAAATACTGAGGAAGTGACTGTCTTAGATTATGAATAACGAATGCAATTTGGAATCCTAGACTGGCTCTGAGAATGGGAAAAAGACATTTATGAAAAATAACTGTTGAAATTTTGAAAAGATTTTGTTTAATAAAGATATTGTTTAATAGCATTATAATGCTATATTAATAGTATTGGTATGTTAATTTCCTATTTTCAATAATTGCTGTACAGTTGTAAAATATGGTAACTTTAGGCTAAGGTGGGTGAAAGATACAGAGGAACTTTCTTACTATTTTTGAAACTTTTATATAAGTCTAAAATAATTTCCAATTAAATAGTTTAAAAATTATAATAAATATATAATCAAATGTTGAATGCCACAAAATCTTTAGCATAAATCTACCGTATTAATTCATTTTGTGAGTTTTCTTTCTGTTTATACATACATGAAGAATGTATTCAATTGTCATAATGAGTAGTTTAATAACAGCTAATCTTTGTAAATAATTAGAGAGTAAATAGGCTTTTAAAATATTATATAGTTCACATACATGACAGAACTAAATATTGTAGAGGCCAAGTTGGACTTGCAACCCTCACACAAAATTTTTAAAAATAAAAGCAACATTACTCTTATACATTTCATCAATAACTTTCTAAGCTTATATTTATGAAATAAATTTATCCTAATAGTGTGGCAATTCAATTAATTATATATGTACTGTTTTGTTCTCTTAAGAAAGCTTTCTTATCTCTCCTTGCTATTCTTTGGAACTCTGCATTCAGATGGGTATATCTTTCTCTTTCTCCTGTGCCTTATGCCTCTTGTTCATGGGGTTCTCCAAGCAAGAATACTGGCTTGCCATTCCTTTCTCCAATGGACCAAATTTTGTCAGAACTGTCCACCATGACTCTTCCATCTTGGGTAGCCCTGAATGGCATGGCTCATAGTTTCATTGAGTTACGTGAGACTGTGATCCATGTGATCATTTTGGTTGGCTTTCTTTGATTGCGATCATTTCCCATGCTAGCAAGTTAATACTCAAAATCCTTCACGCTAGGCTTCACTATTACATGAACCAGCACTTCCAGATGTAAAAGTTGGATTTAGAAAAGCCAGAGGAACCAGAGATCAAATTGCCAACATCTATCTGTTGGGTTATAGAAAAAGCAGGGGGATTCCAGAAAAACATCTATTTCTGCTGCATTGACTACCTAAAGCCTTTGACTATATGGATCACAACAAACTAGAAAATTCTTAAAGAGATGGGAATAAAGAGACCATGTTATCTGCCTCCTGAGAAACCTGTATGCAGGTTGAGAAATAACAGAACTGGACATGGAACCATTGACTGTTTTAAAACTGGGAAAGGAATACATCAAGACTGTATATTGTCACCCTTCTTATTTAACATATATGCAGAGTACATCATGAGAAATGGTGGGCTGGTGACTCACGAGTTGGAATCAAGATTGTCAGTAGAAATATAAAGAACCACAGATATGCAGATGGCACCATTCTAATGGCAGAATTGATGCTTTTGAACTGTGGTGTTGGAGAAGACTCTTGAGAGTCCCTTGGACTGCAAGTAGATCCAACCAGTCCATCCTAAAGGAAATCAGTCCTGAATATTTATTAGAAGGACTGATGTTGAAGCTGAAATTCCAATACTTTGGCCACCTGATGTGAAGAACTGACTCATATGAAAAGACCGTGATGCTGGGAAAGATTAAGGGCAGGGGGAGAAGGGGATGACAGAGGATGAGATGGCTGGATGGCATCACTGACTCGATGGACATGAGTTTGAGTAAACTCCAGAAACTGGCAGTGGACAGGGAGGCCTGGCATGCTGCGGTCTATGGGATTGCAAAGAGTAGGACACAACTGAGCAACTGAACTGAACTGAAACTGAATGGCAGAAACCAAAGTGGAACTAAAGAGCCTCTTGATGAGCGTGAAAAAGGAGAGTGAAAAAGTTGGCTTAAAACTCAACATTCACAAACCTAAGATCATGGCATCTGGTCCCATTACTTTATGGTAAATAGAAGGAGAAAAAGTTGAAACTGGCAGGTTTTATTTTCCTGGCCTCCAAAAGCACAGTGGACAGTGACTGCAGCCCCCAAATTAAAAGATGCTTGCCCTTTGGAAAAAAAGCTGTGGAAAACCTAGACAGCATATTAAGAAAGAGACCTTACTTTGCTGACAAAGGTCCATATAGTCAAAATTATGGTTTTTCCATACATTCCATGTATGGATATAAGAGTTGGACCATTAAGAAGGCTGAGTACCAAAGGATTGATGCTTTTGAATTGCGGTGCTAGAGAAGACTCCTGAGAGTCCCTTGAACTGCAAGGAGGTCAAACCAGTTAATTCTAAAGGAAATCAATCCTGAATATTCACTGGAAGGATTGATGCTGAAGCTCCAATATTGTGGTCACATGGTGCAAAGAACCAACTGATTGGAAAAGACCTGACTCATTAGAAAAGACCCTGATGCTGGGAAAGATTGAGGGCAAAAGGAGAAGGAGGTGACAGAGGATGAGATGGTTGGATGGGATCACTGACTCAATGGGCATGTGTATGAGCATACTCTGGGAGATAGTCAAGGACAGGGAAGCCTGGTGTGCTGCACTCCATAGGGTCACAAAGAGTTGGACATGACTTAGCAACTGAACAACAACAACCATGTCACTTCTTCATCATTAAACCAAATGATGAGATGTCTGTTAAAAATAACTATGAAATGATCTCCATTTCAGCTACAATTTTGGCACAAATGTGAGCTTAAATATCTCCTTCAAATTTGGATGATCTTATTAAGATCTGAATTTGAATATTACTGATCTCAATTGCAGACCACTTAAAAATATGGAGAAGAGTAACCAAAACTAACACAACTACTGAATCAACCTCATCCTTACAAGCTGTTGGCACTAAATCCTGGAATGTTAAAAAAAAAAAAAGACTTGGGATGTTATTGGAAGAAGATACTTGAATATTTGAAAGTGCAAAACATGAACTTAACTGAACACATACACCAAGGATGATTATGATTTATTCGCTCAGTTGTGTCTGAATCTTGGAGACCCCATGGACTAGAGCCTGCCAGGCTTCTCTGTACATGGAATTCTCCAGACTGAATGCTGGAGCGGGTTGCCATTCCCTTTTCCAGGGGATCTTCCTGACCCAGGGATCAAACCCAGGTCTTCCGCATTGCAGGCAAATTCTTTACCATTTGAGCCACTCAGGAAGCTTCCCAAGGATAAAGGGAATGAAATTTAGCTATATATATATATATATATATATATTTATTTTTTTTTTTTTCTGGAAACTGAGTGACACATGATATACTTGCCTGATATATGTTTTCCTCAGTAATGCAAAAATACATAAATGTCATTTCCCCCAGCTTGCCCGTGATCCATAAAACATTCCGCAAGTGCATGGAGGTCTGCTGGAATAAGAAAGGAAGAAATAGAAGCTTTTAATGTGCATTTCAGCCTCTAGGAAAAACCTGAAGTAATGTGAAGTCGGTTCAGTTCATCTCAGTCGCTCAGTCGTGTCTGATTTTTTGCGACCCCATGAACTGCAACGCGCCAGGCCTCCCTGTCCATCACCAACTCCCAGAGTCCACCCAAACATATGTCCATTGAGTTGGTGATGCCATCAAACCCTCTCATCCTCTGCCATCCCCTTCTCTTCCTGCTCCTCCTGCCCTCAATCTTTCCCAGCATCAGGGTCTTTTCCAATGAGTCAGCTCTTCGCATCAGGTGGCCAAAGTATTGGAGTTTCAGCTTCAACATCAGGCCTTCCAATGAACACCCAGGACTGATCTCCTTTAGGATGGACTGGTTGGATCTCCTT
Organism: Dama dama; assembly: GCF_033118175.1. Classification (NCBI taxonomy): domain Eukaryota; kingdom Metazoa; phylum Chordata; class Mammalia; order Artiodactyla; family Cervidae; genus Dama; species Dama dama. The sequence continues at coordinate 38,382,219 of NC_083689.1, forward strand.
GCAGTCCGAGGGACTCAAGAGTCTTCTCCAACATCACAGTTCAAAAGCATCAGTTCTTCTGTGCTCAGCTTTATACTCCAAATCTCACATCCATACATGACCACTGGAAAAACCATAGCCTTGACTAGACGGACCCTTGTTGACAAAGTAATATCTCTCCTTTTTATATGCCTTCTAGGTTGGTCATCACTTTCCTTCCAAGGAGTAAGCATCTTTTAATTTCATGGCTGCAATCACCATCTGCAGTGATTTTGGAGCCCAGAAAAATTAAGTCACTCACTGTTTCCCCATCTATTTGCTATGAAGTGATGGGATCGGATGCAATGATCTTTGTTTTCTGAATGTTAAGCTTTAAGCCAACTTTTTCACTCTCTTCTTTCACTTTCACCAAGAGACCCTTTAGTTCTTCTTCTCTTTCTGCCATAAGGGTGGTGTCATCTGCATATCTGAGGTTATTAATATTTCTCCTGGCAATCTTGATTCCAGCTTGTGCTTCCTCCAGCCCAGCATTTCTCATGATGTACTCTGCATATAAGTAAAATAAGCAGGGTGACAATATACAGCCTTGATGTACTCCTTTTCCTATTTGGAACCAGTCTGTTGTTCCATATCCAGTTCTAACAGTTGCTTCCTGACCTGCATACAGGTTTCTCAAGAGTCAGGTCAGGTGGTCTGGTATTCCCACGTGAAGTCTGTATCCTGTGACAAACAGGATTATGGCTATGATGAAAATTAGCTTGAGCAAACTCAGAGTTTTGATATGGATTTTTCCAATTGATTGGGACATTTTGTGTCCTTGGTAGAGGAATGATGCCTAGTTTAAGACCTACCTAATTATTTTAGCACTGGTTTTTACAATTTTTAGTAAAACCACAAGTCACTTTGCAGGACATAAAACGAAACAGACCATCTTAGCCAGTAATATTGTAGTACCTATGAGGAATGCAATCTGTCTTTCATGGAGACCTTTACAAACACAGTCTTTTTTAAGATCTTCCCACTAAACTTGTAACCCTTTGGCATTTTTGTTTTTCTTAAAGAAATTTGGTGATGGACGCGGAAAGATGAGTTGTCTGCTCAGGAATTACTGGGTGGGTGTTTCTTTCTTATAATCCATTTGGAGATGAATTTATCAGTGGTAACTAAAAGTATTCTGTGGAAAGTACTTCTATTTTTGGTTTTTTAAATAAGTGGAGATTATTCCCTAAATTGGTGAAGGCAATATGAGTCAAAGTGTCTTTTCCAAGACAGATATTTTTTAGAATTTTTGTTATTAAACTTTCACCATAACAAATCTTTAAGGGAATAGCAATATACTGAATGGCTCTTCTAGGGCCCCAACTTGGAGATGACTTGCTACTTATAGCATCATATCCTGAGGTCAACTGCTTCAGTCTTTTTGTAGCTTCTGGTCAGCCACGGGGGGAAAAATGAGTCTGCCCTAGATTCTGGGTTGGAAAAAGATGAAATTTGGCAAGGTCAGTTGGGCACAAGGCTGGGTCATTTCCAAATAGGATTGAGTAAAGTTGAAAGCTGAATCTTTTCCTCGCCTCCCCTCTGTGTCTTCCTGCTAGGAGTGGAACTGACTGGCAGGTGGGAATTTGGAATCTAGAAGCGACTCTAATGTTTAAGAGATAAGTGTGATCATTTATTGTTTTTTTAGGACATTTTTAGTTTGTAAAAAAATTTTTAGGATATTAGAAGTAATTTGTCATTTCTCAGCACTCTCAAAAGAATCGGAGTCAAAAATTATTTACCAAGAGCATTAACTAAACAAACATTGTTGATAAAGGCACTGAAAATTGTCACATACCTACTTGCCCAAGCATATGATGACTCTCTGTGGAAGAGATAGCAGACAATATGACAGGTTTCATTCATTTTACTCTCAGCCATGTCCATCAGGAGGGAATAATTTACTGATCTAAATTAGAGTCAGTTGGTAAATTATGTATGTCTTTACAAACTTCCTTTGTAGTTTTCATAACCTTCCAGTTCAATTTTACCTTAGATTCATGGTCTATAGAAATGGATTTCATAATAATTAGGCAGATTTATGGTTTCAGGATTCGCAACATGCACATATATTCATGGGCCTATAAAAGTTTATAGTGTTTAATTGACAACTGCCATCACCCCACAAACCTGACCCCACTTGTCCTCCTGCTTCACTAGAAACCCATTGGAAAAGCAGAAAGTGAAATGTCTAGAGTTTTTCTCCAAAGTCTTTAGACTTCCACTTTTTCATGGATGTGTAAGAGAGAAAAACTATATGCCCTTGAAGGTTTTGTTTACATATAATCTGTTAAGTGTATGCTTATTATTTTGCTTTTCTGCCACCAGAAAAACAAAAAATTTTCATCTTTCAAAGAGATTCTTAAAGGATACTCCCTCAAGTCCTTGAAAATGTTTTATTAAAGTTTATTAAATAATAATGTTACTATGATAGGTTATTGTGCTGTACGTGGTGGCTCAGTTGTGTCCAACTCTTTTGCGACCCCACGGACTGTAGCCCGCCACGCTCCTCTGTCCATAGGATTCTCCAGGCAAGAATACTGGAGTGGGTTGCCATGCCCTCTTCCAGGGGATTTTCCCAACCCAGGGATCGAACCCAGGTCTCCTGCATTGCAGGTGGATTCTAGACCATCTGAGCCACAAGGGAAACCCCTGGTTAATAAGAGGTAAATAAATTTAAATCTATTATCCACCTGCAATGTGGGAGACTTGGGTTCGATCCCTGGGTTGGGAAGATCCCCTGGAGAAGGGAAAGGCTACCCCACTCCAGTGTTCTGGAGAATTCCATGGACTTTATAGTCCATGGTGTTGCAAAGAGTCGGGGCACGACTGAGCAACTTTCACTATTATCAAAGGCAGTTCAAATAATAATAAGTTACTATGATAGGCTATTGTACTGAAACTTTAATTACTTGAATGAATGCAGGCAAGCCAAAGAGTAGAAAGAAAAAGGACCTCTTCATCTTTTCTTTCATTTTGGTGAACATGTTCTGCCCCACACCGTTCAGTACTTTATTATAAAGTACTTTAAATATTATCTAATTGGTGCATGTATATTTGTTCTATCTCAAAAGAAGCTGCTTTCTAAACAGTCTCTGTTTTTAATATGATGCTGGTTAACCAGTTGGGACTTCCCTGGTGGCTAAGATGGCAAAGAATCTACCTGTAATGTAGGAGATCTGGGTTCCATCCCTGGGTTGGGGAGATACCCTGGAGAAGGGAGTGGCAGCCCACTCCAGTATTCTTGTCTGGAGCATTCCATGGACAGAGGAACCTGGCAGGCCACAATCCTTGGAGTCACAGAGAGTAGGACACAGATGAGGGAATAAGGGACTAGCACTTTCACTTTTAACCAGTTGAGCTCTTGCTTGCTGCAAAAGAAAAAAAAAATTGAGAATTAGCTATATGTCTAATTATCTATCTGTAGGTATGTATCTTTCATTATCTATCATATAAATATCCATCCCTATACTTTTATATGAACTATGATATCTGAAAATAAAACAAAAGTGATATACCAAGCAAAACTAGTTTTCATACCTTCAAAGGCATACTCATTGGTAAGTTTGATAAATAATTTAATTCCTAGGCTTCTCACTTAGAAATTCTGATTTGGTAGGTCAGCAGTGGTGCCCAGGACTGCATTTAACGAGCTTACCTATGATTCCATTGTAAGTGTTTCTTCTAACCATGTTGATAAAACATTGATTTAGAGAATCTGTGTTAAGGATGATTCTGGTTTGAGTTTATCAGTTTTCTAGCTATTCAACTTATACTTCCAGAGCTGGTATTTGGCTCTGACTATCTGAAACCCAAGTTTATCCCAGAAGGGCATTATTAGCCTGCTCTAAACCCTGCATTCAATCCTACTTTCTTTTTTATTGACTCTTGCTTGACCCACTCAAAAATAACTATTATTTGGTCCAGTGAGGCCCCAGGCTGTTACATATTTAGCACTTCCTTCTCTAACTCTAAAGTCGCCCAGCTTGGGTTAGCTATATAAAAAGCACTTGCACAGCGGGTGTGCCTTGCTGTATGTTTATTTAGCTGCATATCAGTTCAAGGTTGCTTGCCGAATTGTTTCTTTTTACCTGGCAGAAATGTTAAGGTACCTGCTTCTATTGCTACATATTGTCTATAGCCTCCAGCCAAAATTATTAAGCAGATTTTGTTCAGTAAATCTTCATCTATTTTAAACAATTTTCTTTGCCTGTAATAATTTCTATTTTTCAGGGTCTTTTTTCTGATATGACTGAGTATTTTTTTAAATGATAACTCACTAAATAGTAAATGGGAAAGTGTTTTCTAAAATCTTTTATTTGAATAGTCTAAAAGATTTAATTGCCCTCCCACCCTGACACATACCTCTTTTTCTGAAATTTATGTATGTCTATGTAAACACTTTTATCGCCTATCAGTTCCTGAAAGAGAAGAAATGCCATATAATTAGTGGCCATTTAAGTTAGTGGTAATTTTTGATTTATAGTATCCATATAAACTGACAGCACAGTTATTATTTCAAATACATTATTCCATTTTCCACATGAATATATTTATACTTGTCAGATCATGAGTGAGTACTGAATTTGGGGTGAGAGTTTTGTCCATTTGCAACAATTTGTGTTAATTTTATCTTCTAAATACCTCTCAGATTCATAGGATCCATTCCATCCCAACTGTGATCACTGTAGAAAGCTATTAAAATCATCTAACTTATAAAATTGGAAACCTGAACCCCTACTTCTGTTTGCCCTCTGGATGATCCAGTTTAAATTCTTCCATCACAATGAAGTGATCCTCAAAACTAGTTCTGGGCATGCTGCTTCAAGTTTTCAAAAATCCCTTAATGGCGAGACACTGATTGTAAAAAAAAGCCTGAACTCCAAAAATGCCAAGTAAGCCTTTCCCTGTCTTCCTGATCTTTCTGCTCTTTATTCACTCAGCCTCACATCCATTTTCTTAGGGTAAACTAGTCCAACCAATGTAAACTAGCCCAACCATAGCAAACTATCTTTAGTTCCTAACAGTTTCTTTTCATCCCTCCCACATGTTTGCTCCTGATCTTCCCTGGGCCAAAGATGCACACCCATGCTCACCCCCAGCTTGCCCACTGGGCAATGTCCAAGCATTATGTAGGAAAGTCAAGTGTGAGCTCACCTGAGGACCTTTGGAATTCGTCTCTCTTCCAAGTGAGCCACTTTATTCCATGCTCTCATTTATTCCCCGTGTCTTCCTTTGTCATAAAAGTTGTCACCTGGCATTAGAAATCATTATTTTTCTCTGATCTGATCTTTCTTTTGCAAAAATGACTTCATTTTTCCAATTAAAAATCTTTGTATGTAGCCAAGGATCTTGCAAGAAATAAATGTTGGTTTAAGAAGTATTTACATATGGTGAGGAGAAAGAATATAAAACATTGGCATATTTAACTTCATTGGCCTCAATTATCTTTGATGTAGATATTATTTCACTTGCCAAATTATTTGAGTCTGGAGGAAAACCATTGCCTTTCCTGTGATAAAAATTTTGTGTTTTTAAAGCCTTGAAGAGTTGCTTTCCAATTTCTCCCTATTAAATATAATTTATATTACTGTCTCTCCATCTCTGTTGTCATTACCTCAGGAGGCAATTTAAATACAATCTCATAAGTCAAATTTGACCTCAACTTACCACAAACCCCACCTATGAAATAGTTTCATCAATGGAAGGGCGTCGTGTATGTTTTTCTCTTTCCCCATGTGGAAATGCCAATTTTGAGACTCTTTAATTGATTGTTTTTAGTCCTAGTGAGTCCCATTATTTCAGAATGTGGTTAAATTTTGATGCTTCTGATGCAGGATGATGCAGCATTCTCTCTGAAGAGGTCTTTTCTTGCTGCTTCCCCTCTAACTACCCTACCTGGGGCCTGAACTACTCAAAGGCAGTTCAGATCTCAGGTGAAGCATCACTTCCTTAAGGAATCTTTTGTGATTGTTCAAGGCAGAGCCCAGGGACTGTAACTTACTCCTGTAAGCCCTGAATTTGCCTTTAAGAGCACTTCCTACTTTGCAACCTAATTGTACATCCACATCTTTGTATTGATCACTAAAGTATAAAACCGTGGAGATCAGAGACCATCTCCTGAACAGTTAAACCCTTGTTCCTAAGGTTGTGCTTATACCATACATATTAACTACATAACTTTAGACTTTTTTGGTATTAGAACTGAAATTCTTTTGAGCTTATGTTCCTTAAAATATTAATACAGAAATATGAAACCTAGAACCTGTAAAACTAAGCTTAGTTTACTGTTTTATAATTCAGTATAAGCTTGCTGATGGTCAAAACACATCTAATTTTTGTTACCCCCTTGCATTTCATAGAACACAATTATGTTATTTTTTCATGCCAGGAAGCTTCAGTAGTGTTATTGTTTGGTTCTGTCTGAGAGCTCGAGCTGACCAAAGGTAGACAATCCAGAGGATGCTCAGGGAATGTCAGTGTCAATATCCTGTTGAGCCATGGTTGCCTATGAGAAGGACACAGCCATGTTTGAGTTAGACATAGCTGAGTGGACAGGTAGCTATCTGGCTGGAGAGTAGACAAGGGGACTGTCATTTTAGGAATAAATGGCAGATGTAGAAATGAATCTTTTATGAGTATGAGATGGATTTAATTACAGTTAATTAAAGATATCAGGAGAGATACAAAATAGAGTTGACATCTGATGTAACCCTTGGCCTTATTATGCTATGTGACAACACTCTGGCTATGAGCTCCCTTTTACTTGATGATACACAGATTTTCCCTTTAAATATACAGGGTCCTATGTACAGCAGAGTTCTAGTGCAGACTCATCTCATGAATAGTCTATCTTTTGTCCCTCATCCCCAAATTTCTCCAAGAAAAAAGGAATCCCACTCAGACATGGAACCAGTGTAAGTATTGTACCTGGAGGATTTTGTTCAATGACCTGCCAGTTGTTTAATGATCTGACAGCTTCTTAAGTTGACATGCTTCTCTCCTTTTTGAATGAGTGAGTAAACATCTACTTAACTAATTGATGCTCCAGTTAATCTCCCCAATTCTCACAATTCAGTATATGTCTTTGAAAATATTTTTCCTGATAACCTTCTCACTTGCAACCTCTTTGTAAATGATATTTAGAAAATATACATGAAAATGACATAGTGCACACCACACCGATCCTTGTTGTAACTGCTGTTTCCTGATGTTTAATGAACTCACATTTATATACAGCCCATCCATCTCTTCCCCTCACCAGGACACACTGTTGTTTTCATTTTATCCAGGCTCTTTTCCTTTTAACGTTCAGCACATTGTCAAGCTTACCTTATCTGAAGTAAATGATGTTACTTGCTCTCCTGGGGGAACACAGTAAATATCAGTAAGTAAATAGAAGCTCTGGTAACTTCTGCAGTGTCAGCTTTATCTCTGTCACCATTATGGTGATGGAACGCATGCAAAGCCTGCTGGCCCTTTCCATCTCCCTGCCTAGAGCCCTTGCAGTTGGCGGAATATGACTAATGTGTAATTACGCATGAGCGTCAATGACTTGGAATACCACAAGCAGCAAGTAATGATAAAGTTTCAATACTTAGATGTCCTCAGAGACTCAAGAGTCATAAGGACAGGATTGACATTCATTTATCTGATTATTCACTGGAGTCTCAAACTTAAGTAGGAAGATTTGACCTATTTAAGGAGTTCAGGAAATGTTTCTCTGTGCCAAGTGCTCTTGTTCTACTACATGAATGATTGGGGGGAATTAACTTGAACAGAAGGAAAGGGAGAGGCCTTCCAAGCAGAGGGTATGTCGGAGGTTTTTTAGTGAGGGGACGTGCTGAGTACACGGGACAGACAAAAGTTTGGTGTGGCTGAAATGAAGAGGCTGAGGGCTCATCATGGTTTGAGATGATGCTGGAGAGACAGGTGGAAGTTATACTGTGCAAACCCTTGTTACCCATGTTAAGGGCTTTTGCTTTTGTTTTTTTTCCACAAAAGGAAAAGGCTGTTAAATTTTTAAGGAGTGTGAGTGTGTGTGTGTTTATATAGCTTGTGTGTCTGTGCAATATCTGTGTTTTACTGTGTGTGTGTTAGGATGAGTGATTAGTCAAATTCTATTATTCTAGTCATTAGATATTTGACCACTTTAATGATGAGTATTGTTCTATGCACTGAGATGAGATGAATTCTTTATGTGACACATATAAAAATCTTTATGGGAACATGCATTCTCATAGGCAAAGCCAGAAGAAACCAGAGTGGGAAAAAAACAGAAAGACAAATAATGAAAGGATATAATTTCACATAATAATATGTACTTTAATGAAGATTAAGAGGATACAAAATGATAAGGTAAGGTGATCAGGAAAACAAAAATTAGGATGTAAGCTGTAGGGCGACGTGGGGAAGAACATTCTAGTCTTTGAAGAGTAAGTGAAAGTCTTTAAGGAAGATGTCAGCTTATTGTGTTTGAGGAATGGCAGGAAGGCTATGCAAGAGGTGCTGTGGTAGCATATGAGTTGAGATAAATTAAGATAGTCAGGGGTTAGATACCAAGGCCTTACGTGGTATGTTTAGTAGTTGCTTCCCATCACGAGTTACAGTTGAGGGGTTACGAAGAGGAGGGGAGGATAAAAGGATTGACACAAAGGGTAGGATGGCTGTTGCTATAAATCAGGCAAGAGAGGATGGTGGTTTGTGGAAGAGGATCAGAGACTACACAGGTATTCAAGGTACAGCCAACAATATTTGCTGGTGGGTTAGGTGGAGAATGTAGGTGGAGAGAGGATGGGAAGCAAAACTAACCTTGTTTTGGTCCTCTGCAGCTAGGTGAATGGTGATGGCACATGCTGAGATGGAGAAGATTGGGAAAAGAATGGGTCTGAGGAGAAATTAAGTATCCTATCATATCATATTGTGAGCATTTTACCATGTCAGGGTACGCATTCAGACGTGCCTGTTAAGCATCCAAGTAGAGATTTGATTATGAAGTTGGGTATCAGTATGGTTGCATTTAAAAAATCTCTGTCTTTGACACAGAACAGATGGTTGGGGAAGCACTCTTATCTCACACCCTACTCTTAGTAACCAAACTGTAGTCAAAGTGTGATTTAAATACACATACTTAAAGGAGGAGGTGGTTTAAGAAGGAGGTGTAGTCATAGTGAAGAGTTCCAAACATAATTTGGGTTTCATAGTGGAGTTGGGTGTGAGGGTTTAAATATTTCCCTAGGTGTTAGCTGTCTGCCAAATTAATTTGGTTCTTGTTTCCTGATGGAGGAGGAAAATGAGACATCCTCCGCGTTCCATTTAACTATGTAACCCCTCCACCAGAGCATCAAGGCTGCAGACTGTGCCTTCACAAATTTAGGAGTGATGCTCCAAGGATAAATCCTAACTCTACCCCTTGTAGTTGAGTAAACTGGTAGACTTTCTCCTGCTCTACTGATGAGTATAAAGCTATGCTGTATAATATAGTAGTCAATGGGCACACATGGCTATTTAAATGTATTTAAATCAAAATAATATTTAAAATTCAGTTGGTTGGCAACACTAACTTTATTTCATGTGTTCAGTAGCCACATGAGGCTAGTGGCCATCATAGTGAACAGGGCGCACACACACAATATTTCTATCACAGGAAGTTCTTTTTGACAGGAAGAAATGGATTAGAGTTTGGAGTTATTTTTGTATTTTAGTCCAATCTCTTTCTAGTGAGACTAAATGCAGATGTTTCTTTAGTCTGAATAATCTAGTCTAGATTCAGATTTAACAGGGAGTTTATCATTGGGACTAAAAGTAAGTTGGAGCCATATATGTCCAAATTTTTCCTATATGGATCTTACCTTGAAAATATTAAACACACACACACACACAAGCTCATATAATAAAACAACAAATCATTGCTTTTCAGAATTGAGGCCAGGGAACACGGCTTCTGCATTAATGCAAAGAAATATAATGAAAACTAAAGCCAGTCAAATCTTGTTCATTCTACTTAGAATCCTAGAAATGTACTTTGTATTCCTATTGTCCCAGTTTGATGAAGCTTTGCCCTTATAGTGAATTATGTAAGTTGTAAACAAAGAGCTGCATCATTATGAGCAGAAACTAATGTAATATCAGCTTTTAATGGTCTTTTATAAACCTGGTATGAACAGCAGTGCCTCGCAGAAAAGCAGCACAATTGATTTAAAGAAAACTCCTTGCACACACTAACTAGTACAAGAATAAAGCACTTCCCACCAAACAGTGGATTGTATTGAAATAGAAAAAAATATGTGAGGCAAGACTGCCAAATTATTTATCTTTCATTAAAGGAGAAAATCACACATAATTATCTCTGGTAAATGAGCATGTTTGTGAAAGTTGGCAATGAGCTCAGAAATAATAAGCATTAAAAAAATCCCACCCTTAATCAACTTAAATAACTGTCTGTTTTTATATAAATTGTAGAAAAGGGACTTCTGAATAAGGAGTGCATTCAAAAGGGAGTAGAAATAGCTCCCTGAACCCTGCTTGATCCTCACTATGGATGGCACACCATGGATCTCCGCAGCCAAGCTGAGTAGCTAAACCAGGCTGAAGGTATTTTTTTTCTCCCCTACCCCTGTAACTAAATTACTGAGAAGTTCCAATGTGTAGCTTCATAATTCATGTATAAGCAAGTAACAACTAAATGTTTTTTAGTCAGGGACACTTAGAAGCTCATGTTCAGAAAGGATGCAGATAATGCAGTGCTTTGTGGTATGTGTGTGTGAGTTTTGCAAAATTAAATAGAATGTGCCAGAAGTAGACACCAAGTAAGAATTTGCATTTCAGCATGAAGTTAATGTGCAAGTGTCATCTCTTTGCTCTCAGCATCAGAAGGAAAAAGTCTCAGCCTCCTAAACCTGAACACTTTCAAATTTTAGAATAGCTTCGCTTGGGGTTCTAAAGATAAACCTATTGGTATGTAGAAAGCAAGGATCTGCCAAATCAAAAGTTTCTTGGGCTGTTCAGAGAAACTCTCTTTCTCTTTCTTCTCTCCCTTTTTTAAAGGGGCAATCTGCTCTGCCTGTAAATATTTCTGGCAGAACTTCTGAACAGGCCTCTCTTGATATTCATTGAAGACTCTTGTCACCTTAGAAAAAATGGAAACAGGCTCCAGCTCTTAACGATTCTAGGAGAAACTGAAGTGACAGTGGAAGAGTTTTTGTTTATCTAGCATGATCTGGTAAAAGTTTTTGCAAACTTTGAGACTTCTGAGAGAGGTAAAAACTCACCTCAGAAGCAAGGTGGCTGTCTCTGGCCATTGACTACTTTTCCATGATTCACAGTTGCTTCAAGAGCTCAGATAAATGTTCACTGATACTGTCAGGTTAATTAATGATGATGGCACCTCCAGCACCCTCCTCTTTTTCTTGCTGTCCTTTAAAGAGAAGGCTAGATTCCCTTTTCATGGAGAATCTTTCCTTTAAGGAAATGTGTACATTACTTCATAAAACCAATCTTAAAGAGGTTTTTTTTTTTTTTTCTTTTTGGCTTGAAGAAGCTCTTGGGCCCCTTCTCTTTTTGTGACCACTTCCCAACTTACATAGATGCCCTGAGTTCACAACAGGCATTGTTTGTCACAAGGAAAGAGAGTTTCAGGAGCCACATTGGTATCCTTTTTGCTCTCACTGTTATTTTACCTCAGCTGATTATTTAAATTTAAAGGCTCTCTTTCACTCTGTTGTCAAATGTAACAAGTTTGATTTTAAAGAAACAACTTCTTTCTTCATAGAATTGTTGAATGTCAGAGCTGGAGGAAACCTGAAAAATAATCATGTCTATCTCCTTATGTTTAAAGGTTTTTAAATGATGATCTAGACACAGATGAAAGTCATGAACATCAAAGAGTCAAAGGTTTAGGTCTCTTGATACCCTTTTTTTTTTTTTTTTCCCCAACACCTTGCATTCTGATATTGTTTTCCCACAGTGTTAAACCTCTAACTTATTTTCTTTCCCTCCAAGTGGAGTTGCCAACATGCCCCCTCCCTGGTCTCTGGAGGGTTTGATTCTTTCCTTGTGTGCCCCACCTCATCCTCAAGACTTTCTGACCCTCTGTGGTTCCCACCCACCTGCCAAGTAACAGCCCTATTCCTTTCTGTGATCCTCTGACATCTTGTTTTCCCAGCCATCATTTTCTTTCTCCTCCTCTGTCTCTGTGCCTGGGAGTTTATCTGAAATCTCTTCTCAGGATAAACTAGGCAGGCTATAAATTTCCCTTATAGGGATTTTAGACAGGAACAGCCTGGCTTATCTAGAACTTTGTCACATTAAAGAATTAGGAAATGTTCTTCATCTTCTCATGGGAGACATCCCTCAGCAAAGCTGGGAAAAAAATTAGTGTTTCTCTGGTGTACTCTATTCTCTTTATGTGTTCCCTTCTAATTTTTTAGTAAGTAATTCACATCCTGGATTATCGTGAGAATACAATATTGGTAATAACAACAATAATGAGAAGCTTATCATAGTGAGGGAGAGAATTTGGAGTGATAAATCATACTGAACAGAAGAAGGATCTAGGATCTACATATATCATAATTACTATTGGTGAAGAGGAGTTGAGTACTGCTATTGGAACAATCTTCCGTGTTGAATTGATCATACTTTTTCAGACAGATTTAATTCCCTCCAACAGAGGGGAAAGCTGGTTGTAAGCAGGGGCTGGGAAGCAGAGAAGTGACCTGACCATGACACATGAAGTAGGGAGGAGAAGAAGAGATAGAAACCCCAGGGAAGTGCCTCCTCCAAGCAGGGACATCTAACTCAGTGACTTCCTTACTCACAACCCTGCACAGATGGAAGTGAGGTGATTTCCAGTTATCCTCATTAGGGATGTTCCTCCTGTGAGGAGGGTTGAGTAAGGCGCAGGAAGGATTGTTCAAAGTTTCATTTTGAGTACCTCTAGAGAAGTCAAGAGTAACGATGGAGCTGACCATTTACAAGTTGGAATCAGGAATATAGTAATGAAATTTGGGGGGAAAAAGCTTCGTTTTAAATACTAATGAATGACAACCAAAGTTAAGAAAAAGATGTTTCTCATTTAGCAGCATCTCTCAAACATCAGACTAGTGATGTTAGGGGTTCACATCCTTCATCTCATTTAATCCTATCAATAACTCTTTTAAAGAGCATAACAGAAGAATTCACCCTCCCCACACCCTCCCCCCTACAATCCATGACAGTGCAGAAGGCTGTTGATTTTACATATTGCCCTAAGGAGAAGGCAGGGAGGGAAAAACCTTCAGACTTGAAGTTTAAATGGTTAGTAACTGAATTAACCAAAATGTTACTATTTTTCTGATGAGGAAAACAGAGGAAAAGAAGAGGAAAAGAAAAGTAAAGGAAGATGTCATTTTAGTACATCTGAATACTTTTCTGGAAAATTCATAAATTTGCACATAATGTATCTGAAAACCATATGAGCTGAACTTGGCAAGCAGCTCATTCAGGGGGACTGAGCCTGAGGATTGGCCTCTTATATGGAGAGGATTCCGGGCGTGGGAGGGTTTGCAGGAACATGACAAAAGTGACAAAGCAAATCCTCCGTTATGAGATGTGGAGAGAAAATCTAGGCAAAGGGCATCCGGGTGAGAAAGTTACTTGTCTTGCTTTTGAGGGACAGCCTTTGCCATAGGATTTAGGCTCAAAATGAGCCTGGTGCCACAGCGGCACTTTTATTTTAGAGTGTTCTGAGCTCCTGGCTTTCTTTCTCTCCTTGCTTGAAGAGAATCGATCTTGAAGTCTGAGTCAGAGCTGGGTTGATCCTTGGGGATTATTTAGCCCAGTTCAGGGAAGTAGAGAGAATGGGACAGGTGGTCTCACTGGTTATAATTGGAATCCTTCTGGTTTGTTCTAAAACAACACACCACTTTGAACATTAAAATATAATTTAAAATTTGCAACACAATCTATAAGAAAATATTTATGCAATATAATAAAATATTTCAGACTAATACATTTGCACTTTGATAGTAGTAAGTTTCCACTTCTTTCCTTGGGGAAGCATTTTTAAGTCTCAGTTTTCAAGACAGATGAAGGATTTATCGACGAAGTGTTAGGCTTGGCCGGGTTGACTTCAGTCACTTTATGCACAAAGATTCAGACAATTGTTCCCTTTTCATTCTTTCACTAAGATTTAGATTCTCATGGAAGTTAGGAAAAGAAAAAGACCTCAGGAGAAACACAACACCTTTGACTCAAAAGAGATATCAGGGGCAAATATTCCAACATCTCAGTCATGTAGATATAACTTCTGGAGTATCCCTAAGCAAGGTCTATCTCCCAGTCTCCCTCCCATTGGTCCATCTTTCTCGGGTCCCTGAGCTTTGTCCTAGGAATCTAAGGGGGGTATACTTCACAAAGGGATGCATTCTTAGTAATATTAAAGAGTAACCTAAATGTAGTATAGGCCTTGAGTCAATAATGTCTTTCTTAAACCTTTTCTTTGAATTTAAATAGTTTTCTATATTATCAATTTTCAGTTTTCTTCATTAGTTCATAGCTTACCTTACTCCAAAATAGATTTAAAATACCATAGAAGCACACACATACAACCATAGCACACCAACAGAAGTGAGAAGATTAAAATAATGATGACAAAAAAAAATATATGAGAAAAGTGGGTAATGCAAAAATCTATAGGGTTGTTTTGTCTACTTAAAATGGGTAGTTGTTATGGGGTGAATGTGTCCTTCAAAAGTTCATATGTTGAAAGCCTAACCTTCAATATGATGGTCTTAGGAGGTGTATCCTCTCGGGGTGATTAAGTTATGAGGATGGAGCCCTTGTCAGTGAGATTAGTGTCCTTAGAAGACGAAACAGTGGAAAGCTTGCTTCCACTCTATTTTCTAACCTGTGAAGACACAGAAAGAAGGTGGCCATCTGTAAACCAGGAAGAGAATTCCCAGCCAAAGCCAACCATGATGGTACCCTGATCTCAGATTTCCAGCCTCCAGACTTGTGACAAATTTATACATGTTGTTTAAGCCATCTAGTCCCAGTTTTTGAGTTGCAGCAGCCTGATCGGAATAAGATACTAGTTATCAGATCCTATTCATATAGTTTCATGGGGAAATTTTATTTTCTTTGAAGTCATTGAATTGATGTAAATGAAGATTGGTCCTGTAGTTTCCTACTTTAGCTATGTCTCAGACTTCTATTTACAAATAGGCATATACTTTGGCCTTTTGCTTCTACTTGTAAATAGGTCCTGGGTATTTCCCATTTATATGTGTTCATTTTTCTCAAAATAGGACTTTGTGATGTTGAGGTTAGGTGACATCAGAAGATTCTAAAGGAATAAATCTTTAAAATACAGTATTTATTTTCACAAGTATTTAATGAATTCTAAGCACTACAAGAATTGGAATATATTACTGAAATCAGACAAAAATCCTTGCAATCCTGAAGCTCATATATTTCTACGAGCTTTTCTATGAGCATTTCTCTTTCC
This sequence comes from Dama dama, assembly GCF_033118175.1. Taxonomy (NCBI): domain Eukaryota; kingdom Metazoa; phylum Chordata; class Mammalia; order Artiodactyla; family Cervidae; genus Dama; species Dama dama. The sequence continues at coordinate 38,397,721 of NC_083689.1, forward strand.
ATAGTTTGTAATGAGTTATACATTGGAATCACTGAGGGAACTTAAAAAATATTGATATTTGTGTCCCTTTCCAAAATATTTAATGTGATTGGTCTGGAATGTGGCCTGGGTGTCATCAGATTTTAAAAATCTCCACAGTTGTTTTTAACATGCAGCCAAGAATTGAGAAACACTATTTTAGTATAAAAAAGGACCATGTATGCAATGTAAGGCAAAGATTTTTTATGGACTGCTGCTGCTAAGTCGCTTCAGTTGTGTCCGACTCTGTGCGACCCCATAGATGGCAGCCCACCAGGCTCCCCCGTCCCTGGGATTCTCCAGGCAAGAATACTGGAGTGGGTTGCCATTTCCTTCTCCAATGCAAGAAAGTGAAAAGTGAAAATGAAGCCGCTCAGTCATGTCTGACTCTTAGCAACCCCATGGACTGCAGCCTACCGGGCTCCTCCATCCATGGGATTCTCCAGGCAAGAGTACTGGAGTGGGGTGCCATTGCCTTCTCCTTTTTATTGACTACTTTGTTAAAATCACTCTCATTTTTACTTACAGTATTTAAACTCTGGAAAAGTGAGACAAATTAAGAAACTTTTAAAATGTGAGTTGTTGAATTGTTGAATTGAGAGGCTAGATATAAAACACCAAATGGATCTGTGGTTATAAAGCTAAAAGATGGTGATGAAAGGAGAGCTTGAGACTTGTATAAATATCTTTGTCAAATGGTTGTTCTTTGGCCAAATCATGATATTGCATTTTGACACCCTACTCTTCTCTCAGATAACTCACATACATGACAATATAGTGTTTTGCTGCAAGATTAAATAACTGGACCTGAAAAGGCTTTTTCTTTTGCATGTTTCCTTTAGCATTAAAGTTCTTCTTTACTTGGAGGCTGTAAACAAATGTCCAGGGCTATTGTTGTTTATTCTTGAGGATGGGGAGTGGATGCAGTGCATGTATGAAATCTCTTAATACACAATTTCAACTGCAGATCATGTGCCAAGTCCCAAATCCAGGAAATTATGGGGCATCTATTTTTTTAAATTGTGGATTTCTGTTTGTGCTGGCAAGGTTGAAAATGAGAGCTTTTCCTCCCCTCTCCCCTGTCACCTCCTACCCCAGGGGGGAAAAAAACAAAACCACGGCTTTTTTTTTTTTAATTCTTGAAAACCTGACTTGGATGAACTGAGCTATCCAACTGTGTCACCACCTCAGTCTTGCATCAGAACTCTTCATCACATGGAATCCTTCTTTGAAATGATGCCTGTTTAGGTTTGCATTTAAGTGTATCTCCCTCCTGCGTATTTAGCTGGGGAACCCCATGGACAGAGGAGCCTGGCAGGCTATAGGCCATGGGATCACAAAAGAGACCAACAAAACTTAGCAGCTAAACAACAAGAAATGTATTAACACACACCTGCACGCACATCTACATGGAATGACACACCTAATCTAGTAAACTTCAGACACTATATAATGCCAACACATTCCTTTCATCATCAGACCTCTCTGCTACTTAGCATTTTAAGGGAAAAATCTTATGCTGTGGTAAAGAGTATGGCCTGGATTCAAATTTGGATTCTGCCAGTTACTAGATCTATGAACTTTGTCTATTTACTAAACCTCTCTGTGACTCATTTTTTGCAACTGTAAAACAGAGGTGATATAATCAGTAGGTGTCAAGCATACGGAGGAAAATCTGGTACTTAGTAACAGTTGTACACAGATTTGTTGTTATTATTGCTGTACCACTAGTTCTCTTCTTGGTTTGATATATTCCTTGAAACCAAATTATGAAATTAACTGGCCAGAGAACGTGCTCTGCTACAGAGCAATGCCAAAATCAAACTTATCGTACTAAGAAGTTGTCATCAAATAAATTACAGTTCTCATAAATATCATGTTATATTATTAAAAAGACAGTTGAGAAGGCAATGACACCCCACTCCAGTACTCTTACCTGGAAAATCCCATGGATGGAGGAGCCTGGTAGCCTACAGTCCATGGGGTCACAGAGAGTCGGACATGACTGGGCAACTTCACTTTCACTTTTCACTTTCATGCACTGGGGAAGCAGATGGCAGCCCACTCCAGTATTCTTGCCTGGAGAATCCCAGGGACGGGAGCCTGGTGGGCTGCCGTCTATGGGATCACACAGAGTTGGACACAAATGACGTGACTTAGCAGCAGCAGCAGCAGTGATAAGCTTCTAGTCATTATAAAAGTAGAATTATGCTCGGCTTTAGGAAATGTGGATATACATTTATTATTTGAAATTTCACAGATTAGAATTATAATTAAATACCTTCAGTACCATACTTTCAGTTCAGTTCATTTCAGTGGTCCAGTCATGTCCAACCCTTTGCAACCCCATGGACTGCAGCACTCCAGGCTTCCCAGTCCATCACCAACTCCTGGAGTTTACTCAAACGCATGTCCATTGAGTCGGTGATGCCAACCAAACGTCTCATCCTCTGTCATCCCCTTCTCCTCCCACCTTCAATCTTTCCCAGCATCAGGGTCTTTTCCAGTAAGTCAATTCTTCGCATCAGGTGGCCAAAGTATTGGAGTTTCAGCTTCAGCATCAGTCCTTCCAATGAATATTCAGGACTTATTTCCTTTAGGATGTACTGATTGGATCTAATTAATGTCCAAGGGACTCTCAAGTGTCTTCTCCAGCACCAGAGTTCAAAAGCATCAATTCTTCAGTGCTCAGTTTTCTTTATAGCCCAAATCTAACATCCATACATGACCACTGGAAAAACCATAGCTTTGACTCGATGGACATTTGTTGGCAAAGGAAAGTCTCTGGTTTTTAATAAGCTGTTTAGGTTGGTCATAGCTTTTCTTCCAAGGAGCAAGCATCTTTTAATTTCATGGCTGCAGTCACCATCTGCAGTGATTTTGGAGCCCCCAAAAATAAAGTCTGCCACTGTTTCCATTGTTTCCTGATCTATTTGCCATGAAGTAATGGGACCAGATGTCATGATCTTAGTTTTCTGAATGTTGAGTTTTTAAGCCAACTTTTTCACTCTCCTCTTTCATTTTTATCAAGAAGCTCTTTACTTCTTCGCTTTGTGCCACAAGGGTGGTGTCATCTGCATATCTGAGGTTATTGATATTTCTCCTGGTAATCTTGACTCCAATGCATGCTTCATCTAGTTCAGCATTTCTCATGATGTACTCTGCATATAAGTGAAACAAGCACAGTGACAATATACAGCCTTGACATACTCCTTTCCAGATTTGTAACCAGTCTGTTGTTCCATGTAGAGTTCTAACTGTTACTTTTTGACCTGCTACAGATTTCTCAGGAGGCAGGTCAAATGATCTGGTATTCCCATCTCTTTAAGAATTTTCCACAGTTTGTTGTGATCCACACAGTCAAAAGCTTTGGCATAGTCAATAAAGAAGAAGTAGATGTTTTTCTGGAACCCTCTCACAATTTTGATGATCCAACAGATGTTGGCAATTTGATCTCTGGTTCCTCTGTCTTTTCTAAATCCAGCTTGAACATCTGGAAGTTCACGGTTCACATACTGTTGAAGCCTGGCTTGGAGAATTTTGAGCATTACTACTAGCATGTGAGATGAGTGCACTTATATGGTAGTTTGAGCATTTGTGGCATTGCCTTTCTTTGGGATTGGAATGAAAACTGACCTTTTCCAGTCTGGTGGCCACTGCTAAGTGTTCCAAATTTGCTGGTATTTTGAGTGCAACACTTTCACAGCATCATCCTTTAGGACTTGAAATAGATTAACTGGATTTCCATCACCTCCACTAGTTTTGTTTGTAGTGTTGCTTCCTAAGGCCCACTTGACTTCACATTCCAGAATGTCTGGCTCTAGGTGAGTGATCACACCATTGTGATTATCTTGGTCGTAAAGATCATTTTTGTGTTATTCTTCTGTGTTTTCTTGCTAGCTCTTCTTCATGAAGTCTTCTGCTTCTGTTAGGTCACATGAAAAGTTCCCTTGGTGTCTCTAATTTTCTTGAAGAGATTCCTAGTCTTACCCATTCTATTGTTTTCCTTTATTTCTTTGATTTGATCATTGAGGAAGGCTTTTGCATCTCTACTTGCTATTCTTTGGAAACCTGCATTCAATGGGTATATCTTTCCTTCTCTCCTTTGCCTTTCACTTCTCTTCTTTTCTTTGCTGTTTTTAAGGCTTCCTCAGACAACCATTTTGCCTTTTTTCATTTCTTTTTCTTGGACATGGTCTTGATCACTGCCTCCTGTACTATGTCACAAACATTTTCAGGCACTCTGGCATAGTTCTGCTTCAGGCATAGTTCTTTAGGCACTCTGTGTATCAGATCTAATCCCTTGAATCTACTTGTCACTTCCACTGTATAGTTGTAAGTTATTTGACTTAGGTCATACCTGAATGGTCTAGTGATTTTCCTTACTTTCTTCAGTTTAAGTCTGAATTTGGCAATAAGGAGTTCATGATCTAAGCCACAGTCAGCTCCCCGTCTTGTTTTTGCTGGCTGTATAGAGCTTCTTTATCTTTGGCTAAAAAGAATGTAATCAATCTGATTTTGGTATTTACCTTCTGGTGATGTCCATATGTAAGTCTTCTCTTGTGTTGTTGGAAGGGGGTGTTTACTATGACCAGTGCGTTCTCTTGGCAAAACTCTGTTACCCTTTGCCCTGCTTCATTCTGCACTCTAAGGCCAAATTTGCCTGTTACTCCAGGTATTTCTTGACCTCCTACTTTTTCATTCCAGTCCCCTATAATGAAAAGAACATCTTTTGGGGTGTTAGTTCTAGAAGGTCTTGTAGTTCTTCATAGAACCATTCAACTTCAGCTTCTTCAGCATTATTGTATGGGTCATAGACTTGGATTACTGCGATATTGAATATTTTGCCTTGGAAATGAACAAAGATCATTCTGTTGTTTTTGAGATTTCATCCAAGTACTGCATTTTGGACTCTTTTCCTTTTTTTTTTTTTTTTTTTTGGACTCTTTTCTTGACTATGATGGCTACTCCACTTCTAAGGGATTCCTGCCCAGAGTAGTAGATATAATAGTCATCTGAGTTAAATTCACCCATTCCAGTCCATTTTAGTTCTCTGATTCCTAAAATGTCAATGTTCACTCTTGCCATCTCCTGTTTGGCCACTTTCAATTTGCTTTAATTCGTGGGCCTAACATTCCAGGTTCCTATGCAATATTGCTCTTTACAGCATTGAATCTTGCTTCCATCACCAGTTACGCATCCACAACTGGTTGTTGTTTTTGCCTTGACTCCATCTCTTCATTCTTTCTGGAGTTATTTCTCCACTGATCTCCAGTAGCATATTGGGCACCTACCAACCTGGGGAGTTCATCTTTCAGTATCCTGTCTTTTTGCCTTTTCATACTGTTCATGGGGTTCTCAAGACAAGAATACTGAAGTGGTTTGCCATGCCCTTCTCCAGTGGACCATGTTTTGCCAGAACTCTCCATCATGACTTGTCTGTCCTGGGTGGCCCTACATATCCAAGGGCAGAGAAGCCCCAGCAAGACAGTAGGTGCTGGAGCGATTTTGAGGAGATATCCCACATCCAAGGGCAAAGGTGAAGCCCCAAAAGGATGGTAGGCGGGGCGAAATCGTGTTTAGAATCAAACCCTATGCCCCCAGAGAAACTCAGAGGACTCAAACATACCTTGTGCGCACCAGGGCCCAGAGACCCCACAGAGACAGACAGAACCATGCTTGGGTGTGTCCTGAGGAGGTACGTGTCAGCAGTGGACTGCTGTGGGGCAAGGGCTCCGGTGCAGTAGACCTGGGTATGGCATAAGCTCTTTGGACGTGGTCGCCATTAACCCACCGCAGAGCCGCCAGAACTTACGCAGGACTGGGAAACAGACTCTGGGAGGGCACAAACAGAACCTTGTGTACCAGGACCCAGGAGAAAGGAGCAGTCACCCCACAGGAGACTGACCCAGACTTGCCCATGAGGGTCCAGGAGTCCCCAGTGGAGGTGTGGGTCGGTGGTGGCCTGCTGCAGGGATGCAGGCACTGATTCACAGAAAGCTAACCAATCTGATCACATGGACCACAGACTTATCTAACTCAACGAAACTATGAACCATACCTTAAAATGCCATAAATACATGTACACATAATAATACAAATGACTGTATATCATAACATGATCAAGTTAATATGCTATTGAGCCAAGTTAAATAAACATTTAATTAATAGTTTTCCATTTATCAGTACATGTAGAATATCTCATTTATGTCAGTTTTTTAATGCTACTTTTAAGTATTAATGATTTGTACATGTAACAAATATATTCAATGTTATTTATATTTATAGAATGGATTTTTGGAAGCAAAATTGCTGGCTCAAAAAATATGTATATCTAAAATTTTCTTAGCTACTACCAAAATATCTTCCAAAAAGACAGTACAAATTTATACTTCCAACAAGAACGTGTGAATGCTTACACTGTCTATAATAAACTTTCTTTTTCTAAACTGAGAGAGAAAAATTGATATCACAAAATTTTGATGTGCTTTTCTTTAAATAATTGTGTTGGTTATTTAAAGGTTCATGTAAGGGTATGTGATTATATAGATTGCTTGTTCATATCCTTAAACCATTTTAAAAATTGAATTTTTTTACCTTTTTTCATCTTAAACTTATTTATCCATATTAATGGTCACCCATATTAACAGCTGGTGTCCTTCAGAAATTCTTAGGTGCTTTAGAGGATGGCATTAAGTTTTGTCAATATTGATTTTCAGATAAGGAGAGTTAGAAATAAGTAACTTTGTTAAGAGATAGGGAAAGGTCACATAAAGTGATAGCTAAAAGTAACAGGGACATTTTTTCCTTTTCATCAAATAATTAATGCCCCATTCATACAGTGGAGAATATATGTGAAAAAATTTCATCATTTTCCTCTTAAAGTTCAACAGGATGCTCCTTTTCTTATTTTTTGAGTACTTTATAGTTAGGTATTTAAACTTAATTCTTTCCATCCATTTGTGCAGCTTCTGTGCTAAAATATACAAGGTCAGCAAAATACATCAAAGAGATTCAAAAATGTTGTTTAGGTTTGTGACCTCTGGATATTTGAATAGATCATTTTTATGTACCCTGGTTGGTCTTAGATAAATGTCTCTTCTAAAATAAACTTCTATATCTTTCAGATTTGGTAAAGCAGTTAATTCAAGGCTATTAGCAACTTTCAGAAAAAAAATATTATGCCTGTCCTGACTTATTCATTAGATATATTTCCTCTGGAAAATATTAAACAGTATAAACTATTCTCAAGATAATGAAATATTATGTAACTATAAATATAATGCACAATGATAATCATATGAAGGCAGATATAAATAGACATTTCAAAGTTAGGAATAATTTTATTTTAGAGTATTTGGAAGAGATGGATTTAAACAAATAATGCTATACAAGCCACCTAATCAGAATATAACCTTTAAAAATATATTTAGAAATTGAAATGTTGTCATGCGAGAGATTTAACTTGACTAATTCTTTGCAGACCAGGTATTTTTTAGACAGACCTCCATTTATTGATATGATGCTCTTTATAGTGATATCAAATATAGCATTGATTTTAAGTTCTCAGAAGAAATTTAATATAATCTCATATATGAATCTCCTTTTATATGAAGACATTTCTGGTCTACTCTCAGTTTATTGCAACCTTCTCCTCAAGAAATGATGACAAGTTTGAAGAAATGTATTCACTTGATCCAAATATGATTTCCTTAAAGAAATAAACCATCCTGTTTTTGAAAGGGTACCAGTTTTATTGAGGAAGTGAGATCATACTCTAAAAATAGCTTTTTGAAGTTCAAAAGCAGTAGATTATGCATTTTATTTTCAATATTTCTTTTAAAAATGTAAATAATGTTTTAATGCAAATGCAGAAAAGTAAAGAAAAACCCAACAAGCTTCTAAGAGATGTTGGATACTGCTGCGCTGTGTACCACACTGTGAGTGGCTGGGGATGAGATGGTTAGATAGCATCACTGACTCAATGAACATGAATATGAGCTAATTCTTGGAGATAGGGGAAGGCAGAGGATGTGCCCATGGTATGCTACAATCCATGGGGTTGCAAAGAGTTGGACACAATTTATCGACTAAACAACAATGACAAAGAATTTGGACTGTTTTTCTTCTAATAGAAATGGGGAAACACTAAAAGATTTTACACAACAAAGGGGACATATCAGAATTGTGCTTCCTGGGCATGTCAAGATGAACTGGTGGATCTGGGACAAAGATTAGTGAAAATATAAGAGGGAAAGACAGGATAATCTGTGGCTGTAGGCTTCTTCCTGCTTTATGACATGTCAGAAGGCTGAGACTAAATAACCCTTAGTTACTACATAAATCTAATTTCCATGTAACCCCAATGTCATATCTATTAAACTCTATGATTAAAATCTATTTTCCACTCTGTCAGCACAACAGAGTAAATATGTAGTGTAGAAACTGTGGGGTGAGCACCATCTGAAAAACGGCTTTGCTGTATTTTGAATCTAGACAGAAGCTTACCTCTTAGTCAGATCTAAGGGGAAAAGAACATCGGCTGTGACAGAAGATATTGTGTTTCTAATGGTAACAACTAGTAAGGAAATTATTTTAATTAGTCAAAGTTGATGGAAGTCAGAGAAGAGATTGAAAACAATATAATAAGAAGTTTATAAGATTTAAGCATCAATTAGTACATTAAAAGGCGAGCATGTTTATTTTTTTTGCATCATGTACCTAATATTAGCCTGAATTATAGACTTTTTATTTAATTTCTATAAAGCAAAAAGATTTGTTTTAAATCTGGGGTCAGAGGAACTATATGAAATCTTGATGACTTGTCAAAAACCATTTGGGCATATCTTGCAATTAGTTCTTAACACAGTTGTATTTCATAGTTGCTATTAACTCCTACTTCACAGATAAGGAAACAGTCTTGGAAATAAAAGAATTTTTCCATATTCATACAGTTAGCAAATAACAAAGCTAGAACCAGATTTATGGGCTCTAAATCCCGTATTTAAAATGTTCACTCATGTTGCATCAAGCTCCATTAATCTATTTTCCAAAAGAATTATAAAGCAGGTTATTTCATTTGTTGAGTTTGAGTCTGAGTAGCCAAGTTTATATTTGTGCTCTGCTCCTGGACTAACTTGGTGTGATCATATATGAATTGCTAATTATTTCTGGACTTCTTTGTAAGGTCATAGTATGTGTCACCTGCCTGCCATGTGTCACCTGTCACATGGTATTGTGGATACTGCTGGACTAATGGAAAAACTTGATATCATCTTAATCTTGGGTGGTGTCAGCCTGCAGCAGCTAGACGTGAAGCTTTGTTCCCAGAGATTGAGGTTGGGGAACACTGAATCCTAGCCACTAGACCACTGGCCCTTTGCTTTGCAGAAAAGATTCCCTACAAAGACAGAAAATAGTGAAACAAGTAAAGAATTTATTAAGAGGAAAAGAGTACAGTACGTGTAGATAGACACATGGGTAGATTCAGAGATAATTGCTCCCTTGTGGTAGTTTAAATCACATTTATGGAGCATTTCTTCTGGGTTTCCTTTAACCAATCATCTAGCTTTGCCTGGTTCTGAGTTTATATTTTGTTTATATCAGGGTCCTTTCATGAGTGTGCGTGCATCTCTTAGCCAAGATGGATTCTAGCAAAGAGGCCTATGGGTAGGTTGATCTCACTTGCTATGAGGTGATGTTTCAATGTCTAGTAATTCATTCAACATTAATGATAATAGTAAGAATATTGTTTGGGCATTGTGAAGTTTATATATTGCTATTAGTATGTTGCTATGGACAGGGAGGCCTGGTGTGCTGTGATTCATGGGGTCACAAAGAGTCGGACTGAGTGACTGAACTGAACTGATTGGTTCTTATGTTTAAATAGTTATTTCTGTCTGTCCAAAATATACACAATATCAATTTAGAGGTAGAAAACCAAATGTAAATGGTAGATAAGAAGCAGCTTGGGATATTGGTAAGCATTTGGTTTATAAGTCCCGCAGACTTGGTTTGATTGTCAGCCCAGACAACCCTGGCTGTACGTATGCAGGTAAATTACCTAAATTGAAATATTTCCATATTTATAAAATGAGGATATTAAAACATGTGGTTGAAGTTGTTTTGAGGATCTGAGATCCTGTACATAAAAAATCTGGCAAATAGTGAAAAGCAGATACTACCATAGTTACCAAATTAATTTTCCATTTAATTTCCTCTTATAGATGAAAACATCACAAGGATGTGGCAAAGGAGACAGCTTTGGCAAAGAATATTTTGTTTTCCTTCTGAAAAATTAATAACAACTAAGGGCCAAAATTCATAACGTCCACATTCTCAAGTCATTTCTTGACCTTTACTATCATGTCAGTCCTAAGAAATGTAAAATTATATACTGCCCCCCTCCCCAAAAGGAAGTTATGTGTTCATGTGGTTGAGGTTCCTTTACTACAAAGCAGTCTTATGTTTAGGTACATAGATGATAAGAGTTTTTTTTAGATCACATGTATATAAGAAGTTTGTATATTAGTTAATTTACAATCTCTTACACTGGTACACTCCCCTGCAGCAGGCCACCACCGACCCACACCTCCACTGGGGACTCCTGGACCCTCACAGGCAAGTCTGGGTCAGTCTCCTGTGGGGTGACTGCTCCTTTCTCCTGGGTCCTGGTGCACAAGGTTCTGTTTGTGCCCTCAGAGAGTCTGTTTCCCAGTCCTGTGTAAGTTCTGGCGGCTCTGTGGTGGGTTAATGGCGACCACATCCAAAAAGCTTATGCCATACCCAGGTCTACTGCACCCAGAGCCCATGCCCCACAGCAGTCCACTGCTGACACGTACCTCCTCAGGACACACCCAAACACGGTGCTGTCTGTCTCTGTGGGGTCTCTGGGTCCTAGTGCGCACAAGGTATGTTTGAGTCCTCTGAGTTTCTCTGGGGGTATGGGGTTTGATTCTAAATGCAAATTCGCCCCTCCTACCATCTTGCTGGGGCTTCCCTGCCCTTGGACATGGGATATCTCCTTATAGTTGCTCCAGTGCTGCACTGGAAAGCAATAGAATGGGAAAGACTAGAGATCTCTTCAAGAAAATTCGAGATACCAAGGGAATTTTTCATGCAGAGATGGGCACAATAAAGGACAGAAATGGTATGGACCTTAAAGAATCAAAAGATATTAAGAGGAGGTGGCAACAATACACAGAAGAACTATATGGAAAAGATCTTCATGACCCAGATAATCATAATGGTATGATCACTCACCTAGAGCCAGATGTTCTGGAAGGCAAAGTCAGTGGGAAACATCAAGTGGGATGCTTAGGAAGCATCACTATGAACAAAGCTAGTGGAGGTGATGGAATTCCTGCTGAGCTATTTCAAATACTAAAAGATGATGCTGTGAAAGTGCTGTACTCAATACACTAGCAAATTTGGCAAATTTAGCAGTGGCCACAGGAAAGGAAAAGGTCAGTTTTCATTCCAATCCCAAAGAAAGGCAATGCCAAAAAATGCTCAGACTAGTGCACAATTGCACTTATCTCACACATTAGCAAAGTAATGCTCAAAATTCTCCAAGCTAGGCTTCAACAGTATGTGAACCGTGAAGTTGCAGATATTCAAGCTGGCTTTAGAAATGGCAGAGGAATGAGACATCAAATCGCCAACATCTGTTGGATCAATGGAAAAGCAAGAGAGTTTCAGAATAACATCTATTTCTGCTTTATTAACTATGCTAAAGCTTTTGACTGAGTGGATTGCAACAAACTGTGGAAAATTCTTAAAGAGATGGGAATATCAGACCATCTTACCTGTCTCCTGAGAAATCTGTGTGCAGGTCAACAAGCAACAGTTAGAACTGGACATGGAACAACAGACTGGTTCCAAATGGGGAAAGAAGTACGTCATGGCTGTATATTGTCACCCTGCTTATTTTACTTATATGCAGAGTACATCATGAGAAATGCTGGGCTAGATGAAGCACAAGCTGGAATCAAGATTGCCCGGAGAAATATCATAGTCTCAGATATGCAGATGACACCACCCTTATGGCAGAAAGTGAAGAAGAAATAAAGAGCCTCTTGATGAAGGTGAAAGAAGAGATTGAAAAAGTTGGCTTAAAACTCAACATTCAGAATACTAAGATCATGGCATCTGGTCCCATCTCTTCATGGCAAATAGATGGGGAAACAATGGAAACAGTGACAGACTTTGTATTTTTGGGCCCCAAAATCACTGTAGACAGTGACTGCAGCTGTGAAATTAAGAGATGTTTGCTCCTTGGAAGAAAAGCTACGACCAACCTAGATAGCATATTAAAAAGCAGAGACATTACTTTGTCAACAAAGGTCCATCTAGTCAATGCTGTGGTTTTTCCAGTAGTCATGTATGGACATGAGAGTTGGATTATAAAGAAAGCTGAGTGCTGAAGAACTGATGCTTTTGAACTGTGGTGTTGGAGAAGATTTTTGAGAGTCCCTTGGACAGCAGGGAGATCCAACCAGTGTATCCTAAAGGAAATCAGTCCTGAATATTCATTGGAAGGACTGATGCTGAAGCTGAAACTCCAATACTTTGGCCATTTGATGCGAAAAACTGACTCACTGGAAAAGACCCTGATGCTGGGAATGATTGAAGGCGGGAGGAGAAGGGACGGCAGAGGATGAGATGGTTGGTTGGCATCACTGACTCAATAGACATGAATTTGAGTGAACTCTGCGAGTTGTTGATGGACAGGGAGCCTGGTGTGCTGCAGTACATGGGATCACAAAGAGTCTGACATGACTGAGTGACTTAACTGAACTGAATGTGAGGTTAGATAATTTTAGTTTCAATTTCGGCTTCTTCACTTGTTTAAAAAATAATGTAATAAAGGACTAACATCTGCTCTTAAGGCTGTAGAGATTAATAAGAACATTTATGCTGTGTATATTATGCAATGCCCTTCCCAAATGCTATTGTTACTACCATAGTCAGGAACATTAGCAATCATTGTGGAGCCTATCGTCGTATAGAAAATGCTGGGCACAGGGCTGCCTCTGCCCTGAGTAGACTGCCCCTTTGGGTTCAGTATGTAGTCATCATTTATTTGCTTGCCATTTTTAAAATCATTCTTCCCAAAATAGGCTAGAATGCATTATGTCTATTTGAAATTTCTCTGTCTTTGATTACAGACTGATGACAGTTTTCTATTTCTGTCTATAAATGCCTTAGTCTGTTTGCAGTACGAAATTTGGAATATTTTACTAATTGAAACCAATTTACAAAAACAAAATCAACTTTTAGCTTTTGAGATAGACCCATAATTTTTCACCTCTGGTTTCTCTGCATGCCAGAGTGCACAGTTCATGGGCAAATCTCATTTTCCCTTGAAAATCTGCAGGCATAAATTTGCAAGCTGCTTTCAAAATGTTGCTTCATTATGCCTAATCCTTTTTGGAATCATACTAAACTATTTGCTTCAATAATTTCCTTTGGGAACTAGTTCCATGGGTTAACTCAGCTTTATGCAGAGAAGTATTTCTTTTTATCTATTCTTAATTTCTTGCCTTTTAATTCTATTGTGCCTTACTAAAATGGAACATCTGATTTATATTCTCTATACCACTTATTCAAACTTAAAAATCCTGTGTGTGATTGACAGGATATATGCATATACTGATAGTTTGTTAAAATATTAAGAAAACATGTAAAAACAGAACAAATAGTCTACATCTTACTCATAAACTAGACATCCAAGTCTTGTTTGTAATTTTATTTTTTGCAATAGGGAATGGATTTTCCATAATAATAACTGAAGAAATAGTAATTAGAATATAGTTCATTTAAATTTATATTTATGGCACACATACTATGTATCAGGCTCTGTGTCCTGTTCCCTACTGGGGACATGATCTCTTAACATATTCTATGACATATCTGTTTAATAGTAATAATGAGTGACCATTTGTTGAGAACTTATGCTAAATATTATTTTACAATAAATGCTATATGTACATTATCTCATTTATCCTTCCCAAGTGCCCAATGAAGTAGATGCAAATGTTATATTCAACTTATAAATGAAGAACCAAGACTTACAGATATTTAGCTTGCCACTAGCATTCAGGAAGTGGCAGAGTCCTTACTTGAAACCAAGCCTGTCAAACGTCAAAATTCATATTCTTACCTATTAAGTGGTAGTCTCATTTGCCTTACGTTACTACTTCTAAGAAACATTATTCACTGGATATATGTAGGTTAAACTGAGTACCTAATTACCATATATGGCACTGCTTTTGTCAAGAGTATCCCTCAGAATGTCAGTACTGGAAGTTATCAGGGACTCCTTCCAACCTCAGATCTAAAACTGAGTCCTGCTGGCTTTGTCTCAATGGTGATGGCAAGAGCAGGCATGCCAGTGGAAGGGAGTAGAAAGGTGTTAAGGTCCTACACGAAGTCAGTATCTTTGCCCTGAAGAGAGGTTTGCATTCTAAATACAAATGGCTGAAAAGAGTGAATCCCTAGACACAGACTTGTTCATCTACTTGTTCCATGCATACCATCTTGAGTTGGTATTTTAGGAAGCAAATTGTAAATGGGAAGGAGTTTCAAGGAGAAAATGGTTAACTAATGAAATAATAAAATCGAGAGAAATTAGGAGAATATAGTGTTGTTCAGTTACTCAGTCATGTCTGACTCTTTGCGACCCCATAGACTGCAACACACCACACCAGGCTTCCATGTCCTTCACTATCTCCCAGAGTTTGCTCAAACTCATGTCCATTGTATTAGTGATGCCATCCAACCATCTCATCCTCTGTCTCCTCCTTTTCTTCCTGCCCTCAATCTTTGCAGGCATCAGGGTCTTTTCCAGTGAGTTGGCTCTTCATAACAAGTTGCCAAAGTATTGAAACTTCAGCTTTAGCATCCGTCCTTCCAATGAATATTCAGGGTTGAATTCAAATCTCCTGCTTTGGCAGGTGATTCTTTACCACTAGCGCTACCTGGGAAGCCTGGAGAATACAGTGAAAGTTGTCGTGTCTGACTCTTTGTGACCCTGTGGACTGTAGCTTACCAGGCTCCTCCATCCATGGCATTTTCCAAGCAAGAGTACTGGAGTAGGTTGCCAATAGTAGGAATCTCTTAACACCGAATTTTAAAACACAGCAAAACAAAACACTTTCTTAAAAATATTTCTCAAACTTAGACAGATATGTGTTTTTTTTATTGCACATACATTTCTAATACATGTGAAAATCTCATGGCTTTCTGATTTTGACTCAGATTCAAAGTATTTAAAGAGGAAAAGCCAGATATAATGGGATAGAGTCCAAGAGATAACATGATTATTCACATGCAGATAACTGCACAGTGAATGGACTGTTAACACTAAGGAGTGCTGTAAACCTCTTCTGGAAGCTTCATGGGTTGAATTGGATGAAAGAGTTTATGAAGCAAACCTGCATGCCTGTATACATTTTAAATTGGCAGAACAAATTTGAATATTTTCCTGATGGGAGGTGAATAGGCTAATCTTTGGAACCTTTTATTTATCTCTAGATTATGCAAACCTATGATTCTGTCATTAGACATTTTCTGAATAATTACTAAAACATAAAAGCTGCATCATGATTAAAACATGAAATATAGAGGATGTTTATCAGAAAAATTATCCAGATCTCTTTGAACTTAAAACTCCACAAGAGTAGATTCTTTTGAGATTACCTCCTGGGGAAAGCATGACTATCTAATCATAATAAAAGTTTTTCTTTCTCTGTTTACAGAATTGACTGATGTGGTTTTCAGAAAATCAGACAACTCGGAAATTGAGAAAAAGACAAAAAATAAATGATACGTTTGTAAAATGGCCTAAACTTTTTCACTTTATTTTTTCTTTATCTTAATGTTTGAGTTTGAACAAGTTGTAGACATTCTTTTGTTGTTGCTCTTGTTATAATCACACATGAATAAATTATCTAAAAGAAATAAAACAAAATTATAAGAATTTTAAAATGAATAAACCATTTGGTGAATGTATTTCAATATTGGAAGCCCAGAGTTCACACCAACTAGCTAGATTTGTCTCAGCAACATTGCTTGATAGCTTAAAGCTGGAATATCCTGGAGATTATTCTAAGTGTCTTATTTTTACAAATGAGAAAATTGAAACAAGACATTATGGCTTACCTAGGTGACATAAATTGGTGAAATTTTACTGGAAGCCAGTTGTTAGGATTCGCAGTTTACCTTTTTTTTTTTTTCTATGATCTTTTCCTATGTTTATCCATTAAATTGCCCTTAATATGAAAAAAAAAAATTCTCCCTTTACTCATCATTTACAAGAAATGCTAAACAGTAAACATATGAAATAAATGCTTTGTAAAAAAAAAAAAAAAAACCAGTAATACACATATGGTAATTTTTTTTACTGCTTTACTTAAAGATACTGTTTAACTAAATGAGAAAAACAACTGGCTTTGTTTAGATAAGTCTGCCCATATATTCTATTTATATTCTATTGTCTGTGCCAAAGTGATGAAAAGATTAGGTCTAATTTTCATGTGTCTAAAGACTCAGGTGGCTACTGGTTGTTAGAGGTATCTTCTAAGAAATAGCAAAATTAAATATGAACTAATAATAAAAGAGAAACTTCATACGTGTGTGCTTAGTCACTCAGTTGTTTCCAACTCTTTTTGACCGCATGGACTGTAGCCCACCAGGCTTCTCTGTCCCTGCGATTCTTCAGGCAAGAATACTGGAGTGGGTAGCTATTTCCTTCTCCAGGGGAATCTTCCCAACCCAGAGGTCAAACCTGGGTCTCCTGCACTGCAGGTGGACTCTTTACTGTCCGAGCTACCAGGAAATATCCGAGTATTCATAATAATGCTAACTAAATAGGAAAATAAAAAGAGGGACTAAAAGATCTAAATGCAGATGAAAGAAATTCGCCTCTCTCCCTGTGGTCTTTCTGTGGAGAGACAGGGCAAATGTACTTCAAGAGTGTGTGTGTTTCAGAGCCAGCTGGTCTGATGACATCGTGCTGACTAACTCTCAGCTGATGCAGGAGGGGACCTCTGGAGATCCCGAGTTGTGTGTCTGTGTAGCCCTATCTTTCCTGTGCTCTACCTTGCCACTTCAAGCTGACTTGTCTTCCCTGTACTTCTAACGCAGCGTACTCCATGCAAGGAGACAACGATGTTTTTTTTTGGGTTTCTACTTTTGTCATTGTAGATATGATTTTTAATCATTCCAGGCAGTACACTAGGGCTACTTGTGAGGCTGATCTTGTTTGTTTTCTGTGCTTTCCAATGTCTGAACACTATTGTTTCATATTTTTGTCTGTTTTTTCAGTTGCATCAAGTGACAGGGTAAATCTAGTCTCAGTTATGCTATTTTGGTTGACAGAAAAAGTCCTTTTTATGTTTTCGTGCACAACTTGTGACATAATCTAGTTTACCCATCTCTGACCATCTCTCTAAGCCTAGATGAGAGTGAGAGATGGAAATATGATTCAAGACTGAGGAGAGTTCAAGAACCGGGGAAAAGAAACCTGAGATTCAGGGATTTATTTTCAGCTTTTTATATAGTGCTGACAGATGCTTTTATATTTTGTTATTGAAAAACAAATGAATCAAGTTGTCCAACTCTCTGTGCTCATGGGCTCAGTCATGTCTGACTCTGTGACCCTATGGACCATAGCTCACCAGGCTCCTCTGTCCATGGGATTTTCCGGGCAAGCATACTGGACTGGGTTGCATTTCCTTCTCCAGAGGATCTTCCTGACTCAGGAATCAAACCTGTGCCTCCTGCATTGGCAGCTATATTCTTTACCACTGAGGCACCTGAGAAGCTCTTTCTTGACTTTTCTCCTGTAAATTATTAGAACTACTAGCTTGAGAGAAAAATACAGAGACTGTTTCACATTATTTTGTCTCGCATAACCATCCTCCCTTATGCATTACACACACCACACACACACACCCTCTTGTTAACTTCTGCTCTGTTGAACGCCACACAAAATACCAGAACTGAGCCTTCTATTGAACACTGTGAACTCTCTCTCTCCTTATGCTGTACTCTGCTTAGCCGCTCAGTCGTCTCCGACTGTTTGTGACCCTGTGGACTGTAGCCTGCCAGGCTCCTCTGTCCATGGAGATTCTCCAGGCAAGAATACTGGAGTGGGTTGCCATGCCTTTCTCCAGGGGATCTTCCCAACCCAGAGATTGAACCTGGTCTCCTGCATTGCCAACAGATTCTTTAACATCTAAGCCACTAGGGAAGCCCAAGAATACTGGAGTGGGTAGCCTATTCTTTCTTCAGGGGAACTTCCCAACCCAGGAATTGAACTGGGGTCTCCTACATTGCAGGTGGATTCTTTACCAGCTGAATTACCAGGTTATACAAACACACAAACAAAAAAAGACATTTGACAGAACTTCTCCTTCTCCCCTGAAGTTCCTTTGTGTGTTTCTATGACAAGCTCAGCATTCATTTTTCTTATTTCATGGATTTTCTTCTCCTTAACTCATTTACAAAAAATTGATGAATAAATTACCTAGTTAACCTCAACTTCTGTTTTGGCATACTTCTATCTTTATTGGCTAGAAAACCACTTCTTGTCTATTTTAGCTGTAACTCACACGCCTTTTAAAATTTTTATTAATTTTAATTGGAGGATGATTATTTTACAATAGTGTGATTTTTTTTTTTTTTTTTGCCATACATCAATGTGAGTTAGCCATAGGCATATGTGTCTCCCCTCATCTTGAAACCCCTCCCCCTCCCCTCCCCACCCTATTCCTCCAGGTTGTCACAGAGCACTGGAATGTGTTACATTTAGAAAAATGCATCCAGATACAGTTTTTGCTTTGAAACTGATCAATTGAAAAAGTCACAGGTAGGCAATAATGATTTAAAGTGTTGTGTTTCACATCTTTGCTTTTTAGTGAAAAAACAGTTAAGATCTTCAGAGGTAAAGGGGATATGATAAAAGAACACTATCTCTGTCCCTCAAAACCTACAAAAGAAACTCAAATAAATAGAAATCAGAAAAAAATGATAAAAGGGAATACATTGTTATATGTGTATATTGAAAAGACATAGTCAAAGAGAAAAGAGAAGTTTTTAAATAACTGCTTAATCAGCTCCAATTCCCTTCCTATGCACAAGTTGGGCTTCCCAGGAGGCTCAGATGGTAAAGAATCCTCCTGCAGGGTGGGAGACCTGGGTTCTATCCCTGGGTTGGGAAGATGCCCTGGAGAAGGGAAAGGCTACCCACTCCAGTATTCTGGCCTGGAGAATTCCATGGACTGTATAGTCCATGGAGTTACAAAGAGTTGGGCATGACTATGACTTTCACATTCACAAGTTGGGAAAAAAATGTTAAGGGACATATCATGAATAATCTCATTATCTGGCCCCTGCATTCAATATGGAGACAAATAGAATGAACCAGAGGAAAATTCCCCTTAAAGTGAAGATCAGAGCAGAAATTTTTGCATTTAGAATATATCCTAAAATCTTTGCTTGGCCCGTAAAGTGTTACATGGCCTGATGCCTGCCTACCTCGCTCTACTATTTCAAATCAGTTCAGCCAAACCAATCTAGGAGCTTGGTCTTTGCCAGAAATGCTCTTATGCAAGATCTCCATATAATTAGCTTCTTTTATTTATGTTTAGATCTTTATGCCAAAGGTGATTGTTTTGGCAGATATTCATGATAAAATAAGCAGAATTCATTTCAGTTACTGAGTGAATAGAGCTTGCCCTTGTAAGCTTGGTGATGGACGAGGACAATGACAAGGAGTACTTCCATGTGGAAGGGGGACTGCAAGTGTGTCAGTTTCTTAATCTAGCATGTGGGTAAATTTTGTGTCTAGCCTTGGACATTGAGTCTTTTAATTTTTATAAATTATAAGATAATTGCTTTATAATGTTATGTTGATTTCTGCATAATAGAAACCAACAACACAAATCAGCCAAAATTCCCCTCCCTCTTGAAGCTACCTCCTACCCCCTCATCCCACCCCTCTAGGTCATCACAGAGTGACAGGCTGGGCGCTAAGTGTTATTTAGCAGCTTCCCACTAGCTATCTCTTTCACGTATGATAATGTATATATGTCAAAGCTACTCTCTCATCCCACCCTCCTTCCCCTGCTGTGTCCACAAGTCCATTCTCTACGTCTGCATCACTATTTCTGCCTTACAAATAGATTCATCAGTACTGTCTTACTAAATTCCATATATATACATTAATATATGATATTTGTTTTTCTGACTTATTTCACTCCATGCAACTGGCTCTAGGTTTATCCACCTCAGCTTAACTGACTCACATGTATTCCTTTTATGACTGAGTAATACTCTATTGTGTGTGTGTGTGTATATATATATATGCCACAACTTCTTTATCCATTCATTTGTTGATGGACATCTAAATTGCTTCCAAGACATTGATTCTTGAATATGTTTAGTTTGAAAAAATCCACTGATCTGCACAATTATTTCTTCTAGTTTCATGGAAAATTTCACGGGCATTTTGATAGGGATTGCATTAAATTTATAGATTGCTTTGGGTATTATGGCTATTTTAACAATGGTAATTCTTTCAAACAAGAGCATAAAATATCTTTCTATTTCTTTGTATCATCTTCAGTTTCCTTCATTATTGTCTTATAATTTCTAGAACATAATTCTTTTACCTCCTTGGTTGCGTTTATTCTTAGATATTTACCCTGTTTGATGTTGATTTTAAATGGGATTTTTTTTGCTTTTTTTCCAGATAGTTTATTATTAGTATGTAGAAAAGCAACAGATTTCTGTATATCAATCTTATATCCTACAATTAACTGTACTGAATTTATTCTAATAATTTTTGATGAGGATTTTAGAGTTTTTTATATGAAGTATCATGTCATCTGCAAATAGTGACACTTTTACTTTTCCCTTCCAATGGAAGATTTTTATTTCTTTTTATTGTCTGATTGCTATGGCTAGAATTCTCAATAGTATCTTAAATAGAAGTGGAGAAAGTGAACATACTTGTCTTATTCCTCATTTTGGAATAAAGGCTTTCTGTTATTCATCATGATGATAATGTTAGCTGTGGGTTTGTTATACACAGCCTTTACTATGTTGAGACATGTACCCTCTAAACCCTCTTTAATGAGAGATTTTATGAATTTTGAATTTTGCCAAATGAGTTTTTGGCATTTTTGAGAAGATTATTTGGCTTTTACTCTTGATTTTGTTAGTGTGATGGACCACATGGTTGATTTGTGAATACTGAACTATCTAAAGGTCCTTAGAATAAATTCCAATTGATTCCTTTCTATATGTTGCTGAATTCAGTTTGCTAACATTTTGTTAAGAATGTTTATATCTGTATTCATGAAAGATATTGATGTGTAATTTTCTTTGAATGTAGTGTCTTTGTCTGATTTTTGTATCAGGGTAATAGTGGGTTTATAGTATGAATTTGGGAGTGTTGCAGTCTCTTCAATTTTTTTTTTCTAAATAGTTTGAAAAGACTAGTTATTAGCTCTTCTTAATATGTTTGGTAAAATTGTCCTGAAGCCATCTTGTCCAGGACTTTTGTTTGCTGGGAGTTTTACTGTATTTTAAATATTATTTTATTTCTTATTTTCTTAAAATTCATGGGTAGTGACTGGTTAGTTTAAATTATCTGCTTCTTCATGATTCAGTCTCAGCAGGTTGTATGTATCTTGAAATTTGTCCATTTCTCCTAAGTTCTCTAATTTATTGGCATACATCTGCTTTCAGTATTCTCTTATGAATGTTTCTTCAACCTTGGTGATATCAGTTATTTTTCTCTTTTCATTTCTTATTTTGTTTGAGGACTTTCTTTTTTTCTTCTTTACGAACCTGGCTAAAAGTTTATCAATTTTGTTTATCTTTTAAAATTAAAACAACTCTAGATTTCATTGATCTTTTCTTGCTTTTATTTTGTTCTGTTTCATTCATTCTCTGGTATTTATTGCTTCCTTTCTCCTGCTGCCTTTGTGCTTTGTCTCTTCTTTTTTTTCCTTTAGGTGGTAGATTAGGTTGTTTATTTTTCTTATTTCATGAGGATGGCCTTTACCACTATAAGCTTTCTCCTTAGACCTGCTTTTGCTGAATTCCATAGATTTTGGAGTGATGTGTTTCTGCTTTCATTTTTATCAAGTATTTCTGAGTTCCTTTTGACATTTTCATTGACTCATTGAGTTTTTACAGCATGTTGTTTAGTCTTTATGTGTTTGTTCTTTTCCCATTTTTCTTTCTGTGGTTGATTTTTTTTAGTTGCATACCTTTGTGGTCAGAAAAAAAGAAAAACTGACATAATTTCCATCCTCTTAAATTTGGTGAGACTTACAGACTTATGGAAAAGTCTTATGGTTGCTATGGGGAAAGATAGGGAGAAGGGACAGTTAGGGAATTTGGGGTGGACATGTACACAATGCTATATTTGAAATGGATAACCATATCAAGGACCTACTGTATAGCACATGAAACTCTGACCAATGTTATGTGGTAGCCTGGAAAGGAGGGGAGTTTGAGGAAAAATGGATACATGTATATGTTTGTCTGAGTCCCTTTGCTATCCACCTGAAATTATCACATTTTTAATCAGCTATACCCAATATAAAATAATAAGTTAAAAAAATTTGTTGAGACTTATACTGTGGCCTAGTGTGTGATCAGTCTTGGAGATTATTATATGTGCACTTGAAAAAAATGTGTATTTTGCTGAGATCCTTTAAGCTGTTTTCATTTTTTATATTTGTTACCTCTTGGTTGTATGGGCAACTGTCTGCTATTCGCCAGTTACTTTTCAGTGAGAATTGTTCTATATGTAGATATATTTTTGATCTCTTCATGGTAGAGGCAAATTCAAATCTTTTACTCTGCCGTCTTGCTCAGTTTCTATTAATTTGGTGAGTAATTCCATCAGAACCATCATATGGTTGGCTGCTAGATCTCATTTGTCTTCTGAAATATTCCCTCCTGTGGCCTCCTTCTCTAAAAGCTCAAGGAGGCTCTTGCTTTAAGACAGCAGCACAGGCTTACCTGAAAGCAACAGTGATGGGGAGACTCACCTTTGGTTCCAATCACCCTTGCCTATTTTGCCTAGCTGAGCTTTAAAAATTAGGAGTTATTATTATTTTTTTTTAAATGCACACATAAGGAAGGAAAATCCAAGAGGGTAAGGATGGGGAAAAAAGAAGCCCCAAGGATGCCAGGAGCCTATGATGAATCCAGCTGAATTTGACCTATTGATTCAATGCTTTAGTTATTCTTATTGTAATATTTTAGTTTTCACTTATAATATGGAATGTATGACAGGATAGAAGGTGGCTTCTATGGGATGTATTATAGGATAGAAGTCTCAAATGACAATTGTACAGAAGTATAAAGTATTTCATACTTTCATACCTCGCCTAGAAGTATGAAGTATTTCAGAATAGAAAGTAATAAGCAATCAGAAAAAAACAATAGAAGTGCTCTTCTTAGTGAGTGAATGTCGCTCAGTCGTGTCTTACTCTTTGCGACCCCATGGACTATAGATTTCATGGAATTCTCCAGGTTAGAATACTGGACTGGGTAGCCTTTTCCTTCTCCAGTGGAGCTTCCCAAACTGGGAATCGAATCCTCCTGAATTACAGGTGGATTCTTTACCAACTGAACTATCAGGGAAGCCCTGATAGTCAAAGAGCAGAGAAGTGAAATAGGCATGAAATGGTGACTGTTTACTATGCATGATTGAACTATCCATGATTTGGATTTACTATCCATTTACTATCCATGATTTGGATTCAGCCAGTCAAACAAGCAATATTCCAGGCCTAATATGATTTAAGGTTGCTTAGGAGATATTCATTTAAATAAAAAAAAATCCTGTACCAGTTTCTTTCCCTGAAAACCTCATCCCACAAGGTCTAACCCTTCTGTGCTGTATTAAAATTTTCCTGCTTTTTCTAGCAATGAATTCAGGTGAATTTTTGTTACATTTCAAAGTTTTTATTTTTCCTTATCAAATCAAAATCTAATTTGTATCTAAAGTTGTATTGTTGTATTCTAAACAGAATTTTTATTTATCTCCCACATATATATGCCTTTGTGTGTTTAATTATTGAATAATTGGATAATTAGTGTTTTAAATGTATTACACAGTGAAGGAATTCTCAGTAAGTTATCATGGAAGTACTTAGGGTATATAAGTAGTATTTGGGGAAAATTGGTTGAGATTTTGAAATAGACTTGGAACAAAATATTTTCACTTTTAAAATAATAGAACAAAGACTCCTGTTATTCAATATTTAATATTAAATGACTTTTCAGAATTCATTCAGATAAAGAAATGCCTGTATTAGTAAATTGAGTTAAATGATACAGAAGTATAATATGTCAGTATATCATGGCCACTTAAAGTTCATGCCATGAGTTAAAAAAAAAAAAAAGAAAAGAAAACATCTCTAAATGATAACAATTACAATACTTTAGAGGCCATGCCAATTACTAAATTCTTATATTTTGAATAGTTTGTCAGTTGATTTTATGAGTTTGTCAGTTGATTTGTAGTATTGCAGTCAAATTATGTGAGAGAAAATGAACAGTTTTTCTACTCTTGTATAAGTTTTATATTTCTTATTTCTGTTTCTTGTCAAGTTACATCATGATTTTCTAGAAAGGGTAAACAACAGTGGTAAAACAATGGGGATTGATGTCTTGTTCCCAACTTAGTAAATATAAATATACTTTATGTGAACAAGTTGTAATTCATATAAGTGGGGAAAATTGAGGATTATTCTATACATAGGATAGAGAAATGACCAGCTACTTCATTTTGTATATGTCTTTTTTAATATACCCAAATATATTTCAGATGCAGTAAACCTTTAGTTATAAAGATTTAATTTATAAACTTGATCAGTTCAGGTCAGTCGCTCAGTCATGTCCAAATCTTTGCGACCCCATGAATCGCAGCACGCCAGGCCTCGCTGTCCATCACCAACTCCCAGAGTCTACCCAAACCCATGTCCATCGAGTTAGTGATGCCATCCAGCCATCTCATCCTCTGTCAACCCCTTCTCCTCCTGTCCCCAATCCTTCCCAGCATTAGGGTCTTTTCCAATGAGTCAACTCTTCTCATGAGGTGGCCAAAGGATTGGAGTTTCAGCTTCAACATCAGTCCTTCCAAAGAATACCCAGGACTGATCTCCTTTAGGATGGACTGGTTGGATCTCCTTGCAGTCCAAGGGACACTCAAGAGTCTTCTCCAATACTACAGTGCAAAAGAATCAATTCTTCGCCATCCAACTCTCACATCTATACATGACCACTGGAAAAACCATAGCCTTGACTAGACGGACCTTTGTTGGCAAAGTAATGTCTCTGCTTTCTAATATGCTATCTAGGTTGGTCATACTTTCCTTCCAAAGAGTAAGTGTCTTTTAATTTCATGGCTGCAATCACCATCTTCAGTGATTTTGGAGCCCCCAAAAATAAAGTCTGACACTGTTTCCACTGTTTCCCATCTATTTGTCATGAAGTGATGAGACCAGATGCCATGATCTTAGTTTTCTGAATATTGAGCTTTAAGCCAACTTTTTCACTCTCCTCTTTCACTGTCATCAAGAGGCTTTTTAGTTCCTCTTCACTTTCTGCCATAAGGGTGGTGTCATCTGCATATCTGAGGTTATTGATATTTCTCCTGGCAATCTTGATTCTAGCTTGTGCTTCCTCCAGCCCAGCGTTTTTCATGATGTACTCTGCATATAAGTTAAATAAGCAGGGTGACAATATACAGCCTTGACGTACTCCTTTTTCTATTTGGAACCAATCTGTTGTTCCATGTTCAGTTCTAACAGTTGCTTCCTGACCTGCATACAGGTTTCTCAAGAGACAGGTCAGGTGGCCTGGTATTTCCATCGTTTTAAGAATTTTCCAGTTTGTTGTGATCCACACAGTCAAAGGCTTTGGCATAGTCAGTAAAGAAGTAGATGTTTTTCTGGAGCCCTCTCATATTTTCAATCATCCAATGCATTTTGATCTCTGGTTCCTCTGCATTTTCTAAAACCAGCTTGAACATCTGGAAGTTCACGGTTCACTTATTGCTGAGGCCTGGCTTGGAGAATTTTGAGCATTACTTTACTAGTGTGTGAGATGAGTGCAATTGTGTGGTAGTTTGAGCATTCTTTGGCATTGCCTTTCTTTGGGACTGGAATGAAAACTGACCTTTTCCAGTCCTGTGGCCACTGCTGAGGTTACCAAATTTGCTGGCATTTTTAGTGCAGCACTTTCACAGCATCATCTTTCATGATTTGAAATAGCTCAGCTGGAATTCCATCACCTACACTAGCTTTGTTCATAGTGATGCTTTCTAAGGCCCACTTGACTTCACATTCCAGGATGTTGGGCTCTAGGTGAGTGATCACACCATTGTGATTATCTGGGTTAGAAGAAGGTAAGAATGAATTTATTTCCTGGAATAAGGTAGGCTATTCACACCAGTATTCTTGCCTGGAGAATTCCATGGACAGAGGAGCCTGGTGGGTTATGGTCCATAGG
The DNA here is from genome assembly GCF_033118175.1 of Dama dama. Lineage (NCBI taxonomy): Eukaryota > Metazoa > Chordata > Mammalia > Artiodactyla > Cervidae > Dama > Dama dama. The sequence continues at coordinate 38,424,286 of NC_083689.1, forward strand.
GTCGCAAATAGTTGGACATGACTGAAGTGACTTAGTGCACACACACACACACAGAGGATATTCTGAACAATAGAGGAAACAGAGAGTATATAAAGAGAAAGATTAAGGTAATTTTACTGCTTTTGTATGATAAAAATAACCAAGAAAAATGTTAAATGATACATCATATATAGTGAAAAATGAGTATATTGCAAATTTCAGGCAAAAAGCAAATTCACTTGATTTACAGATCCCATACGAGTTAATGAGAAAAATACAAAAAAAACCCACCACCTTATAGAAAATAATATATGAATTTTATGCATGATTATGTCATTGAATAAAACCTAAAGATATTAATGAATATATTAAAAACTCAGTCTCACTTATAATTAAATAAATGTAAGGCAAATTAACAGATAATACTTTAATCCATAATATTGGCAACTATTTAAAATTTTTAATGATATTTGGTGTTGGCACATAAATTGGCAAGCAGAAACTCTTATATTTCAGGAAAGAAGTCAAAATATACAATAGAATATGCCTTGCAGTATTATTTATAATAGTGAAAAGCTAGAATATTAGCTAGGAAGTGGTTAAAAATTATAATTGTACTTATCACATGTTAAATAGATGAAGTAAAATCTACATGTTTTAACATACTGATATGGGATCCTGTTGATAAAAATAAACAAGTAAATACTATATATATGCCGGTATATACACTCTATCAGAAAAATACATTTGTAAAAATGTCCTTACCTTTCAGGAAATGCACAGAGGAAACTGGGTATAGGAATTAGAAGAGGATATTTGCATTTCATATTAAAGACTTTTTAAAGTATTTTCTGACAAGTTACAGCAATATACATTTTAATGTCAACAGGGGTTCTTTGAGTAATGAGATTAATAATCTTCTTTTTTGTTTATCTCTGTATAATATTCTTTAATAGCAGAATAAAAATATAAAGATTAAAGTAAAAGTTAGCTACCTCAGATATTTTTTCGTGAATTTATATTCTTATAGACATTTTCCCCCAAGTGTACTCTAGGGTGATTTTTCTAGATATTTTACATATCAGAATTGTAAATTAAATCATCTATTAAACAATCTGCACTTGAAGTGATATTAAACTTGAAATAGAATTATTTTTATCTCATCTCTCTTTCAAATAATATGTATTTATGCATATCAAATCATCCTTTATCATCACTAAACCATCATACAATTTTCCTGTCAGTTTTGTTTATTTAAAAGTACAAGTAGGTCCATTTTAAGCCTCTGATCTCATCTTCTTCACTCCATCTTGACCTTGGCTTGGAGGGAACTGGGGAATGGACCATTCTTTCCATCTTCTTTCTTCTTTTTCTGGTACTGGAGCAGGAAGGATGCATCAGAGGAAAGAACCAAAGTATTTTCCCTGAAACCAAGCATGGAAGTGTACCATTGTTCTGAGGTGGCTGAATCCAAAAACTCCTTGGAGCACATGTGTAAATTTTTTGGAATGTCCTTCAGAAGCCTCTCCATTACCCAGTTTCTTAATATATGAAGTCTAACTCCAACTCCATCCTCCTTTTCCAATCCAATCCCCTTTCTTGGTAGAGTGGGAAGTGGTAGGTATCTAAACCCTACTGAGGCAAAGCACACTTGATTCTCCTGACTGTCTTTCACTCTCATTCTAATTCTTTCCTTCCTTGTTACAGTGATGAGGACAAGAAGTGCAGGTTATGCAAACAGATGCTGTTAACCAGTTAGTTCTCCTTTGATAAGATGGAAGAAAGACAGGGTGCTGACTTCTGTTGGGTCCAGTTCCAGGACAGCAAGAAGATTACCATCCATTCTTATTCTCCACTAAATTCTGTCATAGTATCCTAATATACCCCAAATGATAGCTGTCTTTTTACATTTGAGTAAGTCTTTGATGCTAGGGATCTGACAGTTTATTCTAAATCTCTTGTTAGATATAAGATTTCTTGAGGATATTACTAAGTTGACAGTGCTAATAGTTATTCTGTGCCTATAAGAGGAGAAATGATAAGACATAAAGGCTGAAGAGATAAACTAGAATAAGATACTTAAAAGTATTTATTCCATGAAAAAATGAAATTTTGCCATGAGAAGTCTCTTAAAAATCTAAATTTACATGGAGTTTCAGAGAAGGAAAATCATAAGATTTGTGAAATGATAGAATTTAAAAGAGACACAAATGATACCTCAAATATCATTTTGGGAAACTGGCAAAATGATATTGCCGTTTATTTTAATAGTGAAAATGTTAGCAAATTGGAGAGGATATTCTTATTTCAATTTTTAGATATAGAGTAGTTGACTAGATTAGGTTTTCTCAGCCTTGACATTCTGTACACGATGATTCTTTGTTGTGGGGTAATATTCTATGCATTGTACATGCTGTGCCGCATCCCTGGCCTTTTCTCTCTAGGTGTCACAGATCCTCAAGCTGTGAAAACAGACTCCAGACATTGTCAGCTCTCCCCTGGAGGTCAAAATTGCCCCAAATGAGAAGCACTGACATAGAGGATATGAAAAAAAGTGAAAGTAAAAGTCGCTCAGTCGTGTCTGTCTATACAGTCTGTGGAATTCTCCAGGCCAGAATACTGGAGTGTGTAGCTGTTTCCTTCTCCAGGGTATCTTCCCAACCCAGGGATCGAACCCAGGTCTCCTGCATTCCAGGTGGATTCTTTACCAGCTGAGCCACCAGAGAAGCCCATAGAGAATATAACCAAGGCAAAAAGTTAGTTGGGAAATTTACTAGGATAGGGAAAAATTACCAGAGTTATACCAACATTAATTGTATATGTAAACAAAGAACCACTTTCCAGACATAATGAAGAAAGTCTACCCCAAAAAAGGAAAGAAACAGAGGAGCATGGAATCATAAAATCATGAGGAGAGTTCAAGAAAGAAGTGGTAAATTATATTGAAAACATAAAAATAAGATAAACATATTCATTTTCTATTGATACTGCTGTTGCACTACAAACTTGGTGACTTAAAACTACAGAATTTTGTTTTCCTATGGCAGAAGAGTTCAAGAAAAAAGTGATAAATTATGTGAAAGCTGTAACAATAAGATAAACATATTCATTTTCTATTGATGATGTAGCAACTCACAACAAACTTGGTGACTTAAAACTGTAGGGTTTTGTTTTCTTTCAGCTCTAAAAGATCAGAAGTTCGACAAGGGTCTTGCTGAGCAAGCATCAAGGACTCTTCAGAGCTGTATTTCTTTCAAAAAGTTCTTGGGGAAATCTGTCTCTTCACCTTTCCCAGTTTCTAGAGTCTGCCCACTTCCCTTGGCTTTTGTCCCCTTTTCTGCATCTATGACGCTGATAGCATTGCATCTCTTCGACCCTTCTTTCTTTGTCATATATCATATCTCTATTTCTGACCACAGCTTTGAAATTTTCTCTGTTTTAAGAGTTTGTGCAATTATATTGGCTACTGTAATCACAGGATTGCTATGGGTAATCCAGACTACTCCCTCTATTTTATTGTCCTTAATTTAATAGCATGTACAAAGTATCTTTTGCCCTGTTATATAATATATTCTCTGATTCTGGGATTAGGACATGAACATCTTGAGAGGGGGATTATTTTGCCTTCTGAAATGAATCAATGAAGGACATTCTGATTTAGAGAACCCACACTACTCATTTAAGTTCAGATATATTCTTATTAATAGCCCATGCTGACCATTTTTCAAAGCAAATGCAGTGAAAATGTGTGTATGTGTGTGCGCGCTCAGTTATGTCTGACTCCTTGTGACCCCATGGACTATAGCTCACCAGGCTCCTTTGTCCATATAATTTTCCACATAATAATACTGGAGTGGGTGCCCAGCCATGGTCAAGCACATTAAAAAAGAAATCTTAAAAAATTAGAAAACTATTTCAGTTAAAAACAAATATTATATATAAAATTTTGTGAGATGCAGATAAAGCTTTGCTGTGAAAAATATAATCTGATAGGTTTGTATTAGAATAAAATACAGATTTATATTAGCATAAAATATAGATTTATATTAGAATAGTGAGCAAAGAGTACATTTCAAGTAATTAAAGAGAAACAGAAAAGGAGGTAGAAGAAAAAGAAGATAAAGATTTAAAGGGAATATGGTTAAAAGCAAGAATATATGAAAGGAGATCAGAAGAAAAGAAAGCTAATTCTTTTAAAAAAAAAAAAGCCTTTACAGTAGAAAATTTTGGGGGAGTGCTGATCAAGAAAATAAAAAAGAAATGAGGTGCAATTAAATAAAAATAAAATGCTTAAGAAAGGGGAAGTAGGGTGTGAGAAGGAAATGGAGCAGTGTGAGTTCCCTGGGAGACTGGGTGGTGATGACTTCTCCAGATTTTGTTGAGCAATTTATCTTCGAAAGGAGTAAACTTAATTGTAAGAAGAGAGAATGAGGAAGGATGGGTGTGAATGCAGGAAAATTTGTTAATTAGGTGATTGAAAATTTACAGAATGCATTAACTTTATCTGGGAAAATAATGCAAAAATAATTTTTTTAAGGTGAATATCAAAGATTGGTAGGATGTTATGAGGTAGGAGGCAGATGGGTCCAGGGTAAAGTAATTAGAGATTCATTCCCTATTAACCAAAACTCATGACAGGAACATGAGGATAATTAAGGCGAGGAGGCTGAGCCCTGCCCAGACCACATATTTCTTGTTGCTGAGGTCAGGAGACCTCCCGCACAGATAGGGTGCCTTGCAGGCCAAAGGAAGAGTGATGTCAAGGGATGCTCTACCCAGACGCTGTGGTAGGATCTATCTTGGCTAAGAGATGTGTGCGCAAACATGGAAGGGTCCTGAGATGTACCAAATATGGACTGTGAACCAGGCAAATCAAAATGATTGACCAAAGGAAAACTGGAAGAAATGCCCCATCTAAGTGATTTATTTATTTATTTATTTATTTTTTTTTTAGTCTTAATCTTTCTTTTTTTTTTTTTTTTATTTTTTTTTTTAATTTTTATTATTATTATTTTTTTTTTCCAGTGGGTTTTGTCATACATTGATATGAATCAGCCATGGATTTACATGTATTCCCAATCCCGATCCCCCCTCCCACCTCCATCTCCACCCGATTCCTCTGGGTCTTCCCAGTGCACCAGGCCGGAGCACTTGTCTCGTGCATCCCACCTGGGCTGGTGATCTGTTTCACCATAGATAGTATACATGCTGTTCTTTTGAAATATCCCACCCTCACATTCTCCCACAAAGTTCAAAAGTCTGTTCTGTATTTCTGTGTCTCTTTTTCTGTTCTGCATATAGGGTTATCATTATCACCTTTCTAAATTCCATATACATGTGTCAGTATGCTGTAATGTTCTTTATCTTTCTGGCTTACTTCACTCTGTATAAGGGGCTCCAGCTTCATCCATCTCATTAGGACTGGTTCAAATGAATTCTTTTTAATGGCTGAGTAATATTCCATGGTGTATATGTACCACAGCTTCCTTATCCATTCATCTGCTGATGGGCATCTAGGTTGCTTCCATGTCCTGGCTATTATAAACAGTGCTGCGATGAACACTGGGGTGCACGTGTCTCTTTCAGATCTGGTTTCCTCAGTGTGGATGCCCAGAAGTGGGATTGCTGGGTCATATGGCAGTTCTATGTCCAGTTTTTTAAGAAATCTCCACACTGTTCTCCATAGCGGCTGTACTAGTTTGCATTCCCACCAACAGTGTAAGAGGGTTCCCTTTTCTCCACACCCTCTCCAGCATTTATTGCTTGTAGACTTTTGGATAGCAGCCATCCTGACTGACGTGTAATGGTACCTCATTGTGGTTTTGATTTGCATTTCTCTAATAATGAGTGATGTTGAGCATCTTTTCATGTGTTTGTTAGCCATCTGTATGTCTTCCTTGGAGAAATGTCTGTTTAGTTCTTTGGCCCATTTTTTGATTGGGTCATTTATTTTTCTGGAATTGAGCTGCAGGAGTTGCTTGTATATTTTTGAGATTAGTCCTTTGTCTGTTTCTTCATTTGCTATTATTTTCTCCCAATCTGAGGGCTGTCTTTTCACCTTACTTATAGTTTCCTTTGTAGTGCAAAAGCTTTTAAGTTTCATTAGGTCCCATTTGTTTAGTTTTGCTTTTATTTCCAATATTCTGGGAGGTGGGTCATAGAGGATCTTGCTTTGATTTATGTCGGAGAGTGTTTTGCCTATGTTCTCCTCTAGGAGTTTTATAGTTTCTGGTCTTACATTTAGATCTTTAATCCATTTTGAGTTTATTTTTGTGTATGGTGTTAGAAAGTGTTCTAGTTTCATTCTTTTACAAGTGGTTGACCAGTTTTCCCAGCACCACTTGTTAAAGAGGTTGTCTATTTTCCATTGTATATCCTTGCCTCCTTTGTCAAAGATAAGGTGTCCATAGGTTCGTGGATTTATCTCTGGGCTTTCTATTCTGTTCCATTGATCTATATTTCTGTCTTTGTGCCAGTACCATACTGTCTTGATGACTGTGGCTTTGTAGTAGAGTCTGAAGTCAGGCAGGTTGATTCCTCCAGTTCCATTCTTCTTTCTCAAGATTACTTTGGCTATTCGAGGTTTTTTGTATTTCCATACAAATTGTGAAATTCTTTGGTCTAGTTCTGTGAAAAATACCGTTGGTAGCTTGATAGGGATTGCATTGAATCTATAGACTGCTTTGGGTAGAATAGCCATTTTGACAATATTAATTCTTCCAATCCATGAACACGGTATGTTTCTCCATCTGTTTGTGTCCTCTTTGATTTCTTTCATCAGTGTTTTATAGTTTTCTATGTATAGGTCCTTTGTTTCTTTAGGTAGATATACTCCTAAGTATTTTATTCTTTTTGTTGCAATGGTGAATGGTATTGTTTCCTTAATTTCTCTGTCTGTTTTTTCATTGTTAGTATATAGGAATGCAAGGGATTTCTGTGTGTTAATTTTATATCCTGCAACTTTACTATATTCATTGATTAGCTCTAGTAATTTTCTGGTAGAATCTTTAGGGTTTTCTATGTAGAGGATCATGTCATCTGCAAACAGTGAGAGTTTTACTTCTTCTTTTCCTATCTGGATTCCTTTTACTTCTTTTTCTGCTCTGATTGCTGTGGCCAGCACTTCCAACACTATGTTGAATAGTAGTGGTGAGAGTGGGCACCCTTGTCTTGTTCCTGATTTCAGGGGAAAGGCCTTCAATTTTTCACCATTGAGGGTGATGCTTGCTGTGGGTTTGTCATATATAGCTTTTATTATGTTGAGGTATGTTCCTTCTATTCCTGCTTTTTGGAGAGTTTTAATCATAAATGAGTGTTGAATTTTGTCAAAGGCTTTCTCTGCATCTATTGAGATAATCATATGGTTTTTATCTTTCAATTTGTTAATGTGGTGTATTACATTGATTGATTTGCGGATATTAAAGAATCCTTGCATTCCTGGGATAAAGCCCACTTGGTCATGGTGTATGATTTTTTTAATATGTTGTTGGATTCTGTTTGCTAGAATTTTGTTAAGGATTTTTGCATCTATGTTCATCAGTGATATTGGCCTGTAGTTTTCTTTTTTTGTGGCATCTTTGTCTGGTTTTGGAATTAGGGTGATGGTGGCCTCATAGAATGAGTTTGGAAGCTTACCTTCATCTGCAATTTTCTGGAAGAGTTTGAGTAAGATAGGTGTTAGCTCTTCTCTAAATTTTTGGTAGAATTCAGCTGTGAAGCCATCTGGTCCTGGGCTTTTGTTTGCTGGAAGATTTTTGATGACAGTTTCGATTTCCTTGCTTGTGATGGGTCTGTTAAGATCTTCTATTTCTTCCTGGTTCAGTTTTGGAAAGTTATACTTTTCTAAGAATTTGTCCATTTCATCCAAGTTGTCCATTTTATTGGCATAGAGCTGCTGGTAGTAGTCTCTTATGATCCTTTGTATTTCAGTGTTGTCTGTTGTGATCTCTCCATTTTCATTTCTAATTTTGTTAATTTGGTTTTTCTCTCTTTGTTTCTTAATGAGTCTTGCTAATGGTTTGTCAATTTTGTTTATTTTTTCAAAAAACCAGCTTTTAGCTTTGTTGATTTTTGCTATGGTCTCTTTAGTTTCTTTTGCATTTATTTCTGCCCTGATTTTTAAGATTTCTTTCCTTCTGCTAACTCTGGGGTTCTTAATTTCTTCCTTCTCTAATTGCTTTAGGTGTAGAGTTAGGTTATTTAATTGGTTTTTTTCCTGTTTCTTGATGTAAGCCTGTAATGCTATGAACCTTCCCCTTAGCACTGCTTTTACAGTGTCCCATAGGTTTTGGGTTGTTGTGTTTTCATTTTCATTCATTTCTATACATATTTTGATTTCTTTTTTGATTTCTTCTATGATTTGTTGGTTATTCAGAAGCGTGTTATTTAGCCTCCATATGTTTGAAGTTTTAACAATTTTTTCCCTGTAATTGAGATCTAATCTTACTGCACTGTGGTCAGAAAAGATAACTGGAATGATTTCAATTTTTTTGAATTTTCCAAGACCAGATTTATGGCCCAGGATGTGATCTATTCTGGAGAATGTTCCGTGTGCACTTGAGAAAAAGGTGAAGTTGATTGTTTTGGGGTGAAATGTCCTATAGATATCAATTAGGTCTAGCTGGTCCATTGTGTCATTTAAGGTTTGTGTTTCCTTGTTAATTTTCTGTTTAGTTGATCTATCCATAGTTGTGAGTGGGGTATTAAAGTCTCCCACTATTATTGTGTTACTATTAATTTCCTCTTTCATACTTGTTAGCGTTTGCCGTACATATTGCGGTGCTCCTATGTTGGGTGCATATATATTTATAATTGTTATATCTTCTTTTTTGATTGATCCTTTGATCATTATGTAGTGTCCTTCTTTGTCTCTTTTCACTTCCTTTATTTGAAAGTCTATTTTATCTGATATGAGTATTGCGACTCCTGCTTTCTTTTGGTCTCCGTTTGCATGAAATATTTTTTTCCAGCCCTTCACTTTTAGTCTGTATGTGTCTCTTGTTTTGAGGTGGGTCTCTTGTAGACAGCATATATAGGGGTCTTGTTTTTGTATCCATTCAGCCAATCTTTGTCTTTTGGTTGGGGCATTCAACCCATTTACATTTAGGGTAATTATTGATAGGTGTGGTCCCGTTGCCATTTACTTTGTTGTTTTGGGTTCACATTTATAAAACCTTTCTGCATTTCCTGTCTAGAGAAGATCCTTTAGCATTTGTTGAAGAGCTGGTTTGGTGGTGCTGAATTCTCTCAGCTTTTGCTTATCTGTAAAGCTTTTGAATTCTCCTTCATATCTGAATGAGATCCTTGCTGGATACAGTAATCTAGGTTGTAGGTTATTCTCTTTCATTACTTTCAGTACGTCCTGCCATTCCCTTCTGGCCTGGAGGGTTTCTATTGATAGATCAGCTGTTATCCTTATGGGAATCCCTTTGTGTGTTATTTGTTGTTTTTCCCTTGCTGCTTTTAATATTTGTTCTTTGTGTTTGATCTTTGTTAATTTGATTAATATGTGTCTTGGGGTGTTTCGCCTTGGGTTTATCCTGTTTGGGACTCTCTGGGTTTCTTGGATTTGGGTGGCTATTTCCTTCCCCATTTTAGGGAAGTTTTCAGCTATTATCTCCTCGAGTATTTTCTCATGGCCCTTCTTTTTGTCTTCTTCTTCTGGAACTCCTATGATTCGAATGTTGGGGCGTTTCACAGTGTCCCAGAGGTCCCTGAGGTTGTCCTCATTTCTTTTGATCCTTTTTTCTTTTTTCCTCTCTGCTTCATTTATTTCCACCATTTTATCTTCTACCTCACTTATCCTATCTTCTGCCTCCGTTATTCTACTCTTGGTTCCCTCCAAAGTGTTTTTGATCTCATTCATTGCATTATTCATTTGTAATTGACTCTTTTTTATTTCTTCTAGGTCTTTATTAAACAGTTCTTGAATCTTTTCAATCTTTGTTTCCAGGCTATTTATCTGTAACTCCATTTTGTTTTCAAGATTTTGGATCATTTTTATTATCATTATTCTAAATTCTTTTTCAGGTAGATTCCCTATCTCCTCCTCTTTTGTTTGACTTGGTGGGCATTTTTCATGTTCCTTTACCTGTTGGGTATTTCTTTGCCTTTTCATCTTGTTTAGATTGCTGTATCTGGAGTGGGCTTTCTGTATTCTGGAGGTCTGTGGTTCCTTTTTGTTGTGGAGGATTAACCCAGTGGATGGGGTTAGACGATTGGCTTGTCAAGGTTTCCTGGTTAGGGAAGCTTGCATCAGTGTTCTGGTGCGTGGAACTTGATTTCTTCTCTTTGGAGAGCAATGGAGTGCCCAGTAATGAGTTTTGAGATGGGTCTATGTGTTAGGTGTGACCTTGGGCAGCCTGTATGTTGATGTTCAGGGCTATGTTCCTGCGTTGCTGGAGAATTTGCGTGGTATGTCTTGCTCTAAAACTTATTGGCTCTTGGGTGGTGGTTGGTTTCAGTGTAGGTATGGAGGCTTTTGGACAGTCACTTATCACTTAAAGTTCCTTGTAGTCAGGAGTTTTCTGGTGTTCTCAGGTTTTGGGCTTAAGTCTCCTGCCTCTGGATTTCAGTTTTATTCTTCCTGTAGTCTCAGGACTTCTCCAACTATGCAGCCCTGATAAGAAAACTTCTAGGTTAATGGCTAAAAGATTCTCCCCCGTTAGGGACACCCAGAGAGGTTCACAGAGTCACATGAAGAAGAGGAGAGGGAGGAGGGAGATAGAGATGAACAGGAGGAGAAAAAGGGGGACTCAAGAGGAAAGAGACAGATCTACACAGCTGTCTGTTCCCAGAGTGTTCTCCGTAGCCCAGTCACCTACAAAGATTCACAGAATTGGATTGGGAAGAGAAGGGGAAAGGAGGAAATAGAGGTGTTCTGAGGTAGAAAACAGAGAGTCAAGATTGGGAGAGAATAATCTTCAGTTTAAAAATAGGGCTTCTCTTCTTTTTTTTTTTTTTTGTAAGGTTATAGTGTATTGAAAATGAAAATTAAGGAGTAGTAGAGGAGTACTAGAGGACTTTAAAAGAAATAAGAGAAAAAGAAAAATAGAAAATAGAAGAGAAAAAGGAAAGAAAAAAAAGAAAAAAAAAAGAAAGAAAAAGAAAAAAAAAAAGAAAAAAAAAGAAAAAAAAAAAAAGGAAAAAAAAAATTTTTTTTTCCCCCTAATTAAAAAATCGTAAAAGTCTATGGAAATGAAAGTTAAGGAGTAATGGGGGAGTAATAGGGGATTTTAAAGGAAAATAAAAGAGAAAAAATAAAAAAGAAAAAAGAAAAAAAGAAAAAAAAAATTAAAAAAAGAGAAAAAAGTAAAATTATATCTAGGAGTTTCTCTGGAGCTGTTGCGGTCAGTGTGGGTTCGGCTCAGTTTCAGATAGCTCCTCGTTCCAGCTTACGCTTCTCGATATCTACAGGCTCCTCCGGTGTAGTCAATGTTTCCTAGAGGGATTTTAATCTGTTGCACCAGTCCCTTCTGAAGCGGTTCCCTTTGTTTATTTGGCTTCTGTTTGCCGGTCTCTTCAGAGCCTCATTTCCGCCCTGACACAGGCGGGCGGAGGTGGACTCTTATTCAGGTAGCTAGTTCCGTCGCTCTGCGGGGAGGGGCTTGCGCCGCGGGGCTTGCGCCGCGGGGATGGGCTGGGGCTGCCAGGAGGGGCTGACGCTGCTCTCTCCTCTGCGCTGCTCAGGCTCCCGGCTGTTCTATATGGAGCGCGCCCCGCGCTGCGCGAGGTTCCAGCCCTCGGGTGTTCCACAAAAGCGCGGAGGGAAAAGCTGAGCCTGCTCTCAGTGCCTTCCCCGTCAGAGCGGTCCAGGCAGCCAGGGGCTCGGTGGGCGCACTCTCCCCAGCTGTGGCGCGCCCCCTCCCTTCCGCGGACCCAGTCTCAGTTTCCGCTGGCGCCAGTCGGGTGCGCGCGCCTTCTGCCCTCCGCGTCCCCAGCCCCAGTCCCGCCTGCGCCGGCCGGGTGCCTGCGCCCTGCGTCTCGCCGCGACCTTCCCCTCCCCCCTGCCTCCTGCCTCCGGCAGGGCTGGGCCGGTCCGCAGCCTGCGAGCTCTTCTCTGGATTTTCTCGGTCCCTTTGTTCTGCGAACAGCCGGCAGTGTGTTCGGGCCGGTTAATTTACTCTCTCCTTTGGTCTCCCACAGTTCATGTTGGCAACTCACAGAAGCTCCCTCCGATTGTCCTCAGGGCACTCAGGCCCGGACCCTACCCCAAGCAATGCCGCCTAAGAGCTCCCGGGACGGATCTCCGTCCTTAGCTCTTTTGTCTCACTTTTTATCTTTTATATTTTGTCCTACCTCCTTTCGAAGACAATGGGCTGCTTTTCTGGGCGCCTGATGACCTCAGCTAGCGATCAGAAGTTGTTTTGCGAAGTTTGCTCTGCGTTCAGTTATTCTTTTGATGAATTTGTAGGAGAGAAAGTGGTCTCCCCGTCCTACTCCTCCGCCATCTTGGCTCCTCTCTCCATCTAAGTGATTTAAACTGCCACATGGGCGCAGCTCAGGGACTCTCCCTCTGAGTCTGCCCATGTGTCTATTCACATGTACTGTACTCTCTTTCCTCTTAATAAACACTTTGCTTGCTTCACTACTTTCTGTCCTTGGGGATATTCTTTTCTGCAAAGCTGAAGAGCCAGGGCCCTTGTCACTGACTACTGGTCTGGGAGTTAGGATCTGGTGCTTTCACTACCACAGCCTGGCCTCAGTCTCCAGCTAGGAACCCAAGTCCCGCTCCAAGCAGCTGCAGGCCAAGGCCACTGGATATCATATTGAGAAAACTTGAAAACATATGATATATTTCACTTAGGAGATCAATCTGTGGAAACATAAGAAGTGTTGATGGACATTGTTGAGTAGCTAGAACAGTTCTCTGTTAATTGACATGTTTGTGAGCTTAGTGTATTCCTGAGTAACTTTCCAGAGGCATTCACCCAAAACTGTGTTACTGAAATGACAGCTTGGGTCTGCTTGTTCCAATTGTGACACCTGGTTGTTGTGCAGGAAAGTATGGTGTTTATTTGCAGGACAACAAGCAAGGAACAAAGGGCAACTCTTGTTCAAAAAACTGGAACTCCCTGCTAGCATTTAGGAAAGAGTTGTTTTTTTGTTTTTTTTGTTTGTTTTTTCTAGGAAAGAGTTTTTAAAGATAGCACTTGGGGTGAGGGTTTTAGTCATGGAATTGATTCTGGTTGTGAATTCATTCTCACTGCCAAGTGAGGTAACAGGGTGACTTTTCAGGAATCTCAATCCTCATCCTTCTGGTTTTAAGCAGTCTAGGGTCTGCATGCTTGTGGTCAGCATGTGGTCACTATCCTTCACCTGGATGGGGTGGTTATTTTCTGCAGAACAACTCAAAAATATGCATCAGATATCCCTTGAGTAGTAACTAGGACTTTGATTGCTAAACTATAGTTTCTTGATTGCTTTTCCTTTGTTTTTACCTTTCTTCATTTTCCTAATTGGTAACTGCTTGAGTCTGTTCTTTGGAACTCAGGGAAGGCCTAGGAAACTAAAGTCTTTCCTACAAATAACAATGAGAGAGACCAGAGGGGCTTTTGCACCCAGGAAGGCCCCGCAGGGTCCTGCTCAGTTTCAGGTTACCCTTTCCTTTAATACTCCTCAATACTAAGGGGAACAAGGGAAGGATAAGAAAGGAAATAAGTTTTGGATGGAGAAGTTAATCATAAACTTGGTAGGGGAACTCAGTTTTAGGGGGACTCAGTTTCAGCTGCTATGGAACACTGGATCTAATCTTCCTTCAAATCCTATCTAAATTATATTACACTGCTTCTAGATATAGATCTTTGGGATGCATCCTTAATGTCTCACTGTATGCCTGAGTGGGGGAGGAAAAGTAATTTTTCCTCTATGTATCATTTTAGGTTTTTAGCTGAGATTCTACCTCTCCCCCCAAATAATAAGGGAAAAACAAACAGAAGTTTAATAACATGTATAGTTTCTGGATACATGGGAGATACCAGGAAAACTGAGAATCTCCCTGAAATAGTCCAAGACTTTGTTCACCCAGTCATGTCTGACTCTTTGTGACCCCGTGGACTGTAGCCCACCAGGTTCTTCTGTCCATGGATTTCTCAGGCGAGAATACTGGAGTGGGTTGCCATTTCCTTCTCAGGGGATCTTCCCAACCCAGGGATTGAAGCCAGGTCTCTTGCATTTTAGGCAGATTCTTTACCATCTGTGCCACTGGGGAAACCCTGAAATGGTCCAGATACCACCTTAAATACCATCTTAAGTTAAAGACAAAAGATGTTGGGACTGGGGAGTCAGTCATGGGAGGTTACCACGAAAAGCACAGTAAAGAGAGTAAGGTTGTTATGGGGATATAAATCATTGCCTGCTGCACTGATGAGCTTCTACAGATTCATAGGCAGCATTCTCTTCCTAGTACAGAGAGGAAGACACTCTTATAAATGGAGATTTTCTTTATAAATATAAATATTTCCTGAAAAGGGTAACTCCTACTTAGTTTACAGAGCTTCACCTTTGTTTGCTGTTTCTTAAAAATAACCAGCTGGAAATAATCTGTATGCCAAGGAGGCGTGTTTGGATTGTAGATTTTGCTCCCTCTCACGTGGAACAACAGACATTTTACATCTTTTCTTCAGACAGAGAATTTCATTCTGGAAATGCTGGCAGACCTGTGCGTGCCCAGTCGTTTCAGTCATGTCGTCAGACTCGTAGTGACCCCGTGGACTGCAGCTCTCCAGGCTCCTTTGTCTATGGGATTCTCTAGACAAGAATACTAGAGTGGGTTGCCTTGCCCTCCTCCCAGGAATCTTCCTGACCCAGAGATCGAACTCACATCTCCTGCATTGCAGGCAGATTATTTACTGCTGAGCCTCTAAGCCCTGTTAGTAGGCCATGATTACATTAAATTCAGAAATGTTTAAGGTATTCTATTTCTAAGATTTAATTTAGGATTAAAATTGTTCATTTAGTCTGCACATTACACAGGTCTCATTTTTTAACTAAATGCTATTTCTATTTTTAAATCATTGTTGGTCTCACTGCTGCCCCAAATATCATATTCATTTTGTGTCCATGCAACTGTCTAGAATCATAACTGCTTAATTTTTGAATTTTAAAAAATGCTTTCTTTGCCTTTTTCTTGACTATACATATATATGCTTCTGATTGAAACAGTATCCAATCATAAACACATGTTACCCAGTCAATGATTTCCAACTTGAAGTCTGAGACACTTGGTCAATGTAAACATTTCTGAATAATCAAAGTATGCAGCATATTTTATTACTGTAGGCCTCAAATGGTGTGTCTGTTTTATCCACTATATTGATGTTTTTCTGCTGTTGCTCTCAAGGTAGATGATTAAGAGTCTCTGCTATAAATTGTTTTTGATGTTTTGTGATCTCTTTTGGAAATAAAGTGAGTAATGGCCCAGAACTGAGGGGTTCCCAGACTGTGAGATTTCTTAGCTTTAAAACAAGGACAATTCTGGGTGAACTGATAAAATTGGTCATTCTAGCTGATAGCCAAACTAGGTTCAAAGTTTGTATTATTTCTTTTTCTGGTCAGAATTCAATCTTTCACCAATTTGTCATTATTTCATTTTTTCTTATACTAATAAATATGATGGGCTTCCCAGGTGGCAGAGAGAGAAAAAATCTGCCTGCCAGTGCAGGAGATGCAAGAGATGTGGGTTCAATCCCTGGGTTGAGAAGATCCCCTGGAGGAGGAAATGGCAACCCAGTCCCTTATTCTTGCCTGGAGAATCCCCATGACAAAGGAGCCTGGCGGGCTCTAGTCCATGGGGTTGCAAAGAGTCAGACATGACTGAGTACACACACCTACCATAAATATGATAGTTGCACTCATGTGTTCTACTTTATATGTTTGACTTCAAAAGTCTTACAAAATGTGCATTTTAAATGAGGTATACACACAAAAAAATTTAAGAAACCAGTTTGGAGAAGTAATATTTGTTCTGTAAAACTCATGCACTTATGTGTATGAACTTTTACAGAGAACAGCATCTCAAAAAGTCTGGAAGTAATTTGAGGTTGCAGACCGTGAAACCTTTTGCCTTAGATCTGAAATCAAATGTCAAGACACTTTACCAGATTTGTCTGACACAAAAAAGAAGTGAATAAATATATGAATTGGGAGAGCAGGGTATTGTTGACTTGCAGAAAGATATGCAGCATAAGAATTGTGAATTTATTTAAGTTTTATTCTGAGTCTTACCTGGGACTATAGCCTGAAAAGACAGCTCTGAGGAACTGTTATGAAGAGGTGGGGGAAGAACCAGTATATATATGTGTATTTTTTGGCTAGGAAATACATGTAGTCAAGCACACATTTTGGTAAAAGTTTACTGCTAATCTCAAAGAATAGATATCTCAAGCTAACAATTTGAGTGCTTTCTTAAGTATAGGAAGAGTCTGGGGTCATTGAAATTCTTCCTGGGATATGCATCTAACTATCTAAAGGCATGCTTCAACAAAGCACAGAGTGCCTCACCCTATTTTTCATCCTGAATTCCTCTCCCTCTTGGGGTGCACTCTCAGTGGGCTGAAACATTACCCTTGTGTAATTGGATGATGGTAAGGCTCTTTGTCCTTTTACGTTGTTGCTGTTCACAGTACTAAGTTATGCTGGAAGAAATTGTAAGGGTGGAAAAAATTTCCCTTATTCCTTTCTAAGTTTTTTGGCTGGCCTAATCATTAAATTGACATGAGAGATTAACTGGAGAAAAAAACAAAACTACTTACATACAGGCATGCCATAAAGGTATGAAGACTCCAAAGGCAGCCAGATAATTAAAGCTCACGTAACATCTTGAGCTGAAAGCAGGGTAGGGGCCAGGGAATACAAAGGAGAGAAAGGACACTCGCAGGAGGGCAGAGGGGACCTTTAGAAAACAAAGGTTTCTCTGCCATGCAGGTAAGTTTCTGAGCTCCAAAGGTGTCTCTGGTTGTGGTTCTCTTCCTGGTACAGGCCCGCTTTCCAAAGAAAATGTAGGCAGTTGAAGGCACAGTAAAGAGCTTTTCCTGAATTTGCTGGGTTTTGATTGGTTTTAGCTCAGGATAATCCTGATGCCAAAGTGACATATTTTGGGGTGACAAATTCTGCTCCTCGTGGGGAAGGATGTAACTTTGGTATTACTGCCTGGGAGCCCACCTTCTTCCTCTGCATCATCCAGCTTCCTTCGCTTCCTGGGACATTCCCTAGTAAACATTCTTCTAAATTCTGCCACTTGGCGATTTTAGTTCAAGGAGAATGGAAAAAAAAAAAAAATAAAACCAATTATACAGAAACAGGTATATTGTGCAACAGGTGTATTTCTGAGCACTGTGGTCAGAGAGGAAAAACTTCGAAAATATGGATAAATATTTACATCACTGAAAGGCAGGATAATCTATTAGAAATAAGCTAGAAGTGATATTTTCACGTATCTTTCTTTTCCTTCATGGTAATTAATGCCAAGGGTAACTACTGTTCTGGGGAAGAATGTGAGGATGGTCATGCCGTGTTTCTGTGTGAATCATTTCTGTGTGGATGAGATCTAAAGATTTCCCTGGAAGGATTAGTGACTTTTGAGGAGACTGTCCCAAATAAAATTACTCTTTCTTGATATAGGAAAATGAAGGAAGAGGAGAAGATCTGTAACAGCATATAAACAAAGAGGGTAAGGTCAGAGGAGAAGATTCTTGATAAAGACAAGCTTTTCCGACAAGGCCCTCAAAACCCATCAAAGAGTTGATGGAGCTCCAGTAGTGGCCAGGCTTGCAGAGTGGTGGTAGCTTTCTTTGCAGAGAACACAAGAGAAATTAGTATCACCAGGTGACTTGTTTAATTTTCATCTGTTTTCCTTGACGGGGGTGAATGAATGGGAAGTGAGACTCAGCAGTACCTGTCATTGCTCTCCTCTCCCCACCCTCCCCATCGCCTACCTTTTCATCTGGCAGAAGGTGAAGCAAGGCAGGTGAAACAGCTGGAGGGATTCACATTATATAATAGAGTTTCCCTGACTTGTGGGTATATCCACAGAGTAAGCTGGATGTATGTTGGCCGGGAAGGTTAATTCATTCTTCTAATCATAAACCAAGGACCTAGGGAATTCCTTCCCATGATCAATGTTTATGAAAAGGGCTGCATTTTTATGTGTATTTCCTCCTTTCACCTGCTAATTTTTAATCAGCAGTCAAATTCACAAATGACAAGGCCAGGACATGGTATGGCCTTATTTCTTATTTCTCCCTGGCCTGTTCTATCCCTAAATGTGAGGGCCTCATGATATCCAGCCTGTTTTATCTAAATCCAGAGAGTGCATCTGACCCTTTCTTGAAAGCCCAATTTTTCTTCCTTTTTGATATTGATTTGTTTACAGCACTGCCAAATGCATTGATTTATCCTCTTACCTACTGTCAAAGCAGCCCCGTTCTGATGTTGAACACGAGCCATTTCAGGTAATCTATCACGAACTGGCTCAACAGTGCCAAGTTTTTCTAAACTCCTTTTCTGAATGTTTTCTTACTCCACAGCAACCACTTTGTGGAGTGACCCCTGCACCTCGTGTGTCAAGATTCGATAACTAATTGAATACACAGTGATTTCAGTTTTCTACCTGAGACAGTCCTGATAATCAAACTGAGGCTTATCTCTCACAGCGGGTCCCATAAATTAGTTCGTCCATCAATCCAGGCTCTGTCAAAAAAAAAATAGGAAGGAAAGGAGAGAAAGAACTGTTAGCAAAATTGCACCCTTCTACATTTGTACTCAACAAGCAAATAACCATCAGCACACTGATGCATGTTAGGAAGTGGAATAAATATAGCCCTCTATTGAAATCCTTGGCACGTAGAAGGAAAAGAATGCACTCATTTGGGTTGAACACATTTTACTTAACAATGAAGGTCTAAATCCCAATTTCATCTTCACTGTCATGAGCCTTACCTATTTTTATGTATAATAGACATTATTGTTGTACAAAATACATGCTCGTTACAGTATAAAGACAAGGTGATCTAACAAATCTGGGGCTGCGGGTCAGTTCTCTGAGATTCTGAAATGAAATTTAGCAGAAAGTTTACTAGGGAGTGTCCCAGGAAGCAAAGGAACCTGGATGATGCAGAGGAAGAAGGTGGGCTCCCAGGCAGTTAATACCAAAGTTACATCCTTCCCCACAAGGAGCCTGAAGCCTTGGATGCCCACCCAAGATATATAGATTTGGCGTTAGGTCCTTGTATTCTTGATCAGTCACTATATACAGGATGCTCAGGGGAAAGGGTGTGACCTTGGCCGAGGTGACTATCCTCAAGTTCAGGACAGAACTTAAATGACAGCACTCCCAACAGCTGAGGGAACAAACCTATGAATTCTGAAGAGGGATCCAGGCTACACAGCAGAGAGTTCACTAGATCAGGCTAATGACAGCTATAACAATCCAGCTGAAGCATCCAGACAGATGCAGGAATTTTAAAAAATCACTTGGAAATCCAAGTGAATTAACTATTGTATTTCTTCCCAAAATAAATACTGGTGAAAAGCCTTGAATACAAATGTCCCAGTATTGAATTCCTGATTATTTCAATCCTTTAAGCATACTTTAGTTGAAATGAGGGTGATTTGACTCCACAAGGTATATCACAAATTTTGCCTGATGATTTAACTAACCAACAAGCCAAAAGATTTTTGATAGCATCCTCAGGAGCAAAGGGCATTTTGAGACTCAGAGAATGGGCAGCCACAGATGTCATCACTTTCCCAGAGGTTTTGTTGTTGTTGTTCAAGGAATATTCTAGAAATAGGTGAGTTTCCACAGACCACAGACTCAGATTATATAGTTAGAAGGTAGAGAGGCCATCAGTACCTGTACTCCATTAAACTGGAGATAATAAGTAAGAAGAAGTTATAGGAGTTAGAAGAGTTGATTTAAATTAGTTGATGCATGCACTCATTATTAGAGAAATGCAAATCAAAACCACAATGAGGTACCATTACACGCCAGTCAGGATGGCTGCTATCCAAAAGTCTACAAGCAATAAATGCTGGAGAGGGTGTGGAGAAAAGGGAACCCTCTTACACTGTTGGTGGGAATGCAAACTAGTACAGCCGCTATGGAAAACAGTGTGGAGATTTCTTAAAAAACTGGAAATAGAACTGCCATATGACCCAGCAATCCCACTTCTGGGCATACACACTGAGGAAACCAGATCTGAAAGAGACACGTGCACCCCAATGTTCATCGCAGCACTGTTTATAATAGCCAGGACATGGAAGCAACCTAGATGCCCATCAGCAGATGAATGGATAAGGAAGCTGTGGTACATATACACCATGGAATATTACTCAGCCGTTAAAAAGAATTCATTTGAACCAGTCCTAATGAGATGGATGAAGCTGGAGCCCCTTATACAGAGTGAAGTAAGCCAGAAAGATAAAGAACATTACAGCATACTGACACATGTATATGGAATTTAGAAAGGTGATAACGATAACCCTATATGCAGAACAGAAAAAGAGACACAGAAATACAGAACAGACTTTTGAACTCTGTGGGAGAAGGTGAGGGTGGGATGTTTCAAAAGAACAGCATGTATACTATCTATGGTGAAACAGATCACCAGCCCAGGCTGGATGCATGAGACAAGTGCTCGGGCCTGGTGCACTGTGAAGACCCAGAGGAATCGGGTGGAGAGGGAGGTGGGAGGGGGGATCGGGATTGGGAATACATGTAAATCCATGGCTGATTCATATCAATGTATGACAAAACCCACTGGAAAAAAAAAATAATAATAATAAAAATAAATAAATAAATTAGTTGATGCATGGACAATTAGTGCTTTGCAAGAAACATTCTATTATAGGAGGCAAAAGTTTTATGTAAGAAAAGACATGGAGAAGACCAGACAGGAGTGATGTGGGGTGAAGTATCTGTTTTGGGCAGGTCTTCTCTACTTCAACATTATTGACATTTGGGGTTGGATGATTCTTTGTTGTGGGGGATGCCCTATCCATTGCAGGATATTAAGCATCATTCCTGGGCTTTAATCCTGTAAACCAAAGACTATTGCCTACTATTCACTTCTGCATGGCTTAAATCACTAGCCACTGCACACACTGACCAACAACGCAGCATGGAAGGAATTCAGGACAAAAATACAGGATGTGTAACTCTGGGCTTTGGGAAAAACAGTTTCCTTAGATAGTTATATGTGTATCTGAGAAAGAATTTTAAGGAACCAAGGTTTTGGATCTTCTCATACAGAAGAAGGCACTAATATCAATAGCTTGAGATATATGTTCTTTTAGACTAGCAGTAATCTTCCACTAAGATATAAGCTTTACTGTATTTATTCCTTAGCCCAAAATCATATATATTCTGGCTTCTCCCTCTGTCTATTCAGAAGAGGTCTTTCAGGTGTTCTGGGAGGCTGTTTCCTAGGCTATTGTTGTTGTTTAGTCACTAAATTCTGTCCAGCTCTTTGTGACCCCATGGACTGCAACATGCCAGGCCTCCCTGTCCTTCACTATCTCCCAGAATTTGCTCAAACTCATGTTCATTGAATCAGTGATACCATCCAACCATCTCATTCTCTATCATCCCCTTCTCCTCCTGACTTCAATCTTTCTCTGGGTCTTTTCCAATGAGTCAGCTCTTTGCATCAGGTAGTCAAAGTATTGAAGCTTCAGCTTCAAGCATCAATACATCCAGTGAATACTCTGGTTTGATCACCTTGCTATCAAAGGGACTCTCAAGAGTCTTCTCCAGCACCATGATTCGAAAGCATCAGTTCTTCAGCACTCAGACTTCTTTATGGTCCAACTCTCACATCTATATGTGACTACTGGAAGAACCTTGGCTTTGACCATACTTATCTTTGTCTGCAGAGAGAAGTCTCTGTTTTTTAACATGCTGTCTAGGTTGATCACAGCTTTCCTTCAAAGGAGCAAACATCTTTTAATTTTGTGGCTTCAGTCACTGTCCACAGTGTTTTTGGAGCCCAATAAAATAAAGTCTGCCACTGTTTCCATTTTTCCCTTTCTATTTGCTATGAAGTGATGGAACCAGATGACATGATTTTAGGTTTTTGAACGTTGAGTGTTAAGCCAGTTTTTTCACTCTCCTCTTTCACCCTCATCAAGAGGCTCTTTAGTTCCACTTAGCTTTCTGTCATTAGAGTCATATCATCCGCATATCTAAGGTTGTTATTTCTCCCAGTAATCTTGATTCCAGATTGTGATTCATCCAACCTGGCATTTTGCATGATGTACTCTGCAATTAGTCAGTTCAGTCGCTCAGTCGTGTCCAACTCTTTGCGACCCCATGGACTGCAGCATACCAGGCTTCCCTGTCCATCACCAACTCCTGGAGCCTACTCAAACTCATGTCCATTGCATTGGTGATGCTATCTAACCATCTCATCCTCTGTCATCCCCTTCTGCTCCCGCCTTCAATCTTTCCCAGCATCAGGGTCTTTTCCTATGTGTCTGTTCTTCATATCAGGTGGCCAAAGTATTGGAGTTTCAGCTTCAGCATCAGTCCTTTCAATGAATATTCAGGACTAATTTCCTTTAGGATTGACTAGTTGGATCTCCTTGCAGTCCAAGGGACTCTCAAGGGTCTTCTCCAACAACACACTTCAAAAGCATCAATTCTTTGGCACTCTACTTTCTTTATAGTCCAATGCTCACATCCATACATGACTAATGAAAAAACCATAGCTTTGACTAGATGAACCTTTGTTGGTCAAGTAATGTCTGTGCTTTTTAATAAGCTTTCTAGGTTGGTCATAGCTTTTCTTCCAAGGAGCAAGTGTCTTTTAAGTTCATGGCTGCAGTCACCATCTGCAGTGATTTTGGAGCCTAAAAAAATTAAGTCTCTCACTGTTTGCATTGTTTCCCATCTATTTGCCATAAAGTGATGGGACCACAGGCCATGATCTTAGTTTTCTGAGTGTACTCTTCATATAAAAAATTAAATAGGCAGGGTGACAATATTTAGCCTTGAAGTACCCCTTTCCCAATTTTGAACCATTTCATTGTTTCACGTCTGGTTCTAACTGTTGCTTCTTAACCTGCATGCAAGTTTCTCAGGAGACAGGTAAGGTGGACTGGTATTTCCACCTCTTCAAGAATTTTCCAAGTTTATTGTGAGCCACACAGTCAAAGAGGTAGTCAATGAAGCATAATTGACTGCAATTCCTTTGCTACATAGTCATATATATAAGAATATATATATGTATATATATTCCTAGGCTATAGTCCTCTGTAAAGTCCCTGAACAAAACTGAAACTCATATCTCTTATATTAAGCCTTCTTTTCCTTTCAATCAAGATCCACTAGATTTCAGTAGTAACCCCCACCTAAAATCATGATGTTCAAAACTGTTTCCAAATTGCCATTTGTCCCCCAGAAGTATAATCACCTTCCTCTCTCATCTTCCACTAAGAACAACTGATCTCAGAGAAGATCTATATTTTAATTACCCCCCCCCAAATTGTTTTAATCCTATTTTGTGTTGTTGTTGAATAATAGTATTGTCTGTTCATCTATTGAATGTGTTCCTCACTTAATATTTGTCATTTTTTAGGTCATGGTAGCTGTGACTGTAGGAGAATCCATCTAATTGGAGAGATGGAAATTGAATGCAGAAAGAAAGAAAAGTGTAATGGAGAGAGAGATGGCTGTTTAATCCTCAGGAGATTTGGAAAGTATTTCAGGGGTGGTTTATCACTGGAAATATCTAATAGTTGTATTCTAGAGGCATATATGATAATCAAGTCTTTCTTGGACTACATGATTGGAGCTCAATCATTTCATTTTTCATCTGAATTTTTAATAGAAGTTTTGAATGTTATACATATATTAGGCTTCCTTTTCTCATTTTCCAAATGTGTGAATTGGAGTAAATGCAATTCAGTATTACCTGATTCTAAATGGCTCTATATCATGTTGCATGAGACACTAAGACAACATAATGTTACATAATATAAAGGACATGTCAAATTATACTATCACTTTTTTCCATTTCAGGGACAGTTTTATAATATTGTTTAGATTTATAATGCTATATGAGTTCTATGAAGCAGAAGTGTCCCATTTCCTTTCACACACTTAGAAAATAAACATTGTGCCAGATTTATCTGTTCCCACAGCTGTGTGTTTGTAAATGTCAAAGTAAAACATGTTACTTTAGATCAGAATCTATTATCATTCATGAAAATAAGTTGCATTTGTATAGTTACAAAAAAGGGGCAGAAAGCTAAAAAAAAATTAAATTCTTCTAGAACATAAAGCAATAATAAAGACAATCTATATTTTACTTGGCTGTTACAAAGACTTTGCTTTCAAATTCCTTATGGTTGTTGGTATCGTGTTCAGTCTTTGAAAATCCAAGTAGGTTTCTATTACATTTTCTTTTAGCCAGTGGAAATATTAAATATCTTTGTAGTGTGAATTGTATTCATCTTAATTCTTCACAGACTCTATTCCTCCTCCCTCGTATATGACCAGTTGAAAGCAGCATTCCTGCTTGTTGTGTGTGTGCGTTATGTACTACGTCGCTCCAGTCGTGTCTGACTCTCTGCTACCCCATGGACTGTAGCCCACCAGGCTCCTCTGTCCGTGGGATTCTCCAGGCAAGAATACTGGAGTGGGTTGCCACACCCTCCTCCAGGGAAACTTCTAGACCCAGAGATCGAACCCGAACCTCTTATTTCTCCTGCACTGCAGGTGGGTTCTTTACCACTGAGTCACCTGGAAGACTGCTGCCCATTTCAAATTACTATTGGGTTGGCCAAAAGTTTGTTCAGGTTTTTCTGCAACATCATACAAAAAAATTCAAACTTTTTGGCCAATCTAATATATGACCAGAGAGAGAGGAACAAGGATATAGTATTTTGAGAAATGAGAATTTAAAATGTTCATCCAAATAATTCTTAAATTTCCTTTCAGTAACATTGGATTCCTTTCTGTGCCCCAAACCACATCTTGATTCCCATTTTTGACTGCATCTTCTCTTCCAGCTGAATATGTTCAATCTCAACTCTGATCAACTCATTCTTAATTTAAATAACATACTTTTCCTGGTGTCTTAAATAAGTTATAATTCCTCCTTTGCTGGGTCTGTCAGGCTGCAATGCCTGTGAATAAGATTATGCCTTCCCTTTTGCTAGTGGCTTCCATTTTCAACATCTGGTTTTCCAGGGTTGATCACCCATCCCTGCCAGACTGTCCTCCTTCAGCTGGATGTAAGCTGGCTTAAGGGTGGATCTGTCTCTCAATATTTCATATCTGTGTTGGGAGACAGTTCTCCAGGAGTCTGTTGTGTTCCTGTGTGTCTTTTGAGCCTAGACAGCATCTGTCTTTGTTCCAGACTACCTTTTCAAGAATGTTTGCATAGGGAGCACTCTTGGAAAACAGAGAATTTCTAACTCCAGGGCAGAGAGGGCTTGGTTTGTTGTTCAGTATAATACAAATAATATCTGCCCCTGGGGTAAATTTCATACAGAGTACTGCTAGCTATAAAGCCCTGTGTTTTTTAAGCTCAGGGTTCCTCTCTTGTGATCCAGCCCAATGCCTGTGAAAGTGTGTCTTTGTTCTCTTGTATCACCCTGTGGGTGCTGGGGCTTGGGCAAGTAGTTCAAATGCTGATTCTCTGGCTATTACTATTTCTGTGACTAGTAAATCAGCTTTTGTCTCTGACTCAGGGCTCTTGTTTCTCCTATTAGTTTACAGGAAATTTGGGCAGCATGCCTTGTTAGCTCAAAAGTAGGCTAAAGTATCAAACCCTTCACACTCTTGACATTCTTGTCCAGGGAAAATGTTAACCTCAACTTCCTCACCTGTCAGTGGGTTATTACTCCTTGGAAAATGCCCTTTTGTCTCTCTTCTCTGATGCTTCCCGTCTTTAGATTCATCAGGTATGTGTCAGCTCAGAGTCAAATGAAATTTCAGACTCAAGGGAAACATCTCTGACTCTCCCAAATGGTTCTTTCTTTTCTTTTTTTTATTTATTTATTTTTATTTTTTTATTGGTTGGAGGCTAATTACTTCACAACATTTCAGTGGGTTTTGTCATACATTGATATGAATCAGCCATAGATTTACACGTATTCCCCATCCCGATCCCCCCTCCCACCTCCCTCTCCACCCGATTCCTCTGGGTCTTCACAGTGCACCAGGCCCGAGCACTTGTCTCATGCATCCAGCCTGGACTGGTGATCTGTTTCACCATAGATAGTATACATGCTGTTCTTTTGAAACATCCCACCCTCACCTTCTCCCACAGAGTTCAAAAGTCTGTTCTGTATTTCTGTGTCTCTTTTTCTGTTTTGCATATAGGGTTATCGTTACCATCTTTCTAAATTCCATATATATGTGTTAGTATGCTGTAATGTTCTTTATCTTTCTGGCTTACTTCACTCTGTATAAGGGGATCCAGCTTCATCCATCTCATTAGGACTGGTTCAAATGAATTCTTTTTAATGGCTGAGTAATATTCCATGGTGTATATGTACCACAGCTTCCTTATCCATTCGTCTGCTGATGGGCATCTAGGTTGCTTCCATGTCCTGGCTATTATAAACAGGGCTGCGATGAACATTGGGGTGCACGTGTCTCTTTCAGATCTGGTTTCCTCAGTGTGTATGCCCAGAAGTGGGATTGCTGGGTCATATGGCAGTTCTATTTCCAGTTTTTAAAGAAATCTCCACACTATTCTCCATAGCGGCTGTACTAGTTTGCATTCCCACCAACAGTGTAAGAGGGTTCCCTTTTCTCCACACCCTCTCCAGCATTTATTGCTTGTAGACTTTTGGATAGCAGGCATCCTGACTGACGTGTAATGGTACCTCATTGTGGTTTTGATTTGCATTTCTCTGATAATGAGTGATGTTGAGCATCTTTTCATGTGTTTGTTAGCCATCCGTATGTCTTCTTTGGAGAAATGTCTGTTTAGTTCTTTGGCCCATTTTTTGATTGGGTCATTTATTTTTCTGGAATTGAGCTGCAGGTTCTTTCAAAGCCTCTTCTTTCTAAGGTCATGCTGAAGGAAACAGCATCCCCTCCCCCTTGAAGGCAGATTATATTATGGAAGTAATTCTCTCCAAAGAATCTTTTCAGAAATTTATTTTTCCTTCTCTAATCTGTTGAATTTTTATTTTCTTAATCTAAAAGTACCTAAGAAGGACCCCAAATAATACAATTACTTTTTGAAAACCTACATTGAAAAATGTGCCTTTTGATATACACACTAACTGTTGTATTGGGTATCTATCACATTAAGACCTTCATGGAAACTGAAGCAAGAAAAATCCCATTTTTAGTTTCTTTTTATATATAGTTTAAAACATGCAGAAGCTTATTATATTATTTAATAAAACATTTCTAAATAAGTTATTGGAGCATTCATGGGAAATATAAATGTCAAATTCAGACAAGCATTCACACTTAGACATGAGAGGAGAGTGGAATGGGAGAGTTGAAGAGGAAATAACTTCAGCTGTATTTGTAAGAGATGGGGCAGAAGTGGGGAGAATAGATAAAACATGAAGATTTGACATAGAATGGAACTGTTAAGTATGTGGTGTTTGCTATTTTAATCTCTTTACTGTTCTGTATCCTAGACAGACTTTAACAAGTAATAAGTAATGCTTATTGTACTGTATTTGCTTGATCATTTCAGAATTACTATTTGTTTTCCTAATAATTGTGTGACACTCTATCATGTTATATAGTCCTTGGAGTTCACTTTGTTTCTCAGAGTTCCTAATTCTCTAGTGTCTTTTGAGATTAAACGTTGCCATGGTTTAAGGCTGATGCCACCCACATCATCTTTTTTCAGTTTAATTACATTCCTTCCTTATTCATACAAGGAATAAGGATGCCCTATTTATTATTGTCATCATCATCCTCGAAATCATCTAATATGAAGATAATAATAGTAGATATTTTAAAATCCTTTCTTTTTGTTGAGGATGACTCTAAACAAATAGCTTATATTCATTTGTTTAATTTCCCTTGTAACTCTCTGTAAGGTGTGAGTCATTGTTATTCACCTTTTATATACAGATAAACAGACACACGGAGTACATTACGCAAGGCTATACAGAGAGTGCTAATCTGGGTTTGAACACAGGCAATATAGGCAATATGGTTCCAGAGCTATTCTTAATCACTATGGTATGGTGCCTTTTCAAGTTATATAAATTGTCCAAATAAAACATAAGTGCATGCACAATTCCTAAGCATTAGAATAATACATATACAGATAGCAAATGCTGAAATTCCTTTGCTTACCAGTTCCACTTCCCTCTGTAGAAGCAAACAATCACTTGAGCTTGTATCCTTAATTTTTATTAATCATATAAGCATGCACTCATATATAGCAGAGATGTTTTCTGCAATCAGTAAGATCATGGCATAATGTTGTTCTACAGTTTAAAATATGAAAATACATATTAGGAATCCTCATGTCCATGAACTTAGAACTGCCTAATGTTTTTAAGTATTTCTGAACAATCCAAATGTCAATGAACTATAAACTTATTCAAGCACTAATCTATTTATTGACATTCTGCTACTTCATCTTAAGTACATGCAGAAAATAATTATGTCTTCAATGTGACTTACACTTATTTCATAACTGAAGCAGGTATGTGTGTTAGATTGAGTTGAATGAAATTATAGAGGGATACTACGTGGTTCTCTCATATGCATCTTTCTTTGATGTCAAACACATATTAGAAATACTAGAAAAAAAAATGGGATGCCTATGGATTGAGCAAACTTGGACCACATGGGCTTTTTCCTAATTTCTTGCCTCCCAAGACTGGAATGATCAGCCCAGTGTATACATCAATAACTATCACCAAAATATGCACTTATGAGGACCATTCATTAGCTGCACTTAAGAGGTAGTCAAGCTTAAGTGCTTGTCACTTTGCCTTTTCAGAAACTTCTCATACTCCAAAGTCCAGCCTTGCAAGAATTTTGTCTGAATAGTGTCACTTGGGTACTTCAGGTCTTCATTTGCAAAGAGTTAAACTTTTGGATGAAGCACAGACACTATCTCATGGACTGTCCTTGAGTAGGGGAACTTAACCTCTACATTATTTTTTGTCTTACCACCTATCAGTCTATCATAGCTTTGTGCCAATTTGTGGTTGTCAAGCTCTTTAATATCCTTAGCTGAAAGGTGTTCTAATAAATAGATAATATTAACATAATAATGTGAATGACAATAGAGAGATAGGACAAATGAACTCAGAGGACCTTTAGATAGCTTATTTTAAAATGAAAATATCAGATGAAGATCCCTTATAAGCATTGTGTTTGCACATAGAGTTATAAGGATTTAACAGTGAACCTGAGCACAGTAAAGCCTGACAGTTTTATCCAGAGACTTTGCATGTTTAAGAAAAGCCATAATACTGAGTTCTGTTCTTTTCTGTGGCAGTGAAACATGATTAAATGAATTCTGAGACTGGATCTTTCTGCTAATTTCAGAAATAGATAGCATGTCTTAAGCAATTAAATAAAAATCCATTTTTCTTTAAGCTGATGGCAGAGGACAGGAGGGAGTCTTGTTTCAAAATAAGTTAAACATTTTCAAATATTTGTGCTTACCACTCTGACAACAAGAGAAAATAAAGTTTTCACATAATACCAGCTCCTTCAAGTAGAAATATCATGAGAATTTTCTTTACTTCACTAAAACTATCAGAAGCTAAAGAAAAATGGGCAGTATACCAGGTAATGAGACCTTATATTTGAAAAGAGTTTCAGATGGCTCACCAAAAATCTTCTGAATTATCTCAGTTGAGTATACAAATTTGTGATGTATTTAAACCAATTTAGATTGTATATTCTACTATTTTTCAATATGAGACTGCTTTTGCCAGTTTATTATCTGAATATAAGGGTATGTGTGTGTGCTCAGTCAGTCCTTTCTGACTCTTTGCGACCCCAAGGACTGTAGCCCACCAGGCTCCTCTGTCCGTGGGATTTCCCAGGCAAGAATACTCGAGTGGGTTGCCATTTCCTTCTCCAGGGGATCTTCGCAACCCAGGGATCAAACCCACATCTCCTGCATTGGCAGGTGGGTTCTTTACCACTGAGCCACCTAGGAAGCTGTAAAAGTATGTAGTAAAACACTATTTTGAAATAGTAACAGACCAGATGATGGAACGTGTACTTGGAAACTTCCCTCATGGAATTTGAAAACTTTTTAGAGTACAGGGTTCACTATATGCTATTTAGTTTTAATTATCAATGCTTTTTTAAAAATAAGATTAAAGAACCAATGCTAATGGATATACCACATGGTAGTTTAACTATTCTTGGTTCCTTTAGCAACTCTGTGTTATTATAAAAAGAAAATAACCCTGGCTCTATTTCCACACCAGTGAAATGACAATCAGCGTATATTTTGCACCAAGTTTTCTTTGTTTATTTTTGTTCTTTACTGCGGTATGTTTTCTGATCAAGGGAAGGTGAGTATCTTGACTGGTATTGATGTTTGTCCCTCATCTATTAGCCTTTATTTGTCTTTCAACAAACAGCCATCATAGGGCATTTATCATACAAGTGTGGCTACAGAAATTGTAGGGATTATCATGTTCCCTCAGGATTTTTGAGGCTCTCCAGGGAAAGCTTACAACTCCCCCATTTCTTTTCCGCTACATTCTCCTAAGCATTCAGTGAGAGTAGCAAACTTCAGATGTCCTGGAGTCTCGTTAATTTCATGCCTTTCCCAGAAATCATCCTCTTGTCTAAATCGTGACAATTCCCAACCTTCTTGGAGAAAGCAGTTTAGCTGCTCTTCTTCTGAAACTCTTATTTTTGAACTGGATCTATGCTGTTCTAGGCATAAATATAGGTTCTGGTAGTGGTTTTGTTTGGTTTTCTTTGCCTCCTAAATGAAATATCAAGATCCTGCAAGTGGAAATTTAACTCTCTATCTTCAGTAAAAAGAAGAGACCGTTGGCATTAAAAGAGCAATGAGTAGAAACCAAAAACCGTATTGACATGCACTTGTATTTCTTGGCTTCTAAGAATTTAATTTTGATAAACAATTACCCCTGCATATTTAAAGAGAAACTATATGATTTTGACATTAGGTCAGGTGGACCCAGGGTCCTCACAGTGTTCTGTTTCTCTTCCATGTACCCCAGGTTCCTAAGGCTCCTGCGAGATCCCCAAGGGTTGTACTACCAGGGCCTGAGACTGAATATGGGCGAAGGTCACACCCAGATGTGTGGGGGGTGCTCTTCTAAGAGCGCACAGACACAACACACCTCAAGCAGAAGCTGGGATTTGTATACTGTCACAGAAAGCAATTAAGAACACAGAGGGTTTTGCAAAGCAGCCCTGGGTCTTCACACGGCAAAGCTGCCTCCCCTGTCCCATTTGCTCCCACATCAGACAGAGGGTGTGTGTGAAAGGAAACCTTGCCTTTCTCTCTTTGTCCCTGGGAAACTGCCTATTTAGTCTCTGTAATCATAATCGCTGTGGTGGCGAAGAATGAGGAAAGAGAACGGAAAAGTCTGTTGATGCTATTTAATTAAAAATAAGATTACAACTTAAAAAGAACTGGCAAAACTGAGTCTCAGTAAAAATGTATTGAGATTCTGAACAGTCAGAAAAAGGGAGAGCATAAAAAACTCAATACTTATTAACAAAGTCATTGTCCTGTAAGAAAAGGGACTGGATATAATATACCTGGGGCAGACATTTGAGAAAACTACTTTTAGGTCTTATTTCAACAAGTTGAAATTCAAGAGTAAACTGGCTATATAATTAAGGAAGGTGATCATGGGGAGACTGAAAATAAGTGCATTTTAATTTTTTTCCCTAATGCAGATGTAGACAATAAGTCCTGACAACTGAGAATCTTGGTGCGAGTTTAACAGTCCCTGAGGTGTTTATTATTGTCACTGTCCTATCAAACAACTTTCTGTTTCTTTTATCTTGAATTTGAGAACCCTATCTTAATTCTCTATAGCCCCAGGAAATCTGATTTTGGATCTGGTTCCATTTAACTGTGCCTCAGATTCGCCTAATTAGTACTTTCCTTAGCATCAACACTGTAAACTCATCCAGAACACTTTGGCTTCTGTTTCTCAAGATGCCTGCTCTCTCCTGATTATGGGTGACATGGAGGAGCATTTAGATAGTGAGATCAATTCCCAAAGATGTATAGTAGTGACAACAGTTAGTGGAAAGGTGCTCCTAAAGTTCAGACATTTGGATGGAGGGAGTCAGGGGTCAAGGATTATGCTTGGAGCACTCTACCTTATTAAGTCAAAAGTAGTTGCATTGGTGCAAAGATTCAAGCAGTGGTCACTGAGAGGATAGGAGGGAGCAGGGGAAAAGCCACTGGGATTGGCTGTTAGCTGTGTTCAGTTACAGAGTTAAGGAGTTGGTTCTCAGCTACAGAGCCTAGAGAATGAACTGGAAACACAATAGCATGCAGAGATATCAGAAGGTTCTTCTAAGCCCTAGACCAAGGCAAATGATGGTCTGGGGTTAAATGACTCAATCACTGAAATAGCTGCAGCTGGTTGATAGACAGGATAGGAGTGATTTTACTTAGAATGAGGTATGTTGCAGGTGGGAACAAATAAAGGCATTAGGTGCAGAACTACTTGAGAAGCCTTGGGTCTTAGTGATCTTGAAATATATATTTTGTTATCTTAATACACTAAAGTTTATTATATAGGCTTTTGTGATGAAGGGCTTCCCTTGTGGCTCAGCTGGTAAAGAATCCACCTGCAGTGCAGGAGACCTGGGTTCGATTCCTGGGTTGGGAAGATCCCCTGGAGAAGGGAACAACCACCCACTCCAGTATTCTGGCCTGGAGAATTCCAGGGACTGTATAGTTCATGAGGTGGCAAAGAGTCAGACAGGACTGAGTGACTTTCACTTTGTGATGAAGACTGCTTAATCATTCAAATCTATTTCACTTCCCTCCTGTGCTTTTAGCTACATAGGATACTCCATTTCCTAACCTCCATGGCAGTTGGTGAAGCTTTATGACTGAAGTTTGTAATTGCATCAGCAAGGAGATAGAGAACACTGGGTTTCCATGGTAACTCAGCAGTAAAGAACCCACCTGCCAATGCAGGAGATGCAGGTTCAATCCCTGGATCAGAGAGATCCGCTGGAGAAGGACATGGCAACACACTCCAGTATTCTTGCCTGGGAAATCCCATGGGAGAGGAGCCTGGTGGGCTGCAGTTTATAGGGTCACAAAGAGTAGGACATGACGTAGTAATTAAACAACAACAACATGAAAGAACTAGGACAGCTGGCATCGTCTACTTTAGTAATTTCAACAATAGTGATTTCTACTTTAAAAATACTTTTTCGGTAAATCGATGGAGATAGGGAAGAAAAGAATGAAATATGCATCTATTTATAGTCTGTGTCAAAAGCAGGGTGGAAAGTTAATCATCAGATGCCTTTTTTAGCATTTATAGTGAGGATCACAGGTGACTCCTAATTGGAGAGGCTCATAGAAAGACAAATCAGCACAAAGATGTGGTTCAAAATGTTTTCTCAACTAGGCTGGGTCCTGTATGGTCAGGCCACTCAAGGGGACTGTTCTCTTGCTCTCTGTGCATCTGCTTGACCAAGGCCTGCTTCATGTATGTGTGCTTCACGTGACTGATCTTACTACATACTTGCTCCAGGCCCCAGTTGGTGATTGTTTTAATCAAAGGAGTGGTGAGGGGCATGCCCCTTTGCTGGTTTCCCTGGCAACTGGTGAGCCCACCTGATATCTATTCCCCCTTAACTGGCGATCTGGTAATCTTGCCCTCACCCCGGCAAAGACAGCTGCCATATCCTGCCCACCCTCTACTGCACATTGTGGGGTATTGCTCCAGGACCTTGCTTCAGACATGTAAGTGCCCCCATCCATTAAACCACTGATATTTGTTTTCTCCTCAGTTGCCCAAAATTCAGCTTCATGCCAAGTCATAATTAGCTTAATGTTTTTATTAGGTCACTTTTCCAATAGCCTCGATCCATTAAAGTTATTTAGGTCTCCAAATATGTACATATGTCCTTAGAGGTTATCCTAAAAATAACAGGAGATAGTTCATAAAGTTTGAGCCATTGAATTTGATATTTTGAATTAAACAAAGATCAAAGCAAATATGTGAATATGAATTTCAGACTGGTTTAGATAGATTGCCATTGGAACAATTAACAAGAAGCATTCATTGGTATCCCAGCTTTATAGCAGTTGAAGACCTTTGCTCAGGGCTCAGTGAGGTCTCTGGTTTGGGCAATGAAGTGGAAGTAAGGGGGGAAGATATGTCAAGAGCAAAAAAAAAAAAAAAAATGTTCCTTTACCTTATGCATTTTTATAACCCTTGACATTTTTGATAGTATTAACTGACCTCTGCTTATTACAGTAGATGAAGTTAAACTCCTTTCTTTGGGGGTAGGATGAAGTCTCAGTTTTTATTTTATTTTACTTTATTTTTTTGATTTTAATTTATCTTTTATTTTTTTTTCATTTATTTTTATTAGTTGGAGGCTAATTACTTTATAATATTGTAGTGGTTTTTGCCATAAATTGACATGAATCAGCCATGGATTTACATGTGTTCCCCATCCCGATCCCCTCTCCCGCCTCCCTCCCCATCCCATCCCTCTGGGTCTTCCCAGTGCACCAGCCCTGAGCACTTGTCTCATGCATCCAACCTAGTTTTAGATTCTAGTACAATTATTGACTTTGTCTGCACACTCAAGGTCAGCACCCTGTGTCACCTTGCACACTCAGGCATTTACTCTGAAATCGCCCGAGTGCCTATGATTTCTGTTCTGTGTTCAGACTGCAGCTGGCTTTCTTCCACTCACTCTGAGTGTTGAACAGGCTTGTGATTGCCTTCAATAATAATAAATAAGGAGATTACTGTGGCACAACAAATAAATTATGGGCTAAGTCCTGTCATAATAATAGTTTTCATTTTTATAACAGATTGACTTGGGAGATCTTGAAGAATTTGCAAATATGGTTTCCCCTATTTTGCTGATAGGAAAATAGTCCCTGGCACCAGTTTAGAATTACAAATCTTAGGGACCAAAATTTAAAACTGACAACTCACATTTTAGAGATTTGGACTCTGTGCATTAGAGCAAGATGATAAAACATGACCAGGATCCGCATCCTTCTGTCATTGGGAGGAGGTGGATTTGCTGATTCTGCTAAAGAAATACTTGACAAAGAATTATTGTTTCCTGTGTTGAGACTCTGAAAGCATTTAGAAAATGTGGAATGTGAGTCCTAAAATGATAATGGCAGAGGGTCATACCTAACTGCCATCTCCTAGGAAAATCTGGAAGCACATTTGCCACTTTGAATAAACACTTTTATTTATGGAGTACAATCTATCTGTCAACACACCAAGAGGCTCTGCTTGGTTAAATATTCTAATACAATTAGCAAGCTAATGTAATTGCCTGGCCTAAATAGACCCCAGCTCTACGGGCAGGATCACTAAAATTAGCAGTTATGCTGGAGATGGGACCAAGAAGATGCAAATGAAGCCAGATGTGCACAAAGAGGAGCTCTAGACACACCGGGATTTCCGGGGGGAAAAAGTCATTAGACTGCACATCTGGCAGAGTTCTTCAGAAACCAGTGCCTCCTAAATGATCCTGTGGTACATGTGTTTGAAAATACTCCCCACCCCCACATCCATTTGAAAGGCAAACATACGTATGATCTTAAATTAATATTTTCACAAAAAGCATTGCTCAAGACAACATGATAGCTTCCTAAAAGGAAGAGGAATGGAAACCCTCCCTATCTCCTACTGTTAAAGAAATTAAAAAGACAGGTACAGGAGTAGATTAAAGAGGGTTGCCAACTCCTTGACACTGTGCTTATCGAGAAATGGAGGTCTGTGTTTCTTCTCCTTAAATATGAGGAGACCCTGTGACTGTGTTGGCCAATAAAATATCGCTAAGTGATTTTGTGTCAGTTTTCAGACTCAGGCTCTTAGACGTAGCAAGTGTCCATTTGGTATTTCTCAGTCACTTTTGGAACCCCGGTGTGAGGAAACCAAAGCCACGCCATTGGACAGGCTCCTGCAGAGAGGAGCTGAGCCCCAGATCACAGTTCTAAGTGAGTTCTTCTTCTTTTTTTTTTTTTTTTAATTGGAGGATAATTTCTTTACAGTGTTGTGTTGGTTGCTGCCCTACAAAATGATTTAGTCATGAGTGTGTATATGTGTGTGTGTGTGTGTATCCCCTCCTTCTGGAGCCTCCCTTCCACCACGCCCTCTCAACCCAGCCCTCTAGGTCTTCACCAGGCATAGGGATGAGCTCCCTGTGTTAACAGACAATATTTGTTTTGTTTTTCTGACTTCACTCTGTATAACAGGTGGAGCTTCCCCCCACCTCAGTTCAATTGACTCAAATTCATTCCTTTTTATGGCTGAGTAATATTCTATTTTATATGTGAACCACCACTTCTTTATCCATTCTAGATGAGTTTACATCAACGGCCAGTGGGAAAGTGCTATCTTTGAAGCTGGCCCCCTATCCCAGTCCAGCTGCCCTGGCTGATTTCATATGGAGCAGATGTGACTGTCTCTGTTGGAACCTTGCCCACTTTGCAGAATTTTGACTCAAATAATTTAGCATTATCATTTTAAGTCACAAGGTTTGGGGACGTTGTTAAAGCAAATGGTAGCTAATTGGAATGCTCAGCCAGGAAACGTATCAGCAAACTGATATTTTCTTTTACTTCACAATTTCTATTGCTTTTCTTGATCTCAAAATACATTTCCCCCAATAAAGTATTCCCCAGCTGTTTTCTCTAGGTCTGTGCTCCTAATCAATAGCTTAGAATCTCTTTTTAAAACTTGATTCCCAAACATGTTAGGTCTCTAATTCATCTATTGCCATTCACTCTCTGTTATATACATCCCTTTTCTTGGCTTTCTGAAATTCTCATCAGGGTAAAGAAGACTGCTGACAGCACCCTCACTCATGATCAGAGGATGTAGAGAGGAAAAGCTTCTTACAAGAATTAAAAGGGCTTTAACTATGTTATTAGTGATTGAAGTATATTTTTCCTTGTGTGTTTTCTTTTTTATTGAAGTATAGTTGATTTACAATACATTAGTTTCAGATGTACAGCAGAAGGGTTTAAGTGTTTTTAAAGATTGTACTCCATTAAAAGTAATTACAAGATAATGGCTATAATCCCCTATGCTTTACAATATATCTAATTT
This sequence comes from Dama dama, assembly GCF_033118175.1. NCBI lineage: Eukaryota > Metazoa > Chordata > Mammalia > Artiodactyla > Cervidae > Dama > Dama dama. The sequence continues at coordinate 38,461,507 of NC_083689.1, forward strand.
ATAATAAATAAATAAATATTTTTATTTTTTATTTTCTTATTTCTTCTTATTTATATTACACTTAGTAATTAGTATTTTGTAAAATCCCATACTCCTATTTTGCCCCTATAACCTTCTTTCTCCTCACTGGTAAACAGTAGCTCCTTTTCTATATGAATGAGTCTGTTTTGTCTCGCTATACACATTCATTTGTTTTATTTTTTAGATTCAACATATTACTGATACCATATAACATTTGTCCTTCTGTGTCTGACATTTCACTAAATATACTATTCTACAAATGGCTGAATTTCATTCTTTTGATGGCTGACATTGTGTGTGTGTGTTTGTGTGCATACATCTCACTTTTCTGTATCCATCCTTTTGTTTATGGGTACTTCAGTTGCTTCCATATCTTGACTTTTAGAAATAATGCGGCTGCGAACACTGGGGTGCATATATATTTTCAAAAGAGTGTTGTTTTTTTTCTGGCTACATACCCAAGAGTAGAATTGTTGAATTGTATGGTAATGTTTTGTTGGTCTGTTTTCTGAGGTACCTCTATGTTGTTTTCCATAGTAACGGCACCAATTTGCATTCCCACCAACAGTGTAGGAGTGTTCCCTTTTCTGTGTGTCCTTTCCAATATTTTTTACTTGTATATTTTTTGATGATAACCATTTTGACAGGTGTGAAGTAATATCTCGTTGTTTTGCATTTCTCTGATGACTAGTGATTTGAACATCTTGTCATAAGCCTGTTGGCTAGCTGTATGTCTTCTTTGGAAGAATGACTATTCAGATTTTCTGCCTATTTTTTGATTGATTGCTTGTTTTTCTTTTATATTGAGCTGTTTATATATTTAGGGTATTAACCCCTTGAAGTTTGCTTTTTTTTTTGCCTTGGAGATAGAGCAAAATATATATATATACATATATATGTATATATATATATAGCTACAGTTTATTTTAATATGTTCTCAAGTAGGCATTTTATTATTTCAGATCTTATATTTTGGTCTTGCTGTTGTTGTTAACATTTATTTATTTATTTGACTGCATTGGGTCTTAGCTGAGGCCTGTGGGCTCTTCACTGCAGTGCATGGGCTTCTCTGTAGTTGGGGCATCAGGGCTCATTGTGGTGCATGTGGGGCTTAGATGCCCTGTGGCGTGTGGGATCTTAGTTCATTGACCAGGGATCAAACTCACATCCCTACCTTGGAAGGCAGATTCTTAACCACTGGACCACCAGGGAAGTCCCACACACTATGTCTTTTGATTAGAGCATTTATTCCATTGATAATTAGAGCAATTATTGATAAGCATGTACTTATTGCCATTTTATGACTTATTTTCTGGTTGTGTTTGTATTTCTTCTAAGTACTTCTTCTATTTCTGGTTGTGTTTGTATTTGTATTTCTTCTACTTATGGCCATTTTATTACTTATTTTCTGGTTGTGTTTGCATTTCTTCTTCTTCTCCTCCCTTTGTCTTTTGCTTCTTTCCTTTCATTTGATGGTTTTATTTAGTAGTATGCTTGTGTTCCTGTCTTTAGTTTTCATGTATCTGTTGTAGATTTTTACTTGTGGTTACCATAGGAGTCATATATGTTTGGGCTATAACTGTATCTTCTTATTTGAAACTAATAGTCATTTAGTTCAAATGCATTTCAGAAGATATACCTTTTTCTCCCCTCCACCTCATCATGCTTCTGATATCATATTATATCATCTTCATGGTTATCCTCTTACTATTTATTGTAGTCATAGTTGCCTTTACAATTTTTTGTTCTTTATATCTTTTTTGTTTGTTTGTTTTTTATATATTTATAGCTTTTTTTTTTAAACCATGGTCAATCCTGAGCCTTTACTATATATTTTGCCTTTTCTTGTGGGATTCTACCTCTCCTATTGATTCTTTCTTTTTTCCCACTTAGATGAGAGCTGTTAATATTTCTTTTAGGGTTGCTTTTGTATTGAGGAAATTTTTTAGTTTTTGCTTGTCTGACAAGTTCTTTGTCTCTCTTTTATTCTAAAAGGTATTCTTATTGGGTAGAATGCCTCATTTGCAGGTATTCCCCTACAGCACTTCAAATATCCCATACGGCTCCCTTCTGGCCTGCAATTTTTCTGCAGAGAAATAAGCTAATAGTCTTCTGGTAATTCCTTTGTATGTGACTATTTGTTTTCATCTTGCTGACTTTAGAACTCTTTATCTTTAAATTTGCAATTTTAATTATGATATGTTTGGGTTTGGATCTGCTTAGGTTTATCTTGTTTGGGGACATCTGTGCTTCTTGTACTTGGATATCTGTGTCCTTCTTTAGTTTTGGGAAATTTTCAGGCATGTTTCTCAAGTACATTTTTGATTCTCTTCTCTCTCTCCCTTTCTCTCTCATCCTTCTGTGGCCCCTATAACACAAATATTGGTATTATTTTTTTAACATTTATTTTTAATTGATTGATGACTGCTTTATAATATTGGTTTGATTTCTGTCATATATCAAATGAATTAACCATAGGTGCACATATGTCCGCTCCCTCTTGAATCTCCCTCCAACCTCCTGCCCATGCCCCTCTAGGTTATTACAGACCGCCAGTTTCGTTTCCCTGAGTCATGCAGCAAATTCCCATTGACTGTCAATTTACATATATTAGTGTATATGCCTCCATGCTGCTCTCTCCATTTACCTCACCTGCTCCCTCTTCTCCCCCACCCTTATCCATAAGTCTGTTCTGTATATCTGCATCTCCATTGCTGCTCTGAGAACAGATTCATCACTAATATCCTTCTAGATTCCATATATATGTGTTAATATATGATATTTGTTTTTCTCTTTCTGACTTACTTTATATAATAGGCTCTGTGTTCATCCATCTTATTAGAACTGACTCCAAAGTGTTTCTTTTTATGGCTGAGTAGTATTGCATTGTATATATGTATACATATATACATTGTATATATGTATACAATGTATATATTGTATCACAGTTTCTTTATCCATTCATCTGTGGATGGACATCTAGGTTGCTTCCATTTCCTGGCTATTGTAAATAGTTCTGCAATGAACACTGGGGTACATGTGTCTTTTTCAATTTTGGTTTCCTCAGTGTATATGACTAGGAGTGGGATTGCTGGGTCATATGGTGGTTTTATTCCTAGTTTTTTAAGGAATCTCCATAATGTCTTCCATAGTGGCTGTATCATTTTACATTCCCACCAACAGTACAAGAGTGTTCTCTTTTCTCCACACCCTTTCTAGAATTTATTGTTTGCAGACTTTTTGATGATGACTATTCTGACTGGTGTGAGGTGATACCTCATTGTAGTTTTGATTTGCATTTCTCTAATAATGAATGGTACTGAGCATCTTCTCATATGTTTATTAGCCATCTGTATGTCTTTGGAGAAATGTCTGTTTAGGTCTTTTTCCCACTTTTTGATTGGGTCATTTGTTTTTCTGGTATTGAGTTGTATAAACTGCTTGAATATTTTGGAAATTAATCCTTTGTCAGTTGTTTCATTTGCTATTATTTTCTCCCATTCTGAGGGTTGTCTTTTTACCTTGTTTATAGTTTTCTTTGCTGTGCAAAAGCATTTAAGTTTAATTAGGTCCCATTTGTTCTTTTTTTATTTCCATTAGTCTAGGAAGTGGATCATAGAGGACCTTGCACATCCTCACCGCTGCCAGCCCCCTACTTACCCCTGGAATGTTTATCATAGCTTCCATCCCTAGGTCCTGCCTTGCATTGCAGGCCAAAGCTTGCTGAGAAAGTGATTGTGTGGTGTATTTTTCTCAGCTACTGACCTTACCCTCTGCTTAGTGGAGAGCTGTGTGTGCTTCCCTTGGCACTCTGACTTTGCCCTCTGTGCCATGGGGCTTGTGTGCACATCTCTTGTCTCCCAGAACCCACACTCTGGTTAAGGCCAAGGTCTGTGAGCTGCTTATAAGCTGAGAAGTGCAGCTTTCTTTGTATTCTGCCCTCTGGGTCCCCACCTTGCCCAGCTCTCAGATATTTTGAAGCTCATCCTTGGTCCTACCTGTGAGGGAGCTTCCCAGGGCCTGGAAACTCTTCCTTCTTAATGACTCCCTCCCTTGGGGCACAAGCTCCTATCTAGAAGTTCTCCATCTTTTCCCTTTTTATGTATTTATTCTTTCTCCTACATCATTCCAGGGATCTTAGACTGCCCCCATGGAGACCTGGGGTCTTCTGCTGTCGCCTAGAGGTTGTTTTGTAGAAGTTGTTCCATATCTTGATGAGTTTTAGATGTATTTGTGTGGAGAAGGAAATGGCAACCCACTCTTCATGTCAAGAGAATCCCGTGGACAGAGGAGCCTGGTGGGCTGCTGTCCATAGGGTCACACAGAGTCAGACATGACTGAAGTGACTTAGCATGCATGCATGCATGCAGTGGAGAAGTAAATGGCAACCCCCTCCAGTACTCTTGCCTGGAGAATCCCAGGGACAGAGGAGCCTGGTGGGCTGCCATCTATGGGGTCGCACAGAGTCAGACACGACTGAAGCGACTTAGCAGCAGCAGCAGCAGCAAGCAGATATATTTGTGAGAGCCTGGGGATCTCCCCATCTTATTCCTCCACCATCTTCTCACAATACTCTCAGTATTGGTATTATTAATTTATCTGAAATGTCTTTTATACAAGTTTCATTTAAAAATATTTTTTAATCTTCTGATGAGATGATTTCCATTATTCTGTCTTTCAAATCACTTATGCATCCTTCTATATGAGTTAGTCTGCTATTCATTCCTTCTAGTGTGTTTTTATTTGAGGTATTAAATTCTTCATATCAGATTGGGTGTTTTTATGTTTTCTAGTTCATTGTTAAATATTCGGTGTGTACGTGTCTTGTCTTTCTTCATTCACTTCATATTTTTATTACCATTTCCTTGAATGTATTCTCTTACTCTGGTTGATTGTTTATTTCTGCTTCATTATTTACTCATTAGGAGTTTGCCGTTGCTTTTGAAGTTGAGACCCATTCCTCTGCCTTTTCATTTTGCTTAATTCTCTTTGCCTCTATTGCAGTCTTAAAAGGGTTTTCGTGCATCTTTGTGAGTGTCCCTGTACAGACTGCTTGTCCCCAGTGCCATTGGTGGGAGCGCTGAATGTGACATGGACACCAGTCATGTTTTTCCTCATGGCGTGCTGGTAGCTTTCACCTTGGTCATCAGTGGGGTGGAGATGGATGGGCTAGACTTTAGCTGGGTGTGAGGCAGGGCTTTCCCTCTGCTCCCTGGCCATCTCCCCACCCTATCAGAAGTGGGTTCTAAGTCCACGTTGCTGGAGCAGAAGCCCTGAGGGTTATGCCTCAGCTGGTTCTCTTTGTTTAAGGGTCTGTTTTCTGCTTTCCCCACACTGTGACCCTTGCCTCAGCAAGGTGTTGTGGGGGACTGGGGGTGTGTAGAAACAAATGGGGCCTGTGTTGGCTCCAGACAGAGGTCTAAGTGGTCTTCAATGAGCTGCCTGTGTAGATGACCGTGGCTGGTTTTCCTCATTCCACTCAGACTCAGCCTCGGGTGCAAGTCCCCTTTGTCCCTCACAGCTGATCACTGCCGCCCTCCTGTGCCACCCCTGCCTGGCTGTGGGGCTATATTGCAGGGCTGGGGGCACCGGCAAGGACTCTCAGCACACATTAGTGGGTGAGCTGTGATGGAGTGGCTGCTGTCAGAGATCTGGGCCGTCTCTGGTGCACTGCTTAATTTGTGCCAACACTGCTTGTCTCCACCCACTCAAGTTCCTCTTCAGACCAGGTGACCTCTGTGTCCATGGGCACGTATTCGTCCTGGTCATGACCGCCCCATATCCAGTTCTGCTCTGTGATATGACATGGTTCTGCTCAAACAAGGTTAGATTGTTCACTTGACTTGGGTCATGGGAAACCTAGCATCCAATCGAGCAGACCTCTGTCTGTCTTGCCAGAGGGCAAGCCAGCATCGCTGTGTTCCTCCTCAGTAGTAGACCCCAGGTTTCCTTCAGTTTCTCTATTAATCCCTGAGGTCTTCCAGCCAGCAAAGTGGGCTTGTCTGTCTTGCATAGGGCCTCAGGCTTGGGGTGCCCAGTCTATGGTTCTCATCACTCACTCCCTAAGGCAGGTGTCTGCCCATGCCTTCTCCCTTTTCTTTTGGGTCCCCTCCTAGGGTCCAGGGCCCAGCTTGATTGCTTTTCTTCCCTTCCTACATGGTTGATTACATGTGTATCTTTCTTGTAGCTTTGGAGCCAGAAGCTCTACTGGCAGTTTCCAGTTAGTTTTCAGTGAGAATTGTTACATATGTAGATACATTTTTGATTCATTCATGTGGGAATGTGAGTTCCATATTCTCTTACTCTGCCATCTTTTTTTTTTTTTCCTAATTTGTTTATTTTTTGGTTATGATGGATCTTCATTGCTGCACCAGCTTTTCTATAGTTGCAGTGCACAGGCTTCTCATTTCAGTGGCTTCTCTTGTTGTGGAGCACAGGCTCTAGGGTCCATGGGCTTCAGTAGTCGTGGTTCCTGGGACCTAGATCATAGGCTCACTCAGTAGTTGTGGTACATGGGCTTAGTTGCTTCGAGGCCTTTGGAATTTTCTTGGATCAGGGATCGAACCTGTGTCTCCTGCATTGGCAGGCAGATTCTTTAGCATTGAGCCACCAGAGAAGCCCTTACTCTGCCATCTTGATCAATCTGCTATATTGCTTCATGTATTTCTATTGGATGTGAGACATCTTTGAATACTCTTCACCGTCTGAGCCACCAGGGAATCCCTTTGAAGAACACCGTTACATGTATAAATTACTACAATGATAACACTCTTACTAAATTAACAGGATTCATCTCTACACTTGTACCCTGGATCTTAGCTCTTATAGATTCTCTGTGAATTATGACTTCTTCCATGTCCAACTTCTCTATCTAATGACATGTTCAAGTCTTTACCTTATTTTAAGTAAACTGATTCCTCCCTCAGCCTAGTTTCATAGTTTTTATTATAAACATTTTTAAAAGGGTAATTTCTGCTCTTGATTTATCTCCCTTATTTCTGTCACTATTTCAGTGATATAACTCTCAATGAGTCACCAATGGCCATTTATATTCTGAGCCTAAAGGATTCTGTAGTTCCAGTATAATCTTCTGCATAGTAGTTAACATTGATAACCATTTCTTACTTCTTAAAATACTATTTCTTTGACCTCTGTGGAATTGCTATCACCACATTTTCTTTTATTTCTGTGACTTCTCCTCCTTCAATTTTTTATTCCCATCATATTCTTTTCTCTTTCTAGATGGTCCTCTTTATACCTGTGGCAAAAAAGATTGCTCTGTGGGTCAGAACTCTCTGTTGAGTTCCAAACATTTATAACTACTTTCCTACTGGATATGTCCACCTTTCCCTTATTGAACTGGCATTTTTCTCTTTTCCACTTCTGACCAAACTGTCCTATCTTTTATGTTACCAATTTCAGTGAGTGACAACATTTTCATTTGTCAAAGAAAAACCAGGAATCAAGTTTGATTCTTCACGCTCTGTTACATCTCCCAAGTTCAATCAATCACTAAGGGCTGCTTTTCCCACACTCTTTAACTCACCCAACTGTCCACTACTTTCCAGTTGCAGTGTTCCAGCCCTAGCTGATGCAGTCATCACCTGATATCTCTTACCCTGTCCCTCTGACTCCTTTATTGATCACTCCAGTCCATTTTTGTTTTTCATGCCACTCAAAATAAGCATTCTTAAATGCCATTCCCATAGATCAAAATCTTCTCTGATACCTATCTCTGATACCTATATCCTGTTTCAATGTAGGATCTTTCGCATTTTCTGCTTGCCAGAGTTCCTTTCACTCTGCTTGCTTACATTGGCTATGGACTTTGCACAGGTGCCATTCAAATTCCTTTTCTAAACCATCATTGAAAAACACCAGTTTGCAGTTCAAGTCACTGTGATAAATGGCAGAGGGCTAGGTTACCTTTCTTCTAGACTGCTTTTCTGTGACACGCTGGGCAAACCTCAAGCCGTACCACATATAAAATGAAACCAAAATCATTTGAACTTTGACACAACATCTCTTAAGAATCCCACCTGCTAAGTTTAGAGCACCATTTATTTTGATTAAATATCCCTTTTGAACCACATCCTTATGTGTTTCTCTATGAGACCGTTCTTAACTACATTTTGCTGACTGATAGCAGCATGTGTCACATTAAATTTTTCTTTGTCTTGTTTCTCTTTTCAAACTAAAGTCAGTTTCTGGAGGTTGCGTGTCCATTGACAGGACATACTAGGACGCTGTGATAATCTAAATCTAGTTTCATCCAAGTAAGAATGTATTCATTCATTTTCATTTTCGGTGAGAGTCAACAAATGATGGCAGTTTTGTGGGTGTAATCTGATCTTTAAAAGACAGATCTGTATGTTTATTTACTTTCTTTCAGGTTTGTATAGTTCAGAATGTGTGGTGGCAAGTTAAAATATATCTTTTCACTGATTTTTTGTTTACTCTTAGAGCTCAGGGTTTTAAATCAATGTTTTTAAACAATTCTAGTTACACTCCAGTGCAATAGCAAAGCCCAAGGAAAAGCTCAAAACAACTCAGCTTTCACTTATTGATTTACAAATTGAGTAGCTGATCTCATAAACAATGCATAGAGCCATATTCTGACTCAGATTTCTCTAAGCTTAAATTTTGCTTTTAATATATCATAGAATGATACTGTGCTAGTTATAAATGTTTAAAAAAAGTTTTAGAAGTAATTTCTCCTCACTATGGAAAGCAGGAAATACAAAAAAAAGTGGACAAAAATTAAAATTTTACATATTATTTATGTATTAAAAATAAGATCTGTTAATATTTTTAGTGCTGTCTTTTAGCTAAATATAATTTCTATCACATAATATATACTCAATAAGTATAATAAAGGTTGTTGAATGATGGAGAAAAGTATATAAATGTAAATAATGGCATTTTCTCTTGTCCTAAAGTTGTTCCTTAATATCACACTAACAAAAGCATGCTTTCCATTATATAAGTGATAATTTTCCTATAGGTAACATTTTTTCTATTATTAGGCATCTAAATAATTCCATATTATAGATAAGAGTAATTATGAAATAACTTGGGCTATAGCTTATCTGCATTTTAAAATAAAGATTTTCTTGTCTATTATGTTTGAATATGTTTAAAAAGTTATTGATATATATTATCAAATTGCTTTTCAGAATGATTGTATTTAATTCAAACAAAAAATCTGTTGAGAATATCTGTTGCATAGTAATTTTTTTATATTAAACATTGTTATTTTAAAATATGAATTTCATGGCACAGTCATTTTATATTATTTGAGTTACAGTATTTTTTTAGTACTATAGTTAAACATTTACCAATACTTTGACTTCTGTGTGTTTTCTGTGTGAACCTATTGACAACATTTTTTTCTAACACTTAATAGATACCAGGGACTATTCTGAGTGTTTTACATTTATTGATTTACTTGATCCTCACAACAACCTTTTAAATCATGAGATACCCCTATAATCCCCATTTTACAGATGAAGGAAATAGATCACTGGAATGATTTCTGATGTTGTCTAATAAGATATAAGATACTTTTTGTTACGGATTTGTAGAAACTGTTTGCATATTAAAAATATTAGCCAGGGTAGAGAGATGTATTTCAAATGGTTCCCTATCATGTGAATTGTCTTTTGTTAGTTTTACCAATACATTTTATTTTGTAAGTTCAGTCATTATACCCTCAAGTTCATTAAAAGTTTGAGTTCATAGGGTTAATTATTTATACATTATCCCTATAATTTATGGGGTGTTTTTATTTTATTTTGTCTCTTTGTTTCTTCTGTTTATTTATAACTCTTATCCATTTGGAAATTATGTGTTATGTTAAATGAGAATCTCACTTAATTTTCCCTCAATAATCAATAAATTCTCTACTGATTTGTAATACTCTATGAAGTATACTGAGCATATATACATCTCCAGCTTCAATAAAAAAAAATTTTTTTCTCTTACCATATATGATCATTATATATTATGCTGGATGTATTATGCTGTCTTACACAGTAGCATAAATATGTATCTAACATTTGACATTTATTTTTTGTATTAAAAACTTCTTCAGTTGGTGCTACTTATAAGTAATTCTGAAACAAAATGAATATTTATGATCTATATATTTACATGATTTATTCTTTAATTAGTCATAGCTCTTTCGTGCTTCAGTTATGTCTTAGATGAGCCAAGTCAACATTCATTTTATGGCCAACATCTAAATACATGTGAGAATGCATGGGAGTGTGAAAGTTTTTATATGGCAAATAGAATGTCAATAAAGACAGTATTCTTGCAAATTTCAATACATCTAAATATGCCCTCCAATGTTATTTAATGGGGCTTATTTGATTAGTGTCAATTTAAAATTTGTGAATTGTATTCTAATTCTCACTGTTCAAAGAGTACTTCTCATTGACAGTGTGTATATAATATGCCATTATAGTTCAGTAAAGATAGACTTTGATCATATATAATGTTTTTCATGAAATAATGATAAATAATTCATTTATTGTTTGCTTTATAATAGATATTGTGCTAGATTTTTAATATATAAACTTTATATCACTTTTATCAGTTTCATTTTTCATAACTACTGTAATCCTAGGTATATTTATAGATACAGATATTAAAACATATAGAAGTTAAATAAAGAAGTAGATTATAAAAGAAGGAATATCTCAAACACACTAATTTTACACCTCAAGGAGCTAGATAAACAAGTCACACCCAAATTTACAAGAAGGACAGGAAAAAAAAGACAAGAGCACAAATAAATAATGTAGAAAAACAGAAGAAAAAAATAATTGAAACCGAGTTGGTGTTTTGAAAAGATAAGCAAAATTAACAGAACTTGAGCTACACTGACTAATAAACAAAGAGAAGAGGTTAAATAAAATCCAGTGAAAGAGGAGACATTACAACTGATGACACAGAAATTAAAATGATTATAAGAGATTTTATGCCAACAATTTGGAAATCCCAGAACAAATGAATAATTTCCTAGAAATGTATAATATGATAAAATTAAATCATAAAGAAAGAGGGCAAGCAAACAGATCCACAACTAGTATAGAGATTGTATCAGTATTCAAAAACCTTCCTACAAATGAAGAAAACCCCGAGACCGGATGGCATCACTATTGAATTGTACAAAACATTCAAAGAAGAATCCTTTGAATCAAGTCAGTTCTTTTCAAACTCTTCCAAAAAAGTCACACTACTCTAAGTGAGATTTACTTATAAAGTAGTAGTTTCTCTTAAAGTATTAATAGCTGATTATCAAGATCACTAAAGAGTTTTTAAAAGACAGAGATTATTAAATCTCTCTCCCAGAGGTTATGATTTAAATTGAGGCCTTGAATTCAGTATTTTAAAAGTGACTCTGACACAGAGTTGGTTTTCACTAATGTGATCACCTCTTATGGACTGTTGTCTCTTGCCAAGAGAATGGTGGGCAACTGCTGGTCATATGTGATATTTGTGTTTTCTTCACCTTTCATCTAGCAATTCAACACCTTTCCTCATTTTTAAGCTGTATTGAGATATGTCTGGATTTACCTAAGAGTCTCCCTGAAAATACTCCTCAAGAATCACTTCTGGGTTTAGGGATGACTTCCTGAGTACTACTTAGATCTTTTTGTTGTCTACTGTAGGCATTGACCTGTTTCTCTAAACCATTGCTGTAGAAAAACTGCAGCTCTTTCTTCTCGTAACTATCCTTCTTTTATAGTCTGAAACCAAATGATATAAAATCTTCTCCTTCCCATACAGTAGCTATTTAGGAATGAATATTTTCAAGTTTATTGTCTGTTTCCTTTTCAGAGTTTTCACTAATAATAACATGTAGAGGACAAAAAGAGTGAAACAAAGTTCACCAACACTTTAAGATCACCTATCCAAGTTGTCTTCCAAGTGTAACTGTGAAAACAATCTTCTTTCTTACCCTTTAACTCTTCCTGGGAGTTAGAGACAGCCAGGCAAGCCTTCTAGCTAACATTTTATTCCTTAGATTAATATATTACCACTCTTTAACCTCTTAGATTCTCTTTTTCATTCTTATCTTAGACATTACCATAATTCACATATGTATGCGTGTGCTGTGTGCTAAGTTACTTCAGTTCTATTCGACTCTTTGCAACCCTATGGAGTAAGCCAACGGGCTCCTCCGTCCATAGGATTCTCCAGGCAAGAATACTGGAGTGGATTGCCATGACCTCCTCCAGGGAATCTTCCCAACCTAGGGATTGAACCCACATTTCTTGTGCTTCTACATTAGCAGGTGGATTTTTTACAACTAGCTTCACCTGCGAAGCCCTCAATTCACATGTGGGGGCAAGCAAATACAGCACTGTGGGCCCTTGGCTTGAAACCAAGGAAGCAAGACAGTTTATCTTAAACACTAAAATGGAAATGTTAGCATCATTTGTGGTGCAAGAAAGAATCATTTCAGGAGATTTCAGGTTAATCATTTCAAAACTCTCATGGTTCTCACATAATGGAGACATTGGGAATAATGCACTTTTGGAGGTGGTTAGGAAGGTCCCCTGGAGAGAGAAATGGCAACCTACTCCAGTATTTTTGTCTGGAAATCCCATGGACACAGGAGCCTGATGGGCTACAGTCAATGGGGTTGCGAAAGAGTGGGGTACAACTTAGTGGCAAGACAACAAGTATTGGAGTTAATGCACAATACACACAAAAAAAGTTAATGCACAAATATTCATTTGAGGTGATTCCTAGATAACAGTTTCTTCTTTCCTACATTTTCTGGTAATCAGTGTCAAACCTCACATTCCCTATTGATGTTTGATTTTGTTAGGTAATGCTAGAAACTACTCACATAAACATAGTGCTTTACATGCAAAGGAATTTCAAGATAGGCTGGTTGATGATGTTTGTCATGTGTCAAAATATATTATTGCATGCAAATAAGTCAACCAATTTTAAATACGTATCCTCAAAGACTGTCTTCCTTCCTTCAGTTTTTTTCTCTAAGTCCTTTTGAGTTTTGAGGGGTTTTATTTTGGAAAAGAATTAAAGGAGAGTTCTGGGAAGGTGCTCTAGAGAAAATGTCTGTATAACAATCTGGCTACTGGTTATGAAATTTTGACATCTTCAAATGAAATGCCCCATAATATGCAGACTATGAAAGTATTTCCAAAGTGATTTATCAACATAAGATACTTCCCAATTCTTACAATTAGAAAATCGTTTACAATGGAAACACTTTATCATTCTTTGTATTTCATTTTAGTGCATCTCAAATAATATGATTTATAATATGCAATGTATTTCTACAATAAAATTATGTTTGTACAATACATATGATTTCCCTTTTTGTCTTGCACAGGATTCATGTGTATGTTCAGCAATTTTCTGTGCTATGGGGAGTTAAAAAGGTCTCATCCTCTGAAAGCTGATATGCTTGCTGGTGCCTCTTACCTCTGTGCTCCATAGGTGCCTCTGAACACCAGAAGAGTGGATACATGTACAACAACTCCCTTTGACTTCTTTGTTTTGTTTTGTTTCAGATCTCAGGCTGAGAAACCTGTTGTTGCTTACAGCAATGTCTCATCACCTCCGCAATAACTCAGCAACTCTGCACAATGAGGTACTATGACCTTATTTTTTTTTTTTTTCCTCTGCTCACATGTTGGAATATAAGATTGTTTTTCTGTAGAAAGATTGCATTATTCCAGATCAAGCCCTCAAGAGCTTTTGAAATACTATTGTCAATACCTGCGTGAAGTAAAAGGATGGCCACAAGGTATAGTCTCTGAGAAATCTTGCTGTTCTACATCTCCCTCTTTAAATGAATGTGTTTGTGACTTTTCTTTAAGAGGAGGATTCAGGAAGGCTATCAGTGGTCTAAGATGTTAGGATTAGAAGTGTTGTCCATTTAGTTGATTCTAAGAATTAAGCAGAGATGATGGTGATTATCTTTTTCAAGAAATTAAGCATGATGTCATTGAGTAGAACTGGGCAACATGGCCATGAGGAAGACAAAATGACTCACTTGTTCTGCACACTTCAGTTCTTGGAGTTGATACTTCTTTCAGCCTTTCTTACTTGTCAGCTTATGCTTTGGCTTGATTAATTCGTTTCCTCAGTATTTATTTGTGCCTGTTTTGTTCTCCTAAGGTGGCAAATTTTCTGTTGCAGTTTTTAAATGTCTCATCAATAAAAAGCAGTTTGGGATGTAAATTGACTTTGGCTGGGAGTTGACTCATCAGTAAAAATTGTTTTTGGACACAAATATGGCTTGGGCATGATTTGGCTCAAGGATGAATTTTGCATTATTTTAAAAAATTGTTGTTCTACTGTGAGATAGTAAAGTTATAAAACTATAAAGAAAATGTTCAATTCTATAATACTAAACTGAATATGTGTTTGGCAATTAATATGTGCCCAACTTGTATAATATTTCAAGTTTAGTTGAATATACGTAAGAGGCATGAATTACTTTGGAAAAAGCAAGTGTATGGTTGATATGTCTAAAGTTACAAATGCTTAATAGTTTGAGGACTACATAGTGTAGGGTAGTGTTAGTTTTCAAAGAACATGTTTATTGATTCTAATTCTTGCATGTTCTCTGAGACCACGTTGTGACGTGTATTTGTTGTATATTCATAATATCCAAACATCATTTTTTGTCCCTGTTCTTAACCTCTGACCAGCTATTTTAAAATTTACGGTTTGTTTTCTAACTGGCTGGTGTCTTATCATATGCTAGTGATAATGACAATCAATTCTATAAAATGGAAGTTGAAACAGTGAAAACTACATCATCATTAGGCAGAAAATACTGGAGAGAGAGAGGGTTTGTAGCAGAATCCTGGGCATGAGATACAAAGATGATTGGGACAGGGCAGAGAAGGGAGAAGCTACTCCAGGCAGGAACAGGAGCAGAAACAAAAGTCTTCAATGGTGGAATGAGCATGATAGGATTGGAAAGTGTGGAGATGGATTGTCTGCAGTAGAAGGTGACTCCATACCAGTCATGGAGTTCACAGGCAGAGAGGTTCTGATAATAAAATATGGGCTTTTTAGATTCAGTGTTGAAAAGCTTGATAGGTTAAGAGAAGCTTCTGTACAGACTCTGAACAAGGAAGAAGCACTGTGAATCAGGAAGTTTCTGGGAGAAGTATCTGTTTACAAAAAAAGGGAAAGAAGATATATTTGGGTTCATATACAAGAATAAGCAGCACAGGAGATGGAAAAAGCTGTAAGGTCTCTCTCTGACAAGACAGCTTTTGAACAGTGGGCAGGTGTATCACAAACCACTGGTACAGAACACTGTAAATGTTGAAATAAAGGGGCAAGTACATAAAAATGTGATACTGGGTTGAACATTCTGATAAATATAACAACTGGATGTGTGCAAAATTTAAAGGAAAGGAAATAAAGGAGAAAACAGAAAGAACAGAATTTTAGTTCAGACATGAAGACGAAGGAAAAAAAGCATGTCAGATTGACTGAGCATATTTCAGGCCCATGAAGACAAGCATTATACCTTATTCCTTTTTTAAAGTCACAAATAATACTTTGAACCTGAAGTCACTATGTATGTACTTGTTAAATGATGAATAAATGAATAAAAGGAACCTTGTCATTAACAACTGATGATAGTAGAATTGAAACAAAAGTGGCTCCCGGATTTTGAGATGGAATGACTAAAAGATGGGAAGCATTTGAAGTGGAGTGGTACAGTAGGGAGAATAATGTCCCTCAAATTTATATACCTGTTATGAGACCTGTGAATATGTTAGGTGATATGGCAAAGGGGAATTAAGGTTGCAGATGGAATTTAAGTTGCTAGTCAGCTGACCTTAAAGTATGCAGATTATTTTGGATAATCTAGGTTGGCCCAGTGTGCTCACAAGTGTCCTTAAGTTTTGGAAGAAAGAAGCAGAAGTTTCCATATCTGAGTGATGCCATGTATGACAGACTTGAGGGGCCTCTGCTAGCTTTGTAAATGAAAAGAAACCAGAAGCCAATGAATGTAGGCAGTTTCTAGAAGCTGGGAAAGGCAAAGGAATAGGTCCTACTCTAAAGCCTCCAGAAATGAGCCAACCCTACTGAAATGTTGATTTTAGCTGAGTGTGACCCATTTCAAACCACTTGTCACTTAATTTTGTTAACAACAACAAACAGAAAACTAATGGAAATTGTAAGGGAGGGGTGTGTCAAGATTTAGTATTGCTAGATTTGATATTTGGAAGAATGACTCTGTGATTATCTAGCTTGAGAGTCCTGGGGGAAATTGCTTATCTTCTTAGGATATTAATTTCCTTATAATGATTTCCTTGGTACCCAACAAGATTGCTGCCTTTCTGACTGATTTTTCTCTGATTTCTCCTTTCTATCTCTTAAAACTCTTAACTTGCTTCTGGTCTCCAGTATTTGGATTTCCTCATTTCTGATTTCCTTTTTAATAAATTGACTCTTATACTCTGGTAGTTTCAATTGTCACGTATTTTCCCAAATGCAAAGCATGTTTATCTACTCAAAACCCAATAGTTTTTTCAAATTACTTCCATATTTACAAATGACTCCCTAGCACCATTAGAAGCTCAGCTTGTATGTAAAAAAAAAAAAAAAGAAAGAAATCACCGTGTTCTCTTCCCCCTGAGATTCCTTTTAAACATTTCATTTTCACTTAAGCAAATGCCTTTTAAGCACCTAAAACATCAATGTTTTGATCTTTTTGGGTTAAATTACATACTTTTATTCTTTCTCATCATCCTCATTGAGAAGAAGAGGTCTGGAGAGGAAATGAACTTATTGAACACTCAGTATATGTCAGATATAAATCTTTTCTTATCCTTGAAATTGGGATTTTTTTAAAGTTTTAAACATTTACCAACTTTACTGTGCCTTTCCAAGCATTTAAACTAAGTCATTCATAACTTCTATAGGAGAGAAGATACCAAATAGAACAAGGATTGACAAACTTTATCTGTAGAAGACTCATTAAGCCAAATATCATTTTTGTCTCATATTTTTCTTTGACTTTGGATTCTTTGGTCATTTGTTTGTTCTATAGCAAACTTCTTTTATTTATTTATTAAATTGTATTGAAGTATAGTTGATTTATACTGTCGTGTTAATTTCTGTTGCATAGCAAAGTGATTGAGTTATATACCCACACTATTTTTCATATTATTTTCCATTATGGTTTATCACAAGATATTGAATATAGTTTCCTGTGCTATATGGTAGGATCTTATTGTTTATTCATTCTATATATAATAGCTCTAGAAACATCTGTGAAATGTAAAGCCTATTCTTAGTACATGGACCATTCAAAAACAGATTCAGTTAAGCCCAGGGACTGAATTGGGCTTGCATACTATAGCTTGGCTTCCCTGGTAGCTCAGACAGTAAAGAATCTGCCTGCAATGCAGGAGACCTGGATTCCATCTCTGGGTTGAGAAGATCCCCTGGAGAAGGGCATGGCAACCCACTCTAGTATTCCTGCCTGGAGAATACCCATGGACAGAGAAGCCTGGTGGGCTACAGTCCATGGGGTAGCAAAGAGCTGGACATGACTGAGCAACTAAGCACAGTCCTGTAGCTTGCCTACGACAACAAATAGGGCAAGGATGAATTTTATTACAGCGAAAATATTCTTGCAACTCAGATTTTGTTGAGGAGAAAAAGGAAGAACTAGTTCTAAGGAAATGAGCATTTTTACAATTAGTTATAGAACAGAGGAATGGATTTAAGGGATATTCCTAAAAGACAAGAAAGGGAAGTAGAAAGACCTTCTAGATCTGAGAGGTGAAGCCAAAGAAAAAGAAAATGAGAGAAATACAAGTGGACATTAGAGCTCTTGCATTTTTTTCAAGGTCTTAAGTCAAATTACAAGGATGGGGTAACAAATATCGAGGGAAAGATTTCAGAAGACTGGAAATTGTCATGGACTCCCAATGTATATCCCCCCAAATTATAGCTCATTAAAGAGGTACCTTATCTCCAAATTATTAAATGTCATAGAGCAACTTTGGCAGAAAGTAGTGGGTGACATGGCCTGAGTATCTCTTCTGGCATAGTTAGTTGCTGATAGCCTATAGGAGATTTACAATATCCTAATGTCCTGGAAGCAAGCAGGAAGGTACTGAAAGGACAGGTAGTTAAGAAGAAGCCTGGTGTTTGAGATGAAAGGGTTTCATAGCTTCTTAATATTGGAATCTGTAAGGGACCATGAACTTCAAAAGCTGATACACTTTTGATGCTCTGACAGACAAATTTAGCAGTAGAGTGCCCAAGACCAGATCAGAGTGACTGTCTCCCAGTGGGTGTCCACAGGACAGTGTGTTGGACATTATTGCTTCTTGAGATTCAGCCAAGCAATAATAGAATACAAACAACCAAATTTTCTTATATTCCTCCCATCATGCAGTGGGGATTATATCACCCTCCCCTTATATCAGATCAGGTTCTGTGAATGCTCTGACAAGCATAACGTAATGGAAATAACATTGTGCCAGTTTTCATACCTAGGCCTTCTGGAGCAGGCACACTTGTCTTCCTGTCTGTTGAAACACATGCTCTTGGGACACACCCTCTGAGAACCTCCAAACTCATTGTTTTGAGAAGCTCAAACTACAAGAGAAAGCTTCATGCAG
This sequence comes from Dama dama, assembly GCF_033118175.1. Taxonomy (NCBI): domain Eukaryota; kingdom Metazoa; phylum Chordata; class Mammalia; order Artiodactyla; family Cervidae; genus Dama; species Dama dama. Next base: position 38,480,184 of record NC_083689.1, read on the forward strand.
GTGTTCAGGTCAACAGCCTCAGCTGACTTGCCAGGTACATCCAGTGATATAAGAGAGCCAGATCGGATGCCTAATCCAGCTGCTCTCTTAGACATATCTGTAACCTCCGTTGATTTCAGATGTTTCTATATAAGGAATCTCAAGTTATAACCCTCCTACAGAGCCCAGTTAGTCCACAGAGCCATGAGAGCCAGGACAATAGTACAATAGATAATTGAATGACAGGCCAAGAACACTTCCTCCTACATGAAGAATTCTCCGGGTGAATCTCCTAACCCAGGAGTAGGCATTTTATGAGTGAGAAGTAGTCGTTTGTATATTAAATCACTTAGATTTCAGGGTTAATTTTTACCACAGCCAAACATATATTTTCTCAAAAGATGTAGGCTTTGGAGCTCAGCAGTTATCAAAGTATGGTCTGCAGAACTGGGACTCCCGAACAACACAACTGGGAGGTCATAAACTAGTGGTACTTTATTATGGCAACAATAGAAAACTAATGCATTTGGAAAACTTTTGTTACCTTAAGCTGGAGAGACATTGTTCATGAGATCAGTAGTATTACTAATGGATTTTATTTTTGACTCTGTGTAATGAAATGTGTCAACCATATGGAAGATCTTCATAAATTATTCAACCACTATTTTCCAAGAAATGTTGGGAAATCATGCATGACTCGAAGAGCTATTCAAAGTACAAGGTAAAGTTGAGAATGAAAAAAGCAAATTGAGAAAAAAAATTATTGATATGGTTTCCGATTACTTAGCTATTATTTGCTTTTAAGATATTCTCACCCATTGAGTTGGGTTTTGTTATAGTATCAAAGAATACCCAAAATCATATGAAAAGACCATTACAATACTCCTTCTTTTTCTAATAAAATATGTGTATGAGGCAGGATTTTCTTCAAATATTTCAACTAAAAGAACATATCTCAGCAGATTGAGTGAAATATTTATGAAAACCCAAGTAGCTTCTATTAGGTTAGTTAGCCAGACATTAAAGAGATTTGTAAAATGTAAAGGAATGCCATTCTTACCACTACTTTTTGGAAAATTTTATTTTTCATAAGAATATCTTTATGTTAATATAATGAATTTTTAGTGTTAATTTAAAATTAATGTGCATTTAACATTTTTCTGGTTTGATTTCTAATATGGTGATTATCAATGACTCACATAATCATAAAAGCAATGCAACCCACATAAACACATTTGTTTAGGTTTCTTTTTTTAAATTGCAGTATAGTGTACAATATTATATCAGTTACAGGTATACAGTATAGTGATTCACAATTTTAAAGGTTATCTATTTATAGTTACATATCCTTGTAGGTTGTCTTATACATAATGCTTTGTACCTCTTAGTCTGCTACCCCAATATTGCCCCTCTGCCATCCTGTCCCACTCCCAACTGGTAACCATTACTTTGTTCTCTATATTCATGAGTCTGTTTCCTTTTTGTTATATTCACTAGTTTGTATGGTTTTCTTAATAGTTTTTAATGTGAAGGGGATCCTGAGATCAAGACATTTAAGAAACAATGCCTTCATCAATTCCCACAAATACACATTGCACATGAACTAGAGAGCCCTCCTCTACTTCTTTAAAAGGAGATGAGCTCTTTCTTCTTCTCTCTGTGCCTGGGACATTTTAAGCAAGAGGAAAGGGAGGAAAATGCTTTCAGAAGGGGAAGCAGAGTTGGTTATGAACCTGAGCTTTGAACTGATAGAAAACGTAAACCTAAAAAACTCTTCTCTTAAACCAGAAGAAACCAAGTTGTTTTTCATTGGCCAGGTTAAGTTTACTTACCTTGTACCCTCACTTCTTTTGTTATCAGCAAAAACAGAATCCAGAATATAATAAAATCAATTTTAAAATTGTGCTTTAAATTTTATCATTTATCATTTTTATGCATCACTCAATTTTATCATTTATAAAAATGGAGAGAAAATATAAATTACACTTTTGCATTTTTTATAATCTTAAGCTATTTATTTTGTATTGGGGTATAGCTGATTAACAATGTTGTGATAGTTTCAGGTGGACAGCAGAGGGACTCAGCCATACATCTACCTATACCCATTCTCCCCCAAACTCCCCTCCCATCCAGGCGGCCACATAACATTGAGCAGAGTTCCATGTGCTGTACAGTGGGTCCTTGTTGGTTATCCATTTTAAATAAAGCAGTGTATACCCGTCCATTGCAAACTCACTAACTGTCCCATCCCCCTGGCAACCATAAGTTTGTTCTCTAAGTCTCTGAGTCTCTTTCTGTTCTGTAAGTTCATTTGTATCATTTCTTTTTAGATTCAACATATAAGAGATATCATATGATATTTCCCCTACTCTGTCTGACTTACTTCACTCACTATGACAGTCTCTAGATCGATCCGTGTTGCTACAAATGACATTATTTCACTCTTTTTGAAGTTGTTTCATTCATTGAAGTTGTTTCTGTATCTTGGCTATTGTAAATAATGCTGCAATGAACACTGGGGTGCATGTATCACTTTGGATCATGTTTCTCTCCAGATATATGCCCAAGAGTGGGACTGCAGTGTCCTTTCCTGGTGGCTCAGATGGTAAAGAATCCATCTACAATGTAGGAGACACAAGTTCAATCCTTAGGTTGGGAAGATCCCTTGGAGAAGGAAATGGCTACCTACTCCAATATTGTTGCCTAGAGAATTCTATGGACAAAGGAGCCTGGTAAGCTTGTCCATGGGGTTGTAAGGAGTTGGACATGATTGAGCAACTAACACTTTCTTTCACTTTCACTCTCATGGTAGCCCTACTTTTAGTTTTTTAAGGAACATCCACTGTTCTCCATAGTGGCTATACCAATTTACATTCCCACCAACAGTGTAGAAGGGCTCCCTTCTCTCCACACCCACTACAGCATTTATTGTTTGTGGATTTTTTTGATGATAGTCTTTCTGGCTGCTGTGAGGTGATATCTCATTGTATTTTTGATTTATATTTCTCTAATAATTTATGATGTTGAACATCTTTTCATGTGCCTCTTGCCCATCTATATGTCTTCCTTGGAGAAATGTCCATTTAAGTCTTCTGCCATTTGTTGATTGAGCTGTTTGTTTTGATTCTGTTAAGCATCATGAGCTTTCTGTAAATTTTGGAGACTAATCCCTTGTCAATCACATCCTTTGCAAATCATTTCTCCCAATCTGTGGGTTTTTTGTTTCATTTATTGTTTCCTTTGCTGTGAAAAAGCTTTTGAGTTTAAGTAGGTCCCATTTTTATTTCCATTATTCAGGGAGACAGATCAAAAAAGGTGTTACTGTGATTTATGTCAGATAATATTCTGCCTATGTTTTCCTCTAGGAGTTTCATCGTGTCTGGTCTTACATTTAGGTCACATTTTGAGCTTATTTTTCTGTATGGTGTTAAAGAATGACCTAATTTTATTTTCTTACATGTAGCTGTTCAGTTTTTCCCAGCAGCATTTGTTGGAGACACTTTCTTTCCAATTTTGTATAGTCTTACCTCCTTTGTCATAGATTAATTGACCATAGACACATGGGTTTATTTCCGGGTTTTCTATCCTGTTCTATTGATCTATATTTCTATTTTTGTGCCAGTACCATACTGTTTTGATGACTAGCTTTGTAGTATAGTCTAAAGTCAGGGAGCCTGATTTCTTCAGTTCTGTTTTTCTTTCTCAAGATTGCTTTGACTATCAGGCTCTTTTGTGTCTCCATAGATATATAAGGTTTTTTTGTTCTAGTTCTGTGAAATATGCCATTGGTAATTTGATAGTGATTGCATTGAATCTGTAGATTGCCTTGGGTAGTATAGTCATTTTGACAATATTTAGTCTTTCAACACATGTTTGCTTGGCACTTCTTCCTTAAATGGCTTCTCATTGCCTTCTGAGTGATGTATAGATCCCAGTCTGGACACTGTCTAGTATGGCTGGTTTCTTGGCAGTGTTTTCTGCCACCAAAATTTTACATCTTGTATGTATACTTAGATTCTATTCAAATATTGTGACTTCTGTTTCCTGAATACAACAGTTTTCTTTCCTCCCAAGCCCTGTGCATTTCTTTTCTGTCTTTAAAATGTCCTTTTCCTTCTTATACACCCAAGGATCTTACTTTAAGAAGACAATTATTATTTCACCTGTTGTGTGAGACCTACCTTGATTAATTCCCCTAAGATCTCCACTAGCCATGATTAATTCCTTCTTTCTGTCTTCTTTATATTTCACATTTCTTTCTAAATGGAACTGTAAAGCATTTAGTGGGGTTTCTTAGGGGTTGAAAGATGAGGTAGCATGTTATTTTCTTGGTAAATGGTAGAATTCTACTTTTTCACTTTTGACTTCTATTGTACTTTTATTTCTTGTCTGATCATCTCATCTGGCTACTCCATTCATGTTGGCAGCAGAACTTTTAGTCCACCTGAATATGTCATTTAATGTGGAATTGTGCAGGAAACAGAAGATGGTCTGTGAAACTGGGGACAGGTGAAGGTTGTTTATTTGTTAATTGTGCCCACTGCACTATAAATCCTTGGAATATAGTATTCTATCTTTGTGTTCTTAGCACAATTCTTGGCACATTTAGATGCAATGCTGAGTAAATATGTGTCTGATAAGTGCCTTAGTGTTACAGTGTTTGAACTGGATAATCTCTCACTCTTTTGAAAGGTCCTCCCAACTCTTTATATATTTTCCTCTGAACTGGCTTTCTCATTTTCTCCATTAATTGTTCTTTTAATTTCTGGTTTTGTTTTATTCTCCTTTGTTATTTTTGTATCTAGATTTCTTTCATTTTCTCTGATTTTTTCCTACATTTTAAAACAAACAAATGTACAGACTTCTAATTTAAAATGACACTCAGCAGTTTTCCCTGTAGACTTTCCTGTTTCCTATTTTCCCACCAGTCATGCATGGAGGTAAAGAGGGAATGTTGCCTTAAGTAAAGATGAGCAGATTACCTCTTGCCATTATAGTGAAGGTATATTTTAATTGAGATAAATTATCAGGGGCCCATTCATGGCTTAAATGATTAGGTTGATGATGATGAGAATTATGACAACCATAACCAAAGACAGCGACCAAATATACTTTAACTATAAACACTCAGCAGCATATAATATTTACTGAGCCTTTAGGAAACCAGGAATATGGTTTAATGCATTTACCATATGGGTCCAATAAATCTTTTTAGGTTGTTATAATTTTCTGTCATTTTATGAAAATGTACAGCAGTAAGAATAAGGAGATAATAAAAATAACTAGACTTGTTAATGTACACATGGCAACATTTTTGGTATCAAAGAACTGTGGTATACAACCAGATAAAAGATGAAAGAATACTGTCACATATATTTTTAGAAAAATGGGATCATCTAGGTTCTTGCTGTGAAATATTACATGGATGGTTAGGTTAAGGTCCTACTTTTTTATGACTAACTGGTTGGTAATATGTTTTTTCTTTATGTTCTCACAAAGACATTTTTCACTTCTTTAGTTTTAAGAAAATTTATCTCAGGTTTCACTTATAGAAACAATTTCACTCTCATTATTATGGTCTAGAGTTCTTCTCTCAGACTTGTGAGACATCTCCTTCTGTCAGTTTTCTTCCTTTGGTGGTTTGGGTAAAAATTTAAAAATTCTGAATTCTCATCTGTATCCAATATAAGTAAAAAACAAAATACAATGAATGTCTTCAGTCTTCTTTTATACCTTCTTGAAAGGTGGTATAAAATTTTAGAGAATACAATAAGAAAACTAAGGAAGGAAATATATAACCCTTTTGGACTATTCTGTCCTATTTTCTCTATTCTTGTTTCAAACATCAGTGGTGATAAGTGATGCATAATGAAGATTAATGATAAAATAATCTCTAAAATGATTAATAATAAACTATAGCAAGATATAGAAAAATTAAGCACAAAAGTCCCATAATGTAGCATGCATATAAAGGGCTCAATGGATGGATTTGGTAATAGCAAGACTGAATATGTATATTATGTTTTGCAAAATGAGTAAAATTTCTCTCTGATACCAGGAAAAATTTAAGCAAGAATAAAAGTTATTAAATATCAATTCTCACAAATATTTAGACCTGATAAAAATTCAAAAACTAAAATTTGATCTGATGGATTCTGATCATATACTGCGGGTTTATACATGCTGGCTTAATAGTGCTGAGAAGACATTGCTCATCTTTGTACTTTATCTTTCTTATTCTATTCAGAACAACTAATCAAGACAGGAAATGGAGTTTGTTGGAAAAGGGAAGGGCAAGGAGGTTAGTGGAAGCACATTTTATCATAAAATTACATAATTATAGAGTCTATAAATTCCACGTTATAGGAGGATTGGAACCTGGAGGAAACTCAGCATCAATGTGAGCTCCAGACAGCTCTTCTTTTGTCGTCCTGTTCTCAGTGATCACAACCACAGTATCACATTCATACAGGACACTGATCATTACGCTGGGTACCATTCATATAAAGCTATTCTACTTCTCAAATCTAAGTGAAGCTTCTCATCAGAATAAGAGTACAGATCTAAGATCTGAGCATAGTTCTAAGGTCCACCTCTCTGTGAGCAATCACTGCATCAAGAGAGTTTTTCTTTAAATAAGAGAAAAAACAAGTTGTTTGTTTTTTAAAAAACTAACCAACATGGAACCTACAAACAGATACTATAGTACAAAAGATAGAAAATATAATCTTAAATATTCTGAGGAAGAGAATTTCAAAAGTGATTTTTGGTATAATCCATGATTATATGGTCTATACTAAGCAGAAGCAAAAAAAAAAAGGAAAAAGAAATTTGAAAAGGAATGTGCAAAATAAAGAAGAATTTCAAGGAGACTAAAATTGTAGTATAATTCAACTTCTTATCATAGAAGACAAAGAAGGGATCTGACATTGCAGAAAATGAATCCATGATGTGGATGATAAACTTTAAAATAGAAATAAAAGACATAAAACTAAGAAAGGAGACGAAAATGCAAAGTGCAGAAAATGGCATCCAATTTAAAACTTTTCTTAAGAAGTTCAGAAAAATTACAAGGGAAAAAAGTTTAAATCAGTAGTATTTACTACAAAAGAAACAACTATATACCTTGCTCCTAGATCATGACTGGATAATATAGTCACTCAATTAATATTTGCTAATTTGAATTAAGGAAAGACTAATTGATGATAACTACCTAAATGTTGTCAAATGATAGTTTATAAGCAAATAAGACTAGCAGGTATATTTTACTTGGCTCATGCAATGTCACTCAAAGAGAAACAGATTTAATCCAACATTTAGACAGTGTGATTTCATACCTTCTCTTGAAAAATTAGACTATTTGGGCACACTTAGACCCCATTTCCAAATGGCAACCATTTCTTAAGTTTGAGTAGCAACTGCTCCCTTTAGGTGGGGCCTGTATTTTCTCTCAGGATACATTTAATGTTTACATTACTTGTCTAGACACTGGAGTTATTGGAATTTATGAACCCTGCTTTACAACAAAGAAAAAGGAGCAGTAACAATATATTAAAATGGCTTATATAAATGTAAGTATATCTGAAGAGAGGTCAATGAGTCTAGACACATTCTGGCAAAACAATTACAGAGATCAAAACCAAATTTTTACAAGCATCTGTGCTAAAAATATGGTTTCCCTACCAAATAAGAGAAGTCAGAATGAATTCAGAGTTTTACTCTTTAGCAACAAATATGGAACAATAACGGAGCAATAACTGCAAAGTTTCAAGAGAAAATTTTACAATTTGTAAAATATATACTGAAATTATCTTTCTGAGTGCAACATTTTACAGGGGAAACAAAGCATTAAAAACATTACCAACATGCTACTGAAATATATATACACACACACACCCATTTTACAGTGACATTTTAGTTAAGTAAAGTTCAAGAATAGTGAATGTTTTGTCTAATGGAATGGAGATGATCTCTGAAGCCATTTAAACATACAATTGCCCATGTAGCCATGACAATTATTATGACATAGGGCCATATAGTAGCAAAATAATTTAAAACACAGGAAGTAACAACACAGACACATATGCCAAACTCCAAATCCCATACTAACAAAGGTTAAAAAAATAGACATATCATCAAAGGTCAGTGAAAACCTGCTGAGTTATTAGTTTTATATAAAAGGAAGAGATTGAAGAGATACTAATTAGTTTATGACTTTGATAATCAGGTAAATTCACATGAAAGAAAGCTTTCAAAAAATTTAAAGCTGAATAGTACTGTATATAAAACAGGAAGCAAACAAAAGAGCACATAACAGTGATGATCTTGCCTAACCCAAATGGGAAAACTCACTAAAAGAGAACTATAACCGTCTATAATCACAAAGCATCTACTTCAGTTATGACAACAGTTAACATTAATTGAGTTCAAGATTTATTGTTGAATGCTGCAAACTGGGTACCTTCTTTGCACTAATGGGTTCACTTCTATCTGCTAACCCCCTGAATTCTCAACCGTCATACTGATATAGATGCTGTTACCCACACCTTTCAAACGAAAAAACAGAATTTGGACAGTTTGAAACAGTCCACACATATAGTACTGGGTAACATGAAAATTCAATCCCTAGAAACATCTGACCACTCTTTCCACTAAGTGACATTTGAATTCCCTAGGAATGACTCAATAGGCAAACTAATTGCATGAAGCAACAAATCCAGAACTCCACCCAACAGAGGGGGTAAATGTTTTCAGGTGACATTTCAAAAAGAGTGTTGAAATTGCTTTGTAAGTAAAAAATGGAATTTTATTACATTTGTTTATACTTATTTTAAAGTTGATCCTCTACATAGAAAACCCTAAAGATTCTACCAGAAAATTACTAGAGCTAATCAATGAATATAGTAAAGTTGCAGGATATAAAATTAACACACAGAAATCCCTTGCATTCCTATATACTAACAATGAAAAAACAGACAGAGAAATTAAGGAAACAATACCATTCACCATTGCAACAAAAAGAATAAAATACTTAGGAGTATATCTACCTAAAGAAACAAAGGACCTATACATAGAAAACTATAAAACACTGATGAAAGAAATCAAAGAGGACACAAACAGATGGAGAAACATACCGTGTTCATGGATTGGAAGAATTAATATTGTCAAAATGGCTATTCTACCCAAAGCAGTCTATACATTCAATGCAATCCCTATCAAGCTACCAACGGTATTTTTCACAGAACTAGACCAAAGAATTTCACAATTTGTATGGAAATACAAAAAACCTCGAATAGCCAAAGTAATCTTGAGAAAGAAGAATGGAACTGGAGGAATCAACCTGCCTGACTTCAGACTCTACTACAAAGCCACAGTCATCAAGACAGTATGATACTGGCACAAAGACAGAAATATAGATCAATGGAACAGAATAGAAAGCCCAGAGATAAATCCACGAACCTATGGACACCTTATCTTTGACAAAGGAGGCAAGGATATACAATGGAAAAAAGACAACCTCTTTAACAAGTGGTGCTGGGAAAACTGGTCAACCACTTGTAAAAGAATGAAACTAGAACACTTTCTAACACCATACACAAAAATAAACTCAAAATGGATTAAAGATCTAAATGTAAGACCAGAAACTATAAAACTCCTAGAGGAGAACATAGGCAAAACACTCTCCGACATAAATCAAAGCAAGATCCTCTATGACCCACCTCCCAGAATATTGGAAATAAAAGCAAAACTAAACAAATGGGACCTAATGAAACTTAAAAGCTTTTGCACTACAAAGGAAACTATAAGTAAGGTGAAAAGACAGCCCTCAGATTGGGAGAAAATAATAGCAAATGAAGAAACAGACAAAGGATTAATCTCAAAAATATACAAGCAACTCCTGCAGCTCAATTCCAGAAAAATAAATGACCCAATCAAAAAATGGGCCAAAGAACTAAAGTCTACTATTCTTATTTTTAAAAACATTTCAGTGTGTGTGTGTATGTTTTGGGAGTGGGGACTATAATTAATTCAATGCTTAGGACATAAAAAAAAAAAATGTTTACCTGGATCATTGTTCCCTCAAATCATGGTCTGCACATCATTTATGTTCTAATCTCTAGAGGGAGTGATAAAAATATGGGTCCACCTCACCCCAACTTTGGCCTCTTGAATTGAGCTTTATAGTGGTGAGACCTAAAGGCTAAGGGTTTAACATGCTCTCCAGATGCCTTTAATGCACATTGGTATGAAAGACATGTATTTACATAAAATCTAAACAAAGCTAGGCTTTTTCTGGCTGGATAATACTTATTCGAGGTTTTCTGTTATCCTTTTTGGTAGACATCTTCTAAAGTAGCTGCCAATTGCACTTCACTCCTGGTAGTCACTTCCTTGTATATCTCCTTTCTCAGAGTCAGCTGAACCTCATGACTTGATTTTGTTGAATAGAATGTGACAAAGTAATGGGACTTCTCTTCTGAGATTAGGTTACAGAGAGAACATAACTTAGGCCTCCACTGTGTTCTGTTCTCTCTCCCTGTTCCCTTAGACAATCACAATGCAGGAGATCAGCTGCATGCTGTGAGGCTGCTCTAGAGGCCCAAGAGAGTGGGTTTGGAATCAGATCCTTCAGCCCCAGGCAAGTCTTGAGATGAGAGCAATAGCCTGGCTAACAGCTTGTCTGAGGACCTTGAACCAGAGGTACCAGCTGCACTGTGCCCTGACTCCTGACCCACAGAAACTATGAGATAATCAATACTCAGTGTAAGGTGCTAAATTCTGGGGTAACTTACTACACACTATATAACTAATGCTCCTTTGAGGCATAAAACCCATAGGATTGTTCATTAGAGTTATTATGACCCCACCTGTCTTTATCTCCCTCTCTTTAGACTGTTACTCCCCTAACTTGTCCTTCTTAGGGTCCCCGTGACCTAGCTTCCTTGCCATCTAGTGATCACTGACTCCGATTTGTATATTCAATCAAGTCAACTTCTGGATTAGGTCAGCCTGGACAGTAAACCTGGTCTCTGAACTCTGAGATCCAGGTAGACTGGCGCAAGATGGTGCTATTTACTGCAGTTCTGAAGGTCATTAAAACTCAACATCAAGTGTCTCCCTTTAACTATATCCCAAGGGACCTTTGAAAGATGCCAAAATAGCAGTCTCCTTCCAAGAGGTTGAGTTGCTCAGGCCAACTAATTTTATAAACTTGGATGTTGTTTGAGGGTTATTCACCTAAAGCTGATAGTTAAATTCAAAATAAAGGATGAACCTTCTAAATGTGAGAATGTAGAGGCTAAAAAAGTTTGATGGTGTATATGTGTGTGTGGCATATATGTGTGTGTATATGTGTGTGTGGCAGGCAGGTATAATAGTTTTTGTACATCTGGTCTTTTTGACACCCAACCATTCTGTAGCATTTACTATCACACCTAATTTGTAACAAAAATGCATGTGAACTTGATTTTGAAAAGCTTTATTACCACTAATCTATTTACTTTCCTAGGGTTTGAAAGTGTTCTTTGTGTAGCCCAACTCCTAAAGTCGTTGCCTCAGAGTAAATTTGTTGAGATGGCAATAAGATGATGTAGAGGGCAACGTGCTGTCCTCTAAATTTCCCTGAAACCCGCTGAGCTGTGAAGACGGGGGCTGATGTACTCTGCTGTGGCTTGAACCTCTGCTGGGAGTACATGATTCACGGTGTTGTGAAACAATGCTGACGGAGACTCTGGCCAAGAACCAAGCCACCAAGTATATGGTGGCTAGACAATGACTTTGCCTGCTGAGGCCAAATCAACTGATGTGCCCTGTCCAAACTACTAGTCAAGTTGTTTATTTGCCACTGGGGAGAGAAAATGACCTGAAGATTGCCTGGATTTTGTGATTTACAACTGCCTTTACTGGCACCAACAAGACAGACTTAGAGCTGGAGCTCTTTACTTCAGCCTTTTATTCCCTAAGCTAGTACTTTGTGTGAACACTGTAGAATCCAAACTATGGGCTTGGAGGTTAGAGTACATGGGTCAGGATTCTGGCCCCATCACCTACCAGTTCTGTGTCCTTGCCCAGAGTGTTTGAATTTTCACTCTCAGTTTTCTCATCTGTAAATGGTTATCAAAATAGTAATTCACACCTGGGGAGGAGAAGGTAGTGAAAATAAGAGAAAAACACATGGAAAAAGCTTAAAATACTAGCTGGCACACAGCACTTAATAAATGTTAGCTATGGATATTTTACTATTATAAATATTATTAATAACTCTTAATTCTATAAAATTACCCATAAGCTTCAGTGAACAATCCTTTCTATAAACAATCATTTTAAAATTCTGCTTATCTCTACTTTTATAGTTAGGGCATTGAGCACTTTTGGAGACTACTGCTCTGATTAATGTTGAAGCCTTTAATTTTTAAAATTTAAAACATTTTCTTAAAGGCAAAATTAAATATATGATTATGAATGTACTGTTAGTACTTAACTATAAACTTGGGGTGTTTTAAACTGTATATTTCTCCATGTAGTTTTTAATATAAAATATAAACACTTTTACATTTGTCAATTGCAAATACTTGTTTATTGAATTTTTAAAAAAAATTGGTCCTTCTTTACATTTGAAAACAGATTGTCCCAACCATAACTACTTTTATGTGCTTTTCCTCAAATAAATTGTTCTTAGTGCTTTATTCATTACTAATGAAAAAATTTTATATTTCCCCTCTACATTTGCATAGATAAGAAATCATGTATTCATAATGCAGGTACATACCTCAAGTGTCGATGCTTTTCTTATGAAAAATTGGCAGATGTAGCCAGATGTTCATTTTTCTGCCAGCATGATCATCATTTAACCAGGAATCCTAAATTTGTTTCTTCTTTTTTTTTTCTTTTTATTCTCGGAGACAACTATAACCAAACTACTTTGCTGCATGAGGTCAATGTAGTCAAGATGTCTTTTCATTGTTAATGACATCCACACCCTATATTTAGATAATGTAATGCAGATTGGCGAGTAGGTCTGGATCCTTAGAGGCCTTGACCAGGTCAGTCCATTAGCCACAGAGTCTGGCTGATTAAATACTACTTAGCATTCTTGATTTAGTGGCATTTATCCTAATATTGGCATAAGGTCTTTGCCTATTTAGTTCAAAAAGAATTTTTAAACTCTATTGTATTTTGAGAACATCCTATCCTAGTCTATCTTCCTTGCAAACTGTGTACCAGAGTTATTATCATAATAACTAAACCTCCTAACCTTTTCTTAAAATAGAAATCTAGATAAAACTTTACTGTCATTTCCATATATAATGACAGCATTCAGCCCTGGAACTTAGAAATATTCCCAAACCAAAGGATGTTTGGTAATTCTTCCAATTGCCACAGTTTTGGAAAGGCATTTACTCAGAAAGGATGTCAAACAATAGGTGGGTGTTTTAGATACATTCACCTCATAAATGTATGAGATTGCTGTGGATTCACAGCATATTGTAAAATACTAGACTACAATATATTTTATACTCAATGTAATTCTTTTATCCTTCCCAAGAAGATGTATTGAGTTCTCAGAAGTTGATTCAGTCAATAATTCAGTCATTCTATGATTATTTGTTAAGTTTGTGGAATTTATTGAATTATTTGCATCCTGTGATTACAATAGTGAACAAACAAGTCCTTTTGCTTTATGGAACTTACTTTTAATGGGATGAGACAAACAACAACTCAACACTTTATGAGTCAGATGGTTAAAAAAAATGCTATCATAAAATAAAGGTGCAAGACATAGAAAAGCAGAGAGGGTAGGAGGGGATGGTAATAATAAACATAGCTAGATGAAATCACTCTACAAAGGCAGTGTTAGAGTATGGGAGGAAATGAGGGGGCTAGTCATATTTCAGTTCAGTTCAGTCACTCAGTCATGTCCAACTCTTTGCAACCCAATGCACGCCAGGCTTCCCTTTCCATCACCAACTTTCAGAGTTTACTCAAACTCATGTCCATTGAGTCAGCGATGCCATCCTACCATCTCATCCTCTGTCGTTCCCCTCTCTTCCAGCCTTCAACCTTTCCCAGCATCAGGGTCTTTTCAAATGAGTCAGTTCTTCTCATCAGGTGGCCCAAATATTGGAGTTTCAGCTTCAGCATCAGTCCTTCCAATGAATATTCAGGACTGATTTCTTTTAGGATGGACTGGCTTGACCTCCTTGCCATCCAAGGGACTCTTAATCGTCTTCTCCAACACCACAGTTCAAAAGCATCAGTTCTTTGGTGCTCAGCTTTCTGTATAGTCCAACTCTCACATCTGTACATGACCACTGGAAAAACCATAGCCTTGACTAGATGGACCTTTGTTGCAAAGTAATGTCTCTGCTTTTTTTTTTTTTTTTTTTTTTAATGTCTCTGCTTTTTAATATGCTGTCTAGGTTGGTCATATCTTTTCTTCCAAGGAGTAAGTGTCTTTTGTTCATGGTTGCAGTCACCATCTGCAGTGATTTTGGAGCCCCCCAAAAATAAAGTCAGCCACTGTTTCTGCTGTTTCCCCATCTATTTGCTATGAAGTGATGGGGCCAGATGACTTGATCTTAGTTTTCTGAATGTTGAGCTTTAAGCCAACTTTTTCACTCTCCTCTTTCACTTTCATCAAGAGGCTCCTTATTTGTTCTTCGCTTTCTGCTATTAGGGTGATGTCATCTGCATATCTGAGGTTATTGATATTTCTTCCAGCAATTTGATTCCAGTTTGTGCCTCATCCAGTTCAGCGTTTCTCATGATGTACTCTGCATATACATTAAATGAGTAGGGTGACAATATACAGCCTTGACATACTCCTTTGCCTATTTGGAACCAGTCTGTTGTTCCATGTCCAGTTCTGACTGTTACTTCCTGACCTGCATACAGATTTCTCAGGAGGCAGGTCAGGTGGTTTGGTATTCCCATCTCTTGAAGAATTTTCCACAGTTTGTTATGATCCACACAGTCAAAGGCTTTGGCATAGTCAATAAAGAAGGAATAGATGTTTTCCTGGAACTCTCTTGCTTTTTTGATGATCCAACAGATGTTGTCAATTTGATCTCTGGTTCTTCTGCCTTTTCTAAATCCAGCTTAAACATCTGGAAGTTCGCAGTTCATGTACTGTTGAAGCCTGGCTTGGATAATTTTGAACATTACTTTGCTAGCATGTGAGATGAGTGCAATTGTGTGGTAGTTTAAACATTGTTTGGCATTGTCTTTCTTTGAGATTGGAATGAAAATTGACCTTTTCCAGTCCTGTGGCCACTGCTGAGTTTTCCAAATTTGCTAGCATATTGAGTGCAGCACTTTCACAGTATCATTTTTTAAGGATTTGAAACAGCTCAACTGGAGTTCCATCACCTCCACTAGGTTTGTATTTAGGTTATGCCAATAGACAGGAGTATGACTGGCATCATGATACAGTGGATCAAGGAACAGTGTTAAGACTAATGTGACTGAAGCTAAATGAACAAGAGGAAGAGTAGTAGGGGTTGAAATCAAAGGGTTGGAGTGAAGGAGTTACTATGTTGAACATTGGTGGGAATGGGAAAAACTGCTACTAAGACAGAGCATGCAAGCATTGGAGAGTCTTGAGCAGAGGAGAGAGATGAGTTTTCTTATATTTTATAAGGGTTTGCTCTGGTGGTTATATGTGAATAGACTGAAGAATTTAGGGCATGAGAAGAGGCCAAAGGCCAACTACTAGTCTAAGTGGATAAGAACTGAAAGTTGGTCATTAGAGTTAGCAGCATGATGACCATATTCTGACTTTGACAAGAACTTCCCAGCATGACATTGTATATAAGCAGCCACTGAGATGGACCTCAGCATCCTGGATATACATTAGGGATCCACCCCTGTGGAGGGAGAATAAGAAAGCAAAATGGAGTAGAGGATGAACTTGAACCATGATGCATTTGCTTTGTGATACAAGTTCTAAAAAGGATTGGATAGTTCTATGGAGTGCTAAGAACATAATTGGAGTGTCACGGGTGTTTTCATTGGGCTTAAATATTAATAACCTGGTACAATCAGTCATTGGATGCTTGCCCACCCGGAGGGGCATGTGCTTATTTGGGTAAGGTAGCTTTCTGCAACTGAAGCAAACCCTGAAGTAGCTGGTAGCTGGAGTTTTTCTGTGCAGTGATCCAGCTTCAGGGGAAAATATGAACACAGGAGAGTGGGGGAATTGCTGGAGTGATGTACCTTTGAAGGTGAAAGAAACTGGCATCTAGTTGATCTTTGAACAAAGTAGTGTTAACTAGTGGTTATCAAAAGGTAAGCATATAATTATAAAGTGACCTATTTATTTTCCCCATTAAATATTTCCAGTGACATTAAATTTATTAGAGGAAAACCTAGGGAGGAAAATCTTAGGTTATTTCCTACTCATTTAAAAAAAGCCATTTTTAGAAGGTGACTCTAGAAGAGTTTCCTTTCATAGATCTCTCATCAAATTATTGAGTTCAGCAACCTATAAAAATGTCATTCTACCATTATACTTAAAATTTGAAGAGAAGTTGGAAATCATGTTGGAAAAATGTTTGATTTTCAATTTTGTGAAGTTTGGCCTGAAAGCTTCTGAAACCTGTTGTAGTGGTATCATACTGTACTACCACTCCCCAACCCCAGGACCTGAAACACACATTTTAGTGGTACAAGTGAGGTGGTATAGAAATCTGGAGTTGAGGAATAGGGTGATGTTCTGTGACTCCTACTGGGATGACATGTATTTTTCTTGTCAACTCAATTGCTTTTCAGCATAGAGCATGCTAGTCACATGAACACACTATACTGAAGAGAAATAAAATATGTAACGTAAGTCACATAAATTCAAATTTTGTGTGTGGTAACTTTGTTATACCTTATTTCATTTATTAAAGTCCAAAAAAGACCTCTTAAGGACTTCCCTGGTGATCCAGCAGTTAAGACTGAACTTCCACTGCAGCGGGCACCAGTTTAATCGGTTGGGGAACTAAGATCCCACATGCCACCTGATGTGGCAAACAAACAAACAAAAAAAAAACTCACAACAAAACCCTTCCTAACTTTGTAGTGGACGTGGTTTTAAAATTTACATTGGAAATGAATAAAACTGGCAGTACTGTGCTTTATGTCCAAGCAATTAGAATACTAGGAAACATATTTGTTGGAGAGAGATTCACTCTAAGTCGGCTGCAGTAAGGCAGGAACAGTTCTAGGAGAGATAACTAACATAGACTTGTAAACTTTTGAGAGGTCAGTGAAAAAGGACACAGAAATTTCTCCTCTGGAGGGCACTGCATAACAGTTAGCAGTCCAATGAGAATGACGGTTGATGACCTCTGACTGTTTCTTTCAACCTTAGGATTCTCTTCCAGTCTGTCCCAGAAGCACTGTTGGCTGATGGCTGAACTACTTTATTTCTCTACGCCTCATTTCTCTCCCTAATAAATTTGTGCATGTTCTTCTAACACATCTGGTGGAATTGTTGTAAGGAAACCCACCCGTAAAGATTATTTTCACCTAAAGTTTGGATTCAACTTAGTTCTATCACCTGACATTACAACAGCCATATACTTTTGCAAGCTTCTTTCTTAAGAAGTGAAAGAGAAAGATACAGATGTGTTAAGAGCTTATCATTATTGGTTAACGAAGGTTGTAACCAAAAAGAAATCATAAAAGTTAAGGGCTTTTAAAGATCAATTAGAGTTTGTGTTGGATTCCATTATATCCCCCATTTTATTTCAGTCCACACCTATTTCCACTTTTCTCCAATATCAACAGCCACTGCAGTTAGGGCATTCCATTGCCAGGAATGCACTTCTTGCTATAACATATGCAAGCCCTATTCACTGTTCAAATCACTCTCATTACATATTCTTCTGTTAGTTCAGGTCTCATTGATCTTTTTTTTATTCACAAATCCAATAGGATTTATAGTTTGCAGAATACTCTTTTAGATTTAATTACACAAGGTCATGTATTGTTCACCAGAGTTTCCATTGTCTCATTTTATTCCCAACACCTACCACAGTGTTCTGCCATTAAAAGATCCCCGGTAATTGCCCTCTTAAAACACTGATTTAGTCATGAGGCTTCTAAAGGAACACTCTGTGCATCTTTCAAGGGCATAGTCCAGGTTCAGTTAGACCTGGACTTCTAATTAATTGCATTTCTAAGGAGTGACTGCAGTTTTCATTTTTCAAAGAGTTTTGGACTAGATAATTTGGATCAATTATCCTGAAAGTAAAATTGGCAGACAGTATTTATTTATCTGTGGAGTCAGAGAAAAGGAATTTAAAAAAAAAAGAAAAAAAGCCTCTCACAAAGGCATGCAATTTTCCTCTTAACATAATCGTACAAGAGTTCAGAAATAAAATAGAGCAAAAATAATTATCTACTTGTTTAAGAAATATTCTTTGTTGTTTCATGGTTCAAAATGGTAAGCAAAGTCATTCATTTAGAACTAAAATCTTGACAAATATTAACATAAATGATTGAATGTACACATGGATAAATCACCT
Organism: Dama dama; assembly: GCF_033118175.1. Taxonomy (NCBI): domain Eukaryota; kingdom Metazoa; phylum Chordata; class Mammalia; order Artiodactyla; family Cervidae; genus Dama; species Dama dama. The sequence continues at coordinate 38,498,678 of NC_083689.1, forward strand.
CTGAAAGAGTTTTTGTCATAATAGTTAACCTTAAAAACATACTACTGTGAAAATTGAAGCATAAATAAGGAGACATACAGCGTCAGGGTGGTTGTTCCTTGAGGGGAAATGAGACTGGGGAAGGTTTGAAAGGTAACCCAACTGAATATGTATGATTTATTTAAAAAGAAACAATCTGGAGCAAATATGGTAAAAGAGAATAACATTCTTTAATTCAGGGTTAATTGGGCTTCGTTGGTGGCTCAACTGGTGAAGAATCTGCCTGCAATGCAGGAGACATGGGTTCAATCCCTGGGTTGGGAAGATCCCCTAGAGAAGGGAAAAGCTACCCACTCCAGTATTCTGGCCTGGTGAATTCCATGGAGTGTATAATCCATGGGGTCGCAAAGAGTTGGATACATCTGAGTGATTTTTACTTTCACAGGTATGAATACTGCTGTATTATTCCCAGTGTTCATTTTCTAAGATCTTGTTAAGTAAAAAATGTTAATAATCTAGTGTCTTCAAGTTTCCTATTTTGAAAGATAACAGTCATATTTCATTGTTAATTGACACTTTGATGAGCCAATTAAATCTACCTAATATATATTAAGCACCTAACATATACATAGAACACTCTCAGGAAGTTAATGGGGTGAGAGTAAATAAGTGAATTATAGGAATAAAATGACTCAACGGATATTAGGAATGGTAAGATCTGCAGTAATTTTAAAGGTGGAATGGAGTGAAGTGGGAATTCTGGAAAGGATACAACCTTCAAAAACCAAATAGGAAACTCAGTATAAGTTTGGGAAATAGTGAATCATACATTTTAGATTAAACCCTGGAAGCAGAAAGAAATCAGTCTTGCCCCTGTTCCTTAGAGTATTAAGCATACATTTCCTCCCCTATACACTAGGAGAATTAAAAACTAGATTATAAGCAAGTCACAGTAGGAAATAAAATAAAACATTGTTTTCCAGTTTTTTTTTTTTTTTGCTGTATATCATTTTCCTCAACCAAAAATAGCATCATATTCATTTTGGAATTTTTTAAAGAGAAATAGGGCAAGGATGAATTTTCGATTAATGAAAGTTACAAGTTAATCAGAAAATATAGCTCTCAACTTCTAAGCAGTAAATAAACTGGCAATATAACATTTAAGGAAAGATTGTTAAACATGTAAGTGTAAATTAACAGGAACCCAATTAGTAGTAAATTTTAATGTATCATTTTCAGTTCTTACCAGGAAAAAATATGCAAAAAAGTAGTAATGCTTTTTGCTACTCAACTGATAAAAATGAATATATGTATCTTGTAAACAAAGATTATGGTTCATTCAAACATTCAGTTGATGTAGCTAAAATCAGAATAAAAATTAGTCTGCACACTATTAGAGCCAGTCTAATAGAGAAGTGTATACTGGCTGCTGTAGCCCAGCACTGTGTAATAAAACATTCAGCAATGATGAAATGCTCTTTATTTGCATAATTCATAACAGCTTTCTATACAGTACTATAAATACTAGATATATGTGGCTATTGCATACTTCAGATGTGGCTAGTGTGACTGAAGAACACAATTTTAATGCTATTTCAATTGGTTAAATAGTCACATGGAGGTTACTGGCTTATATATTGAGTAACCTACCTCTAGCATTTTATGTTTATGTTTTCAAGTGATTGAATTAAAAATCGTCCCAATCTAGAAAGCTGAGCACCAAAAAATTGATGCTTTTGAACTATGGTGTTGGAGAAGACTCTTGAGTGTCCCTTGGACTGCAAGGAGATCCAACCAGTCCATCCTAAAGGAGATCAGTCCTAGGTGTTCATTGGAAGGACTGATGCTGAAGCTGAAACTCCAGTACTTTGGCCACCTCATGCAAAGAGTTGACTCATTGGAAAAGACCCTGATGCTGGGAGGGACTGGGGACAGGAGGAGAAGGGGACGACAGAGAATGAGATGGCTGGGATGGCATCACCAACTCGATGGGCATGAGTTTGAATAAACTCCGGGAGCTGGAGATGGACAGGGAGGCCCGGTGTGCTGCAATTCATGGGGTCGCAAAGAGTCGGACACAACTGAGCGACTGAACTGAACTGAACTGAGCTATTGTAAATAGTTTTGGTAGTTTGCAAAATGAGAATCAAATGGTGCTTAGCTAACAAAAAAAGTAAGAACTGAGGTCTTTTTTCTAAAAATCTGATCAAACAATGTGACTTAAAGCTTCCTAGTTTTTTGAGAACTGGTGAAAATAAGGATTTAAAAATATTTTTTATTCATATATTAAATATATCTTGTGGATGTTCATGCATTTTCATATCACTTGCTGCTTCTGCTGCTGCTAAGTTGCTTCAGTTGTGTCCGACTCTGTGTGACCCCATAGATGGCAGCCCATCAGGCTTTCCCGTCCCTGGGATTCTCCAGGCAAGGGTACTGGAGTGGGTTGCCATTTCCTTCTCCAATGCGTGAAAGTGAAGTCGCTCAGTCGTGCCATACTCTTAGCGACCGCATGGACTGCAGCCCACCAGGCTCCTCTGTCCATGGGATTCTCCAGGCAAGGGTACTGGAGTTGGGTGCCATCGCCTTCTCAGTCATATCACTTGACTAAACAGAAAAGCAGGCCATCATTTCAAATGCTTTGAAATTCTGAAACCTGAAATTACTCAATACCTGCACCATTTAGTTTTGATCAGTTTCAGAAAGCAGAAAGTGATTTATTATGATAGTAATTTAATGGAACTCACTTAAGATTAGTTTCCTAAACTAAACATTTAACATGTTCCTCCTTGTAACACTTCTGGAATCATGTGTTCTCTTCAAATAAATGCAAACATAAATCTATGCTATCAAGGAAATAAATGACCCAAATCATGCCAGTGACCCATACATGAAGTGGCTATCATAACAAATGAATTTATATCTTTGAGGAAAAACATGTACATTCAAATGTATTCAGGAAAACAGAATATAGCTACAGATAATATTAGGAAAGTAGTGTGGGGATATTTCTGAAATAGCAAGAGCAATTTGAAAATTTTCTTTGTATTAAAAATAACTATGAATATTAAGTAGTTCATCTATAGAGCATTTGAAATGCAAAAGCAAATTTCTAGAAGAATTTTCTAAATCTGTGGACCAAGTATAAATTTTAATTTTTCAATAAATCTCCTGAGGTTAAGAAATTGGGAACCATCTAGTGAGACCTGAACACTCATCAAATAGGTATCAGTAATATATTATATCTGGGACTTTCCAGGTGGTGAAGTGGTAAAGAATCCATCTGCCAGTGCATGAGGCATAAGGGATGCAGGTTAGATCCATAGGTCAGGAAGATCCAGTGGAGGGGGGAATGGCAAGCCACCCCAGCATTCTAAATGTGATAACCCTGTAAGGGAGCATTACAGGCTACAGTCTATGGAGAAGCAAACAGTCGGATATGACTGAGCATATACACACACACTATAAAAAATAGAACTTAATGACCCAGATAACCATGATGGTGTGATCACTCACCTAGAGCCAGACATTCTGGAATGTGAAGTCTAGTGGGCCTTAGGAAGCTTTACTATGAACAAAGCTAGAGGAGGTGATGGAATTCCAGCTGAGCTATTTCAAATTCTAAAAGATGATGCTGTGAAAGTGCTGCACTCAATATGCTAGCAAATTTGGAAAACTCAGCAGTGGCCACAGGACTGGAAAAGGTCAGTTTTCATTCCAATCCCAAAGAAAGTCAATGCCAAAGAATGTTCAAACTACTGCACAATTGCACTCATCTTACATGATAGCAAAATAATGCTCAAAATTATCCAAGCCAGGCTTCAACAGTACATGAACCGTGAACTTCAGATGTTCAAGCTGGATTTAGAAAAGGCAGAGGACCAGAGATTAAATTGCCAACATTTGGATCACCAAAAAAAGTGAGAGACTTCCAGAAGAAAATCTGCTTCTGCTTCACTGACTACACTAAAGCCTTTGACTGTGTGGATCATAACAAACTGTGGAAAATTCTTCAAGATATGGGAATACCAGACCACCTCACCTGCCTCCTGAGAAACCTGTATGCAGGTCAAGAAGCTACAGTTGGAGCTGGACATGGAACGATGGACTGGTTCAAAACTAGGAAAGGAGTATGTCAAGGCTGTATATTGTCACCCTGCTTATTTAACTTATATGCAGAGAACATCATGTGAAATGCTGGACTGGATGAAGCACATGCTGGAATCAAGATTGCCAGGAGAAATATCAATAGCGTCAGATATACAGATGATACCACCCTTATGGAAGAAAGCAAAGAAGAACTATAGAGCCTCTTGAAGAAGGTGAAAGAGGAAAGTGAAAAACCTGACTTAAAACTCAACATTCAAAAAACGAGGATCATGGCATCTGGTCTCATCACTTCATGGCAAATAGATGGGGGAAAAATAGAAACAGTGACAGACTTTATTTTCTTGAGCCCCAAAATCACTGCAGATGGGGACTGCAGCCATGAAATAAAAAAGATGCTCGCTCCTTGGAAGAAAAGCTATAACCACCTTAGACAGCATATTAAAAAGCAGAGACATTGCTTTGCCAACAAAAGTTCATCTAGTCAAAGCTATGGTTTTTCCAGTGGTCAAATATGGATGTGAGAGTTGGATCATAAAGAAGGCTGAGCACTGAAGAATTGATGCTTTTGAACTGTGGTGTTGGAGAAGACTCTTGAGAGTCCCTTGGACTGCAAGGAGATCAAACCAGTCAATATTAAACAAAACCAATCCTGATATTCATTGGAAGAACTGATGCTGAAGCTGAAGCTCCAATTCTTTGGCCATCTGACATGAAGAGCCAGCTCATTAGAAAAGACCCTGATGCTGGGAAAGATTGAAGAAAGGAGGAGAAGGGGATGACAGAGGAAGTGATAGTTGGATAGTATCACCAACCAAATGGACATGAGTTTGAACAAGCTCTAGGAGACAGTGCTGCAGTCCATAGGGTCGCAATGAGTTTTACACAACTGAGTGACTGAACAACAACGATACACACACACACACACACACACCCATGCACACACATTATATATTACACTGCCAAACCAACATCAGTGACATCAGATATTTTTCTCAGCTTCACTTGTACTGTTTTACTTCATTGACCAGACTAACATTATAAAATAAATGATACACACACACACCCTCATGCACATACATTATATATTACACTACCAAACCAATGTCAATGACATCAGATATTTTTCTCAGCTTCACTTTTACTGTTTTACTTCCGTGACCAGATTAAGATTATAAAATAAATGATACACACACACACACACACTCATGCACACACATTATATATTACACTGCCAAACCAACATCAATGACATCAGATATTTTTCTCAGCTTCGCTTTTACTGTTTTACTTCCTTGACCAGAATAAGATTATAAAATAATGCCCCAATGTGGAAACTTATATTCACATCAGTATATGTTTGCTTATGTGTGAGTATGTTTGTGTATACATATATACACATGTGTATTTTATGTGTATATTTTAAACTGGAAAATTACGCCTTTTTACTCTATCCTTCCTATGTCTGGGACCTATGGTTGTAAAGGTTAGAAATATAGTTTGTAAAATTCAACTTATTAAAAAGTAATTTGAGGAAATTCCCTGACAATCCAGTGGTTAGGGCATGGTGTGGCCCAAAAAAGAAAAAGTAATTTGATTTTTTGAGAATTTAGAGAAGTATTTTGTTGTATTTTATATAACCCATTAATATATATTGTATTTAACATTAAAAAATAAACTTACTCTTTTGTTAAACTTAATTAAAACCTGAAAATAAGGCTCAAATGGTTTTATGTTCTTTCAGGGTCATATTAGAGTGTTACCTATCAAACTAGGTCATCTGAATTTCTAAGGGAATGTGACTTATTTGACTTTCTGTTTAGGATTAATTAGGACCGAGATTCTTTAAAGTTAGACATTAACTTGGAGAAAACAGATAATAGGTAAGCTATTTTGGTACAATACTGATTTATTGATTTCAGTCTTATAAAGAAGATACTTTCCAAGATTATGATTTTTCGAATCATTTAAAAAACTCTAAACACTTTTTTTGCAAATTTTTCCCCTTATTATATGTCTTTTTGCATTCTCTCTTGAACCACTTTTGTCATTCTGCTGGTCCATCATTAGTGAGTTGAACAAAATTTTGACACATGCTCATGGTGAATTTATATGACAATTAGACTTTTAACGTTTTGTTTGAGATCACTATTATATGTTGAAGACAAGATTTTTAAAAGCTAATAAAATTTCATGGAATGCTTGGCACAATGTATCATTAGGAAAAAGCCATAAGGTTGTATGATATTTGAGGCTAAGGAAACCTGAGAAGGAACATCATCTCTGTGGGAAATGGCTTACAATTCTCCACATACCATCTGTTCATCACAATCAATGCAATGACCATCAGAAGTAAGAGGAGGCAAATCTGTAAACTTCCCATTTAGTACTCTTTTTTTAAACTCTAATTATCATTAAGGCAAAATTCATTAAATTATCTTTTGTGTGGAGTAGTGGATACATCAATTTAACAACATGTCTCTTGCCTCCTGGGAACAGATTAAGATAAATAATAGTGATAAATCCAAGGGCAAACTGACATATACATAAGATTATCACCATGAGTAAATGATGATAGTAAATTATCACAGAGTAAATGGATAAGATTAATATTTGTTTTAAAAAGAAGAGAAAATATGACTCTCACTCAGAAGTTACAGAATGCTGTGGTCTTTTTTACCACTTCAGTATTCTTGCCTTGAGAACCCCCTTAACAGGATGAAAAGACAAAAAGATAGGAAACTGAAAGATGAACTCCCCAGGTCAGTAGGCGCCCATATGCTACTGGAGATCAGTGGATAAATAACTCCAGAAATAATGAAGAGACGGAGCCAAAGCAAAAACAACACCCAGTTGTGGATGTGACTGGTGATGGAAGTAAATTCCAATGCTGTAAAGAGCAATATTGCATAGGAACCTGGAATGTTAGGTCCATGAATCAAGGCAAATTGGAAGTGGTCAAACAGGAGATGGCAAGAATGAATGTTGACATTTTAGGAATCAGTGAACTTAAATGGACTGGAATGGGTGAATTTAATTCAGATGACCATTATATCTACTACTGTGGGCAAGAATACCTTAGAAGAATCCCTTAAGAATCCCTTAGTAGCCATCATAGTCAATAAAAGAGTCCGAAATGCAGTACTTGGATGCAAGCTCAAAAACGACAGAATGATCTTTTCGTTTCCAAGGCAAACCATTCAATACCTTGGTAATCCAAGTCTATGCCCCAAACATTAATGTTGAAGAAGCTGAAGTTGAATGGTTCTTTGAAGACTTATAAGACTTTCTAGAACTAATACCCAAAAAAGAAGTCCTTTTCATTATAGGGGTCTGGAATGCAAAAGTAGGAAGTCAAGAAACCCCTGAGTAACAGGCAAATTTGGCCTTCGAGTACAGAATGAAGCAAGGCAAAGGCTAATAGAGTTTTGCCAAGAGAACGCACTGGTCATAGCAAACACCCACTTCCAACAACACAAGAGAAGACACCACACATGGACATCACCAGATGGTCAACACCGAAATCAGATTTATTATATTCTTTTTAGCCAAAGAAGGAGAAACTCTATAAAGTCAGCAAAAACAAGAGCAGGAGCTGACTGTGGCTCAGATCATGAACTTCTTATTGCCAAATTCAGACGTAAATTGAAGAAAGTGGGGAAAACCATTAGACCATTAAGGTATGATCTAAATCAAACCTCTTATGATTATACAGTGGAAAAGACCAATAGATTCAAGGGATTAGATCTGATAGAGTGTCTGGAGAACTATGGATGGATGTTCGTGACATTGTACAGGAGGCAGTGATCAAGATGATCCACAAGAAAAAGAAATGGAAAAAGGCAAAATGGTTGTCTGAGAAGGTCTTGCAAATAGATGTGAAAAGAAGAGAAGCAAAAGGCAAAGGATAAAAGGAAAGATATACCGATTTGAATGCAGAGTTCCAAAGAAAAGCAAGGAGAGATAAGAAACCTTCCTCAATGATCAATGAGAGGAAATAGAGGAAAACAATAGAATGGGAAAGACCAGAGATCTCTTCAAGAAAATGAGAGATACCAAGGGAACCTTTCATACAAAGATGGGTACAATAAAGGACAGAAATGGTATGGACCTAACAGAAGCAGAAGATATTAAGACGAGGTGGCAAGAATATACAGAAGAACTATACAAAAAAATCTTCATGACCCAGATAACCATAATGATGTGATCATTCACCTAGAGCCAGACATTCTGGAATGTGAAGTCAAGTGGGCTTTAGGAAACATCACCATGGGCAAAGCTAGTGCATGTGTTGGAATTCAAGTTGAGCTATTTCAAATCCTAAAAGATAATGCTGTGAAAGTGCTACACTCAATATGCCAGCAAATCTGGAAAACTCGGCAGGGGCCACAGGACTGGAAAAGGTCTGCTTTCATTCTAATCCCAAAGAAAGGCAATGCCAAAGAATGTTCAAACTACCACAAATTTGCACTCATCTCTAGCTAGCAAAGTAATGCTCAAAATTCTCCAAGCCAGTCTTCAACAGTATGTGGACCATGAACTTCCAGATGTTCAAGCTGAATTTAGAAAAGACAGAGGAACCAGAGATCAAATTGCCAACATCCATTGGATCATCAAAAAACCAAGAGAGAACCAGAATGACATCTACTTCTGCTTTATTGACTATGCCAAAGCCTTTGACCGTGTAGATCACCACAAACTGTGGAAAATTCTTAAAGTGATGGGAACACCAAACCACCTGACCTGCCTTATGAGAAATCTGTGTGCAGGTCAAAATGCAGCAGTTAGAACTGGACATGGAACAACAGACTGGTTCCAAATCAGGAAAGAAGTATATCAAGGCTGTATATTATCACCCTGCTTATTTAACTTATATGTAGAGTTCATCGTGAGAAATGCTGGACTGGATGAAGCACAAGCTGGAATCAAGATTGCTGGGAGAAATATCAGTAACCTTGGATATGCAGATGACACCACTCTTATGGCAGAAAATGAAGAAGAACTAAAGAGCCTCTTGATGAAAGTGAAAGAGGAGAGTGAAAAAGTTGTCTTAAAGCTCAACATTCAGAAAACTAAGATCATGGCATATGGTCCCATCACTTCATGGCAAATAGGTGGGTAAACAGTGGAAACAGTGACAGACTTTATTTATTTATTTATTTTGGAGGGGATGCAAAATCACTGCAGATGGTGACCTCAGCCATGAAATAAAAAAGATGCTTGCTCCTTGCAAGAAAAGTTATGACCAACCTAGACAGCATATTAAAGAACAGAGACATTACTTTGCCAACAAAGTTTGTGTAGTTAAAGCTATGGTTTTTCTGGTAGTCATGTATGGATGTGAGATTGGACTATAAAGAAAGCTGAGTGCCAAAGAACTGATGCTTTTGAACTGTGGTGTTGAAGAAGACTCTTGAGAGTCTCCTGGACTGCAAGGAGATCCAACCAGTCCATCCTAAAGGAAATCAGTCCTGAATATTCATTGGAAGGACTGATGCCAAAGCTGAAACTCCAATACTTTGGCCAGCTGATATGAAGAACTGACTCATTTGAGAAGACCCTGATGCTGGGAAAGATTGAATGCAGAATGAGAAGGGGTCGACAAAGGATGAGATGGTTAGATGGCATCACTGACTCAATGGACATGAGTTTGAGTAAACTCAGGGAGTTGGTGATGGACAGGGAGGCTTGGCGTGCTGCAGTCCATGGGGTCACAGAGTCAGACATGGCTGAGCAACTGAACTGGACTGAACTGAATCGAGAGGTGGTTGTGGACATTTTTAAGAATTTTTTTTATTTTATTTTTTACTCTAAGTCAGAGACCCAGTGGTCTTAGTTGGGAATCTAGTGCTAAGAACTTTGAGGGTAGAAGGGACTGCTGAAAACTATACAAGTTACTTTCTGTGCTTAATGAACTTGTCCAAGTAATGTGTTCCAGTAATCAGGTTTGTCTCAGTTGCTTTGTGTGTGTGTGTGTGTATTTTTACTGCAGTCTGTTTGTCAATAATTGTGAAATGCTGCAATAGCCTTTGAAATACTTATTTTGAAGACAAGATCTGGGTGCTATGTGGGCTCATTGATATTTGGATGTCATTGCTTCTAGGGCCATTCCAGAGACAGAGCTGAGAAATTTAACTATGACCTTATACTGATAGCTCCAATTTTAGTGCAAATAGGTTTCTCCTTGGTTTTCCACAATTTGTACTTTTCTCCCCTGTTCCACACTGAGGATGACTAGAACTTATAGTGATGTCACCTCTTTCAATTCTTATATATTAATATACATCTTTTCTGTCATGGATAATCTGATAAGGGATTTATAAATTTATTTCCTCTCAAAGAATCAGCTTTTGATTTTAATTTTTATTTTATATTATAGTTGATGTTGTGCTAGTTTCAAGTGTATAGCCAAGTGATTCAGTTATCCATATACATATGTTAGTTCTTTCTCAGAGTCTTTTCCCATAAAGGTTATTGCAGAGTATTAACTATAGATCCTTTTTCTATATGGTGGGTCCTTGTTGATTATATATTGTAGATAGTAGTATGTATATGTTAGAATCTGCTTTTGCTGTCTACAAAATCATGGCAGAGACAAGGCGGAGCAGGAATATGTAAGATCATGCTCTGGGATGTATGGAGGATTTTTCTCCTTTTAATTATGTTTATTTTGTTTTTTGTTGTTGCGTTGTTCAAGTCGCTCAGTCATGTACAACTCTTTGCAACCCCATAGACTGCAGTAGGCCAGGATCCCTGTCCTTCACTAACTCCCGGAGCTAGGTCAAACTCATGCCCACTGAATCAGTGATGCCATACAATCATCTCATCCTCTTCTGTCCCCTTCTCCTGCCTTCAATCTTCCACAGCATCAGGGTCATTTGCAATGAGTCAGCTCTTTGCATCAGGTGGCCAAAGTATTGGAGCTTCATCGTAAGTTGTTCCAGTGAATATTCAGGGTTGATTTCGTTTAGGATTGATGGGTTTAATCTCCTTGCAGTCCAAGGGACTCTCAAGAGTTTTCTGCAGCACCACAGTTCAAAAGAATCAATTCTTCAGCACTCATCTTTCTTTATGGTCCAAACTCACATTCATACATGACTAGTGGAAAAACCATAGCTTTGACTATTCAGACCTTTATTGGCAGAGTAATGTCTCTGCTTTTTAATACACTGTCTAGGTTGGCCATAGCTTTTCTCCCAAGGAGCAAGTGTCTTTTAATTTCATGGCTGAAGTCACCACCCGCAGTGATTTTGGAGCCCAAGAAAATAGTCTGTCATTGTTTCCAATTTGTCTCCATCTATTTTGCCATGAAGTGATGGAACCAGATGCCATGATCTTAGTTTTTTGAGTTTTAAGCCAGATTTTTTACTCTTTTCTTTCACACTCATCAAGAAGCTCTTTAGTTCCTCTTCACTTTCTGCCATTAAGGTGGTATCATTTGCAAATCTGAGGTTATTGATATTTCTCTCCCTGCAATCTTTAGGCCAGCTTGTGCTTCATCCAGCCTGGAATGTCACATGATGTAATCTGCATATAAATTAAATAAGCAGGATGATAATACACAGCCTGACACACTCCTTAACCAATTTGTAACCAGTCTGTTGTTCCATGTCCAGTTCTGTTGCATCTTGATTTGCGTGCAGGTTTCTCAGGAGCCAGGTAATGTGGTCTGGTTTTCCCACTGCTTTAAGAATTTCCCAGTTTGTTGTAATCCACACAGTCAAAGGCATTAGTATAGTCAATGAAGCAGAAATTGATGTTTTTCTGGAATTCCCTTGCTTTTTCTATGATCCAACGGATGTTGGCGATTTGATCTCTGGTTCCTCTACCTTTTCTAAATATATCTTGAACATCTGGAAGTTTTCAGTTCATGTGCTGTTGAAGAATGAACTTCAACAGGATGAATGATTCTTGCTTAGAGAATTTGGGGCATTACTTTGCTAGCATGTGAAATGAGTGAAATTTTGTGGAAGTTTGAACATTCTTTGGCATTGACCTTTTTTGGGATTGGAGTGAAATTTGACCTTTTCTGACCTTGTGGCAAACGGTGAGTTTTCCAAATTTTCTGGCATATTGATTACAGCACTTTAACAGCATTGTCTTTTAGGATTTGAAATAGTTCAGCTGGAATTTCATCACCTCCAGTAACTTTGTTCTAAGTAATGCTTCCTAATACCCACTTGACTTCACCCTCCAGGATGTCTGGCTCTACATGAGTGATCACACCATCATGGTTATCTGGATCATTAAGACCTGTTTTTTTTATTTTATTTTATTTTTATTTTTAATTTTTTTATTAGTTGGAGGCTAATTACTTCACAACATTTCAGTGGGTTTTGTCATACATTGATATGAATCAGCCATGGATTTACACGTCTTCCCCATCCCAATCCCCACTCCCACCTCCCTCTCTACCCGATTCCTCTCGAAACATCCCACCCTCGCCTTCTCCCACAGAGTCCAAAAGTCTGTTCTGTATTTCTGTGTCTCTTTTTCTGTTTTGCATATAGGGTTATCGTTACCATCTTTCTAAATTCCATATATATGTGTTAGTATGCTGTAATGTTCTTTGTCTTTCTGGCTTACTTCACTCTGTATAAGGGGCTCCAGCTTCATCCATCTCATTAAGACTGGTTCAAATGAATTCTTTTTAATGGCTGAGTAATATTCCATGGTGTATATGTACCACAGCTTCCTTATCCATTCATCTGCTGATGGGCATCTAGGTTGCTTCCATGTCCTGGCTATTATGAACAGTGCTGCGATGAACATTGGGGTGCATGTGTCTCTTTCAGATCTGGTTTCCTCAGTGTGTATGCCCAGAAGTGGGATTGCTGGGTCATATGGCAGTTCTATTTCCAGTTTTTTAAGAAATCTCCACACTGTTTTCCATAGCGGCTGTACTAGTTTGCATTCCCACCAACAGTGTAAGAGGGTTCCCTTTACTCCACACCCTCTCCAGCATTTATTGCTTGTAGACTTTTGGATAGCAGCCATCCTGACTGGCGTGTAATGGTACCTCATTGTGGTTTTGATTTGCATTTCTCTAATAATGAGTGATGTTGAGCATCTTTTCATGTGTTTATTAGCCATCTGTATGTCTTCTTTGGAGAAATGTCTGTTTAGTTCTTTGGCCCATTTTTTGATTGGGTCATTTATTTTTCTGGAATTGAGCTGCAGGAGTTGCTTGTATATTTTTGAAATTAATCCTTTGTCTGTTTCTTCATTTGCTATTATTTTCTCCCAATCTGAGGGCTGTCTTTTCACCTTACTTATAGTTTCCTTTGTAGTGCAAAAGCTTTTAAGTTTCATTAGGTCCCATTTGTTTAGTTTTGCTTTTATTTCCAATATTCTGGGAGGTGGGTCATAGAGGATCTTGCTGTGATTTATGTCGGAGAGTGTTTTGCCTATGTTCTCCTCTAGGAGTTTTATAGTTTCTGGTCTTACATTTAGATCTTTAATCCATTTTGAGTTTATTTTTGTGTATGGTGTTAGAAAGTGTTCTAGTTTCATTCTTTGACAAGTGGTTGACCAGTTTTCCCAGCACCACTTGTTAAAGAGGTTGTCTTTTTTCCATTGTATATCCTTGCCTCCTTTGTCGAAGATAAGGTGTCCATAGGTTCGTGGATTTATCTCTGGGCTTTCTATTCTGTTCCATTGATCTATATTTCTGTCTTTGTGTCAGTACCATACTGTCTTGATGACTGTGGCTTTGTAGTAGAGTCTGAAGTCAGGCAGGTTGATTCCTCCAGTTCCATTCTTCTTTCTCAAGATTACTTTGGCTATTCGAGGTTTTTTGTATTTCCATACAAATTGTGAAATTCTTTGGTCTAGTTCTGTGAAAAATACCATTGGTAGCTTGATAGGGATTGCATTGAATCTATAGACTGCTTTGGGTAGAATAGCCATTTTGACAATATTAATTCTTCCAATCCATGAACACGGTATGTTTCTCCATCTGTTTGTGTCCTCTTATGACAAACCCACAGCAAGCATCACCCTCAATGGTGAAAAATTGAAAGCATTTCCCCTGAAATCAGGAACAAGACAAGGATGCCCACTCTCACCACTACTATTCAACATAGTGTTGGAAGTTTTGGCCACAGCAATCAGAGCAGAAAAAGAAGTAAAAGGAATCCAGATAGGAAAAGAAGAAGTGAAACTCTCACTGTTTGCAGATGACATGATCCTCTACATAGAAAACCCTAAAGACTCTACCAGAAAATTACTAGAGCTAATCAATGAATATAGTAAAGTTGCAGGATATAAAATTAACACACAGAAATCCCTTGCATTCCTATATACTAACAATGAAAAAACAGAAAGAGAAATTAAGGAAACAATACCATTCACCATTGCAACAAAAAGAATAAAATACTTAGGAGTATATCTACCTAAAGAAACAAAAGACCTATACATAGAAAACTATAAAACACTGATGAAAGACCTGTTTTTTAAAGTACTTCTGTGTATTCTTGCCATCTCTTCCTAATATCTTCTGCTTTTGTTAGGTCCATATTGTTTCTATCCTTTACTGTGCCTATGTTTGCATGATATATTCCCTTGGTATCTTTAGTTTTCTTGAAGAGATCTCTAGTCTTTCCCATTCTATTGTTTTCTTCTGTTTCTTTACATTATTCACTTAGGAAGGGATTCTTATCTCTCCTTGCTATTCTTTGGAACTCTGCATTCAGATGGTTATATCTTTTCTTTTCTCCTTTGCCTTTCACTTCTCTTCCTTTCTCAGCTTTTGTAAGGCCTCCTCAGACAACCATTTTGTGTTTTTGCATTTCTTTTTCTTGGGGATGGTTTTGCCTCCTCTATAGTGTTAATAACTTCCTCTATAGTGTTAATAACTTCCAGGTCCATTCCTCTTCAGGCATTCTGTCAGGTCTAATCCCTTGAATCTGTTTGTCACTTCCACTGTATAATCATAAGGGATTTGATTTAGGTCATACCTGAATGGCCTAGTGGTTTTCCCTGCTTTCTTCAATTTAAGTCTCATTTTTGCAATGAGTTCATGATCTGAGCCACAGTCAGCTCCTGGTCGTGTTTTTGCTGACTGTGTAGAGCTTGCCCATCTTCGGCTGCAAAGAATACAATCAATCTGATTTTGATATTGAGCATCTTATGATGTCCATGTGTAGATTTGTTGGAAGACCATGTTCTATGACCCATGCATTCTCTTGGCCAAACTCTGTTAGCCTTTGCCCTGTTTCATTTTGTACTCCAAGGCCAAACTTGCCTGTTACTCTAGGTATCTCTCGACTTCCTATTTATGCATTCCAGTCCTTTATGATGGAAAGGACATCTTTTTTTTGGTGTTAGTTCTAGAAGGTCTGGTAGGTCTTCATGGAACCATTCAGCTTCAGCTTCTTCAGCATTAGTAGTTGGAGTGTAGACTTGGAGTACAGTGATACTGAATTGTTTGCTTGGAAACAAACTGAGATCCTTCTGTTGTTTTTGAGGTTGTACCCAAGTACTGTATGCTGGACTCTTTTGTTGACTATCAAGGCTACTCCATTTCTTCTAAGGGATTATTGCCCACAGTAGTAGATATAATAGTCATCTGAATTAAGTCTGCCTATTCCCATCCATTTTAGTTCACAGATTCCTAAAATGTTGATGTTAACTCTTGCTGTCTCCTATTTGAACATTTTTAATTTATCTTGGTTCATGGAACTAACATTCCAGGTTCCTATGCAATATTTTTCTTTACGCTATCAGACTTTACTTTTACCATGAGACACATCCACAACTCAGCTTCATATCTGCTTTGGTTCAGCCTCTTCATTCCTTCTGAATTTATTTCTTTGCTCTTCTCCAGTAGCATATTGGAAATACCTACTGACCTAGGGGGTTCATATTACAGTGTCATATCTTTTTGCCTTTTTAACATTTTGATGTTTATGTGTTTTCTATATTCAGTTATGCTGAGGACATGATTTTTGTATAGTGTTTTTTTTTTTCTTCGTACTGTTTTGAAGGGATTACGAAAAATGAATATGTTGGAATCTACTATTGTCTTTCAGTATCTGGAAATCCAGAATGTAAGTTTTCATCTATTAAACCAATGATAGTTGAATAGTATTTTAATATAGATTAGTTATTGGTTATATTACTACCATGACTTTATTAATAAATATTTGAAAGACATGAATTATTTTTGTTTCTTTACAAAGTCTTAATAATTTTGGAATCATGGGTATTCTTTAATATAATGAATTTATCCCAATATTCTGCCTCCATCATATACAAAGATCCAAAACTATCATTTCCATTAATATCAATAATAAGCCAAGTACATCTGCTATGTAAATTATTGTTTAATATTGTTTTAGAAGTTATTTAAAAAGGTAATAAGTCTCGAAGCAGTAACAGAGATATAGAGTTGTAGAAGATGAGAAAAACACATTATTTCAAGTACTATTTATATATAATTAACAATTAACCACTTAAGGACTATAAATGTCTAGCATAGAAAGACAATATAAATGCAGATATTTCAGATGTAGTTAAAATAGTAACAACCTTCTGGAAAATTACTGAGAATAAAATTTCCATTCATACTTTAGCAGATTAAATTATTTGTATTTCAAAAGAAGAGATAAATGAACCAAAATCAGTTCAGTTCTGTTCAGTCACTCAGTCGTGCCCGACTCTTTGTGACCCCATGAACCACAGCATGCCAGGCCTCCCTGTCCATCATGAATTCCTGGAGTTCACCCAAACCCATGTCCATTGGGTCAGTGATGCCATCCAATCATCTCATCCTCTATCATCCCCTTCTCCTCCTGCCCTCAATCTTTCCCAGCATCAGGGTCTTTTCCAATGAGTCAACTCTTTGCATGAGGTGGCCAAAGTACTGGAGTTTCAGCTTCAGCATCAGTCCTTCCAATGAACACCCAGGACTGATCTCCTTTAGGATGGACTGGTTGGATCTCCTTGCAGTCCAAGGAACTCTCAAGAGTCTTCTCCAACACCAAGTTCAAAAGCATCAATTCTTCAGCACTCAGTTTTCTTTATAGTCCAACTCTCACATCCATACATCACTGGAAAAACCATAGCCTTGATGAGATGGAGCTTTGTTGACAAAGTAATGTCTCTGCTTTTTAATATGCTGTCTAGGTTGGTCATCACTTTCCTTCCAAGGAGTCTTTTAATTTCATGGCTGCAATCACCATCTGCAGTGATTTTGGAACCCAGAAAAATAAAGCCAGCCACTGTCTCCACCATTTCCCCATCTATTTGCCATGAAGTGATAGGACCAGATGCCATGATCTTAATTTTCTGAGTGTTGAGCTTTAAGCCAACTTTTTCACTCTCTTCTTTCACTTTCATCAAGAGGCTCTTTAGTTCTTCTTCCCTTTCTGCCATAAGGGTGGTGTCATCTGCATATCTGAGGTTATTGATATTTCTCCCGGCAATCTTGATTCTAGCTTGTTCTTCCTCCAGCCCAGCGTTTCTCATGATGTACTCTGCATGTAAGTTAAATGAGTAGGGTGACAATATACAGCGTTGACGTACTCCTTTTCCGATTTGGAACCAGTCTGTTGTTCATGTCCAGTTCTAACTTTTGCTTCCTGACTGACATACAGGTTTCTCAAGAGGCAGGTCAGGTGGTCTGGTGTTCCCATCTGAATTCTGAATTCCCATTCAGAATTTTCCACAGTTTATTGTGATCCACACAGTCAAAGGCTTTGGCATAGTCAATAAAGCAGAAATAGATGTTTTTCTGGAACTCTCTTGCTTTTTCGATGATCCAGCGGATATTGGCAATTTGATCTCTGGTTCCTCTGCCTTTTCTAAAACCAGCTTGAACATCTGGAAGTTCACAGTTCATGTATTGCTGAATAAATATGTCAAAAACTGAAAATTTATTGAATTAAAAAGAAAATGAAGTATTTACCAAATTTGAATACTCAGTATCATAATGCCATAAATCATTCTCCATTGAATTTGAAATCATTTTGGTAAGTTAAATCAAAAACAAAAAAATTAATTTTGCTCTGTTGCTTTATGTTTCCTGGAGAAGGGAAAGGCTACCCACTCCAGTATTCTGGCCTGGAGAATCACAAAGAGTTGGACATGACTGAGCAACCTCACTTTTCACTTGATGTTCACATACTTCATCTATTAGAATAGTTATTATTTTGTAAAACGGTTTTAATAGGAAATACAATGCCAAATTTCAAACATATTAGTTAAAGCATTCAGTAATTGGAGCAGGACTAGTTTAATAGTGAATGTATGAGAGAAAAGTGCTTACTAAGTTAAAAAAATGTTATTTTGCAAAATATTTACTATGCTCTGAACTTATCAATAGTTTTTCATTCTTTACATAAAATATTTGTCATGGAATTAGCATGTATGGTAGTAATTTAAATATCTTTAGAAATGTGATATGTGCATTCAAAAAGAACTTTTAACTAGGTATATTTTTAAAAAATCTTTGTATATTTTTATATTTTCTAAAATTTATATAGTGAAATTAAAAATAATTGAATGTTTTGAAAACCTCTACCTCATTATTTTATTGCCAGATATGAGTCCTATTAATAATGAGAGATGTTCACAAGGATTTATTTATATGTATATTCATTATAATCTTATTTACAGTTAGTAAGATAATTATGTTGGAAAAACAAGAGTTGTTAAGTTATTATACACACTGACATAATGTTAAGCAATGTTACCTTTTAAAATAAAAATTCAAATTTGACTTAATGGCAATTTCAAAATATTGAGTGAAAAAGCAGTGCACATCAATACATATTATAGATAATTACAGTAAACAAAGCCGAAAGCAAAAAAAGAGTCTTGCATACACACACTAAATGTAGGTACTTCTGCATGGTTGTATTAAAGGTGATCATAAAACAACTTTCTGTATGAAACCTTCTAAAATAAGCTGTTTACTGTATTATCAGAAGTAAACCAGTAGATGATAATTTATTTAATAGAGTGATAAATCAGTAATGTCAAATGCTACATAAATTTTAGTGAAATAGGAATGGAAGTGTATCAAGTAGAATTTAATAAAGAAAAGGCTTGGAGAAATCCTTTACTCTGCAATCTGCTGGCACACATCACCCATCAGTAAGCAGATGAGCCAGCAGTAAATGGATGTTAAAAAGGAGTTTACTCTTAAAGAACTCAGCAGTAAAGGTAAAGGGTGGTAGGGCAATGGTGGGAAACATGGAGTAGTAATAAATAAAAGTTTTGGGCCTAGATGAAATGCTGATGGAAAGACCCTTGAAAGAGGAGAAAGGAAAAGAACTGGGAAGAGGCCATGTGATTCATGATACGAAGTCCTTGAGGAAAAAGAAGGAAATGATTGGGATGAAGCATATAGATGAAAGAATTAGATAAGAGGTTGGATATCTTTGTCACAGTACCTAAAGGAAGGTATAAAAGATGAAAAAAGACTCAAGTATTCAATAAATATTTAAGTTGGGGCCAAAATATGGATGATTGTCATCCAATATTTGTGACTCTCTTTATAAAAGAAAATATGTGTTGTGCTAAGTTGCTTTAGTCATGTCCAACTCTTTGCGACCCTATGGACAGTAGCCTGCCAGGCTCCTCTGTCCATGAAATTCTCCAGGAAAGAATACTGCATGCCCTCCTCCAGGGTATCTTCCTGACCTAGGGATTGAATCTGTATCTCTTATGTCTGCTTCATTGGCAGGAGGGCTCTTTACAAGAGAAAATAGTAGAGAAAAGCATCTCTTCATACTCACTAGTCTTTCCAGAGTGTTTAGCCAGCATGCTGTGTTATTAAAAAAAAACAAAAACAAAAACAATGTCTATGTATTGGTGATTGGTCTAATAATACCACCTTTAAAAATTAAAATATAATTTTGGATTTGACAGTTTAAGACATGTAGAAAAGTCAAAGTGAAAGTGTTAGTTGCTCAGTCCTCTCTGACTCTTTGCAACCCAATGGACTATGGCCTGCCAGGCTCCTCTGTCCATGGAATTCTCCAGGTAAGAATACTAGTGCCATTCCCTTCTCCAGGGGATCTTCCCAAACCAGGGATTAAACCCAGGTTTCCTGCATTGCAGGCTGATTTTTCACCATCTGAACCAGGAAGCCCAAGGCATGCAGAAGTTTTCTCTTTCTATTTTTTTTTTTTTTTTTTTTTTGACTTACAGGTGTCTTGACTACTCTGTTCAGTGCTTTGGAACTATAGATTTCTCAGTCCTCAGTTTGATAACACAATATTTGAAAATTCTAACTACTGATAAGGTTTTAAGAAAGGAGAATTGTTTCATATTGTGATTTTAAGGAAAATTAATGTAACTACTCTGGAAAATGATTTGAAAATCTGAATAAAGTTAGAGACAGCACTTTTGAATTCTGCCCCACATAAACTTTCATATGTACAAGGAAATGGGTATAAAGATGGTCTTTAGAGCACTATTATATTAACAAAGAAATGGAAAAACTTCATTTCCTAATAAGGGAATGGAGGAAATGTGATTTATTTACTGAAATAAATTTATCACATAAAATAATTGCCAAATATATACTGAATAAAAAATCAGGTTGTAAAAGGATACATATAGTATGATATAGTCAGTATCTTACTGATGATTATAAACAAATATTGAAAAAATTTAGAAATACATAGGGATAATTTAGAGAACAACTTTAGGGGTAGGGTTACCAATTAGTAGAAAGGGAAAAATGATAAGGAGTGGAGTTTTTGCTGCATCTGAAACCTTTTCACTTAGAAATTTCTTAAATTTAAAAAATAATTAAAAAGTTATTTGCATAAGTCAAACACAGTTTTTAATCACATGAACAAACTCTTACTTCTGTGACTACCTATGTTGAAGACAGAAGAACTTTAACTAAAATTATCACTCATTAATTGGGGACTTAAGAATCAATGTGTAATATCAAGTATTTAAGTATTCATGAAGTAATATATTTGAGAAGGTAAGTGAGGCAAATCAGCATTCAGATGGGAAGAAAACAAACTCCACCCATGATCTTTCACAGAACTCCACTGACCCTCACCTAAGAACTAGTGATTTGAAATTTAAACTCAAAAAAAAAAAAAAAAGTTTAAAAATCTGCTCTTAAAATGCAAATTCAGTTATTATGTTGTTGTAAAATATTATATTAGAATTATTTACTGGAAGTTATAGACAGTTATAAACTCAAGGAAACACTGCTTAATAATATAGAGATGAATCTATTTGAATGAATCCCAGTGATGGAGAATTTTATACATCCTAAAAAATTAAATCAATTGAATAATATTTTAGGCTAGGGTTTAGAATTTTATGGAAAACATAAATAATTAGTTCCTCCAATTCAAAGATTTCAAGATGTTTTTCTCTGGGGTTTATGAGTATGTATACAGATTCAGTGGATATGAAGGTTGTAGTTTAATTTATATAAAAAATAATGGAAGTGATATTAATCCCTTACCAGTCACATCATTCACAAATGAGGGGAGGGACAATATAGGGATCAGGGAGTGGGGGGTATGAGCTATTGTGTGTAAAATATTCTACAGGGATGTATTGTACAACACGGTGAATTTAGCCAATATTTTGTAATAACTGTAAATGCAACCTTTATATTTATAAAAATAAATTAAAAATAAAAATGAGAAGAAAGAGAAGCAGGAAGAGAGGAAGAAAAAAAAGAATTCTTTTATTTTTATGTTTAGAGAAATGATGTTCTGAGGTGTTGATACATTCTATTTCTGGAACTGGGTGGGTTTTCACAGATATGCTCAATTGTGATAATACATTGAACTATCAGTGCAGTTTTTTTATTTGTATCAAACACTTCAATTAAAAAAGAAAAGACTCTGGCACTTAAATTTTGCAAGTTGAGGGTCAAATAGCAGGTCAAAATAAAGTCAATGAAGTAGATCTTTTGTATAATACTGTAGGTGTGAAAAGTACCATGACCTCAAAAGTCATTAAATCTCATTTTTACTCTTCAAGATTCACAGATGAAAATTCCAACATGGAATCAGATAATGAGTCTGTAAAACTTCTCTGAGGGCTTAATGAACTCAAGGAGAGAAAGGACATTTTGAAATTTCTATCACTAAAATATTAATGCCAATATTTAATCAAGCACAGTGATTTTTTTCATAGGTTGCAATTTATATTGATCATAGTGATGAGACGGTCGACATTTCATCATTATTTGAGTGCATCTTGTCCATGTGTTGACTGAAAGTATTTACTTCTCAACTCTGCATAAACATGAAACAATATGGAAACGAAAGCTACAATATGGAAATGAGGGCTATCGTACTTTCAAATATGTGGATAGAATAGAGTTACAAAAGTCCACATAAAATTTTTGAATATGAACTAATATCTGCAATTACCAACTTGATGCCTTTTGTGAAAAGCTTTATGAATTTTAATTTTATCTCCTTTCGGAACCACTTACCTTAAATATAACTTAGATTACAGCCAGCTATGATGTATCACAGCCATTTTCTAGGGCACATCCCCAGAATACTTTTAATGGAGGGCAGAGGAGAAATTATTTCTTTTATAATTTACACTGACTTATACCAGAAATATGCTTGGATAATCCTAGAAGCAACTTGTTCTATGAGTTAATACAACTGATATCTTAGCTGAGCTTCTTTCTGAAAGCATTGTTTTGACAGCACCCTGATTCCTTAGCCAATTAAGCTTTTGTCTAACAAAGCTATGCATTTTTGTCAAGACTTTATAATGGAACAAATTCAAAAAATTGAATATTTAAAATAATAAAATAACTCTGAATGCTCTTCTCCTTTTTAATAGTTTTTCTAGTCATCCCAGGGACATATGTTTGGTCCTGCTAAAATAGTGATAAAAATAGTAGTTAACATCTGCTATATACTTTACACCATCACAACAATCTTAAAAAGCAGTTAGATTCATTTATCCTTTTTTTTTTATGAGCTGTAAATTGAAGGTCCAGGCAAGTAAGTAACTTTAAGGCCTCTTAAACAAAGTTCCTTCTAATGTGGAAAGTGAAAGTCGGTCAGTAGTTGTCTGACTCTTTGCGACCCCATTCACAATACAGTCCATGGAATTCTCCAGGTTAGAATACTGGAATGGGTAGCTGTTGCCTTCTCCAGGGGATCTTCCCAACCCAGGGATCGAACACAGGTCCCCCGCATTGCAGACAGATTCTTTACCAGCTGAGCCACCAGGGAAGCCAAATATTAGAGTGGGTAGCCTATCCCTTCTCCAGAAGATCTTCCCAAACTAGGAATCGAACCAGGGTCTCCTGCATTACAGGCACATTCTTTACCAGATGAGCTACCGAGGAAGCCCAGAGATACTGGTCAAAACTTCCTGCATGTTTTCTGTTGAGAAACAGCATATTTAGCCTCTTACTCCAAAAGTTTAATTCCTAGGGACATCTGTAATTATTTCTTCCACAGATTCCACTTGTCTATTCTAGTTGTATAAAAATTATATTAAAAATAGGAAAATAAAACCAAAGAAATAATATGTCCATGTTGTTGTTCAGTCACCAAGCCATGTCCAACTCTGATCCCATGGACATGCTAGGCTTCCCTGTCCTTTACCTTCCGGAGTTTGCCCAAGTTCATGTTCGTTGAATTGGTGATGCCATCCAACTGTCTCATCCTGTCATACCCTTCTCCTCCTGCCTGCAATCTTTCCAGCATCATGGACTTGTCCAATGAGTTGACTGTTCGGATCAGGTGGCCAAAATATTGGAACTTCAGCTTCAGCATCAGTCCTTCCAGTGAGTACTTAGGGTTGATTTCCTTTAGGACTGACTGGTTTGATCCCCTTACTGTCCAAGGGACTCTCAACTCTTCTCCAGCACATTACAAAAGCATCAACTGTTTGGTATTCTTCCTTCTTTGTGGTCCAAATGTCACATCTGTACATGACTACTGGAAAGACCATAGCCTTGACTATACAAACGTTTGTCAGCAAATTGATGTCTTTTCTTTTTAATACACTGTTTAGGTTTGTCATAGCGTTCCTGCCAAGAAGCAATTGCCTTCTAATTTCCTAGCTGCAGTTACCATCTGCAGTGATTTTAGAGCCCCAAAAGAGGAAATCTGTCATTGTTTCCAACTTTTCCCCTTCTATTTAACATGAAGTGATGGAACTAGATGCCATGATCCTAGTTTTTTTTAGTATTGAGATTTAAGCTGGCTTTTTCACTCTCCTCTTTCACTCTCATCAAGAGCCTCTTTAGTTCCTCTTTGCTTTCTGCATTTAAAGTGGTCAGTCAGGTCAGTCACTCAGTCATGCCTGACTCTTTGTGACCCCAAGCACTGCAGCACACCAGTCTTCCCTGTCCATCACTGACTCCCAGAGCTTGCTCAAACTCATGTCCATAGAGTTGGTGATGCCACCCAACCATCTCATCCTCTGTCGTCCCCATCTCCTCCTGCCTTCAATCTTTCCCAGCATCAGGGTCTTTTCCAATGAGTCAGTTGTTCTCATCAGGTGGCCAAAGTATTGGAACTTCAGCATCAGTCTTTCTAATGAGTATTCAGGACTGATTTCTTTTAGGATTGACTGGTTGGATCTCCTTGCAGTCCAAGGGACTCTCAAGAGTCTTCTCCAAAAGACCACAGTTCAAAAGCATCAATTCTTCATTGCTCAACTTCCTTAATAGTCCAACTCTCACATCCATACGTGACCACTGGAAAAATTATAGCCTTGAATAGACGGACCTTTGTTGACAAAGTAATGTCTCTGCTTTTCAATATGCTGTCTAGGTTGGTCATAACTTTTCTTCCAAAGAACAAGTGTCTTTTAATTTCATGGCTACAGTCACCATCTGCGGTGATTTTGGAGCCCAAAAATATAAAGTCTGTCACTGTTTCCATTGTTTCCCCATCTATTTGCCATGAAGTGATGGGACCGGATTCCATGATCTTAGTTTTCTGAATGTTGAGTTTTAAGCCAACTTTTTCACTCTCCTCTTTCACTTTCATCAAGAGGCCCTTAAGTTCTTCTTCACTTTCTGCCATAATGGTGATGTCATATGCATATTTGGGGTTATTAATATTTCTCCTGGCAATCTTGATTCCAGCTTGTGCTTCATCCAGCCAGGCATTTTGCATGATGTACTCTGCATATAAGTTAAATAAGCAGGGTGACAACATACAGCCTTGACATACTCCTTTCCTGATTTGGAACCAGTGTGTTGTTTCATGTCTAGTTCTAACTGTTGCTTTTTGACCTGCATACAGATTTCTCAGGGAGCAGGTCAGGTGGTCTGGTACTCCCATCTCTTTAAGAATTTTCTGCAATTTGTTGTTATCCACACAGTCAAAGGCTGCATATCTGAGGTTGCTGATATTTCTCCCAGCAATCTTGATTCCAGCTTGTAACTCATCCAGCTCTCATTTTGCATGATGTGCTCTGCATATAAGTTAAATAAACAGAGTGACAATAAATAGATTTGTCGTACTCCTTTCTCAGTCCTGAACTGGTCAGTTGTTCCATCCAGGGTTCTAACTGTTTCTTCTTGACCTTTATACAGGTTTCTCAGGAGACAGGTAAGATGGTCTGGTATTCCCACCTCTTTAAGAGTTTTCCACAGTTTGTTGTGATCCACACAGTCAAAGGTTTTAGTGTAGTCAATGAAACAGAGGTAGATGTTTTTCTGGAACTCTCTTGCTTTTTCTATGATCCAGCAAATGGTGGCAATTTGATCTCCAGTTCCTCTGTCTTTTCTAAACCCAACTTGAATGCCTAAGAAGTTCTCAACTCACATAACTGCTGAAGCCTAACTTGAAGAAATTTGAGCATAACCTTACTAGCATGGGAGATGAATGTAATTGTCTGGTAGTTGAGCATTCTTTAGTACTGCCCTTCTTGGGAATTGGGCTGAAGACTGACCTTTTCCAGCCTTGTGGCCACTGCTGGGTTTTCCAAATTTGCTGACATAGTGAATATAGCACTTTAATAGCATCATCTTTTAGGAGTTAAATAGCTCCGTTGGAATTCCATCACCTCCACTAACTTTATCAGCAGCAGTGCTTCCTAAGGCCCACTTGATTTCACACTCCAGAATGTCTGGCTTGGGGTGAGTGACCACACCATCATGGTTATCCTGGTCATTAAGGTCTTTTTTGTACAGTTCTTTATGTCAATGGTTGCGAGATACTCAAAATTTCTAGGTATTTCATTGTATTCTGGGTTCTACTCTATTTAAGGCTCTGAATGTCATTTTTTTCTGATCTTCTTCTCCCTCCCTCCTTTTTTTTCTCCAGTTCTTTCAGTTCTTCTACTGTGCTCATTAAGAGCAAACATCAATCGTTAGTCAGCACCTCTGTGATCTCAATGTTTTCCTCTCTTCTTGTTTTAATAAAAAAGCCACCTTTTTCCTAAGTTAGCTTTTCCCCTGATGTCCTCTCAGGCAGTGGTTCTTCTTTTCCTCCCACATCCATCATCCTCTTGGACCTTAAGTAGAACATATATCCTCCTTGTTCCTCAATACCATTTTCAGACTATCCTCCCTCTTTTCTTGCAAAAAAACCTTTAGCTCTGAAACAGATCACCCGTCCAGGTTAGATGCATGATACAAGAGCTCAGGGTTGGTGCACTGGGATGACCCAGAGGGATGGGATGGGGAACACATGTAAATCCATGGCTGATTTATGTCAATGTATGGCAAAAACCATTACAATATTGTAAACTAATTAGCCTCCAACTAATAAAAATAATTGGAAAAAAACACACAAATCTTCAGTTCTGAATAGCCTATCACCAGACCATACAGTCCAAGAATGCCTCAATCATCTACCAACCCTCTGGTCACAGTATCTCAGACCTTGAAGATTTTACCTCCTGGTTCACTCCAGTGCTACTCCTTTCCTATGGTCATGGTCTAGACAGTGTATAACCTGTGATACATCTTTTGATATTCTTGATTTTAATCGCCTTACTCTCTGCCTGATACCTCTAATTTTTTAAGCTTGTTTATTTTTTCCTCATTTCATCAATTTTGTGACCACACAAAGTACCGTTGCAGTTTATCCATTGAGTTCTTTGCTTGTATGGCTTAAAATCTGTAACTCTTCATTATAATCACTTTCCTGTGTGCAACTTTAATTTCTTTCCCACTTCCCTTTCATTGTATCTGTTTAGCAGGTATCCAATTCTTGTTAAACCCAACTGCAACATTCTGGAAAAGCAAAACCTACAAAGCAGTGCTAATATTGTTTTATTTTAAATTCACAGTCTTAAAAGAATCTTATTACTGTGTAGTATTCTTTCCCAATTTCCCTAGTCAGTGTCTCTCTGCTATCCTGGATGGTGGCTTCATGTTTATATTCTGTCTTCTCAAGCACTCCCCATACCTTGCTCGGGCTTACCCATGACTCAAGAGGAGAAAGCTGAAAAAAGTTTAACCAGAATAGATCTTCGACTAGTGTCCACTACATCATCTCTGCCTACTGGCATCTGTATATTTTGATTTTCTTCTTAATGATACGGGTTAATGTTCTGTGTTCCTATCTGAGGCCAACCACTTCACTTGTGCACCAGATACAGCCCCTCTTACCTGTTACTCCAGCATTTCTCCTTTCTTTTCTTCTCTGTACTTTCCCCATCTCTACCAGATCATTCCTATCAGCTTAGCAAAAAATCCTATCATTTCTACCATCTGTGAAATAATCCTCTATTGATTTCACAGTCCCTTCCAGCTACCAACCAGTTTCTCTGCTCTACTTGATAGCAAAACCCTTCTAAAGGAAATCTACCCCATTTTTCTAATTCCCACTTTCTGTTATTATTTGATACTATCCTATTTTTGTCACACCATTCCTTAAAACAACTTTTATAAGGCTGTCAGTAGCTTGGTTGACCACATCACATGTATCCAAGTCTGGACATCTTTGAGGGTGAAAGGGAGCAGGAATGATTATTATACTGAGGCATAAAGGGAGACTGCCTCAGGCAATTTTGACATATGGTCACCCTATCAATGACCACAAGATTGCTAAATCCAGTTGCCTAACATCAGGTCTCACTTTACTTGATCTTTTTGTGGCATTAAAACAATTCATTAGTACTTTCTGTATGGAGTACTGCATTCTCTTGGCTTCTAGGTCACCAACTATGGTTTCACTCTTAACTCTCTGATTTTTTTTTTTTTTTGTAGTCTTTGAAGATTTTCCCTCACATATACAACCTATGGATTGTAGTTTGCTAGTGATCAGCCCTTAATCCTTTTTTCTCTTCTTTTTTCTCTACTATATCCACACAATTGATTTTCATTTAATTCTTGTCAGTTGTACATCTCTACTCTGAAGACTCCACTGAACTCCAAACTCACCCATCCAACTTCCTATTAAGTATTTACATTTGGGTGTATAAGAGACCCCTTAACTGGTAAAGAACCTGCCTGCAATGCAGGAGACCTGGGTTTGATCCCTGGGTTGGAAAGATCCCCTGGAAAGGGAAACTCTACCCACTCTAGTATTCTGGCCTGGAGAATTCCACGGACTGTATAGTCCATGGTGTCACAAAGAGTCAAATACGACTGAACAACTTTCACTTTAAACTTGACATCAGTGGCAGCCTCTTCCTCTCAAAGCCTTGGAATCATTCCTGATTACACTTTTTCTTATGCATCCTAATGCATTTCTACTATCTGTGCTGTTATCACCCTGGTTCAGTCCCTCATTCTCTCTCACCTGGATCATTGTAACAGCTTCCTACTCAAGTCCTTATTTCTCCTGCAACCTTTCTCACCATATCCCACATATTCATTCTGTTCTCAACACAGTATTCAAGATGGTCATTGGACATTATAAACCAGAGCATGCCACTCCTCTGCTCAGAACTCTGGCATGGCAAACCATTTAATTCCATCATCAAAATCCAAATGCTTTAGTGGCCTTTAAAACCCTACCTTATTACACTCCACCCATCTCCTACAATTTTCTTCCTTACCGGTGCTGTTCCTGCCACTGAATTTCTTCCAAACATGTGTGGCACTCGCCTCCTGAATGCTCTGCCCCCAAATTTCTGTGTAATTTTTCTCCCTTACCTTCTTGAAGTCTGTTCAAAATACCCTTGATAGCAAGGCTTCCCTGATCCAATTGCAACCCCTCCCCACCATCTATTATTGCCTCTCGATTCTCTTGAACTGCTTTATATGCTTCATAGCACTTATCTCTTCATAGCATGTGGCACTTATCTAATGGTCTGTCAGCCACACACCCATACTCACACCCACACACACCCTGGTATGCCTCCTTCCACTGGAAGGAAAAACCAGAAAGATAGCTTTTCCTGCCTTCTCTACTGCTTTTTCGCCTTTCCAAGAATAGTAGGAGAAGCGTAGTAGACAGATACTGAAAAGATCTGTGCTGAATGAATATATGAATGACTCACCCAATATGGAGTGGATTAAATATAGCCATAACAGCAATGACAACTACTATCACTGCTGGGCCCATTTTAAGTAATTTTCATATTTTTGAATCTCATTTACATAAATAAGAAAGAATTACTGAGAATATCTATAAAGTCATTAACAGAAGTTATCTTTGAGTTTTGAGGTTATAGAATTTTTTGTCTATTTTATTTTCATGCCTATCTCTCTTTTCTAAATGTTCTACTATACACCTATCTTATATTCTACTGTACACCTACACAAAAGATAGAAGATTTTTAGTTCTTTCTTTTTTTGCTTTCCTTTTTATTTTTCTTATAATCAGTATCTCTCCTAGAGACCAAGATTGATTTTGGAAAAAGATATTTAAAAAGTAACATTTCACAAACAAGAAATAGCTTGACCTGGATTTTAGTTGATATGACATTTGCTTACTATATTTACCCTAAACACCTGTTGTGAGTCTTTAAGAGAAAAAATAAATAAATAAATGAGAACATCTCTCGATAAAAACTGTTGTCAGATAACAAGCAAGGCCTACTTGACCAGACACTTATAGCTTGTATAAGGCAAGAAAAAGTTAACCATAGTTTCCCTGATTTCAGCACTGAAATGAAGTCCTTAAAGAATGCAAAATCTGAAAAGGATCAAATAAAAATCTCCAATCTCCCAAATTTCCAATAATACTATATTTGTGTTTTAAAAAAATGAACTGATCTATTCCCTGAAATGTAGTAACAATTTAAAACACAAAGCAAAATTAAAATCTCACACACTAAAATATACTGAGGCCATTTTAAAATAGGCTTATAGACTCAAGTTTTGCTTAGAATATGACTTTGCAAGAATTGAAGCTAATTGAATTTGGGAAGTGTCAGGCACTATTTATGAGCAAAACCAAATGCTATGAGCTTTTCAAGCTTAAATCCGGTTTAAGCTTCAGTGAACTCAATTTACAAATTCACTTTATATTTGCTGAATAAAATGCATTTAGGGTGTGGGGGACATGATTTCATCAGCAACTTATTGGGAGTTTATACTATTCTGTTTTTTGCAAATTATAGAAATATTGTTTAACCTTGAAGTAAAGATTTGAAGGGGAAGGATGTAAAAAAGCAAATCAAACATGATTCAATTTGTCTATTAGTTGGAAATATTTTTGAGGAATGTAAATGGGGGAATGAAACACTTTGACATATTTTTCTTAGGAAGTACTTTAGGCCATGACTGCCAAAATGGTTGAATCACCTCGGTTGTTAACCTATTTAAATTGTAATTAGAAGGTGTCACTATCCCGAATTAAGATAGTGTAAGCAAATTCAAAGGAGTCTTATTTTTGACCTTGGACATGTGGCTCCAAAGAGCAAAGGCTTAGGAACAACACCATTCATGAAGGGCAAGCAAAATGGTGGGATTACCAGGAGTCCTTGGGCTTACAGTATGAAATGAAATGAGGGATAATGGATCTAAAGTCTTGGATGCCAATAAAGAGAATACAAAATGATGGAAGAGACCAGTTAAAAGGGCTTCCCTGGTGGCTCAGATGATAAAGAATCTGCCTGCAATGTGGGAGACCGGGGTTCAATCCCTGGGTTGGAAAGATCCTCTGGAGAAGGGAATGGCAATCCACTTTAGTATTCTTGCCTAGAGAATTCCATGGATAGAGGAGCCTGGTAGGCTACAGTCCATGGGGTTGCAAAGAGTCAGACACTACTGAATGACTAGCACACACACACACACACACACACACACACACACCAGTTAGAAGGGCGGAGATGGCATGCTCTTCTGATGACAATGCACAAAGGAAATATACTATGTCAGTGAATCTAGAACCCTCACTACTATAGACTCTGTGTGCATCAGTTAATAGCATTGTCAGATATAATATCTTTTCTTCATAAAGCCTCACCCCTTGGTGCCACAGGAATAGGAGAATCAGAATGAAGATCTTTTATTAGAAGGCTGAAGAAGAGAGACACCCTTACAAGAACAAGAAGTAGTGAGAATGCCATGAGAAAGAGCTTCATTCTTCTTTCCAGGAAATGTGCATGTGTTCAGTTCACCTGGTCCTATTTATTCACCTTTTCCCAAAGACCATTTGTCCTACTTGTTAATGGTTTACCTGATTCATTTTGGGATCTGTCCCCCTTTCTTCAGCTCTCAGCCATAACTGGAAAGATGACTCAGTACCTTTATTCTCTTTATGGGTTCTGCTCTGTTGTTCCATTCGTGATTTCAATTTCCAGCTTCAGGTCAGTTTCATTACACTCACTGAACTGGGATCTGTCTTGATTTCTGCCTCACATTTTCTCTACCCCCATATTGCCAAAGCTGTAACACCCACAGTTACCTAGGCAGCTATTCTAACTCAGGCAAGAGCTTGCAAGAATGGGAGTTAACAACTTGTCAGCCAACTCTTAATACACAGGGGACTACAGAATCCAACAGATAAATATTTATGTCTCCTAGGTGGGCAATTCAAAAATGCATTCCCCATGAGAAGATTTTAATGCTGGGAAGTTTTAGCTACATCCAATCAAATATTCTTTCCTTCCTCCCTTCCTTCCTCACTCTATTCATTCCTCCTTTCTTCTCTTCTTATCCTTCATTTCTTTGTTACTTCCTTTTTCACTTTATTCTTTCTTATAAGACTTTATTGAGCTGGAGGATAATGGCTGCACAAAATACCATCTTAGAATTAATCTGAAAAATGAAATTAATGTATCAAGGTGATATGATTTTGAGAAAGTGTTTATAGTTCCATACACCAGGAATTTTGAGACTTCTATTTGGATATATGTGTCAGTTCATGAATTGATTGTGGTTAGAAAAAAACACTTTTCCCACTTGACCAATAATTTTTTCTTTATAACTTTATCTTTTATTATAAAAATTTCAAACATTGAGAAAAAGAGAATTATATAATGAATACCAATACACCCATTGCTTGATTTAGCAACCATTAACATTTGCCATGTCTGCTTCATCGATTTTTTTTGCAGAAGTAATTTTATAGTAAATTTTAAAAATCATGGTTTTCATCTCTATGTACTTAAGTAAGATATTACTAATAAATAAAACTTTATGCTAAATATCACCAAATACCTTTATGTATGTATGTATTTCCTCAGAGTAAACTTATTCATAATAGCTAAAAGTTGGAAATGAGCCAAATAAACATCCAAAAGTAAATCCATTAACACACTGTGGCATATTTATACTACAGAATATTCCTCAGCTATAAAAAGGAATAATCTCATACATGCTAATATCAAATTGTTCACTAAAGTGATTGTATCAATCTATATTCCTGCCAGTACTCTATGAGAACTTCCAATGCATTTGCCACTTATGGGTTTTTAGATTTTTGTCATTCTGATAACTATAATACTTAAAACAGTATTTAAAAAATAGAACTGGTATAGGAATATACAAATTGATGGAAGAAAATAGAGAGCCAGGGATAGACTCACACTTTGGTGGAACCTAAGTACATGCTACCCAATACCTTTATCACACCTACCAATAATACCATCTAATATTTACCATATATTCCATTTCATGCAAAACCTCTTGATAAGATCAAATTAAGCATCAGATGAGATCAAATTGAGGATATCATGCTATTTAATTATTTCTCTTGGTTTTTTTTTTTTTTTTTCATTTTATTTCTTTTAATGACTTTCCATGGTAGTTCAGACAGTAAAGAATCTGCCTGCAATGCAGGAGACCTGGGTTCGATCCCTGGGTCAGGAAGATCCCATGGAGAAGGGAA
The DNA here is from genome assembly GCF_033118175.1 of Dama dama. Taxonomy (NCBI): domain Eukaryota; kingdom Metazoa; phylum Chordata; class Mammalia; order Artiodactyla; family Cervidae; genus Dama; species Dama dama. The sequence goes on from NC_083689.1 coordinate 38,531,926, forward strand.
TGGTAACCCACTCCAGTATTCTTGCCCGGAGAATCCCATGGACAGAGGAGCCAGGAGGGCTATAGTCCATGAGATCACAAAGAGCTGGACACAACCAAAGTGACTTAGCACACAGCACAATGACTTTTTTTGACTTTTGACAAAATTCTGCCAGATGTCTTTTATAATGTTCTGCCTTGTAGATTTCTCAGATTTTTTCCTCTGATGCTATTGAGTCTGTTCCTCTATACCTTGGATTTTGTGTAAATCAAAAATTAGGTGTAAATAATTGATTATATTCAGGTTAAATATTTTCAAGAGGAAGTTTCTTAGAGGATGTAGCATTATAATATTTCATCGGATTCCCATATGAAATGCTGTATTTATTGGTAGTCTATTCTATAGTGAACACTGCACCCAGAATTGGCAAATATCTTGGGAAAGAAGATCCATTAAATCTTTGCTCACCCAGATCTCAAGCTCTTTCACTTCCCAACTTTTCTCAGGCATAGGACACTTTCTGACGGAAAAGAGACATTTCTCTTCAAGTACTTGTCCTGCTTCCCTTTTTGTAATTAGTTAGTGAATGTATGAGTGATTTATTTTTGATATGCTTTATAGATATTGTTATTTTTATTGAGTTATAATTAGCATACAACATTATATTAATTTTAGGTGTCCAGTATAGTGATTTGGTATTTTTATATATTATGTAATGATCATCACAATAAGACCACTACCATCTGTCACCATACAAAGTTGTTACAATATTGTTGACTATATTACCTATGTGTACATTATATCTCTGTGTCTTATTTGCCTTAATTACCTTTACTTATTTCTTTTTCTCCCTACCACCCTCCTGTTTGGTAAACATCAGCTTGTTCTCTGTATCTGACTCTATTTTTATTTGTTTTGCATTTTTAGTACAATGACTTTTTCTATCATAAAGTTTCATAATTGATGTACCTTTGCTTCTCTTTCTTAAATACATTTACAAGGATGTTATCTTCTACTTTTCTTCTTATTGAATAAGCGAGCACATTTGTTGTTTAGTTGCTAAGTCATGTCCAACTCTTTGCAACCCCATAGACTGCAGTATGTCAGACTTCCTTGTCATTTGTTAATTCCCGAGGTTTGCTCAAACTCACGTTCATTGAGTCAGTGATGTCATCCAACCATCTCATCCTCTGCCACCCCATTCTCCTCCTGCTCTCAATCTTTCCCAGCATCAGGTCTTTTCCAATGAGTTGGCTCTTTGCATAAAGTGGCCAAAAGATTGGAACTTCGTATTTAACATCAGTCCTTCCAACGAAGCAAGCACATGGAGCCTGGAATCCTGGAGCCTAATGCATGTGGACATGGTCAGGTTTAACAATTTATTGCCTAATTATTTAATTATATTAATAGTGAGAACGTTAGGCATGCTGATGGTCAGATAACTACACAATGCATTTGTTAGTCTATTAACCAACTGATGTTAAATAATCTGGCATGTTTTGCAGTCCAACCAGCAGTTTTCATTTAATTTGTTATTTTCTCACTAACACGGTTTTCCTTCTCGGAACTGTCCCACTTATTTTTCTTTTACCTATCAACTTTATTTTTAAATCCTTTTCCTTAACTTTATGTTTCTTCTTAATAAGGTAGTGTACTTTCTTCATAAATATTCAGTAAAAAATAAAATTTCATTCTATGGATTTATCATATAGTTGTTAACTCCCAAACCACAACCTACTCCTTCCCAAGCACCATCTCCCTGCCAGTAGGGTAGAGATGTTCTTCTTACTTTTTATATACTAATATATGTAATTTACTTATCCATCCAAAGTTGACTTTTATGTTTATTTTGATACAAGTTGATCAACAATGTAATGTTCAGTGTTGGACTAAAGATGATGTCTTTATTCCACTCAGGATTCTTGGAAATGAATCTAGCTATTTGGTCAACATTAAGGAATCTCTTTCAGTAGAAAATCTTTTATTTCCATAGAATAAGATGTAGTTTCTGCTCTCAAGGGACTTCTGGTTTAGTGGTTATCAAAGCCTTAATGGAATCAACAGCATTAGCATCACTTGGAAAACTATTGCAAACGCAAATTCTGGGGCCCCACCTTAGCCTTACTCAATCAGAAATTTTAAGGGTGTATCCCAAGAATGTGTGTTTATACAAGCCTTCCAGGTGATTCTGCCTTATGCTGAAGTTTGAAAAATACTGCTGTAGTCTAAGAGATGGGCTGCCCTGGTGGCTCAGAGGTAAAGAATCCACCTGCAATGCAGGAGACGTGGGTTCAATCCCTGGGTTGGGAGGATACCCTGGAGAAGGAAATGGCAACTCACTCTAGTTCTTGCCTGTGAAATCCCATGGCAAGAGGGGCCTGGTGGGCTATACAGTCCATGGTGTGACAAAAGAGTAAGACAGGACTTAGTAACTAAACAACAACAAGTCTAAGAGATACTATTATGTTAATATGCAAATAGTATGTTAGGTTGCAAGCAGTCTAAATCCCTTAGTGTAATTTCACTAATCAGCCTAACTAAATTGCCTCCAATTATTTCATTCATTCAAAATACAAATCTGAGTGAATTCCTTTGTTCTTTTCTTGGATCATTTGTGAAAAATATAAAAGTGCAAGAGAAGAAAATTGAAGGAGAAGAAATATAGTTTTTCCTCAAAAATATTTAAAGTGTATTTCCTTCTAAGTCCTTAGTTGTAAGTTTTCCTCTGTGAATTGCATTGTTAAAATAAGGGACAGAATGATTACTATATTCATTTTCTTGAGCTATTGGAAAAAAGTGAAGTGACTTATAACACAGATGTCAGAGATGAAAGATCTGGGACCTCATATATCATCCAGCCTGTTCACCTGCTTGAACAAAATTGTTTCTTTCAGTGTATTTTCTGGTGTTTTGTTGAGCCTAATTTTTTCAACTGGATAACATATTTGGTTGTATATGAAGCAGACTTTTATACAAAGTCTATCTTCTGTATATATAGATTCAACCTGGCATTTTTCTATTTTAAATACACTTGGATTGATGGATCATAAGCACTTGATCTGTTGTGCTTATAGGGATATTTGACTCTTTCACTCCCCATGGCACAACTTGATTCAGTCCTATCCCAGTGCTCTTCTCAAAATGAGTTTCTCAGGTTGGTCTTCCTGACATATTCTTCAGTACGTTTTTTAGGTATCTAGCTTAAGCAAAACATGTAAGTAGAGGAGCTGAGGATATAAAATGTGTCAGAGTATTTGCATCATTGAGATAAAAGAAAACCAAATGAAAGCAGAACGAAATAAATGCCACTTTAATGGAATTTGACAGAATATTGAATTGCTCTGGAAAACTTTAAGTAGGTACTAAGTGCTTAAGGAAGCTATTCTTTTAACACTCTGAGCAGATCTGCAGTTCAAGTGTACATGCGCCTTCCTTCTTCACCCGCCCCTCTCTCTCTCTCCCCTTGCTAGTGCCTGCCCTGTATTTCTCCCCCTTCCTTCCTTTCTTTTTTCCCTACTTCCCTTCCCTCCCTCTTCTTTTTTTGTCATCATTTATTTCACAAACATTTATTAACTAACCTTTAAGTCATATCAAACACCCTCTTTCAACAACACAAGGGGTGACTCTACCATGGACATCACCAGATGGTCAATACCAAATTCAGATTTATTATATTCTTTGCAGCTGAAGATGGAGAAGCTCTCGATACAGTCAGCAAAAACAAGACCAGGAGCTGACTGTGGCTCAGATCATGAACTCCTTATTGCCAAATTCAGACGTAAATTGAAGAACGTAGGGAAAACCTCAAGACCTTTCAGGTGTGACCTGAATAAAATCCCGATGAATAAACAATGGAAGTAACAAACTGATAAAGGGATTAGATTTGACAGAATGTCTGAAAAACTATGGATGGAGGTTCATGACATTATACAGGAGGAAGGGATCAAGACTATCCCCCCCAAAAAAGAAATGCAAAAAGGCAACATGGTTGTCTGAGGATAACCTTACAAATAGCTGAGAAAGGAAGAGAAACTAAAGGCAAATGAGAAAAAGAAAGATATAGCCATCTGAATACAGATTTCCAAAGAATAGCAAGGAGGAATAAGGAAGTTTCCTCAGTGATCAATGCAGAGAAATAGAGGAAAACAATAGAATGGGAAAGACTAGAGATCTCTTCAAGAAAGTTAGAGATACCAAGGGAACTTTTCATGCAAAGATGGGCAAAGTAATGGGCAGAAATAGTGTGGCCCTAACAAAAGCAGAAGACATTAAGAAGAGTAAGAACACACAGAACTATGCAAAAAAGATCTTAATGACCAAGATAACCATGATGGTGTGATCACACACCTAGAGCCAGACACCTGGAGTACAAAGTCAATTGGGCCTTAGGTAACATCACTAGAACAAAGCTAGTGGAGGTGATGGAATTCCAGTTGAGCTATTTCAAATCCTAAAAGATGATGCACTGAAAGTGCTGCACCCAATATGCTAGCAAATGTGGAAAACTCAGCAGGGGCCACAGGACTGGAAAAGGTCAGTTTTCATTCCAATCCCAAAGAAAGGTGATGACAAAGAATGTTCAAACTACCTCACAATTGCAATCATCTCACATGCTAGCAAAGTAATGCTCAATATTCTCCAAGCCAGGCTTCAACAGTACATGAATTGAGAACTTCCAGATATTCAGTCTTGATTTAGAAAAGACAGAGGAACCAGAGATCAAATTGCCAATATCTGTTGGATCATAAAATAAGCAAGACAGTTCCAGAAAAACATCCACTTCTATTTTATTGACTACATCAGTGCCTTTGACTGTGTGGATCACAACAAACCGTAGACAATTCTTAAAGAGAGGGAATACCAGACCACCTTACCTGCCTCCTGAGAAACCTGCTGTAGGTCAAGATGCTACAGTTAGAACCAGACATGGAACAACAGACTGGTTCCAAATTGGGAAAAGAGTACTTCAAGAGTCTGTATTTTCACCCTGTTTATTTAACTTCAATGCAGAATACATCATGTGAATTACTGGGCTGGATGAAGCACAAGCTAGAATCAAGATTCCAGGGAGAAATATTAATAACCTCAGATATGCAAGTAAAACCACCATTATGGCAGAAAATGAAGAGGAACTAAAGAGCCTCTTGATGAAAGTGAAAGAGGAGAGTGAAAAAGCTGGCTTAAAACTCAACATTCAAAAAAGGAAGATCATGGCTCTGGTGTCATCATTTCATTGTGAATAGATGGAAAGACAATGGAGACAGTGAGACACTTAATTTTCTTGGCTCCCAAATCACTGCAGATGGTGACTGCAGCCATGAAATTAAAACATGCTTGCTCCTTGGAAGAAAAGCTATGGTCAATCTAGACAGTATATTAAAAAGCAGAGAATTACTTTGCTGAAAATTTCTGTTTAGTCAAAGCTATGGTTTTTTCAGTAGTCGTATATGGATTGAGAGTTGGACCATAAAGAAAGCTGAGTGCCAAAGAATCAATGCTTTTGAACTGTGGTGTTGGAGAGGACTCTTGAGCATCCCTTGGACTGCAAGGAGATCAAACCAGTCAATCCTAAAGGATATCAGCCCTTAATATTCATTGGAAGGACTGATGCTAAATCTGAAGCTCCAAAACTTTCGCCATCTGACTGGAAAAGTTGATTCATTGGAAAAGACCTTGATTCTGGAAAAGATTGAAGAAAGGAGGAGACGGAGATGATGCAGGATGAGATGGTTCGATGGTGTCACCCACTCGATGTACATTAGTTTGAGCAAGTTCTGGGGATTGATGATGGCCAGGGAAGCCTGGAATGCTACAGTCCACAGGTCACAAAGAGTTGGACCTGAATGAGTGCCTGGACTGAACTGAACTGAAACCTGTATGTAAAAAAAGGGCTTTTGGAGGAGGAAATGACAACCAATTCCATATTCTTCTCACGGACAGAGGAGCCTGGCAGGCTACGGTCCATGGAGTAGCAAAGAGTCAGATTTGTCTGAGCGACTAAACAACAACAACAAAGGGCTTTATCAGCTGTGTGCATTTAGATGGCACTGAACATTGCTATACTATAACTTCCTTTTCTGTAAAAAATAGTAGCAACCTCCTAGAATGTTAAATGACACCCTGTGTGTGAAAATGTTTATAAACTACCTCAACACATGGTAAAATTTGGGCATCATCCCTCATTTAAACATCAAAATATCGTTGTTTAATAAGAATGATAATATTCCTACTTGAGATCTAATTAACAGTCTGCAGTAAGTCTCCTACACATCCTAACTGTTGCATCTTTTAAAAATACATAGCTGTGGAGAAATATGTGTCTGTTTCTGTGAACACATGCATGGATGCCTGCTTGCCTGTTTTACGAAGGTTTGGAATACCCTAATGCTAAGCAAAGCTCTGGGGAATCACTTATTGAAGCTGGTTTAGTGGGTAACCATGCATTTCTAAAAGCCTTGAAAACAGTAGATTTGATGCATAAAGAAAATGTGCACATCAGATTGCCATATTTAGTGAATTTAGAAAGTCAGGGCTTCCATTTAAATTATACACAGGAGAAATTTTTAAAAGTATGTCCTACTTTCTTGTTTTAAGAAATAGCTCTTAGAATTGAACAAATATATGGTGTGACTTGATTACACATGTTTTTGAGCTTTTGGTTTTTATATTCAATGTATTTGAAATGTCATGACTATAATTTAAATCTTGTTAATACTATTTTTAAAATTCAATAATAAAACATTTGAAAGACTTTTGCTTTGAAATGAGAATTATAAGATGTTTGCTCCCAGTGTTAGTAGTATAGACTATCACTCATTCCATTAATAATTAGCACTCTTTTTTGGTGCATCACTAATATTTGCTGGTGAAAGGCTAATCTGAGCATATCTGGAAACAGAATGACACAGTTGGTCAATATCCTTCCTTGGGAAAGTAACTTGAAGCCCTCCCTCACTTTTAGAAAATTTTTGAATAATCACTTGATTGGGGGATACCTGATGACTAATTACTGTCAGGTTAACCACAACAAAAATTCTTTTTTTTTTCCCTGCTACTATTATTGACCTGAAACTGAAAATTACTCAGTCGTCTCTGATACTTTGCAACTTCATGGACTATATCATGGAATTCTGTAGTCCAGAATATTGGAGTAGGTAGCCAGTCCCTTCTCCAGGGGATCTTCCCAACCCAGGGATCAAACTCAGGTCTCCCGCAGTGCAGGCAGATTCTTTCACAGCTGAGCCACAAGGGAAGCCCATGTTAATATAACTGAATGTGTTTGTGTTTGTTACTTGAGCAAATCAAACATGATTTTCTAGATCTTGTGCTCAGTTGTGTCCAGCTTTTTGTGGCTCCATGGACTGTAGCCCATCAGGCTCCTCAGCCCATGGGATTTTCTAGGCAAGAGTACTGAAGTGGGGTGCCATTTCCTACTTCAGGGAATCTTCCTGACCAAGGGATCAAACCAGCATTTCCAGTGTCTCCTGCATTGGCAGGCAGGTTTTTTTTTTTTTTTTTACCACTAGCACCATCTAGGAAGCCCAGATTCCCAACCTGGGGATCTGGCAAAGGGACAGAGAACCCCCAGAGAATTTGAATTTGGAGGCCAGTGGGATTTGACTACAGAATTTACACAGAATTGGGGAAACAGACTCTTGGAGGGCACAAACAAAACCTTGTGTGCACCAGGACCCAGGAGAAAGGAGCAGTGACCCCACAAGAGACAGGCCTAGGCTTGCCTGTGAGTGTCCAGGAGTCTCCTGAGGAGGCATGGGTCAGCGGTGGCCTGCTGCAGGGTCAGGGGCACTGAGGGCAGCAGTGTGTGCATGGGACCTTTTGAAGGAGATCACTATTATCTTCATTACCTCCATCATAGTTTGGTCTCAGGTCAAACAACAGGGAGGGAACACAGCCCCACCCATCAACAGAAAACTAGATTAAAGATTTACTGATCATGGCCCTGCCCGTCAGAACAAGACCCAGTTTCCCCCACAGTCAGTCTCTCCCTTCATAAAGCTTCCATCAACCTCTTGTCCTTATCCCTCAGAGGGCTGACAGAATGAAAACCACAGTCACAGAAAAATAATCAAACTGATCACATGGGCCACAGCTTTATCTAAATCAATGAAACTATGAGCACTGCCATGTAGGGTCACCCAAGACACACAGGTCATGGTGGAAAGTTCGGACAAAACGTGATCCACTGGACTTGGGAATGGCAAACTTTTAGCCCCATGAACTGTAGGAAAAGGCAAAAAGATAGTACACTGAAAGATGAACTCTTCAGGCCAGTAGGTGCCCAATATGCAACTGGAGATAGTTGGAGAAATAACATGAGAAATAATGAAGAGACAGAGCTAAAGTGAAAACAATGCCCAGTTGTGGATATGACTGGTAACGGAAGTAAAGTCCAATGCTGGAAAGAGCAATATCACATAGGAACCTGGAATGTTAGGTCCATGAGTCAAGGTAAAATGGAAGTGGTCAAACAGGATATGGCAAGAGTAAACATCGACATTTTAGGAACAGTGAACTAAAATGGACTGGAATAGGTGACTTTAATTCAGATGCCCATTGTATCTACTATTGTGGGCAAGAATCCCTTAGAAGAAATGGAGTAGCCCTCATAGTCAACAAAAGAGGCAGAAAGCAGTATTTGGGTGCAATCTCAAAAGTGACAGAATGATCACTGTTCATTTCCAAGGCAAACCAGTCAATATCACAGTAATCCAAGTCTAGGCCCCAACCAGTAATGCTGAAGAAATGAAATTGAATGGTTCTATGGAGACCTATAAGACCTAGAACTAACACCTAAAAAAGATGACCTTTTCCTCATAGGGGACAGGAATGCAAAAGTAGGAAGTCAAGAGACATCTGGAGTAACAGGCAAATTTAGCCTTGGAGTACAAAATGAAGCAGGGCAAAGATTAAGACAGTTTTGCCAAGAGAACATAACAGTCATAGCAAACAGCCTCTTCCAATAATACATGAGAAGACTCTAAACATGGACATCACCAGATGGTCAATACTGAAATCAGATTACATTATTTGCAGCCAATGATGGAGAAGCTCTATACAGTCAGCAAAAACAAGACCGGGAGCTGACTGATGCTCAAATCATGAACTTCTTATTGCCAAATTCAGACTTAAAATGAAGAAAGTAGGGAAAAACCACTAGATCATTCAGGTATGATCTAAATCAAATCCATTATGATCATACAGTGGAAGTGATAAGTAGATTCAAGGGATTAGATCTAACAGACAGAGTGCCTGAAGAACTCTGGACAGAGGGTTGTGACACTGTACAGGAGGCCATGTTCAAGACCATCCCCAAGAAACAGAAAAGCAAAAAGGCAAAATGGTTGTCTGAGGAGGCCATAAAAATAGCTGAGAAAAGAAGAGAAGTGAAAGGCAAAGGAGAAAAGGAAAGATATATCCATTTGAATACAGAGTTCCAAAGAAGATCGAGGAGAGATAAGAAAGCCTTCCTCAGTGATCAATGCAAAGAAATAGAGAAGACAATAAAATGGGAAAGACTAGCGGTCTCTTCAAGAAAATTAGAGATACAAAGGGAACATTTCATGCAACGATGGGCATAATAAAGGACAGAAACAGTATGGAACAAACAGAAGCAGAAGATATTAAGAAGGGCTGACAAGAATACACAGAAGAACTATACAAAAAAGATCTTCATAACCCAGATAACCATGATAGTGTGATCACTCACCTAGAGTCAAACATCCTGGAGTGTGAAGTCAAGCGGGCCTTAGGAAGCATCACTATCAACAAAGCTAGTGCAAGTGATGGATTTCCGGTTGAGCTATTTCAAATCCTAGAAGGTGATGCTGTGAAAGTGTTGCACTCAATATGCCAGCAAATTTGGAAAACTCATCAGTGGCCACAGGACTGAAAAAGGTCAGTTTTCATTTCAATCCCAAAGAAAGGCAATGCCAAAGAATGTTTGACCTACCACAAAATTGCACTCATGTCACACGCTAGCAAAGTAATGGTCAAAATTCTCCAAGCCAGGCTTCAACCATACGTGAACCAAGAATTTCCAGACATTCAATCTTGATTTAGAAAAGACAGAGGAACCAGTGATCAAATTGCCAACATCTGTTGGATCATTGAAAAAGCAAGGGAGTTCCAGAAAATCATCTACTTCTGATTTATTGACTATACCAAAGCCTTTGAGAATGTGGGTCACCACAAATTGTAGAAAATTCTTGAGATGGGAATGCCAGACTGCCTTACCTGCCTCCTGAGACCCATTGTAGGTCAAGAAGCAACATAAATGGACATGGAACAACAAACTGGTTCCAAATTGGGAAAAGAGTCTTCAAGACTGCATAATGTCACCATGCTTATTTAAATTCAATGCAGAGTATATCATGTGAAGTGCTGGATTGGATGAAGCACAAGCTAGAATCAAGGTTGCCAGGAGAAGTATCAATAGCCTCAGATATGCAAATGAAACCACCCTTATGGCAGAAAGTGAAGAGGAACTAAAGAGCCTCTTGATGAAAGTGAAAGAGGAAAGTGAAAAAGCTTTCTTAGAACTCAATATTCAGAAAACTATGATCATGGTATCTGGTCCCATCACTTCATGGCAAATAGATGGGGAAACAATGGAAACAGTATCAGACTTTATTTTCTTGGCTCCCAAATCACTGCAGATGGTGACTGCAGGCATGAAATTAAAAGACACTTGCTCCTTAGAAGAAAAGTTATGACCAACCTAGACAGCATATTGAAAAGCAGAGAATTACTTTGCTGACAAAGGTCTATCTAGTCAATGCTATGGTTTTTCTAGTAGTCATGTATGAATGTGAGAAATTACTATAAAGAAAGATGAGTACCAAAGAATAGATGCTTTTGAACTGTGGTGTTGGAGAAGACTCTTAAGAGTCTTGCAAGGAGGTCCAACCAGTCAAATCTAAAAGGCCATCAGTCCTGAATGTTCATTGGTAGGACTGATGCTGAAGCTGAAACTCCAGTACTCTGGCCACCTGACGCGAAGAACTGACACATTGAGAAAGTCCCTGATGCTGGGAAAGATTGAAGGCAAGAGGAGAAGGGGTCAATAGAGGATGAGATGGTTGGATGATATTTCTGACTCAATGGACATGAGTTTGAGCAAGCTCCAGGCTCGGGAGTTGATGATGGGCACAGGAAAGCCTGGCATGCTGCAGTCCATGGGTTTGCAAAGTATTGGACATAACTGAGTGAGTGAACTCATTATAAACCCATTCATTCCAATTTCATTCAACCTAGTTCTTGACAAAGCATAATAACTAAGCACAACTTAGTACTTTGACAAAACATTCAGTCAAACTACCACCCGCTGGTCTTAGATCTCACCTTCTTATCCAGGTTTCTACCTGCCTTCTGCTTTTTCCTCTTTAAAAAATAAAAAAGTTTGCCTCCAGAACTGTTATCCCTGCTTTAGAAGCTCGGAAATACATTCTCTCTTAGTTTAGTGATATAAAGAACTAGAGAAGGAACTAGATAATAGCTGAAGGGAAGAGAGTGGTATTTATAAATGAAGGTATCAGTGTGCTGGTAAAATAAAAAGAATACTAAAATTGTGTTAAACAATTATTCCTTAAAATATTTACAAAAGGAGAACATATTCAGATTTCAGTGGTACCAAAATGTGAAATGACTTATATTTACTGATCCCCAAACTGAAGATGCTGTGTAAAAAATCATTGCTAGAGAATTCTATAACCATATTTATTGTATTTGTACACTATCTAATCCAGCATGTTTCATTGATTTCAATATGGTTAGTCATTCACTTTTCAGAATGTGACTAAGACAAAAAAACACATAATTATATCATTAAGAAATCTTTCTCTACAATATTCTCCCCATGATGCAAACTACATATTTATACAACCTTGATATCATTGAGACTTGGTCACAAACTGATAACAAAGTGTGTGTGTGTGGGTGTGTGAGAGAAAGAGAGAGAGAGAAAGGGAAAAGGGAGAGTGTTTGTATAGGTATATCACCATCTAAAAGGATGATTAAATAAATGTAAAAGTTGATTAAATAGAGATTAAAATAGTTAAGATTTAACATACATATAAAATTATGTAGAATGCAAATATATGCGTTTATGCTTGTCTATTTCCACATTTAGTTTCATTTTTTTTTTTTTTTCAGGTAGAATGGTATACAAAAAAAATCTAAATTAAGGCTTTACTCCTTTTTCAGCATTTTATTAACAAGTAAAAGCTACACAGGTAGGTTTATTTTTATTGAATGTGTAGATTTTTCACTAAATAGAGTAAAAGGACTAAAGATGGAAAACTTACTTCTGTTTTCTGAAGTAAACATTTTATTGAGATATAAATCTTTAGAAAAATGCCCAGATCACAGTGTAGAGCCCAGATTTTTTACAAAGTAAACATAATCTTGTAAAGAGTTCCCTAGAAGAAATAGCACATTACTCTCACCACTCAAGCCCCTCCCATGCCTCAACCCAGGCTCATGCCCCATCCCCCAGAGGTCTGCCAGGACCAAAGAAACCACGATTCTGACTTCCAGCACTAGACCTGTTTCTGTTTTTGAAATCCGTGTATCCATAAATCAAAGTATGTAATTTGACCTTTATATTTTAACATTATGTTTGTGAGAGTCATTCAGGCTGCTGCTTTAGTAATAATTTGTTCACTGATTTTCATTTTTTTGTATTTCACCATGTGAACACATGTATCAGAAATTATTTATACAATCTCCTGGTAAGAGACTTTACATGTTCCCAGTTTGGGGTGATTGTTAATGTTATTACTAATGCTGTTATAAACATTATTTTACATACCTTTCATGTACATATGTATGTTTTTTGTTAGGTGTTTTCCAAAAATGAAATTTGTGTATCATATGATATACCTGTGTTGGATATACCAGCTTCTAACAATTATGTAGCATACGTACATTTTTCTGAGTGTGATAAACCATTTTAGAAGCAAAAGAACATAGGACTTTGTGTATTATATCCTGTTCTTATGAGAACAGTGTCTCTGTGGTGAATTTGCCATGAAAAAGATAGCTTTTGCCATTGGGTAAACTGCCACTTCCCTCAGAAAGTAAATTGACTTTTTCTTTTTTTTTTTTTTTTAAGCAACAACTATGTAGTAAATTCAGTATGTATTTTCCTCTGTGAAATATTAACAAATGTTTCTGGCATATAAAACAGTGAGTAGTAAACAGTGAGTATTCATTAAAAATGTGTTCTTCAACAAAGAAGATATACAGATGGCAAATAAGCGTGTGAAAAGATGTTCAATATCATATGTCATTAGGGAATTGCAAATTAGAACAACAATGAGCTACTACTACACATTAGTAGAATGGCTAAAATTCAAAACATCAATAGCACCAAATGCTGGCGACGATGGAGAGCAATAGAAACTTTCATCTGTTGCTGGTGGGAATGCAAAATGGTACAGCCACTTTGGAAGACAGCTTGGCAGTTTCTTGCAAATGAGATATCCTCTTGCCTTATGATCCAACAACCATGCTCCTTGGCATTTACCTAAATGGTTTGAAAACATATGTCCACACAAAACCCTGTGCATGAATGTTTATAGTAGGTTTATTTACTACTGCCAAAACTTGGTAGCCAGTGAGATGTTCCTCACTAGATGAATGGATAAACAAACTATTATGCATCCAGACTGTGGAATATTATACAGCAATAAAAAGAAACAAGATGTTAAGCAATGAAAAACATGGCAGAACGTTACATACAACTCAGTTTAAAAAAAAATCAAAAAATGGGCGGAACACCTCAATAGACATTTTTCCAAAGAAGACTTACAGATGGCCAACAGGCACATGAAATGATACTCAACAGTGGTAATTGTTAGAGAAATGCAAATCAACTCACTTCACACCTGTCAGATGGTTATTGTCAAAAAGTCCACAAATAGCACATGTTGGAGGGGATGCAGAGAAAAGGGAACCCTTGGGCACTGTTGGTGGGAATGTAAAGTTGTGTAGCCATTATGAATAACACTATGGAGATTCCTCAAAATGTTAAAAATAGAATTGGCCTATCATCCTGAAATCCCACTTCTGGGCATATATCTGAAGAAAACTATAATTCAGAAAGGTAAGTGTATCACAATGTTCATTGCAACGCTGTTTACAGTGGCCAGGACATGAAAGCAACTTAAATGTCCATTGACAGATGCATGCATAAAGAAGATGTGGTGTGTATATATATATATATATATACACACACACACACACACATATATGCACACACACATACACACATATACAATGGAATACTACACATCCATAAAAAATGTAATAATGTTATTTGTAGCGACATGGATGAACCTAGAAATTATCATACTAAGTGAAGTAAGCTAGACAGAGAAATGCAAATATCATATGATATTGCTTATATATGGACTCTAAAAAATAATACAAGGGAATGTATATGCAAAGTAGAAACTGACTCACAGATATAGAAAGTAAAGTAGTGGTTATCAAAGGGGCAGGGAAGGGGCAAAAAATAGGGATATGGGAATAAGAGATAAAAACTATTATGTATAAATGAGACAAGTAAAAAGGATATATTATATAACAGGGAATTATAGCTATTATCTATAATTTAATGGAGTATAATCTATAAAAAGAGTGAATCACTATGTTACACACCCAAACTATTATAATATTGTAAATCAACTATCAGTTCAGTTCAGCTCAGCCGCTCAGTCATGTCTGACTCTTTGCAACCCCATGCACTGCAGTATGCCAGGCTTCCCTGTCCATCACCAACTCCCAGAGCCTGCTCAAACTCATGTCCATCGAGTCAATAATGCCATCATCCTCTGTTGTCCCCTTCTTCTCCTGCCTTCAATTTTTCCTAGCATCAGGGTCTTTTCAAATGAGTCAGGTCAAACAATAGGAAGGGAACACAGCCCCACCCATCAACAGAAATCAACTATACTTTCACTAAAAAAAGACATTGAGGAACTTTAAAGGCATATTGCTAAATCAAAGAAAGTGACCTGAAAAGACAACATACTATATGATTCCAAATATGAAATTGTGGAAAAATTCAGTAAGAGGATCAGTGGTAGCCAGGGTTTCAGTGGAAAGGAGGGATAGACAATGAATAGATAGAGAATTGGGAATTTTTAGGACAACAAAACTCTTTTGTATGATATCGTAAAGATAGAGTAACATTATATATTTGTTAAAACCCGTAGAAAAAATCCACAACAGATAATGAACCCTAATGTAAACTGTGGACATTAGTTAAATATAATGTGTCTATGTACTTTCATCAGTCATAACTAATTAATACACAAATACACCATGTAAATAATAGAGGAAACTCTATTGGGGTCAAGAAGGAGGTATACGAAAACTATGTGCATTTTCCAATCATTTTTTTCTGGAAACTTAAGCTGTAATTAATATATCTGTTAATTTAAAAAACTGTAATCCTAATGAAGGCCTCAATATTTCCTGAGCCAAGAAGAAGTAGAAGTGGCTTTTTTAACCTTTATGTACAGAATTCTGCTTATCACCTATCCCCTGAATTCACTTTTAAATGAAGGAAGTTTGAGTTATTTCAAATGTAAGACAAAAAAGCTGTAAATCTCTTTGGGATAGTATGATTATGGAATTTAAAGAAAAAAATTCTTATGATGTTTGAATGAATAACAATTATCATCCAGAGTTTAATCTTTTTAAAGTCCATTTACATGGAAAATGAATCATAATAAGATGTCAAGCCCCAGGGAATATAATGAATTGTTACCATCTCTACGCTTTTGGGTGTTTTTTCATGCTCCACTGCTTTCTACCTAGAAAAATTATTGGAAATGTTTCTCATATTTTAGAGAAAGTACGTTTAAAAAATTGAACTCCAAACTCTACCAGAATATCAGAAATTTCCAACCTGTTCAACATCTTCCACTTGATATATAATTTTAGGCCCCATGTGTACACTGGAATAAAAAACAAACAATAAGTGGAGAGAAGAAGGTTCATAATCAACCTAATTTTTTAATGCATCTGGTTTTAAATATTTTTTTCTGCTTACATTCTGAAAGAACTAAGAATGTCTATACCATTTCATTGATGTGTATGTCAAACATGTAACCTCAGAAAATGAGCACTCATTGGTAAAAATCAAATGGATGTGGTTTCATGAAAATGTGACTGGTAAGATATAGAATACAGAGAAAAATGTTCTTTATGCAATTTTGCTATAATGAGGATCTTAAAAGTGGGGCTTTTGAAGGGTAATAGAAAGTCTAAGAAAGGGTGTCCTAAGATGGGAGAAATTAGAGCATGTTAGTATGCTAATAGAAATGATACAGCAGAGAGGGAAAATGCACGGTGAGAGGCAGGGGCAGGGATGCTGGAGAGATATCCTTGAGTAGGTGAGAGGGAATGAAATTCATGGGCATGAGTCTCAGGATTGGCCTCAGATGTCAGCATGGACAATTGATTGAAAGTAACAGGAGAGAACATGGAATGTGTGGCTGCATAGGCAGGAAAGTGGGGAGAGAAACCAGTAGGAACCTGTGGATGTTCTCTAATTGCATCTCAGAAAAATAGGAAACTCAGAAATCTATTAAATTATGATGACAAAGGACTAGGAGTTGGAAATTTGCAAAGAGAGGAGAATTTAGAAAGATTGCCATAAGCATGGGAATGTAAATGGGAAAAATATAGCAAGAAATACATCCTGTTGTGCATATTATTGGATTTATACAGCTAATCATAGCCTAAGTACTTTGTTTTGAATTCTAAGAAATAATTCTATTAACTCATCAGTACTGAGGCTGAATATACACATAGACCATAGTGAGACCACATATGACAATAGATTTCTGATCCACAGTTTCTTCAGTAATTGACCAGGGAATCAAACAACCATCTCTGCAGAATGGTTAGGATATGATGAGTGAATGCCACCTTCCTGCATGTTTTGTTCCCAACTTCAACTCAAGCAAAGAGGAAAAGCCAAACACACTTCACAAACCAATCACAAAAGATGCCCTACTCTAGTTAGCCAGTCTCCAGCTTCTCTTTCTTTCTTTTTTTTTTTAAAACTATAAAAGCTTTCCTTCAACCCTTCCTGGCTTGGTTATTGTTGTTCAGTCGCTAACTCATGTCCAACTCTTTGCAACCCCCTGGACTATAGCACTCCAGGCTCCTCTGTCTTCCACTATCTCCTGAAGTGTGGTCAAATTCATGTTCACTGAGTCCATGATGCTATCTAACTATTTCATCTTCTTCCCCCTTTTCCTATTGCCTTCAGTTTTTTCCAGCATCAGGGTGTTTTCCAATGAGTCTGCTCTTTGCATTAGGTGGCCAAAGTATTGGAGCTTTAGTTTCAGCATCAGTCCTTCCGATGAATATTCAGGGTTGATTTCCTTTCGGATTGACTGGTTTGATCTTCTCCAGTACCACAATTTGAAAGCATAGATTCTTTGGCACTCAGCCTTCTTTACAGTCCAACTCCCACATCTGTACATGACTACTGGAAAAGTGGTAGCTTTGACTACATGGACCTTTGTTGGTCAAGTGATGCCTCTGCTTTTTATATACTGTCTAGGATTATGATATCTTTCCTTCCAAGGAGCAAGTGTCTTTTAATTTCATGGCTGCAGTAACTCTCTACAATGATTTTAGAGCCCAAGAAAATAAAATCTGTCATGTTTCCATTTTTCCCCTTCTATTTGCTGTGAAATGATGAGACCAGATGTCATAATCTTAATTTTTTGAATGTTGAGTTTTAAGCCAGCGTTTTTGCTCTCCTCTTTCACCCTCATCAAGAGGCTCTTTAGTTTCTCTTCACTTTCTGCCATTAAAATGTTATCATCTGCATATCTGAGTTTGTTGATATTTCTCCTGGCATTCTTGATTCCAGCATGTGATTCATCCAGCTGGCATTTTGCATGATATACTCTGCATATAAACTAGATAAGCAAGGTGACAATAGAGTCTCTTCCAAATGCAAGAGATGTTGGCTTACTTCCACTCTATGCTCTTTATACATGCTCTGAATAAATACTCTGTTCTGATTTGGGCAGTCTTCATTTATTTCCACAGTAACATTTAAGCCATATTGTATAAATACTGCATTTCAAACACTATATGCAATCAATTTATCAGAAAAAAAGACAAACTGCTTGATATTCTAATAGTAATGAAACTGATAAACTTGTTGATTATTTACATTTTTCAGTTAATTGTGGAAGAGAACATGGTGTAGAGGCAAGAGGGTGGACTTTGAAATGGGCATACATGGACTCAAATCTTTGTTTTCCCATGTATTAGCAGAATGACTTTGATAAAGTTACTTACTCTCTGAATGTTATAGGTTTCTCATCAGTAAAATGTGGTAATAATGTCTGAGGACATGTCAAAAGAATATATAAAGTATACATAATTCTTGGAATATAGTGGATTTACAAAGGTATTCTCTTTTTGCAATCCTCACCCCCTACTTTCCCCTATTCAGTTATATTAACAGTGCATTTTTTAATAAGTAGCCTAAAAATAACATTAAAAAAATACTTATTTTCTGTTCCCAGTGATCTTAAAATAGTAATCGTCACTGGAACAGATCTGATGATAAAAAGGATAGTGTGTGTGTACATATCTACCAACCCACGGTTATCTGATTTGATTTTTAGTTAAAAGATTTACATGCTTGAAAAAGGTGAAACATTTATTTATTTATGGCTGCACTGGTTCTTTGATGCTGTATGAGGCTTTCTCTAGTTGTGGTGAGTGGGTCACCTCTCCAGGTGAGCACAGGCTTCTCGTTGTGGTGGCTTCTCCTGTTGAGGAGCGCAGGCTCCAGGGCATGCTGGCTTCAGTAGTTGTGGCACGCGGGGGCTTCGTTGCCCAGATCAGGGATCGACCCCTGTGCCCTGCGTTGGCAGGAAGACTCTTAACTGCTATACCACAAGGGAAGTCCCACACTTGCTTTTTAACAGAGCTAAATTTCTGTCTTCAATTACCAGGAAGAGGAGAGTGCCTCGTCTTATTTATTTTATAGGCTCAGTATTTGAAGTTCCTGACACAAAGTGAGTTCCAGCGTATTTTGGAAGAAAACTGGTGTAGGGGGATAGCTCACCTTTCCCCCATAATCCACTGGGAATCTCAAAACCAATTTTCAAACTTCCCTTACACTTTGAGAAAGAGTTCTATTTAATTCAATGAAACAAGATAGATGCCAGTAGGTCTAATTCTAGGAATCAAAGAACTGACTGAGAAGAGTGTTTGATACGCTACTGAGTGTTAAGAACAAAGTTTGCTTATGGGCTTCAACCAACTCTGTAACTGTTGGCATATGAAAACCTCTAGGACTTACAGAAACTCAGTAATTTATATCTAGCTTTCACAATTGGCTTAGCTCTGTACATGCAGCAGCTGTATTTGCAGCATCTAAAACTTCCATTTTGCAGATCCAATTATACTTAATTAGATTCATGAAAAGAAAAAATTCAATTCTCATTTGTATTCCATATGTAAACTGAATTACTATTCATTATACATATTTTACTAAATTTTAGTCAAAAATACTCATGGGAACATATATTGTTACAAAATTGGTACTTTAAAAAATGATACTATGAGACAGTTTATATAGTATTATTTTTTCCACAGATGCCATAGAATATGGAATATGAGGAGCTTTTATTGATGCAATAAAAAGCAAACTTTTTAAATGGAGAGAAGGGGATTCATTTGAATTTTATTTGCAAAATGTATTTTAGTGAGTTTTCACAAAATAAATTTCTATGAACTACCAACTCTGATATTGCATGCTTAGTCACTCAGTCATGTCCAACTGTTTGTGACCCCCATGGATTATAGCTTGCCAGGTTCTTCTGTCCATGGGATTTTACTTCAGATGAATTCTGATCATTAATTTTTAAAAAATGCTATACAAATCAGAGGTATATTTGTTTTTAAATTTTGTTTCTCTGTGCTAGTGCTAAGTCGCTTCAGTCATGTCCGACTCTTTGGAGTGTAGCCTGTCAGGCTTCCCTGTCCGTGGGATTTTCTAGGTGAGAATACTGGAGTGGGTTGCTATGCCCTTCTCCAGGGGATCTTCCCGACCCAGGGATCAAACCCATGTCTCTTGCATCTACCTGTATTGGCAAGCAGGTTCTTTATCACTAGCACCACCTGGGAAGCCCTCTAGTCTTTCCAAAAATAGTTATTGGTCTATGGGAAGAGTGGAGAAATAATCTTCTTTTAGAAAGTTGACAATTAGAACTAAGATGATGAATATATAAAAAAGTACAATATCACATGATCTAGAATTATTAAATGAAGAAGGACGATCATAAAGTGCTTCAACATTTTAAAGGAGATATCACTGTTAATTATACACAATAACTGAAGGCTTGTTTCTCAGAACGGTACAAGTACAGCAGAGCAAGAAAAGCTGTCTAATATTAAAAATATGTATTTTAGTAGAAAGAGCTCAAGTGTGCCAGATGAAAGGATCAGTATGAGTGCTATTTTACCTGGTAAACATGGCAGTTAATGCCTTGATTGATCTTAGCAAAATGGATTTTCAAAAGAGGAATAGTATGGGATAGATTTGAAAGTTACTCTGGTCATCACTGTACTCTTCGCTGTGTATGTCTAACATATACATATACATTGCACTGATATTACATTGGGAATGTTAAGAAAAAAACAATATGAAAAATGAATGTTGGTAATGTACATCAATGCCTTGCTAGGATTTGGTACTTGACCTTGTGGAAAGCTACAAATAAACAGTGAAAATTATTCTAGTCTTCAGAGTTCACCATTCAACTATAAGCAGACATTAAAAAAAATCCTAAATGTGCCATAATCATTAGGTTTTGCATCTTTACATGATTTTGTAGTGCTAGGCCATGGTTACTGCTTAAATAAATCAGAATTAGTGGGGTTCTAGCTTATAAAGGCTTTTGGGAGATGAGTTTTGAGAAGAGAGTTAAAAAGTGGACATCTGTCTGTATGCCTCCATTTTCCTGGTTGGGCAAAAAGCATCACTTTTATTCCTGTCATTCTAATGCAAGATTAGCTTATTTTCTCTCACTATTTGGATGGCTGAGAATTAAACATTCCTTTAAGTCAGTGAGGAATACTTAAATAGAGCTAGGAAGACAAATGGAATCTCTAAAAGGAAGATCTATTCAGAAAATTAGCAGCTACATGAATAACCAAAAAAAGCTATATCACTTAATCTATAAATAGTAGTAAAGGAGGCAGCTGACAACATACGGATCAGATATAACAATGGCATTAACTCCTGATGGACTAAAGGCAAATATAAAGAAATGTGAAACTTCTTTCTCCTTGTAAACAAGCAAACAAACCCTGAAAAATTAATTACCCCTTAGATCTTAAGATAACTAATGTAAACTTAGTGAATTTTGGCAAATTGGATATTTGGGATAAATTTTACCTGTATTTTAAAAAGAAAAGCAATTTTACAAAACAGATTTGTTACTGATCAAGAAGACATAGGGATTTCCTACTGGTTCAGATGGTTAAGAGCCTGCCCGCAATTCTGGAGACACGACATTGATCCCTGGGTCCAGAAGATCCCTTAGAGAAAGAAATGGCACCCCACTCCAGTACTCTTGCCTGGAAAATCCCATGGATGGAGGAGCCTGGCAGGCTACAGTCCATAGGATCGCAAGCAGTTGGACATGACTGAGTGACTACACTTTCACTTTTCACTTTCAAGTAGACATAAAATAATAGTAATAATATTGTTACCTGAAGGAAGCAAGAGCACTTTTTTCTCCCTTTGCCTCCTGTGAGGGCTGAAGATTGTTCTGTAATGAACAAGTCCCGACAGTAGGATTTAATGAGGCATTCTGAAGAGATGGGATCTAACTTCACTGCAAACTTCAATCTTATAAAACCGAGGCTGTGCATTTATCAGATGTCTGGCTCTTTGGAATCTAAGCCTCCTGCAATAAAAGTGTTGCAACTTCCTTCTCATAACCTTTATTTATACCCTCCTTAGAACAGATTTTCTGACTCAATAACCACTACCATGCATGCACAGTTACTTTATTTAAAAAAAAAATGTGTCATTTCTGTCTCAGTGAAGCACTGATGAAATATTCAGAAGTTAAGCTAAGTAATAAAATGTTCATTTGGCTAGAGATAAGCTTATTGTTCACTTCCTTTGCCTTCTGACTGCTTGATGATCTGGGCCTAGATATTTTCTTTTTCCTCACATGTTTACAGAATATTTCTGTGTTGTAAAGTCAGAATCTAATGAGCAGAAAGATTAAATTTTGGAGAGTTCCCTATTTTTCCAATTCATTAAAATTGCTCCATTTAAATATTCTGAAAGACTATTAAGAACGCATTTTTGTGATCTTGAACACTGTCTCTTGAAGCAGGTTGAATGAAGATAAAGGTTAAAAATGCAAGAGTGCAGACTTCCCTGGTGGGCCAGTGGTTAAGACTTCATCTTCCAAAGCAATAGATATAGGTTCAATCCCTGCTCAGGGCGCTAAGATCCCACATGCCACCTGGCCAAAAAAATAAAACAGAAGCAACATTGTAACAAATTCATTGAGGACTTTAAAAACAGGTCACATAAAAAAAAATCGTAAAAAAAAATACAATATTTTTTAAAAAGTGGGATTCACAGGCTGTGTCAGGAAAATAAGGGCCCATTGATGTGTTTTTAAGGTGATAAATTGATGCGATCAGTTCTATTGCCCCACTCAAATGCTACTTAATTGAACAATATGAAAATTTCCTTAAAACTCAGTAAACTGCAAAAGAGTTGGATTCTGTAATGAGCCAAGCTGATATTCATGAGAACTGTGCCCTGTTATTTGCACCCCATCTGCATAATAACTAATAGTGGAGCCACTCAACTTCTCTCAACAATCATGACTTAATGAGGTAGTTTTCCACTTTAACTCCACATGTAATTTTTTTTTCCCTCTCTCTCTCTCTGCTTTGCGTGCATGCTAAGTAGCTTCAGTCATGTCTGACTCTTTGTGATCCTTTGGACTGTAGCCCACCAGGCTCCTCTGTCCATGGGAATTCTCCAGGCAAGAATGCTAGAGTGGGTTGCCATGCCCTCCTCCAGGGAATCTTCCCAACCCAGGGATGGAACCCAAGTCTCCCACATTGCACGTGGGTTCTTGACAGTCTGAGCCACAAGGGAAGCCCAAGAATACTGGAGTGGGTAGCCTATCCCCTCTGCAGGGGATCTTCCTGAACCGTGAGTCAAACCAGGATCTCCTGCATTGCAGGAAGACTCTTTACCAGCTGTGTCATCCTCACTCCAATCTCTGCCTGTGTCAACATGCGTCCATTCTGACACATAGTCTTGCTCTGTGGCCCTTGACCTGTCTTCTTTCTGTACATGTCTGCCTCTGTGTCTCTTCTCTTCTTATAAGGACAAGAGCCATATTGGATAGGAACCTGCTTTACTCCAGAATGACCTATCTTAACTCATCACATCTGCTATGACCTTATTTCTAAATAAGGCCACATCCTGAGGTACTGGAGTGAGGTCTTCAACACATCATTTTGGGGGACACAATTTAGCCCATAACAGAGGGCAAGGTGAAGTATACAAAGTTCTTAGCTGTTCATTGGTTAGTTAATTAAGGACTATTTTTATTGTTGTTTTAATATTGTTTATATATTTGTTTACTCCCTACTTTATTTTAGAGAGGAATGCAGGCATCTTAAAGAAAAATAAATAAAATAAAATTTTGATTAAAGAAAAGTATAAATAGGACAAGAAAATGCAAAATATAAGTAAAAGTAAGATGAGCTAGAAAAGAAGACAAAATAGAGGTTACAGGAAGAGAATATACCGGCTGAATGCAGTGTGGGGGCTACTACCCAGATCTGAGTTTGAATAGTAGCTTCCTTATTTACTGCCATTTGAACATGGGAAAAAGTTGGCTTAAAGCTTAACATTCAGAAAACTAAGATCATGGCATCAGATAGGGATACAGTGGAAACAGTGTCAGACTTTATTTTGGGGGGCTCCAAAATCACTGCAGATGGTGATTGCAGCCATGAAATTAAAAGACGCTTACTCCTTGGAAGGAAAGTTATAACCAACCTAGATAGCATATTAACAAGCAGAGACATTACTTTGCCAACAAAGGTCCGTCTAGTCAAGGCTATGGTTTTTCCAGTGATCATGTATGGATGTAAGAGTTGGACTGTGAAGAAAACTGAGCGCTGAAAAATTGTTGCTTTTGAAGTATGGTGTTGGAGAAGACTCTTGAGAGTCCCTTGGACTGCAAGGAGATCCAGCCAGTCCACCCTAAAGATTAGTCTTGGGTGTTCATTGGAAGGACTGATGTTGAAGCTGAACCTCCAATACTTTGGCCACCTCATGCAAAGAGTTGGCTCATTGGAAAAGACCCTGATGCTGGGAGGGATTGGGGGCAGGAGGAGAAGGGGACGACAGGGGATGAGATGGCTGGATGGCATCACCGACTCGATGGACATGAGTTTGGGTAAACTCTGGGAGTTGGTGATGGACAGGGAGGCCTGGTGTGCTGCGATTCATGGGGTTGCAAAGAGTCAGACACAACTGAGTGACTGAACTGAACTGAACATGGGAAAGTCATCCAACTTCCCTTTTTCTCATCTGTAGTAAGAATAATCTTTTCTAATCAGCCTGAAACTTTTCATCCAGGATACAAAATAATTTTAAAAGACTATTTTTCTTATCTTAGCACCATGCCTGACAAAAGATATGTAGTAAATGATAGCAATTTCTCATATATTACCTTAGTATATATATACTAACATTTTAATCAATACTGTGAGTGTTCAAATTTGCCTTTGAGCTCCCTAGAAGCCACAGCAAAGAGGATTATATAATTGAATAAGTAACCATCACATTCAGACAAGGAAAAGCTCATCAGTTCTTTAGAGGAAGCCAAATTTTTTAACATAATTTCATAGAGATATTTCCATGTGAGTCTTTGTAGAGATAATTCTGAATTATACAGTGAAAATGTTATTTAAAAAGCTATTTGAATATTTTGAATGCTTTTTTTCTTACAATATTTTCTGTAGAAATTTAAAGCATATAGAATGACAATACAAATTATCAAAGAACTAAGATAATAGGGCTTCCCTGGTGGCTCAGATGGTAAAGAATCTTCCTGCAATGTGGGAGATCAGGGTTCAATCCCTGGATCAGGAAGATCCCCTTGAGAAGGAAACGACAACCCACTCCAGTATTCTTGCCTGGAGTATCCCATGGATAGAGAAGCCTGGCGGGCTCAGTCCATTGGGTTGCAAAGAGTTGGACATGACTGAGCAACTAACACACACAGTATTATTTTACTAGAATTGCTGTTTGGTGGGATATGTAGCTTTTATTCATCTTCAAATACCATTTTCTTCACTCAGTTTTTTGGAAGGGATGAAATTGTTGTTTGCATTTAGGTGAGATGAGAGTTTGCATAATAATTACCATGTTGATTCAGCAACATTAGTCTTAGATTTCTGACACTGATTTCATTCAACTAATAGTTAAGATGATAGAGAGTCTGCTTGCAATGTGGGAGACTCAGGTTTGATCCCTGGATCAGGAAGATCCCTGGAGAAAGAAATGGCAATCCACTCCAGTATCATTGTCTGGAAAATCCCATGGATGGAGGATCCTGGTGGGCTAAGTCCCTGGGGTTGCAAAGAGTTGGACATGACTGAGTGACTAACACACAACAGTTAGGTACCTCCTATATTTCATCTCTTCTCTGCACAGCAAATGGAAATAAGAATTTCTGTCTTCTTTGTGCTCACCTTTTAATGAAAGGAGACAGAGAACAAAGAATTGTGTAAGTGGTTGTACTCTTGCATGAAGGTAAATAGGTTGCCACCCCTGCCAAATGTTACCACCATAACTTTCCAGAATTCATAGTGTGTTTCTTCTCAATATCCTGGTGGAAATAACTTAGAAAGAGAGAGGTAGGGGTGGGGAGCGGTGGTGTCAGGGTCTCAGAACAATATTTCTTGGAGAGTTTTCTAGGAAAGATAGCCAGGAGTTCAGATGATGTTGATATTAGAGACCATCACAAAGGTGGCTCTAATTCCATCTCTAATATCCCAGGCTGTGTGAGTCTAGCTCCCCTACTATGATATCTCTAAACTCCTGAGCTAATCAGTATCCACCTTCTAGGAGGGATGAAGGCTGGGACAGTCAGGTCTTGTGGCAGTGGCAACATCATGGCATCTTCCATGTTGCCATGAAGTTAAAAATTTTTCAGAAATCTTGAATCACATTTACAGGGAAAGATTAGTTTTCTGGCTTCCCACATGAGATCCATGCCAATCACAGGACTCAGTCCTGTTCCTCTGTCCCTTATCTCTTCTCCTGTGTCTAGCAGTCCATTTCAAAAGTTCATTAAAAATCTCATGAATTTTTTCACTTCATTAAAAATAAAAATTACTAATTTTATTTTATTCATAATGTGACAAAAATAAGAAAATTTCTACTCCTTTTAGGTAGAAGTTTGGGGATATTGAGGAAGGTGAGAAAATAACTTTTCACTTTTCCACATTCAGACTGAATTTTTCAGTATAAACAGGCTGGTCATTAGGTTCAGTCACTCAGCCGAGTCCAACTATTTGTGACCACGTGCACTGCAGCACGCCAGGCCTTCATGTACATCACCAAATCCCAGAGCCTGCTCAAATTCATGTCTATTGAGTTGGTGATGCCATCCAACCATCTCATCCTCTGTCACCCCCTTCTCCTGCCTTCAATTTTTTCCCAGCATCAGGGTCTTTTCCAATGAGTCAATTCTTTCCATTAGGTGGCTAAAGTATTGGAGTTTCAGCTTCAGCATCATTTCTTCCAATGAATATTCAGGATTGATTTCCTTTAGATTTGACTGGTTGGATCTCTTTGCAGTCCAAGGGACTCTCAAGAGTCTTCTCCAACACCAAAGTTCAAAAGCATTAATTCTTCAGTGCTCAGCTTTCTTTATATCCAACTCTCACATCCACACATGACTACCAGAAACACCATAGCTTTGACTAGACGGACCTTTGTCAGCAAAGTAATATCTCTACTTTTTAATATGCTGTCTAGGTTGGCCATAGGCTTTCTTCCAAGAAGCAAGCATCCTTTAATTTCATGGCTGCGGTCACCATCTGTAGTGGTCTTGGAGCCCAAGAAAATAAATCCTGTCACTGTTCCCATTTTTTCCCCATCTATTTGCCATGAATTGACGGAACCAGATGCCATGATCTTCATTTTTTGAATGTTGATCCATATAGTCCCAGAAATCAATAACAGTTGAGAAATCCCTCTGTCTCTTTTTTCTGAGATCTTCACAACCATTTTGTGTTCTCAGAAACTTTGAACCTCAAAGGATTACTTTGCCCTTGATATTTCAATGCAGTAGCCACCCCCACCCTTCCTTATGACTTGCCGCTTTTTAAAAAAACACAATTGTTCTCCTTTCTCTTTGGTATGTTCCTCATTAGTAGATTTTCTCCCTATTTCAATAACCTACTTGAAACCATCAACTTAATTATCTTGCACATTATGTCTTTGCAACCACTATATTTTTTTTTCCTTTTTTTTTTTTTTTTACAAAGTCAACACAAACTTTTGAATTAGACAGTTTTTTAATCAATCACCCCCTTAGAAATATTATCTCATAAAGACATAGAATGCATGCTATTTTTCTTTTTTAAAATTTTCTGGCTAAGTTAGAGCAATAGACATATCTTGCCATTTACAGAAAATGCACACAAATGAGAATAGACTCGCTTTTTGCAACAACTTCTGTTTTATATCAATTTAAAAAAAATTCACTTTTTTTCACAACTTCTTTTTTAAGAAATATGTTTTGACTGGAGGTAAAATTTTATTTACTATATGTTAAGCCAACCAGTATAAAAGTTCTTTAAATTTCTTAAAAATGTGTTCAGGATTTTTATGATGAAACTTTTAACCTGGAGAATTCTTTTAACCTACAGGGCAGTCAATCTTATTTACTTAAGCCTATATCTGTGCATAAATATTTTGTTAGATTCTAACATGGGTAAAGTTTGAGAACCAGAGAGTTGTAATCCTCTAAAGAAATAGCAGCATTTGTTTCCATTTAATGGAAGAGTTATTTTTTCATGAATTTTTTAAAGGAGTCTACCTTATTTTATTACTGGAATATCCTGAGAATTGTCATTTACAGATATAGATCATTTATCCTGAGTCATATTATCAGTTTTTTGAGAATCAAAAACCTGCACATGAAAAGACAAATGAAAATTCTATTTTAAAGTATTCAGGTATAGCTGGAAATTATGTGTCCACATTAGGTAATTTAAAGTTGCCCATTTTAACAGCAGTTCTTGCTGTTGCTGTCAGGGCCTAAGGCAGTCCTGGACTTATTGGATCCTTATTAACTTAGAATAATTCAACTGACTTTTCTATTTGTCCAAAAAGCAGGGGGAGAGTATCTAAGCAAATGATTCAAGTGTAAAAACAACAAGATATATTTACCTATTTAAGAAAATAAGTATTTTGAAACTCTTAACTAGCAGTTTTCTTGTGCATGATACAATTGCAATGTAAACTATATATATATATATATGCATATAAATGTACACACACATATACACATATGCCAATATAAAAATTTACATATAAATAGATACATACATATTCCAATGTTTTGATATATTTATCAGGGCCATTCTTAACTCTTCATTAAACAAGACAAAACCGAAGGAACGTTTAGCCAGTCAGTGCCCAGCGCTGAGCGCCACTCTCATGCCACAGCATCTCTTTAGGGACACTCCATAGCACTTACAGACCACCGAGTTCAGACTTTGCATCTGTTTCATATCAATGCATTCATTGATTAGTCATCACAATGGGCAAGTTATGTGGTGATTTCTATTGCCACTTAAACACCCCAAATGAGAACACTTTTTTTCAAACACAGTAGATTTACCCAAAGCAGCAAAATCCAAAGTAAAGCTTCTTGTTTAGTCCCAGATGAAGATTTTTCTGACTATTTTAATTACCTTCTTTAGTAAAAAATTAGAAGAGTGTCATCTGGTTCGTATGGTTTCATGGTCTTCTAATTAATGTAGCAGGGCAGGTGTTCAAATATAGTGCTTCATGAAATGGGTGATACAAGAAATTAATATGGCAATATGTTACATGGAAGGATTCTGTAGTTGCTTACATGGTAAGACACTGTACATGTAGTTCACCTCGTGGAAACCCATTGTCAGGAGTCTAGTTAACTACTTCATGTTATTGGTGCTTCAGCAGCTATTTTGTGTGGCCAGAGGCCTTGAACAGACACCAACTCCCCCCTGAGATTTCAGCCTCTATGTGACAGCCTACAGAGTCACAAGCAGATGTAAGCTCCTGGAATAACTTTCCCTGCCGTCTCTATCAATGACAGTCTCCCCTGCCTTCTGGGACCTTCTCCTTGTGAACCCCTTAGATAAATCTTCTTTGGAGCTTATCAGAACCCTGGTCTTTTTTATTTGATCAATCTGGCCTTAGCCCAGGAAACCCATAATACCTCCCCTCTGGAATTTAATAAAGACATGAGCCCCAGGTCCTATCATTCTCTCTGTCTGCACTCTTCCTTGACCTCTCTGTGTGGCCCCTGAAGACATTTACTTCCTCTAAGACTCATGAATAATAATCTTCTTTATGTCAGTTTCCCTTGTGGTCTTTTGTTGAACCATCCAACACAGCAGACCCTACATTAGTGTTAATGTAACAAAGTCACAATTTGATTCTCATAATGCATCTTCTAAAAGCCATGATAATTCTTATAGTGACAATGTTTAATTTTATTTAATTATGGGTCAATGAGTTTGGGGAATTCTATAATAATACACTAGGCAGTTTCAGGTATAAACTTGATATATGCATATTAGCTCTCATCTACATTGGACCTTTTTATTATAAACATACTCAGGAAAGCAAACAATTTTCTCAGTGGCATCACAGGTCTCATAGAGGAATTTAAAAATTTTTTAATTTATTGTATTTAAATACAGTTGATTTTGTTGTTGTTCAATGGCTGACTTCTTGAGACCCTGTGACCTGCAGCATACCAGGCTTCCCTGTCCTTCACTATCTCCCTGAGTTTGCTCAAATTCATGTCAGTTGAGTCAGTGATGCCATCCAACCATCTCAACCTCTGTCACCTCCTTCTCAGCTTGCCTTCAGTCTTTCCCAGCATTGGGGTCTTTTTCAACGAGTCAGTTCTTCACATCAGGTGGCCAAAGTATTGGAGTTTCAGCTTGCATCAGTCCTTCCAATGAATAGTCAGGGTTAATTTCCTTGAGGATTGACTGGTTTGATCTCCTTGCAGTCCAAGGGACTCTCAAGAGTCTTCTCCAACACCAAAGTTTGAAAGCATCAATTATTTGGCACTCAGGCTTCTTTATGGTCCAACACGCACATCTGTACATGACTGCTGGAAAAACAATAGCTCTGACTAGATGGACCTTTGTCAGCAAGATGATGTTTCTGCATCTTAATATGCTGTCTAGGTTGGTCATAGCTTTTCTTCCAAGGAACAAGCATCTTTTAATTTCATGGATGTAGTCATCATCCATATTGGTTTTGGAGCCCAAGAATATGAAATCTGACACTGTTTCCACTTTTGACCATCTATTTGCCAAGAAGTGATAGGACTGAGTGCATGATCTTCATTTTTTGAATATTGAGTTTTATGCCAGTTTTTTCACTCTCCTCTTACACCCTCATCAAGAGGCTCTTTAGTTCCTCATTACTTTCTGCTATTAATGTGGTATCATCTGGATGTCTAAGGCTGTTGATATTTCTCCTGGCAATCTTCATTCCAGCTTCTGCTTCATCCAGCCCAGCATTTCGTATGATGTACTCTACATATAAGTTAAATAAACAAGGTGACAATATACAGCCTTGATGTACCCCTTTCCCAATTTTGAACCAGTCCGTTGTTCCATGTCCAGCTCTAACCTTGCTTCTTGGCCTGCATACAGGTTTCTCAGGCAGTAGGTAGTGTTGTCTGGTATTCCCATCTCTTTAAGAACATTCCACAGTTTGTAGTGATTCATAGTCAAAGGTTTTACCATAGTCAATGAAGCAGAAGTAGATATTTTTTTGGGACGGGGGGAATTCCCTTGCTTATTCTATGATCCAATGTATGTTGGCATTTAGATCTCTGGTTCCTCTGCCTTTTCTAAATCCAGCTTGTACATCTGGAAGTTCACTGTTCACGTACTGCTGAAGCCTAGCTTGAAAGACTTTGAGCATAATCTTGCTAGCATAAGAAATGAGTGCAATTGTATGGTAATCTGAACATTCTCTGACATTGCCTTTCATTGGGACTGAAATGAAAACTGATGGCCACTGCTGAGTTTTCCAAATTTGCTGGCATAATGAGTGCAGCACTTTAACAGCATCATCTTTTAGGATCTGAAATAACTTAGCTGAAATTCTATCACCTCCACTAGCTTTGTCCATAGTAATGTTTCCTAAAGCCCACTTGATTTCACACTCCAGGATGTCTGGCTCTAGGGGAGTGAAGTGATTCACTTTTACATATATATCTTTTCCATTATGGTTAATCAGAGAATACCGAATACAGTAGTAGGACCTTATTATTTATTCATAATATATTGAGTAGTTTTCATCTATTGATCCAAAACTCTCAATTCATCTCCCCCACCCACCTCAACCCCTGGCAGCCACAAATCTGTTATCTCTGTCTGTGACTCTGTTTCACAGTTAAGTCTGAGTCATATTTTAGATTCCACAGTGATATCATATATTATTTGTCTTTCTCTGTTTGACTTACTTCACTTACTATGATAATCTCTAGGTCCATGTTGTTGCAAATAACATTATTTCATTATTTTTTATGGCTTAGTATTCCATTCTACACATGTACCACATTTTCTTTATCCATTCATCTGTCAATGGATATTTTGGTTGTTTCCATGTCGTGGCTATTGTGAATAGTGCTGTTATGAACATAGCAGTGCTTATATCTTCTAAAATTAGATTTTTGTCTGAATATGTGGCCAGGTGTGGGACTGCTGGCTCATTTGGCAACTCTGTTTTTAGTTTTTTGAGGAACCTTCATACTGTTCCCCATAGTGGCTGTACCAACCTACATTCCCACCAATACGTAGGAGGGTTCTGTTTTATCCATACCCTCTCCAGCATTTGTTATTTGTAGACCTTTTAATGTTGACCATTCTTGAGTGGACTGAGGTGGTACCTCACTGAATTTTCAATTTGCATTTCATCCCAGTGGAATATTTTGTTACTCATGATGTAAGGGAATCCATGTTGTTCAGATGGTAAAGAATCTGCCTGCAATTCAGGAGACTTGGATTCAATGCCCAAATCGGGAAGATCTCCTGGAGAAGGGAATGGCAACCCACTCCAGTATTCTTGCCTGAGAATTCCATGGACAGAGGAGCCTGGCAAGCCGAAGTCCATGGGGTCACAGAGTTGGACACAACTTTGCAACTAACACTTTCACTTCATATGAAAATCAGGATAAGAGCATTGATATGGTGATCTGATCCTCCAGTTTCTCAGCAGAGGCATCTGATACTGTCCTGGGGAAACCCAACTGGCCAATTGTGGAAGGAGGAAAACACTGAGAAGGTCTCGAATTGAAATTCAAAAGAGAGAATTGATTGGCTTAATCAGTCACAAGCCAGTGTAGGCAGCTCTACTCCAAGACATCTCAGTGAATGAGGTGGCTAGACTGGACACTTTTAAAATTAGAGGTCATCATGCTTTGCATCAGATGACTTACTCCTTTTTCAAAGCTAATTGGGCCAAAGACTGATAGTTGACTTGAAGTGTGTGCCTTATTCATCATGTTAAACTGTTGTATATACAAGGGTCACTTTCTGAACATTATTGTTTAAAATTGGACTAGCAGTCTTTCTTTTAGTGTCATTGAAAGAAATTGACAATTTTCTCCTATATTTTAATCACTTGATATAACTTCTGAAATGATTTTCTGAGGCCAGTATTGGTATCCATTAGTATTTTTGAGCTAAGATTCAACAAACTGTCCCAGTTTAGGAAAATGTCAGAGATTCAAAGTCTGTTTGGTTCCACATCACAGCCAAAGTGTCTTTCTTCTGTCACCATCTTCATCTTTTTTTTTTTTTTCCCCTTGGAGTTATCTCTTTTATTCAGAAACAGAAGCTGCGTGAGTGTTTTGGTGCAGCAGTAGCAACCCAGGTAAAAAATAGTTCTCCTTGTAAGGGCTAAAAACATTATTAAAAATCAAAGCAGTAGTGTTGATTTGTTAAAAATCAAATCAAAGTGTTGACCTTAGGTCCTGAAAAGAAAAAAAAAAAAAAAAAAAGAGCATCTGGAAAGGCATTACTGCATCAAGAAGCCAGCTTATTCAAGGATGGATTGTTATACTTTCAAATATTTTGAATTGCATCTTTGTTCTTCCATTCCCCTAATGTAGCTGTAGAAACTGTTTTTGTCTTCAAAATTTGTGGTCCTCATTGTCACTGTCTATCTGTGTCTCTACATATGACCCCATTTCATTCCTTTTTTATGGCTTAGTAATATTCCATTGTATATGTGTACCACTTCTTTATCCATTCATCCATCATTGGACATTTAGGCTGTTTCCATGTCCTGGCTATTGTAAATATTGCTGCAGTGAACATGGGGACGCATGTGTCTTTTTGAACTATGCTTTTCTCAGGGTGTTTGCTCAGGAGTGGAATTGCTAGGTCATGCGGTACTTCTGTTTTTAGTTTTTTGAGGAACCTCCATATTGTTCTCCATAGTGACTCTATCAATTACATTCTCATCAACAGCACAAGAGGATTCCCTTTTCTCCACACCCTCTCTAGCACTTATCATTTGTATATTTTTTGATGATGTCCATTCTGAGTGGTGTGAGTTAATACCTCACCATCCTCACCATCTTCCTTTCTTGATTGCTATATAGCTAAGATCAACTCAAGGATAATTCTACCCCTACCCTTCATTATTCTTTTGGGAAGAGAGTTGCTTCATCAAAGAAAAGTTTTGTGAGACAGAACAGATGCCCTTGTAACTTTCTTATTTTTTTTTCCTCTGTCTCACAGAATAATCACTGGCATTTATGTAAAAATCAATATTGTGTCTATTGAATGTGTCCTAAAATACATAAGCAGGAAAAAAGTTGTTACGGAATTTATTGACCTCTATCCTATTTTAGGTTTATTGTAAAATATATTCATCCATTCAATTTAGTCAGATCCTGTTCCTGCCATAAAATTGCCTTTATGGAAATATTAGACTGATGAAGAATCCCTGTTAGGAATATAGATGACTGTGATACTTAGAAGTATTTCAATCCTTCCTTAAGATGAGAAATGACTCCCCAGACAAGAAAAACTAGGTGTACCCGAGTTTAACTTCTTAGCCAACGTCTAAAGTCAAGTTGTTATTTTGGTAAATGAATTTGCTTATTATGCCTACCTCTCTTACTCTGTAATGTAAAAATTGTCTATCATGACTGTTAGCATTTATGCATTAAGAGGGTGATTTTTTACACAGAGTCACAGAGAAGAATCCACTCATCTCAGATTTTCTGCTATATTTTAGCCTATATAATTTTCCCCATGCATAAACTGCTTTTAGTACTTTGTGATGGAAAGGTGGGACTTAGTCCCATCACCAATACTGCCTTCATTGCATAGTTTCATTCTTTTAAGTCTTATATTCAAAAGAGCCTTGTTTTATTGATTCAGCCAATATATTGCAAAAAGGTTCCAGGACCCTGAGCATTCCAGTCCCTTGAACTGTGGAAAAACACTAGAGAATATATTGTGCAGGTACTCAGGGGCCTGAGAAATATTTGGTCTTAGATAAAGAAATAGATAAAAGTCTTATTCTTAGAACTGAGTGGCATAGCTCAACTTCCAAAGGATAATGGTGATTTAACCCAGAATGAAACAAAGGATGGACAGTCAAAAATATTTTTCTGCTCCAGCAAAAGAGATTTTGAAGAAGTCAGGAAAGGCTTACTCTTGAGCTCCCAAAGGTGGCGTACAATTCTCACCAGTCTGATTCTACCGTACAACAGATCTGTCTACCCATCGTGATAAGTCATTTGTAGGAACCCTCATTTCTATAACATATATTCAAGCCTTCCAAGTATCATCTCTCTTCATTTTATTTTTGTCTAGCCTAACAATTTGCTTTCGTTCAACTGATTTAATTTACTGTTTGGTTCCCAGCTATATTTATGTCGCCTGCTAGCATAGCCTCTGGTTGTACCACACAGATGAGACCCGAGGAAATGCTGCCTTTCTATGGCACTTTGCTCTGACTGGTGGCTGACATGGGCTCTACTTTCTCCTCTAAGGCACTTGGGATGTTTTCCCCCTAGTGTTTTGCCTATTTTAGAGGGTAATCTATTTGATCCATTGCCACCATTTTTCCTGCTCTCCTTCTATGCCCTTCTTCTGTTTCTCCTTTAACTGACTTTATTACCACCAAACACCTCATTTTTCAGTCTGGCTTTACTTTCTTTCGTGTCATAAACTCAGGGCCAAGTAAGCTTGTCAGATACTTGGTAAACTGTTCTATCTTTAAATTCTGGCCTTCCTTGGACTTTGGAAAGTTGTCTTCTTCTTTCTTTATTTTTTAGATTTTTAAAGGGCAGTTTTAGGTTTCTAGGAAAATTGCACAGAAAGTATAGAGTTTCCGATTACATCCCCTCCACACACCCCTCCTTTCCCCACACACAGTTTCACCTATTAACATTTCTATTAGTGTGAACAGTTGTTACAATTAGCTACCATTTTAAACAAGTTGTTTTTATTTGGAGGATAATTGCTTTACAATGTTGTGTTGGTTTCTGCCATGTCAACATGCATCAATCATAGGTATCCACAGGGCCCCTCCCTCCTGAATCTCCTGCCACCTCCCACCCCGGGCCACCCCTGTGTGCTACGCTGTGCTTAGTCGCTCGGTCGTGTCCGACTCTGCGACCCCATGGGCTGTATGTAGCCCCCCAGGCTCCTCTGTCCATGGGGATTCTCCAGGCAAGAATACTGAAGTGAGCTGCCAGGCCATCCTCCAGGGGACCTTCCCCACCCAGGGCTCGAACCCAGGTCTCCCGCACTGCAGGCGGGTTCTTTACTCTCTGAGCCACCAGGGAAGGCCCACCCCTCTAGACTGTCAGAGAGCGCCGGGTTGAGCGCCCTGTGTCATACGCAAATTCCCAGTGGGTGTTTTACATATGGTAATGTATATGTTTCATCTCAAATGGTCCCATCATCTCCTTCCCCTGCTGTGTCCACAAGTCTGGTCTCTACCTCTGTGTCTCTATTGCTGCCCTACAAATAGGGTCATCAGTACCATTTTCCTAGATTCCATATATACGTGCTAATATTTTAAAAACAAATATGATATTTGTTTTTCCCCTCTGACTTCACTCTGTATACCAGGCTCTAGGTTCATCCACCTCACTAGAAATGACTCAAATTTGTTCTTTTTTATAGATGAGTAATAATCCATTTATTTGTAATAAAGAATTACAAATTATTTATCCATTCATCTGTTGATGGACATTTACATTGCTTCCATGTCCTGGCTATGTGAATAGTGCTGCAATGAACATTCGGGTACATGCGTCTTTTTCAGTTGTGGTTTTCTCAGGGTACATGCTCAGGAGTAGAATTTTTGGGTCCTATCTTAGCCATAGTACTGTGCACATTTATAATTCATTTTGATTAAGTGGGATGAGATGAATAGTTTGCCATTTAAATACAAACTTTTTAAGGAAAGGAAGTGTGTCTTCTTCATTCACAACAGAGTCCTCATAGCCTAGCTCAGTGCCTATAAGGTAGTAGTATACAATAAATATTTGAAGAAATTGTTTTCCTCATCACTTTCCTTTTTCTGTTGGGCTATTCTAGTTTCACAGATGCAGTATCTCAAAATCTTATTGAAAATACAAAGTAACTATTTGAAAACCTCATTTTCTATTTTGAACTATCTATTTGAGAGGCTGTGTTTGCTCTGATTTCTTTGAAACATATTGTTTTTTTTTTTTTTTTAGCATTTTTTTTTCTTCTACGTTCTATGATAATAATCTTGTTGATAAGGATGTATAAGTTGAAATAGAAATAAAACATGTTGTGGGCACTGGTGAAGACACCTGTCTTAAATTACAGTAAATCTATTATTGTGCCCCCAGCTTTCATCTGGATTAGAAACATTTACTGTGCAATTTCAGAGACACTGCATCTTGAGAAGAGTGAGGATAAAATGAGAGCAGGATTTGGAAACTGCATCTGCAATGAAGAGTTTCTGTTTCGTGTTTCCTAAAACCCTTAGGAGTTCTGTTTGGAGCCTTCCATGACAGCTCTTGTCAAAGCCAGTCCCTGCAGGGTCCCTTTTACTGAGCAGGAGGCCTTCTGTTCAGTGCAGAGAACAAAACTTTTCTACAGGAATCAGCTGGTTTGAAATGAGTCTCCTGATTGTCCCACAGGAAGCCTCACCTCTAAATCTGTCCTATCTGTCATAGATGTGGTCAGGACTGGACTGTGGTTTGCTTTGGTCATCTGTTATGTAGATTATTCTTAGGCAGACAAGAGACAGGAAGCCCAACACAAGATAGCAACATTTTGAGTAAGCCCAAAATAGCCCAGTGCAGAGGTCTTAAGAAGAGAGACAAAGGTAAACAGAATTTGGCTAACTTTCTGGCTTTCTAGACATCTCAACTGAAGAACCAAACATGTGAGTGTAGATACGCAACACAAGTGAGTCTTCAGATGATTTCAAGTCCAGCAACTACTGACTGAAATAGGCATAGGAAACACCAGTGAATACCCTGTATCTGAGACCTGTGTTTTCTTAAACTCCTTTAACTTCATCTCATGTCTGTAGACTTTGTTGACATTTCTCATTTTATCTGACATGGATCCCACTTTTCTTTTATTACTCACGTGTCTCCCTAATGTAGATCATTCCATGGAAGCGTTAGAGAGCAAACATTGCTCCCCAGGTAGCTCATGCTCACCTTGTCCTTTTCCCTCTCTCACATCCATTTAAAATATGACTTCCTAGTGTATTTACAGGCAGTTTTTGATGTGCACAAGCAGCAGTCTTCTTCTATCTCCCAGGACACTAAAATGGAAGATGAAGTAGTCAAGGTGATGGAAGGGATCCAGACCTTTTTTGAAATGGGTGGTCTCATTGTGCAGGCATTAGAGATGAAGGTCTAATGGCACCCTGATGGAGAGAGGTGGTTAATCAGCTTTGGGTGATAAAAGGTGTCATGGGTCTTGATTCTACTTTTCTCTTTTTATGCCCAAGACATGTGCTATGGTGTATTTCTGTCTGGGGCATCTTCACTCTTCCAAGAACTTGCTTGGTTACTGGCACTCTGCATTCTCATTCACTATGAGTTAATTAGGTTCTTCTCTGCAACCTGTTGGAAGTGGAGCGATTGCTGGGGTTGAACCAGTGATAAGGATGAGAATCTGCTTCTCATGTTACAATTCTCATTGGCTCAAATAATAACTTTCTTTCTTTTCTTCTTAACTTGATGCTCATTGAATTTTCATTAACATCCTATACCTACTAAGTTACAGAATAGAAGTTAAAATACTAACAGTGTGGCTTCAAGAATATAACAGGGCATGCAATACTCCAGAGTGTTTATATAATCTCATGAGGTAGTTTTCCTTTTTACTATTTGTACTTTGCAATGCCTTTCTGTTTTCTGGGGGGTGGGGTGGGTAAGGGGATAACAATAGAGGGTCACCATTCAGGAATCCAAATGATAAATAAAATAGGTCAACTGTACTGGCATTATCACTGTCAGCCACTGGGGCTTCCCTGGTGGCTCAGTGGTAAGATTCTGCCTGCCAATGCAAGAGACGTAGGTTCTATACCTGCCTGGCTCAAGAAGGTCCCCTGGAGAAGGAAATGGCAACCCACTCCAGTGTTCTTGCCTGGGCAACCCACGGGTAGAGGAGCCTGGCAGGCTACAGTCCATAGGGTCCAAAGGAGTAGGACGTGACTTAGTGACCATACAACAACAATTGACTACTAAAACAATGGACTTGTGTAATCTTTTATTTGGTTTTTTAAAAAGATCAACCTAAGAGAAAACTTAACCATCTGTCATAGACTGAATGTTTGTGTACCCCCCAACTGTAAATGTTGAAGTCATAACACCCAAAATGTGATGGTATTTAGAAGTGAAGCCCTTGTGACATTTGGATAAGGTGATGAGGGTGGAGCCCTGATTATGGGATTAAGTTTCTTAGAAGAAGAAGATAAGAGATCAGAGCCCTCCCTCTCCCTGCCCTGTAAGGACAAAGAGAAGCAGGTCATCTGCAAGCCAAGAAGAGGACCCACACCAGAACCCGACCACATCAGCACCCAGTCTCAGACTCCCCATCTCCAAAAACATGAATGTCTATTGCTTAAGCCACTCATTCTATGATATTTTGTTGTTGCAGTTGAACTAAAACGGAAGTAGTGCCTAGATATTAACAATAATAATATTATTTAATATTGGCCTAAATATAAAATTAATACCTAAATATAAAATTAAAACAATTGATTTAAAGAAAAAGCTTACTGATAGATGCATGGCTTTAGAATTACGAACCTTTCACTCACTCCTTAATCTACAAGGTGGACCTTTCTATATTTGGAGGAACTTTAAAGGCAATTTCCCTGATCTCTGGTCAAAAATTCCCCAGATACACCAACGTATCATCAAAGGGGAAATTTATTCTCACCTTAATTCCTTGCATTTCTCAACAAAGCAAAGAAATATACAAGCCCACTCAATGAATAGCCAGCCTATTCATCAGCCTATACATCAGTATCTGTGCTAAGATACTTTTCCTCCAGCCAGAGAATCCTGTGTTTTCGTGATTATGGCAGAAAGAGCTCTCTAAGTGACATTGAACCCAGGTCACATATGCAGTTGGCCCAGACTTTACTGTTAATCAATTGTCTTAGCCATTTTATGGTTTTTATCTAATTGTTTATTCGTGGGCTGAGCTAATACCTCTCAGCCAAGCAAATTTTTATGGCTCTGTGTATAATTTCTGAACAAATAGGGTGTATAATGGCAATAAAAGTGCTGACACACTGCTTTCTCTAGCAGCGTGAGTGGCCTCAGCATTACAAAGCACACTTTTATTGCATCCTTATACCAGGTCATCTACATGAAGCATGGATTGAAATATAATTTAGAAGCATGATGTTGGTACTTGAAGCCCGTAACTAGAATATGAGAGCCATCAAACAAATAAACAGACAATGTAAATGATCCAGAAACAGAAAACAACTGAATCACCAAGGCCTCTAATAATTTTAACATGGCTATTAGAGTCTTTTAGAGTGCATGTCTAAATCAGGCTTTTGGAAAAACAAAAAATTTCCCTTAGTTCTGATCCAAATCACCTTTGAATTGAAATGTTGAGACAGTTGGGACTATAGTACTTTTGGCCTAAATTAAAGACAAAACTTTTTTTGTTAATAAAAACTAATATTGTGTGTGTGTGTGTGTGTGTGTAAGGATATTTTCT